>NC_142720.1:7500000-8750000 GCF_055471065.1 Atractosteus spatula | reverse complement strand
TTAGGGCAATGCAGCATATAGAGCCATATATGCAACAAAATTAAAAAGTGAAGAGAACATTAAAATAGCACATTTCCTAAATTTCACTTCTGTCCTAAAACACAGCCATGTTATCAAACATCCTCTATGTTTTCTAATAATGCTAACCCTAACCCTAGCTTAGGGTTTGGGCAGTTAGGGTTAGGGGTCAGATTTTCTTCAATGCAACCTAAAAGTCATTTACGCAGAAAATAGAACTCAGGGCATCAAAATATTTGTCTGAAAAGACTTAGCAGCCTTGCCACAACAAACAAAATGTCTCTACCGTAGTACAGTTTCATTTTTTGACAAGTATTCTGTTATTGGAAATTTTGTGTCGAATCGTAGTCTCCACAAGCATGGTATCAGCCTTCAACAGCCTAGGAGTCTGGAAAACCCAAAATATTTCAGCTAGAATTGTAAAAATGGCAGTGCATTGATTGCCAAATGCAGCAGATTGTGACGTTTAACCACTTTCTTTCAAACTTTTGCTGTTCGGAGATTTAGACAACATCCTCATTTAGGGCAATGCAGCATATAGAGCCATATATGGAACAAAATTAAAAAGTGAAGAGAACATTAAAATAGCACATTTCCTAAATTTCACTTCTGTCCTAAAGCACAGCCATGCCATCAAACATCCTCTATGTTTTCTAATAATGCTAACCCTAACCCTAGCTAAGGGTTTGGGCAGTTAGGGTTAGGGGTCAGATTTTCTTCAATGCAACCTAACACTCATTTAAGCAGAAAATAGAACTCAGGGCATCAAAATATTAGTCTGAAAAGACTAAGCAGCCTTGCCACAACAAACAAAATGTCTCTACCGTGGTACAGTTTCATTTTTTGACAAGTATTCTGCTATTGGAAATTTTGTGTCGAATCGTACTCTCCACGAGCATGGTATCTGCCTTCAACAGATTAGGAGTCTGGAAAACCCAAAACATTTCAGCTAGAACTGTAAAAATGGCAGTGCATTGATTGACAAATGCAACAGATTGAGACGTTTAACCACTTTCTTTCAAACTTTTGCTGTTCGGGAATTTAGACAACATCCTCATTTAGGGCAATGCAGCATATAGAGCCATATATGCAACAAAATTAAAAAGTGAAGAGAACATTAAAATAGCACATTTCCTAAATTTCACTTCTGTCCTAAAACACAGCCATGCCATCAAACATCCTCTATGTTTTCTAATAATGCTAACCCTAACCCTAGCTTAGGGTTTGGGCAGTTAGGGTTAGGGGTCAGATTTTCTTCAATGCAACCTAACACTCATTTAAGCAGAAAATGGAACTCAGGGCATCAAAATATTAGTCTGAAAAGACTTAGCAGCCTTGCCACAACAAACAAAATGTCTCTACTGTAGTACAGTTTCATTTTTTGACAAGTATTCTGTTATTGGAAATTTTGAGTCGAATTGTACTCTCCACGAGCATGGTATCAGCCTTCAACAGCCTAGGAGTCTGGAAAACCCAAAACATTTCAGCTAGAACTGTAAAAATGGCAGTGCATTGATTGCCAAATGCAACAGATTGAGACGTTTAACCACTTTCTTTTAAACTTTTGCTGTTCGGGGATTTAGACAACATCCTCATTTAGGGCAATGCAGCATATAGAGCCATATATGGAACAAAATTAAAAAGTGAAGAGAACATTAAAATAGCACATTTCCTAAATTTCACTTCTGTCCTAAAGCACAGCCATGCCATCAAACATCCTCTATGTTTTCTAATAATGCTAACCCTAACCCTAGCTAAGGGTTTGGGCAGTTAGGGTTAGGGGTCAGATTTTCTTCAATGCAACCTAACACTCATTTAAGCAGAAAATAGAACTCAGGGCATCAAAATATTAGTCTGAAAAGACTAAGCAGCCTTGCCACAACAAACAAAATGTCTCTACCGTAGTACAGTTTCATTTTTTGACAAGTATTCTGTTATTGGAAATTTTGTGTCGAATCGTACTCTCCACGAGCATGGTATCTGCCTTCAACAGATTAGGAGTCTGGAAAACCCAAAACATTTCAGCTAGAACTGTAAAAATGGCAGTGCATTGATTGACAAATGCAACAGATTGAGACGTTTAACCACTTTCTTTCAAACTTTTGCTGTTCGGGAATTTAGACAACATCCTCATTTAGGGCAATGCAGCATATAGAGCCATATATGCAACAAAATTAAAAAGTGAAGAGAACATTAAAATAGCACATTTCCTAAATTTCACTTCTGTCCTAAAACACAGCCATGTTATCAAACATCCTCTATGTTTTCTAATAATGCTAACCCTAACCCTAGCTTAGGGTTTGGGCAGTTAGGGTTAGGGGTCAGATTTTCTTCAATGCAACCTAAAAGTCATTTACGCAGAAAATAGAACTCAGGGCATCAAAATATTTGTTTGAAAAGACTTAGCAGCCTTGCCACAACAAACAAAATGTCTCTACCGTAGTACAGTTTCATTTTTTGACAAGTATTCTGTTATTGGAAATTTTGTGTCGAATCGTACTCTCCACGAGCATGGTATCAGCCTTCAACAGCCTAGGAGTCTGGAAAACCCAAAACATTTCAGCTAGAACTGTAAAAATGGCAGTGCATTGATTGCCAAATGCAACAGATTGAGACGTTTAACCGCTTTCTTTCAAACTTTTGCTGTTCGGGGATTTAGACAACATCCTCATTTAGGGTAATGCAGTATATACAGCCATATATGCAACAAAATTAAAAAGAGAAGAGAACATTAAAGTATCACATTTCCTAAATTTCACTTCTGTCCTAAAACACAGCCATGCCATCAAACATCCTCTATGTTTTCTAATAATGCTAACCCTAACCCTAGCTTAGGGTTTGGGCAGTTAGGGTTAGGGGTCAGATTTTCTTCAATGCAACCTAACACTCATTTAAGCAGAAAATAGAACTCAGGGCATCAAAATATTTGTCTGAAAAGACTTAGCAGCCTTGCCACAACAAACAAAATGTCTCTACCGTAGTACAGTTTCATTTTTTGACAAGTATTCTGTTATTGGAAATTTTGTGTCGAATCGTAGTCTCCACAAGCATGGTATCAGCCTTCAACAGCCTAGGAGTCTGGAAAACCCAAAATATTTCAGCTAGAATTGTAAAAATGGCAGTGCATTGATTGCCAAATGCAGCAGATTGTGACGTTAAACCACTTTCTTTCAAACTTTTGCTGTTCGGGGATTTAGACAACATCCTCATTTAGGGCAATGCAGCATATAGAGCCATATATGCAACAAAATTAAAAAGTGAACAGAACATTAAAATATCACATTTCCTAAATTTCACTTCTGTCCTAAAACACAGCCATGTTATCAAACATCCTCTATGTTTTCTAATAATGCTAACCCTAACCCTAGCTTAGGGTTTGGGCAGTTAGGGTTAGGGGTCAGATTTTCTTCAATGCAACCTAACACTCATTTAAGCAGAAAATGGAACTCAGGGCATCAAAATATTAGTCTGAAAAGACTTAGCAGCCTTGCCACAACAAACAAAATGTCTCTACTGTAGTACAGTTTCATTTTTTGACAAGTATTCTGTTATTGGAAATTTTGAGTCGAATTGTACTCTCCACGAGCATGGTATCAGCCTTCAACAGCCTAGGAGTCTGGAAAACCCAAAACATTTCAGCTAGACCTGTAAAAATGGCAGTGCATTGATTGCCAAATGCAACAGATTGAGACGTTTAACCACTTTCTTTTAAACTTTTGCTGTTCGGGGATTTAGACAACATCCTCATTTAGGGCAATGCAGCATATAGAGCCATATATGGAACAAAATTAAAAAGTGAAGAGAACATTAAAATAGCACATTTCCTAAATTTCACTTCTGTCCTAAAGCACAGCCATGCCATCAAACATCCTCTATGTTTTCTAATAATGCTAACCCTAACCCTAGCTAAGGGTTTGGGCAGTTAGGGTTAGGGGTCAGATTTTCTTCAATGCAACCTAACACTCATTTAAGCAGAAAATAGAACTCAGGGCATCAAAATATTAGTCTGAAAAGACTAAGCAGCCTTGCCACAACAAACAAAATGTCTCTACCGTAGTACAGTTTCATTTTTTGACAAGTATTCTGTTATTGGAAATTTTGTGTCGAATCGTACTCTCCACGAGCATGGTATCTGCCTTCAACAGATTAGGAGTCTGGAAAACCCAAAACATTTCAGCTAGAACTGTAAAAATGGCAGTGCATTGATTGACAAATGCAACAGATTGAGACGTTTAACCACGTTCTTTCAAACTTTTGCTGTTCGGGGATTTAGACAACATCCTCATTTAGGGCAATGCAGCATATAGAGCCATATATGCAACAAAATTAAAAAGTGAACAGAACATTAAAATATCACATTTCCTAAATTTCACTTCTGTCCTAAAACACAGCCATGTTATCAAACATCCTCTATGTTTTCTAATAATGCTAACCCTAACCCTAGCTAAGGGTTTGGGCAGTTAGGGTTAGGGGTCAGATTTTCTTCAATGCAACCTAACACTCATTTAAGCAGAAAATAGAACTCAGGGCATCAAAATATTAGTCTGAAAAGACTAAGCAGCCTTGCCCAACAAACAAAATGTCTCTACCGTAGTACAGTTTCATTTTTTGACAAGTATTCTGTTATTGGAAATTTTGTGTCGAATCGTACTCTCCACGAGCATGGTATCTGCCTTCAACAGATTAGGAGTCTGGAAAACCCAAAACATTTCAGCTAGAACTGTAAAAATGGCAGTGCATTGATTGACAAATGCAACAGATTGAGACGTTTAACCACTTTCTTTCAAACTTTTGCTGTTCGGGAATTTAGACAACATCCTCATTTAGGGCAATGCAGCCTATAGAGCCATATATGCAACAAAATTAAAAAGTGAAGAGAACATTAAAATAGCACATTTCCTAAATTTCACTTCTGTCCTAAAACACAGCCATGCCATCAAACATCCTCTATGTTTTCTAATAATGCTAACCCTAACCCTAGCTTAGGGTTTGGGCAGAGGGTTAGGGGTCAGATTTTCTTCAATGCAACCTAACACTCATTTAAGCAGAAAATAGAACTTAGGGCATCAAAATATTTGTCTGAAAAGACTTAGCAGCCTTGCCACAACAAACAAAATGTCTCTACCGTAGTACAGTTTCATTTTTTGACAAGTATTCTGTTATTGGAAATTTTGTGTCGAATCGTAGTCTCCACAAGCATGGTATCAGCTTTCAACAGCCTAGGAGTCTGGAAAACCCAAAATATTTCAGCTAGAACTGTAAAAATGGCAGTGCATTGATTGCCAAATGCAACAGATTGAGACGTTTAACCACGTTCTTTCAAACTTTTGCTGTTCGGGGATTTAGACAACATCCTCATTTACGGCAATGCAGCATATAGAGCCATATATGCAACAAAATTAAAAAGTGAACAGAACATTAAAATATCACATTTCCTAAATTTCACTTCTGTCCTAAAACACAACCATGTTATCAAACATCCTCTATGTTTTCTAATAATGCTAACCCTAACCCTAGTTAAGGGTTTGGGCAGTTAGGGTTAGGGGTCAGATTTTCTTCAATGCAACCTAACACTCATTTAAGCAGAAAATAGAACTCAGGGCATCAAAATATTAGTCTGAAAAGACTAAGCAGCCTTGCCCAACAAACAAAATGTCTCTACCGTAGTACAGTTTCATTTTTTGACAAGTATTCTGTTATTGGAAATTTTGTGTCGAATCGTACTCTCCACGAGCATGGTATCTGCCTTCAACAGATTAGGAGTCTGGAAAACCCAAAACATTTCAGCTAGAACTGTAAAAATGGCAGTGCATTGATTGACAAATGCAACAGATTGAGACATTTAACCACTTTCTTTCAAACTTTTGCTGTTAGGGAATTTAGACAACATCCTCATTTAGGGCAATGCAGCCTATAGAGCCATATATGCAACAAAATTAAAAAGTGAAGAGAACATTAAAATAGCACATTTCCTAAATTTCACTTCTGTCCTAAAACACAGCCATGCCATCAAACATCCTCTATGTTTTCTAATAATGCTAACCCTAACCCTAGCTTAGGGTTTGGGCAGAGGGTTAGGGGTCAGATTTTCTTCAATGCAACCTAACACTCTTTTAAGCAGAAAATAGAACTCAGGGCATCAAAATATTTGTCTGAAAAGACTTAGCAGCCTTGCCACAACAAACAAAATGTCTCTACCGTAGTACAGTTTCTTTTTTTGACAAGTATTCTGTTATTGGAAATTTTGTGTCGAATCGTACTCTCCACGAGCATGGTATCAGCCTTCAACAGCCTAGGAGTCTGGAAAACCCAAAACATTTCAGCTAGAACTGTAAAAATGGCAGTGCATTGATTGCCAAATGCAACAGATTGAGACGTTTTACCGCTTTCTTTCAAACTTTTGCTGTTCGGGGATTTAGACAACATCCTCATTTAGGGCAATGCAGCATATAGAGCCATATATGCAACAAAATTAAAAAGTGAAGAGAACATTAAAATAGCACATTTCCTAAATTTCACTTCTGTCCTAAAACACAGCCATGCCATCAAACATCCTCTATGTTTTCTAATAATGCTAACCCTAACCCTAGCTAAGGGTTTGGGCAGTTAGGGTTAGGGGTCAGATTTTCTTCAATGCAACCTAACACTCATTTAAGCAGAAAATAGAACTCAGGGCATCAAAATATTAGTCTGAAAAGACTAAGCAGCCTTGCCACAACAAACAGAATGTCTCTACCGTAGTACAGTTTCATTTTTTGACAAGTATTCTGTTATTGGAAATTTTGTGTCGAATCGTACTCTCCACGAGCATGGTATCTGCCTTCAACAGATTAGGAGTCTGGAAAACCCAAAACATTTCAGCTAGAACTGTAAAAATGGCAGTGCATTGATTGACAAATGCAACAGATTGAGACGTTTAACCACTTTCTTTCAAACTTTTGCTGTTCGGGAATTTAGACAACATCCTCATTTAGGGCAATGCAGCATATAGAGCCATATATGCAACAAAATTAAAAAGTGAAGAGAACATTAAAATAGCACATTTCCTAAATTTCACTTCTGTCCTAAAACACAGCCATGCCATCAAACATCCTCTATGTTTTCTAATAATGCTAACCCTAACCCTAGCTTAGGGTTTGGGCAGTTAGGGTTAGGGGTCAGATTTTCTTCAATGCAACCTAACACTCATTTAAGCAGAAAATAGAACTCAGGGCATCAAAATATTTGTCTGAAAAGACTTAGCAGCCTTGCCACAACAAACAAAATGTCTCTACCGTAGTACAGTTTCATTTTTTGACAAGTATTCTGTTATTGGAAATTTTGTGTCGAATCGTAGTCTCCACAAGCATGGTATCAGCCTTCAACAGCCTAGGAGTCTGGAAAACCCAAAACATTTCAGCTAGAACTGTAAAAATGGCAGTGCATTGATTGCCAAATGCAACAGATTGAGACGTTTTACCGCTTTCTTTCAAACTTTTGCTGTTCGGGGATTTAGACAACATCCTCATTTAGGGCAATGCAGCATATAGAGCCATATATGCAACAAAATTAAAAAGTGAAGAGAACATTAAAATAGCACATTTCCTAAATTTCACTTCTGTCCTAAAACACAGCCATGCCATCAAACATCCTCTATGTTTTCTAATAATGCTAACCCTAACCCTAGCTAAGGGTTTGGGCAGTTAGGGTTAGGGGTCAGATTTTCTTCAATGCAACCTAACACTCATTTAAGCAGAAAATAGAACTCAGGGCATCAAAATATTAGTCTGAAAAGACTAAGCAGCCTTGCCACAACAAACAGAATGTCTCTACCGTAGTACAGTTTCATTTTTTGACAAGTATTCTGTTATTGGAAATTTTGTGTCGAATCGTACTCTCCACGAGCATGGTATCTGCCTTCAACAGATTAGGAGTCTGGAAAACCCAAAACATTTCAGCTAGAACTGTAAAAATGGCAGTGCATTGATTGACAAATGCAACAGATTGAGACGTTTAACCACTTTCTTTCAAACTTTTGCTGTTCGGGAATTTAGACAACATCCTCATTTAGGGCAATGCAGCATATAGAGCCATATATGCAACAAAATTAAAAAGTGAAGAGAACATTAAAATAGCACATTTCCTAAATTTCACTTCTGTCCTAAAACACAGCCATGCCATCAAACATCCTCTATGTTTTCTAATAATGCTAACCCTAACCCTAGCTTAGGGTTTGGGCAGTTAGGGTTAGGGGTCAGATTTTCTTCAATGCAACCTAACACTCATTTAAGCAGAAAATAGAACTCAGGGCATCAAAATATTTGTCTGAAAAGACTTAGCAGCCTTGCCACAACAAACAAAATGTCTCTACCGTAGTACAGTTTCATTTTTTGACAAGTATTCTGTTATTGGAAATTTTGTGTCGAATCGTAGTCTCCACAAGCATGGTATCAGCCTTCAACAGCCTAGGAGTCTGGAAAACCCAAAATATTTCAGCTAGAACTGTAAAAATGGCAGTGCATTGATTGCCAAATGCAACAGATTGAGACGTTTAACCACGTTCTTTCAAACTTTTGCTGTTCGGGGATTTAGACAACATCCTCATTTAGGGCAATGCAGCATATAGAGCCATATATGCAACAAAATTAAAAAGTGAACAGAACATTAAAATATCACATTTCCTTAATTTCACTTCTGTCCTAAAACACAGCCATGTTATCAAACATCCTCTATGTTTTCTAATAATGCTAACCCTAACCCTAGCTAAGGGTTTGGGCAGTTAGGGTTAGGGGTCAGATTTTCTTCAATGCAACCTAACACTCATTTAAGCAGAAAATAGAACTCAGGGCATCAAAATATTAGTCTGAAAAGACTAAGCAGCCTTGCCCAACAAACAAAATGTCTCTACCGTAGTACAGTTTCATTTTTTGACAAGTATTCTGTTATTGGAAATTTTGTGTCGAATCGTACTCTCCACGAGCATGGTATCTGCCTTCAACAGATTAGGAGTCTGGAAAACCCAAAACATTTCAGCTAGAACTGTAAAAATGGCAGTGCATTGATTGACAAATGCAACAGATTGAGACGTTTAACCACTTTCTTTCAAACTTTTGCTGTTCGGGAATTTAGACAACATCCTCATTTAGGGCAATGCAGCCTATAGAGCCATATATGCAACAAAATTAAAAAGTGAAGAGAACATTAAAATAGCACATTTCCTAAATTTCACTTCTGTCCTAAAACACAGCCATGCCATCAAACATCCTCTATGTTTTCTAATAATGCTAACCCTAACCCTAGCTTAGGGTTTGGGCAGAGGGTTAGGGGTCAGATTTTCTTCAATGCAACCTAACACTCTTTTAAGCAGAAAATAGAACTCAGGGCATCAAAATATTTGTCTGAAAAGACTTAGCAGCCTTGCCACAACAAACAAAATGTCTCTACCGTAGTACAGTTTCATTTTTTGACAAGTATTCTGTTATTGGAAATTTTGTGTCGAATCGTACTCTCCACGAGCATGGTATCAGCCTTCAACAGCCTAGGAGTCTGGAAAACCCAAAACATTTCAGCTAGAACTGTAAAAATGGCAGTGCATTGATTGCCAAATGCAACAGATTGAGACGTTTAACCACTTTCTTTCAAACTTTTGCTGTTCGGGGATTTAGACAACATCCTCATTTAGGGCAATGCAGCATATAGAGCCATATATGCAACAAAATTAAAAAGTGAAGAGAACATTAAAATAGCACATTTCCTAAATTTCACTTCTGTCCTAAAACACAGCCATGTTATCAAACATCCTCTATGTTTTCTAATAATGCTAACCCTAACCCTAGCTTAGGGTTTGGGCAGTTAGGGTTAGGGGTCAGATTTTCTTCAATGCAACCTAACACTCATTTAAGCAGAAAATAGAACTCAGGGCATCAAAATATTTGTCTGAAAAGACTTAGCAGCCTTGCCACAACAAACAAAATGTCTCTACCGTAGTACAGTTTCATTTTTTGACAAGTATTCTGTTATTGGAAATTTTGTGTCGAATCGTACTCTCCACGAGCATGGTATCAGCCTTCAACAGCCTAGGAGTCTGGAAAACCCAAAACATTTCAGCTAGAACTGTAAAAATGGCAGTGCATTGATTGCCAAATGCAACAGATTGAGACGTTTAACCGCTTTCTTTCAAACTTTTGCTGTTCGGGGATTTAGACAACATCCTCATTTAGGGCAATGCAGCATATAGAGCCATATATGCAACAAAATTAAAAAGTGAAGAGAACATTAAAATAGCACATTTCCTAAATTTCACTTCTGTCCTAAAACACAGCCATGCCATCAAACATCCTCTATGTTTTCTAATAATGCTAACCCTAACCCTAGCTAAGGGTTTGGGCAGTTAGGGTTAGGGGTCAGATTTTCTTCAATGCAACCTAACACTCATTTAAGCAGAAAATAGAACTCAGGGCATCAAAATATTAGTCTGAAAAGACTAAGCAGCCTTGCCACAACAAACAAAATGTCTCTACCGTAGTACAGTTTCATTTTTTGACAAGTATTCTGTTATTGGAAATTTTGTGTCGAATCGTACTCTCCACGAGCATGGTATCTGCCTTCAACAGATTAGGAGTCTGGAAAACCCAAAACATTTCAGCTAGAACTGTAAAAATGGCAGTGCATTGATTGACAAATGCAACAGATTGAGACGTTTAACCACTTTCTTTCAAACTTTTGCTGTTCGGGAATTTAGACAACATCCTCATTTAGGGCAATGCAGCATATAGAGCCATATATGCAACAAAATTAAAAAGTGAAGAGAACATTAAAATAGCACTTTTCCTAAATTTCACTTCTGTCCTAAAACACAGCCATGCCATCAAACATCCTCTATGTTTTCTAATAATGCTAACCCTAACCCTAGCTTAGGGTTTGGGCAGTTAGGGTTAGGGGTCAGATTTTCTTCAATGCAACCTAACACTCTTTTAAGCAGAAAATAGAACTCAGGGCATCAAAATATTTGTCTGAAAAGACTTAGCAGCCTTGCCACAACAAACAAAATGTCTCTACCGTAGTACAGTTTCATTTTTTGACAAGTATTCTGTTATTGGAAATTTTGTGTCGAATCGTACTCTCCACGAGCATGGTATCAGCCTTCAACAGCCTAGGAGTCTGGAAAACCCAAAACATTTCAGCTAGAACTGTAAAAATGGCAGTGCATTGATTGCCAAATGCAACAGATTGAGACGTTTTACCGCTTTCTTTCAAACTTTTGCTGTTCGGGGATTTAGACAACATCCTCATTTAGGGTAATGCAGTATATACAGCCATATATGCAACAAAATTAAAAAGTGAACAGAACATTAAAATATCACATTTCCTAAATTTCACTTCTGTCCTAAAACACAGCCATGCTATCAAACATCCTCTATGTTTTCTAATAATGCTAACCCTAACTCTAGCTAAGGGTTTGGGCAGTTAGGGTTAGGGGTCAGATTTTCTTCAATGCAACCTAACACTCATTTAAGCAGAAAATAGAACTCAGGGCATCAAAATATTAGTCTGAAAAGACTTAGCAGCCTTGCCACAACAAACAAAATGTCTCTACCGTAGTACAGTTTCATTTTTTGACAAGTATTCTGTTATTGGAAATTTTGTGTCGAATCGTACTCTCCACGAGCATGGTATCAGCCTTCAACAGATTAGGAGTCTGGAAAACCCAAAACATTTCAGCTAGAACTGTAAAAATGGCAGTGCATTGATTGCCAAATGCAACAGATTGAGACGTTTAACCACTTTCTTTCAAACTTTTGCTGTTTGGGAATTTAGACAACATCCTCATTTAGGGCAATGCAGCATATAGAGCCATATATGCAACAAAATTAAAAAGTGAAGAGAACATTAAAATATCACATTTCCTAAATTTCACTTCTGTCCTAAAACACAGCCATGCCATCAAACATCCTCTATGTTTTCTAATAATGCTAACCCTAACCCTAGCTTAGGGTTTGGGCAGTTAGGGTTAGGGGTCAGATTTTCTTCAATGCAACCTAACACTCATTTAAGCAGAAAATAGAACTCAGGGCATCAAAATATTTGTCTGAAAAGACTTAGCAGCCTTGCCACAACAAACAAAATGTCTCTACCGTAGTACAGTTTCATTTTTTGACAAGTATTCTGTTATTGGAAATTTTGTGTCGAATCGTAGTCTCCTCAAGCATGGTATCAGCCTTCAACAGCCTAGGAGTCTGGAAAACCCAAAATATTTCAGCTAGAACTGTAAAAATGGCAGTGCATTGATTGCCAAATGCAACAGATTGAGACGTTTAACCACTTTCTTTTAAACTTTTGCTGTTCGGGGATTTAGACAACATCCTCATTTAGGGAAATGCAGCATATAGAGCCATATATGCAACAAAATTAAAAAGTGAAGAGAACATTAAAATAGCACATTTCCTAAATTTCACTTCTGTCCTAAAGCACAGCCATGCCATCAAACATCCTCTATGTTTTCTAATAATGCTAACCCTAACCCTAGCTAAGGGTTTGGGCAGTTAGGGTTAGGGGTCAGATTTTCTTCAATGCAACCTAACACTCATTTAAGCAGAAAATAGAACTCAGGGCATCAAAATATTAGTCTGAAAAGACTAAGCAGCCTTGCCACAACAAACAAAATGTCTCTACCGTAGTACAGTTTCATTTTTTGACAAGTATTCTGTTATTGGAAATTGTGTGTCGAATCGTACTCTCCACGAGCATGGTATCTGCCTTCAACAGATTAGGAGTCTGGAAAACCCAAAACATTTCAGCTAGAACTGTAAAAATGGCAGTGCATTGATTGACAAATGCAACAGATTGAGACGTTTAACCACTTTCTTTCAAACTTTTGCTGTTCGGGAATTTAGACAACATCCTCATTTAGGGCAATGCAGCTTATAGAGCCATATATGCAACAAAATTAAAAAGTGAAGAGAACATTAAAATAGCACATTTCCTAAATTTCACTTCTGTCCTAAAACAATGCCATGCCATCAAACATCCTCTATGTTTTCTAATAATGCTAACCCTAACCCTAGCTTAGGGTTTGGGCAGTTAGGGTTAGGGGTCAGATTTTCTTCAATGCAACCTAACACTCATTTAAGCAGAAAATAGAACTTAGGGCATCAAAATATTTGTCTGAAAAGACTTAGCAGCCTTGCCACAACAAACAAAATGTCTCTACCGTAGTACAGTTTCATTTTTTGACAAGTATTCTGTTATTGGAAATTTTGTGTCGAATCGTAGTCTCGACAAGCATGGTATCAGCCTTCAACAGCCTAGGAGTCTGGAAAACTCAAAACATTTCAGCTAGAACTGTAAAAATGGCAGTGCATTGATTGCCAAATGCAACAGATTGAGACGTTTAACCACTTTCTTTCAAACTTTTGCTGTTCGGGGATTTAGACAACATCCTCATTTAGGGAAATGCAGCATATAGAGCCATATATGCAACAAAATTAAAAGGTGAAGAGAACATTAAAATAGCACATTTCCTAAATTTCACTTCTGTCCTAAAGCACAGCCATGCCATCAAACATCCTCTATGTTTTCTAATAATGCTAACCCTAACCCTAGCTAAGGGTTTGGGCAGTTAGGGTTAGGGGTCAGATTTTCTTCAATGCAACCTAACACTCATTTAAGCAGAAAATAGAACTCAGGGCATCAAAATATTAGTCTGAAAAGACTAAGCAGCCTTGCCACAACAAACAAAATGTCTCTACCGTAGTA
Source organism: Atractosteus spatula (assembly GCF_055471065.1). Taxonomy (NCBI): domain Eukaryota; kingdom Metazoa; phylum Chordata; class Actinopteri; order Semionotiformes; family Lepisosteidae; genus Atractosteus; species Atractosteus spatula. The sequence goes on along the minus strand of NC_142720.1, from coordinate 8,736,248 downwards.
CAGTTTCATTTTTTGACAAGTATTCTGTTATTGGAAATTGTGTGTCGAATCGTACTCTCCACGAGCATGGTATCTGCCTTCAACAGATTAGGAGTCTGGAAAACCCAAAACATTTCAGCTAGAACTGTAAAAATGGCAGTGCATTGATTGACAAATGCAACAGATTGAGACGTTTAACCACTTTCTTTCAAACTTTTGCTGTTCGGGAATTTAGACAACATCCTCATTTAGGGCAATGCAGCATATAGAGCCATATATGCAACAAAATTAAAAAGTGAAGAGAACATTAAAATAGCACATTTCCTAAATTTCACTTCTGTCCTAAAACAATGCCATGCCATCAAACATCCTCTATGTTTTCTAATAATGCTAACCCTAACCCTAGCTTAGGGTTTGGGCAGTTAGGGTTAGGGGTCAGATTTTCTTCAATGCAACCTAACACTCATTTAAGCAGAAAATAGAACTTAGGGCATCAAAATATTTGTCTGAAAAGACTTAGCAGCCTTGCCACAACAAACAAAATGTCTCTACCGTAGTACAGTTTCATTTTTTGACAAGTATTCTGTTATTGGAAATTTTGTGTCGAATCGTAGTCTCGACAAGCATGGTATCAGCCTTCAACAGCCTAGGAGTCTGGAAAACTCAAAACATTTCAGCTAGAACTGTAAAAATGGCAGTGCATTGATTGCCAAATGCAACAGATTGAGACGTTTAACCACTTTCTTTCAAACTTTTGCTGTTCGGGGATTTAGACAACATCCTCATTTAGGGCAATGCAGCATATAGAGCCATATATGCAACAAAATTAAAAAAGTGAACAGAACATTAAAATAGCACATTTCCTAAATTTCACTTCTGTCCTAAAACACAGCCATGTTATCAAACATCCTCTATGTTTTCTAATAATGCTAACCCTAACCCTAGCTTAGGGTTTGGGCAGTTAGGGTTAGGGGTCAGATTTTCTTCAATGCAACCTAAAAGTCATTTACGCAGAAAATAGAACTCAGGGCATCAAAATATTTGTCTGAAAAGACTTAGCAGCCTTGCCACAACAAACAAAATGTCTCTACCGTAGTACAGTTTCATTTTTTGACAAGTATTCTGTTATTGGAAATTTTGTGTCGAATCGTACTCTCCACGAGCATGGTATCAGCCTTCAACAGCCTAGGAGTCTGGAAAACCCAAAACATTTCAGCTAGAACTGTAAAAATGGCAGTGCATTGATTGCCAAATGCAACAGATTGAGACGTTTAACCGCTTTCTTTCAAACTTTTGCTGTTCGGGGATTTAGACAACATCCTCATTTAGGGTAATGCAGTATATACAGCCATATATGCAACAAAATTAAAAAGAGAAGAGAACATTAAAATATCACATTTCCTAAATTTCACTTCTGTCCTAAAACACAGCCATGCCATCAAACATCCTCTATGTTTTCTAATAATGCTAACCCTAACCCTAGCTTAGGGTTTGGGCAGTTAGGGTTAGGGGTCAGATTTTCTTCAATGCAACCTAACACTCATTTAAGCAGAAAATAGAACTCAGGGCATCAAAATATTTGTCTGAAAAGACTTAGCAGCCTTGCCACAACAAACAAAATGTCTCTACCGTAGTACAGTTTCATTTTTTGACAAGTATTCTGTTATTGGAAATTTTGTGTCGAATCGTAGTCTCCACAAGCATGGTATCAGCCTTCAACAGCCTAGGAGTCTGGAAAACCCAAAATATTTCAGCTAGAATTGTAAAAATGGCAGTACATTGATTGCCAAATGCAATAGATTGTGACGTTTAACCACTTTCTTTCAAACTTTTGCTGTTCGGGGATTTAGACAACATCCTCATTTAGGGCAATGCAGCATATAGAGCCATATATGCAACAAAATTAAAAAGTGAACAGAACATTAAAATATCACATTTCCTAAATTTCACTTCTGTCCTAAAACACAGCCATGCCATCAAACATCCTCTATGTTTTCTAATAATGCTAACCCTAACCCTAGCTTAGGGTTTGGGCAGAGGGTTAGGGGTCAGATTTTCTTCAATGCAACCTAACACTCTTTTAAGCAGAAAATAGAACTCAGGGCATCAAAATATTTGTCTGAAAAGACTTAGCAGCCTTGCCACAACAAACAAAATGTCTCTACCGTAGTACAGTTTCATTTTTTGACAAGTATTTTGTTATTGGAAATTTTGTGTCGAATCGTACTCTCCACGAGCATGGTATCAGCCTTCAACAGCCTAGGAGTCTGGAAAACCCAAAACATTTCAGCTAGAACTGTAAAAATGGCAGTGCATTGATTGCCAAATGCAACAGATTGAGACGTTTTACCGCTTTCTTTCAAACTTTTGCTGTTCGGGGATTTAGACAACATCCTCATTTAGGGTAATGCAGTATATACAGCCATATATGCAACAAAATTAAAAAGTGAACAGAACATTAAAATATCACATTTCCTAAATTTCACTTCTGTCCTAAAACACAGCCATGCTATCAAACATCCTCTATGTTTTCTAATAATGCTAACCCTAACTCTAGCTAAGGGTTTGGGCAGTTAGGGTTAGGGGTCAGATTTTCTTCAATGCAACCTAACACTCATTTAAGCAGAAAATAGAACTCAGGGCATCAAAATATTAGTCTGAAAAGACTTAGCAGCCTTGCCACAACAAACAAAATGTCTCTACCGTAGTACAGTTTCATTTTTTGACAAGTATTCTGTTATTGGAAATTTTGTGTCGAATCGTACTCTCCACGAGCATGGTATCAGCCTTCAACAGATTAGGAGTCTGGAAAACCCAAAACATTTCAGCTAGAACTGTAAAAATGGCAGTGCATTGATTGCCAAATGCAACAGATTGAGACGTTTAACCACTTTCTTTCAAACTTTTGCTGTTTGGGAATTTAGACAACATCCTCATTTAGGGAAATGCAGCATATAGAGCCATATATGCAACAAAATTAAAAAGTGAAGAGAACATTAAAATATCACATTTCCTAAATTTCACTTCTGTCCTAAAACACAGCCATGCCATCAAACATCCTCTATGTTTTCTAATAATGCTAACCCTAACCCTAGCTTAGGGTTTGGGCAGTTAGGGTTAGGGGTCAGATTTTCTTCAATGCAACCTAACACTCATTTAAGCAGAAAATAGAACTCAGGGCATCAAAATATTTGTCTGAAAAGACTTAGCAGCCTTGCCACAACAAACAAAATGTCTCTACCGTAGTACAGTTTCATTTTTTGACAAGTATTCTGTTATTGGAAATTGTGTGTCGAATCGTACTCTCCACGAGCATGGTATCTGCCTTCAACAGATTAGGAGTCTGGAAAACCCAAAACATTTCAGCTAGAACTGTAAAAATGGCAGTGCATTGATTGACAAATGCAACAGATTGAGACGTTTAACCACTTTCTTTCAAACTTTTGCTGTTCGGGAATTTAGACAACATCCTCATTTAGGGCAATGCAGCTTATAGAGCCATATATGCAACAAAATTAAAAAGTGAAGAGAACATTAAAATAGCACATTTCCTAAATTTCACTTCTGTCCTAAAACAATGCCATGCCATCAAACATCCTCTATGTTTTCTAATAATGCTAACCCTAACCCTAGCTTAGGGTTTGGGCAGTTAGGGTTAGGGGTCAGATTTTCTTCAATGCAACCTAACACTCATTTAAGCAGAAAATAGAACTTAGGGCATCAAAATATTTGTCTGAAAAGACTTAGCAGCCTTGCCACAACAAACAAAATGTCTCTACCGTAGTACAGTTTCATTTTTTGACAAGTATTCTGTTATTGGAAATTTTGTGTCGAATCGTAGTCTCGACAAGCATGGTATCAGCCTTCAACAGCCTAGGAGTCTGGAAAACTCAAAACATTTCAGCTAGAACTGTAAAAATGGCAGTGCATTGATTGCCAAATGCAACAGATTGAGACGTTTAACCACTTTCTTTCAAACTTTTGCTGTTCGGGGATTTAGACAACATCCTCATTTAGGGAAATGCAGCATATAGAGCCATATATGCAACAAAATTTAAAGGTGAAGAGAACATTAAAATAGCACATTTCCTAAATTTCACTTCTGTCCTAAAGCACAGCCATGCCATCAAACATCCTCTATGTTTTCTAATAATGCTAACCCTAACCCTAGCTAAGGGTTTGGGCAGTTAGGGTTAGGGGTCAGATTTTCTTCAATGCAACCTAACACTCATTTAAGCAGAAAATAGAACTCAGGGCATCAAAATATTAGTCTGAAAAGACTAAGCAGCCTTGCCACAACAAACAAAATGTCTCTACCGTAGTACAGTTTCATTTTTTGACAAGTATTCTGTTATTGGAAATTGTGTGTCGAATCGTACTCTCCACGAGCATGGTATCTGCCTTCAACAGATTAGGAGTCTGGAAAACCCAAAACATTTCAGCTAGAACTGTAAAAATAGCAGTGCATTGATTGACAAATGCAACAGATTGAGACGTTTAACCACTTTCTTTCAAACTTTTGCTGTTCGGGAATTTAGACAACATCCTCATTTAGGGCAATGCAGCATATAGAGCCATATATGCAACAAAATTAAAAAGTGAAGAGAACATTAAAATAGCACATTTCCTAAATTTCACTTCTGTCCTAAAACAATGCCATGCCATCAAACATCCTCTATGTTTTCTAATAATGCTAACCCTAACCCTAGCTTAGGGTTTGGGCAGTTAGGGTTAGGGGTCAGATTTTCTTCAATGCAACCTAACACTCATTTAAGCAGAAAATAGAACTTAGGGCATCAAAATATTTGTCTGAAAAGACTTAGCAGCCTTGCCACAACAAACAAAATGTCTCTACCGTAGTACAGTTTCATTTTTTGACAAGTATTCTGTTATTGGAAATTTTGTGTCGAATCGTAGTCTCGACAAGCATGGTATCAGCCTTCAACAGCCTAGGAGTCTGGAAAACTCAAAACATTTCAGCTAGAACTGTAAAAATGGCAGTGCATTGATTGCCAAATGCAACAGATTGAGACGTTTAACCACTTTCTTTCAAACTTTTGCTGTTCGGGGATTTAGACAACATCCTCATTTAGGGCAATGCAGCATATAGAGCCATATATGCAACAAAATTAAAAAAGTGAACAGAACATTAAAATAGCACATTTCCTAAATTTCACTTCTGTCCTAAAACACAGCCATGTTATCAAACATCCTCTATGTTTTCTAATAATGCTAACCCTAACCCTAGCTTAGGGTTTGGGCAGTTAGGGTTAGGGGTCAGATTTTCTTCAATGCAACCTAACACTCATTTAAGCAGAAAATGGAACTCAGGGCATCAAAATATTAGTCTGAAAAGACTTAGCAGCCTTGCCACAACAAACAAAATGTCTCTACTGTAGTACAGTTTCATTTTTTGACAAGTATTCTGTTATTGGAAATTTTGAGTCGAATTGTACTCTCCACGAGCATGGTATCAGCCTTCAACAGCCTAGGAGTCTGGAAAACCCAAAACATTTCAGCTAGAACTGTAAAAATGGCAGTGCACTGATTGCCAAATGCAACAGATTGAGACGTTTAACCACTTTCTTTTAAACTTTTGCTGTTCGGGGATTTAGACAACATCCTCATTTAGGGCAATGCAGCATATAGAGCCATATATGGAACAAAATTAAAAAGTGAAGAGAACATTAAAATAGCACATTTCCTAAATTTCACTTCTGTCCTAAAGCACAGCCATGCCATCAAACATCCTCTATGTTTTCTAATAATGCTAACCCTAACCCTAGCTAAGGGTTTGGGCAGTTAGGGTTAGGGGTCAGATTTTCTTCAATGCAACCTAACACTCATTTAAGCAGAAAATAGAACTCAGGGCATCAAAATATTAGTCTGAAAAGACTAAGCAGCCTTTCCACAACAAACAAAATGTCTCTACCGTAGTACAGTTTCATTTTTTGACAAGTATTCTGTTATTGGAAATTTTGTGTCGAATCGTACTCTCCACGAGCATGGTATCTGCCTTCAACAGATTAGGAGTCTGGAAAACCCAAAACATTTCAGCTAGAACTGTAAAATGGCAGTGCATTGATTGACAAATGCAACAGATTGAGACGTTTAACCACTTTCTTTCAAACTTTTGCTGTTCGGGAATTTAGACAACATCCTCATTTAGGGCAATGCAGCATATAGAGCCATATATGCAACAAAATTAAAAAGTGAAGAGAACATTAAAATAGTACATTTCCTAAATTTCACTTCTGTCCTAAAACACAGCCATGCCATCAAACATCCTCTATGTTTTCTAATAATGCTAACCCTAACCCTAGCTTAGGGTTTGGGCAGTTAGGGTTAGGGGTCAGATTTTCTTCAATGCAACCTAAAAGTCATTTACGCAGAAAATAGAACTCAGGGCATCAAAATATTTGTCTGAAAAGACTTAGCAGCCTTGCCACAACAAACAAAATGTCTCTACCGTAGTACAGTTTCATTTTTTGACAAGTATTCTGTTATTGGAAATTTTGTGTCGAATCGTACTCTCCACGAGCATGGTATCAGTCTTCAACAGCCTAGGAGTCTGGAAAACCCAAAACATTTCAGCTAGAACTGTAAAAATGGCAGTGCATTGATTGCCAAATGCAACAGATTGAGACGTTTAACCGCTTTCTTTCAAACTTTTGCTGTTCGGGGATTTAGACAACATCCTCATTTAGGGTAATGCAGTATATACAGCCATATATGCAACAAAATTAAAAAGAGAAGAGAACATTAAAATATCACATTTCCTAAATTTCACTTCTGTCCTAAAACACAGCCATGCCATCAAACATCCTCTATGTTTTCTAATAATGCTAACCCTAACCCTAGCTTAGGGTTTGGGCAGTTAGGGTTAGGTGTCAGATTTTCTTCAATGCAACCTAACACTCATTTAAGCAGAAAATAGAACTCAGGGCATCAAAATATTAGTCTGAAAAGACTTAGCAGCCTTGCCACAACAAACAAAATGTCTCTACTGTAGTACAGTTTCATTTTTTGGCAAGTATTTTGTTATTGGAAATTTTGTGTCGAATCGTAGTCTCCACAAGCATGGTATCAGCCTTCAACAGCCTAGGAGTCTGGAAAACCCAAAACATTTCAGCTAGAATTGTAAAAATGGCAGTGCATTGATTGCCAAATGCAACAGATTGTGACGTTTAACCACTTTCTTTCAAACTTTTGCTGTTCGGGGATTTAGACAACATCCTCATTTAGGGCAATGCAGCATATAGAGCCATATATGGAACAAAATTAAAAAGTGAAGAGAACATTAAAATAGCACATTTCCTAAATTTCACTTCTGTCCTAAAGCACAGCCATGCCATCAAACATCCTCTATGTTTTCTAATAATGCTAACCCTAACCCTAGCTAAGGGTTTGGGCAGTTAGGGTTAGGGGTCAGATTTTCTTCAATGCAACCTAACACTCATTTAAGCAGAAAATAGAACTCAGGGCATCAAAATATTAGTCTGAAAAGACTAAGCAGCCTTGCCACAACAAACAAAATGTCTCTACCGTAGTACAGTTTCATTTTTTGACAAGTATTCTGTTATTGGAAATTTTGTGTCGAATCGTACTCTCCACGAGCATGGTATCTGCCTTCAACAGATTAGGAGTCTGGAAACCCCAAAACATTTCAGCTAGAACTGTAAAAATGGCAGTGCATTGATTGACAAATGCAACAGATTGAGACGTTTAACCACTTTCTTTCAAACTTTTGCTGTTCGGGAATTTAGACAACATCCTCATTTAGGGCAATGCAGCATATAGAGCCATATATGCAACAAAATTAAAAACTGAAGAGAACATTAAAATATCACATTTCCTAAATTTCACTTCTGTCCTAAAACACAGCCATGCCATCAAACATCCTCTATGTTTTCTAATAATGCTAACCCTAACCCTAGCTTAGGGTTTGGGCAGTTAGGGTTAGGGGTCAGATTTTCTTCAATGCAACCTAACACTCATTTAAGCAGAAAATAGAACTCAGGGCATCAAAATATTTGTCTGAAAAGACTTAGCAGCCTTGCCACAACAAACAAAATGTCTCTACCGTAGTACAGTTTCATTTTTTGACAAGTATTCTGTTATTGGAAATTTTGTGTCGAATCGTACTCTCCACGAGCATGGTATCTGCCTTCAACAGATTAGGAGTCTGGAAAACCCAAAACATTTCAGCTAGAACTGTAAAAATGGCAGTGCATTGATTGACAAATGCAACACATTGAGACGTTTAACCACTTTCTTTCAAACTTTTGCTGTTCGGGGATTTAGACAACATCCTCATTTAGGGCAATGCAGCATATAGAGCCATATATGCAACAAAATTAAAAAGTGAAGAGAACATTAAAATATCACATTTCCTAAATTTCACTTCTGTCCTAAAACACAGCCATGCCATCAAACATCCTCTATGTTTTCTAATAATGCTAACCCTAACCCTAGCTTAGGGTTTGGGCAGTTAGGGTTAGGGGTCAGATTTTCTTCAATGCAACCTAACACTCATTTAAGCAGAAAATGGAACTCAGGGCATCAAAATATTAGTCTGAAAAGACTTAGCAGCCTTGCCACAACAAACAAAATGTCTCTACTGTAGTACAGTTTCATTTTTTGACAAGTATTCTGTTATTGGAAATTTTGAGTCGAATTGTACTCTCCACGAGCATGGTATCAGCCTTCAACAGCCTAGGAGTCTGGAAAACCCAAAACATTTCAGCTAGAACTGTAAAAATGGCAGTGCATTGATTGCCAAATGCAACAGATTGAGACGTTTAACCACTTTCTTTTAAACTTTTGCTGTTCGGGGATTTAGACAACATCCTCATTTAGGGCAATGCAGCATATAGAGCCATATATGGAACAAAATTAAAAAGTGAAGAGAACATTAAAATAGCACATTTCCTAAATTTCACTTCTGTCCTAAAGCACAGCCATGCCATCAAACATCCTCTATGTTTTCTAATAATGCTAACCCTAACCCTAGCTAAGGGTTTGGGCAGTTAGGGTTAGGGGTCAGATTTTCTTCAATGCAACCTAACACTCATTTAAGCAGAAAATAGAACTCAGGGCATCAAAATATTAGTCTGAAAAGACTAAGCAGCCTTGCCACAACAAACAAAATGTCTCTACCGTAGTACAGTTTCATTTTTTGACAAGTATTCTGTTATTGGAAATTTTGTGTCGAATCGTACTCTCCACGAGCATGGTATCTGCCTTCAACAGATTAGGAGTCTGGAAACCCCAAAACATTTCAGCTAGAACTGTAAAAATGGCAGTGCATTGATTGACAAATGCAACAGATTGAGACGTTTAACCACTTTCTTTCAAACTTTTGCTGTTCGGGAATTTAGACAACATCCTCATTTAGGGCAATGCAGCATATAGAGCCATATATGCAACAAAATTAAAAAGTGAAGAGAACATTAAAGTAGCACATTTCCTAAATTTCACTTCTGTCCTAAAACACAGCCATGCTATCAAACATCCTCTATGTTTTCTAATAATGCTAACCCTAACTCTAGCTAAGGGTTTGGGCAGTTAGGGTTAGGGGTCAGATTTTCTTCAATGCAACCTAACACTCATTTAAGCAGAAAATAGAACTCAGGGCATCAAAATATTAGTCTGAAAAGACTTAGCAGCCTTGCCACAACAAACAAAATGTCTCTACCGTAGTACAGTTTCATTTTTTGACAAGTATTCTGTTATTGGAAATTTTGTGTCGAATCGTACTCTCCACGAGCATGGTATCAGCCTTCAACAGATTAGGTGTCTGGAAAACCCAAAACATTTCAGCTAGAACTGTAAAAATGGCAGTGCATTGATTGCCAAATGCAACAGATTGAGACGTTTAACCGCTTTCTTTCAATCTTTTGCTGTTCGGGGATTTAGACAACATCCTCATTTAGGGTAATGCAGTATATAGAGCCATATATGCAATAAAATTAAAAAGAGAAGAGAACATTAAAATATCACATTTCCTAAATTTCACTTCTATCCTAAAACACAGCCATGCCATCAAACATCCTCTATGTTTTCTAATAATGCTAACCCTAACCCTAGCTTAGGGTTTGGGCAGTTAGGGTTAGGGGTCAGATTTTCTTCAATGCAACCTAAAAGTCATTTACGCAGAAAATAGAACTCAGGGCATCAAAATATTTGTCTGAAAAGACTTAGCAGCCTTGCCACAACAAACAAAATGTCTCTAACGTAGTACAGTTTCATTTTTTGACAAGTATTCTGTTATTGGAAATTTTGTGTCGAATCGTACTCTCCACGAGCATGGTATCAGCCTTCAACAGCCTAGGAGTCTGGAAAACCCAAAACATTTCAGCTAGAACTGTAAAAATGGCAGTGCATTGATTGCCAAATGCAACAGATTGAGACGTTTAACCGCTTTCTTTCAAACTTTTGCTGTTCGGGGATTTAGACAACATCCTCATTTAGGGTAATGCAGTATATACAGCCATATATGCAACAAAATTAAAAAGAGAAGAGAACATTAACATATCACATTTCCTAAATTTCACTTCTATCCTAAAACACAGCCATGTTATCAAACATCCTCTATGTTTTCTAATAATGCTAACCCTAACCCTAGCTTAGGGTTTGGGCAGTTAGGGTTAGGGGTCAGATTTTCTTCAATGCAACCTAACACTCATTTAAGCAGAAAATGGAACTCAGGGCATCAAAATATTAGTCTGAAAAGACTTAGCAGCCTTGCCACAACAAACAAAATGTCTCTACTGTAGTACAGTTTCATTTTTTGACAAGTATTCTGTTATTGGAAATTTTGTGTCGAATCGTAGTCTCCACAAGCATGGTATCAGCCTTCAACAGCCTAGGAGTCTGGAAAACCCAAAACATTTCAGCTAGAACTGTAAAAATGGCAGTGCATTGATTGCCAAATGCAACAGATTGAGACGTTTAACCACTTTCTTTTAAACTTTTGCTGTTCGGGGATTTAGACAACATCCTCATTTAGGGCAATGCAGCATATAGAGCCATATATGGAACAAAATTAAAAAGTGAAGAGAACATTAAAATAGCACATTTCCTATATTTCACTTCTGTCCTAAAGCACAGCCATGCCATCAAACATCCTCTATGTTTTCTAATAATGCTAACCCTAACCCTAGCTTAGGGTTTGGGCAGTTAGGGTTAGGGGTCAGATTTTCTTCAATGCAACCTAACACTCATTTAAGCAGAAAATAGAACTCAGGGCATCAAAATATTAGTCTGAAAAGACTTAGCAGCCTTACCACAACAAACAAAATGTCTCTACTGTAGTACAGTTTCATTTTTTGACAAGTATTCTGTTATTGGAAATTTTGTGTCGAATCGTACTCTCCACGAGCATGGTATCAGCCTTCAACAGATTAGGTGTCTGGAAAACCCAAAACATTTCAGCTAGAACTGTAAAAATGGCAGTGCATTGATTGCCAAATGCAACAGATTGAGACGTTTAACCGCTTTCTTTCAATCTTTTGCTGTTCGGGGATTTAGACAACATCCTCATTTAGGGTAATGCAGTATATAGAGCCATATATGCAACAAAATTAAAAAGAGAAGAGAACATTAAAATATCACATTTCCTAAATTTCACTTCTATCCTAAAACACAGCCATGCCATCAAACATCCTCTATGTTTTCTAATAATGCTAACCCTAACCCTAGCTTAGGGTTTGGGCAGTTAGGGTTAGGGGTCAGATTTTCTTCAATGCAACCTAACACTCATTTAAGCAGAAAATGGAACTCAGGGCATCAAAATATTAGTCTGAAAAGACTTAGCAGCCTTGCCACAACAAACAAAATGTCTCTACTGTAGTACAGTTTCATTTTTTGACAAGTATTCTGTTATTGGAAATTTTGTGTCGAATCGTAGTCTCCACAAGCATGGTATCAGCCTTCAACAGCCTAGGAGTCTGGAAAACCCAAAACATTTCAGCTAGAACTGTAAAAATGGCAGTGCATTGATTGCCAAATGCAACAGATTGAGACGTTTAACCACTTTCTTTTAAACTTTTGCTGTTCGGGGATTTAGACAACATCCTCATTTAGGGCAATGCAGCATATAGAGCCATATATGGAACAAAATTAAAAAGTGAAGAGAACATTAAAATAGCACATTTCCTATATTTCACTTCTGTCCTAAAGCACAGCCATGCCATCAAACATCCTCTATGTTTTCTAATAATGCTAACCCTAACCCTAGCTAAGGGTTTGGGCAGTTAGGGTTAGGGGTCAGATTTTCTTCAATGCAACCTAACACTCATTTAAGCAGAAAATAGAACTCAGGGCATCAAAATATTAGTCTGAAAAGACTAAGCAGCCTTGCCACAACAAACAAAATGTCTCTACCGTAGTACAGTTTCATTTTTTGACAAGTATTCTGTTATTGGAAATTTTGTGTCGAATCGTCCTCTCCACGAGCATGGTATCTGCCTTCAACAGATTAGGAGTCTGGAAAACCCAAAACATTTCAGCTAGAACTGTAAAAATGGCAGTGCATTGATTGACAAATGCAACAGATTGAGACGTTTAACCACTTTCTTTCAAACTTTTGCTGTTCGGGAATTTAGACAACATCCTCATTTAGGGCAATGCAGCATATAGAGCCATATATGCAACAAAATTAAAAAGTGAAGAGAACATTAAAATAGCACATTTCCTAAATTTCACTTCTGTCCTAAAACACAGCCATGCCATCAAACATCCTCTATGTTTTCTAATAATGCTAACCCTAATCCTAGCTTAGGGTTTGGGCAGTTAGGGTTAGGGGTCAGATTTTCTTCAATGCAACCTAACACTCATTTAAGCAGAAAATAGAACTCAGGGCATCAAAATATTTGTCTGAAAAGACTTAGCAGCCTTGCCACAACAAACAAAATGTCTCTACCGTAGTACAGTTTCATTTTTTGACAAGTATTCTGTTATTGGAAATTTTGTGTCGAATCGTACTCTCCACGAGCATGGTATCTGCCTTCAACAGATTAGGAGTCTGGAAAACCCAAAACATTTCAGCTAGAACTGTAAAAATGGCAGTGCATTGATTGACAAATGCAACAGATTGAGACGTTTAACCACTTTCTTTCAAACTTTTGCTGTTCGGGGATTTAGACAACATCCTCATTTAGGGCAATGCAGCATATAGAGCCATATATGCAACAAAATTAAAAAGTGAAGAGAACATTAAAATATCACATTTCCTAAATTTCACTTCTGTCCTAAAACACAGCCATGTTATCAAACATCCTCTATGTTTTCTAATAATGCTAACCCTATCCCAAGCTTAGGGTTTGGGCAGTTAGGGTTAGGGGTCAGATTTTCTTCAATGCAACCTAAAAGTCATTTACGCAGAAAATAGAACTCAGGGCATCAAAATATTTGTCTGAAAAGACTTAGCAGCCTTGCCACAACAAACAAAATGTCTCTACCGTAGTACAGTTTCATTTTTTGACAAGTATTCTGTTATTGGAAATTTTGTGTCGAATCGTACTCTCCACGAGCATGGTATCAGCCTTCAACAGCCTAGGAGTCTGGAAAACCCAAAACATTTCAGCTAGAACTGTAAAAATGGCAGTGCATTGATTGCCAAATGCAACAGATTGAGACGTTTTACCGCTTTCTTTCAAACTTTTGCTGTTCGGGGATTTAGACAACATCCTCATTTAGGGTAATGCAGTATATACAGCCATATATGCAACAAAATTAAAAAGTGAACAGAACATTAAAATATCACATTTCCTAAATTTCACTTCTGTCCTAAAACACAGCCATGCTATCAAACATCCTCTATGTTTTCTAATAATGCTAACCCTAACTCTAGCTAAGGGTTTGGGCAGTTAGGGTTAGGGGTCAGATTTTCTTCAATGCAACCTAACACTCATTTAAGCAGAAAATAGAACTCAGGGCATCAAAATATTAGTCTGAAAAGACTTAGCAGCCTTGCCACAACAAACAAAATGTCTCTACCGTAGTACAGTTTCATTTTTTGACAAGTATTCTGTTATTGGAAATTTTGTGTCGAATCGTACTCTCCACGAGCATGGTATCAGCCTTCAACAGATTAGGTGTCTGGAAAACCCAAAACATTTCAGCTAGAACTGTAAAAATGGCAGTGCATTGATTGCCAAATGCAACAGATTGAGACGTTTAACCGCTTTCTTTCAATCTTTTGCTGTTCGGGGATTTAGACAACATCCTCATTTAGGGTAATGCAGTATATAGAGCCATATATGCAACAAAATTAAAAAGAGAAGAGAACATTAAAATATCACATTTCCTAAATTTCACTTCTATCCTAAAACACAGCCATGCCATCAAACATCCTCTATGTTTTCTAATAATGCTAACCCTAACCCTAGCTTAGGGTTTGGGCAGTTAGGGTTAGGGGTCAGATTTTCTTCAATGCAACCTAACACTCATTTAAGCAGAAAATAGAACTCAGGGCATCAAAATATTAGTCTGAAAAGACTAAGCAGCCTTGCCACAACAAACAAAATGTCTCTACCGTAGTACAGTTTCATTTTTTGACAAGTATTCTGTTATTGGAAATTTTGTGTCGAATCGTACTCTCCACGAGCATGGTATCTGCCTTCAACAGATTAGGAGTCTGGAAAACCCAAAACATTTCAGCTAGAACTGTAAAAATGGCAGTGCATTGATTGCCAAATGCAACAGATTGAGACGTTTAACCACTTTCTTTCAAACTTTTGCTGTTCGGGGATTTAGACAACATCCTCATTTAGGGCAATGCAGCATATAGAGCCATATATGCAACAAAATAAAAAAGTGAAGAGAACATTAAAATATCACATTTCCTAAATTTCACTTCTGTCCTAAAACACAGCCATGTTATCAAACATCCTCTATGTTTTCTAATAATGCTAACCCTAACCCTAGCTTAGGGTTTGGGCAGTTAGGGTTAGGGGTCAGATTTTCTTCAATGCAACCTAAAAGTCATTTACGCAGAAAATAGAACTCCGGGCCTCAAAATATTTGTCTGAAAAGACTTAGCAGCCTTGCCACAACAAACAAAATGTCTCTACCGTAGTACAGTTTCATTTTTTGACAAGTATTCTGTTATTGGAAATTTTGTGTCGAATCGTACTCTCCACGAGCATGGTATCAGCCTTCAACAGCCTAGGAGTCTGGAAAACCCAAAACATTTCAGCTAGAACTGTAAAAATGGCAGTGCATTGATTGCCAAATGCAACAGATTGAGACGTTTAACCGCTTTCTTTCAAACTTTTGCTGTTCGGGGATTTAGACAACATCCTCATTTAGGGTAATGCAGTATATACAGCCATATATGCAACAAAATTAAAAAGAGAAGAGAACATTAAAATATCACATTTCCTAAATTTCACTTCTATCCTAAAACACAGCCATGTTATCAAACATCCTCTATGTTTTCTAATAATGCTAACCCTAACCCTAGCTTAGGGTTTGGGCAGTTAGGGTTAGGGGTCAGATTTTCTTCAATGCAACCTAACACTCATTTAAGCAGAAAATGGAACTCAGGGCATCAAAATATTAGTCTGAAAAGACTTAGCAGCCTTGCCACAACAAACAAAATGTCTCTACTGTAGTACAGTTTCATTTTTTGACAAGTATTCTGTTATTGGAAATTTTGAGTCGAATTGTACTCTCCACGAGCATGGTATCAGCCTTCAACAGCCTAGGAGTCTGGAAAACCCAAAACATTTCAGCTAGAACTGTAAAAATGGCAGTGCATTGATTGCCAAATGCAACAGATTGAGACGTTTAACCACTTTCTTTTAAACTTTTGCTGTTCGGGGATTTAGACAACATCCTCATTTAGGGCAATGCAGCATATAGAGCCATATATGGAACAAAATTAAAAAGTGAAGAGAACATTAAAATAGCACATTTCCTAAATTTCACTTCTGTCCTAAAGCACAGCCATGCCATCAAACATCCTCTATGTTTTCTAATAATGCTAACCCTAACCCTAGCTAAGGGTTTGGGCAGTTAGGGTTAGGGGTCAGATTTTCTTCAATGCAACCTAACACTCATTTAAGCAGAAAATAGAACTCAGGGCATCAAAATATTATTCTGAAAAGACTAAGCAGCCTTGCCACAACAAACAAAATGTCTCTACCGTAGTACAGTTTCATTTTTTGACAAGTATTCTGTTATTGGAAATTTTGTGTCGAATCGTACTCTCCACGAGCATGGTATCTGCCTTCAACAGATTAGGAGTCTGGAAAACCCAAAACATTTCAGCTAGAACTGTAAAAATGGCAGTGCATTGATTGACAAATGCAACAGATTGAGACGTTTAACCACTTTCTTTCAAACTTTTGCTGTTCGGGGATTTAGACAACATCCTCATTTAGGGCAATGCAGCATATAGAGCCATATATGCAACAAAATTAAAAAGTGAACAGAACATTAAAATATCACATTTCCTAAATTTCACTTCTGTCCTAAAACACAGCCATGTTATCAAACATCCTCTATGTTTTCTAATAATGCTAACCCTAACCCTAGCTAAGGGTTTGGGCAGTTAGGGTTAGGGGTCAGATTTTCTTCAATGCAACCTAACACTCATTTAAGCAGAAAATAGAACTCAGGGCATCAAAATATTAGTCTGAAAAGACTAAGCAGCCTTGCCACAACAAACAAAATGTCTCTACCGTAGTACAGTTTCATTTTTTGACAAGTATTCTGTTATTGGAAATTTTGTGTTGAATCGTACTCTCCACGAGCATGGTATCTGCCTTCAACAGATTAGGAGTCTGGAAAACCCAAAACATTTCAGCTAGAACTGTAAAAATGGCAGTGCATTGATTGACAAATGCAACAGATTGAGACGTTTAACCACTTTCTTTCAAACTTTTGCTGTTCGGGGATTTAGACAACATCCTCATTTAGGGCAATGCAGCATATAGAGCCATATATGCAACAAAATTAAAACGTGAAGAGAACATTAAAATATCACATTTCCTAAATTTCACTTCTGTCCTAAAACACAGCCATGTTATCAAACATCCTCTATGTTTTCTAATAATGCTAACCCTATCCCTAGCTTAGGGTTTGGGCAGTTAGGGTTAGGGGTCAGATTTTCTTCAATGCAACCTAAAAGTCATTTACGCAGAAAATAGAACTCAGGGCATCAAAATATTTGTCTGAAAAGACTTAGCAGCCTTGCCACAACAAACAAAATGTCTCTACCGTAGTACAGTTTCATTTTTTGACAAGTATTCTGTTATTGGAAATTTTGTGTCGAATCGTACTCTCCACGAGCATGGTATCAGCCTTCAACAGCTTAGGAGTCTGGAAAACCCAAAACATTTCAGCTAGAACTGTAAAAATGGCAGTGCATTGATTGCCAAATGCAACAGGTTGAGACGTTTTACCGCTTTCTTTCAAACTTTTGCTGTTTGGGGATTTAGACAACATCCTCATTTAGGGTAATGCAGTATATACAGCCATATATGCAACAAAATTAAAAAGTGAACAGAACATTAAAATATCACATTTCCTAAATTTCACTTCTGTCCTAAAACACAGCCATGCTATCAAACATCCTCTATGTTTTCTATTAATGCTAACCCTAACTCTAGCTAAGGGTTTGGGCAGTTAGGGTTAGGGGTCAGATTTTCTTCAATGCAACCTAACACTCATTTAAGCAGAAATTAGAACTCAGGGCATCAAAATATTAGTCTGAAAAGACTTAGCAGCCTTGCCACAACAAACAATATGTCTCTACCGTAGTACAGTTTCATTTTTTGACAAGTATTCTGTTATTGGAAATTTTGTGTCGAATCGTACTCTCCACGAGCATGGTATCAGCCTTCAACAGATTAGGAGTCTGGAAAACCCAAAACATTTCAGCTAGAACTGTAAAAATGGCAGTGCATTGATTGACAAATGCAACAGATTGAGACGTTTAACCACTTTCTTTCAAACTTTTGCTGTTCGGGAATTTAGACAACATCCTCATTTAGGGCAATGCAGCATATAGAGCCATATATGCAACAAAATTAAAAAGTGAAGAGAACATTAAAATATCACATTTCCTAAATTTCACTTCTGTCCTAAAACACAGCCATGCCATCAAACATCCTCTATGTTTTCTAATAATGCTAACCCTAACCCTAGCTTAGGGTTTGGGCAGTTAGGGATAGGGGTCAGATTTTCTTCAATGCAACCTAACACTCATTTAAGCAGAAAATAGAACTCAGGGCATCAAAATATTTGTCCGAAAAGACTTAGCAGCCTTGCCACAACAAACAAAATGTCTCTACCGTAGTACAGTTTTATTTTTTGACAAGTATTCTGTTATTGGAAATTTTGTGTCGAATCGTAGTCTCCACAAGGATGGTATCAGCATTCAACAGCCTAGGAGTCTGGAAAACCCAAAATATTTCAGCTAGAACTGTAAAAATGGCAGTGCATTGATTGCCAAATGCAACAGATTGAGACGTTTAACCACTTTCTTTCAAACTTTTGCTGTTCGGGAATTTAGACAACATCCTCATTTAGGGCAATGCAGCATATAGAGCCATATATGCAACAAAATTAAAAAGTGAAGAGAACATTAAAATAGCACATTTCCTAAATTTCACTTCTGTCCTAAAACACAGCCATGCCATCAAACATCCTCTATGTTTTCTAATAATGCTAACCCTAACCCTAGCTTAGGGTTTGGGCAGTTAGGGTTAGGGGTCAGATTTTCTTCAATGCAACCTAACACTCATTTAAGCAGAAAATAGAACTCAGGGCATCAAAATATTTGTCTGAAAAGACTTAGCAGCCTTGCCACAACAAACAAAATGTCTCTACCGTAGTACAGTTTCATTTTTTGACAAGTATTCTGTTATTGGAAATTTTGTGTCGAATCGTAGTCTCCACAAGCATGGTATCAGCCTTCAACAGCCTAGGAGTCTGGAAAACCCAAAATATTTCAGCTAGAACTGTAAAAATGGCAGTGCATTGATTGCCAAATGCAACAGATTGAGACGTTTAACCACGTTCTTTCAAACTTTTGCTGTTCGGGGATTTAGACAACATCCTCATTTAGGGCAATGCAGCATATAGAGCCATATATGCAACAAAATTAAAAAGTGAACAGAACATTAAAATATCACATTTCCTAAATTTCACTTCTGTCCTAAAACACAGCCATGTTATCAAACATCCTCTATGTTTTCTAATAATGCTAACCCTAACCCTAGCTAAGGGTTTGGGCAGTTAGGGTTAGGGGTCAGATTATCTTCAATGCAACCTAACACTCATTTAAGCAGAAAATAGAACTCAGGGCATCAAAATATTAGTCTGAAAAGACTAAGCAGCCTTGCCACAACAAACAAAATGTCTCTACCGTAGTACAGTTTCATTTTTTGACAAGTATTCTGTTATTGGAAATTTTGTGTCGAATCGTACTCTCCACGAGCATGGTATCTGCCTTCAACAGATTAGGAGTCTGGAAAACCCAAAACATTTCAGCTAGAACTGTAAAAATGGCAGTGCATTGATTGACAAATGCAACAGATTGAGACGTTTAACCACTTTCTTTCAAACTTTTGCTGTTCGGGGATTTAGACAACATCCTCATTTAGGGCAATGCAGCATATAGAGCCATATATGCACCAAAATTAAAAAGTGAAGAGAACATTAAAATATCACATTTCCTAAATTTCACTTCTGTCCTAAAACACAGCCATGTTATCAAACATCCTCTATGTTTTCTAATAATGCTAACCCTATCCCTAGCTTAGGGTTTGGGCAGTTAGGGTTAGGGGTCAGATTTTCTTCAATGCAACCTAAAAGTCATTTACGCAGAAAATAGAACTCAGGGCATCAAAATATTTGTCTGAAAAGACTTAGCAGCCTTGCCACAACAAACAAAATGTCTCTACCGTAGTACAGTTTCATTTTTTGACAAGTATTCTGTTATTGGAAATTTTGTGTCGAATCGTACTCTCCACGAGCATGGTATCAGCCTTCAACAGCTTAGGAGTCTGGAAAACCCAAAACATTTCAGCTAGAACTGTAAAAATGGCAGTGCATTGATTGCCAAATGCAACAGGTTGAGACGTTTTACCGCTTTCTTTCAAACTTTTGCTGTTTGGGGATTTAGACAACATCCTCATTTAGGGTAATGCAGTATATACAGCCATATATGCAACAAAATTAAAAAGTGAACAGAACATTAAAATATCACATTTCCTAAATTTCACTTCTGTCCTAAAACACAGCCATGCTATCAAACATCCTCTATGTTTTCTATTAATGCTAACCCTAACTCTAGCTAAGGGTTTGGGCAGTTAGGGTTAGGGGTCAGATTTTCTTCAATGCAACCTAACACTCATTTAAGCAGAAATTAGAACTCAGGGCATCAAAATATTAGTCTGAAAAGACTTAGCAGCCTTGCCACAACAAACAAAATGTCTCTACCGTAGTACAGTTTCATTTTTTGACAAGTATTCTGTTATTGGAAATTTTGTGTTGAATCGTACTCTCCACGAGCATGGTATCAGCCTTCAACAGATTAGGAGTCTGGAAAACCCAAAACATTTGAGCTAGAACTGTAAAAATGGCAGTGCATTGATTGCCAAATGCAACAGATTGAGACGTTTAACCACTTTCTTTCAAACTTTTGCTGTTCGGGAATTTAGACAACATCCTCATTTAGGGCAATGCAGCATATAGAGCCATATATGCAACAAAATTAAAAAGTGAAGAGAACATTAAAATATCACATTTCCTAAATTTCACTTCTGTCCTAAAACACAGCCATGCCATCAAACATCCTCTATGTTTTCTAATAATGCTAACCCTAACCCTAGCTTAGGGTTTGGGCAGTTAGGGTTAGGGGTCAGATTTTCTTCAATGCAACCTAAAAGTCATTTACGCAGAAAATAGAACTCAGGGCATCAAAATATTTGTCTGAAAAGACTTAGCAGCCTTGCCACAACAAACAAAATGTCTCTACCGTAGTACAGTTTCATTTTTTGACAAGTATTCTGTTATTGGAAATTTTGTGTCGAATCGTACTCTCCACGAGCATGGTATCAGCCTTCAACAGCTTAGGAGTCTGGAAAACCCAAAACATTTCAGCTAGAACTGTAAAAATGGCAGTGCATTGATTGCCAAATGCAACAGGTTGAGACGTTTTACCGCTTTCTTTCAAACTTTTGCTGTTTGGGGATTTAGACAACATCCTCATTTAGGGTAATGCAGTATATACAGCCATATATGCAACAAAATTAAAAAGTGAAGAGAACATTAAAATATCACATTTCCTAAATTTCACTTCTGTCCTAAAACACAGCCATGCCATCAAACATCCTCTATGTTTTCTAATAATGCTAACCCTAACCCTAGCTTTGGGTTTTGTGCAGTTAGGGTTAGGGGTCAGATTTTCTTCAATGCAACCTAACACTCATTTAAGCAGAAAATAGAACTCAGGGCATCAAAATATTTGTCTGAAAAGACTTAGCAGCCTTGCCACAACAAACAAAATGTCTCTACCGTAGTACAGTTTTATTTTTTGACAAGTATTCTGTTATTGGAAATTTTGTGTCGAATCGTAGTCTCCACAAGGATGGTATCAGCATTCAACAGCCTAGGAGTCTGGAAAACCCAAAATATTTCAGCTAGAACTGTAAAAATGGCAGTGCATTGATTGCCAAATGCAACAGATTGAGACGTTTAACCACTTTCTTTCAAACTTTTGCTGTTCGGGGATTTAGACAACATCCTCATTTACGGCAATGCAGCATATAGAGCCATATATGCAACAAAATTAAAAAGTGAACAGAACATTAAAATATCACATTTCCTAAATTTCACTTCTTTCCTAAAACACAGCCATGTTATCAAACATCCTCTATGTTTTCTAATAATGCTAACCCTAACCCTAGCTTAGGGTTTGGGCAGTTAGGGTTAGGGGTCAGATTTTCTTCAATGCAACCTAAAAGTCATTTACGCAGAAAATAGAACTCAGGGCATCAAAATATTTGTCTGAAAAGACTTAGCAGCCTTGCCACAACAAACAAAATGTCTCTACCGTAGTACAGTTTCATTTTTTGACAAGTATTCTGTTATTGGAAATTCTGTGTCGAATCGTACTCTCCACGAGCATGGTATCAGCCTTCAACAGCCTAGGAGTCTGGAAAACCCAAAACATTTCAGCTAGAACTGTAAAAATGGCAGTGCATTGATTGCCAAATGTAACAGATTGAGACGTTTAACCACTTTCTTTCAAACTTTTGCTGTTCGGGAATTTAGACAACATCCTCATTTAGGGCAATGCAGCATATAGAGCCATATATGCAACAAAATTAAAAAGTGAAGAGAACATTAAAATATCACATTTCCTAAATTTCACTTCTGTCCTAAAACACAGCCATGCCATCAAACATCCTCTATGTTTTCTAATAATGCTAACCCTAACCCTAGCTTAGGGTTTGGGCAGTTAGGGTTAGGGGTCAGATTTTCTTCAATGCAACCTAACACTCATTTAAGCAGAAAATAGAACTCAGGGCATCAAAATATTTGTCTGAAAACACTTAGCAGCCTTGCCACAACAAACAAAATGTCTCTACCGTAGTACAGTTTTATTTTTTGACAAGTATTCTGTTATTGGAAATTTTGTGTCGAATCGTAGTCTCCACAAGGATGGTATCAGCATTCAACAGCCTAGGAGTCTGGAAAACCCAAAATATTTCAGCTAGAACTGTAAAAATGGCAGTGCATTGATTGCCAAATGCAACAGATTGAGACGTTTAACCACTTTCTTTCAAACTTTTGCTGTTCGGGGATTTAGACAACATCCTCATTTAGGGCAATGCAGCATATAGAGCCATATATGCAACAAAATTAAAAAGTGAACAGAACATTAAAATATCACATTTCCTAAATTTCACTTCTTTCCTAAAACACAGCCATGTTATCAAACATCCTCTATGTTTTCTAATAATGCTAACCCTAACCCTAGCTTAGGGTTTGGGCAGTTAGGGTTAGGGGTCAGATTTTCTTCAATGCAACCTAACACTCATTTAAGCAGAAAATATAACTCACGGCATCAAAATATTTGTCTGAAAAGACTTAGCAGCCTTGCCACAACAAACAAAATGTCTCTAACGTAGTACAGTTTCATTTTTTGACAAGTATTCTGTTATTGGAAATTTTGTGTCGAATCGTACTCTCCACGAGCATGGTATCAGCCTTCAACAGCCTAGGAGTCTGGAAAACCCAAAACATTTCAGCTAGAACTGTAAAAATGGCAGTGCATTGATTGCCAAATGCAACAGATTGAGACGTTTAACCGCTTTCTTTCAAACTTTTGCTGTTCGGGGATTTAGACAACATCCTCATTTAGGGTAATGCAGTATATACAGCCATATATGCAACAAAATTAAAAAGAGAAGAGAACATTAAAATATCACATTTCCTAAATTTCACTTCTGTCCTAAAACACAGCCATGTTATCAAACATCCTCTATGTTTTCTAATAATGCTAACCCTAACCCTAGCTTAGGGTTTGGGCAGTTAGGGTTAGGGGTCAGATTTTCTTCAATGCAACCTAAAAGTCATTTACGCAGAAAATAGAACTCAGGGCATCAAAATATTTGTCTGAAAAGACTTAGCAGCCTTGCCACAACAAACAAAATGTCTCTACCGTAGTACAGTTTCATTTTTTGACAAGTATTCTGTTATTGGAAATTCTGTGTCGAATCGTACTCTCCACGAGCATGGTATCAGCCTTCAACAGCCTAGGAGTCTGGAAAACCCAAAACATTTCAGCTAGAACTGTAAAAATGGCAGTGCATTGATTGCCAAATGTAACAGATTGAGACGTTTAACCACTTTCTTTCAAACTTTTGCTGTTCGGGAATTTAGACAACATCCTCATTTAGGGCAATGCAGCATATAGAGCCATATATGCAACAAAATTAAAAAGTGAAGAGAACATTAAAATATCACATTTCCTAAATTTCACTTCTGTCCTAAAACACAGCCATGCCATCAAACATCCTCTATGTTTTCTAATAATGCTAACCCTAACCCTAGCTTAGGGTTTGGGCAGTTAGGGTTAGGGGTCAGATTTTCTTCAATGCAACCTAACACTCATTTAAGCAGAAAATAGAACTCAGGGCATCAAAATATTTGTCTGAAAACACTTAGCAGCCTTGCCACAACAAACAAAATGTCTCTACCGTAGTACAGTTTTATTTTTTGACAAGTATTCTGTTATTGGAAATTTTGTGTCGAATCGTAGTCTCCACAAGGATGGTATCAGCATTCAACAGCCTAGGAGTCTGGAAAACCCAAAATATTTCAGCTAGAACTGTAAAAATGGCAGTGCATTGATTGCCAAATGCAACAGATTGAGACGTTTAACCACTTTCTTTCAAACTTTTGCTGTTCGGGGATTTAGACAACATCCTCATTTAGGGCAATGCAGCATATAGAGCCATATATGCAACAAAATTAAAAAGTGAACAGAACATTAAAATATCACATTTCCTAAATTTCACTTCTTTCCTAAAACACAGCCATGTTATCAAACATTCTCTATGTTTTCTAATAATGCTAACCCTAACCCTAGCTTAGGGTTTGGGCAGTTAGGGTTAGGGGTCAGATTTTCTTCAATGCAACCTAACACTCATTTAAGCAGAAAATATAACTCACGGCATCAAAATATTTGTCTGAAAAGACTTAGCAGCCTTTCCACAACAAACAAAATGTCTCTAACGTAGTACAGTTTCATTTTTTGACAAGTATTCTGTTATTGGAAATTTTGTGTCGAATCGTACTCTCCACGAGCATGGTATCAGCCTTCAACAGCCTAGGAGTCTGGAAAACCCAAAACATTTCAGCTAGAACTGTAAAAATGGCAGTGCATTGATTGCCAAATGCAACAGATTGAGACGTTTAACCGCTTTCTTTCAAACTTTTGCTGTTCGGGGATTTAGACAACATCCTCATTTAGGGTAATGCAGTATATACAGCCATATATGCAACAAAATTAAAAAGAGAAGAGAACATTAAAATATCACATTTCCTAAATTTCACTTCTGTCCTAAAACACAGCCATGTTATCAAACATCCTCTATGTTTTCTAATAATGCTAACCCTAACCCTAGCTTAGGGTTTGGGCAGTTAGGGTTAGGGGTCAGATTTTCTTCAATGCAACCTAACACTCATTTAAGCAGAAAATAGAACTCAGGGCATCAAAATATTTGTCTGAAAAGACTTAGCAGCCTTGCCACAACAAACAAAATGTCTCTACCGTAGTACAGTTTCATTTTTTGACAAGTATTCTGTTATTGGAAATTTTGTGTCGAATCGTAGTCTCCACAAGCATGGTATCAGCCTTCAACAGCCTAGGAGTCTGGAAAACCCAAAATATTTCAGCTAGAATTGTAAAAAAGGCAGTGCATTGATTGCCAAATGCAACAGATTGTGACGTTTAACCACTTTCTTTCAAACTTTTGCTGTTCGGGGATTTAGACAACATCCTCATTTAGGGCAATGCAGCATATAGAGCCATATATGCAACAAAATTAAAAAGTGAACAGAACATTAAAATATCAAATTTCCTAAATTTCACTTCTGTCCTAAAACACAGCCATGTTATCAAACATCCTCTATGTTTTCTAATAATGCTAACCCTAATCCTAGCTTAGGGTTTGGGCAGTTAGGGTTAGGGGTCAGATTTTCTTCAATGCAACCTAACACTCATTTAAGCAGAAAATGGAACTCAGGGCATCAAAATATTAGTCTGAAAAGACTTAGCAGCCTTGCCACAACAAACAAAATGTCTCTACTGTAGTACAGTTTCATTTTTTGACAAGTATTCTGTTATTGGAAATTTTGAGTCGAATTGTACTCTCCACGAGCATGGTATCAGCCTTCAACAGCCTAGGAGTCTGGAAAACCCAATACATTTCAGCTAGAATTGTAAAAATGGCAGTGCATTGATTGCCAAATGCAACAGATTGAGACGTTTAACCACTTTCTTTTAAACTTTTGCTGTTCGGGGATTTAGACAACATCCTCATTTAGGGCAATGCAGCATATAGAGCCATATATGGAACAAAATTAAAAAGTGAAGAGAACATTAAAATAGCACATTTCCTAAATTTCACTTCTGTCCTAAAGCACAGCCATGCCATCAGACATCCTCTATGTTTTCTAATAATGCTAACCCTAACCCTAGCTAAGGGTTTGGGCAGTTAGGGTTAGGGGTCAGATTTTCTTCAATGCAACCTAACACTCATTTAAGCAGAAAATAGAACTCAGGGCATCAAAATATTAGTCTGAAAAGACTAAGCAGCCTTGCCACAACAAACAAAATGTCTCTACCGTAGTACAGTTTCATTTTTTGACAAGTATTCTGTTATTGGAAATTTTGTGTCGAATCGTACTCTCCACGAGCATGGTATCTGCCTTCAACAGATTAGGAGTCTGGAAAACCCAAAACATTTCAGCTAGAACTGTAAAAATGGCAGTGCATTGATTGACAAATGCAACAGATTGAGACGTTTAACCACTTTCTTTCAAACTTTTGCTGTTCGGGAATTTAGACAACATCCTCATTTAGGGCAATGCAGCATATAGAGCCATATATGCAACAAAATTAAAAAGTGAAGAGAACATTAAAATAGCACATTTCCTAAATTTCACTTCTGTCCTAAAACACAGCCATGCCATCAAACATCCTCTATGTTTTCTAATAATGCTAACCCTAACCCTAGCTTAGGGTTTGGGCAGTTAGGGTTAGGGGTCAGATTTTCTTCAATGCAACCTAACACTCATTTAAGCAGAAAATAGAACTCAGGGCATCAAAATATTTGTCTGAAAAGACTTAGCAGCCTTGCCACAACAAACAAAATGTCTCTACCGTAGTACAGTTTCATTTTTTGACAAGTATTCTGTTATTGGAAATTTTGTGTCGAATCGTAGTCTCCACAAGCATGGTATCAGCCTTCAACAGCCTAGGAGTCTGGAAAACCCAAAATATTTCAGCTAGAACTGTAAAAATGGCAGTGCATTGATTGCCAAATGCAACAGATTGA
Source organism: Atractosteus spatula (assembly GCF_055471065.1). Classification (NCBI taxonomy): domain Eukaryota; kingdom Metazoa; phylum Chordata; class Actinopteri; order Semionotiformes; family Lepisosteidae; genus Atractosteus; species Atractosteus spatula. Next base: position 8,709,180 of record NC_142720.1, on the reverse strand, counting down.
GACGTTTAACCACGTTCTTTCAAACTTTTGCTGTTCGGGGATTTAGACAACATCCTCATTTAGGGCAATGCAGCATATAGAGCCATATATGCAACAAAATTAAAAAGTGAACAGAACATTAAAATATCACATTTCCTAAATTTCACTTCTGTCCTAAAACACAGCCATGTTATCAAACATCCTCTATGTTTTCTAATAATGCTAACCCTAACCCTAGCTAAGGGTTTGGGCAGTTAGGGTTAGGGGTCAGATTTTCTTCAATGCAACCTAACACTCATTTAAGCAGAAAATAGAACTCAGGGCATCAAAATATTAGTCTGAAAAGACTAAGCAGCCTTGCCACAACAAACAAAATGTCTCTACCGTAGTACAGTTTCATTTTTTGACAAGTATTCTGTTATTGGAAATTTTGTGTCGAATCGTACTCTCCACGAGCATGGTATCTGCCTTCAACAGATTAGGAGTCTGGAAAACCCAAAACATTTCAGCTAGAACTGTAAAAATGGCAGTGCATTGATTGACAAATGCAACAGATTGAGACGTTTAACCACTTTCTTTCAAACTTTTGCTGTTCGGGGATTTAGACAACATCCTCATTTAGGGCAATGCAGCATATAGAGCCATATATGCAACAAAATTAAAAAGTGAAGAGAACATTAAAATATCACATTTCCTAAATTTCACTTCTGTCCTAAAACACAGCCATGTTATCAAACATCCTCTATGTTTTCTAATAATGCTAACCCTATCCCTAGCTTAGGGTTTGGGCAGTTAGGGTTAGGGGTCAGATTTTCTTCAATGCAACCTAAAAGTCATTTACGCAGAAAATAGAACTCAGGGCATCAAAATATTTGTCTGAAAAGACTTAGCAGCCTTGCCACAACAAACAAAATGTCTCTACCGTAGTACAGTTTCATTTTTTGACAAGTATTCTGTTATTGGAAATTTTGTGTCGAATCGTACTCTCCACGAGCATGGTATCAGCCTTCAACAGCCTAGGAGTCTGGAAAACCCAAAACATTTCAGCTAGAACTGTAAAAATGGCAGTGCATTGATTGCCAAATGCAACAGATTGAGACGTTTTAACGCTTTCTTTCAAACTTTTGCTGTTTGGGGATTTAGACAACATCCTCATTTAGGGTAATGCAGTATATACAGCCATATATGCAACAAAATTAAAAAGTGAACAGAACATTAAAATATCACATTTCCTAAATTTCACTTCTGTCCTAAAACACAGCCATGCTATCAAACATCCTCTATGTTTTCTAATAATGCTAACCCTAACTCTAGCTAAGGGTTTGGGCAGTTAGGGTTAGGGGTCAGATTTTCTTCAATGCAACCTAACACTCATTTAAGCAGAAAATAGAACTCAGGGCATCAAAATATTAGTCTGAAAAGACTTAGCAGCCTTGCCACAACAAACAAAATGTCTCTACCGTAGTACAGTTTCATTTTTTGACAAGTATTCTGTTATTGGAAATTTTGTGTCGAATCGTACTCTCCACGAGCATGGTATCAGCCTTCAACAGATTAGGAGTCTGGAAAACCCAAAACATTTCAGCTAGAACTGTAAAAATGGCAGTGCATTGATTGACAAATGCAACAGATTGAGACGTTTAACCACTTTCTTTCAAACTTTTGCTGTTCGGGAATTTAGACAACATCCTCATTTAGGGCAATGCAGCATATAGAGCCATATATGCAACAAAATTAAAAAGTGAAGAGAACATTAAAATATCACATTTCCTAAATTTCACTTCTGTCCTAAAACACAGCCATGCCATCAAACATCCTCTATGTTTTCTAATAATGCTAACCCTAACCCTAGCTTAGGGTTTGGGCAGTTAGGGTTAGGGGTCAGATTTTCTTCAATGCAACCTAACACTCATTTAAGCAGAAAATAGAACTCAGGGCATCAAAATATTAGTCTGAAAAGACTAAGCAGCCTTGCCACAACAAACAAAATGTCTCTACCGTAGTACAGTTTCATTTTTTGACAAGTATTCTGTTATTGGAAATTTTGTGTCGAATCGTACTCTCCACGAGCATGGTATCTGCCTTCAACAGATTAGGAGTCTGGAAAACCCAAAACATTTCAGCTAGAACTGTAAAAATGGCAGTGCATTGATTGACAAATGCAACAGATTGAGACGTTTAACCACTTTCTTTCAAACTTTTGCTGTTCGGGAATTTAGACAACATCCTCATTTAGGGCAATGCAGCATATAGAGCCATATATGCAACAAAATTAAAAAGTGAAGAGAACATTAAAATAGCACATTTCCTAAATTTCACTTCTGTCCTAAAACACAGCCATGCCATCAAACATCCTCTATGTTTTCTAATAATGCTAACCCTAACCCTAGCTTAGGGTTTGGGCAGTTAGGGTTAGGGGTCAGATTTTCTTCAATGCAACCTAACACTCATTTAAGCAGAAAATAGAACTCAGGGCATCAAAATATTTGTCTGAAAAGACTTAGCAGCCTTGCCACAACAAACAAAATGTCTCTACCGTAGTACAGTTTCATTTTTTGACAAGTATTCTGTTATTGGAAATTTTGTGTCGAATCGTAGTCTCCACAAGCATGGTATCAGCCTTCAACAGCCTAGGAGTCTGGAAAACCCAAAATATTTCAGCTAGAACTGTAAAAATGGCAGTGCATTGATTGCCAAATGCAACAGATTGAGACGTTTAACCACGTTCTTTCAAACTTTTGCTGTTCGGGGATTTAGACAACATCCTCATTTAGGGCAATGCAGCATATAGAGCCATATATGCAACAAAATTAAAAAGTGAACAGAACATTAAAATATCACATTTCCTAAATTTCACTTCTGTCCTAAAACACAGCCATGTTATCAAACATCCTCTATGTTTTCTAATAATGCTAACCCTAACCCTAGCTAAGGGTTTGGGCAGTTAGGGTTAGGGGTCAGATTTTCTTCAATGCAACCTAACACTCATTTAAGCAGAAAATAGAACTCAGGGCATCAAAATATTAGTCTGAAAAGACTAAGCAGCCTTGCCACAACAAACAAAATGTCTCTACCGTAGTACAGTTTCATTTTTTGACAAGTATTCTGTTATTGGAAATTTTGTGTCGAATCGTACTCTCCACGAGCATGGTATCTGCCTTCAACAGATTAGGAGTCTGGAAAACCCAAAACATTTCAGCTAGAACTGTAAAAATGGCAGTGCATTGATTGACAAATGCAACAGATTGAGACGTTTAACCACTTTCTTTCAAACTTTTGCTGTTCGGGGATTTAGACAACATCCTCATTTAGGGCAATGCAGCATATAGAGCCATATATGCAACAAAATTAAAAAGTGAAGAGAACATTAAAATATCACATTTCCTAAATTTCACTTCTGTCCTAAAACACAGCCATGTTATCAAACATCCTCTATGTTTTCTAATAATGCTAACCCTATCCCTAGCTTAGGGTTTGGGCAGTTAGGGTTAGGGGTCAGATTTTCTTCAATGCAACCTAAAAGTCATTTACGCAGAAAATAGAACTCAGGGCATCAAAATATTTGTCTGAAAAGACTTAGCAGCCTTGCCACAACAAACAAAATGTCTCTACCGTAGTACAGTTTCATTTTTTGACAAGTATTCTGTTATTGGAAATTTTGTGTCGAATCGTACTCTCCACGAGCATGGTATCAGCCTTCAACAGCCTAGGAGTCTGGAAAACCCAAAACATTTCAGCTAGAACTGTAAAAATGGCAGTGCATTGATTGCCAAATGCAACAGATTGAGACGTTTTAACGCTTTCTTTCAAACTTTTGCTGTTTGGGGATTTAGACAACATCCTCATTTAGGGTAATGCAGTATATACAGCCATATATGCAACAAAATTAAAAAGTGAACAGAACATTAAAATATCACATTTCCTAAATTTCACTTCTGTCCTAAAACACAGCCATGCTATCAAACATCCTCTATGTTTTCTAATAATGCTAACCCTAACTCTAGCTAAGGGTTTGGGCAGTTAGGGTTAGGGGTCAGATTTTCTTCAATGCAACCTAACACTCATTTAAGCAGAAAATAGAACTCAGGGCATCAAAATATTAGTCTGAAAAGACTTAGCAGCCTTGCCACAACAAACAAAATGTCTCTACCGTAGTACAGTTTCATTTTTTGACAAGTATTCTGTTATTGGAAATTTTGTGTCGAATCGTACTCTCCACGAGCATGGTATCAGCCTTCAACAGATTAGGAGTCTGGAAAACCCAAAACATTTCAGCTAGAACTGTAAAAATGGCAGTGCATTGATTGACAAATGCAACAGATTGAGACGTTTAACCACTTTCTTTCAAACTTTTGCTGTTCGGGAATTTAGACAACATCCTCATTTAGGGCAATGCAGCATATAGAGCCATATATGCAACAAAATTAAAAAGTGAAGAGAACATTAAAATATCACATTTCCTAAATTTCACTTCTGTCCTAAAACACAGCCATGCCATCAAACATCCTCTATGTTTTCTAATAATGCTAACCCTAACCCTAGCTTAGGGTTTGGGCAGTTAGGGTTAGGGGTCAGATTTTCTTCAATGCAACCTAACACTCATTTAAGCAGAAAATAGAACTCAGGGCATCAAAATATTTGTCTGAAAAGACTTAGCAGCCTTGCCACAACAAACAAAATGTCTCTACCGTAGTACAGTTTCATTTTTTGACAAGTATTCTGTTATTGGAAATTTTGTGTCGAATCGTACTCTCCACGAGCATGGTATCTGCCTTCAACAGATTAGGAGTCTGGAAAACCCAAAACATTTCAGCTAGAACTGTAAAAATGGCAGTGCATTGATTGACAAATGCAACAGATTGAGACGTTTAACCACTTTCTTTCAAACTTTTGCTGTTCGGGGATTTAGACAACATCCTCATTTAGGGCAATGCAGCATATAGAGCCATATATGCAACAAAATTAAAAAGTGAAGAGAACATTAAAATAGCACATTTCCTAAATTTCACTTCTGTCCTAAAACACAGCCATGCCATGAAACATCCTGTATGTTTTCTAATAATGCTAACCCTAACCCTAGCTAAGGGTTTGGGCAGTTAGGGTTAGGGGTCAGATTTTCTTCAATGCAACCTAACACTCATTTAAGCAGAAAATAGAACTCAGGGCATCAAAATATTTGTCTGAAAAGACTTAGCAGCCTTGCCACAACAAACAAAATGTCTCTACGGTAGTACAGTTTCATTTTTTGACAAGTATTCTGTTATTGGATATTTTGTGTCGAATCGTAGTCTCGACAAGCATGGTATCAGCCTTCAACAGCATAGGAGTCTGGAAAACCCAAAACATTTCAGCTAGAACTGTAAAAATGGCAGTGCATTGATTGCCAAATGCAACAGATTGAGACGTTTAACCGCTTTCTTTCAAACTTTTGCTGTTCGGGGATTTAGACAACATCCTCATTTAGGGTAATGCAGTATATACAGCCATATATGCAACAAAATTAAAAAGAGAAGAGAACATTAAAATATCACATTTCCTAAATTTCACTTCTGTCCTAAAACACAGCCATGTTATCAAACATCCTCTATGTTTTCTAATAATGCTAACCCTAACCCTAGCTTAGGGTTTGGGCAGTTAGGGTTAGGGGTCAGATTTTCTTCAATGCAACCTAACACTCATTTAAGCAGAAAATAGAACTCAGGGCATCAAAATATTTGTCTGAAAAGACTTAGCAGCCTTGCCACAACAAACAAAATGTCTCTACCGTAGTACAGTTTCATTTTTTGACAAGTATTCTGTTATTGGAAATTTTGTGTCGAATCGTAGTCTCCACAAGCATGGTATCAGCCTTCAACAGCCTAGGAGTCTGGAAAACCCAAAATATTTCAGCTAGAATTGTAAAAAAGGCAGTGCATTGATTGCCAAATGCAACAGATTGTGACGTTTAACCACTTTCTTTCAAACTTTTGCTGTTCGGGGATTTAGACAACATCCTCATTTAGGGCAATGCAGCATATAGAGCCATATATGCAACAAAATTAAAAAGTGAACAGAACATTAAAATATCACATTTCCTAAATTTCACTTCTGTCCTAAAACACAGCCATGTTATCAAACATCCTCTATGTTTTCTAATAATGCTAACCCTAATCCTAGCTTAGGGTTTGGGCAGTTAGGGTTAGGGTTCAGATTTTCTTCAATGCAACCTAACACTCATTTAAGCAGAAAATGGAACTCAGGGCATCAAAATATTAGTCTGAAAAGACTTAGCAGCCTTGCCACAACAAACAAAATGTCTCTACTGTAGTACAGTTTCATTTTTTGACAAGTATTCTGTTATTGGAAATTTTGAGTCGAATTGTACTCTCCACGAGCATGGTATCAGCCTTCAACAGCCTAGGAGTCTGGAAAACCCAATACATTTCAGCTAGAATTGTAAAAATGGCAGTGCATTGATTGCCAAATGCAACAGATTGAGACGTTTAACCACTTTCTTTTAAACTTTTGCTGTTCGGGGATTTAGACAACATCCTCATTTAGGGCAATGCAGCATATAGAGCCATATATGGAACAAAATTAAAAAGTGAAGAGAACATTAAAATAGCACATTTCCTAAATTTCACTTCTGTCCTAAAGCACAGCCATGCCATCAGACATCCTCTATGTTTTCTAATAATGCTAACCCTAACCCTAGCTAATGGTTTGGGCAGTTAGGGTTAGGGGTCAGATTTTCTTCAATGCAACCTAACACTCATTTAAGCAGAAAATAGAACTCAGGGCATCAAAATATTAGTCTGAAAAGACTAAGCAGCCTTGCCACAACAAACAAAATGTCTCTACCGTAGTACAGTTTCATTTTTTGACAAGTATTCTGTTATTGGAAATTTTGTGTCGAATCGTACTCTCCACGAGCATGGTATCAGCCTTCAACAGATTAGGAGTCTGGAAAACCCAAAACATTTCAGCTAGAACTGTAAAAATGGCAGTGCATTGATTGACAAATGCAACAGATTGAGACGTTTAACCACTTTCTTTCAAACTTTTGCTGTTCGGGAATTTAGACAACATCCTCATTTAGGGCAATGCAGCATATAGAGCCATATATGCAACAAAATTAAAAAGTGAAGAGAACATTAAAATAGCACATTTCCTAAATTTCACTTCTGTCCTAAAACACAGCCATGCCATCAAACATCCTCTATGTTTTCTAATAATGCTAACCCTAACCCTAGCTTAGGGTTTGGGCAGTTAGGGTTAGGGGTCAGATTTTCTTCAATGCAACCTAACACTCATTTAAGCAGAAAATAGAACTCAGGGCATCAAAATATTTGTCTGAAAAGACTTAGCAGCCTTGCCACAACAAACAAAATGTCTCTGCCGTAGTACAGTTTCATTTTTTGACAAGTATTCTGTTATTGGAAATTTTGTGTCGAATCGTACTCTCCACGAGCATGGTATCATCCTTCAACAGCCTAGGAGTCTGGAAAACCCAAAACATTTCAGCTAGAACTGTAAAAATGGCAGTGCATTGATTGCCAAATGCAACAGATTGAGACGTTTTAACGCTTTCTTTCAAACTTTTGCTGTTTGGGGATTTAGACAACATCCTCATTTAGGGTAATGCAGTATATACAGCCATATATGCAACAAAATTAAAAAGTGAACAGAACATTAAAATATCACATTTCCTAAATTTCACTTCTGTCCTAAAACACAGCCATGCTATCAAACATCCTCTATGTTTTCTAATAATGCTAACCCTAACTCTAGCTAAGGGTTTGGGCAGTTAGGGTTAGGGGTCAGATTTTCTTCAATGCAACCTAACACTCATTTAAGCAGAAAATAGAACTCAGGGCATCAAAATATTAGTCTGAAAAGACTTAGCAGCCTTGCCACAACAAACAAAATGTCTCTACCGTAGTACAGTTTCATTTTTTGACAAGTATTCTGTTATTGGAAATTTTGTGTCGAATCGTACTCTCCACGAGCATGGTATCAGCCTTCAACAGATTAGGAGTCTGGAAAACCCAAAACATTTCAGCTAGAACTGTAAAAATGGCAGTGCATTGATTGACAAATGCAACAGATTGAGACGTTTAACCACTTTCTTTCAAACTTTTGCTGTTCGGGAATTTAGACAACATCCTCATTTAGGGCAATGCAGCATATAGAGCCATATATGCAACAAAATTAAAAAGTGAAGAGAACATTAAAATATCACATTTCCTAAATTTCACTTCTGTCCTAAAACACAGCCATGCCATCAAACATCCTCTATGTTTTCTAATAATGCTAACCCTAACCCTAGCTTAGGGTTTGGGCAGTTAGGGTTAGGGGTCAGATTTTCTTCAATGCAACCTAACACTCATTTAAGCAGAAAATAGAACTCAGGGCATCAAAATATTTGTCTGAAAAGACTTAGCAGCCTTGCCACAACAAACAAAATGTCTCTACCGTAGTACAGTTTCATTTTTTGACAAGTATTCTGTTATTGGAAATTTTGTGTCGAATCGTACTCTCCACGAGCATGGTATCTGCCTTCAACAGATTAGGAGTCTGGAAAACCCAAAACATTTCAGCTAGAACTGTAAAAATGGCAGTGCATTGATTGACAAATGCAACAGATTGAGACGTTTAACCACTTTCTTTCAAACTTTTGCTGTTCGGGGATTTAGACAACATCCTCATTTAGGGCAATGCAGCATATAGAGCCATATATGCAACAAAATTAAAAAGTGAAGAGAACATTAAAATAGCACATTTCCTAAATTTCACTTCTGTCCTAAAACACAGCCATGCCATGAAACATCCTGTATGTTTTCTAATAATGCTAACCCTAACCCTAGCTAAGGGTTTGGGCAGTTAGGGTTAGGGGTCAGATTTTCTTCAATGCAACCTAACACTCATTTAAGCAGAAAATAGAACTCAGGGCATCAAAATATTTGTCTGAAAAGACTTAGCAGCCTTGCCACAACAAACAAAATGTCTCTACGGTAGTACAGTTTCATTTTTTGACAAGTATTCTGTTATTGGATATTTTGTGTCGAATCGTAGTCTCGACAAGCATGGTATCAGCCTTCAACAGCATAGGAGTCTGGAAAACCCAAAACATTTCAGCTAGAACTGTAAAAATGGCAGTGCATTGATTGCCAAATGCAACAGATTGAGACGTTTAACCGCTTTCTTTCAAACTTTTGCTGTTCGGGGATTTAGACAACATCCTCATTTAGGGTAATGCAGTATATACAGCCATATATGCAACAAAATTAAAAAGAGAAGAGAACATTAAAATATCACATTTCCTAAATTTCACTTCTGTCCTAAAACACAGCCATGTTATCAAACATCCTCTATGTTTTCTAATAATGCTAACCCTAACCCTAGCTTAGGGTTTGGGCAGTTAGGGTTAGGGGTCAGATTTTCTTCAATGCAACCTAACACTCATTTAAGCAGAAAATAGAACTCAGGGCATCAAAATATTTGTCTGAAAAGACTTAGCAGCCTTGCCACAACAAACAAAATGTCTCTACCGTAGTACAGTTTCATTTTTTGACAAGTATTCTGTTATTGGAAATTTTGTGTCGAATCGTAGTCTCCACAAGCATGGTATCAGCCTTCAACAGCCTAGGAGTCTGGAAAACCCAAAATATTTCAGCTAGAATTGTAAAAAAGGCAGTGCATTGATTGCCAAATGCAACAGATTGTGACGTTTAACCACTTTCTTTCAAACTTTTGCTGTTCGGGGATTTAGACAACATCCTCATTTAGGGCAATGCAGCATATAGAGCCATATATGCAACAAAATTAAAAAGTGAACAGAACATTAAAATATCACATTTCCTAAATTTCACTTCTGTCCTAAAACACAGCCATGTTATCAAACATCCTCTATGTTTTCTAATAATGCTAACCCTAATCCTAGCTTAGGGTTTGGGCAGTTAGGGTTAGGGTTCAGATTTTCTTCAATGCAACCTAACACTCATTTAAGCAGAAAATGGAACTCAGGGCATCAAAATATTAGTCTGAAAAGACTTAGCAGCCTTGCCACAACAAACAAAATGTCTCTACTGTAGTACAGTTTCATTTTTTGACAAGTATTCTGTTATTGGAAATTTTGAGTCGAATTGTACTCTCCACGAGCATGGTATCAGCCTTCAACAGCCTAGGAGTCTGGAAAACCCAATACATTTCAGCTAGAATTGTAAAAATGGCAGTGCATTGATTGCCAAATGCAACAGATTGAGACGTTTAACCACTTTCTTTTAAACTTTTGCTGTTCGGGGATTTAGACAACATCCTCATTTAGGGCAATGCAGCATATAGAGCCATATATGGAACAAAATTAAAAAGTGAAGAGAACATTAAAATAGCACATTTCCTAAATTTCACTTCTGTCCTAAAGCACAGCCATGCCATCAGACATCCTCTATGTTTTCTAATAATGCTAACCCTAACCCTAGCTAATGGTTTGGGCAGTTAGGGTTAGGGGTCAGATTTTCTTCAATGCAACCTAACACTCATTTAAGCAGAAAATAGAACTCAGGGCATCAAAATATTAGTCTGAAAAGACTAAGCAGCCTTGCCACAACAAACAAAATGTCTCTACCGTAGTACAGTTTCATTTTTTGACAAGTATTCTGTTATTGGAAATTTTGTGTCGAATCGTACTCTCCACGAGCATGGTATCTGCCTTCAACAGATTAGGAGTCTGGAAAACCCAAAACATTTCAGCTAGAACTGTAAAAATGGCAGTGCATTGATTGACAAATGCAACAGATTGAGACGTTTAACCACTTTCTTTCAAACTTTTGCTGTTCGGGAATTTAGACAACATCCTCATTTAGGGCAATGCAGCATATAGAGCCATATATGCAACAAAATTAAAAAGTGAAGAGAACATTAAAATAGCACATTTCCTAAATTTCACTTCTGTCCTAAAACACAGCCATGCCGTCAAACATCCTCTATGTTTTCTAATAATGCTAACCCTAACCCTAGCTTAGGGTTTGGGCAGTAAGGGTTAGGGGTCAGATTTTCTTCAATGCAACCTAACACTCATTTAAGCAGAAAATAGAACTCAGGGCATCAAAATATTTGTCTGAAAAGACTTAGCAGCCTTGCCACAACAAACAAAATGTCTCTACCGTAGTACAGTTTCATTTTTTGACAAGTATTCTGTTATTGGAAATTTTGTGTCGAATCGTAGTCTCCACAAGCATGGTATCAGCCTTCAACAGCCTAGGAGTCTGGAAAACCCAAAATATTTCAGCTAGAACTGTAAAAATGGCAGTGCATTGATTGCCAAATGCAACAGATTGAGACGTTTAACCACGTTCTTTCAAACTTTTGCTGTTCGGGGATTTAGACAACATCCTCATTTAGGGCAATGCAGCATATAGAGCCATATATGCAACAAAATTAAAAAGTGAACAGAACATTAAAATATCACATTTCCTAAATTTCACTTCTGTCCTAAAACACAGCCATGTTATCAAACATCCTCTATGTTTTCTAATAATGCTAACCCTAACCCTAGCTAAGGGTTTGGGCAGTTAGGGTTAGGGGTCAGATTTTCTTCAATGCAACCTAACACTCATTTAAGCAGAAAATAGAACTCAGGGCATCAAAATATTAGTCTGAAAAGACTAAGCAGCCTTGCCACAACAAACAAAATGTCTCTACCGTAGTACAGTTTCATTTTTTGACAAGTATTCTGTTATTGGAAATTTTGTGTCGAATCGTACTCTCCACGAGCATGGTATCTGCCTTCAACAGATTAGGAGTCTGGAAAACCCAAAACATTTCAGCTAGAACTGTAAAAATGGCAGTGCATTGATTGACAAATGCAACAGATTGAGACGTTTAACCACGTTCTTTCAAACTTTTGCTGTTCGGGGATTTAGACAACATCCTCATTTAGGGCAATGCAGCATATAGAGCCATATATGCAACAAAATTAAAAAGTGAACAGAACATTAAAATATCACATTTCCTAAATTTCACTTCTGTCCTAAAACACAGCCATGTTATCAAACATCCTCTATGTTTTCTAATAATGCTAACCCTAACCCTAGCTAAGGGTTTGGGCAGTTAGGGTTAGGGGTCAGATTTTCTTCAATGCAACCTAACACTCATTTAAGCAGAAAATAGAACTCAGGGCATCAAAATATTAGTCTGAAAAGACTAAGCAGCCTTGCCACAACAAACAAAATGTCTCTACCGTAGTACAGTTTCATTTTTTGACAAGTATTCTGTTATTGGAAATTTTGTGTCGAATCGTACTCTCCACGAGCATGGTATCTGCCTTCAACAGATTAGGAGTCTGGAAAACCCAAAACATTTCAGCTAGAACTGTAAAAATGGCAGTGCATTGATTGACAAATGCAACAGATTGAGACGTTTAACCACTTTCTTTCAAACTTTTGCTGTTCGGGGATTTAGACAACATCCTCATTTAGGGCAATGCAGCATATAGAGCCATATATGCAACAAAATTAAAAAGTGAAGAGAACATTAAAATATCACATTTCCTAAATTTCACTTCTGTCCTAAAACACAGCCATGTTATCAAACATCCTCTATGTTTTCTAATAATGCTAACCCTATCCCTAGCTTAGGGTTTGGGCAGTTAGGGTTAGGGGTCAGATTTTCTTCAATGCAACCTAAAAGTCATTTACGCAGAAAATAGAACTCAGGGCATCAAAATATTTGTCTGAAAAGACTTAGCAGCCTTGCCACAACAAACAAAATGTCTCTACCGTAGTACAGTTTCATTTTTTGACAAGTATTCTGTTATTGGAAATTTTGTGTCGAATCGTACTCTCCACGAGCATGGTATCAGCCTTCAACAGCCTAGGAGTCTGGAAAACCCAAAACATTTCAGCTAGAACTGTAAAAATGGCAGTGCATTGATTGCCAAATGCAACAGATTGAGACGTTTTAACGCTTTCTTTCAAACTTTTGCTGTTTGGGGATTTAGACAACATCCTCATTTAGGGTAATGCAGTATATACAGCCATATATGCAACAAAATTAAAAAGTGAACAGAACATTAAAATATCACATTTCCTAAATTTCACTTCTGTCCTAAAACACAGCCATGCTATCAAACATCCTCTATGTTTTCTAATAATGCTAACCCTAACTCTAGCTAAGGGTTTGGGCAGTTAGGGTTAGGGGTCAGATTTTCTTCAATGCAACCTAACACTCATTTAAGCAGAAAATAGAACTCAGGGCATCAAAATATTTGTCTGAAAAGACTTAGCAGCCTTGCCACAACAAACAAAATGTCTCTACCGTAGTACAGTTTCATTTTTTGACAAGTATTCTGTTATTGGAAATTTTGAGTCGAATTGTACTCTCCACGACCATGGTATCAGCCTTCAACAGCATAGGAGTCTGGAGAACCCAAAATATTTCAGCTAGAACTGTAAAAATGGCAGTGCATTGATTGCCAAATGCAACAGATTGAGACGTTTAACCACTTTCTTTCAAACTTTTGCTGTTCGGGGATTTAGACAACATCCTCATTTAGGGCAATGCAGCATATAGAGCCATATATGCAACAAAATTAAGAAGTGAACAGAACATTAAAATATCACATTTCCTAAATTTCACTTCTGTCCTAAAGCACAGCCATGCCATCAAACATCCTCTATGTTTTCTAATAATGCTAACCCTAACCCTAGCTAAGGGTTTGGGCAGTTAGGGTTAGGGGTCAGATTTTCTTCAATGCAACCTAACACTCATTTAAGCAGAAAATAGAACTCAGGGCATCAAAATATTAGTCTGAAAAGACTAAGCAGCCTTGCCACAACAAACAAAATGTCTCTACCGTAGTACAGTTTCATTTTTTGACAAGTATTCTGTTATTGGAAATTTTGTGTCGAATCGTACTCTCCACGAGCATGGTATCTGCCTTCAACAGATTAGGAGTCTGGAAAACCCAAAACATTTCAGCTAGAACTGTAAAAATGGCAGTGCATTGATTGACAAATGTAACAGATTGAGACGTTTAACCACTTTCTTTCAAACTTTTGCTGTTCGGGAATTTAGACAACATCCTCATTTAGGGCAATGCAGCATATAGAGCCATATATGCAACAAAATTAAAAAGTGAAGAGAACATTAAAATAGCACATTTCCTAAATTTCACTTCTGTCCAAAAACACAGCCATGCCATCAAACATCCTCTATGTTTTCTAATAATGCTAACCCTAACCCTAGCTTAGGGTTTGGGCAGTTAGGGTTAGGGGTCAGATTTTCTTCAATGCAACCTAACACTCATTTAAGCAGAAAATAGAACTCAGGGCATCAAAATATTTGTCTGAAAAGACTTAGCAGCCTTGCCACAACAAACAAAATGTCTCTACCGTAGTACAGTTTCATTTTTTGACAAGTATTCTGTTATTGGAAATTTTGTGTCGAATCGTAGTCTCCACAAGCATGGTATCAGCCTTCAACAGCCTAGGAGTCTGGAAAACCCAAAATATTTCAGCTAGAACTGTAAAAATGGCAGTGCATTGATTGCCAAATGCAACAGATTGAGACGTTTAACCACGTTCTTTCAAACTTTTGCTGTTCGGGGATTTAGACAACATCCTCATTTAGGGCAATGCAGCATATAGAGCCATATATGCAACAAAATTAAAAAGTGAACAGAACATTAAAATATCACATTTCCTAAATTTCACTTCTGTCCTAAAACACAGCCATGTTATCAAACATCCTCTATGTTTTCTAATAATGCTAACCCTAACCCTAGCTAAGGGTTTGGGCAGTTAGGGTTAGGGGTCAGATTTTCTTCAATGCAACCTAACACTCATTTAAGCAGAAAATAGAACTCAGGGCATCAAAATATTAGTCTGAAAAGACTAAGCAGCCTTGCCACAACAAACAAAATGTCTCTACCGTAGTACAGTTTCATTTTTTGACAAGTATTCTGTTATTGGAAATTTTGTGTCGAATCGTACTCTCCACGAGCATGGTATCTGCCTTCAACAGATTAGGAGTCTGGAAAACCCAAAACATTTCAGCTAGAACTGTAAAAATGGCAGTGCATTGATTGACAAATGCAACAGATTGAGACGTTTAACCACTTTCTTTCAAACTTTTGCTGTTCGGGGATTTAGACAACATCCTCATTTAGGGCAATGCAGCATATAGAGCCATATATGCAACAAAATTAAAAAGTGAAGAGAACATTAAAATATCACATT
The DNA here is from genome assembly GCF_055471065.1 of Atractosteus spatula. Classification (NCBI taxonomy): domain Eukaryota; kingdom Metazoa; phylum Chordata; class Actinopteri; order Semionotiformes; family Lepisosteidae; genus Atractosteus; species Atractosteus spatula. Next base: position 8,693,983 of record NC_142720.1, on the reverse strand, counting down.
TCCTAAATTTCACTTCTGTCCTAAAACACAGCCATGTTATCAAACATCCTCTATGTTTTCTAATAATGCTAACCCTATCCCTAGCTTAGGGTTTGGGCAGTTAGGGTTAGGGGTCAGATTTTCTTCAATGCAACCTAAAAGTCATTTACGCAGAAAATAGAACTCAGGGCATCAAAATATTTGTCTGAAAAGACTTAGCAGCCTTGCCACAACAAACAAAATGTCTCTACCGTAGTACAGTTTCATTTTTTGACAAGTATTCTGTTATTGGAAATTTTGTGTCGAATCGTACTCTCCACGAGCATGGTATCAGCCTTCAACAGCCTAGGAGTCTGGAAAACCCAAAACATTTCAGCTAGAACTGTAAAAATGGCAGTGCATTGATTGCCAAATGCAACAGATTGAGACGTTTAACCACTTTCTTTCAAACTTTTGCTGTTCGGGGATTTAGACAACATCCTCATTTAGGGCAATGCAGCATATAGAGCCATACTGTATATGCAACAAAATTAAAAAGTGAAGAGAACATTAAAATATCACATTTCCTAAATTTCACTTCTGTCCTAAAACACAGTCATGTTATCAAACATCCTCTATGTTTTCTAATAATGCTAACCCTAACCCTAGCTTAGGGTTTGGGCAGTTAGGGTTAGGGGTCAGATTTTCTTCAATGCAACCTAACACTCATTTAAGCAGAAAATAGAACTCAGAGCATCAAAATATTTGTCTGAAAAGACTTAGCAGCCTTGCCACAACAAACAAAATGTCTCTACTGTAGTACAGTTTCATTTTTTGACAAGTATTCTGTTATTGGAAATTTTGAGTCGAATTGTACTCTCCACGACCATGGTATCAGCCTTCAAAAGCCTAGGAGTCTGGAAAACCCAAAACATTTCAGCTAGAACTGTAAAAATGGCAGTGCATTGATTGCCAAATGCAACAGATTGAGACGTTTAACCACTTTCTTTCAAACTTTTGCTGTTCGGGGATTTAGACAACATCCTCATTTAGGGCAATGCAGCATATAGAGCCATATATGCAACAAAATTAAAAAGTGAACAGAACATTAAAATATCACATTTCCTAAATTTCACTTCTGTCCTAAAACACAGTCATGTTATCAAACATCCTCTATGTTTTCTAATAATGCTAACCCTAACCCTAGCTTAGGGTTTGGGCAGTTAGGGTTAGGGGTCAGATTTTCTTCAATGCAACCTAACACTCATTTAAGCAGAAAATAGAACTCAGAGCATCAAAATATTTGTCTGAAAAGACTTAGCAGCCTTGTCACAACAAACAAAATGTCTCTACCGTAGTACAGTTTCATTTTTTGACAAGTATTCTGTTATTGGAAATTTTGAGTCGAATTGTACTCTCCACGAGCATGGTATCAGCCTTCAACAGCCTAGGAGTCTGGAAAACCCAAAACATTTCAGCTAGAACTGTAAAAATGGCAGTGCATTGATTGCCAAATGCAACAGATTGAGACGTTTAACCACTTTCTTTCAAACTTTTGCTGTTCGGGGATTTAGACAACATCCTCATTTAGGGCAATGCAGCATATAGAGCCATATATGCAACAAAATTAAAAAGTGAAGAGAACATTAAAATAGCACATTTCCTAAATTTCACTTCTGTCCTAAAGCACAGCCATGCCATCAAACATCCTCTATGTTTTCTAATTATGCTAACCCTAACCCTAGCTTAGGGTTTGGGCAGTTAGGGTTAGGGGTCAGATTTTCTTCAATGCAACCTAACACTCATTTAAGCAGAAAATAGAACTCAGGGCATCAAAATATTAGTCTGAAAAGACTTAGCAGCCTTGCCACAACAAACAAAATGTCTCTACCGTAGTACAGTTTCATTTTTTGACAAGTATTCTGTTATTGGAAATTTTGTGTCGAATCGTACTCTCCACGAGCATGGTATCAGCCTTCAACAGATTAGGAGTCTGGAAAACCCAAAATATTTCAGCTAGAACTGTAAAAATGGCAGTGCATTGATTGCCAAATGCAACAGATTGAGACGTTTAACCACTTTCTTTCAAACTTTTGCTGTTCGGGGATTTAGACAACATCCTCATTTAGGGCAATGCAGCATATAGAGCCATATATGCAACAAAATTAAAAAGTGAACAGAACATTAAAATATCACATTTCCTAAATTTCACTTCTGTCCTAAAACACAGCCATGTTATCAAACATCCTCTATGTTTTCTAATAATGCTAACCCTAACCCTAGCTTAGGGTTTGGGAAGTTAGGGTTAGGGGTCAGATTTTCTTCAATGCAACCTAACACTCATTTAAGCAGAAAATAGAACTCAGAGCATCAAAATATTTGTCTGAAAAGACTTAGCAGCCTTGCCACAACAAACAAAATGTCTCTACTGTAGTACAGTTTCATTTTTTGACAAGTATTCTGTTATTGGAAATTTTGAGTCGAATTGTACTCTCCACGAGCATGGTATCAGCCTTCAACAGCCTAGGAGTCTGGAAAACCCAAAACATTTCAGCTAGAACTGTAAAAATGGCAGTGCATTGATTGCCAAATGCAACAGATTGAGACGTTTAACCACTTTCTTTCAAACTTTTGCTGTTCGGGGATTTAGACAACATCCTCATTTAGGGCAATGCAGCATATAGAGCCATATATGCAACAAAATTAAAAAGTGAAGAGAACATTAAAATAGCACATTTCCTAAATTTCACTTCTGTCCTAAAGCACAGCCATGCCATCAAACATCCTCTATGTTTTCTAATAATGCTAACCCTAACCCTAGCTAAGGGTTTGGGCAGTTAGGGTTAGGGGTCAGATTTTCTTCAATGCAACCTAACACTCATTTAAGCAGAAAATAGAACTCAGGGCATCAAAATATTTGTCTGAAAAGACTTAGCAGCCTTGCCACAACAAACAAAATGTCTCTACCGTAGTACAGTTTCATTTTTTGACAAGTATTCTGTTATTGGATATTTTGTGTCGAATCGTAGTCTCGACAAGCATGGTATCAGCCTTCAACAGCCTAGGAGTCTGGAAAACCCAAAACATTTCAGCTAGAACTGTAAAAATGGCAGTGCATTGATTGCCAAATGCAACAGATTGAGACGTTTAACCACTTTCTTTCAAACTTTTGCTGTTCGGGAATTTAGACAACATCCTCATTTAGGGCAATGCAGCATATAGAGCCATATATGCAACAAAATTAAAAAGTGAACAGAACATTAAAATATCACATTTCCTAAATTTCACTTCTGTCCTAAAACACAGTCATGTTATCAAACATCCTCTATGTTTTCTAATAATGCTAACCCTAACCCTAGCTTAGGGTTTGGGCAGTTAGGGTTAGGGGTCAGATTTTCTTCAATGCAACCTAACACTCATTTAAGCAGAAAATAGAACTCAGAGCATCAAAATATTTGTCTGAAAAGACTTAGCAGCCTTGCCACAACAAACAAAATGTCTCTACCGTAGTACAGTTTCATTTTTTCACAAGTATTCTGTTATTGGAAATTTTGAGTCGAATTGTACTCTCCACGAGCATGGTATCAGCCTTCAACAGCCTAGGAGTCTGGAAAACCCAAAACATTTCAGCTAGAACTGTAAAAATGGCAGTGCATTGATTGCCAAATGCAACAGATTGAGACGTTTAACCACTTTCTTTCAAACTTTTGCTGTTCGGGGATTTAGACAACATCCTCATTTAGGGCAATGCAGCATATAGAGCCATATATGCAACAAAATTAAAAAGTGAAGAGAACATTAAAATAGCACATTTCCTAAATTTCACTTCTGTCCTAAAGCACAGCCATGCCATCAAACATCCTCTATGTTTTCTAATAATGCTAACCCTAACCCTAGCTTAGGGTTTGGGCAGTTAGGGTTAGGGGTCAGATTTTCTTCAATGCAACCTAACACTCATTTAAGCAGAAAATAGAACTCAGAGCATCAAAATATTTGTCTGAAAAGACTTAGCAGCCTTGCCACAACAAACAAAATGTCTCTACCGTAGTACAGTTTCATTTTTTGACAAGTATTCTGTTATTGGAAATTTTGAGTCGAATTGTACTCTCCACGAGCATGGTATCAGCCTTCAACAGCCTAGGAGTCTGGAAAACCCAAAACATTTCAGCTAGAACTGTAAAAATGGCAGTGCATTGATTGCCAAATGCAACAGATTGAGACGTTTAACCACTTTCTTTCAAACTTTTGCTGTTCGGGGATTTAGACAACATCCTCATTTAGGGCAATGCAGCATATAGAGCCATATATGCAACAAAATTAAAAAGTGAAGAGAACATTAAAATAGCACATTTCCTAAATTTCACTTCTGTCCTAAAGCACAGCCATGCCATCAAACATCCTCTATGTTTTCTAATTATGCTAACCCTAACCCTAGCTAAGGGTTTGGGCAGTTAGGGTTAGGGGTCAGATTTTCTTCAATGCAACCTAACACTCATTTAAGCAGAAAATAGAACTCAGGGCATCAAAATATTAGTCTGATAGACTTAGCAGCCTTGCCACAACAAACAAAATGTCTCTACCGTAGTACAGTTTCATTTTTTGACAAGTATTCTGTTATTGGAAATTTTGTGTCGAATCGTACTCTCCACGAGCATGGTATCAGCCTTCAACAGCCTAGGAGTCTGGAAAACCCAAAATATTTCAGCTAGAACTGTAAAAATGGTAGTGCATTGATTGCCAAATGCAACAGATTGAGACGTTTAACCACTTTCTTTCAAACTTTTGCTGTTCGGGGATTTAGACAACATCCTCATTTAGGGCAATGCAGCATATAGAGCCATATATGCAACAAAATTAAAAAGTGAAGAGAACATTAAAATAGCACATTTCCTAAATTTCACTTCTGTCCTAAAGCACAGCCATGCCATCAAACATCCTCTATGTTTTCTAATAATGCTAACCCTAACCCTAGCTAAGGGTTTGGGCAGTTAGGGTTAGGGGTCAGATTTTCTTCAATGCAACCTAACACTCATTTAAGCAGAAAATAGAACTCAGGGCATCAAAATATTAGTCTGAAAAGACTTAGCAGCCTTGCCACAACAAACAAAATGTCTCTACCGTAGTACAGTTTCATTTTTTGACAAGTATTCTGTTATTGGAAATTTTGTGTCGAATCGTAGTCTCGACAAGCATGGTATCAGCCTTCAACAGCCTAGGAGTCTGGAAAACCCAAAACATTTCAGCAAGAACTGTAAAAATGGCAGTGCATTGATTGCCAATTGCAACAGATTGAGACGTTTAACCACTTTCTTTCAAACTTTTGCTGTTCGGGGATTTAGACAACATCCTCATTTAGGGCAATGCAGCATATAGAGCCATACTGTATATGCAACAAAATTAAAAAGTGAACAGAACATTAAAATATCACATTTCCTAAATTTCACTTCTATCCTAAAACACAGCCATGTTATCAAACATCTTCTATGTTTTCTAATAATGCTAACCATAACCCTAGCTTAGGGTTTGGGCAGTTAGGGTTAGGGGTCAGATTTTCTTCAATGCAACCTAACACTCATTTAAGCAGAAAATAGAACTCAGGGCATCAAAATATTTGTCTGAAAAGACTTAGCAGCCTTGCCACAACAAACAAAATGTCTCTACGGTAGTACAGTTTCATTTTTTGACAAGTATTCTGTTATTGGATATTTTGTGTCGAATCGTAGTCTCGACAAGCATGGTATCAGCCTTCAACAGCATAGGAGTCTGGAAAACCCAAAATATTTCAGCTAGAACTGTAAAAATGGCAGTGCATTGATTGCCAAATGCAACAGATTGAGACGTTTAACCACTTTCTTTCAAACATTTGCTGTTCGGGGATTTAGACAACAACCTCATTTAGGGCAATGCAGCATATAGAGCCATATATGCAACAAAATTAAAAAGTGAAAAGAACATTAAAATATCACATTTCCTAAATTTCACTTCTGTCCTAAAGCACAGCCATGCCATCAAACATCCTCTATGTTTTCTAATAATGCTAACCCTAACCCTAGCTAAGGGTTTGGGCAGTTATGGTTAGGGGTCAGATTTTCTTCAATGCAACCTAACACTCATTTAAGCAGAAAATAGAACTCAGGGCATCAAAATATTAGTCTGATAGACTTAGCAGCCTTACCACAACCAACAAAATGTCTCTACCGTAGTACAGTTTCATTTTTTGACAAGTATTCTGTTATTGGAAATTTTGTGTCGAATCGTACTCTCCACGAGCATGGTATCAGCCTTCAACAGATTAGGAGTCTGGAAAACCCCAAATATTTCAGCTAGAACTGTAAAAATGGCAGTGCATTGATTGCCAAATGCAACAGATTGAGACGTTTAACCAATTTCTTTCAAACTTTTGCTGTTTGGGGATTTAGACAACATCCTTATTTAGGGCAATGCAGCATATAGAGCCATATATGCAACAAAATTAAAAAGTGAAGAGAACATTAAAATATCACATTTCCTAAATTTCACTTCTGTCCTAAAACACATCCATGCTATCAAACATCCTCTATGTTTTCTAATAATGCTAACCCTAACCCTAGCTTAGGGTTTGGGCAGTTAGGGTTAGGGGTCAGATTTTCTTCAATGCAACCTAACACTCATTTAAGCAGAAAATAGAACTCACGGCATCAAAATATTTGTCTGAAAAGACTTAGCAGCCTTGCCACAACAAACAAAATGTCTCTACTGTAGTACAGTTTCATTTTTTGACAAGTATTCTGTTATTGGAAATTTTGAGTCGAATTGTACTCTCCACGAGCATGGTATCAGCCTTCAACAGCCTAGGAGTCTGGAAAACCCAAAACATTTCAGCTAGAACTGTAAAAATGGCAGTGCATTGATTGCCAAATGCAACAGATTGAGACGTTTAACCACTTTCTTTCAAACTTTTGCTGTTCGGGGATTTAGACAACATCCTCATTTAGGGCAATGCAGCATATAGAGCCATATATGCAACAAAATTAAAAAGTGAACAGAACATTAAAATATCACATTTCCTAAATTTCACTTCTATCCTAAAACACAGCCATGTTATCAAACATCCTCTATGTTTTCTAATAATGCTAACCCTAACCCTAGCTTAGGGTTTGGGCAGTTAGGGTTAGGGGTCAGATTTTCTTCAATGCAACCTAACACTCATTTAAGCAGAAAATAGAACTCAGGGCATCAAAATATTTGTCTGAAAAGACTTAGCAGCCTTACCACAACAAACAAAATGTCTCTACGGTAGTACAGTTTCATTTTTTGACAAGTATTCTGTTATTGGATATTTTGTGTCGAATCGTAGTCTCGACAAGCATGGTATCAGCCTTCAACAGCATAGGAGTCTGGAAAACCCAAAATATTTCAGCTAGAACTGTAAAAATGGCAGTGCATTGATTGCCAAATACAACAGATTGAGACGTTTAACCACTTTCTTTCAAACATTTGCTGTTCGGGGATTTAGACAACATACTCATTTAGGGCAAGGCAGCATATAGAGCCATATATGCAACAAAATTAAAAAGTGAAAAGAACATTAAAATATCACATTTCCTAAATTTCACTTCTGTCCTAAAACATAGCCATGTTATCAAACATCCTCTATGTTTTCTAATAATGCTAACCCTAACCCTAGCTTAGGGTTTGGGCAGTTAGGGTTAGGGGTCAGATTTTCTTCAATGCAACCTAACACTCATTTAAGCAGAAAATAGAACTCAGGGCATCAAAATATTAGTCTGAAAAGACTTAGCAGCCTTGCCATAACAAACAAAATGTCTCTACGGTAGTACAGTTTCATTTTTTGACAAGTATTCTGTTATTGGATATTTTGTGTCGAATCGTAGTCTCGACAAGCATGGTATCAGCCTTCAACAGCATAGGAGTCTGGAAAACCCAAAATATTTCAGCTAGAACTGTAAAAATGGCAGTGCATTGATTGCCAAATGCAACAGATTGAGACGTTTAACCACTTTCTTTCAAACATTTGCTGTTCGGGGATTTAGACAACAACCTCATTTAGGGCAATGCAGCATATAGAGCCATATATGCAACAAAATTAAAAAGTGAAAAGAACATTAAAATATCACATTTCCTAAATTTCACTTCTGTCCTAAAGCACAGCCATGCCATCAAACATCCTCTATGTTTTCTAATAATGCTAACCCTAACCCTAGCTAAGGGTTTGGGCAGTTAGGGTTAGGGGTCAGATTTTCTTCAATGCAACCTAACACTCATTTAAGCAGAAAATAGAACTCAGGGCATCAAAATATTAGTCTGATAGACTTAGCAGCCTTGCCACAACCAACAAAATGTCTCTACCGTAGTACAGTTTCATTTTTTGACAAGTATTCTGTTATTGGAAATTTTGTGTCGAATCGTACTCTCCACGAGCATGGTATCAGCCTTCAACAGATTAGGAGTCTGGAAAACCCAAAATATTTCAGCTAGAACTGTAAAAATGGCAGTGCATTGATTGCCAAATGCAACAGATTGAGACGTTTAACCAATTTCTTTCAAACTTTTGCTGTTTGGGGATTTAGACAACATCCTTATTTAGGGCAATGCAGCATATAGAGCCATATATGCAACAAAATTAAAAAGTGAAGAGAACATTAAAATATCACATTTCCTAAATTTCACTTCTGTCCTAAAACACATCCATGCTATCAAACATCCTCTATGTTTTCTAATAATGCTAACCCTAACCCTAGCTTAGGGTTTGGGCAGTTAGGGTTAGGGGTCAGATTTTCTTCAATGCAACCTAACACTCATTTAAGCAGAAAATAGAACTCACGGCATCAAAATATTTGTCTGAAAAGACTTAGCAGCCTTGCCACAACAAACAAAATGTCTCTACTGTAGTACAGTTTCATTTTTTGACAAGTATTCTGTTATTGGAAATTTTGAGTCGAATCGTACTCTCCACGAGCATGGTATCAGCCTTCAACAGCCTAGGAGTCTGGAAAACCCAAAATATTTCAGCTAGAATTGTAAAAATGGCAGTGCATTGATTGCCAAATGCAACAGATTGAGACGTTTAACCACTTTGTTTCAAACTTTTGCTGTTCGGGGATTTAGACAACATCCTCATTTAGGGCAATGCAGCATATAGAGCCATATATGCAACAAAATTAAAAAGTGAACAGAACATTAAAATATCACATTTCCTAAATTTCACTTCTGTCCTAAAACACAGCCATGCCATCAAACATCCTGTATGTTTTCTAATAATGCTAACCCTAACCCTAGCTAAGGGTTTGGGCAGTTATGGTTAGGGGTCAGATTTTCTTCAATGCAACCTAACACTCACTTAAGCAGAAAATAGAACTCAGGGCATCAAAATATTTGTCTGAAAAGACTTAGCAGCCTTGCCACAACAAACAAAATGTCTCTACGGTAGTACAGTTTCATTTTTTGACAAGTATTCTGTTATTGGATATTTTGTGTCGAATCGTAGTCTCGACAAGCATGGTATCAGCCTTCAACAGCCTAGGAGTCTGGAAAACCCAAAATATTTCCGCTAGAACTGTAAAAATGGCAGTGCATTGATTGCCAAATGCAACAGATTGAGACGTTTAACCACTTTCTTTCAAACTTTTGCTGTTCGGGGATTTAGACAACATCCTCATTTAGGGCAATGCAGCATATAGAGCCATATATGCAACAAAATTAAAAAGTGAAGAGAACACTAAAATATCACATTTCCTAAATTTCACTTCTGTCCTAAAACACATCCATGCTATCAAACATCCTCTATGTTTTCTAATAATGCTAACCCTAACCCTAGCTTAGGGTTTGGGCAGTTAGGGTTAGGGGTCAGATTTTCTTCAATGCAACCTAACACTCATTTAAGCAGAAAATAGAACTCAGGGCATCAAAATATTTGTCTGAAAAGACTTAGCAGCCTTGCCACAACAAACAAAATGTCTCTACCGTAGTACAGTTTCATTTTTTGACAAGTATTCTGTTATTGGAAATTTTGTGTCGAATCGTAGTCTCGACAAGCATGGTATCAGCCTTCAACAGCCTAGGAGTCTGGAAAACCCAAAACATTTCAGCTAGAACTGTAAAAATGGCAGTGCATTGATTGCCAAATGCAACAGATTGAGACGTTTAACCACTTTCTTTCAAACTTTTGCTGTTCGGGGATTTAGACAACATCCTCATTTAGGGCAATGCAGCATATAGAGCCATACTGTATATGCAACAAAATTAAAAAGTGAAGAGAACATTAAAATATCACATTTCCTAAATTTCACTTCTGTCCTAAAACACAGTCATGTTATCAAACATCCTCTATGTTTTCTAATAATGCTAACCCTAACCCTAGCTTAGGGTTTGGGCAGTTAGGGTTAGGGGTCAGATTTTCTTCAATGCAACCTAACACTCATTTAAGCAGAAAATAGAACTCAGAGCATCAAAATATTTGTCTGAAAAGACTTAGCAGCCTTGCCACAACAAACAAAATGTCTCTACTGTAGTACAGTTTCATTTTTTGACAAGTATTCTGTTATTGGAAATTTTGAGTCGAATTGTACTCTCCACGACCATGGTATCAGCCTTCAACAGCCTAGGAGTCTGGAAAACCCAAAACATTTCAGCTAGAACTGTAAAAATGGCAGTGCATTGATTGCCAAATGCAACAGATTGAGACGTTTAACCACTTTCTTTCAAACTTTTGCTGTTCGGGGATTTAGACAACATCCTCATTTAGGGCAATGCAGCATATAGAGCCATATATGCAACAAAATTAAAAAGTGAACAGAACATTAAAATATCACATTTCCTAAATTTCACTTCTGTCCTAAAACACAGCCATGTTATCAAACATCCTCTATGTTTTCTAATAATGCTAACCCTAACCCTAGCTTAGGGTTTGGGCAGTTAGGGTTAGGGGTCAGATTTTCTTCAATGCAACCTAACACTCATTTAAGCAGAAAATAGAACTCAGGGCATCAAAATAATAGTGTGAAAAGACTTAGCAGCCTTGCCACAACAAACAAAATGTCTCTTCTGTAGTACAGTTTCATTTTTTGACAAGTATTCTGTTATTGGAAATTTTGTGTCGAATCGTACTCTCCACGAGCATGGTATCAGCCTTCAACAGCCTAGGAGTCTGGAAAACCCAAAATATTTCAGCTAGAACTGTAAAAATGGTAGTGCATTGATTGCCAAATGCAACAGATTGAGACGTTTAACCACTTTCTTTCAAACTTTTGCTGTTCGGGGATTTAGACAACATCCTCATTTAGGGCAATGCAGCATATAGAGCCATATATGCAACAAAATTAAAAAGTGAAGAGAACATTAAAATAGCACATTTCCTAAATTTCACTTCTGTCCTAAAGCACAGCCATGCCATCAAACATCCTCTATGTTTTCTAATAATGCTAACCCTAACCCTAGCTAAGGGTTTGGGCAGTTAGGGTTAGGGGTCAGATTTTCTTCAATGCAACCTAACACTCATTTAAGCAGAAAATAGAACTCAGGGCATCAAAATATTAGTCTGAAAAGACTTAGCAGCCTTGCCACAACAAACAAAATGTCTCTACCGTAGTACAGTTTCATTTTTTGACAAGTATTCTGTTATTGGAAATTTTGTGTCGAATCGTAGTCTCGACAAGCATGGTATCAGCCTTCAACAGCCTAGGAGTCTGGAAAACCCAAAACATTTCAGCAAGAACTGTAAAAATGGCAGTGCATTGATTGCCAATTGCAACAGATTGAGACGTTTAACCACTTTCTTTCAAACTTTTGCTGTTCGGGGATTTAGACAACATCCTCATTTAGGGCAATGCAGCATATAGAGCCATACTGTATATGCAACAAAATTAAAAAGTGAACAGAACATTAAAATATCACATTTCCTAAATTTCACTTCTATCCTAAAACACAGCCATGTTATCAAACATCTTCTATGTTTTCTAATAATGCTAACCATAACCCTAGCTTAGGGTTTGGGCAGTTAGGGTTAGGGGTCAGATTTTCTTCAATGCAACCTAACACTCATTTAAGCAGAAAATAGAACTCAGGGCATCAAAATATTTGTCTGAAAAGACTTAGCAGCCTTGCCACAACAAACAAAATGTCTCTACGGTAGTACAGTTTCATTTTTTGACAAGTATTCTGTTATTGGATATTTTGTGTCGAATCGTAGTCTCGACAAGCATGGTATCAGCCTTCAACAGCATAGGAGTCTGGAAAACCCAAAATATTTCAGCTAGAACTGTAAAAATGGCAGTGCATTGATTGCCAAATGCAACAGATTGAGACGTTTAACCACTTTCTTTCAAACATTTGCTGTTCGGGGATTTAGACAACAACCTCATTTAGGGCAATGCAGCATATAGAGCCATATATGCAACAAAATTAAAAAGTGAAAAGAACATTAAAATATCACATTTCCTAAATTTCACTTCTGTCCTAAAGCACAGCCATGCCATCAAACATCCTCTATGTTTTCTAATAATGCTAACCCTAACCCTAGCTAAGGGTTTGGGCAGTTATGGTTAGGGGTCAGATTTTCTTCAATGCAACCTAACACTCATTTAAGCAGAAAATAGAACTCAGGGCATCAAAATATTAGTCTGAAAAGACTTAGCAGCCTTACCACAACCAACAAAATGTCTCTACCGTAGTACAGTTTCATTTTTTTACAAGTATTCTGTTATTGGAAATTTTGTGTCGAATCGTACTCTCCACGAGCATGGTATCAGCCTTCAACAGATTAGGAGTCTGGAAAACCCCAAATATTTCAGCTAGAACTGTAAAAATGGCAGTGCATTGATTGCCAAATGCAACAGATTGAGACGTTTAACCAATTTCTTTCAAACTTTTGCTGTTTGGGGATTTAGACAACATCCTTATTTAGGGCAATGCAGCATATAGAGCCATATATGCAACAAAATTAAAAAGTGAAGAGAACATTAAAATATCACATTTCCTAAATTTCACTTCTGTCCTAAAACACATCCATGCTATCAAACATCCTCTATGTTTTCTAATAATGCTAACCCTAACCCTAGCTTAGGGTTTGGGCAGTTAGGGTTAGGGGTCAGATTTTCTTCAATGCAACCTAACACTCATTTAAGCAGAAAATAGAACTCACGGCATCAAAATATTTGTCTGAAAAGACTTAGCAGCCTTGCCACAACAAACAAAATGTCTCTACTGTAGTACAGTTTCATTTTTTGACAAGTATTCTGTTATTGGAAATTTTGAGTCGAATTGTACTCTCCACGAGCATGGTATCAGCCTTCAACAGCCTAGGAGTCTGGAAAACCCAAAACATTTCAGCTAGAACTGTAAAAATGGCAGTGCATTGATTGCCAAATGCAACAGATTGAGACGTTTAACCACTTTCTTTCAAACTTTTGCTGTTCGGGGATTTAGACAACATCCTCATTTAGGGCAATGCAGCATATAGAGCCATATATGCAACAAAATTAAAAAGTGAACAGAACATTAAAATATCACATTTCCTAAATTTCACTTCTATCCTAAAACACAGCCATGTTATCAAACATCCTCTATGTTTTCTAATAATGCTAACCCTAACCCTAGCTTAGGGTTTGGGCAGTTAGGGTTAGGGGTCAGATTTTCTTCAATGCAACCTAACACTCATTTAAGCAGAAAATAGAACTCAGGGCATCAAAATATTTGTCTGAAAAGACTTAGCAGCCTTACCACAACAAACAAAATGTCTCTACGGTAGTACAGTTTCATTTTTTGACAAGTATTCTGTTATTGGATATTTTGTGTCGAATCGTAGTCTCGACAAGCATGGTATCAGCCTTCAACAGCATAGGAGTCTGGAAAACCCAAAATATTTCAGCTAGAACTGTAAAAATGGCAGTGCATTGATTGCCAAATACAACAGATTGAGACGTTTAACCACTTTCTTTCAAACATTTGCTGTTCGGGGATTTAGACAACATACTCATTTAGGGCAAGGCAGCATATAGAGCCATATATGCAACAAAATTAAAAAGTGAAAAGAACATTAAAATATCACATTTCCTAAATTTCACTTCTGTCCTAAAACATAGCCATGTTATCAAACATCCTCTATGTTTTCTAATAATGCTAACCCTAACCCTAGCTTAGGGTTTGGGCAGTTAGGGTTAGGGGTCAGATTTTCTTCAATGCAACCTAACACTCATTTAAGCAGAAAATAGAACTCAGGGCATCAAAATATTAGTCTGAAAAGACTTAGCAGCCTTGCCATAACAAACAAAATGTCTCTACGGTAGTACAGTTTCATTTTTTGACAAGTATTCTGTTATTGGATATTTTGTGTCGAATCGTAGTCTCGACAAGCATGGTATCAGCCTTCAACAGCATAGGAGTCTGGAAAACCCAAAATATTTCAGCTAGAACTGTAAAAATGGCAGTGCATTGATTGCCAAATGCAACAGATTGAGACGTTTAACCACTTTCTTTCAAACATTTGCTGTTCGGGGATTTAGACAACAACCTCATTTAGGGCAATGCAGCATATAGAGCCATATATGCAACAAAATTAAAAAGTGAAAAGAACATTAAAATATCACATTTCCTAAATTTCACTTCTGTCCTAAAGCACAGCCATGCCATCAAACATCCTCTATGTTTTCTAATAATGCTAACCCTAACCCTAGCTAAGGGTTTGGGCAGTTAGGGTTAGGGGTCAGATTTTCTTCAATGCAACCTAACACTCATTTAAGCAGAAAATAGAACTCAGGGCATCAAAATATTAGTCTGATAGACTTAGCAGCCTTGCCACAACCAACAAAATGTCTCTACCGTAGTACAGTTTCATTTTTTGACAAGTATTCTGTTATTGGAAATTTTGTGTCGAATCGTACTCTCCACGAGCATGGTATCAGCCTTCAACAGATTAGGAGTCTGGAAAACCCAAAATATTTCAGCTAGAACTGTAAAAATGGCAGTGCATTGATTGCCAAATGCAACAGATTGAGACGTTTAACCAATTTCTTTCAAACTTTTGCTGTTTGGGGATTTAGACAACATCCTTATTTAGGGCAATGCAGCATATAGAGCCATATATGCAACAAAATTAAAAAGTGAAGAGAACATTAAAATATCACATTTCCTAAATTTCACTTCTGTCCTAAAACACATCCATGCTATCAAACATCCTCTATGTTTTCTAATAATGCTAACCCTAACCCTAGCTTAGGGTTTGGGCAGTTAGGGTTAGGGGTCAGATTTTCTTCAATGCAACCTAACACTCATTTAAGCAGAAAATAGAACTCACGGCATCAAAATATTTGTCTGAAAAGACTTAGCAGCCTTGCCACAACAAACAAAATGTCTCTACTGTAGTACAGTTTCATTTTTTGACAAGTATTCTGTTATTGGAAATTTTGAGTCGAATCGTACTCTCCACGAGCATGGTATCAGCCTTCAACAGCCTAGGAGTCTGGAAAACCCAAAATATTTCAGCTAGAATTGTAAAAATGGCAGTGCATTGATTGCCAAATGCAACAGATTGAGACGTTTAACCACTTTGTTTCAAACTTTTGCTGTTCGGGGATTTAGACAACATCCTCATTTAGGGCAATGCAGCATATAGAGCCATATATGCAACAAAATTAAAAAGTGAACAGAACATTAAAATATCACATTTCCTAAATTTCACTTCTGTCCTAAAACACAGCCATGCCATCAAACATCCTGTATGTTTTCTAATAATGCTAACCCTAACCCTAGCTAAGGGTTTGGGCAGTTATGGTTAGGGGTCAGATTTTCTTCAATGCAACCTAACACTCACTTAAGCAGAAAATAGAACTCAGGGCATCAAAATATTTGTCTGAAAAGACTTAGCAGCCTTGCCACAACAAACAAAATGTCTCTACGGTAGTACAGTTTCATTTTTTGACAAGTATTCTGTTATTGGATATTTTGTGTCGAATCGTAGTCTCGACAAGCATGGTATCAGCCTTCAACAGCCTAGGAGTCTGGAAAACCCAAAATATTTCCGCTAGAACTGTAAAAATGGCAGTGCATTGATTGCCAAATGCAACAGATTGAGACGTTTAACCACTTTCTTTCAAACTTTTGCTGTTCGGGGATTTAGACAACATCCTCATTTAGGGCAATGCAGCATATAGAGCCATATATGCAACAAAATTAAAAAGTGAAGAGAACACTAAAATATCACATTTCCTAAATTTCACTTCTGTCCTAAAACACATCCATGCTATCAAACATCCTCTATGTTTTCTAATAATGCTAACCCTAACCCTAGCTTAGGGTTTGGGCAGTTAGGGTTAGGGGTCAGATTTTCTTCAATGCAACCTAACACTCATTTAAGCAGAAAATAAAACTCAGGGCATCAAAATATTTGTCTGAAAAGACTTAGCAGCCTTGCCACAACAAACAAAATGTCTCTACCGTAGTACAGTTTCATTTTTTGACAAGTATTCTGTTATTGGAAATTTTGTGTCGAATCGTAGTCTCGACAAGCATGGTATCAGCCTTCAACAGCCTAGGAGTCTGGAAAACCCAAAACATTTCAGCTAGAACTGTAAAAATGGCAGTGCATTGATTGCCAAATGCAACAGATTGAGACGTTTAACCACTTTCTTTCAAACTTTTGCTGTTCGGGGATTTAGACAACATCCTCATTTAGGGCAATGCAGCATATAGAGCCATACTGTATATGCAACAAAATTAAAAAGTGAAGAGAACATTAAAATATCACATTTCCTAAATTTCACTTCTGTCCTAAAACACAGTCATGTTATCAAACATCCTCTATGTTTTCTAATAATGCTAACCCTAACCCTAGCTTAGGGTTTGGGCAGTTAGGGTTAGGGGTCAGATTTTCTTCAATGCAACCTAACACTCATTTAAGCAGAAAATAGAACTCAGAGCATCAAAATATTTGTCTGAAAAGACTTAGCAGCCTTGCCACAACAAACAAAATGTCTCTACTGTAGTACAGTTTCATTTTTTGACAAGTATTCTGTTATTGGAAATTTTGAGTCGAATTGTACTCTCCACGACCATGGTATCAGCCTTCAACAGCCTAGGAGTCTGGAAAACCCAAAACATTTCAGCTAGAACTGTAAAAATGGCAGTGCATTGATTGCCAAATGCAACAGATTGAGACGTTTAACCACTTTCTTTCAAACTTTTGCTGTTCGGGGATTTAGACAACATCCTCATTTAGGGCAATGCAGCATATAGAGCCATATATGCAACAAAATTAAAAAGTGAACAGAACATTAAAATATCACATTTCCTAAATTTCACTTCTGTCCTAAAACACAGCCATGTTATCAAACATCCTCTATGTTTTCTAATAATGCTAACCCTAACCCTAGCTTAGGGTTTGGGCAGTTAGGGTTAGGGGTCAGATTTTCTTCAATGCAACCTAACACTCATTTAAGCAGAAAATAGAACTCAGGGCATCAAAATAATAGTGTGAAAAGACTTAGCAGCCTTGCCACAACAAACAAAATGTCTCTTCTGTAGTACAGTTTCATTTTTTGACAAGTATTCTGTTATTGGAAATTTTGTGTCGAATCGTAGTCTACACGAGAATGGTATCAGCCTTCAACAGCCTAGGAGTCTGGAAAACCCAAAACATTTCAGCTAGAACTGTAAAAATGGCAGTGCATTGATTGCCAAATGCAACAGATTGAGACGTTTAACCACTTTCTTTCAAACTTTTGCTGTTCGGGGATTTAGACAACATCCTCATTTAGGGCAATGCAGCATATAGAGCCATATATGCAACAAAATTAAAAAGTGAAGAGAACATTAAAATAGCACATTTCCTAAATTTCACTTCTGTCCTAAAGCACAGCCATGCCATCAAACATCCTCTATGTTTTCTAATTATGCTAACCCTAACCCTAGCTAAGGGTTTGGGCAGTTAGGGTTAGGGGTCAGATTTTCTTCAATGCAACCTACTGTAACACTCATTTAAGCAGAAAATAGAACTCAGGGCATCAAAATATTAGTCTGATAGACTTAGCAGCCTTGCCACAACAAACAAAATGTCTCTACCGTAGTACAGTTTCATTTTTTGACAAGTATTCTGTTATTGGAAATTTTGTGTCGAATCGTACTCTCCACGAGCATGGTTTCAGCCTTCAACAGCCTAGGAGTCTGGAAAACCCAAAATATTTCAGCTAGAACTGTAAAAATGGCAGTGCATTGATTGCCAAATGCAACAGATTGAGACGTTTAACCACTTTCTTTCAAACTTTTGCTGTTCGGGGATTTAGACAACATCCTCATTTAGGGCAATGCAGCATATAGAGCCATATATGCAACAAAATTAAAAAGTGAACAGAACATTAAAATATCACATTTCCTAAATTTCACTTCTGTCCTAAAACACAGCCATGCCATCAAACATCCTGTATGTTTTCTAATAATGCTAACCCTAACCCTAGCTAAGGGTTTGGGCAGTTATGGTTAGGGGTCAGATTTTCTTCAATGCAACCTAACACTCATTTAAGCAGAAAATAGAACTCAGGGCATCAAAATATTTGTCTGAAAAGACTTAGCAGCCTTGCCACAACAAACAAAATGTCTCTACGGTAGTACAGTTTCATTTTTTGACAAGTATTCTGTTATTGGATATTTTGTGTCGAATCGTAGTCTCGACAAGCATGGTATCAGCCTTCAACAGCCTAGGAGTCTGGAAAACCCAAAATATTTCAGCTAGAACTGTAAAAATGGCAGTGCATTGATTGCCAAATGCAACAGATTGAGACGTTTAACCACTTTCTTTCAAACTTTTGCTGTTCGGGGATTTAGACAACATCCTCATTTAGGGCAATGCAGCATATAGAGCCATATATGCAACAAAATTAAAAAGTGAAGAGAACATTAAAATATCACATTAACTAAATTTCACTTCTGTCCTAAAACACAGCCATGTTCTAAAACATCCTCTATGATTTCTAATAATGCTAACCCTAACCCTAGCTAAGGGTTTGGGCAGTTAGGGTTAGGGGTCAGATTTTCTTCAATGCAACCTAACACTCATTTAAGCAGAAAATAGAACTCAGGGCATCAAAATATTAGTCTGATAGACTTAGCAGCCTTGCCACAACAAACAAAATGTCTCTACCGTAGTACAGTTTCATTTTTTGATAAGTATTCTGTTATTGGAAATTTTGAGTCGAATTGTACTCTCCACGAGCATGGTATCAGCCTTCAACAGCCTAGGAGTCTGGAAAACCCAAAACATTTCAGCTAGAACTGTAAAAATGGCAGTGCATTGATTGCCAAATGCAACAGATTGAGACGTTTAACCACTTTCTTTCAAACTTTTGCTGTTCGGGGATTTAGACAACATCCTCATTTAGGGCAATGCAGCATATAGAGCCATACTGTATATGCAACAAAATTAAAAAGTGAAGAGAACATTAAAATATCACATTTCCTAAATTTCACTTCTGTCCTAAAACACAGTCATGTTATCAAACATCCTCTATGTTTTCTAATAATGCTAACCCTAACCCTAGCTTAGGGTTTGGGCAGTTAGGGTTAGGGGTCAGATTTTCTTCAATGCAACCTAACACTCATTTAAGCAGAAAATAGAACTCAGAGCATCAAAATATTTGTCTGAAAAGACTTAGCAGCCTTGCCACAACAAACAAAATGTCTCTACTGTAGTACAGTTTCATTTTTTGACAAGTATTCTGTTATTGGAAATTTTGAGTCGAATTGTACTCTCCACGACCATGGTATCAGCCTTCAACAGCCTAGGAGTCTGGAAAACCCAAAACATTTCAGCTAGAACTGTAAAAATGGCAGTGCATTGATTGCCAAATGCAACAGATTGAGACGTTTAACCACTTTCTTTCAAACTTTTGCTGTTCGGGGATTTAGACAACATCCTCATTTAGGGCAATGCAGCATATAGAGCCATATATGCAACAAAATTAAAAAGTGAACAGAACATTAAAATATCACATTTCCTAAATTTCACTTCTGTCCTAAAACACAGCCATGTTATCAAACATCCTCTATGTTTTCTAATAATGCTAACCCTAACCCTAGCTTAGGGTTTGGGCAGTTAGGGTTAGGGGTCAGATTTTCTTCAATGCAACCTAACACTCATTTAAGCAGAAAATAGAACTCAGGGCATCAAAATAATAGTGTGAAAAGACTTAGCAGCCTTGCCACAACAAACAAAATGTCTCTTCTGTAGTACAGTTTCATTTTTTGACAAGTATTCTGTTATTGGAAATTTTGTGTCGAATCGTAGTCTACACGAGAATGGTATCAGCCTTCAACAGCCTAGGAGTCTGGAAAACCCAAAACATTTCAGCTAGAACTGTAAAAATGGCAGTGCATTGATTGCCAAATGCAACAGATTGAGACGTTTAACCACTTTCTTTCAAACTTTTGCTGTTCGGGGATTTAGACAACATCCTCATTTAGGGCAATGCAGCATATAGAGCCATATATGCAACAAAATTAAAAAGTGAAGAGAACATTAAAATAGCACATTTCCTAAATTTCACTTCTGTCCTAAAGCACAGCCATGCCATCAAACATCCTCTATGTTTTCTAATTATGCTAACCCTAACCCTAGCTAAGGGTTTGGGCAGTTAGGGTTAGGGGTCAGATTTTCTTCAATGCAACCTACTGTAACACTCATTTAAGCAGAAAATAGAACTCAGGGCATCAAAATATTAGTCTGATAGACTTAGCAGCCTTGCCACAACAAACAAAATGTCTCTACCGTAGTACAGTTTCATTTTTTGACAAGTATTCTGTTATTGGAAATTTTGTGTCGAATCGTACTCTCCACGAGCATGGTTTCAGCCTTCAACAGCCTAGGAGTCTGGAAAACCCAAAATATTTCAGCTAGAACTGTAAAAATGGCAGTGCATTGATTGCCAAATGCAACAGATTGAGACGTTTAACCACTTTCTTTCAAACTTTTGCTGTTCGGGGATTTAGACAACATCCTCATTTAGGGCAATGCAGCATATAGAGCCATATATGCAACAAAATTAAAAAGTGAAGAGAACATTAAAATATCACATTTCCTAAATTTCACTTCTGTCCTAAAACACATCCATGCTATCAAACATCCTCTATGTTTTCTAATAATGCTAACCCTAACCCTAGCTTAGGGTTTGGGCAGTTAGGGTTAGGGGTCAGATTTTCTTCAATGCAACCTAACACTCATTTAAGCAGAAAATAGAACTCACGGCATCAAAATATTTGTCTGAAAAGACTTAGCAGCCTTGCCACAACAAACAAAATGTCTCTACTGTAGTACAGTTTCATTTTTTGACAAGTATTCTGTTATTGGAAATTTTGAGTCGAATTGTACTCTCCACGAGCATGGTATCAGCCTTCAACAGCCTAGGAGTCTGGAAAACCCAAAACATTTCAGCTAGAACTGTAAAAATGGCAGTGCATTGATTGCCAAATGCAACAGATTGAGACGTTTAACCACTTTCTTTCAAACTTTTGCTGTTCGGGGATTTAGACAACATCCTCATTTAGGGCAATGCAGCATATAGAGCCATATATGCAACAAAATTAAAAAGTGAAGAGAACATTAAAATATCACATTTCCTAAATTTCACTACTGTCCTAAAACACAGCTATGTTATCAAACATCCTCTATGTTTTCTAATAATGCTAACCCTAACCCTAGCTTAGGGTTTGGGCAGTTAGGGTTAGGGGTCAGATTTTCTTCAATGCAACCTAACACTCATTTAAGCAGAAAATAGAACTCAGGGCATCAAAATATTTGTCTGAAAAGACTTAGCAGCCTTACCACAACAAACAAAATGTCTCTACGGTAGTACAGTTTCATTTTTTGACAAGTATTCTGTTATTGGATATTTTGTGTCGAATCGTAGTCTCGACAAGCATGGTATCAGCCTTCAACAGCATAGGAGTCTGGAAAACCCAAAATATTTCAGCTAGAACTGTAAAAATGGCAGTGCATTGATTGCCAAATACAACAGATTGAGACGTTTAACCACTTTCTTTCAAACATTTGCTGTTCGGGGATTTAGACAACATACTCATTTAGGGCAAGGCAGCATATAGAGCCATATATGCAACAAAATTAAAAAGTGAAAAGAACATTAAAATATCACATTTCCTAAATTTCACTTCTGTCCTAAAACATAGCCATGTTATCAAACATCCTCTATGTTTTCTAATAATGCTAACCCTAACCCTAGCTTAGGGTTTGGGCAGTTAGGGTTAGGGGTCAGATTTTCTTCAATGCAACCTAACACTCATTTAAGCAGAAAATAGAACTCAGGGCATCAAAATATTAGTCTGAAAAGACTTAGCAGCCTTGCCATAACAAACAAAATGTCTCTACGGTAGTACAGTTTCATTTTTTGACAAGTATTCTGTTATTGGATATTTTGTGTCGAATCGTAGTCTCGACAAGCATGGTATCAGCCTTCAACAGCATAGGAGTCTGGAAAACCCAAAATATTTCAGCTAGAACTGTAAAAATGGCAGTGCATTGATTGCCAAATGCAACAGATTGAGACGTTTAACCACTTTCTTTCAAACATTTGCTGTTCGGGGATTTAGACAACAACCTCATTTAGGGCAATGCAGCATATAGAGCCATATATGCAACAAAATTAAAAAGTGAAAAGAACATTAAAATATCACATTTCCTAAATTTCACTTCTGTCCTAAAGCACAGCCATGCCATCAAACATCCTCTATGTTTTCTAATAATGCTAACCCTAACCCTAGCTAAGGGTTTGGGCAGTTAGGGTTAGGGGTCAGATTTTCTTCAATGCAACCTAACACTCATTTAAGCAGAAAATAGAACTCAGGGCATCAAAATATTAGTCTGATAGACTTAGCAGCCTTGCCACAACCAACAAAATGTCTCTACCGTAGTACAGTTTCATTTTTTGACAAGTATTCTGTTATTGGAAATTTTGTGTCGAATCGTACTCTCCACGAGCATGGTATCAGCCTTCAACAGATTAGGAGTCTGGAAAACCCAAAATATTTCAGCTAGAACTGTAAAAATGGCAGTGCATTGATTGCCAAATGCAACAGATTGAGACGTTTAACCAATTTCTTTCAAACTTTTGCTGTTTGGGGATTTAGACAACATCCTTATTTAGGGCAATGCAGCATATAGAGCCATATATGCAACAAAATTAAAAAGTGAAGAGAACATTAAAATATCACATTTCCTAAATTTCACTTCTGTCCTAAAACACATCCATGCTATCAAACATCCTCTATGTTTTCTAATAATGCTAACCCTAACCCTAGCTTAGGGTTTGGGCAGTTAGGGTTAGGGGTCAGATTTTCTTCAATGCAACCTAACACTCATTTAAGCAGAAAATAGAACTCACGGCATCAAAATATTTGTCTGAAAAGACTTAGCAGCCTTGCCACAACAAACAAAATGTCTCTACTGTAGTACAGTTTCATTTTTTGACAAGTATTCTGTTATTGGAAATTTTGAGTCGAATCGTACTCTCCACGAGCATGGTATCAGCCTTCAACAGCCTAGGAGTCTGGAAAACCCAAAATATTTCAGCTAGAATTGTAAAAATGGCAGTGCATTGATTGCCAAATGCAACAGATTGAGACGTTTAACCACTTTGTTTCAAACTTTTGCTGTTCGGGGATTTAGACAACATCCTCATTTAGGGCAATGCAGCATATAGAGCCATATATGCAACAAAATTAAAAAGTGAACAGAACATTAAAATATCACATTTCCTAAATTTCACTTCTGTCCTAAAACACAGCCATGCCATCAAACATCCTGTATGTTTTCTAATAATGCTAACCCTAACCCTAGCTAAGGGTTTGGGCAGTTATGGTTAGGGGTCAGATTTTCTTCAATGCAACCTAACACTCACTTAAGCAGAAAATAGAACTCAGGGCATCAAAATATTTGTCTGAAAAGACTTAGCAGCCTTGCCACAACAAACAAAATGTCTCTACGGTAGTACAGTTTCATTTTTTGACAAGTATTCTGTTATTGGATATTTTGTGTCGAATCGTAGTCTCGACAAGCATGGTATCAGCCTTCAACAGCCTAGGAGTCTGGAAAACCCAAAATATTTCAGCTAGAACTGTAAAAATGGCAGTGCATTGATTGCCAAATGCAACAGATTGAGACGTTTAACCACTTTCTTTCAAACTTTTGCTGTTCGGGGATTTAGACAACATCCTCATTTAGGGCAATGCAGCATATAGAGCCATATATGCAACAAAATTAAAAAGTGAAGAGAACACTAAAATATCACATTTCCTAAATTTCACTTCTGTCCTAAAACACATCCATGCTATCAAACATCCTCTATGTTTTCTAATAATGCTAACCCTAACCCTAGCTTAGGGTTTGGGCAGTTAGGGTTAGGGGTCAGATTTTCTTCAATGCAACCTAACACTCATTTAAGCAGAAAATAGAACTCAGGGCATCAAAATATTTGTCTGAAAAGACTTAGCAGCCTTGCCACAACAAACAAAATGTCTCTACCGTAGTACAGTTTCATTTTTTGACAAGTATTCTGTTATTGGAAATTTTGTGTCGAATCGTAGTCTCGACAAGCATGGTATCAGCCTTCAACAGCCTAGGAGTCTGGAAAACCCAAAACATTTCAGCTAGAACTGTAAAAATGGCAGTGCATTGATTGCCAAATGCAACAGATTGAGACGTTTAACCACTTTCTTTCAAACTTTTGCTGTTCGGGGATTTAGACAACATCCTCATTTAGGGCAATGCAGCATATAGAGCCATATATGCAACAAAATTAAAAAGTGAACAGAACATTAAAATATCACATTTCCTAAATTTCACTTCTGTCCTAAAACACAGCCATGTTATCAAACATCCTCTATGTTTTCTAATAATGCTAACCCTAACCCTAGCTTAGGGTTTGGGCAGTTAGGGTTAGGGGTCAGATTTTCTTCAATGCAACCTAACACTCATTTAAGCAGAAAATAGAACTCAGGGCATCAAAATAATAGTGTGAAAAGACTTAGCAGCCTTGCCACAACAAACAAAATGTCTCTTCTGTAGTACAGTTTCATTTTTTGACAAGTATTCTGTTATTGGAAATTTTGTGTCGAATCGTAGTCTACACGAGAATGGTATCAGCCTTCAACAGCCTAGGAGTCTGGAAAACCCAAAACATTTCAGCTAGAACTGTAAAAATGGCAGTGCATTGATTGCCAAATGCAACAGATTGAGACGTTTAACCACTTTCTTTCAAACTTTTGCTGTTCGGGGATTTAGACAACATCCTCATTTAGGGCAATGCAGCATATAGAGCCATATATGCAACAAAATTAAAAAGTGAAGAGAACATTAAAATAGCACATTTCCTAAATTTCACTTCTGTCCTAAAGCACAGCCATGCCATCAAACATCCTCTATGTTTTCTAATTATGCTAACCCTAACCCTAGCTAAGGGTTTGGGCAGTTAGGGTTAGGGGTCAGATTTTCTTCAATGCAACCTACTGTAACACTCATTTAAGCAGAAAATAGAACTCAGGGCATCAAAATATTAGTCTGATAGACTTAGCAGCCTTGCCACAACAAACAAAATGTCTCTACCGTAGTACAGTTTCATTTTTTGACAAGTATTCTGTTATTGGAAATTTTGTGTCGAATCGTACTCTCCACGAGCATGGTTTCAGCCTTCAACAGCCTAGGAGTCTGGAAAACCCAAAATATTTCAGCTAGAACTGTAAAAATGGCAGTGCATTGATTGCCAAATGCAACAGATTGAGACGTTTAACCACTTTCTTTCAAACTTTTGCTGTTCGGGGATTTAGACAACATCCTCATTTAGGGCAATGCAGCATATAGAGCCATATATGCAACAAAATTAAAAAGTGAACAGAACATTAAAATATCACATTTCCTAAATTTCACTTCTGTCCTAAAACACAGCCATGCCATCAAACATCCTGTATGTTTTCTAATAATGCTAACCCTAACCCTAGCTAAGGGTTTGGGCAGTTATGGTTAGGGGTCAGATTTTCTTCAATGCAACCTAACACTCATTTAAGCAGAAAATAGAACTCAGGGCATCAAAATATTTGTCTGAAAAGACTTAGCAGCCTTGCCACAACAAACAAAATGTCTCTACGGTAGTACAGTTTCATTTTTTGACAAGTATTCTGTTATTGGATATTTTGTGTCGAATCGTAGTCTCGACAAGCATGGTATCAGCCTTCAACAGCCTAGGAGTCTGGAAAACCCAAAATATTTCAGCTAGAACTGTAAAAATGGCAGTGCATTGATTGCCAAATGCAACAGATTGAGACGTTTAACCACTTTCTTTCAAACTTTTGCTGTTCGGGGATTTAGACAACATCCTCATTTAGGGCAATGCAGCATATAGAGCCATATATGCAACAAAATTAAAAAGTGAAGAGAACATTAAAATATCACATTAACTAAATTTCACTTCTGTCCTAAAACACAGCCATGTTCTAAAACATCCTCTATGATTTCTAATAATGCTAACCCTAACCCTAGCTAAGGGTTTGGGCAGTTAGGGTTAGGGGTCAGATTTTCTTCAATGCAACCTAACACTCATTTAAGCAGAAAATAGAACTCAGGGCATCAAAATATTAGTCTGATAGACTTAGCAGCCTTGCCACAACAAACAAAATGTCTCTACCGTAGTACAGTTTCATTTTTTGATAAGTATTCTGTTATTGGAAATTTTGAGTCGAATTGTACTCTCCACGAGCATGGTATCAGCCTTCAACAGCCTAGGAGTCTGGAAAACCCAAAACATTTCAGCTAGAACTGTAAAAATGGCAGTGCATTGATTGCCAAATGCAACAGATTGAGACGTTTAACCACTTTCTTTCAAACTTTTGCTGTTCGGGGATTTAGACAACATCCTCATTTAGGGCAATGCAGCATATAGAGCCATACTGTATATGCAACAAAATTAAAAAGTGAAGAGAACATTAAAATATCACATTTCCTAAATTTCACTTCTGTCCTAAAACACAGTCATGTTATCAAACATCCTCTATGTTTTCTAATAATGCTAACCCTAACCCTAGCTTAGGGTTTGGGCAGTTAGGGTTAGGGGTCAGATTTTCTTCAATGCAACCTAACACTCATTTAAGCAGAAAATAGAACTCAGAGCATCAAAATATTTGTCTGAAAAGACTTAGCAGCCTTGCCACAACAAACAAAATGTCTCTACTGTAGTACAGTTTCATTTTTTGACAAGTATTCTGTTATTGGAAATTTTGAGTCGAATTGTACTCTCCACGACCATGGTATCAGCCTTCAACAGCCTAGGAGTCTGGAAAACCCAAAACATTTCAGCTAGAACTGTAAAAATGGCAGTGCATTGATTGCCAAATGCAACAGATTGAGACGTTTAACCACTTTCTTTCAAACTTTTGCTGTTCGGGGATTTAGACAACATCCTCATTTAGGGCAATGCAGCATATAGAGCCATATATGCAACAAAATTAAAAAGTGAACAGAACATTAAAATATCACATTTCCTAAATTTCACTTCTGTCCTAAAACACAGCCATGTTATCAAACATCCTCTATGTTTTCTAATAATGCTAACCCTAACCCTAGCTTAGGGTTTGGGCAGTTAGGGTTAGGGGTCAGATTTTCTTCAATGCAACCTAACACTCATTTAAGCAGAAAATAGAACTCAGGGCATCAAAATAATAGTGTGAAAAGACTTAGCAGCCTTGCCACAACAAACAAAATGTCTCTTCTGTAGTACAGTTTCATTTTTTGACAAGTATTCTGTTATTGGAAATTTTGTGTCGAATCGTAGTCTACACGAGAATGGTATCAGCCTTCAACAGCCTAGGAGTCTGGAAAACCCAAAACATTTCAGCTAGAACTGTAAAAATGGCAGTGCATTGATTGCCAAATGCAACAGATTGAGACGTTTAACCACTTTCTTTCAAACTTTTGCTGTTCGGGGATTTAGACAACATCCTCATTTAGGGCAATGCAGCATATAGAGCCATATATGCAACAAAATTAAAAAGTGAAGAGAACATTAAAATAGCACATTTCCTAAATTTCACTTCTGTCCTAAAGCACAGCCATGCCATCAAACATCCTCTATGTTTTCTAATTATGCTAACCCTAACCCTAGCTAAGGGTTTGGGCAGTTAGGGTTAGGGGTCAGATTTTCTTCAATGCAACCTAACACTCATTTAAGCAGAAAATAGAACTCAGGGCATCAAAATATTAGTCTGATAGACTTAGCAGCCTTGCCACAACAAACAAAATGTCTCTACCGTAGTACAGTTTCATTTTTTGACAAGTATTCTGTTATTGGAAATTTTGTGTCGAATCGTACTCTCCACGAGCATGGTTTCAGCCTTCAACAGCCTAGGAGTCTGGAAAACCCAAAATATTTCAACTAGAACTGTAAAAATGGCAGTGCATTGATTGCCAAATGCAACAGATTGAGACGTTTAACCACTTTCTTTCAAACTTTTGCTGTTCGGGGATTTAGACAACATCCTCATTTAGGGCAATGCAGCATATAGAGCCATATATGCAACAAAATTAAAAAGTGAACAGAACATTAAAATATCACATTTCCTAAATTTCACTTCTGTCCTAAAACACAGCCATGTTATCAAACATCCTCTATGTTTTCTAATAATGCTAACCCTAACCCTAGCTTAGGGTTTGGGCAGTTAGGGTTAGGGGTCAGATTTTCTTCAATGCAACCTAACACTCATTTAAGCAGAAAATAGAACTCAGAGCATCAAAATATTTGTCTGAAAAGACTTAGCAGCCTTGCCACAACAAACAAAATGTCTCTACTGTAGTACAGTTTCATTTTTTGACAAGTATTCTGTTATTGGAAATTTTGAGTCGAATTGTACTCTCCACGAGCATGGTATCAGCCTTCAACAGCCTAGGAGTCTGGAAAACCCAAAACATTTCAGCTAGAACTGTAAAAATGGCAGTGCATTGATTGCCAAATGCAACAGATTGAGACGTTTAACCACTTTCTTTCAAACTTTTGCTGTTCGGGAATTTAGACAACATCCTCATTTAGGGCAATGCAGCATATAGAGCCATATATGCAACAAAATTAAAAAGTGAACAGAACATTAAAATATCACATTTCCTAAATTTCACTTCTGTCCTAAAGCACAGCCATGCCATCAAACATCCTCTATGTTTTCTAATAATGCTAACCCTAACCCTAGCTAAGGGTTTGGGCAGTTAGGGTTAGGGGTCAGATTTTCTTCAATGCAACCTAACACTCATTTAAGCAGAAAATAGAACTCAGGGCATCAAAATATTAGTCTGATAGACTTAGCAGCCTTGCCACAACCAACAAAATGTCTCTACCGTTGTACAGTTTCATTTTTTGACAAGTATTCTGTTATTGGAAATTTTGTGTCGAATCGTAGTCTACACGAGAATGGTATCAGCCTTCAACAGCCTAGGAGTCTGGAAAACCCAAAACATTTCAGCTAGAACTGTAAAAATGGCAGTGCATTGATTGCCAAATGCAACAGATTGAGACGTTTAACCACTTTCTTTCAAACTTTTGCTGTTCGGGGATTTAGACAACATCCTCATTTAGGGCAATGCAGCATATAGAGCCATATATGCAACAAAATTAAAAAGTGAAGAGAACATTAAAATAGCACATTTCCTAAATTTCACTTCTGTCCTAAAGCACAGCCATGCCATCAAACATCCTCTATGTTTTCTAATTATGCTAACCCTAACCCTAGCTAAGGGTTTGGGCAGTTAGGGTTAGGGGTCAGATTTTCTTCAATGCAACCTAACACTCATTTAAGCAGAAAATAGAACTCAGGGCATCAAAATATTAGTCTGATAGACTTAGCAGCCTTGCCACAACAAACAAAATGTCTCTACCGTAGTACAGTTTCATTTTTTGACAAGTATTCTGTTATTGGAAATTTTGTGTCGAATCGTACTCTCCACGAGCATGGTTTCAGCCTTCAACAGCCTAGGAGTCTGGAAAACCCAAAATATTTCAGCTAGAACTGTAAAAATGGCAGTGCATTGATTGCCAAATGCAACAGATTGAGACGTTTAACCACTTTCTTTCAAACTTTTGCTGTTCGGGGATTTAGACAACATCCTCATTTAGGGCAATGCAGCATATAGAGCCATATATGCAACAAAATTAAGAAGTGAACAGAACATTAAAATATCACATTTCCTAAATTTCACTTCTGTCCTAAAGCACAGCCATGCCATCAAACATCCTCTATGTTTTCTAATAATGCTAACCCTAACCCTAGCTAAGGGTTTGGGCAGTTAGGGTTAGGGGTCAGATTTTCTTCAATGCAACCTAACACTCATTTAAGCAGAAAATAGAACTCAGGGCATCAAAATATTAGTCTGATAGACTTAGCAGCCTTGCCACAACCAACAAAATGTCTCTACCGTTGTACAGTTTCATTTTTTGACAAGTATTCTGTTATTGGAAATTTTGTGTCGAATCGTACTCTCCACGAGCATGGTATCAGCCTTCAACAGATTAGGAGTCTGGAAAACCCAAAATATTTCAGCTAGAACTGTAAAAATGGCAGTGCATTGATTGCCAAATGCAACAGATTGAGACGTTTAACCAATTTCTTTCAAACTTTTGCTGTTTGGGGATTTAGACAACATCCTCATTTAGGGCAATGCAGCATATAGAGCCATATATGCAACAAAATTAAAAAGTGAAGAGAACATTAAAATATCACATTTCCTAAATTTCACTTCTGTCCTAAAACACATCCATGCTATCAAACATCCTCTATGTTTTCTAATAATGCTAACCCTAACCCTAGCTTAGGGTTTGGGCAGTTAGGGTTAGGGGTCAGATTTTCTTCAATGCAACCTAACACTCATTTAAGCAGAAAATAGAACTCAGGGCATCAAAATATTTGTCTGAAAAGACTTAGCAGCCTTGCCACAACAAACAAAATGTCTCTACCGTAGTACAGTTTCATTTTTTGACAAGTATTCTGTTATTGGAAATCTTGTGTCGAATCGTAATCTCGACAAGCATGGTATCAGCCTTCAACAGCCTAGGAGTCTGGAAAACCCAAAACATTTCAGCTAGAACTGTAAAAATGGCAGTGCATTAATTGCCAATTGCAACAGATTGAGACGTTTAACCACTTTCTTTCAAACTTTTGCTGTTCGGGGATTTAGACAACATCCTCATTTAGGGCAATGCAGCATATAGAGCCATATATGCAACAAAATTAAAAAGTGAAGAGAACATTAAAATATCACATTTCCTAAATTTCACTTCTGTCCTAAAACACAGCTATGTTATCAAACATCCTCTATGTTTTCTAATAATGCTAACCCTAACCCTAGCTTAGGGTTTGGGCAGTTAGGGTTAGGGGTCAGATTTTCTTCAATGCAACCTAACACTCATTTAAGCAGAAAATAGAACTCAGGGCATCAAAATATTAGTCTGATAGACTTAGCAGCCTTGCCACAACAAACAAAATGTCTCTATCGTAGTACAGTTTCATTTTTTGACAAGTATTCTGTTATTGGAAATTTTGAGTCGAATCGTACTCTCCACGAGCATGGTATCAGCCTTCAACAGCCTAGGAGTCTGGAAAACCCAAAATATTTCAGCTAGAACTGTAAAAATGGCAGTGCATTGATTGCCAAATGCAACAGATTGAGACGTTTAACCACTTTGTTTCAAACTTTTGCTGTTCGGGGATTTAGACAACATCCTCATTTAGGGCAATGCAGCATATAGAGCCATATATGCAACAAAATTAAAAAGTGAACAGAACATTAAAATATCACATTTCCTAAATTTCACTTCTGTCCTAAAACACAGCCATGCCATCAAACATCCTGTATGTTTTCTAATAATGCTAACCCTAACCCTAGCTAAGGGTTTGGGCAGTTATGGTTAGGGGTCAGATTTTCTTCAATGCAACCTAACACTCATTTAAGCAGAAAATAGAACTCAGGGCATCAAAATATTTGTCTGAAAAGACTTAGCAGCCTTGCCACAACAAACAAAATGTCTCTACGGTAGTACAGTTTCATTTTTTGACAAGTATTCTGTTATTGGATATTTTGTGTCGAATCGTAGTCTCGACAAGCATGGTATCAGCCTTCAACAGCCTAGGAGTCTGGAAAACCCAAAATATTTCAGCTAGAACTGTAAAAATGGCAGTGCATTGATTGCCAAATGCAACAGATTGAGACGTTTAACCACTTTCTTTCAAACTTTTGCTGTTCGGGGATTTAGACAACATCCTCATTTAGGGCAATGCAGCATATAGAGCCATATATGCAACAAAATTAAAAAGTGAAGAGAACATTAAAATATCACATTTCCTAAATTTCACTTCTGTCCTAAAACACAGCCATGTTATCAAACATCCTCTATGTTTTCTAATAATGCTAACCCTAACCCTAGCTTAGGGTTTGGGCAGTTAGGGTTAGGGGT
The DNA here is from genome assembly GCF_055471065.1 of Atractosteus spatula. Taxonomy (NCBI): domain Eukaryota; kingdom Metazoa; phylum Chordata; class Actinopteri; order Semionotiformes; family Lepisosteidae; genus Atractosteus; species Atractosteus spatula. The sequence goes on along the minus strand of NC_142720.1, from coordinate 8,661,554 downwards.
CAGATTTTCTTCAATGCAACCTAACACTCATTTAAGCAGAAAATAGAACTCAGGGCATCAAAATATTAGTCTGAAAAGACTTAGCAGCCTTGCCACAACAAACAAAATGTCTCTTCCGTAGTACAGTTTCATTTTTTGACAAGTATTCTGTTATTGGATATTTTGTGTCGAATCGTAGTCTCGACAAGCATGGTATCAGCCTTCAACAGCATAGGAGTCTGGAAAACCCAAAATATTTCAGCTAGAACTGTAAAAATGGCAGTGCATTGATTGCCAAATGCAACAGATTGAGACGTTTAACCACTTTCTTTCAAACTTTTGCTGTTCGGGGATTTAGACAACATCCTCATTTAGGGCAATGCAGCATATAGAGCCATATATGCAACAAAATTAAGAAGTGAACAGAACATTAAAATATCACATTTCCTAAATTTCACTTCTGTCCTAAAGCACAGCCATGCCATCAAACATCCTCTATGTTTTCTAATAATGCTAACCCTAACCCTAGCTAAGGGTTTGGGCAGTTAGGGTTAGGGGTCAGATTTTCTTCAATGCAACCTAACACTCATTTAAGCAGAAAATAGAACTCAGGGCATCAAAATATTTGTCTGAAAAGACTTAGCAGCCTTGCCACAACAAACAAAATGTCTCTACCGTAGTACAGTTTCATTTTTTGACAAGTATTCTGTTATTGGAAATCTTGTGTCGAATCGTAATCTCGACAAGCATGGTATCAGCCTTCAACAGCCTAGGAGTCTGGAAAACCCAAAACATTTCAGCTAGAACTGTAAAAATGGCAGTGCATTAATTGCCAATTGCAACAGATTGAGACGTTTAACCACTTTCTTTCAAACTTTTGCTGTTCGGGGATTTAGACAACATCCTCATTTAGGGCAATGCAGCATATAGAGCCATATATGCAACAAAATTAAAAAGTGAAGAGAACATTAAAATATCACATTTCCTAAATTTCACTTCTGTCCTAAAACACAGCTATGTTATCAAACATCCTCTATGTTTTCTAATAATGCTAACCCTAACCCTAGCTTAGGGTTTGGGCAGTTAGGGTTAGGGGTCAGATTTTCTTCAATGCAACCTAACACTCATTTAAGCAGAAAATAGAACTCAGGGCATCAAAATATTAGTCTGATAGACTTAGCAGCCTTGCCACAACAAACAAAATGTCTCTATCGTAGTACAGTTTCATTTTTTGACAAGTATTCTGTTATTGGAAATTTTGAGTCGAATCGTACTCTCCACGAGCATGGTATCAGCCTTCAACAGCCTAGGAGTCTGGAAAACCCAAAATATTTCAGCTAGAACTGTAAAAATGGCAGTGCATTGATTGCCAAATGCAACAGATTGAGACGTTTAACCACTTTGTTTCAAACTTTTGCTGTTCGGGGATTTAGACAACATCCTCATTTAGGGCAATGCAGCATATAGAGCCATATATGCAACAAAATTAAAAAGTGAACAGAACATTAAAATATCACATTTCCTAAATTTCACTTCTGTCCTAAAACACAGCCATGCCATCAAACATCCTGTATGTTTTCTAATAATGCTAACCCTAACCCTAGCTAAGGGTTTGGGCAGTTATGGTTAGGGGTCAGATTTTCTTCAATGCAACCTAACACTCATTTAAGCAGAAAATAGAACTCAGGGCATCAAAATATTTGTCTGAAAAGACTTAGCAGCCTTGCCACAACAAACAAAATGTCTCTACGGTAGTACAGTTTCATTTTTTGACAAGTATTCTGTTATTGGATATTTTGTGTCGAATCGTAGTCTCGACAAGCATGGTATCAGCCTTCAACAGCCTAGGAGTCTGGAAAACCCAAAATATTTCAGCTAGAACTGTAAAAATGGCAGTGCATTGATTGACAAATGCAACAGATTGAGACGTTTAACCACTTTCTTTCAAACTTTTGCTGTTCGGGGATTTAGACAACATCCTCATTTAGGGCAATGCAGCATATAGAGCCATATATGCAACAAAATTAAAAAGTGAAGAGAACATTAAAATATCACATTAACTAAATTTCACTTCTGTCCTAAAACACAGCCATGTTCTAAAACATCCTCTATGATTTCTAATAATGCTAACCCTAACCCTAGCTAAGGGTTTGGGCAGTTAGGGTTAGGGGTCAGATTTTCTTCAATGCAACCTAACACTCATTTAAGCAGAAAATAGAACTCAGGGCATCAAAATATTAGTCTGATAGACTTAGCAGCCTTGCCACAACAAACAAAATGTCTCTATCGTAGTACAGTTTCATTTTTTGACAAGTATTCTGTTATTGGAAATTTTGAGTCGAATCGTACTCTCCACGAGCATGGTATCAGCCTTCAACAGCCTAGGAGTCTGGAAAACCCAAAATATTTCAGCTAGAACTGTAAAAATGGCAGTGCATTGATTGCCAAATGCAACAGATTGAGACGTTTAACCACTTTGTTTCAAACTTTTGCTGTTCGGGGATTTAGACAACATCCTCATTTAGGGCAATGCAGCATATAGAGCCATATATGCAACAAAATTAAAAAGTGAACAGAACATTAAAATATCACATTTCCTAAATTTCACTTCTGTCCTAAAACACAGCCATGTTATCAAACATCCTCTATGTTTTCTAATAATGCTAACCCTAACCCTAGCTTAGGGTTTGGGCAGTTAGGGTTAGGGGTCAGATTTTCTTCAATGCAACCTAACACTCATTTAAGCAGAAAATAGAACTCAGGGCATCAAAATATTAGTCTGAAAAGACTTAGCAGCCTTGCCACAACAAACAAAATGTCTCTTCCGTAGTACAGTTTCATTTTTTGACAAGTATTCTGTTATTGGATATTTTGTGTCGAATCGTAGTCTCGACAAGCATGGTATCAGCCTTCAACAGCATAGGAGTCTGGAAAACCCAAAATATTTCAGCTAGAACTGTAAAAATGGCAGTGCATTGATTGCCAAATGCAACAGATTGAGACGTTTAACCACTTTGTTTCAAACTTTTGCTGTTCGGGGATTTAGACAACATCCTCATTTAGGGCAATGCAGCATATAGAGCCATATATGCAACAAAATTAAAAAGTGAAGAGAACATTAAAATATCACATTAACTAAATTTCACTCCTGTCCTAAAACACAGCCATGTTCTAAAACATCCTCTATGTTTTCTAATAATGCTAACCCTAACCCTAGCTAAGGGTTTGAGCAGTTAGGGTTAGGGGTCAGATTTTCTTCAATGCAACCTAACACTCATTTAAGCAGAAAATAGAACTCAGAGCATCAAAATATTTGTCTGAAAAGACTTAGCAGCCTTGCCACAACAAACAAAATGTCTCTACCGTAGTACAGTTTCATTTTTTGACAAGTATTCTGTTATTGGAAATTTTGAGTCGAATTGTACTCTCCACGAGCATGGTATCAGCCTTCAACAGCCTAGGAGTCTGGAAAACCCAAAACATTTCAGCTAGAACTGTAAAAATGGCAGTGCATTGATTGCCAAATGCAACAGATTGAGACGTTTAACCACTTTCTTTCAAACTTTTGCTGTTCGGGGATTTAGACAACATCCTCATTTAGGGCAATGCAGCATATAGAGCCATATATGCAACAAAATTAAAAAGTGAAGAGAACATTAAAATAGCACATTTCCTAAATTTCACTTCTGTCCTAAAGCACAGCCATGCCATCAAACATCCTCTATGTTTTCTAATTATGCTAACCCTAACCCTAGCTTAGGGTTTGGGCAGTTAGGGTTAGGGGTCAGATTTTCTTCAATGCAACCTAACACTCATTTAAACAGAAAATAGAACTCAGGGCATCAAAATATTAGTCTGAAAAGACTTAGCAGCCTTGCCACAACAAACAAAATGTCTCTACCGTAGTACAGTTTCATTTTTTGACAAGTATTCTGTTATTGGAAATTTTGAGTCAAATTGTACTCTGCACGAGCATGGTATCAGCCTTCAACAGCCTAGGAGTCTGGAAAACCCAAAACATTTCAGCTAGAACTGTAAAAATGGCAGTGCACTGATTGCCAAATGCAACAGATTGAGACGTTTAACCACTTTCTTTCAAACTTTTGCTGTTCGGGGATTTAGACAACATCCTCATTTAGGGCAATGCAGCATATAGAGCCATATATGCAACAAAATTAAAAAGTGAAGAGAACATTAAAATAGCACATTTCCTAAATTTCACTTCTGTCCTAAAGCACAGCCATGCCATCAAACATCCTCTATGTTTTCTAATAATGCTAACCCTAACTCTAGCTAAGGGTTTGGGCAGTTAGGGTTAGGGGTCAGATTTTCTTCAATGCAACCTAACACTCATTTAAGCAGAAAATAGAACTCAGGGCATCAAAATATTAGTCTGATAGACTTAGCAGCATTGCCACAACAAACAAAATGTTTCTACCGTAGTACAATTTCATTTTTTGACAAGTATTCTGTTATTGGAAATTTTGTGTCGAATCGTACTCTCCACGAGCATGGTATCAGCCTTCAACAGATTAGGAGTCTGGAAAACCCAAAATATTTCAGCTAGAGCTGTAAAAATGGCAGTGCATTGATTGCCAATTGCAACAGATTGAGACGTTTAACCACTTTCTTTCAAACTTTTGCTGTTCGGGGATTTAGACAACATCCTCATTTAGGGCAATGCAGCATATAGAGCCATATATGCAACAAAATTAAAAAGTGAAGAGAACATTAAAATATCACATTTCCTAAATTTCACTTCTGTCCTAAAACACATCCATGCTATCAAACATCCTCTATGTTTTCTAATAATGCTAACCCTAACCCTAGCTTAGGGTTTGGGCAGTTAGGGTTAGGGGTCAGATTTTCTTCAATGCAACCTAACACTCATTTAAGCAGAAAATAGAACTCAGGGCATCAAAATATTTGTCTGAAAAGACTTAGCAGCCTTGCCACAACAAACAAAATGTCTATATCGTAGTACAGTTTCATTTTTTGACAAGTATTCTGTTATTGGAAATTTTGAGTCGAATTGTACTCTCCACGAGCATGGTATCAGCCTTCAACAGCCTAGGAGTCTAGAAAACCCAAAACATTTCAGCTAGAACTTTAAAAATGGCAGTGCATTGATTGCCAAATGCAACAGATTGAGACGTTTAACCACTTTCTTTCAAACTTTTGCTGTTCGGGGATTTAGACAACATCCTCATTTAGGGCAATGCAGCATATAGAGCCATATATGCAACAAAATTAAAAAGTGAACAGAACATTAAAATATCATATTTCCTAAATTTCACTTCTGTCCTAAAACACAGCCATGTTATCAAACATCCTCTATGTTTTCTAATAATGCTAACCCTAACCCTAGCTTAGGGTTTGGGCAGTTAGGGTTAGGGGTCAGATTTTCTTCAATGCAACCTAACACTCATTTAAGCAGAAAATAGAACTCAGGGCATCAAAATATTAGTCTGAAAAGACTTAGCAGCCTTGCCACAACAAACAAAATGTCTATATCGTAGTACAGTTTCATTTTTTGACAAGTATTCTGTTATTGGAAATTTTGAGTCGAATTGTACTCTCCACGAGCATGGTATCAGCCTTCAACAGCCTAGGAGTCTGGAAAACCCAAAACATTTCAGCTAGAACTGTAAAAATGGCAGTGCATTGATTGCCAAATGCAACCGATTGAGACGTTTAACCACTTTCTTTCAAACTTTTGCTGTTCGGGGATTTAGACAACATCCTCATTTAGGGCAATGCAGCATATAGAGCCATATATGCAACAAAATTAAAAAGTGAAGAGAACATTAAAATATCACATTTCCTAAATTTCACTTCTGTCCTAAAACACAGCCATGCCATCAAACATCCTCTATGTTTTCTAATAATGCTAACCCTAACCCTAGCTAAGGGTTTGGGCAGTTAGGGTTAGGGGTCAGATTTTCTTCAATGCAACCTAACACTCATTTAAGCAGAAAATAGAACTCAGGGCATCAAAATATTAGTCTGAAAAGACTTAGCAGCCTTGCCACAACAAACAAAATGTCTATATCGTAGTACAGTTTCATTTTTTGACAAGTATTCTGTTATTGGAAATTTTGAGTCGAATTGTACTCTCCACGAGCATGGTATCAGCCTTCAACAGCCTAGGAGTCTGGAAAACCCAAAACATTTCAGCTAGAACTGTAAAAATGGCAGTGCATTGATTGCCAAATGCAACCGATTGAGACGTTTAACCACTTTCTTTCAAACTTTTGCTGTTCGGGGATTTAGACAACATCCTCATTTAGGGCAATGCAGCATATAGAGCCATATATGCAACAAAATTAAAAAGTGAAGAGAACATTAAAATATCACATTTCCTAAATTTCACTTCTGTCCTAAAACACAGCCATGCCATCAAACATCCTCTATGTTTTCTAATAATGCTAACCCTAACCCTAGCTAAGGGTTTGGGCAGTTAGGGTTAGGGGTCAGATTTTCTTCAATGCAACCTAACACTCATTTAAGCAGAAAATAGAACTCAGGGCATCAAAATATTAGTCTGATAGACTTAGCAGCCTTGCCACAACAAACAAAATGTCTCTACCGTAGTACAGTTTCATTTTTTGACAAGTATTCTGTTATTGGAAATTTTGTGTCGAATCGTACTCTCCACGAGCATGGTATCAGCCTTCAACAGCCTAGGAGTCTGGAAAACCCAAAATATTTCAGCTAGAACTGTAAAAATGGCAGTGCATTGATTGCCAAATGCAACAGATTGAGACGTTTAACCACTTTGTTTCAAACTTTTGCTGTTCGGGGATTTAGACAACATCCTCATTTAGGGCAATGCAGCATATAGAGCCATATATGCAACAAAATTAAAAAGTGAACAGAACATTAAAATATCACATTTCCTAAATTTCACTCCTGTCCTAAAGCACAGCCATGCCATCAAACATCCTGTATGTTTTCTAATAATGCTAACCCTAACTCTAGCTAAGGGTTTGGGCAGTTAGGGTTAGGGGTCAGATTTTCTTCAATGCAACCTAACACTCATTTAAGTAGAAAATAGAACTCAGGGCATCAAAATATTAGTCTGATAGACTTAGCAGCCTTGCCACAACAAACAAAATGTCTATATCGTAGTACAGTTTCATTTTTTGACAAGTATTCTGTTATTGGAAATTTTGAGTCGAATTGTACTCTCCACGAGCATGGTATCAGCCTTCAACAGCCTAGGAGTCTAGAAAACCCAAAACATTTCAGCTAGAACTGTAAAAATGGCAGTGCATTGATTGCCAAATGCAACAGATTGAGACGTTTAACCACTTTCTTTCAAACTTTTGCTGTTCGGGGATTTAGACAACATCCTCATTTAGGGCAATGCAGCATATAGAGCCATATATGCAACAAAATTAAAAAGTGAACAGAACATTAAAATATCACATTTCCTAAATTTCACTCCTGTCCTAAAGCACAGCCATGCCATCAAACATCCTGTATGTTTTCTAATAATGCTAACCCTAACTCTAGCTAAGGGTTTGGGCAGTTAGGGTTAGGGGTCAGATTTTCTTCAATGCAACCTAACACTCATTTAAGTAGAAAATAGAACTCAGGGCATCAAAATATTAGTCTGATAGACTTAGCAGCCTTGCCACAACAAACAAAATGTCTATATCGTAGTACAGTTTCATTTTTTGACAAGTATTCTGTTATTGGAAATTTTGAGTCGAATTGTACTCTCCACGAGCATGGTATCAGCCTTCAACAGCCTAGGAGTCTGGAAAACCCAAAACATTTCAGCTAGAACTGTAAAAATGGCAGTGCATTGATTGCCAAATGCAACCGATTGAGACGTTTAACCACTTTCTTTCAAACTTTTGCTGTTCGGGGATTTAGACAACATCCTCATTTAGGGCAATGCAGCATATAGAGCCATATATGCAACAAAATTAAAAAGTGAAGAGAACATTAAAATATCACATTTCCTAAATTTCACTTCTGTCCTAAAACACAGCCATGCCATCAAACATCCTCTATGTTTTCTAATAATGCTAACCCTAACCCTAGCTAAGGGTTTGGGCAGTTAGGGTTAGGGGTCAGATTTTCTTCAATGCAACCTAACACTCATTTAAGCAGAAAATAGAACTCAGGGCATCAAAATATTAGTCTGATAGACTTAGCAGCCTTGCCACAAAAAACAAAATGTCTCTACCGTAGTACAGTTTCATTTTTTGACAAGTATTCTGTTATTGGAAATTTTGTGTCGAATCGTACTCTCCACGAGCATGGTATCAGCCTTCAACAGCCTAGGAGTCTGGAAAACCCAAAATATTTCAGCTAGAACTGTAAAAATGGCAGTGCATTGATTGCCAAATGCAACAGATTGAGACGTTTAACCACTTTGTTTCAAACTTTTGCTGTTCGGGGATTTAGACAACATCCTCATTTAGGGCACTGCAGCATATAGAGCCATATATGCAACAAAATTAAAAAGTGAACAGAACATTAAAATATCACATTTCCTAAATTTCACTTCTGTCCTAAAACACAGCCATGCCATCAAACATCCTGTATGTTTTCTAATAATGCTAACCCTAACCCTAGCTAAGGGTTTGGGCAGTTATGGTTAGGGGTCAGATTTTCTTCAATGCAACCTAACACTCATTTAAGCAGAAAATAGAACTCAGGGCATCAAAATATTTGTCTGAAAAGACTTAGCAGCCTTGCCACAACAAACAAAATGTCTCTACGGTAGTACAGTTTCATTTTTTGACAAGTATTCTGTTATTGGATATTTTGTGTCGAATCGTAGTCTCGACAAGCATGGTATCAGCCTTCAACAGCCTAGGAGTCTGGAAAACCCAAAATATTTCAGCTAGAACTGTAAAAATGGCAGTGCATTGATTGCCAAATGCAACAGATTGAGACGTTTAACCACTTTCTTTCAAACTTTTGCTGTTCGGGGATTTAGACAACATCCTCATTTAGGGCAATGCAGCATATAGAGCCATATATGCAACAAAATTAAAAAGTGAAGAGAACATTAAAATATCACATTAACTAAATTTCACTCCTGTCCTAAAACACAGCCATGTTCTAAAACATCCTCTATGTTTTCTAATATGCTAACCCTAACCCTAGCTAAGGGTTTGGGCAGTTAGGGTTAGGGGTCAGATTTTCTTCAATGCAACCTAACACTCATTTAAGCAGAAAATAGAACTCAGAGCATCAAAATATTTGTCTGAAAAGACTTAGCAGCCTTGCCACAACAAACAAAATGTCTCTACCGTAGTACAGTTTCATTTTTTGACAAGTATTCTGTTATTGGAAATTTTGAGTCGAATTGTACTCTCCACGAGCATGGTATCAGCCTTCAACAGCCTAGGAGTCTGGAAAACCCAAAACATTTCAGCTAGAACTGTAAAAATGGCAGTGCATTGATTGCCAAATGCAACAGATTGAGACGTTTAACCACTTTCTTTCAAACTTTTGCTGTTCGGGGATTTAGACAACATCCTCATTTAGGGCAATGCAGCATATAGAGCCATATATGCAACAAAATTAAAAAGTGAAGAGAACATTAAAATAGCACATTTCCTAAATTTCACTTCTGTCCTAAAGCACAGCCATGCCATCAAACATCCTCTATGTTTTCTAATTATGCTAACCCTAACCCTAGCTTAGGGTTTGGGCAGTTAGGGTTAGGGGTCAGATTTTCTTCAATGCAACCTAACACTCATTTAAACAGAAAATAGAACTCAGGGCATCAAAATATTAGTCTGAAAAGACTTAGCAGCTTTGCCACAACAAACAAAATGTCTCTACCGTAGTACAGTTTCATTTTTTGACAAGTATTCTGTTATTGGAAATTTTGAGTCAAATTGTACACTCCACGAGCATGGTATCAGCCTTCAACAGCCTAGGAGTCTGGAAAACCCAAAACATTTCAGCTAGAACTGTAAAAATGGCAGTGCACTGATTGCCAAATGCAACAGATTGAGACGTTTAACCACTTTCTTTCAAACTTTTGCTGTTCGGGGAATTAGACAACATCCTCATTTAGGGCAATGCAGCATATAGAGCCATATATGCAACAAAATTAAAAAGTGAAGAGAACATTAAAATAGCACATTTCCTAAATTTCACTTCTGTCCTAAAGCACAGCCATGCCATCAAACATCCTCTATGTTTTCTAATAATGCTAACCCTAACTCTAGCTAAGGGTTTGGGCAGTTAGGGTTAGGGGTCAGATTTTCTTCAATGCAACCTAACACTCATTTAAGCAGAAAATAGAACTCAGGGCATCAAAATATTAGTCTGATAGACTTAGCAGCCTTGCCACAACAAACAAAATGTTTCTACCGTAGTACAATTTCATTTTTTGACAAGTATTCTGTTATTGGAAATTTTGTGTCGAATCGTACTCTCCACGAGCATGGTATCAGCCTTCAACAGATTAGGAGTCTGGAAAACCCAAAATATTTCAGCTAGAGCTGTAAAAATGGCAGTGCATTGATTGCCAATTGCAACAGATTGAGACGTTTAACCACTTTCTTTCAAACTTTTGCTGTTCGGGGATTTAGACAACATCCTCATTTAGGGCAATGCAGCATATAGAGCCATATATGCAACAAAATTAAAAAGTGAAGAGAACATTAAAATATCACATTTCCTAAATTTCACTTCTGTCCTAAAACACATCCATGCTATCAAACATCCTCTATGTTTTCTAATAATGCTAACCCTAACCCTAGCTTAGGGTTTGGGCAGTTAGGGTTAGGGGTCAGATTTTCTTCAATGCAACCTAACACTCATTTAAGCAGAAAATAGAACTCAGGGCATCAAAATATTTGTCTGAAAAGACTTAGCAGCCTTGCCACAACAAACAAAATGTCTATATCGTAGTACAGTTTCATTTTTTGACAAGTATTCTGTTATTGGAAATTTTGAGTCGAATTGTACTCTCCACGAGCATGGTATCAGCCTTCAACAGCCTAGGAGTCTAGAAAACCCAAAACATTTCAGCTAGAACTGTAAAAATGGCAGTGCATTGATTGCCAAATGCAACAGATTGAGACGTTTAACCACTTTCTTTCAAACTTTTGCTGTTCGGGGATTTAGACAACATCCTCATTTAGGGCAATGCAGCATATAGAGCCATATATGCAACAAAATTAAAAAGTGAACAGAACATTAAAATATCATATTTCCTAAATTTCACTTCTGTCCTAAAACACAGCCATGTTATCAAACATCCTCTATGTTTTCTAATAATGCTAACCCTAACCCTAGCTTAGGGTTTGGGCAGTTAGGGTTAGGGGTCAGATTTTCTTCAATGCAACCTAACACTCATTTAAGCAGAAAATAGAACTCAGGGCATCAAAATATTAGTCTGAAAAGACTTAGCAGCCTTGCCACAACAAACAAAATGTCTATATCGTAGTACAGTTTCATTTTTTGACAAGTATTCTGTTATTGGAAATTTTGAGTCGAATTGTACTCTCCACGAGCATGGTATCAGCCTTCAACAGCCTAGGAGTCTGGAAAACCCAAAACATTTCAGCTAGAACTGTAAAAATGGCAGTGCATTGATTGCCAAATGCAACCGATTGAGACGTTTAACCACTTTCTTTCAAACTTTTGCTGTTCGGGGATTTAGACAACATCCTCATTTAGGGCAATGCAGCATATAGAGCCATATATGCAACAAAATTAAAAAGTGAAGAGAACATTAAAATATCACATTTCCTAAATTTCACTTCTGTCCTAAAACACAGCCATGCCATCAAACATCCTCTATGTTTTCTAATAATGCTAACCCTAACCCTAGCTAAGGGTTTGGGCAGTTAGGGTTAGGGGTCAGATTTTCTTCAATGCAACCTAACACTCATTTAAGCAGAAAATAGAACTCAGGGCATCAAAATATTAGTCTGATAGACTTAGCAGCCTTGCCACAACAAACAAAATGTCTCTACCGTAGTACAGTTTCATTTTTTGACAAGTATTCTGTTATTGGAAATTTTGTGTCGAATCGTACTCTCCACGAGCATGGTATCAGCCTTCAACAGCCTAGGAGTCTGGAAAACCCAAAATATTTCAGCTAGAACTGTAAAAATGGCAGTGCATTGATTGCCAAATGCAACAGATTGAGACGTTTAACCACTTTGTTTCAAACTTTTGCTGTTCGGGGATTTAGACAACATCCTCATTTAGGGCAATGCAGCATATAGAGCCATATATGCAACAAAATTAAAAAGTGAAGAGAACATTAAAATAGCACATTTCCTAAATTTCACTTCTGTCCTAAAGCACAGCCATGCCATCAAACATCCTCTATGTTTTCTAATAATGCTAACCCTAACCCTAGCTTAGGGTTTGGGCAGTTAGGGTTAGGGGTCAGATTTTCTTCAATGCAACCTAACACTCATTTAAGCAGAAAATAGAACTCAGAGCATCAAAATATTTGTCTGAAAAGACTTAGCAGCCTTGCCACAACAAACAAAATGTCTCTACCGTAGTACAGTTTCATTTTTTGACAAGTATTCTGTTATTGGAAATTTTGAGTCGAATTGTACTCTCCACGAGCATGGTATCAGCCTTCAACAGCCTAGGAGTCTAGAAAACCCAAAACATTTCAGCTAGAACTGTAAAAATGGCAGTGCATTGATTGCCAAATGCAACAGATTGAGACGTTTAACCACTTTCTTTCAAACTTTTGCTGTTCGGGGATTTAGACAACATCCTCATTTAGGGCAATGCAGCATATAGAGCCATATATGCAACAAAATTAAAAAGTGAACAGAACATTAAAATATCATATTTCCTAAATTTCACTTCTGTCCTAAAACACAGCCATGTTATCAAACATCCTCTATGTTTTCTAATAATGCTAACCCTAACCCTAGCTTAGGGTTTGGGCAGTTAGGGTTAGGGGTCAGATTTTCTTCAATGCAACCTAACACTCATTTAAGCAGAAAATAGAATTCAGGGCATCAAAATATTAGTCTGAAAAGACTTAGCAGCCTTGCCACAACAAACAAAATGTCTATATCGTAGTACAGTTTCATTTTTTGACAAGTATTCTGTTATTGGAAATTTTGAGTCGAATTGTACTCTCCACGAGCATGGTATCAGCCTTCAACAGCCTAGGAGTCTGGAAAACCCAAAACATTTCAGCTAGAACTGTAAAAATGGCAGTGCATTGATTGCCAAATGCAACCGATTGAGACGTTTAACCACTTTCTTTCAAACTTTTGCTGTTCGGGGATTTAGACAACATCCTCATTTAGGGCAATGCAGCATATAGAGCCATATATGCAACAAAATTAAAAAGTGAAGAGAACATTAAAATATCACATTTCCTAAATTTCACTTCTGTCCTAAAACACAGCCATGCCATCAAACATCCTCTATGTTTTCTAATAATGCTAACCCTAACCCTAGCTAAGGGTTTGGGCAGTTAGGGTTAGGGGTCAGATTTTCTTCAATGCAACCTAACACTCATTTAAGCAGAAAATAGAACTCAGGGCATCAAAATATTAGTCTGATAGACTTAGCAGCCTTGCCACAACAAACAAAATGTCTCTACCGTAGTACAGTTTCATTTTTTGACAAGTATTCTGTTATTGGAAATTTTGTGTCGAATCGTACTCTCCACGAGCATGGTATCAGCCTTCAACAGCCTAGGAGTCTGGAAAACCCAAAATATTTCAGCTAGAACTGTAAAAATGGCAGTGCATTGATTGCCAAATGCAACAGATTGAGACGTTTAACCACTTTGTTTCAAACTTTTGCTGTTCGGGGATTTAGACAACATCCTCATTTAGGGCAATGCAGCATATAGAGCCATATATGCAACAAAATTAAAAAGTGAAGAGAACATTAAAATAGCACATTTCCTAAATTTCACTTCTGTCCTAAAGCACAGCCATGCCATCAAACATCCTCTATGTTTTCTAATAATGCTAACCCTAACCCTAGCTTAGGGTTTGGGCAGTTAGGGTTAGGGGTCAGATTTTCTTCAATGCAACCTAACACTCATTTAAGCAGAAAATAGAACTCAGAGCATCAAAATATTTGTCTGAAAAGACTTAGCAGCCTTGCCACAACAAACAAAATGTCTCTACCGTAGTACAGTTTCATTTTTTGACAAGTATTCTGTTATTGGAAATTTTGAGTCGAATTGTACTCTCCACGAGCATGGTATCAGCCTTCAACAGCCTAGGAGTCTGGAAAACCCAAAACATTTCAGCTAGAACTGTAAAAATGGCAGTGCATTGATTGCCAAATGCAACAGATTGAGACGTTTAACCACTTTCTTTCAAACTTTTGCTGTTCGGGGATTTAGACAACATCCTCATTTAGGGCAATGCAGCATATAGAGCCATATATGCAACAAAATTAAAAAGTGAACAGAACATTAAAATATCACATTTCCTAAATTTCACTTCTGTCCTAAAACACATCCATGCTATCAAACATCCTCTATGTTTTCTAATAATGCTAACCCTAACCCTAGCTTAGGGTTTGGGCAGTTAGGGTTAGGGGTCAGATTTTCTTCAATGCAACCTAACACTCATTTAAGCAGAAAATAGAACTCAGGGCATCAAAATATTTGTCTGAAAAGACTTAGCAGCCTTGCCACAACAAACAAAATGTCTATATCGTAGTACAGTTTCATTTTTTGACAAGTATTCTGTTATTGGAAATTTTGAGTCGAATTGTACTCTCCACGAGCATGGTATCAGCCTTCAACAGCCTAGGAGTCTAGAAAACCAAAAACATTTCAGCTAGAACTGTAAAAATGGCAGTGCATTGATTGCCAAATGCAACAGATTGAGACGTTTAACCACTTTCTTTCAAACTTTTGCTGTTCGGGGATTTAGACAACATCCTCATTTAGGGCAATGCAGCATATAGAGCCATATATGCAACAAAATTAAAAAGTGAAGAGAACATTAAAATATCACATTAACTAAATTTCACTCCTGTCCTAAAACACAGCCATGTTCTAAAACATCCTCTATGTTTTCTAATAATGCTAACCCTAACCCTAGCTAAGGGTTTGGGCAGTTAGGGTTAGGGGTCAGATTTTCTTCAATGCAACCTAACACTCATTTAAGCAGAAAATAGAACTCAGGGCATCAAAATATAAGTCTGATAGACTTAGCAGCCTTGCCACAACTAACAAAATGTCTCTACCGTAGTACAGTTTCATTTTTTCACAAGTATTCTGTTATTGGAAATTTTGAGTCGAATTGTACTCTCCACGAGCATGGTATCAGCCTTCAACAGCCTAGGAGTCTGGAAAACCCAAAACATTTCAGCTAGAACTGTAAAAATGGCAGTGCATTGATTGCCAAATGCAACAGATTGAGACGTTTAACCACTTTCTTTCAAACTTTTGCTGTTCGGGGATTTAGACAACATCCTCATTTAGGGCAATGCAGCATATAGAGCCATATATGCAACAAAATTAAAAAGTGAAGAGAACATTAAAATAGCACATTTCCTAAATTTCACTTCTGTCCTAAAGCACAGCCATGCCATCAAACATCCTCTATGTTTTCTAATAATGCTAACCCTAACCCTAGCTTAGGGTTTGGGCAGTTAGGGTTAGGGGTCAGATTTTCTTCAATGCAACCTAACACTCATTTAAGCAGAAAATAGAACTCAGAGCATCAAAATATTTGTCTGAAAAGACTTAGCAGCCTTGCCACAACAAACAAAATGTCTCTACCGTAGTACAGTTTCATTTTTTGACAAGTATTCTGTTATTGGAAATTTTGAGTCGAATTGTACTCTCCACGAGCATGGTATCAGCCTTCAACAGCCTAGGAGTCTGGAAAACCCAAAACATTTCAGCTAGAACTGTAAAAATGGCAGTGCATTGATTGCCAAATGCAACAGATTGAGACGTTTAACCACTTTCTTTCAAACTTTTGCTGTTCGGGGATTTAGACAACATCCTCATTTAGGGCAATGCAGCATATAGAGCCATATATGCAACAAAATTAAAAAGTGAACAGAACATTAAAATATCACATTTCCTAAATTTCACTTCTGTCCTAAAACACATCCATGCTATCAAACATCCTCTATGTTTTCTAATAATGCTAACCCTAACCCTAGCTTAGGGTTTGGGCAGTTAGGGTTAGGGGTCAGATTTTCTTCAATGCAACCTAACACTCATTTAAGCAGAAAATAGAACTCAGGGCATCAAAATATTTGTCTGAAAAGACTTAGCAGCCTTGCCACAACAAACAAAATGTCTATATCGTAGTACAGTTTCATTTTTTGACAAGTATTCTGTTATTGGATATTTTGTGTCGAATCGTAGTCTCGACAAGCATGGTATCAGCCTTCAACAGCCTAGGAGTCTGGAAAACCCAAAATATTTCAGCTAGAACTGTAAAAATGGCAGTGCATTGATTGCCAAATGCAACAGATTGAGACGTTTAACCACTTTCTTTCAAACTTTTGCTGTTCGGGGATTTAGACAACATCCTCATTTAGGGCAATGCAGCATATAGAGCCATATATGCAACAAAATTAAAAAGTGAAGAGAACATTAAAATATCACATTTCCTAAATTTCACTTCTGTCCTAAAACACAGCCATGCCATCAAACATCCTGTATGTTTTCTAATAATGCTAACCCTAACCCTAGCTAAGGGTTTGGGCAGTTATGGTTAGGGGTCAGATTTTCTTCAATGCAACCTAACACTCATTTAAGCAGAAAATAGAACTCAGGGCATCAAAATATTTGTCTGAAAAGACTTAGCAGCCTTGCCACAACAAACAAAATGTCTCTACGGTAGTACAGTTTCATTTTTTGACAAGTATTCTGTTATTGGATATTTTGTGTCGAATCGTAGTCTCGACAAGCATGGTATCAGCCTTCAACAGCCTAGGAGTCTGGAAAACCCAAAATATTTCAGCTAGAACTGTAAAAATGGCAGTGCATTGATTGCCAAATGCAACAGATTGAGACGTTTAACCACTTTCTTTCAAACTTTTGCTGTTCGGGGATTTAGACAACATCCTCATTTAGGGCAATGCAGCATATAGAGCCATATATGCAACAAAATTAAAAAGTGAAGAGAACATTAAAATATCACATTAACTAAATTTCACTCCTGTCCTAAAACACAGCCATGTTCTAAAACATCCTCTATGTTTTCTAATAATGCTAACCCTAACCCTAGCTAAGGGTTTGGGCAGTTAGGGTTAGGGGTCAGATTTTCTTCAATGCAACCTAACACTCATTTAAGCAGAAAATAGAACTCAGGGCATCAAAATATAAGTCTGATAGACTTAGCAGCCTTGCCACAACAAACAAAATGTCTCTACCGTAGTACAGTTTCATTTTTTCACAAGTATTCTGTTATTGGAAATTTTGAGTCGAATTGTACTCTCCACGAGCATGGTATCAGCCTTCAACAGCCTAGGAGTCTGGAAAACCCAAAACATTTCAGCTAGAACTGTAAAAATGGCAGTGCATTGATTGCCAAATGCAACAGATTGAGACGTTTAACCACTTTCTTTCAAACTTTTGCTGTTCGGGGATTTAGACAACATCCTCATTTAGGGCAATGCAGCATATAGAGCCATATATGCAACAAAATTAAAAAGTGAAGAGAACATTAAAATAGCACATTTCCTAAATTTCACTTCTGTCCTAAAGCACAGCCATGCCATCAAACATCCTCTATGTTTTCTAATAATGCTAACCCTAACCCTAGCTTAGGGTTTGGGCAGTTAGGGTTAGGGGTCAGATTTTCTTCAATGCAACCTAACACTCATTTAAGCAGAAAATAGAACTCAGGGCATCAAAATATTTGTCTGAAAAGACTTAGCAGCCTTGCCACAACAAACAAAATGTCTATATCGTAGTACAGTTTCATTTTTTGACAAGTATTCTGTTATTGGAAATTTTGAGTCGAATTGTACTCTCCACGAGCATGGTATCAGCCTTCAACAGCCTAGGAGTCTAGAAAACCAAAAACATTTCAGCTAGAACTGTAAAAATGGCAGTGCATTGATTGCCAAATGCAACAGATTGAGACGTTTAACCACTTTCTTTCAAACTTTTGCTGTTCGGGGATTTAGACAACATCCTCATTTAGGGCAATGCAGCATATAGAGCCATATATGCAACAAAATTAAAAAGTGAAGAGAACATTAAAATATCACATTAACTAAATTTCACTCCTGTCCTAAAACACAGCCATGTTCTAAAACATCCTCTATGTTTTCTAATAATGCTAACCCTAACCCTAGCTAAGGGTTTGGGCAGTTAGGGTTAGGGGTCAGATTTTCTTCAATGCAACCTAACACTCATTTAAGCAGAAAATAGAACTCAGGGCATCAAAATATAAGTCTGATAGACTTAGCAGCCTTGCCACAACAAACAAAATGTCTCTACCGTAGTACAGTTTCATTTTTTCACAAGTATTCTGTTATTGGAAATTTTGAGTCGAATTGTACTCTCCACGAGCATGGTATCAGCCTTCAACAGCCTAGGAGTCTGGAAAACCCAAAACATTTCAGCTAGAACTGTAAAAATGGCAGTGCATTGATTGCCAAATGCAACAGATTGAGACGTTTAACCACTTTCTTTCAAACTTTTGCTGTTCGGGGATTTAGACAACATCCTCATTTAGGGCAATGCAGCATATAGAGCCATATATGCAACAAAATTAAAAAGTGAAGAGAACATTAAAATAGCACATTTCCTAAATTTCACTTCTGTCCTAAAGCACAGCCATGCCATCAAACATCCTCTATGTTTTCTAATAATGCTAACCCTAACCCTAGCTTAGGGTTTGGGCAGTTAGGGTTAGGGGTCAGATTTTCTTCAATGCAACCTAACACTCATTTAAGCAGAAAATAGAACTCAGAGCATCAAAATATTTGTCTGAAAAGACTTAGCAGCCTTGCCACAACAAACAAAATGTCTCTACCGTAGTACAGTTTCATTTTTTGACAAGTATTCTGTTATTGGAAATTTTGAGTCGAATTGTACTCTCCACGAGCATGGTATCAGCCTTCAACAGCCTAGGAGTCTGGAAAACCCAAAACATTTCAGCTAGAACTGTAAAAATGGCAGTGCATTGATTGCCAAATGCAACAGATTGAGACGTTTAACCACTTTCTTTCAAACTTTTGCTGTTCGGGGATTTAGACAACATCCTCATTTAGGGCAATGCAGCATATAGAGCCATATATGCAACAAAATTAAAAAGTGAACAGAACATTAAAATATCACATTTCCTAAATTTCACTTCTGTCCTAAAACACATCCATGCTATCAAACATCCTCTATGTTTTCTAATAATGCTAACCCTAACCCTAGCTTAGGGTTTGGGCAGTTAGGGTTAGGGGTCAGATTTTCTTCAATGCAACCTAACACTCATTTAAGCAGAAAATAGAACTCAGGGCATCAAAATATTAGTCTGATAGACTTAGCAGCCTTGCCACAACAAACAAAATGTCTATATCGTAGTACAGTTTCATTTTTTGACAAGTATTCTGTTATTGGAAATTTTGAGTCGAATTGTACTCTCCACGAGCATGGTATCAGCCTTCAACAGCCTAGGAGTCTAGAAAACCAAAAACATTTCAGCTAGAACTGTAAAAATGGCAGTGCATTGATTGCCAAATGCAACAGATTGAGACGTTTAACCACTTTCTTTCAAACTTTTGCTGTTCGGGGATTTAGACAACATCCTCATTTAGGGCAATGCAGCATATAGAGCCATATATGCAACAAAATTAAAAAGTGAAGAGAACATTAAAATATCACATTAACTAAATTTCACTCCTGTCCTAAAACACAGCCATGTTCTAAAACATCCTCTATGTTTTCTAATAATGCTAACCCTAACCCTAGCTAAGGGTTTGGGCAGTTAGGGTTAGGGGTCAGATTTTCTTCAATGCAACCTAACACTCATTTAAGCAGAAAATAGAACTCAGGGCATCAAAATATAAGTCTGATAGACTTAGCAGCCTTGCCACAACAAACAAAATGTCTCTACCGTAGTACAGTTTCATTTTTTCACAAGTATTCTGTTATTGGAAATTTTGAGTCGAATTGTACTCTCCACGAGCATGGTATCAGCCTTCAACAGCCTAGGAGTCTGGAAAACCCAAAACATTTCAGCTAGAACTGTAAAAATGGCAGTGCATTGATTGCCAAATGCAACAGATTGAGACGTTTAACCACTTTCTTTCAAACTTTTGCTGTTCGGGGATTTAGACAACATCCTCATTTAGGGCAATGCAGCATATAGAGCCATATATGCAACAAAATTAAAAAGTGAAGAGAACATTAAAATAGCACATTTCCTAAATTTCACTTCTGTCCTAAAGCACAGCCATGCCATCAAACATCCTCTATGTTTTCTAATAATGCTAACCCTAACCCTAGCTTAGGGTTTGGGCAGTTAGGGTTAGGGGTCAGATTTTCTTCAATGCAACCTAACACTCATTTAAGCAGAAAATAGAACTCAGAGCATCAAAATATTTGTCTGAAAAGACTTAGCAACCTTGCCACAACAAACAAAATGTCTCTACCGTAGTACAGTTTCATTTTTTGACAAGTATTCTGTTATTGGAAATTTTGAGTCGAATTGTACTCTCCACGAGCATGGTATCAGCCTTCAACAGCCTAGGAGTCTGGAAAACCCAAAACATTTCAGCTAGAACTGTAAAAATGGCAGTGCATTGATTGCCAAATGCAACAGATTGAGACGTTTAACCACTTTCTTTCAAACTTTTGCTGTTCGGGGATTTAGACAACATCCTCATTTAGGGCAATGCAGCATATAGAGCCATATATGCAACAAAATTAAAAAGTGAACAGAACATTAAAATATCACATTTCCTAAATTTCACTTCTGTCCTAAAACACATCCATGCTATCAAACATCCTCTATGTTTTCTAATAATGCTAACCCTAACCCTAGCTTAGGGTTTGGGCAGTTAGGGTTAGGGGTCAGATTTTCTTCAATGCAACCTAACACTCATTTAAGCAGAAAATAGAACTCAGGGCATCAAAATATTTGTCTGAAAAGACTTAGCAGCCTTGCCACAACAAACAAAATGTCTATATCGTAGTACAGTTTCATTTTTTGACAAGTATTCTGTTATTGGATATTTTGTGTCGAATCGTAGTCTCGACAAGCATGGTATCAGCCTTCAACAGCCTAGGAGTCTGGAAAACCCAAAATATTTCAGCTAGAACTGTAAAAATGGCAGTGCATTGATTGCCAAATGCAACAGATTGAGACGTTTAACCACTTTCTTTCAAACTTTTGCTGTTCGGGGATTTAGACAACATCCTCATTTAGGGCAATGCAGCATATAGAGCCATATATGCAACAAAATTAAAAAGTGAAGAGAACATTAAAATATCACATTTCCTAAATTTCACTTCTGTCCTAAAACACAGCCATGCCATCAAACATCCTGTATGTTTTCTAATAATGCTAACCCTAACCCTAGCTAAGGGTTTGGGCAGTTATGGTTAGGGGTCAGATTTTCTTCAATGCAACCTAACACTCATTTAAGCAGAAAATAGAACTCAGGGCATCAAAATATTTGTCTGAAAAGACTTAGCAGCCTTGCCACAACAAACAAAATGTCTCTACGGTAGTACAGTTTCATTTTTTGACAAGTATTCTGTTATTGGATATTTTGTGTCGAATCGTAGTCTCGACAAGCATGGTATCAGCCTTCAACAGCCTAGGAGTCTGGAAAACCCAAAATATTTCAGCTAGAACTGTAAAAAAGGCAGTGCATTGATTGCCAAATGCAACAGATTGAGACGTTTAACCACTTTCTTTCAAACTTTTGCTGTTCGGGGATTTAGACAACATCCTCATTTAGGGCAATGCAGCATATAGAGCCATATATGCAACAAAATTAAAAAGTGAAGAGAACATTAAAATATCACATTAACTAAATTTCACTCCTGTCCTAAAACACAGCCATGTTCTAAAACATCCTCTATGTTTTCTAATAATGCTAACCCTAACCCTAGCTAAGGGTTTGGGCAGTTAGGGTTAGGGGTCAGATTTTCTTCAATGCAACCTAACACTCATTTAAGCAGAAAATAGAACTCAGGGCATCAAAATATAAGTCTGATAGACTTAGCAGCCTTGCCACAACAAACAAAATGTCTCTACCGTAGTACAGTTTCATTTTTTCACAAGTATTCTGTTATTGGAAATTTTGAGTCGAATTGTACTCTCCACGAGCATGGTATCAGCCTTCAACAGCCTAGGAGTCTGGAAAACCCAAAACATTTCAGCTAGAACTGTAAAAATGGCAGTGCATTGATTGCCAAATGCAACAGATTGAGACGTTTAACCACTTTCTTTCAAACTTTTGCTGTTCGGGGATTTAGACAACATCCTCATTTAGGGCAATGCAGCATATAGAGCCATATATGCAACAAAATTAAAAAGTGAAGAGAACATTAAAATAGCACATTTCCTAAATTTCACTTCTGTCCTAAAGCACAGCCATGCCATCAAACATCCTCTATGTTTTCTAATAATGCTAACCCTAACCCTAGCTTAGGGTTTGGGCAGTTAGGGTTAGGGGTCAGATTTTCTTCAATGCAACCTAACACTCATTTAAGCAGAAAATAGAACTCAGAGCATCAAAATATTTGTCTGAAAAGACTTAGCAGCCTTGCCACAACAAACAAAATGTCTCTACCGTAGTACAGTTTCATTTTTTGACAAGTATTCTGTTATTGGAAATTTTGAGTCGAATTGTACTCTCCACGAGCATGGTATCAGCCTTCAACAGCCTAGGAGTCTGGAAAACCCAAAACATTTCAGCTAGAACTGTAACAATGGCAGTGCATTGATTGCCAAATGCAACAGATTGAGACGTTTAACCACTTTCTTTCAAACTTTTGCTGTTCGGGGATTTAGACTACATCCTCATTTAGGGCAATGCAGCATATAGAGCCATATATGCAACAAAATTAAAAAGTGAAGAGAACATTAAAATAGCACATTTCCTAAATTTCACTTCTGTCCTAAAGCACAGCCATGCCATCAAACATCCTCTATGTTTTCTAATTATGCTAACCCTAACCCTAGCTTAGGGTTTGGGCAGTTAGGGTTAGGGGTCAGATTTTCTTCAATGCAACCTAACACTCATTTAAACAGAAAATAGAACTCAGGGCATCAAAATATTAGTCTGAAAAGACTTAGCAGCCTTGCCACAACAAACAAAATGTCTCTACCGTAGTACAGTTTCATTTTTTGACAAGTATTCTGTTATTGGAAATTTTGAGTCAAATTGTACTCTCCACGAGCATGGTATCAGCCTTCAACAGCCTAGGAGTCTGGAAAACCCAAAACATTTCAGCTAGAACTGTAAAAATGGCAGTGCACTGATTGCCAAATGCAACAGATTGAGACGTTTAACCACTTTCTTTCAAACTTTTGCTGTTCGGGGATTTAGACAACATCCTCATTTAGGGCAATGCAGCATATAGAGCCATATATGCAACAAAATTAAAAAGTGAAGAGAACATTAAAATAGCACATTTCCTAAATTTCACTTCTGTCCTAAAGCACAGCCATGCCATCAAACATCCTCTATGTTTTCTAATAATGCTAACCCTAACTCTAGCTAAGGGTTTGGGCAGTTAGGGTTAGGGGTCAGATTTTCTTCAATGCAACCTAACACTCATTTAAGCAGAAAATAGAACTCAGGGCATCAAAATATTAGTCTGATAGACTTAGCAGCCTTGCCACAACAAACAAAATGTCTCTACCGTAGTACAGTTTCATTTTTTGACAAGTATTCTGTTATTGGAAATTTTGTGTCGAATCGTACTCTCCACGAGCATGGTATCAGCCTTCAACAGCCTAGGAGTCTGGAAAACCCAAAATATTTCAGCTAGAACTGTAAAAATGGCAGTGCATTGATTGCCAAATGCAACAGATTGAGACGTTTAACCACTTTGTTTCAAACTTTTGCTGTTCGGGGATTTAGACAACATCCTCATTTAGGGCAATGCAGCATATAGAGCCATATATGCAACAAAATTAAAAAGTGAACAGAACATTAAAATATCACATTTCCTAAATTTCACTTCTGTCCTAAAACACAGCCATGCCATCAAACATCCTGTATGTTTTCTAATAATGCTAACCCTAACCCTAGCTAAGGGTTTGGGCAGTTATGGTTAGGGGTCAGATTTTCTTCAATGCAACCTAACACTCATTTAAGCAGAAAATAGAACTCAGGGCATCAAAATATTTGTCTGAAAAGACTTAGCAGCCTTGCCACAACAAACAAAATGTCTCTACGGTAGTACAGTTTCATTTTTTGACAAGTATTCTGTTATTGGATATTTTGTGTCGAATCGTAGTCTCGACAAGCATGGTATCAGCCTTCAACAGCCTAGGAGTCTGGAAAACCCAAAATATTTCAGCTAGAACTGTAAAAATGGCAGTGCATTGATTGCCAAATGCAACAGATTGAGACGTTTAACCACTTTCTTTCAAACTTTTGCTGTTCGGGGATTTAGACAACATCCTCATTTAGGGCAATGCAGCATATAGAGCCATATATGCAACAAAATTAAAAAGTGAAGAGAACATTAAAATATCACATTAACTAAATTTCACTCCTGTCCTAAAACACAGCCATGTTCTAAAACATCCTCTATGTTTTCTAATAATGCTAACCCTAACCCTAGCTAAGGGTTTGGGCAGTTAGGGTTAGGGGTCAGATTTTCTTCAATGCAACCTAACACTCATTTAAGCAGAAAATAGAACTCAGGGCATCAAAATATAAGTCTGATAGACTTAGCAGCCTTGCCACAACAAACAAAATGTCTCTACCGTAGTACAGTTTCATTTTTTCACAAGTATTCTGTTATTGGAAATTTTGAGTCGAATTGTACTCTCCACGAGCATGGTATCAGCCTTCAACAGCCTAGGAGTCTGGAAAACCCAAAACATTTCAGCTAGAACTGTAAAAATGGCAGTGCATTGATTGCCAAATGCAACAGATTGAGACGTTTAACCACTTTCTTTCAAACTTTTGCTGTTCGGGGATTTAGACAACATCCTCATTTAGGGCAATGCAGCATATAGAGCCATATATGCAACAAAATTAAAAAGTGAAGAGAACATTAAAATAGCACATTTCCTAAATTTCACTTCTGTCCTAAAGCACAGCCATGCCATCAAACATCCTCTATGTTTTCTAATAATGCTAACCCTAACCCTAGCTTAGGGTTTGGGCAGTTAGGGTTAGGGGTCAGATTTTCTTCAATGCAACCTAACACTCATTTAAGCAGAAAATAGAACTCAGAGCATCAAAATATTTGTCTGAAAAGACTTAGCAGCCTTGCCACAACAAACAAAATGTCTCTACCGTAGTACAGTTTCATTTTTTGACAAGTATTCTGTTATTGGAAATTTTGAGTCGAATTGTACTCTCCACGAGCATGGTATCAGCCTTCAACAGCCTAGGAGTCTGGAAAACCCAAAACATTTCAGCTAGAACTGTAAAAATGGCAGTGCATTGATTGCCAAATGCAACAGATTGAGACGTTTAACCACTTTCTTTCAAACTTTTGCTGTTCGGGGATTTAGACAACATCCTCATTTAGGGCAATGCAGCATATAGAGCCATATATGCAACAAAATTAAAAAGTGAACAGAACATTAAAATATCACATTTCCTAAATTTCACTTCTGTCCTAAAACACATCCATGCTATCAAACATCCTCTATGTTTTCTAATAATGCTAACCCTAACCCTAGCTTAGGGTTTGGGCAGTTAGGGTTAGGGGTCAGATTTTCTTCAATGCAACCTAACACTCATTTAAGCAGAAAATAGAACTCAGGGCATCAAAATATTTGTCTGAAAAGACTTAGCAGCCTTGCCACAACAAACAAAATGTCTATATCGTAGTACAGTTTCATTTTTTGACAAGTATTCTGTTATTGGAAATTTTGAGTCGAATTGTACTCTCCACGAGCATGGTATCAGCTTTCAACAGCCTAGGAGTCTAGAAAACCCAAAACATTTCAGCTAGAACTGTAAAAATGGCAGTGCATTGATTGCCAAATGCAACAGATTGAGACGTTTAACCACTTTCTTTCAAACTTTTGCTGTTCGGGGATTTAGACAACATCCTCATTTAGGGCAATGCAGCATATAGAGCCATATATGCAACAAAATTAAAAAGTGAACAGAACATTAAAATATCATATTTCCTAAATTTCACTTCTGTCCTAAAACACAGCCATGTTATCAAACATCCTCTATGTTTTCTAATAATGCTAACCCTAACCCTAGCTTAGGGTTTGGGCAGTTAGGGTTAGGGGTCAGATTTTCTTCAATGCAACCTAACACTCATTTAAGCAGAAAATAGAACTCAGGGCATCAAAATATTAGTCTGAAAAGACTTAGCAGCCTTGCCACAACAAACAAAATGTCTATATCGTAGTACAGTTTCATTTTTTGACAAGTATTCTGTTATTGGATATTTTGTGTCGAATCGTAGTCTCGACAAGCATGGTATCAGCCTTCAACAGCCTAGGAGTCTGGAAAACCCAAAATATTTCAGCTAGAACTGTAAAAATGGCAGTGCATTGATTGCCAAATGCAACAGATTGAGACGTTTAACCACTTTCTTTCAAACTTTTGCTGTTCGGGGATTTAGACAACATCCTCATTTAGGGCAATGCAGCATATAGAGCCATATATGCAACAAAATTAAAAAGTGAAGAGAACATTAAAATATCACATTTCCTAAATTTCACTTCTGTCCTAAAACACAGCCATGCCATCAAACATCCTGTATGTTTTCTAATAATGCTAACCCTAACCCTAGCTAAGGGTTTGGGCAGTTATGGTTAGGGGTCAGATTTTCTTCAATGCAACCTAACACTCATTTAAGCAGAAAATAGAACTCAGGGCATCAAAATATTTGTCTGAAAAGACTTAGCAGCCTTGCCACAACAAACAAAATGTCTCTACGGTAGTACAGTTTCATTTTTTGACAAGTATTCTGTTATTGGATATTTTGTGTCGAATCGTAGTCTCGACAAGCATGGTATCAGCCTTCAACAGCCTAGGAGTCTGGAAAACCCAAAATATTTCAGCTAGAACTGTAAAAATGGCAGTGCATTGATTGCCAAATGCAACAGATTGAGACGTTTAACCACTTTCTTTCAAACTTTTGCTGTTCGGGGATTTAGACAACATCCTCATTTAGGGCAATGCAGCATATAGAGCCATATATGCAACAAAATTAAAAAGTGAAGAGAACATTAAAATATCACATTAACTAAATTTCACTCCTGTCCTAAAACACAGCCATGTTCTAAAACATCCTCTATGTTTTCTAATAATGCTAACCCTAACCCTAGCTAAGGGTTTGGGCAGTTAGGGTTAGGGGTCAGATTTTCTTCAATGCAACCTAACACTCATTTAAGCAGAAAATAGAACTCAGGGCATCAAAATATAAGTCTGATAGACTTAGCAGCCTTGCCACAACAAACAAAATGTCTCTACCGTAGTACAGTTTCATTTTTTCACAAGTATTCTGTTATTGGAAATTTTGAGTCGAATTGTACTCTCCACGAGCATGGTATCAGCCTTCAACAGCCTAGGAGTCTGGAAAACCCAAAACATTTCAGCTAGAACTGTAAAAATGGCAGTGCATTGATTGCCAAATGCAACAGATTGAGACGTTTAACCACTTTCTTTCAAACTTTTGCTGTTCGGGGATTTAGACAACATCCTCATTTAGGGCAATGCAGCATATAGAGCCATATATGCAACAAAATTAAAAAGTGAAGAGAACATTAAAATAGCACATTTCCTAAATTTCACTTCTGTCCTAAAGCACAGCCATGCCATCAAACATCCTCTATGTTTTCTAATAATGCTAACCCTAACCCTAGCTTAGGGTTTGGGCAGTTAGGGTTAGGGGTCAGATTTTCTTCAATGCAACCTAACACTCATTTAAGCAGAAAATAGAACTCAGAGCATCAAAATATTTGTCTGAAAAGACTTAGCAGCCTTGCCACAACAAACAAAATGTCTCTACCGTAGTACAGTTTCATTTTTTGACAAGTATTCTGTTATTGGAAATTTTGAGTCGAATTGTACTCTCCACGAGCATGGTATCAGCCTTCAACAGCCTAGGAGTCTGGAAAACCCAAAACATTTCAGCTAGAACTGTAACAATGGCAGTGCATTGATTGCCAAATGCAACAGATTGAGACGTTTAACCACTTTCTTTCAAACTTTTGCTGTTCGGGGATTTAGACTACATCCTCATTTAGGGCAATGCAGCATATAGAGCCATATATGCAACAAAATTAAAAAGTGAAGAGAACATTAAAATAGCACATTTCCTAAATTTCACTTCTGTCCTAAAGCACAGCCATGCCATCAAACATCCTCTATGTTTTCTAATTATGCTAACCCTAACCCTAGCTTAGGGTTTGGGCAGTTAGGGTTAGGGGTCAGATTTTCTTCAATGCAACCTAACACTCATTTAAACAGAAAATAGAACTCAGGGCATCAAAATATTAGTCTGAAAAGACTTAGCAGCCTTGCCACAACAAACAAAATGTCTCTACCGTAGTACAGTTTCATTTTTTGACAAGTATTCTGTTATTGGAAATTTTGAGTCAAATTGTACTCTCCACGAGCATGGTATCAGCCTTCAACAGCCTAGGAGTCTGGAAAACCCAAAACATTTCAGCTAGAACTGTAAAAATGGCAGTGCACTGATTGCCAAATGCAACAGATTGAGACGTTTAACCACTTTCTTTCAAACTTTTGCTGTTCGGGGATTTAGACAACATCCTCATTTAGGGCAATGCAGCATATAGAGCCATATATGCAACAAAATTAAAAAGTGAAGAGAACATTAAAATAGCACATTTCCTAAATTTCACTTCTGTCCTAAAGCACAGCCATGCCATCAAACATCCTCTATGTTTTCTAATAATGCTAACCCTAACTCTAGCTAAGGGTTTGGGCAGTTAGGGTTAGGGGTCAGATTTTCTTCAATGCAACCTAACACTCATTTAAGCAGAAAATAGAACTCAGGGCATCAAAATATTAGTCTGATAGACTTAGCAGCCTTGCCACAACAAACAAAATGTCTCTACCGTAGTACAGTTTCATTTTTTGACAAGTATTCTGTTATTGGAAATTTTGTGTCGAATCGTACTCTCCACGAGCATGGTATCAGCCTTCAACAGCCTAGGAGTCTGGAAAACCCAAAATATTTCAGCTAGAACTGTAAAAATGGCAGTGCATTGATTGCCAAATGCAACAGATTGAGACGTTTAACCACTTTGTTTCAAACTTTTGCTGTTCGGGGATTTAGACAACATCCTCATTTAGGGCAATGCAGCATATAGAGCCATATATGCAACAAAATTAAAAAGTGAACAGAACATTAAAATATCACATTTCCTAAATTTCACTTCTGTCCTAAAACACAGCCATGCCATCAAACATCCTGTATGTTTTCTAATAATGCTAACCCTAACCCTAGCTAAGGGTTTGGGCAGTTATGGTTAGGGGTCAGATTTTCTTCAATGCAACCTAACACTCATTTAAGCAGAAAATAGAACTCAGGGCATCAAAATATTTGTCTGAAAAGACTTAGCAGCCTTGCCACAACAAACAAAATGTCTCTACGGTAGTACAGTTTCATTTTTTGACAAGTATTCTGTTATTGGATATTTTGTGTCGAATCGTAGTCTCGACAAGCATGGTATCAGCCTTCAACAGCCTAGGAGTCTGGAAAACCCAAAATATTTCAGCTAGAACTGTAAAAATGGCAGTGCATTGATTGCCAAATGCAACAGATTGAGACGTTTAACCACTTTCTTTCAAACTTTTGCTGTTCGGGGATTTAGACAACATCCTCATTTAGGGCAATGCAGCATATAGAGCCATATATGCAACAAAATTAAAAAGTGAAGAGAACATTAAAATATCACATTAACTAAATTTCACTCCTGTCCTAAAACACAGCCATGTTCTAAAACATCCTCTATGTTTTCTAATAATGCTAACCCTAACCCTAGCTAAGGGTTTGGGCAGTTAGGGTTAGGGGTCAGATTTTCTTCAATGCAACCTAACACTCATTTAAGCAGAAAATAGAACTCAGAGCATCAAAATATTTGTCTGAAAAGACTTAGCAGCCTTGCCACAACAAACAAAATGTCTCTACCGTAGTACAGTTTCATTTTTTGACAAGTATTCTGTTATTGGAAATTTTGAGTCGAATTGTACTCTCCACGAGCATGGTATCAGCCTTCAACAGCCTAGGAGTCTGGAAAACCCAAAACATTTCAGCTAGAACTGTAAAAATGGCAGTGCATTGATTGCCAAATGCAACAGATTGAGACGTTTAACCACTTTCTTTCAAACTTTTGCTGTTCGGGGATTTAGACAACATCCTCATTTAGGGCAATGCAGCATATAGAGCCATATATGCAACAAAATTAAAAAGTGAAGAGAACATTAAAATAGCACATTTCCTAAATTTCACTTCTGTCCTAAAGCACAGCCATGCCATCAAACATCCTCTATGTTTTCTAATTATGCTAACCCTAACCCTAGCTTAGGGTTTGGGCAGTTAGGGTTAGGGGTCAGATTTTCTTCAATGCAACCTAACACTCATTTAAACAGAAAATAGAACTCAGGGCATCAAAATATTAGTCTGAAAAGACTTAGCAGCCTTGCCACAACAAACAAAATGTCTCTACCGTAGTACAGTTTCATTTTTTGACAAGTATTCTGTTATTGGAAATTTTGAGTCAAATTGTACTCTCCACGAGCATGGTATCAGCCTTCAACAGCCTAGGAGTCTGGAAAACCCAAAACATTTCAGCTAGAACTGTAAAAATGGCAGTGCACTGATTGCCAAATGCAACAGATTGAGACGTTTAACCACTTTCTTTCAAACTTTTGCTGTTCGGGGATTTAGACAACATCCTCATTTAGGGCAATGCAGCATATAGAGCCATATATGCAACAAAATTAAAAAGTGAAGAGAACATTAAAATAGCACATTTCCTAAATTTCACTTCTGTCCTAAAGCACAGCCATGCCATCAAACATCCTCTATGTTTTCTAATAATGCTAACCCTAACTCTAGCTAAGGGTTTGGGCAGTTAGGGTTAGGGGTCAGATTTTCTTCAATGCAACCTAACACTCATTTAAGCAGAAAATAGAACTCAGGGCATCAAAATATTAGTCTGATAGACTTAGCAGCCTTGCCACAACAAACAAAATGTCTCTACCGTAGTACAGTTTCATTTTTTGACAAGTATTCTGTTATTGGAAATTTTGTGTCGAATCGTACTCTCCACGAGCATGGTATCAGCCTTCAACAGATTAGGAGTCTGGAAAACCCAAAATATTTCAGCTAGAGCTGTAAAAATGGCAGTGCATTGATTGCCAATTGCAACAGATTGAGACGTTTAACCACTTTCTTTCAAACTTTTGCTGTTCGGGGATTTAGACAACATCCTCATTTAGGGCAATGCAGCATATAGAGCCATATATGCAACAAAATTAAAAAGTGAACAGAACATTAAAATATCACATTTCCTAAATTTCACTTCTGTCCTAAAACACATCCATGCTATCAAACATCCTCTATGTTTTCTAATAATGCTAACCCTAACCCTAGCTTAGGGTTTGGGCAGTTAGGGTTAGGGGTCAGATTTTCTTCAATGCAACCTAACACTCATTTAAGCAGAAAATAGAACTCAGGGCACCAAAATATTTGTCTGAAAAGACTTAGCAGCCTTGCCACAACAAACAAAATGTCTATATCGTAGTACAGTTTCATTTTTTGACAAGTATTCTGTTATTGGAAATTTTGAGTCGAATTGTACTCTCCACGAGCATGGTATCAGCCTTCAACAGCCTAGGAGTCTGGAAAACCCAAAACATTTCAGCTAGAACTGTAAAAATGGCAGTGCATTGATTGACAAATGCAACAGATTGAGACGTTTAACCACTTTCTTTCAAACTTTTGCTGTTCGGGGATTTAGACAACATCCTCATTTAGGGCAATGCAGCATATAGAGCCATATATGCAACAAAATTAAGAAGTGAACAGAACATTAAAATATCACATTTCCTAAATTTCACTTCTGTCCTAAAGCACAGCCATGCCATCAAACATCCTCTATGTTTTCTAATAATGCTAACCCTAACCCTAGCTAAGGGTTTGGGCAGTTAGGGTTAGGGGTCAGATTTTCTTCAATGCAACCTAACACTCATTTAAGCAGAAAATAGAACTCAGGGCATCAAAATATTAGTCTGATAGACTTAGCAGCCTTGCCACAACCAACAAAATGTCTCTACCGTTGTACAGTTTCATTTTTTGACAAGTATTCTGTTATTGGAAATTTTGTGTCGAATCGTACTCTCCACGAGCATGGTATCAGCCTTCAACAGATTAGGAGTCTGGAAAACCCAAAATATTTCAGCTAGAACTGTAAAAATGGCAGTGCATTGATTGCCAAATGCAACAGATTGAGACGTTTAACCAATTTCTTTCAAACTTTTGCTGTTTGGGGATTTAGACAACATCCTTATTTAGGGCAATGCAGCATATAGAGCCATATATGCAACAAAATTAAAAAGTGAAGAGAACATTAAAATATCACATTTCCTAAATTTCACTTCTGTCCTAAAACACATCCATGCTATCAAACATCCTCTATGTTTTCTAATAATGCTAACCCTAACCCTAGCTTAGGGTTTGGGCAGTTAGGGTTAGGGGTCAGATTTTCTTCAATGCAACCTAACACTCATTTAAGCAGAAAATAGAACTCAGGGCATCAAAATATTTGTCTGAAAAGACTTAGCAGCCTTGCCACAACAAACAAAATGTCTCTACCGTAGTACAGTTTCATTTTTTGACAAGTATTCTGTTATTGGAAATTTTGAGTCGAATCGTACTCTCCACGAGCATGGTATCAGCCTTCAACAGCCTAGGAGTCTGGAAAACCCAAAATATTTCAGCTAGAACTGTAAAAATGGCAGTGCATTGATTGCCAAATGCAACAGATTGAGACGTTTAACCACTTTGTTTCAAACTTTTGCTGTTCGGGGATTTAGACAACATCCTCATTTAGGGCAATACAGCATATAGAGCCATATATGCAACAAAATTAAAAAGTGAACAGAACATTAAAATATCACATTTCCTAAATTTCACTTCTGTCCTAAAACACAGCCATGCCATCAAACATCCTGTATGTTTTCTAATAATGCTAACCCTAACCCTAGCTAAGGGTTTGGGCAGTTATGGTTAGGGGTCAGATTTTCTTCAATGCAACCTAACACTCATTTAAGCAGAAAATAGAACTCAGGGCATCAAAATATTTGTCTGAAAAGACTTAGCAGCCTTGCCACAACAAACAAAATGTCTCTACGGTAGTACAGTTTCATTTTTTGACAAGTATTCTGTTATTGGATATTTTGTGTCGAATCGTAGTCTCGACAAGCATGGTATCAGCCTTCAACAGCCTAGGAGTCTGGAAAACCCAAAATATTTCAGCTAGAACTGTAAAAATGGCAGTGCATTGATTGCCAAATGCAACAGATTGAGACGTTTAACCACTTTCTTTCAAACTTTTGCTGTTCGGGGATTTAGACAACATCCTCATTTAGGGCAATGCAGCATATAGAGCCATATATGCAACAAAATTAAAAAGTGAAGAGAACATTAAAATATCACATTAACTAAATTTCACTTCTGTCCTAAAACACAGCCATGTTCTAAAACATCCTCTATGTTTTCTAATAATGCTAACCCTAACCCTAGCTAAGGGTTTGGGCAGTTAGGGTTAGGGGTCAGATTTTCTTCAATGCAACCTAACACTCATTTAAGCAGAAAATAGAACTCAGGGCATCAAAATATTAGTCTGATAGACTTAGCAGCCTTGCCACAACAAACAAAATGTCTCTACCGTAGTACAGTTTCATTTTTTGATAAGTATTCTGTTATTGGAAATTTTGAGTCGAATTGTACTCTCCACGAGCATGGTATCAGCCTTCAACAGCCTAGGAGTCTGGAAAACCCAAAACATTTCAGCTAGAACTGTAAAAATGGCAGTGCATTGATTGCCAAATGCAACAGATTGAGACGTTTAACCACTTTGTTCCAAACTTTTGCTGTTCGGGGATTTAGACAACATCCTCATTTAGGGCAATGCAGCATATAGAGCCATATATGCAACAAAATTAAAAAGTGAACAGAACATTAAAATATCACATTTCCTAAATTTCACTTCTGTCCTAAAACACAGCCATGTTATCAAACATCCTCTATGTTTTCTAATAATGCTAACCCTAACCCTAGCTAAGGGTTTGGGCAGTTATGGTTAGGGGTCAGATTTTCTTCAATGCAACCTAACACTCATTTAAGCAGAAAATAGAACTCAGGGCATCAAAATATTAGTCTGAAAAGACTTATCAGCCTTGCCACAACAAACAAAATGTCTCTTCCGTAGTACAGTTTCATTTTTTGACAAGTATTCTGTTATTGGATATTTTGTGTCGAATCGTAGTCTCGACAAGCATGGTATCAGCCTTCAACAGCATAGGAGTCTGGAAAACCCAAAATATTTCAGCTAGAACTGTAAAAATGGCAGTGCATTGATTGCCAAATGCAACAGATTGAGACGTTTAACCACTTTCTTTCAAACTTTTGCTGTTCGGGGATTTAGACAACATCCTCATTTAGGGCAATGCAGCATATAGAGCCATATATGCAACAAAATTAAGAAGTGAACAGAACATTAAAATATCACATTTCCTAAATTTCACTTCTGTCCTAAAGCACAGCCATGCCATCAAACATCCTCTATGTTTTCTAATAATGCTAACCCTAACCCTAGCTAAGGGTTTGGGCAGTTAGGGTTAGGGGTCAGATTTTCTTCAATGCAACCTAACACTCATTTAAGCAGAAAATAGAACTCAGGGCATCAAAATATTAGTCTGATAGACTTAGCAGCCTTGCCACAACCAACAAAATGTCTCTACCGTTGTACAGTTTCATTTTTTGACAAGTATTCTGTTATTGGAAATTTTGTGTCGAATCGTACTCTCCACGAGCATGGTATCAGCCTTCAACAGATTAGGAGTCTGGAAAACCCAAAATATTTCAGCTAGAACTGTAAAAATGGCAGTGCATTGATTGCCAAATGCAACAGATTGAGACGTTTAACCAATTTCTTTCAAACTTTTGCTGTTTGGGGATTTAGACAACATCCTTATTTAGGGCAATGCAGCATATAGAGCCATATATGCAACAAAATTAAAAAGTGAAGAGAACATTAAAATATCACATTTCCTAAATTTCACTTCTGTCCTAAAACACATCCATGCTATCAAACATCCTCTATGTTTTCTAATAATGCTAACCCTAACCCTAGCTTAGGGTTTGGGCAGTTAGGGTTAGGGGTCAGATTTTCTTCAATGCAACCTAACACTCATTTAAGCAGAAAATAGAACTCAGGGCATCAAAATATTTGTCTGAAAAGACTTAGCAGCCTTGCCACAACAAACAAAATGTCTCTACCGTAGTACAGTTTCATTTTTTGACAAGTATTCTGTTATTGGAAATCTTGTGTCGAATCGTAATCTCGACAAGCATGGTATCAGCCTTCAACAGCCTAGGAGTCTGGAAAACCCAAAACATTTCAGCTAGAACTGTAAAAATGGCAGTGCATTAATTGCCAATTGCAACAGATTGAGACGTTTAACCACTTTCTTTCAAACTTTTGCTGTTCGGGGATTTAGACAACATCCTCATTTAGGGCAATGCAGCATATAGAGCCATATATGCAACAAAATTAAAAAGTGAAGAGAACATTAAAATATCACATTTCCTAAATTTCACTTCTGTCCTAAAACACAGCTATGTTATCAAACATCCTCTATGTTTTCTAATAATGCTAACCCTAACCCTAGCTTAGGGTTTGGGCAGTTAGGGTTAGGGGTCAGATTTTCTTCAATGCAACCTAACACTCATTTAAGCAGAAAATAGAACTCAGGGCATCAAAATATTAGTCTGATAGACTTAGCAGCCTTGCCACAACAAACAAAATGTCTCTATCGTAGTACAGTTTCATTTTCTGACAAGTATTCTGTTATTGGAAATTTTGAGTCGAATCGTACTCTCCACGAGCATGGTATCAGCCTTCAACAGCCTAGGAGTCTGGAAAACCCAAAATATTTCAGCTAGAACTGTAAAAATGGCAGTGCATTGATTGCCAAATGCAACAGATTGAGACGTTTAACCACTTTGTTTCAAACTTTTGCTGTTCGGGGATTTAGACAACATCCTCATTTAGGGCAATGCAGCATATAGAGCCATATATGCAACAAAATTAAAAAGTGAACAGAACATTAAAATATCACATTTCCTAAATTTCACTTCTGTCCTAAAACACAGCCATGCCATCAAACATCCTGTATGTTTTCTAATAATGCTAACCCTAACCCTAGCTAAGGGTTTGGGCAGTTATGGTTAGGGGTCAGATTTTCTTCAATGCAACCTAACACTCATTTAAGCAGAAAATAGAACTCAGGGCATCAAAATATTTGTCTGAAAAGACTTAGCAGCCTTGCCACAACAAACAAAATGTCTCTACGGTAGTACAGTTTCATTTTTTGACAAGTATTCTGTTATTGGATATTTTGTGTCGAATCGTAGTCTCGACAAGCATGGTATCAGCCTTCAACAGCCTAGGAGTCTGGAAAACCCAAAATATTTCAGCTAGAACTGTAAAAATGGCAGTGCATTGATTGCCAAATGCAACAGATTGAGACGTTTAACCACTTTCTTTCAAACTTTTGCTGTTCGGGGATTTAGACAACATCCTCATTTAGGGCAATGCAGCATATAGAGCCATATATGCAACAAAATTAAAAAGTGAAGAGAACATTAAAATATCACATTAACTAAATTTCACTTCTGTCCTAAAACACAGCCATGTTCTAAAACATCCTCTATGTTTTCTAATAATGCTAACCCTAACCCTAGCTAAGGGTTTGGGCAGTTAGGGTTAGGGGTCAGATTTTCTTCAATGCAACCTAACACTCATTTAAGCAGAAAATAGAACTCAGGGCATCAAAATATTAGTCTGATAGACTTAGCAGCCTTGCCACAACAAACAAAATGTCTCTACCGTAGTACAGTTTCATTTTTTGATAAGTATTCTGTTATTGGAAATTTTGAGTCGAATTGTACTCTCCACGAGCATGGTATCAGCCTTCAACAGCCTAGGAGTCTGGAAAACCCAAAACATTTCAGCTAGAACTGTAAAAATGGCAGTGCATTGATTGCCAAATGCAACAGATTGAGACGTTTAACCACTTTGTTCCAAACTTTTGCTGTTCGGGGATTTAGACAACATCCTCATTTAGGGCAATGCAGCATATAGAGCCATATATGCAACAAAATTAAAAAGTGAACAGAACATTAAAATATCACATTTCCTAAATTTCACTTCTGTCCTAAAACACAGCCATGTTATCAAACATCCTCTATGTTTTCTAATAATGCTAACCCTAACCCTAGCTTAGGGTTTGGGCAGTTATGGTTAGGGGTCAGATTTTCTTCAATGCAACCTAACACTCATTTAAGCAGAAAATAGAACTCAGGGCATCAAAATATTAGTCTGAAAAGACTTAGCAGCCTTGCCACAACAAACAAAATGTCTCTTCCGTAGTACAGTTTCATTTTTTGACAAGTATTCTGTTATTGGATATTTTGTGTCGAATCGTAGTCTCGACAAGCATGGTATCAGCCTTCAACAGCATAGGAGTCTGGAAAACCCAAAATATTTCAGCTAGAACTGTAAAAATGGCAGTGCATTGATTGCCAAATGCAACAGATTGAGACGTTTAACCACTTTCTTTCAAACTTTTGCTGTTCGGGGATTTAGACAACATCCTCATTTAGGGCAATGCAGCATATAGAGCCATATACGCAACAAAATTAAGAAGTGAACAGAACATTAAAATATCACATTTCCTAAATTTCACTTCTGTCCTAAAGCACAGCCATGCCATCAAACATCCTCTATGTTTTCTAATAATGCTAACCCTAACCCTAGCTAAGGGTTTGGGCAGTTAGGGTTAGGGGTCAGATTTTCTTCAATGCAACCTAACACTCATTTAAGCAGAAAATAGAACTCAGGGCATCAAAATATTAGTCTGATAGACTTAGCAGCCTTGCCACAACCAACAAAATGTCTCTACCGTTGTACAGTTTCATTTTTTGACAAGTATTCTGTTATTGGAAATTTTGTGTCGAATCGTACTCTCCACGAGCATGGTATCAGCCTTCAACAGATTAGGAGTCTGGAAAACCCAAAATATTTCAGCTAGAACTGTAAAAATGGCAGTGCATTGATTGCCAAATGCAACAGATTGAGACGTTTAACCAATTTCTTTCAAACTTTTGCTGTTTGGGGATTTAGACAACATCCTTATTTAGGGCAATGCAGCATATAGAGCCATATATGCAACAAAATTAAAAAGTGAAGAGAACATTAAAATATCACATTTCCTAAATTTCACTTCTGTCCTAAAACACATCCATGCTATCAAACATCCTCTATGTTTTCTAATAATGCTAACCCTAACCCTAGCTTAGGGTTTGGGCAGTTAGGGTTAGGGGTCAGATTTTCTTCAATGCAACCTAACACTCATTTAAGCAGAAAATAGAACTCAGGGCATCAAAATATTTGTCTGAAAAGACTTAGCAGCCTTGCCACAACAAACAAAATGTCTCTACGGTAGTACAGTTTCATTTTTTGACAAGTATTCTGTTATTGGATAATTTGTGTCGAATCGTAGTCTCGACAAGCATGGTATCAGCCTTCAACAGCCTAGGAGTCTGGAAAACCCAAAATATTTCAGCTAGAACTGTAAAAATGGCAGTGCATTGATTGCCAAATGCAACAGATTGAGACGTTTAACCACTTTCTTTCAAACTTTTGCTGTTCGGGGATTTAGACAACATCCTCATTTAGGGCAATGCAGCATATAGAGCCATATATGCAACAAAATTAAAAAGTGAAGAGAACATTAAAATATCACATTAACTAAATTTCACTTCTGTCCTAAAACACAGCCATGTTCTAAAACATCCTCTATGTTTTCCAATAATGCTAACCCTAACCCTAGCTAAGGGTTTGGGCAGTTAGGGTTAGGGGTCAGATTTTCTTCAATGCAACCTAACACTCATTTAAGCAGAAAATAGAACTCAGGGCATCAAAATATTAGTCTGATAGACTTAGCAGCCTTGCCACAACAAACAAAATGTCTCTACCGTAGTACAGTTTCATTTTTTGATAAGTATTCTGTTATTGGAAATTTTGAGTCGAATTGTACTCTCCACGAGCATGGTATCAGCCTTCAACAGCCTAGGAGTCTGGAAAACCCAAAACATTTCAGCTAGAACTGTAAAAATGGCAGTGCATTGATTGCCAAATGCAACAGATTGAGACGTTTAACCACTTTCTTTCAAACTTTTGCTGTTCGGGGATTTAGACAACATCCTCATTTAGGGCAATGCAGCATATAGAGCCATACTGTATATGCAACAAAATTAAAAAGTGAAGAGAA
Organism: Atractosteus spatula; assembly: GCF_055471065.1. NCBI lineage: Eukaryota > Metazoa > Chordata > Actinopteri > Semionotiformes > Lepisosteidae > Atractosteus > Atractosteus spatula. Next base: position 8,621,897 of record NC_142720.1, on the reverse strand, counting down.
CATTAAAATATCACATTTCCTAAATTTCACTTCTGTCCTAAAACACAGTCATGTTATCAAACATCCTCTATGTTTTCTAATAATGCTAACCCTAACCCTAGCTTAGGGTTTGGGCAGTTTGGGTTAGGGGTCAGATTTTCTTCAATGCAACCTAACACTCATTTAAGCAGAAAATAGAACTCAGAGCATCAAAATATTTGTCTGAAAAGACTTAGCAGCCTTGCCACAACAAACAAAATGTCTCTACTGTAGTACAGTTTCATTTCTTGACAAGTATTCTGTTATTGGAAATTTTGAGTCGAATTGTACTCTCCACGACCATGGTATCAGCCTTCAACAGCCTAGGAGTCTGGAAAACCCAAAACATTTCAGCTAAAACTGTAAAAATGGCAGTGCATTGATTGCCAAATGCAACAGATTGAGACGTTTAACCACTTTCTTTCAAACTTTTGCTGTTCGGGGATTTAGACAACATCCTCATTTAGGGCAATGCAGCATATAGAGCCATATATGCAACAAAATTAAAAAGTGAACAGAACATTAAAATATCACATTTCCTAAATTTCACTTCTGTCCTAAAACACAGCCATGTTATCAAACATCCTCTATGTTTTCTAATAATGCTAACCCTAACCCTAGCTTAGGGTTTGGGCAGTTAGGGTTAGGGGTCAGATTTTCTTCAATGCAACCTAACACTCATTTAAGCAGAAAATAGAACTCAGGGCATCAAAATAATAGTGTGAAAAGACTTAGCAGCCTTGCCACAACAAACAAAATGTCTCTTCTGTAGTACAGTTTCATTTTTTGACAAGTATTCTGTTATTGGAAATTTTGTGTCGAATCGTAGTCTACACGAGAATGGTATCAGCCTTCAACAGCCTAGGAGTCTGGAAAACCCAAAACATTTCAGCTAGAACTGTAAAAATGGCAGTGCATTGATTGCCAAATGCAACAGATTGAGACGTTTAACCACTTTCTTTCAAACTTTTGCTGTTCGGGGATTTAGACAACATCCTCATTTAGGGCAATGCAGCATATAGAGCCATATATGCAACAAAATTAAAAAGTGAAGAGAACATTAAAATAGCACATTTCCTAAATTTCACTTCTGTCCTAAAACACAGCCATGTTATCAAACATCCTCTATGTTTTCTAATAATGCTAACCCTAACCCTAGCTAAGGGTTTGGGCAGTTATGGTTAGGGGTCAGATTTTCTTCAATGCAACCTAACACTCATTTAAGCAGAAAATAGAACTCAGGGCATCAAAATATTAGTCTGAAAAGACTTATCAGCCTTGCCACAACAAACAAAATGTCTCTTCCGTAGTACAGTTTCATTTTTTGACAAGTATTCTGTTATTGGATATTTTGTGTCGAATCGTAGTCTCGACAAGCATGGTATCAGCCTTCAACAGCATAGGAGTCTGGAAAACCCAAAATATTTCAGCTAGAACTGTAAAAATGGCAGTGCATTGATTGCCAATTGCAACAGATTGAGACGTTTAACCACTTTCTTTCAAACTTTTGCTGTTCGGGGATTTAGACAACATCCTCATTTAGGGCAATGCAGCATATAGAGCCATATATGCAACAAAATTAAGAAGTGAACAGAACATTAAATATCACATTTCCTAAATTTCACTTCTGTCCTAAAGCACAGCCATGCCATCAAACATCCTCTATGTTTTCTAATAATGCTAACCCTAACCCTAGCTAAGGGTTTGGGCAGTTAGGGTTAGGGGTCAGATTTTCTTCAATGCAACCTAACACTCATTTAAGCAGAAAATAGAACTCAGGGCATCAAAATATTAGTCTGATAGACTTAGCAGCCTTGCCACAACCAACAAAATGTCTCTACCGTTGTACAGTTTCATTTTTTGACAAGTATTCTGTTATTGGAAATTTTGTGTCGAATCGTACTCTCCACGAGCATGGTATCAGCCTTCAACAGATTAGGAGTCTGGAAAACCCAAAATATTTCAGCTAGAACTGTAAAAATGGCAGTGCATTGATTGCCAAATGCAACAGATTGAGACGTTTAACCAATTTCTTTCAAACTTTTGCTGTTTGGGGATTTAGACAACATCCTTATTTAGGGCAATGCAGCATATAGAGCCATATATGCAACAAAATTAAAAAGTGAAGAGAACATTAAAATATCACATTTCCTAAATTTCACTTCTGTCCTAAAACACATCCATGCTATCAAACATCCTCTATGTTTTCTAATAATGCTAACCCTAACCCTAGCTTAGGGTTTGGGCAGTTAGGGTTAGGGGTCAGATTTTCTTCAATGCAACCTAACACTCATTTAAGCAGAAAATAGAACTCAGGGCATCAAAATATTTGTCTGAAAAGACTTAGCAGCCTTGCCACAACAAACAAAATGTCTCTACCGTAGTACAGTTTCATTTTTTGACAAGTATTCTGTTATTGGAAATCTTGTGTCGAATCGTAATCTCGACAAGCATGGTATCAGCCTTCAACAGCCTAGGAGTCTGGAAAACCCAAAACATTTCAGCTAGAACTGTAAAAATGGCAGTGCATTAATTGCCAATTGCAACAGATTGAGACGTTTAACCACTTTCTTTCAAACTTTTGCTGTTCGGGGATTTAGACAACATCCTCATTTAGGGCAATGCAGCATATAGAGCCATATATGCAACAAAATTAAAAAGTGAAGAGAACATTAAAATATCACATTTCCTAAATTTCACTTCTGTCCTAAAACACAGCTATGTTATCAAACATCCTCTATGTTTTCTAATAATGCTAACCCTAACCCTAGCTTAGGGTTTGGGCAGTTAGGGTTAGGGGTCAGATTTTCTTCAATGCAACCTAACACTCATTTAAGCAGAAAATAGAACTCAGGGCATCAAAATATTAGTCTGATAGACTTAGCAGCCTTGCCACAACAAACAAAATGTCTCTATCGTAGTACAGTTTCATTTTCTGACAAGTATTCTGTTATTGGAAATTTTGAGTCGAATCGTACTCTCCACGAGCATGGTATCAGCCTTCAACAGCCTAGGAGTCTGGAAAACCCAAAATATTTCAGCTAGAACTGTAAAAATGGCAGTGCATTGATTGCCAAATGCAACAGATTGAGACGTTTAACCACTTTGTTTCAAACTTTTGCTGTTCGGGGATTTAGACAACATCCTCATTTAGGGCAATGCAGCATATAGAGCCATATATGCAACAAAATTAAAAAGTGAACAGAACATTAAAATATCACATTTCCTAAATTTCACTTCTGTCCTAAAACACAGCCATGCCATCAAACATCCTGTATGTTTTCTAATAATGCTAACCCTAACCCTAGCTAAGGGTTTGGGCAGTTATGGTTAGGGGTCAGATTTTCTTCAATGCAACCTAACACTCATTTAAGCAGAAAATAGAACTCAGGGCATCAAAATATTTGTCTGAAAAGACTTAGCAGCCTTGCCACAACAAACAAAATGTCTCTACGGTAGTACAGTTTCATTTTTTGACAAGTATTCTGTTATTGGATATTTTGTGTCGAATCGTAGTCTCGACAAGCATGGTATCAGCCTTCAACAGCCTAGGAGTCTGGAAAACCCAAAATATTTCAGCTAGAACTGTAAAAATGGCAGTGCATTGATTGCCAAATGCAACAGATTGAGACGTTTAACCACTTTCTTTCAAACTTTTGCTGTTCGGGGATTTAGACAACATCCTCATTTAGGGCAATGCAGCATATAGAGCCATATATGCAACAAAATTAAAAAGTGAAGAGAACATTAAAATATCACATTAACTAAATTTCACTTCTGTCCTAAAACACAGCCATGTTCTAAAACATCCTCTATGTTTTCTAATAATGCTAACCCTAACCCTAGCTAAGGGTTTGGGCAGTTAGGGTTAGGGGTCAGATTTTCTTCAATGCAACCTAACACTCATTTAAGCAGAAAATAGAACTCAGGGCATCAAAATATTAGTCTGATAGACTTAGCAGCCTTGCCACAACAAACAAAATGTCTCTACCGTAGTACAGTTTCATTTTTTGATAAGTATTCTGTTATTGGAAATTTTGAGTCGAATTGTACTCTCCACGAGCATGGTATCAGCCTTCAACAGCCTAGGAGTCTGGAAAACCCAAAACATTTCAGCTAGAACTGTAAAAATGGCAGTGCATTGATTGCCAAATGCAACAGATTGAGACGTTTAACCACTTTGTTCCAAACTTTTGCTGTTCGGGGATTTAGACAACATCCTCATTTAGGGCAATGCAGCATATAGAGCCATATATGCAACAAAATTAAAAAGTGAACAGAACATTAAAATATCACATTTCCTAAATTTCACTTCTGTCCTAAAACACAGCCATGTTATCAAACATCCTCTATGTTTTCTAATAATGCTAACCCTAACCCTAGCTTAGGGTTTGGGCAGTTATGGTTAGGGGTCAGATTTTCTTCAATGCAACCTAACACTCATTTAAGCAGAAAATAGAACTCAGGGCATCAAAATATTAGTCTGAAAAGACTTAGCAGCCTTGCCACAACAAACAAAATGTCTCTTCCGTAGTACAGTTTCATTTTTTGACAAGTATTCTGTTATTGGATATTTTGTGTCGAATCGTAGTCTCGACAAGCATGGTATCAGCCTTCAACAGCATAGGAGTCTGGAAAACCCAAAATATTTCAGCTAGAACTGTAAAAATGGCAGTGCATTGATTGCCAAATGCAACAGATTGAGACGTTTAACCACTTTCTTTCAAACTTTTGCTGTTCGGGGATTTAGACAACATCCTCATTTAGGGCAATGCAGCATATAGAGCCATATATGCAACAAAATTAAGAAGTGAACAGAACATTAAAATATCACATTTCCTAAATTTCACTTCTGTCCTAAAGCACAGCCATGCCATCAAACATCCTCTATGTTTTCTAATAATGCTAACCCTAACCCTAGCTAAGGGTTTGGGCAGTTAGGGTTAGGGGTCAGATTTTCTTCAATGCAACCTAACACTCATTTAAGCAGAAAATAGAACTCAGGGCATCAAAATATTAGTCTGATAGACTTAGCAGCCTTGCCACAACCAACAAAATGTCTCTACCGTTGTACAGTTTCATTTTTTGACAAGTATTCTGTTATTGGAAATTTTGTGTCGAATCGTACTCTCCACGAGCATGGTATCAGCCTTCAACAGATTAGGAGTCTGGAAAACCCAAAATATTTCAGCTAGAACTGTAAAAATGGCAGTGCATTGATTGCCAAATGCAACAGATTGAGACGTTTAACCAATTTCTTTCAAACTTTTGCTGTTTGGGGATTTAGACAACATCCTCATTTAGGGCAATGCAGCATATAGAGCCATATATGCAACAAAATTAAAAAGTGAAGAGAACATTAAAATATCACATTTCCTAAATTTCACTTCTGTCCTAAAACACATCCATGCTATCAAACATCCTCTATGTTTTCTAATAATGCTAACCCTAACCCTAGCTTAGGGTTTGGGCAGTTAGGGTTAGGGGTCAGATTTTCTTCAATGCAACCTAACACTCATTTAAGCAGAAAATAGAACTCAGGGCATCAAAATATTTGTCTGAAAAGACTTAGCAGCCTTGCCACAACAAACAAAATGTCTCTACGGTAGTACAGTTTCATTTTTTGACAAGTATTCTGTTATTGGATAATTTGTGTCGAATCGTAGTCTCGACAAGCATGGTATCAGCCTTCAACAGCCTAGGAGTCTGGAAAACCCAAAATATTTCAGCTAGAACTGTAAAAATGGCAGTGCATTGATTGCCAAATGCAACAGATTGAGACGTTTAACCACTTTCTTTCAAACTTTTGCTGTTCGGGGATTTAGACAACATCCTCATTTAGGGCAATGCAGCATATAGAGCCATATATGCAACAAAATTAAAAAGTGAAGAGAACATTAAAATATCACATTAACTAAATTTCACTTCTGTCCTAAAACACAGCCATGTTCTAAAACATCCTCTATGTTTTCCAATAATGCTAACCCTAACCCTAGCTAAGGGTTTGGGCAGTTAGGGTTAGGGGTCAGATTTTCTTCAATGCAACCTAACACTCATTTAAGCAGAAAATAGAACTCAGGGCATCAAAATATTAGTCTGATAGACTTAGCAGCCTTGCCACAACAAACAAAATGTCTCTACCGTAGTACAGTTTCATTTTTTGATAAGTATTCTGTTATTGGAAATTTTGAGTCGAATTGTACTCTCCACGAGCATGGTATCAGCCTTCAACAGCCTAGGAGTCTGGAAAACCCAAAACATTTCAGCTAGAACTGTAAAAATGGCAGTGCATTGATTGCCAAATGCAACAGATTGAGACGTTTAACCACTTTCTTTCAAACTTTTGCTGTTCGGGGATTTAGACAACATCCTCATTTAGGGCAATGCAGCATATAGAGCCATACTGTATATGCAACAAAATTAAAAAGTGAAGAGAACATTAAAATATCACATTTCCTAAATTTCACTTCTGTCCTAAAACACAGTCATGTTATCAAACATCCTCTATGTTTTCTAATAATGCTAACCCTAACCCTAGCTTAGGGTTTGGGCAGTTTGGGTTAGGGGTCAGATTTTCTTCAATGCAACCTAACACTCATTTAAGCAGAAAATAGAACTCAGAGCATCAAAATATTTGTCTGAAAAGACTTAGCAGCCTTGCCACAACAAACAAAATGTCTCTACTGTAGTACAGTTTCATTTCTTGACAAGTATTCTGTTATTGGAAATTTTGAGTCGAATTGTACTCTCCACGACCATGGTATCAGCCTTCAACAGCCTAGGAGTCTGGAAAACCCAAAACATTTCAGCTAAAACTGTAAAAATGGCAGTGCATTGATTGCCAAATGCAACAGATTGAGACGTTTAACCACTTTCTTTCAAACTTTTGCTGTTCGGGGATTTAGACAACATCCTCATTTAGGGCAATGCAGCATATAGAGCCATATATGCAACAAAATTAAAAAGTGAACAGAACATTAAAATATCACATTTCCTAAATTTCACTTCTGTCCTAAAACACAGCCATGTTATCAAACATCCTCTATGTTTTCTAATAATGCTAACCCTAACCCTAGCTTAGGGTTTGGGCAGTTAGGGTTAGGGGTCAGATTTTCTTCAATGCAACCTAACACTCATTTAAGCAGAAAATAGAACTCAGGGCATCAAAATAATAGTGTGAAAAGACTTAGCAGCCTTGCCACAACAAACAAAATGTCTCTTCTGTAGTACAGTTTCATTTTTTGACAAGTATTCTGTTATTGGAAATTTTGTGTCGAATCGTAGTCTACACGAGAATGGTATCAGCCTTCAACAGCCTAGGAGTCTGGAAAACCCAAAACATTTCAGCTAGAACTGTAAAAATGGCAGTGCATTGATTGCCAAATGCAACAGATTGAGACGTTTAACCACTTTCTTTCAAACTTTTGCTGTTCGGGGATTTAGACAACATCCTCATTTAGGGCAATGCAGCATATAGAGCCATATATGCAACAAAATTAAAAAGTGAAGAGAACATTAAAATAGCACATTTCCTAAATTTCACTTCTGTCCTAAAACACAGCCATGTTATCAAACATCCTCTATGTTTTCTAATAATGCTAACCCTAACCCTAGCTAAGGGTTTGGGCAGTTATGGTTAGGGGTCAGATTTTCTTCAATGCAACCTAACACTCATTTAAGCAGAAAATAGAACTCAGGGCATCAAAATATTAGTCTGAAAAGACTTATCAGCCTTGCCACAACAAACAAAATGTCTCTTCCGTAGTACAGTTTCATTTTTTGACAAGTATTCTGTTATTGGATATTTTGTGTCGAATCGTAGTCTCGACAAGCATGGTATCAGCCTTCAACAGCATAGGAGTCTGGAAAACCCAAAATATTTCAGCTAGAACTGTAAAAATGGCAGTGCATTGATTGCCAAATGCAACAGATTGAGACGTTTAACCACTTTCTTTCAAACTTTTGCTGTTCGGGGATTTAGACAACATCCTCATTTAGGGCAATGCAGCATATAGAGCCATATATGCAACAAAATTAAGAAGTGAACAGAACATTAAATATCACATTTCCTAAATTTCACTTCTGTCCTAAAGCACAGCCATGCCATCAAACATCCTCTATGTTTTCTAATAATGCTAACCCTAACCCTAGCTAAGGGTTTGGGCAGTTAGGGTTAGGGGTCAGATTTTCTTCAATGCAACCTAACACTCATTTAAGCAGAAAATAGAACTCAGGGCATCAAAATATTAGTCTGATAGACTTAGCAGCCTTGCCACAACCAACAAAATGTCTCTACCGTTGTACAGTTTCATTTTTTGACAAGTATTCTGTTATTGGAAATTTTGTGTCGAATCGTACTCTCCACGAGCATGGTATCAGCCTTCAACAGATTAGGAGTCTGGAAAACCCAAAATATTTCAGCTAGAACTGTAAAAATGGCAGTGCATTGATTGCCAAATGCAACAGATTGAGACGTTTAACCAATTTCTTTCAAACTTTTGCTGTTTGGGGATTTAGACAACATCCTTATTTAGGGCAATGCAGCATATAGAGCCATATATGCAACAAAATTAAAAAGTGAAGAGAACATTAAAATATCACATTTCCTAAATTTCACTTCTGTCCTAAAACACATCCATGCTATCAAACATCCTCTATGTTTTCTAATAATGCTAACCCTAACCCTAGCTTAGGGTTTGGGCAGTTAGGGTTAGGGGTCAGATTTTCTTCAATGCAACCTAACACTCATTTAAGCAGAAAATAGAACTCAGGGCATCAAAATATTTGTCTGAAAAGACTTAGCAGCCTTGCCACAACAAACAAAATGTCTCTACCGTAGTACAGTTTCATTTTTTGACAAGTATTCTGTTATTGGAAATCTTGTGTCGAATCGTAATCTCGACAAGCATGGTATCAGCCTTCAACAGCCTAGGAGTCTGGAAAACCCAAAACATTTCAGCTAGAACTGTAAAAATGGCAGTGCATTAATTGCCAATTGCAACAGATTGAGACGTTTAACCACTTTCTTTCAAACTTTTGCTGTTCGGGGATTTAGACAACATCCTCATTTAGGGCAATGCAGCATATAGAGCCATATATGCAACAAAATTAAAAAGTGAAGAGAACATTAAAATATCACATTTCCTAAATTTCACTACTGTCCTAAAACACAGCTATGTTATCAAACATCCTCTATGTTTTCTAATAATGCTAACCCTAACCCTAGCTTAGGGTTTGGGCAGTTAGGGTTAGGGGTCAGATTTTCTTCAATGCAACCTAACACTCATTTAAGCAGAAAATAGAACTCAGGGCATCAAAATATTAGTCTGATAGACTTAGCAGCCTTGCCACAACAAACAAAATGTCTCTATCGTAGTACAGTTTCATTTTCTGACAAGTATTCTGTTATTGGAAATTTTGAGTCGAATCGTACTCTCCACGAGCATGGTATCAGCCTTCAACAGCCTAGGAGTCTGGAAAACCCAAAATATTTCAGCTAGAACTGTAAAAATGGCAGTGCATTGATTGCCAAATGCAACAGATTGAGACGTTTAACCACTTTGTTTCAAACTTTTGCTGTTCGGGGATTTAGACAACATCCTCATTTAGGGCAATGCAGCATATAGAGCCATATATGCAACAAAATTAAAAAGTGAACAGAACATTAAAATATCACATTTCCTAAATTTCACTTCTGTCCTAAAACACAGCCATGCCATCAAACATCCTGTATGTTTTCTAATAATGCTAACCCTAACCCTAGATAAGGGTTTGGGCAGTTATGGTTAGGGGTCAGATTTTCTTCAATGCAACCTAACACTCATTTAAGCAGAAAATAGAACTCAGGGCATCAAAATATTTGTCTGAAAAGACTTAGCAGCCTTGCCACAACAAACAAAATGTCTCTACGGTAGTACAGTTTCATTTTTTGACAAGTATTCTGTTATTGGATATTTTGTGTCGAATCGTAGTCTCGACAAGCATGGTATCAGCCTTCAACAGCCTAGGAGTCTGGAAAACCCAAAATATTTCAGCTAGAACTGTAAAAATGGCAGTGCATTGATTGCCAAATGCAACAGATTGAGACGTTTAACCACTTTCTTTCAAACTTTTGCTGTTCGGGGATTTAGACAACATCCTCATTTAGGGCAATGCAGCATATAGAGCCATATATGCAACAAAATTAAAAAGTGAAGAGAACATTAAAATATCACATTAACTAAATTTCACTTCTGTCCTAAAACACAGCCATGTTCTAAAACATCCTCTATGTTTTCCAATAATGCTAACCCTAACCCTAGCTAAGGGTTTGGGCAGTTAGGGTTAGGGGTCAGATTTTCTTCAATGCAACCTAACACTCATTTAAGCAGAAAATAGAACTCAGGGCATCAAAATATTAGTCTGATAGACTTAGCAGCCTTGCCACAACAAACAAAATGTCTCTACCGTAGTACAGTTTCATTTTTTGATAAGTATTCTGTTATTGGAAATTTTGAGTCGAATTGTACTCTCCACGAGCATGGTATCAGCCTTCAACAGCCTAGGAGTCTGGAAAACCCAAAACATTTCAGCTAGAACTGTAAAAATGGCAGTGCATTGATTGCCAAATGCAACAGATTGAGACGTTTAACCACTTTGTTCCAAACTTTTGCTGTTCGGGGATTTAGACAACATCCTCATTTAGGGCAATGCAGCATATAGAGCCATATATGCAACAAAATTAAAAAGTGAACAGAACATTAAAATATCACATTTCCTAAATTTCACTTCTGTCCTAAAACACAGCCATGTTATCAAACATCCTCTATGTTTTCTAATAATGCTAACCCTAACCCTAGCTTAGGGTTTGGGCAGTTATGGTTAGGGGTCAGATTTTCTTCAATGCAACCTAACACTCATTTAAGCAGAAAATAGAACTCAGGGCATCAAAATATTAGTCTGAAAAGACTTAGCAGCCTTGCCACAACAAACAAAATGTCTCTTCCGTAGTACAGTTTCATTTTTTGACAAGTATTCTGTTATTGGATATTTTGTGTCGAATCGTAGTCTCGACAAGCATGGTATCAGCCTTCAACAGCATAGGAGTCTGGAAAACCCAAAATATTTCAGCTAGAACTGTAAAAATGGCAGTGCATTGATTGCCAAATGCAACAGATTGAGACGTTTAACCACTTTCTTTCAAACTTTTGCTGTTCGGGGATTTAGACAACATCCTCATTTAGGGCAATGCAGCATATAGAGCCATATATGCAACAAAATTAAGAAGTGAACAGAACATTAAAATATCACATTTCCTAAATTTCACTTCTGTCCTAAAGCACAGCCATGCCATCAAACATCCTCTATGTTTTCTAATAATGCTAACCCTAACCCTAGCTAAGGGTTTGGGCAGTTAGGGTTAGGGGTCAGATTTTCTTCAATGCAACCTAACACTCATTTAAGCAGAAAATAGAACTCAGGGCATCAAAATATTAGTCTGATAGACTTAGCAGCCTTGCCACAACCAACAAAATGTCTCTACCGTTGTACAGCTTCATTTTTTGACAAGTATTCTGTTATTGGAAATTTTGTGTCGAATCGTACTCTCCACGAGCATGGTATCAGCCTTCAACAGATTAGGAGTCTGGAAAACCCAAAATATTTCAGCTAGAACTGTAAAAATGGCAGTGCATTGATTGCCAAATGCAACAGATTGAGACGTTTAACCAATTTCTTTCAAACTTTTGCTGTTTGGGGATTTAGACAACATCCTTATTTAGGGCAATGCAGCATATAGAGCCATATATGCAACAAAATTAAAAAGTGAAGAGAACATTAAAATATCACATTTCCTAAATTTCACTTCTGTCCTAAAACACATCCATGCTATCAAACATCCTCTATGTTTTCTAATAATGCTAACCCTAACCCTAGCTTAGGGTTTGGGCAGTTAGGGTTAGGGGTCAGATTTTCTTCAATGCAACCTAACACTCATTTAAGCAGAAAATAGAACTCAGGGCATCAAAATATTTGTCTGAAAAGACTTAGCAGCCTTGCCACAACAAACAAAATGTCTCTACGGTAGTACAGTTTCATTTTTTGACAAGTATTCTGTTATTGGATATTTTGTGTCGAATCGTAGTCTCGACAAGCATGGTATCAGCCTTCAACAGCCTAGGAGTCTGGAAAACCCAAAATATTTCAGCTAGAACTGTAAAAATGGCAGTGCATTGATTGCCAAATGCAACAGATTGAGACGTTTAACCACTTTCTTTCAAACTTTTGCTGTTCGGGGATTTAGACAACATCCTCATTTAGGGCAATGCAGCATATAGAGCCATATATGCAACAAAATTAAAAAGTGAAGAGAACATTAAAATATCACATTAACTAAATTTCACTTCTGTCCTAAAACACAGCCATGTTCTAAAACATCCTCTATGTTTTCTAATAATGCTAACCCTAACCCTAGCTAAGGGTTTGGGCAGTTAGGGTTAGGGGTCAGATTTTCTTCAATGCAACCTAACACTCATTTAAGCAGAAAATAGAACTCAGGGCATCAAAATATTAGTCTGATAGACTTAGCAGCCTTGCCACAACAAACAAAATGTCTCTACCGTAGTACAGTTTCATTTTTTGATAAGTATTCTGTTATTGGAAATTTTGAGTCGAATTGTACTCTCCACGAGCATGGTATCAGCCTTCAACAGCCTAGGAGTCTGGAAAACCCAAAACATTTCAGCTAGAACTGTAAAAATGGCAGTGCATTGATTGCCAAATGCAACAGATTGAGACGTTTAACCACTTTCTTTCAAACTTTTGCTGTTCGGGGATTTAGACAACATCCTCATTTAGGGCAATGCAGCATATAGAGCCATACTGTATATGCAACAAAATTAAAAAGTGAAGAGAACATTAAAATATCACATTTCCTAAATTTCACTTCTGTCCTAAAACACAGTCATGTTATCAAACATCCTCTATGTTTTCTAATAATGCTAACCCTAACCCTAGCTTAGGGTTTGGGCAGTTTGGGTTAGGGGTCAGATTTTCTTCAATGCAACCTAACACTCATTTAAGCAGAAAATAGAACTCAGAGCATCAAAATATTTGTCTGAAAAGACTTAGCAGCCTTGCCACAACAAACAAAATGTCTCTACTGTAGTACAGTTTCATTTCTTGACAAGTATTCTGTTATTGGAAATTTTGAGTCGAATTGTACTCTCCACGACCATGGTATCAGCCTTCAACAGCCTAGGAGTCTGGAAAACCCAAAACATTTCAGCTAAAACTGTAAAAATGGCAGTGCATTGATTGCCAAATGCAACAGATTGAGACGTTTAACCACTTTCTTTCAAACTTTTGCTGTTCGGGGATTTAGACAACATCCTCATTTAGGGCAATGCAGCATATAGAGCCATATATGCAACAAAATTAAAAAGTGAACAGAACATTAAAATATCACATTTCCTAAATTTCACTTCTGTCCTAAAACACAGCCATGTTATCAAACATCCTCTATGTTTTCTAATAATGCTAACCCTAACCCTAGCTTAGGGTTTGGGCAGTTAGGGTTAGGGGTCAGATTTTCTTCAATGCAACCTAACACTCATTTAAGCAGAAAATAGAACTCAGAGCATCAAAATATTTGTCTGAAAAGACTTAGCAGCCTTGCCACAACAAACAAAATGTCTCTACTGTAGTACAGTTTCATTTTTTGACAAGTATTCTGTTATTGGAAATTTTGAGTCGAATTGTACTCTCCACGAGCATGGTATCAGCCTACAACAGCCTAGGAGTCTGGAAAACCCAAAACATTTCAGCTAGAACTGTAAAAATGGCAGTGCATTGATTGCCAAATGCAACAGATTGAGACGTTTAACCACTTTCTTTCAAACTTTTGCTGTTCGGGGATTTAGACAACATCCTCATTTAGGGCAATGCAGCATATAGAGCCATATATGCAACAAAATTAAAAAGTGAAGAGAACATTAAAATAGCACATTTCCTAAATTTCACTTCTGTCCTAAAGCACAGCCATGCCATCAAACATCCTCTATGTTTTCTAATAATGCTAACCCTAACCCTAGCTAAGGGTTTGGGCAGTTAGGGTTAGGGTCAGATTTTCTTCAATGCAACCTAACACTCATTTAAGCAGAAAATAGAACTCAGGGCATCAAAATATTAGTCTGATAGACTTAGCAGCCTTGCCACAACAAACAAAATGTCTCTACCGTAGTACAGTTTCATTTTTTGACAAGTATTCTGTTATTGGAAATTTTGAGTCGAATTGTACTCTCCACGACCATGGTATCAGTCTTCAACAGCCTAGGAGTCTAGAAAACCCAAAACATTTCAGCTAGAACTGTAAAAATGGCAGTGCATTGATTGCCAAATGCAACAGATTGAGACGTTTAACCACTTTCTTTCAAACTTTTGCTGTTCGGGGATTTAGACAACATCCTCATTTAGGGCAATGCAGCATATAGAGCCATATATGCAACAAAATTAAAAAGTGAACAGAACATTAAAATATCATATTTCCTAAATTTCACTTCTGTCCTAAAACACAGCCATGTTATCAAACATCCTCTATGTTTTCTAATAATGCTAACCCTAACCCTAGCTTAGGGTTTGGGCAATTAGGGTTAGGGGTCAGATTTTCTTCAATGCAACCTAACACTCATTTAAGCAGAAAATAGAACTCAGGGCATCAAAATATTTGTCTGAAAAGACTTAGCAGCCTTGCCACAACAAACAAAATGTCTATATCGTAGTACAGTTTCATTTTTTGACAAGTATTCTGTTATTGGAAATTTTGAGTCGAATTGTACTCTCCACGAGCATGGTATCAGCCTTCAACAGCCTAGGAGTCTGGAAAACCCAAAACATTTCAGCTAGAACTGTAAAAATGGCAGTGCATTAATTGCCAATTGCAACAGATTGAGACGTTTAACCACTTTCTTTCAAACTTTTGCTGTTCGGGGATTTAGACAACATCCTCATTTAGGGCAATGCAGCATATAGAGCCATATATGCAACAAAATTAAAAAGTGAAGAGAACATTAAAATATCACATTTCCTAAATTTCACTTCTATGCTAAAACACAGCTATGTTATCAAACATCCTCTATGTTTTCTAATAATGCTAACCCTAACCCTAGCTTAGGGTTTGGGCAGTTAGGGTTAGGGGTCAGATTTTCTTCAATGCAACCTAACACTCATTTAAGCAGAAAATAGAACTCAGGGCATCAAAATATTAGTCTGATAGACTTAGCAGCCTTGCCACAACAAACAAAATGTCTCTATCGTAGTACAGTTTCATTTTTTGACAAGTATTCTGTTATTGGAAATTTTGAGTCGAATCGTACTCTCCACGAGCATGGTATCAGCCTTCAACTGCCTAGGAGTCTGGAAAACCAAAAATATTTCAGCTAGAACTGTAAAAATGGCAGTGCATTGATTGCCAAATGCAACAGATTGAGACGTTTAACCACTTTGTTTCAAACTTTTGCTGTTCGGGGATTTAGACAACATCCTCATTTAGGGCAATGCAGCATATAGAGCCATATATGCAACAAAATTAAAAAGTGAACAGAACATTAAAATATCACATTTCCTAAATTTCACTTCTGTCCTAAAACACAGCCATGCCATCAAACATCCTGTATGTTTTCTAATAATGCTAACCCTAACCCTAGCTAAGGGTTTGGGCAGTTATGGTTAGGGGTCAGATTTTCTTCAATGCAACCTAACACTCATTTAAGCAGAAACTAGAACTCAGGGCATCAAAATATTTGTCTGAAAAGACTTAGCAGCCTTGCCACAACAAACAAAATGTCTCTACGGTAGTACAGTTTCATTTTTTGACAAGTATTCTGTTATTGGATATTTTGTGTCGAATCGTAGTCTCGACAAGCATGGGATCAGCCTTCAACAGCCTAGGAGTCTGGAAAACCCAAAATATTTCAGCTAGAACTGTAAAAATGGCAGTGCATTGATTGCCAAATGCAACAGATTGAGACGTTTAACCACTTTCTTTCAAACTTTTGCTGTTCGGGGATTTAGACAACATCCTCATTTAGGGCAATGCAGCATATAGAGCCATACTGTATATGCAACAAAATTAAAAAGTGAAGAGAACATTAAAATATCACATTTCCTAAATTTCACTTCTGTCCTAAAACACAGTCATGTTATCAAACATCCTCTATGTTTTCTAATAATGCTAACCCTAACCCTAGCTTAGGGTTTGGGCAGTTAGGGTTAGGGGTCAGATTTTCTTCAATGCAACCTAACACTCATTTAAGCAGAAAATAGAACTCAGAGCATCAAAATATTTGTCTGAAAAGACTTAGCAGCCTTGCCACAACAAACAAAATGTCTCTACTGTAGTACAGTTTCATTTTTTGACAAGTATTCTGTTATTGGAAATTTTGAGTCGAATTGTACTCTCCACGACCATGGTATCAGCCTTCAACAGCCTAGGAGTCTGGAAAACCCAAAACATTTCAGCTAGAACTGTAAAAATGGCAGTGCATTGATTGCCAAATGCAACAGATTGAGACGTTTAACCACTTTCTTTCAAACTTTTGCTGTTCGGGGATTTAGACAACATCCTCATTTAGGGCAATGCAGCATATAGAGCCATATATGCAACAAAATTAAAAAGTGAACAGAACATTAAAATATCACATTTCCTAAATTTCACTTCTGTCCTAAAACACAGCCATGTTATCAAACATCCTCTATGTTTTCTAATAATGCTAACCCTAACCCTAGCTTAGGGTTTGGGCAGTTAGGGTTAGGGGTCAGATTTTCTTCAATGCAACCTAACACTCATTTAAGCAGAAAATAGAACTCAGGGCATCAAAATATTAGTCTGATAGACTTAGCAGCCTTGCCACAACAAACAAAATGTCTCTACCGTAGTACAGTTTCATTTTTTGACAAGTATTCTGTTATTGGAAATTTTGTGTCGAATCGTACTCTCCACGAGCATGGTTTCAGCCTTCAACAGCCTAGGAGTCTGGAAAACCCAAAATATTTCAGCTAGAACTGTAAAAATGGCAGTGCATTGATTGCCAAATGCAACAGATTGAGACGTTTAACCACTTTCTTTCAAACTTTTGCTGTTCGGGGATTTAGACAACATCCTCATTTAGGGCAATGCAGCATATAGAGCCATATATGCAACAAAATTAAAAAGTGAACAGAACATTAAAATATCACATTTCCTAAATTTCACTTCTGTCCTAAAACACAGCCATGTTATCAAACATCCTCTATGTTTTCTAATAATGCTAACCCTAACCCTAGCTTAGGGTTTGGGCAGTTAGGGTTAGGGGTCAGATTTTCTTCAATGCAACCTAACACTCATTTAAGCAGAAAATAGAACTCAGGGCATCAAAATATTAGTCTGAAAAGACTTATCAGCCTTGCCACAACAAACAAAATGTCTCTTCCGTAGTACAGTTTCATTTTTTGACAAGTATTCTGTTATTGGATATTTTGTGTCGAATCGTAGTCTCGACAAGCATGGTATCAGCCTTCAACAGCCTAGGAGTCTGGAAAACCCAAAATATTTCAGCTAGAACTGTAAAAATGGCAGTGCATTGATTGCCAAATGCAACAGATTGAGACGTTTAACCACTTTGTTTCAAACTTTTGCTGTTCGGGGATTTAGACAACATCCTCATTTAGGGCAATGCAGCATATAGAGCCATATATGCAACAAAATTAAAAAGTGAACAGAACATTAAAATATCACATTTCCTAAATTTCACTTCTGTCCTAAAACACAGCCATGCCATCAAACATCATGTATGTTTTCTAATAATGCTAACCCTAACCCTAGCTAAGGGTTTGGGCAGTTATGGTTAGGGGTCAGATTTTCTTCAATGCAACCTAACACTCATTTAAGCAGAAAATAGAACTCAGGGCATCAAAATATTTGTCTGAAAAGACTTAGCAGCCTTGCCACAACAAACAAAATGTCTCTACGGTAGTACAGTTTCATTTTTTGACAAGTATTCTGTTATTGGATATTTTGTGTCGAATCGTAGTCTCGACAAGCATGGTATCAGCCTTCAACAGCCTAGGAGTCTGGAAAACCCAAAATATTTCAGCTAGAACTGTAAAAATGGCAGTGCATTGATTGCCAAATGCAACAGATTGAGACGTTTAACCACTTTCTTTCAAACTTTTGCTGTTCGGGGATTTAGACAACATCCTCATTTAGGGCAATGCAGCATATAGAGCCATATATGCAACAAAATTAAAAAGTGAAGAGAACATTAAAATATCACATTAACTAAATTTCACTTCTGTCCTAAAACACAGCCATGTTCTAAAACATCCTCTATGTTTTCTAATAATGCTAACCCTAACCCTAGCTAAGGGTTTGGGCAGTTAGGGTTAGGGGTCAGATTTTCTTCAATGCAACCTAACACTCATTTAAGCAGAAAATAGAACTCAGGGCATCAAAATATTAGTCTGATAGACTTAGCAGCCTTGCCACAACAAACAAAATGTCTCTACCGTAGTACAGTTTCATTTTTTGATAAGTATTCTGTTATTGGAAATTTTGAGTCGAATTGTACTCTCCACGAGCATGGTATCAGCCTTCAACAGCCTAGGAGTCTGGAAAACCCAAAACATTTCAGCTAGAACTGTAAAAATGGCAGTGCATTGATTGCCAAATGCAACAGATTGAGACGTTTAACCACTTTGTTCCAAACTTTTGCTGTTCGGGGATTTAGACAACATCCTTATTTAGGGCAATGCAGCATATAGAGCCATATATGCAACAAAATTAAAAAGTGAACAGAACATTAAAATATCACATTTCCTAAATTTCACTTCTGTCCTAAAACACAGCCATGTTATCAAACATCCTCTATGTTTTCTAATAATGCTAACCCTAACCCTAGCTTAGGGTTTGGGCAGTTATGGTTAGGGGTCAGATTTTCTTCAATGCAACCTAACACTCATTTAAGCAGAAAATAGAACTCAGGGCATCAAAATATTAGTCTGAAAAGACTTAGCAGCCTTGCCACAACAAACAAAATGTCTCTTCCGTAGTACAGTTTCATTTTTTGACAAGTATTCTGTTATTGGATATTTTGTGTCGAATCGTAGTCTCGACAAGCATGGTATCAGCCTTCAACAGCATAGGAGTCTGGAAAACCCAAAATATTTCAGCTAGAACTGTAAAAATGGCAGTGCATTGATTGCCAAATGCAACAGATTGAGACGTTTAACCACTTTCTTTCAAACTTTTGCTGTTCGGGGATTTAGACAACATCCTCATTTAGGGCAATGCAGCATATAGAGCCATATATGCAACAAAATTAAGAAGTGAACAGAACATTAAAATATCACATTTCCTAAATTTCACTTCTGTCCTAAAGCACAGCCATGCCATCAAACATCCTCTATGTTTTCTAATAATGCTAACCCTAACCCTAGCTAAGGGTTTGGGCAGTTAGGGTTAGGGGTCAGATTTTCTTCAATGCAACCTAACACTCATTTAAGCAGAAAATAGAACTCAGGGCATCAAAATATTAGTCTGATAGACTTAGCAGCCTTGCCACAACCAACAAAATGTCTCTACCGTTGTACAGTTTCATTTTTTGACAAGTATTCTGTTATTGGAAATTTTGTGTCGAATCGTACTCTCCACGAGCATGGTATCAGCCTTCAACAGATTAGGAGTCTGGAAAACCCAAAATATTTCAGCTAGAACTGTAAAAATGGCAGTGCATTGATTGCCAAATGCAACAGATTGAGACGTTTAACCAATTTCTTTCAAACTTTTGCTGTTTGGGGATTTAGACAACATCCTTATTTAGGGCAATGCAGCATATAGAGCCATATATGCAACAAAATTAAAAAGTGAAGAGAACATTAAAATATCACATTTCCTAAATTTCACTTCTGTCCTAAAACACATCCATGCTATCAAACATCCTCTATGTTTTCTAATAATGCTAACCCTAACCCTAGCTTAGGGTTTGGGCAGTTAGGGTTAGGGGTCAGATTTTCTTCAATGCAACCTAACACTCATTTAAGCAGAAAATAGAACTCAGGGCATCAAAATATTTGTCTGAAAAGACTTAGCAGCCTTGCCACAACAAACAAAATGTCTCTACGGTAGTACAGTTTCATTTTTTGACAAGTATTCTGTTATTGGATATTTTGTGTCGAATCGTAGTCTCGACAAGCATGGTATCAGCCTTCAACAGCCTAGGAGTCTGGAAAACCCAAAATATTTCAGCTAGAACTGTAAAAATGGCAGTGCATTGATTGCCAAATGCAACAGATTTAGACGTTTAACCACTTTCTTTCAAACTTTTGCTGTTCGGGGATTTAGACAACATCCTCATTTAGGGCAATGCAGCATATAGAGCCATATATGCAACAAAATTAAAAAGTGAAGAGAACATTAAAATATCACATTAACTAAATTTCACTTCTGTCCTAAAACACAGCCATGTTCTAAAACATCCTCTATGTTTTCTAATAATGCTAACCCTAACCCTAGCTAAGGGTTTGGGCAGTTAGGGTTAGGGGTCAGATTTTCTTCAATGCAACCTAACACTCATTTAAGCAGAAAATAGAACTCAGGGCATCAAAATATTAGTCTGATAGACTTAGCAGCCTTGCCACAACAAACAAAATGTCTCTACCGTAGTACAGTTTCATTTTTTGATAAGTATTCTGTTATTGGAAATTTTGAGTCGAATTGTACTCTCCACGAGCATGGTATCAGCCTTCAACAGCCTAGGAGTCTGGAAAACCCAAAACATTTCAGCTAGAACTGTAAAAATGGCAGTGCATTGATTGCCAAATGCAACAGATTGAGACGTTTAACCACTTTCTTTCAAACTTTTGCTGTTCGGGGATTTAGACAACATCCTCATTTAGGGCAATGCAGCATATAGAGCCATATATGCAACAAAATTAAAAAGTGAACAGAACATTAAAATATCACATTTCCTAAATTTCACTTCTGTCCTAAAACACAGCCATGTTATCAAACATCCTCTATGTTTTCTAATAATGCTAACCCTAACCCTAGCTTAGGGTTTGGGCAGTTAGGGTTAGGGGTCAGATTTTCTTCAATGCAACCTAACACTCATTTAAGCAGAAAATAGAACTCAGGGCATCAAAATAATAGTGTGAAAAGACTTAGCAGCCTTGCCACAACAAACAAAATGTCTCTTCTGTAGTACAGTTTCATTTTTTGACAAGTATTCTGTTATTGGAAATTTTGTGTCGAATCGTAGTCTACACGAGAATGGTATCAGCCTTCAACAGCCTAGGAGTCTGGAAAACCCAAAACATTTCAGCTAGAACTGTAAAAATGGCAGTGCATTGATTGCCAAATGCAACAGATTGAGACGTTTAACCACTTTCTTTCAAACTTTTGCTGTTCGGGGATTTAGACAACATCCTCATTTAGGGCAATGCAGCATATAGAGCCATATATGCAACAAAATTAAAAAGTGAAGAGAACATTAAAATAGCACATTTCCTAAATTTCACTTCTGTCCTAAAACACAGCCATGTTATCAAACATCCTCTATGTTTTCTAATAATGCTAACCCTAACCCTAGCTAAGGGTTTGGGCAGTTATGGTTAGGGGTCAGATTTTCTTCAATGCAACCTAACACTCATTTAAGCAGAAAATAGAACTCAGGGCATCAAAATATTAGTCTGAAAAGACTTATCAGCCTTGCCACAACAAACAAAATGTCTCTTCCGTAGTACAGTTTCATTTTTTGACAAGTATTCTGTTATTGGATATTTTGTGTCGAATCGTAGTCTCGACAAGCATGGTATCAGCCTTCAACAGCATAGGAGTCTGGAAAACCCAAAATATTTCAGCTAGAACTGTAAAAATGGCAGTGCATTGATTGCCAAATGCAACAGATTGAGACGTTTAACCACTTTCTTTCAAACTTTTGCTGTTCGGGGATTTAGACAACATCCTCATTTAGGGCAATGCAGCATATAGAG
This sequence comes from Atractosteus spatula, assembly GCF_055471065.1. Classification (NCBI taxonomy): domain Eukaryota; kingdom Metazoa; phylum Chordata; class Actinopteri; order Semionotiformes; family Lepisosteidae; genus Atractosteus; species Atractosteus spatula. Next base: position 8,599,877 of record NC_142720.1, on the reverse strand, counting down.
CCATATATGCAACAAAATTAAGAAGTGAACAGAACATTAAATATCACATTTCCTAAATTTCACTTCTGTCCTAAAGCACAGCCATGCTATCAAACATCCTCTATGTTTTCTAATAATGCTAACCCTAACCCTAGCTTAGGGTTTGGGCAGTTAGGGTTAGGGGTCAGATTTTCTTCAATGCAACCTAACACTCATTTAAGCAGAAAATAGAACTCAGGGCATCAAAATATTTGTCTGAAAAGACTTAGCAGCCTTGCCACAACAAACAAAATGTCTCTACCGTAGTACAGTTTCATTTTTTGACAAGTATTCTGTTATTGGAAATCTTGTGTCGAATCGTAATCTCGACAAGCATGGTATCAGCCTTCAACAGCCTAGGAGTCTGGAAAACCCAAAACATTTCAGCTAGAACTGTAAAAATGGCAGTGCATTAATTGCCAATTGCAACAGATTGAGACGTTTAACCACTTTCTTTCAAACTTTTGCTGTTCGGGGATTTAGACAACATCCTCATTTAGGGCAATGCAGCATATAGAGCCATATATGCAACAAAATTAAAAAGTGAAGAGAACATTAAAATATCACATTTCCTAAATTTAACTTCTGTCCTAAAACACAGCTATGTTATCAAACATCCTCTATGTTTTCTAATAATGCTAACCCTAACCCTAGCTTAGGGTTTGGGCAGTTAGGGTTAGGGGTCAGATTTTCTTCAATGCAACCTAACACTCATTTAAGCAGAAAATAGAACTCAGGGCATCAAAATATTAGTCTGATAGACTTAGCAGCCTTGCCACAACAAACAAAATGTCTCTATCGTAGTACAGTTTCATTTTCTGACAAGTATTCTGTTATTGGAAATTTTGAGTCGAATCGTACTCTCCACGAGCATGGTATCAGCCTTCAACAGCCTAGGAGTCTGGAAAACCCAAAATATTTCAGCTAGAACTGTAAAAATGGCAGTGCATTGATTGCCAAATGCAACAGATTGAGACGTTTAACCACTTTGTTTCAAACTTTTGCTGTTCGGGGATTTAGACAACATCCTCATTTAGGGCAATGCAGCATATAGAGCCATATATGCAACAAAATTAAAAAGTGAACAGAACATTAAAATATCACATTTCCTAAATTTCACTTCTGTCCTAAAACACAGCCATGCCATCAAACATCCTGTATGTTTTCTAATAATGCTAACCCTAACCCTAGCTAAGGGTTTGGGCAGTTATGGTTAGGGGTCAGATTTTCTTCAATGCAACCTAACACTCATTTAAGCAGAAAATAGAACTCAGGGCATCAAAATATTTGTCTGAAAAGACTTAGCAGCCTTGCCACAACAAACAAAATGTCTCTACGGTAGTACAGTTTCATTTTTTGACAAGTATTCTGTTATTGGATATTTTGTGTCGAATCGTAGTCTCGACAAGCATGGTATCAGCCTTCAACAGCCTAGGAGTCTGGAAAACCCAAAATATTTCAGCTAGAACTGTAAAAATGGCAGTGCATTGATTGCCAAATGCAACAGATTGAGACGTTTAACCACTTTCTTTCAAACTTTTGCTGTTCGGGGATTTAGACAACATCCTCATTTAGGGCAATGCAGCATATAGAGCCATATATGCAACAAAATTAAAAAGTGAAGAGAACATTAAAATATCACATTAACTAAATTTCACTTCTGTCCTAAAACACAGCCATGTTCTAAAACATCCTCTATGTTTTCTAATAATGCTAACCCTAACCCTAGCTAAGGGTTTGGGCAGTTAGGGTTAGGGGTCAGATTTTCTTCAATGCAACCTAACACTCATTTAAGCAGAAAATAGAACTCAGGGCATCAAAATATTAGTCTGATAGACTTAGCAGCCTTGCCACAACAAACAAAATGTCTCTACCGTAGTACAGTTTCATTTTTTGATAAGTATTCTGTTATTGGAAATTTTGAGTCGAATTGTACTCTCCACGAGCATGGTATCAGCCTTCAACAGCCTAGGAGTCTGGAAAACCCAAAACATTTCAGCTAGAACTGTAAAAATGGCAGTGCATTGATTGCCAAATGCAACAGATTGAGACGTTTAACCACTTTGTTCCAAACTTTTGCTGTTCGGGGATTTAGACAACATCCTCATTTAGGGCAATGCAGCATATAGAGCCATATATGCAACAAAATTAAAAAGTGAACAGAACATTAAAATATCACATTTCCTAAATTTCACTTCTGTCCTAAAACACAGCCATGTTATCAAACATCCTCTATGTTTTCTAATAATGCTAACCCTAACCCTAGCTTAGGGTTTGGGCAGTTATGGTTAGGGGTCAGATTTTCTTCAATGCAACCTAACACTCATTTAAGCAGAAAATAGAACTCAGGGCATCAAAATATTAGTCTGAAAAGACTTAGCAGCCTTGCCACAACAAACAAAATGTCTCTTCCGTAGTACAGTTTCATTTTTTGACAAGTATTCTGTTATTGGATATTTTGTGTCGAATCGTAGTCTCGACAAGCATGGTATCAGCCTTCAACAGCATAGGAGTCTGGAAAACCCAAAATATTTCAGCTAGAACTGTAAAAATGGCAGTGCATTGATTGCCAAATGCAACAGATTGAGACGTTTAACCACTTTCTTTCAAACTTTTGCTGTTCGGGGATTTAGACAACATCCTCATTTAGGGCAATGCAGCATATAGAGCCATATATGCAACAAAATTAAGAAGTGAACAGAACATTAAAATATCACATTTCCTAAATTTCACTTCTGTCCTAAAGCACAGCCATGCCATCAAACATCCTCTATGTTTTCTAATAATGCTAACCCTAACCCTAGCTAAGGGTTTGGGCAGTTAGGGTTAGGGGTCAGATTTTCTTCAATGCAACCTAACACTCATTTAAGCAGAAAATAGAACTCAGGGCATCAAAATATTAGTCTGATAGACTTAGCAGCCTTGCCACAACCAACAAAATGTCTCTACCGTTGTACAGTTTCATTTTTTGACAAGTATTCTGTTATTGGAAATTTTGTGTCGAATCGTACTCTCCACGAGCATGGTATCAGCCTTCAACAGATTAGGAGTCTGGAAAACCCAAAATATTTCAGCTAGAACTGTAAAAATGGCAGTGCATTGATTGCCAAATGCAACAGATTGAGACGTTTAACCAATTTCTTTCAAACTTTTGCTGTTTGGGGATTTAGACAACATCCTTATTTAGGGCAATGCAGCATATAGAGCCATATATGCAACAAAATTAAAAAGTGAAGAGAACATTAAAATATCACATTTCCTAAATTTCACTTCTGTCCTAAAACACATCCATGCTATCAAACATCCTCTATGTTTTCTAATAATGCTAACCCTAACCCTAGCTTAGGGTTTGGGCAGTTAGGGTTAGGGGTCAGATTTTCTTCAATGCAACCTAACACTCATTTAAGCAGAAAATAGAACTCAGGGCATCAAAATATTTGTCTGAAAAGACTTAGCAGCCTTGCCACAACAAACAAAATGTCTCTACGGTAGTACAGTTTCATTTTTTGACAAGTATTCTGTTATTGGATAATTTGTGTCGAATCGTAGTCTCGACAAGCATGGTATCAGCCTTCAACAGCCTAGGAGTCTGGAAAACCCAAAATATTTCAGCTAGAACTGTAAAAATGGCAGTGCATTGATTGCCAAATGCAACAGATTGAGACGTTTAACCACTTTCTTTCAAACTTTTGCTGTTCGGGGATTTAGACAACATCCTCATTTAGGGCAATGCAGCATATAGAGCCATATATGCAACAAAATTAAAAAGTGAAGAGAACATTAAAATATCACATTAACTAAATTTCACTTCTGTCCTAAAACACAGCCATGTTCTAAAACATCCTCTATGTTTTCCAATAATGCTAACCCTAACCCTAGCTAAGGGTTTGGGCAGTTAGGGTTAGGGGTCAGATTTTCTTCAATGCAACCTAACACTCATTTAAGCAGAAAATAGAACTCAGGGCATCAAAATATTAGTCTGATAGACTTAGCAGCCTTGCCACAACAAACAAAATGTCTCTACCGTAGTACAGTTTCATTTTTTGATAAGTATTCTGTTATTGGAAATTTTGAGTCGAATTGTACTCTCCACGAGCATGGTATCAGCCTTCAACAGCCTAGGAGTCTGGAAAACCCAAAACATTTCAGCTAGAACTGTAAAAATGGCAGTGCATTGATTGCCAAATGCAACAGATTGAGACGTTTAACCACTTTCTTTCAAACTTTTGCTGTTCGGGGATTTAGACAACATCCTCATTTAGGGCAATGCAGCATATAGAGCCATACTGTATATGCAACAAAATTAAAAAGTGAAGAGAACATTAAAATATCACATTTCCTAAATTTCACTTCTGTCCTAAAACACAGTCATGTTATCAAACATCCTCTATGTTTTCTAATAATGCTAACCCTAACCCTAGCTTAGGGTTTGGGCAGTTTGGGTTAGGGGTCAGATTTTCTTCAATGCAACCTAACACTCATTTAAGCAGAAAATAGAACTCAGAGCATCAAAATATTTGTCTGAAAAGACTTAGCAGCCTTGCCACAACAAACAAAATGTCTCTACTGTAGTACAGTTTCATTTCTTGACAAGTATTCTGTTATTGGAAATTTTGAGTCGAATTGTACTCTCCACGACCATGGTATCAGCCTTCAACAGCCTAGGAGTCTGGAAAACCCAAAACATTTCAGCTAAAACTGTAAAAATGGCAGTGCATTGATTGCCAAATGCAACAGATTGAGACGTTTAACCACTTTCTTTCAAACTTTTGCTGTTCGGGGATTTAGACAACATCCTCATTTAGGGCAATGCAGCATATAGAGCCATATATGCAACAAAATTAAAAAGTGAACAGAACATTAAAATATCACATTTCCTAAATTTCACTTCTGTCCTAAAACACAGCCATGTTATCAAACATCCTCTATGTTTTCTAATAATGCTAACCCTAACCCTAGCTTAGGGTTTGGGCAGTTAGGGTTAGGGGTCAGATTTTCTTCAATGCAACCTAACACTCATTTAAGCAGAAAATAGAACTCAGGGCATCAAAATAATAGTGTGAAAAGACTTAGCAGCCTTGCCACAACAAACAAAATGTCTCTTCTGTAGTACAGTTTCATTTTTTGACAAGTATTCTGTTATTGGAAATTTTGTGTCGAATCGTAGTCTACACGAGAATGGTATCAGCCTTCAACAGCCTAGGAGTCTGGAAAACCCAAAACATTTCAGCTAGAACTGTAAAAATGGCAGTGCATTGATTGCCAAATGCAACAGATTGAGACGTTTAACCACTTTCTTTCAAACTTTTGCTGTTCGGGGATTTAGACAACATCCTCATTTAGGGCAATGCAGCATATAGAGCCATATATGCAACAAAATTAAAAAGTGAAGAGAACATTAAAATAGCACATTTCCTAAATTTCACTTCTGTCCTAAAACACAGCCATGTTATCAAACATCCTCTATGTTTTCTAATAATGCTAACCCTAACCCTAGCTAAGGGTTTGGGCAGTTATGGTTAGGGGTCAGATTTTCTTCAATGCAACCTAACACTCATTTAAGCAGAAAATAGAACTCAGGGCATCAAAATATTAGTCTGAAAAGACTTATCAGCCTTGCCACAACAAACAAAATGTCTCTTCCGTAGTACAGTTTCATTTTTTGACAAGTATTCTGTTATTGGATATTTTGTGTCGAATCGTAGTCTCGACAAGCATGGTATCAGCCTTCAACAGCATAGGAGTCTGGAAAACCCAAAATATTTCAGCTAGAACTGTAAAAATGGCAGTGCATTGATTGCCAAATGCAACAGATTGAGACGTTTAACCACTTTCTTTCAAACTTTTGCTGTTCGGGGATTTAGACAACATCCTCATTTAGGGCAATGCAGCATATAGAGCCATATATGCAACAAAATTAAGAAGTGAACAGAACATTAAATATCACATTTCCTAAATTTCACTTCTGTCCTAAAGCACAGCCATGCCATCAAACATCCTCTATGTTTTCTAATAATGCTAACCCTAACCCTAGCTAAGGGTTTGGGCAGTTAGGGTTAGGGGTCAGATTTTCTTCAATGCAACCTAACACTCATTTAAGCAGAAAATAGAACTCAGGGCATCAAAATATTAGTCTGATAGACTTAGCAGCCTTGCCACAACCAACAAAATGTCTCTACCGTTGTACAGTTTCATTTTTTGACAAGTATTCTGTTATTGGAAATTTTGTGTCGAATCGTACTCTCCACGAGCATGGTATCAGCCTTCAACAGATTAGGAGTCTGGAAAACCCAAAATATTTCAGCTAGAACTGTAAAAATGGCAGTGCATTGATTGCCAAATGCAACAGATTGAGACGTTTAACCAATTTCTTTCAAACTTTTGCTGTTTGGGGATTTAGACAACATCCTTATTTAGGGCAATGCAGCATATAGAGCCATATATGCAACAAAATTAAAAAGTGAAGAGAACATTAAAATATCACATTTCCTAAATTTCACTTCTGTCCTAAAACACATCCATGCTATCAAACATCCTCTATGTTTTCTAATAATGCTAACCCTAACCCTAGCTTAGGGTTTGGGCAGTTAGGGTTAGGGGTCAGATTTTCTTCAATGCAACCTAACACTCATTTAAGCAGAAAATAGAACTCAGGGCATCAAAATATTTGTCTGAAAAGACTTAGCAGCCTTGCCACAACAAACAAAATGTCTCTACCGTAGTACAGTTTCATTTTTTGACAAGTATTCTGTTATTGGAAATCTTGTGTCGAATCGTAATCTCGACAAGCATGGTATCAGCCTTCAACAGCCTAGGAGTCTGGAAAACCCAAAACATTTCAGCTAGAACTGTAAAAATGGCAGTGCATTAATTGCCAATTGCAACAGATTGAGACGTTTAACCACTTTCTTTCAAACTTTTGCTGTTCGGGGATTTAGACAACATCCTCATTTAGGGCAATGCAGCATATAGAGCCATATATGCAACAAAATTAAAAAGTGAAGAGAACATTAAAATATCACATTTCCTAAATTTCACTACTGTCCTAAAACACAGCTATGTTATCAAACATCCTCTATGTTTTCTAATAATGCTAACCCTAACCCTAGCTTAGGGTTTGGGCAGTTAGGGTTAGGGGTCAGATTTTCTTCAATGCAACCTAACACTCATTTAAGCAGAAAATAGAACTCAGGGCATCAAAATATTAGTCTGATAGACTTAGCAGCCTTGCCACAACAAACAAAATGTCTCTATCGTAGTACAGTTTCATTTTCTGACAAGTATTCTGTTATTGGAAATTTTGAGTCGAATCGTACTCTCCACGAGCATGGTATCAGCCTTCAACAGCCTAGGAGTCTGGAAAACCCAAAATATTTCAGCTAGAACTGTAAAAATGGCAGTGCATTGATTGCCAAATGCAACAGATTGAGACGTTTAACCACTTTGTTTCAAACTTTTGCTGTTCGGGGATTTAGACAACATCCTCATTTAGGGCAATGCAGCATATAGAGCCATATATGCAACAAAATTAAAAAGTGAACAGAACATTAAAATATCACATTTCCTAAATTTCACTTCTGTCCTAAAACACAGCCATGCCATCAAACATCCTGTATGTTTTCTAATAATGCTAACCCTAACCCTAGATAAGGGTTTGGGCAGTTATGGTTAGGGGTCAGATTTTCTTCAATGCAACCTAACACTCATTTAAGCAGAAAATAGAACTCAGGGCATCAAAATATTTGTCTGAAAAGACTTAGCAGCCTTGCCACAACAAACAAAATGTCTCTACGGTAGTACAGTTTCATTTTTTGACAAGTATTCTGTTATTGGATATTTTGTGTCGAATCGTAGTCTCGACAAGCATGGTATCAGCCTTCAACAGCCTAGGAGTCTGGAAAACCCAAAATATTTCAGCTAGAACTGTAAAAATGGCAGTGCATTGATTGCCAAATGCAACAGATTGAGACGTTTAACCACTTTCTTTCAAACTTTTGCTGTTCGGGGATTTAGACAACATCCTCATTTAGGGCAATGCAGCATATAGAGCCATATATGCAACAAAATTAAAAAGTGAAGAGAACATTAAAATATCACATTAACTAAATTTCACTTCTGTCCTAAAACACAGCCATGTTCTAAAACATCCTCTATGTTTTCCAATAATGCTAACCCTAACCCTAGCTAAGGGTTTGGGCAGTTAGGGTTAGGGGTCAGATTTTCTTCAATGCAACCTAACACTCATTTAAGCAGAAAATAGAACTCAGGGCATCAAAATATTAGTCTGATAGACTTAGCAGCCTTGCCACAACAAACAAAATGTCTCTACCGTAGTACAGTTTCATTTTTTGATAAGTATTCTGTTATTGGAAATTTTGAGTCGAATTGTACTCTCCACGAGCATGGTATCAGCCTTCAACAGCCTAGGAGTCTGGAAAACCCAAAACATTTCAGCTAGAACTGTAAAAATGGCAGTGCATTGATTGCCAAATGCAACAGATTGAGACGTTTAACCACTTTGTTCCAAACTTTTGCTGTTCGGGGATTTAGACAACATCCTCATTTAGGGCAATGCAGCATATAGAGCCATATATGCAACAAAATTAAAAAGTGAACAGAACATTAAAATATCACATTTCCTAAATTTCACTTCTGTCCTAAAACACAGCCATGTTATCAAACATCCTCTATGTTTTCTAATAATGCTAACCCTAACCCTAGCTTAGGGTTTGGGCAGTTATGGTTAGGGGTCAGATTTTCTTCAATGCAACCTAACACTCATTTAAGCAGAAAATAGAACTCAGGGCATCAAAATATTAGTCTGAAAAGACTTAGCAGCCTTGCCACAACAAACAAAATGTCTCTTCCGTAGTACAGTTTCATTTTTTGACAAGTATTCTGTTATTGGATATTTTGTGTCGAATCGTAGTCTCGACAAGCATGGTATCAGCCTTCAACAGCATAGGAGTCTGGAAAACCCAAAATATTTCAGCTAGAACTGTAAAAATGGCAGTGCATTGATTGCCAAATGCAACAGATTGAGACGTTTAACCACTTTCTTTCAAACTTTTGCTGTTCGGGGATTTAGACAACATCCTCATTTAGGGCAATGCAGCATATAGAGCCATATATGCAACAAAATTAAGAAGTGAACAGAACATTAAAATATCACATTTCCTAAATTTCACTTCTGTCCTAAAGCACAGCCATGCCATCAAACATCCTCTATGTTTTCTAATAATGCTAACCCTAACCCTAGCTAAGGGTTTGGGCAGTTAGGGTTAGGGGTCAGATTTTCTTCAATGCAACCTAACACTCATTTAAGCAGAAAATAGAACTCAGGGCATCAAAATATTAGTCTGATAGACTTAGCAGCCTTGCCACAACCAACAAAATGTCTCTACCGTTGTACAGCTTCATTTTTTGACAAGTATTCTGTTATTGGAAATTTTGTGTCGAATCGTACTCTCCACGAGCATGGTATCAGCCTTCAACAGATTAGGAGTCTGGAAAACCCAAAATATTTCAGCTAGAACTGTAAAAATGGCAGTGCATTGATTGCCAAATGCAACAGATTGAGACGTTTAACCAATTTCTTTCAAACTTTTGCTGTTTGGGGATTTAGACAACATCCTTATTTAGGGCAATGCAGCATATAGAGCCATATATGCAACAAAATTAAAAAGTGAAGAGAACATTAAAATATCACATTTCCTAAATTTCACTTCTGTCCTAAAACACATCCATGCTATCAAACATCCTCTATGTTTTCTAATAATGCTAACCCTAACCCTAGCTTAGGGTTTGGGCAGTTAGGGTTAGGGGTCAGATTTTCTTCAATGCAACCTAACACTCATTTAAGCAGAAAATAGAACTCAGGGCATCAAAATATTTGTCTGAAAAGACTTAGCAGCCTTGCCACAACAAACAAAATGTCTCTACGGTAGTACAGTTTCATTTTTTGACAAGTATTCTGTTATTGGATATTTTGTGTCGAATCGTAGTCTCGACAAGCATGGTATCAGCCTTCAACAGCCTAGGAGTCTGGAAAACCCAAAATATTTCAGCTAGAACTGTAAAAATGGCAGTGCATTGATTGCCAAATGCAACAGATTGAGACGTTTAACCACTTTCTTTCAAACTTTTGCTGTTCGGGGATTTAGACAACATCCTCATTTAGGGCAATGCAGCATATAGAGCCATATATGCAACAAAATTAAAAAGTGAAGAGAACATTAAAATATCACATTAACTAAATTTCACTTCTGTCCTAAAACACAGCCATGTTCTAAAACATCCTCTATGTTTTCTAATAATGCTAACCCTAACCCTAGCTAAGGGTTTGGGCAGTTAGGGTTAGGGGTCAGATTTTCTTCAATGCAACCTAACACTCATTTAAGCAGAAAATAGAACTCAGGGCATCAAAATATTAGTCTGATAGACTTAGCAGCCTTGCCACAACAAACAAAATGTCTCTACCGTAGTACAGTTTCATTTTTTGATAAGTATTCTGTTATTGGAAATTTTGAGTCGAATTGTACTCTCCACGAGCATGGTATCAGCCTTCAACAGCCTAGGAGTCTGGAAAACCCAAAACATTTCAGCTAGAACTGTAAAAATGGCAGTGCATTGATTGCCAAATGCAACAGATTGAGACGTTTAACCACTTTCTTTCAAACTTTTGCTGTTCGGGGATTTAGACAACATCCTCATTTAGGGCAATGCAGCATATAGAGCCATACTGTATATGCAACAAAATTAAAAAGTGAAGAGAACATTAAAATATCACATTTCCTAAATTTCACTTCTGTCCTAAAACACAGTCATGTTATCAAACATCCTCTATGTTTTCTAATAATGCTAACCCTAACCCTAGCTTAGGGTTTGGGCAGTTTGGGTTAGGGGTCAGATTTTCTTCAATGCAACCTAACACTCATTTAAGCAGAAAATAGAACTCAGAGCATCAAAATATTTGTCTGAAAAGACTTAGCAGCCTTGCCACAACAAACAAAATGTCTCTACTGTAGTACAGTTTCATTTCTTGACAAGTATTCTGTTATTGGAAATTTTGAGTCGAATTGTACTCTCCACGACCATGGTATCAGCCTTCAACAGCCTAGGAGTCTGGAAAACCCAAAACATTTCAGCTAAAACTGTAAAAATGGCAGTGCATTGATTGCCAAATGCAACAGATTGAGACGTTTAACCACTTTCTTTCAAACTTTTGCTGTTCGGGGATTTAGACAACATCCTCATTTAGGGCAATGCAGCATATAGAGCCATATATGCAACAAAATTAAAAAGTGAACAGAACATTAAAATATCACATTTCCTAAATTTCACTTCTGTCCTAAAACACAGCCATGTTATCAAACATCCTCTATGTTTTCTAATAATGCTAACCCTAACCCTAGCTTAGGGTTTGGGCAGTTAGGGTTAGGGGTCAGATTTTCTTCAATGCAACCTAACACTCATTTAAGCAGAAAATAGAACTCAGGGCATCAAAATAATAGTGTGAAAAGACTTAGCAGCCTTGCCACAACAAACAAAATGTCTCTTCTGTAGTACAGTTTCATTTTTTGACAAGTATTCTGTTATTGGAAATTTTGTGTCGAATCGTAGTCTACACGAGAATGGTATCAGCCTTCAACAGCCTAGGAGTCTGGAAAACCCAAAACATTTCAGCTAGAACTGTAAAAATGGCAGTGCATTGATTGCCAAATGCAACAGATTGAGACGTTTAACCACTTTCTTTCAAACTTTTGCTGTTCGGGGATTTAGACAACATCCTCATTTAGGGCAATGCAGCATATAGAGCCATATATGCAACAAAATTAAAAAGTGAAGAGAACATTAAAATATCACATTTCCTAAATTTCACTTCTGTCCTAAAACACAGCCATGTTATCAAACATCCTCTATGTTTTCTAATAATGCTAACCCTAACCCTAGCTTAGGGTTTGGGCAGTTAGGGTTAGGGGTCAGATTTTCTTCAATGCAACCTAACACTCATTTAAGCAGAAAATAGAACTCAGAGCATCAAAATATTTGTCTGAAAAGACTTAGCAGCCTTGCCACAACAAACAAAATGTCTCTACTGTAGTACAGTTTCATTTTTTGACAAGTATTCTGTTATTGGAAATTTTGAGTCGAATTGTACTCTCCACGAGCATGGTATCAGCCTACAACAGCCTAGGAGTCTGGAAAACCCAAAACATTTCAGCTAGAACTGTAAAAATGGCAGTGCATTGATTGCCAAATGCAACAGATTGAGACGTTTAACCACTTTCTTTCAAACTTTTGCTGTTCGGGGATTTAGACAACATCCTCATTTAGGGCAATGCAGCATATAGAGCCATATATGCAACAAAATTAAAAAGTGAAGAGAACATTAAAATAGCACATTTCCTAAATTTCACTTCTGTCCTAAAGCACAGCCATGCCATCAAACATCCTCTATGTTTTCTAATAATGCTAACCCTAACCCTAGCTAAGGGTTTGGGCAGTTAGGGTTAGGGTCAGATTTTCTTCAATGCAACCTAACACTCATTTAAGCAGAAAATAGAACTCAGGGCATCAAAATATTAGTCTGATAGACTTAGCAGCCTTGCCACAACAAACAAAATGTCTCTACCGTAGTACAGTTTCATTTTTTGACAAGTATTCTGTTATTGGAAATTTTGAGTCGAATTGTACTCTCCACGACCATGGTATCAGTCTTCAACAGCCTAGGAGTCTAGAAAACCCAAAACATTTCAGCTAGAACTGTAAAAATGGCAGTGCATTGATTGCCAAATGCAACAGATTGAGACGTTTAACCACTTTCTTTCAAACTTTTGCTGTTCGGGGATTTAGACAACATCCTCATTTAGGGCAATGCAGCATATAGAGCCATATATGCAACAAAATTAAAAAGTGAACAGAACATTAAAATATCATATTTCCTAAATTTCACTTCTGTCCTAAAACACAGCCATGTTATCAAACATCCTCTATGTTTTCTAATAATGCTAACCCTAACCCTAGCTTAGGGTTTGGGCAATTAGGGTTAGGGGTCAGATTTTCTTCAATGCAACCTAACACTCATTTAAGCAGAAAATAGAACTCAGGGCATCAAAATATTTGTCTGAAAAGACTTAGCAGCCTTGCCACAACAAACAAAATGTCTATATCGTAGTACAGTTTCATTTTTTGACAAGTATTCTGTTATTGGAAATTTTGAGTCGAATTGTACTCTCCACGAGCATGGTATCAGCCTTCAACAGCCTAGGAGTCTGGAAAACCCAAAACATTTCAGCTAGAACTGTAAAAATGGCAGTGCATTAATTGCCAATTGCAACAGATTGAGACGTTTAACCACTTTCTTTCAAACTTTTGCTGTTCGGGGATTTAGACAACATCCTCATTTAGGGCAATGCAGCATATAGAGCCATATATGCAACAAAATTAAAAAGTGAAGAGAACATTAAAATATCACATTTCCTAAATTTCACTTCTATGCTAAAACACAGCTATGTTATCAAACATCCTCTATGTTTTCTAATAATGCTAACCCTAACCCTAGCTTAGGGTTTGGGCAGTTAGGGTTAGGGGTCAGATTTTCTTCAATGCAACCTAACACTCATTTAAGCAGAAAATAGAACTCAGGGCATCAAAATATTAGTCTGATAGACTTAGCAGCCTTGCCACAACAAACAAAATGTCTCTATCGTAGTACAGTTTCATTTTTTGACAAGTATTCTGTTATTGGAAATTTTGAGTCGAATCGTACTCTCCACGAGCATGGTATCAGCCTTCAACTGCCTAGGAGTCTGGAAAACCAAAAATATTTCAGCTAGAACTGTAAAAATGGCAGTGCATTGATTGCCAAATGCAACAGATTGAGACGTTTAACCACTTTGTTTCAAACTTTTGCTGTTCGGGGATTTAGACAACATCCTCATTTAGGGCAATGCAGCATATAGAGCCATATATGCAACAAAATTAAAAAGTGAACAGAACATTAAAATATCACATTTCCTAAATTTCACTTCTGTCCTAAAACACAGCCATGCCATCAAACATCCTGTATGTTTTCTAATAATGCTAACCCTAACCCTAGCTAAGGGTTTGGGCAGTTATGGTTAGGGGTCAGATTTTCTTCAATGCAACCTAACACTCATTTAAGCAGAAACTAGAACTCAGGGCATCAAAATATTTGTCTGAAAAGACTTAGCAGCCTTGCCACAACAAACAAAATGTCTCTACGGTAGTACAGTTTCATTTTTTGACAAGTATTCTGTTATTGGATATTTTGTGTCGAATCGTAGTCTCGACAAGCATGGGATCAGCCTTCAACAGCCTAGGAGTCTGGAAAACCCAAAATATTTCAGCTAGAACTGTAAAAATGGCAGTGCATTGATTGCCAAATGCAACAGATTGAGACGTTTAACCACTTTCTTTCAAACTTTTGCTGTTCGGGGATTTAGACAACATCCTCATTTAGGGCAATGCAGCATATAGAGCCATACTGTATATGCAACAAAATTAAAAAGTGAAGAGAACATTAAAATATCACATTTCCTAAATTTCACTTCTGTCCTAAAACACAGTCATGTTATCAAACATCCTCTATGTTTTCTAATAATGCTAACCCTAACCCTAGCTTAGGGTTTGGGCAGTTAGGGTTAGGGGTCAGATTTTCTTCAATGCAACCTAACACTCATTTAAGCAGAAAATAGAACTCAGAGCATCAAAATATTTGTCTGAAAAGACTTAGCAGCCTTGCCACAACAAACAAAATGTCTCTACTGTAGTACAGTTTCATTTTTTGACAAGTATTCTGTTATTGGAAATTTTGAGTCGAATTGTACTCTCCACGACCATGGTATCAGCCTTCAACAGCCTAGGAGTCTGGAAAACCCAAAACATTTCAGCTAGAACTGTAAAAATGGCAGTGCATTGATTGCCAAATGCAACAGATTGAGACGTTTAACCACTTTCTTTCAAACTTTTGCTGTTCGGGGATTTAGACAACATCCTCATTTAGGGCAATGCAGCATATAGAGCCATATATGCAACAAAATTAAAAAGTGAACAGAACATTAAAATATCACATTTCCTAAATTTCACTTCTGTCCTAAAACACAGCCATGTTATCAAACATCCTCTATGTTTTCTAATAATGCTAACCCTAACCCTAGCTTAGGGTTTGGGCAGTTAGGGTTAGGGGTCAGATTTTCTTCAATGCAACCTAACACTCATTTAAGCAGAAAATAGAACTCAGGGCATCAAAATATTAGTCTGATAGACTTAGCAGCCTTGCCACAACAAACAAAATGTCTCTACCGTAGTACAGTTTCATTTTTTGACAAGTATTCTGTTATTGGAAATTTTGTGTCGAATCGTACTCTCCACGAGCATGGTTTCAGCCTTCAACAGCCTAGGAGTCTGGAAAACCCAAAATATTTCAGCTAGAACTGTAAAAATGGCAGTGCATTGATTGCCAAATGCAACAGATTGAGACGTTTAACCACTTTCTTTCAAACTTTTGCTGTTCGGGGATTTAGACAACATCCTCATTTAGGGCAATGCAGCATATAGAGCCATATATGCAACAAAATTAAAAAGTGAACAGAACATTAAAATATCACATTTCCTAAATTTCACTTCTGTCCTAAAACACAGCCATGTTATCAAACATCCTCTATGTTTTCTAATAATGCTAACCCTAACCCTAGCTTAGGGTTTGGGCAGTTAGGGTTAGGGGTCAGATTTTCTTCAATGCAACCTAACACTCATTTAAGCAGAAAATAGAACTCAGGGCATCAAAATATTAGTCTGAAAAGACTTATCAGCCTTGCCACAACAAACAAAATGTCTCTTCCGTAGTACAGTTTCATTTTTTGACAAGTATTCTGTTATTGGATATTTTGTGTCGAATCGTAGTCTCGACAAGCATGGTATCAGCCTTCAACAGCATAGGAGTCTGGAAAACCCAAAATATTTCAGCTAGAACTGTAAAAATGGCAGTGCATTGATTGCCAAATGCAACAGATTGAGACGTTTAACCACTTTCTTTCAAACTTTTGCTGTTCGGGGATTTAGACAACATCCTCATTTAGGGCAATGCAGCATATAGAGCCATATATGCAACAAAATTAAGAAGTGAACAGAACATTAAAATATCACATTTCCTAAATTTCACTTCTGTCCTAAAGCACAGCCATGCCATCAAACATCCTCTATGTTTTCTAATAATGCTAACCCTAACCCTAGCTAAGGGTTTGGGCAGTTAGGGTTAGGGGTCAGATTTTCTTCAATGCAACCTAACACTCATTTAAGCAGAAAATAGAACTCAGGGCATCAAAATATTACTCTGATAGACTTAGCAGCCTTGCCACAACCAACAAAATGTCTCTACCGTTGTACAGTTTCATTTTTTGACAAGTATTCTGTTATTGGAAATTTTGTGTCGAATCGTACTCTCCACGAGCATGGTATCAGCCTTCAACAGATTAGGAGTCTGGAAAACCCAAAATATTTCAGCTAGAACTGTAAAAATGGCAGTGCATTGATTGCCAAATGCAACAGATTGAGACGTTTAACCAATTTCTTTCAAACTTTTGCTGTTTGGGGATTTAGACAACATCCTTATTTAGGGCAATGCAGCATATAGAGCCATATATGCAACAAAATTAAAAAGTGAAGAGAACATTAAAATATCACATTTCCTAAATTTCACTTCTGTCCTAAAACACATCCATGCTATCAAACATCCTCTATGTTTTCTGATAATGCTAACCCTAACCCTAGCTTAGGGTTTGGGCAGTTAGGGTTAGGGGTCAGATTTTCTTCAATGCAACCTAACACTCATTTAAGCAGAAAATAGAACTCAGGGCATCAAAATATTTGTCTGAAAAGACTTAGCAGCCTTGCCACAACAAACAAAATGTCTCTACCGTAGTACAGTTTCATTTTTTGACAAGTATTCTGTTATTGGAAATCTTGTGTCGAATCGTAATCTCGACAAGCATGGTATCAGCCTTCAACAGCCTAGGAGTCTGGAAAACCCAAAACATTTCAGCTAGAACTGTAAAAATGGCAGTGCATTAATTGCCAATTGCAACAGATTGAGACGTTTAACCACTTTCTTTCAAACTTTTGCTGTTCGGGGATTTAGACAACATCCTCATTTAGGGCAATGCAGCATATAGAGCCATATATGCAACAAAATTAAAAAGTGAAGAGAACATTAAAATATCACATTTCCTAAATTTCACTACTGTCCTAAAACACAGCTATGTTATCAAACATCCTCTATGTTTTCTAATAATGCTAACCCTAACCCTAGCTTAGGGTTTGGGCAGTTAGGGTTAGGGGTCAGATTTTCTTCAATGCAACCTAACACTCATTTAAGCAGAAAATAGAACTCAGGGCATCAAAATATTACTCTGATAGACTTAGCAGCCTTGCCACAACAAACAAAATGTCTCTATCGTAGTACAGTTTCATTTTCTGACAAGTATTCTGTTATTGGAAATTTTGAGTCGAATCGTACTCTCCACGAGCATGGTATCAGCCTTCAACAGCCTAGGAGTCTGGAAAACCCAAAATATTTCAGCTAGAACTGTAAAAATGGCAGTGCATTGATTGCCAAATGCAACAGATTGAGACGTTTAACCACTTTGTTTCAAACTTTTGCTGTTCGGGGATTTAGACAACATCCTCATTTAGGGCAATGCAGCATATAGAGCCATATATGCAACAAAATTAAAAAGTGAACAGAACATTAAAATATCACATTTCCTAAATTTCACTTCTGTCCTAAAACACAGCCATGCCATCAAACATCATGTATGTTTTCTAATAATGCTAACCCTAACCCTAGCTAAGGGTTTGGGCAGTTATGGTTAGGGGTCAGATTTTCTTCAATGCAACCTAACACTCATTTAAGCAGAAAATAGAACTCAGGGCATCAAAATATTTGTCTGAAAAGACTTAGCAGCCTTGCCACAACAAACAAAATGTCTCTACGGTAGTACAGTTTCATTTTTTGACAAGTATTCTGTTATTGGATATTTTGTGTCGAATCGTAGTCTCGACAAGCATGGTATCAGCCTTCAACAGCCTAGGAGTCTGGAAAACCCAAAATATTTCAGCTAGAACTGTAAAAATGGCAGTGCATTGATTGCCAAATGCAACAGATTGAGACGTTTAACCACTTTCTTTCAAACTTTTGCTGTTCGGGGATTTAGACAACATCCTCATTTAGGGCAATGCAGCATATAGAGCCATATATGCAACAAAATTAAAAAGTGAAGAGAACATTAAAATATCACATTAACTAAATTTCACTTCTGTCCTAAAACACAGCCATGTTCTAAAACATCCTCTATGTTTTCTAATAATGCTAACCCTAACCCTAGCTAAGGGTTTGGGCAGTTAGGGTTAGGGGTCAGATTTTCTTCAATGCAACCTAACACTCATTTAAGCAGAAAATAGAACTCAGGGCATCAAAATATTAGTCTGATAGACTTAGCAGCCTTGCCACAACAAACAAAATGTCTCTACCGTAGTACAGTTTCATTTTTTGATAAGTATTCTGTTATTGGAAATTTTGAGTCGAATTGTACTCTCCACGAGCATGGTATCAGCCTTCAACAGCCTAGGAGTCTGGAAAACCCAAAACATTTCAGCTAGAACTGTAAAAATGGCAGTGCATTGATTGCCAAATGCAACAGATTGAGACGTTTAACCACTTTGTTCCAAACTTTTGCTGTTCGGGGATTTAGACAACATCCTTATTTAGGGCAATGCAGCATATAGAGCCATATATGCAACAAAATTAAAAAGTGAACAGAACATTAAAATATCACATTTCCTAAATTTCACTTCTGTCCTAAAACACAGCCATGTTATCAAACATCCTCTATGTTTTCTAATAATGCTAACCCTAACCCTAGCTTAGGGTTTGGGCAGTTATGGTTAGGGGTCAGATTTTCTTCAATGCAACCTAACACTCATTTAAGCAGAAAATAGAACTCAGGGCATCAAAATATTAGTCTGAAAAGACTTAGCAGCCTTGCCACAACAAACAAAATGTCTCTTCCGTAGTACAGTTTCATTTTTTGACAAGTATTCTGTTATTGGATATTTTGTGTCGAATCGTAGTCTCGACAAGCATGGTATCAGCCTTCAACAGCATAGGAGTCTGGAAAACCCAAAATATTTCAGCTAGAACTGTAAAAATGGCAGTGCATTGATTGCCAAATGCAACAGATTGAGACGTTTAACCACTTTCTTTCAAACTTTTGCTGTTCGGGGATTTAGACAACATCCTCATTTAGGGCAATGCAGCATATAGAGCCATATATGCAACAAAATTAAGAAGTGAACAGAACATTAAAATATCACATTTCCTAAATTTCACTTCTGTCCTAAAGCACAGCCATGCCATCAAACATCCTCTATGTTTTCTAATAATGCTAACCCTAACCCTAGCTAAGGGTTTGGGCAGTTAGGGTTAGGGGTCAGATTTTCTTCAATGCAACCTAACACTCATTTAAGCAGAAAATAGAACTCAGGGCATCAAAATATTAGTCTGATAGACTTAGCAGCCTTGCCACAACCAACAAAATGTCTCTACCGTTGTACAGTTTCATTTTTTGACAAGTATTCTGTTATTGGAAATTTTGTGTCGAATCGTACTCTCCACGAGCATGGTATCAGCCTTCAACAGATTAGGAGTCTGGAAAACCCAAAATATTTCAGCTAGAACTGTAAAAATGGCAGTGCATTGATTGCCAAATGCAACAGATTGAGACGTTTAACCAATTTCTTTCAAACTTTTGCTGTTTGGGGATTTAGACAACATCCTTATTTAGGGCAATGCAGCATATAGAGCCATATATGCAACAAAATTAAAAAGTGAAGAGAACATTAAAATATCACATTTCCTAAATTTCACTTCTGTCCTAAAACACATCCATGCTATCAAACATCCTCTATGTTTTCTAATAATGCTAACCCTAACCCTAGCTTAGGGTTTGGGCAGTTAGGGTTAGGGGTCAGATTTTCTTCAATGCAACCTAACACTCATTTAAGCAGAAAATAGAACTCAGGGCATCAAAATATTTGTCTGAAAAGACTTAGCAGCCTTGCCACAACAAACAAAATGTCTCTACGGTAGTACAGTTTCATTTTTTGACAAGTATTCTGTTATTGGATATTTTGTGTCGAATCGTAGTCTCGACAAGCATGGTATCAGCCTTCAACAGCCTAGGAGTCTGGAAAACCCAAAATATTTCAGCTAGAACTGTAAAAATGGCAGTGCATTGATTGCCAAATGCAACAGATTTAGACGTTTAACCACTTTCTTTCAAACTTTTGCTGTTCGGGGATTTAGACAACATCCTCATTTAGGGCAATGCAGCATATAGAGCCATATATGCAACAAAATTAAAAAGTGAAGAGAACATTAAAATATCACATTAACTAAATTTCACTTCTGTCCTAAAACACAGCCATGTTCTAAAACATCCTCTATGTTTTCTAATAATGCTAACCCTAACCCTAGCTAAGGGTTTGGGCAGTTAGGGTTAGGGGTCAGATTTTCTTCAATGCAACCTAACACTCATTTAAGCAGAAAATAGAACTCAGGGCATCAAAATATTAGTCTGATAGACTTAGCAGCCTTGCCACAACAAACAAAATGTCTCTACCGTAGTACAGTTTCATTTTTTGATAAGTATTCTGTTATTGGAAATTTTGAGTCGAATTGTACTCTCCACGAGCATGGTATCAGCCTTCAACAGCCTAGGAGTCTGGAAAACCCAAAACATTTCAGCTAGAACTGTAAAAATGGCAGTGCATTGATTGCCAAATGCAACAGATTGAGACGTTTAACCACTTTCTTTCAAACTTTTGCTGTTCGGGGATTTAGACAACATCCTCATTTAGGGCAATGCAGCATATAGAGCCATATATGCAACAAAATTAAAAAGTGAACAGAACATTAAAATATCACATTTCCTAAATTTCACTTCTGTCCTAAAACACAGCCATGTTATCAAACATCCTCTATGTTTTCTAATAATGCTAACCCTAACCCTAGCTTAGGGTTTGGGCAGTTAGGGTTAGGGGTCAGATTTTCTTCAATGCAACCTAACACTCATTTAAGCAGAAAATAGAACTCAGGGCATCAAAATAATAGTGTGAAAAGACTTAGCAGCCTTGCCACAACAAACAAAATGTCTCTTCTGTAGTACAGTTTCATTTTTTGACAAGTATTCTGTTATTGGAAATTTTGTGTCGAATCGTAGTCTACACGAGAATGGTATCAGCCTTCAACAGCCTAGGAGTCTGGAAAACCCAAAACATTTCAGCTAGAACTGTAAAAATGGCAGTGCATTGATTGCCAAATGCAACAGATTGAGACGTTTAACCACTTTCTTTCAAACTTTTGCTGTTCGGGGATTTAGACAACATCCTCATTTAGGGCAATGCAGCATATAGAGCCATATATGCAACAAAATTAAAAAGTGAAGAGAACATTAAAATAGCACATTTCCTAAATTTCACTTCTGTCCTAAAGCACAGCCATGCCATCAAACATCCTCTATGTTTTCTAATTATGCTAACCCTAACCCTAGCTAAGGGTTTGGGCAGTTAGGGTTAGGGGTCAGATTTTCTTCAATGCAACCTAACACTCATTTAAGCAGAAAATAGAACTCAGGGCATCAAAATATTAGTCTGATAGACTTAGCAGCCTTGCCACAACAAACAAAATGTCTCTACCGTAGTACAGTTTCATTTTTTGACAAGTATTCTGTTATTGGAAATTTTGTGTCGAATCGTACTCTCCACGAGCATGGTTTCAGCCTTCAACAGCCTAGGAGTCTGGAAAACCCAAAATATTTCAGCTAGAACTGTAAAAATGGCAGTGCATTGATTGCCAAATGCAACAGATTGAGACGTTTAACCACTTTCTTTCAAACTTTTGCTGTTCGGGGATTTAGACAACATCCTCATTTAGGGCAATGCAGCATATAGAGCCATATATGCAACAAAATTAAAAAGTGAACAGAACATTAAAATATCACATTTCCTAAATTTCACTTCTGTCCTAAAACACAGCCATGTTATCAAACATCCTCTATGTTTTCTAATAATGCTAACCCTAACCCTAGCTTAGGGTTTGGGCAGTTAGGGTTAGGGGTCAGATTTTCTTCAATGCAACCTAACACTCATTTAAGCAGAAAATAGAACTCAGAGCATCAAAATATTTGTCTGAAAAGACTTAGCAGCCTTGCCACAACAAACAAAATGTCTCTACTGTAGTACAGTTTCATTTTTTGACAAGTATTCTGTTATTGGAAATTTTGAGTCGAATTGTACTCTCCACGAGCATGGTATCAGCCTACAACAGCCTAGGAGTCTGGAAAACCCAAAACATTTCAGCTAGAACTGTAAAAATGGCAGTGCATTGATTGCCAAATGCAACAGATTGAGACGTTTAACCACTTTCTTTCAAACTTTTGCTGTTCGGGGATTTAGACAACATCCTCATTTAGGGCAATGCAGCATATAGAGCCATATATGCAACAAAATTAAAAAGTGAAGAGAACATTAAAATAGCACATTTCCTAAATTTCACTTCTGTCCTAAAGCACAGCCATGCCATCAAACATCCTCTATGTTTTCTAATAATGCTAACCCTAACCCTAGCTAAGGGTTTGGGCAGTTAGGGTTAGGGTCAGATTTTCTTCAATGCAACCTAACACTCATTTAAGCAGAAAATAGAACTCAGGGCATCAAAATATTAGTCTGATAGACTTAGCAGCCTTGCCACAACAAACAAAATGTCTCTACCGTAGTACAGTTTCATTTTTTGACAAGTATTCTGTTATTGGAAATTTTGAGTCGAATTGTACTCTCCACGACCATGGTATCAGTCTTCAACAGCCTAGGAGTCTAGAAAACCCAAAACATTTCAGCTAGAACTGTAAAAATGGCAGTGCATTGATTGCCAAATGCAACAGATTGAGACGTTTAACCACTTTCTTTCAAACTTTTGCTGTTCGGGGATTTAGACAACATCCTCATTTAGGGCAATGCAGCATATAGAGCCATATATGCAACAAAATTAAAAAGTGAACAGAACATTAAAATATCATATTTCCTAAATTTCACTTCTGTCCTAAAACACAGCCATGTTATCAAACATCCTCTATGTTTTCTAATAATGCTAACCCTAACCCTAGCTTAGGGTTTGGGCAGTTAGGGTTAGGGGTCAGATTTTCTTCAATGCAACCTAACACTCATTTAAGCAGAAAATAGAACTCAGGGCATCAAAATATTTGTCTGAAAAGACTTAGCAGCCTTGCCACAACAAACAAAATGTCTATATCGTAGTACAGTTTCATTTTTTGACAAGTATTCTGTTATTGGAAATTTTGAGTCGAATTGTACTCTCCACGAGCATGGTATCAGCCTTCAACAGCCTAGGAGTCTGGAAAACCCAAAACATTTCAGCTAGAACTGTAAAAATGGCAGTGCATTAATTGCCAATTGCAACAGATTGAGACGTTTAACCACTTTCTTTCAAACTTTTGCTGTTCGGGGATTTAGACAACATCCTCATTTAGGGCAATGCAGCATATAGAGCCATATATGCAACAAAATTAAAAAGTGAAGAGAACATTAAAATATCACATTTCCTAAATTTCACTTCTATGCTAAAACACAGCTATGTTATCAAACATCCTCTATGTTTTCTAATAATGCTAACCCTAACCCTAGCTTAGGGTTTGGGCAGTTAGGGTTAGGGGTCAGATTTTCTTCAATGCAACCTAACACTCATTTAAGCAGAAAATAGAACTCAGGGCATCAAAATATTAGTCTGATAGACTTAGCAGCCTTGCCACAACAAACAAAATGTCTCTATCGTAGTACAGTTTCATTTTTTGACAAGTATTCTGTTATTGGAAATTTTGAGTCGAATCGTACTCTCCACGAGCATGGTATCAGCCTTCAACTGCCTAGGAGTCTGGAAAACCAAAAATATTTCAGCTAGAACTGTAAAAATGGCAGTGCATTGATTGCCAAATGCAACAGATTGAGACGTTTAACCACTTTGTTTCAAACTTTTGCTGTTCGGGGATTTAGACAACATCCTCATTTAGGGCAATGCAGCATATAGAGCCATATATGCAACAAAATTAAAAAGTGAACAGAACATTAAAATATCACATTTCCTAAATTTCACTTCTGTCCTAAAACACAGCCATGCCATCAAACATCCTGTATGTTTTCTAATAATGCTAACCCTAACCCTAGCTAAGGGTTTGGGCAGTTATGGTTAGGGGTCAGATTTTCTTCAATGCAACCTAACACTCATTTAAGCAGAAAATAGAACTCAGGGCATCAAAATATTTGTCTGAAAAGACTTAGCAGCCTTGCCACAACAAACAAAATGTCCCTACTGTAGTACAGTTTCATTTTTTGACAAGTATTCTGTTATTGGAAATTTTGAGTCGAATTGTACTCTCCACGACCATGGTATCAGCCTTCAACAGCCTAGGAGTCTGGAAAACCCAAAACATTTCAGCTAGAACTGTAAAAATGGCAGTGCATTGATTGCCAAATGCAACAGATTGAGACGTTCAACCACTTTCTTTCAAACTTTTGCTGTTCGGGGATTTAGACAACATCCTCATTTAGGGCAATGCAGCATATAGAGCCATATATGCAACAAAATTAAAAAGTGAACAGAACATTAAAATATCACATTTCCTAAATTTCACTTCTGTCCTAAAACACAGCCATGTTATCAAACATCCTCTATGTTTTCTAATAATGCTAACCCTAACCCTAGGTAAGGGTTTGGGCAGTTAGGGTTAGGGGTCAGATTTTCTTCAATGCAACCTAACACTCATTTAAGCAGAAAATAGAACTCAGGGCATCAAAATATTAGTCTGATAGACTTAGCAGCCTTGCCACAACAAACAAAATGTCTCTACCGTAGTACAGTTTCATTTTTTGACAAGTATTCTGTTATTGGAAATTTTGTGTCGAATCGTACTCTCCACGAGCATGGTATCAGCCTTCAACAGCCTAGGAGTCTGGAAAACCCAAAATATTTCAGCTAGAACTGTAAAAATGGCAGTGCATTGATTGCCAAATGCAACAGATTGAGACGTTTAACCACTTTCTTTCAAACTTTTGCTGTTCGGGGATTTATACAACATCCTCATTTAGGGCAAAGCAGCATATAGAGCCATATATGCAACAAAATTAAAAAGTGAACAGAACATTAAAATATCACATTTCCTAAATTTCACTTCTGTCCTAAAACACAGCCATGTTATCAAACATCCTCTATGTCTTCTAATAATGCTAACCCTAACCCTAGCTTAGGGTTTGGGCAGTTAGGGTTAGGGGTCAGATTTTCTTCAATGCAACCTAACACTCATTTAAGCAGAAAATAGAACTCAGAGCATCAAAATATTTGTCTGAAAAGACTTAGCAGCCTTGCCATAACAAACAAAATGTCTCTACTGTAGTACAGTTTCATTTTTTGACAAGTATTCTGTTATTGGAAATTTTGAGTCGAATTGTACTCTCCACGAGCATGGTATCAGCCTACAACAGCCTAGGAGTCTGGAAAACCCAAAACATTTCAGCTAGAACTGTAAAAATGGCAGTGCATTGATTGCCAAATGCAACAGATTGAGACGTTTAACCACTTTCTTTCAAACTTTTGCTGTTCGGGGATTTAGACAACATCCTCATTTAGGGCAATGCAGCATATAGAGCCATATATGCAACAAAATTAAAAAGTGAAGAGAACATTAAAATAGCACATTTCCTAAATTTCACTTCTGTCCTAAAGCACAGCCATGCCATCAAACATCCTCTATGTTTTCTAATAATGCTAACCCTAACCCTAGCTAAGGGTTTGGGCAGTTAGGGTTAGGGTCAGATTTTGTTCAATGCAACCTAACACTCATTTAAGCAGAAAATAGAACTCAGGGCATCAAAATATTAGTCTGATAGACTTAGCAGCCTTGCCACAACAAACAAAATGTCTCTACCGTAGTACAGTTTCATTTTTTGACAAGTATTCTGTTATTGGAAATTTTGAGTCGAATTGTACTCTCCACGACCATGGTATCAGCCTTCAACAGCCTAGGAGTCTAGAAAACCCAAAACATTTCAGCTAGAACTGTAAAAATGGCAGTGCATTGATTGCCAAATGCAACAGATTGAGACGTTTAACCACTTTCTTTCAAACTTTTGCTGTTCGGGGATTTAGACAACATCCTCATTTAGGGCAATGCAGCATATAGAGCCATATATGCAACAAAATTAAAAAGTGAACACAACATTAAAATATCATATTTCCTAAATTTCACTTCTGTCCTAAAACACAGCCATGTTATCAAACATCCTCTATGTTTTCTAATAATGCTAACCCTAACCCTAGCTTAGGGTTTGGGCAGTTAGGGTTAGGGGTCAGATTTTCTTCAATGCAACCTAACACTCATTTAAGCAGAAAATAGAACTCAGGGCATCAAAATATTTGTCTGAAAAGACTTAGCAGCCTTGCCACAACAAACAAAATGTCTATATCGTAGTACAGTTTCATTTTTTGACAAGTATTCTGTTATTGGAAATTTTGAGTCGAATTGTACTCTCCACGAGCATTGTATCAGCCTTCAACAGCCTAGGAGTCTGGAAAACCCAAAACATTTCAGCTAGAACTGTAAAAATGGCAGTGCATTAATTGCCAATTGCAACAGATTGAGACGTTTAACCACTTTCTTTCAAAATTTTGCTGTTCGGGGATTTAGACAACATCCTCATTTAGGGCAATGCAGCATATAGAGCCATATATGCAACAAAATTAAAAAGTGAAGAGAACATTAAAATATCACATTTCCTAAATTTCACTTCTGTCCTAAAACACAGCTATGTTATCAAACATCGTCTATGTTTTCTAATAATGCTAACCCTAACCCTAGCTTAGGGTTTGGGCAGTTAGGGTTAGGGGTCAGATTTTCTTCAATGCAACCTAACACTCATTTAAGCAGAAAATAGAACTCAGGGCATCAAAATATTAGTCTGATAGACTTAGCAGCCTTGCCACAACAAACAAAATGTCTCTATCGTAGTACAGTTTCATTTTTTGACAAGTATTCTGTTATTGGAAATTTTGAGTCGAATCGTACTCTCCACGAGCATGGTATCAGCCTTCAACAGCCTAGGAGTCTGGAAAACCCAAAATATTTCAGCTAGAACTGTAAAAATGGCAGTGCATTGATTGCCAAATGCAACAGATTGAGACGTTTAACCACTTTGTTTCAAACTTTTGCTGTTCGGGGATTTAGACAACATCCTCATTTAGGGCAATGCAGCATATAGAGCCATATATGCAACAAAATTAAAAAGTGAACAGAACATTAAAATATCACATTTCCTAAATTTCACTTCTGTCCTAAAACACAGCCATGCCATCAAACATCCTGTATGTTTTCTAATAATGCTAACCCTAACCCTAGCTAAGGGTTTGGGCAGTTATGGTTAGGGGTCAGATTTTCTTCAATGCAACCTAACACTCATTTAAGCAGAAAATAGAACTCAGGGCATCAAAATATTTGTCTGAAAAGACTTAGCAGCCTTGCCACAACAAACAAAATGTCTCTACGGTAGTACAGTTTCATTTTTTGACAAGTATTCTGTTATTGGATATTTTGTGTCGAATCGTAGTCTCGACAAGCATGGTATCAGCCTTCAACAGCCTAGGAGTCTGGAAAACCCAAAATATTTCAGCTAGAACTGTAAAAATGGCAGTGCATTGATTGCCAAATGCAACAGATTGAGACGTTTAACCACTTTCTTTCAAACTTTTGCTGTTCGGGGATTTAGACAACATCCTCATTTAGGGCAATGCAGCATATAGAGCCATATATGCAACAAAATTAAAAAGTGAAGAGAACATTAAAATATCACATTAACTAAATTTCACTTCTGTCCTAAAACACAGCCATGTTCTAAAACATCCTCTATGTTTTCTAATAATGCTAACCCTAACCCTAGCTAAGGGTTTGGGCAGTTAGGGTTAGGGGTCAGATTTTCTTCAATGCAACCTAACACTCATTTAAGCAGAAAATAGAACTCAGGGCATCAAAATATTAGTCTGATAGACTTAGCAGCCTTGCCACAACAAACAAAATGTCTCTACCGTAGTACAGTTTCATTTTTTGATAAGTATTCTGTTATTGGAAATTTTGAGTCGAATTGTACTCTCCACGAGCATGGTATCAGCCTTCAACAGCCTAGGAGTCTGGAAAACCCAAAACATTTCAGCTAGAACTGTAAAAATGGCAGTGCATTGATTGCCAAATGCAACAGATTGAGACGTTTAACCACTTTCTTTCAAACTTTTGCTGTTCGGGGATTTAGACAACATCCTCATTTAGGGCAATGCAGCATATAGAGCCATACTGTATATGCAACAAAATTAAAAAGTGAAGAGAACATTAAAATATCACATTTCCTAAATTTCACTTCTGTCCTAAAACACAGTCATGTTATCAAACATCCTCTATGTTTTCTAATAATGCTAACCCTAACCCTAGCTTAGGGTTTGGGCAGTTAGGGTTAGGGGTCAGATTTTCTTCAATGCAACCTAACACTCATTTAAGCAGAAAATAGAACTCAGAGCATCAAAATATTTGTCTGAAAAGACGTAGCAGCCTTGCCACAACAAACAAAATGTCTCTACTGTAGTACAGTTTCATTTTTTGACAAGTATTCTGTTATTGGAAATTTTGAGTCGAATTGTACTCTCCACGACCATGGTATCAGCCTTCAACAGCCTAGGAGTCTGGAAAACCCAAAACATTTCAGCTAGAACTGTAAAAATGGCAGTGCATTGATTGCCAAATGCAACAGATTGAGACGTTTAACCACTTTCTTTCAAACTTTTGCTGTTCGGGGATTTAGACAACATCCTCATTTAGGGCAATGCAGCATATAGAGCCATATATGCAACAAAATTAAAAAGTGAACAGAACATTAAAATATCACATTTCCTAAATTTCACTTCTGTCCTAAAACACAGCCATGTTATCAAACATCCTCTATGTTTTCTAATAATGCTAACCCTAACCCTAGCTTAGGGTTTGGGCAGTTAGGGTTAGGGGTCAGATTTTCTTCAATGCAACCTAACACTCATTTAAGCAGAAAATAGAACTCAGGGCATCAAAATATTAGTCTGATAGACTTAGCAGCCTTGCCACAACAAACAAAATGTCTCTACCGTAGTACAGTTTCATTTTTTGACAAGTATTCTGTTATTGGAAATTTTGTGTCGAATCGTACTCTCCACGAGCATGGTTTCAGCCTTCAACAGCCTAGGAGTCTGGAAAACCCAAAATATTTCAGCTAGAACTGTAAAAATGGCAGTGCATTGATTGCCAAATGCAACAGATTGAGACGTTTAACCACTTTCTTTCAAACTTTTGCTGTTCGGGGATTTAGACAACATCCTCATTTAGGGCAATGCAGCATATAGAGCCATATATGCAACAAAATTAAAAAGTGAACAGAACATTAAAATATCACATTTCCTAAATTTCACTTCTGTCCTAAAACACAGCCATGTTATCAAACATCCTCTATGTTTTCTAATAATGCTAACCCTAACCCTAGCTTAGGGTTTGGGCAGTTAGGGTTAGGGGTCAGATTTTCTTCAATGCAACCTAACACTCATTTAAGCAGAAAATAGAACTCAGAGCATCAAAATATTTGTCTGAAAAGACTTAGCAGCCTTGCCACAACAAACAAAATGTCTCTACTGTAGTACAGTTTCATTTTTTGACAAGTATTCTGTTATTGGAAATTTTGAGTCGAATTGTACTCTCCACGAGCATGGTATCAGCCTTCAACAGCCTAGGAGTCTGGAAAACCCAAAACATTTCAGCTAGAACTGTAAAAATGGCAGTGCATTGATTGCCAAATGCAACAGATTGAGACGTTTAACCACTTTCTTTCAAACTTTTGCTGTTCGGGGATTTAGACAACATCCTCATTTAGGGCAATGCAGCATATAGAGCCATATATGCAACAAAATTAAAAAGTGAAGAGAACATTAAAATAGCACATTTCCTAAATTTCACTTCTGTCCTAAAGCACAGCCATGCCATCAAACATCCTCTATGTTTTCTAATAATGCTAACCCTAACCCTAGCTTAGGGTTTGGGCAGTTAGGGTTAGGGGTCAGATTTTGTTCAATGCAACCTAACACTCATTTAAGCAGAAAATAGAACTCAGGGCATCAAAATATTAGTCTGATAGACTTAGCAGCCTTGCCACAACAAACAAAATGTCTCTACCGTAGTACAGTTTCATTTTTTGACAAGTATTCTGTTATTGGAAATTTTGTGTCGAATCGTACTCTCCACGAGCATGGTATCAGCCTTCAACAGATTAGGAGTCTGGAAAAACGAAAATATTTCAGCTAGAACTGTAAAAATGGCAGTGCATTGATTGCCAAATGCAACAGATTGAGACGTTTAACCACTTTCTTTCAAACTTTTGCTGTTCAGGAATTTAGACAACATCCTCATTTAGGGCAATGCAGCATATAGAGCCATATATGCAACAAAATTAAAAAGTGAAGAGAACATTAAAATATCACATTTCCTAAATTTCACTTCTGTCCTAAAACACAGCCATTCCATCAAACATCCTCTATGTTTTCTAATAATGCTAACCCTAACCCTAGCTAAGGGTTTGGGCAGTTAGGGTTAGGGGTCAGATTTTCTTCAATGCAACCTAACACTCATTTAAGCAGAAAATAGAACTCAGGGCATCAAAATATTAGTCTGATAGACTTAGCAGCCTTGCCACAACAAACAAAATGTCTCTACCGTAGTACAGTTTCATTTTTTGACAAGTATTCTGTTATTGGAAATTTTGTGTCGAATCGTACTCTCCACGAGCATGGTATCAGCCTTCAACAGCCTAGGAGTCTGGAAAACCCAAAATATTTCAGCTAGAACTGTAAAAATGGCAGTGCATTGATTGCCAAATGCAACAGATTGAGACGTTTAACCACTTTCTTTCAAACTTTTGCTGTTCGGGGATTTAGACAACATCCTCATTTAGGGCAAAGCAGCATATAGAGCCATATATGCAACAAAATTAAAAAGTGAACAGAACATTAAAATATCACATTTCCTAAATTTCACTTCTGTCCTAAAACACAGCCATGTTATCAAACATCCTCTATGTCTTCTAATAATGCTAACCCTAACCCTAGCTTAGGGTTTGGGCAGTTAGGGTTAGGGGTCAGATTTTCTTCAATGCAACCTAACACTCATTTAAGCAGAAAATAGAACTCAGAGCATCAAAATATTTGTCTGAAAAGACTTAGCAGCCTTGCCATAACAAACAAAATGTCTCTACTGTAGTACAGTTTCATTTTTTGACAAGTATTCTGTTATTGGAAATTTTGAGTCGAATTGTACTCTCCACGAGCATGGTATCAGCCTACAACAGCCTAGGAGTCTGGAAAACCCAAAACATTTCAGCTAGAACTGTAAAAATGGCAGTGCATTGATTGCCAAATGCAACAGATTGAGACGTTTAACCACTTTCTTTCAAACTTTTGCTGTTCGGGGATTTAGACAACATCCTCATTTAGGGCAATGCAGCATATAGAGCCATATATTCAACAAAATTAAAAAGTGAAGAGAACATTA
This sequence comes from Atractosteus spatula, assembly GCF_055471065.1. Classification (NCBI taxonomy): domain Eukaryota; kingdom Metazoa; phylum Chordata; class Actinopteri; order Semionotiformes; family Lepisosteidae; genus Atractosteus; species Atractosteus spatula. Next base: position 8,568,108 of record NC_142720.1, on the reverse strand, counting down.
AAATAGCACATTTCCTAAATTTCACTTCTGTCCTAAAGCACAGCCATGCCATCAAACATCCTCTATGTTTTCTAATAATGCTAACCCTAACCCTAGCTAAGGGTTTGGGCAGTTAGGGTTAGGGTCAGATTTTCTTCAATGCAACCTAACACTCATTTAAGCAGAAAATAGAACTCAGGGCATCAAAATATTAGTCTGATAGACTTAGCAGCCTTGCCACAACAAACAAAATGTCTCTACCGTAGTACAGTTTCATTTTTTGACAAGTATTCTGTTATTGGAAATTTTGAGTCGAATTGTACTCTCCACGACCATGGTATCAGCCTTCAACAGCCTAGGAGTCTAGAAAACCCAAAACATTTCAGCTAGAACTGTAAAAATGGCAGTGCATTGATTGCCAAATGCAACAGATTGAGACGTTTAACCACTTTCTTTCAAACTTTTGCTGTTCGGGGATTTAGACAACATCCTCATTTAGGGCAATGCAGCATATAGAGCCATATATGCAACAAAATTAAAAAGTGAACACAACATTAAAATATCATATTTCCTAAATTTCACTTCTGTCCTAAAACACAGCCATGTTATCAAACATCCTCTATGTTTTCTAATAATGCTAACCCTAACCCTAGCTTAGGGTTTGGGCAGTTAGGGTTAGGGGTCAGATTTTCTTCAATGCAACCTAACACTCATTTAAGCAGAAAATAGAACTCAGGGCATCAAAATATTTGTCTGAAAAGACTTAGCAGCCTTGCCACAACAAACAAAATGTCTATATCGTAGTACAGTTTCATTTTTTGACAAGTATTCTGTTATTGGAAATTTTGAGTCGAATTGTACTCTCCACGAGCATGGTATCAGCCTTCAACAGCCTAGGAGTCTGGAAAACCCAAAACATTTCAGCTAGAACTGTAAAAATGGCAGTGCATTAATTGCCAATTGCAACAGATTGAGACGTTTAACCACTTTCTTTCAAACTTTTGCTGTTCGGGGATTTAGACAACATCCTCATTTAGGGCAATGCAGCATATAGAGCCATATATGCAACAAAATTAAAAAGTGAAGAGAACATTAAAATATCACATTTCCTAAATTTCACTTCTGTCCTAAAACACAGCTATGTTATCAAACATCCTCTATGTTTTCTAATAATGCTAACCCTAACCCTAGCTTAGGGTTTGGGCAGTTAGGGTTAGGGGTCAGATTTTCTTCAATGCAACCTAACACTCATTTAAGCAGAAAATAGAACTCAGGGCATCAAAATATTAGTCTGATAGACTTAGCAGCCTTGCCACAACAAACAAAATGTCTCTATTGTAGTACAGTTTCATTTTTTGACAAGTATTCTGTTATTGGAAATTTTGAGTCGAATCGTACTCTCCACGAGCATGGTATCAGCCTTCAACAGCCTAGGAGTCTGGAAAACCCAAAATATTTCAGCTAGAACTGTAAAAATGGCAGTGCATTGATTGCCAAATGCAACAGATTGAGACGTTTAACCACTTTGTTTCAAACTTTTGCTGTTCGGGGATTTAGACAACATCCTCATTTAGGGCAATGCAGCATATAGAGCCATATATGCAACAAAATTAAAAAGTGAACAGAACATTAAAATATCACATTTCCTAAATTTCACTTCTGTCCTAAAACACAGCCATGCCATCAAACATCCTGTATGTTTTCTAATAATGCTAACCCTAACCCTAGCTAAGGGTTTGGGCAGTTATGGTTAGGGGTCAGATTTTCTTCAATGCAACCTAACACTCATTTAAGCAGAAAATAGAACTCAGGGCATCAAAATATTTGTCTGAAAAGACTTAGCAGCCTTGCCACAACAAACAAAATGTCTCTACGGTAGTACAGTTTCATTTTTTGACAAGTATTCTGTTATTGGATATTTTGTGTCGAAACGTAGTCTCGACAAGCATGGTATCAGCCTTCAACAGCCTAGGAGTCTGGAAAACCCAAAATATTTCAGCTAGAACTGTAAAAATGGCAGTGCATTGATTGCCAAATGCAACAGATTGAGACGTTTAACCACTTTCTTTCAAACTTTTGCTGTTCGGGGATTTAGACAACATCCTCATTTAGGGCAATGCAGCATATAGAGCCATATATGCAACAAAATTAAAAAGTGAAGAGAACATTAAAATATCACATTAACTAAATTTCACTTCTGTCCTAAAACACAGCCATGTTCTAAAACATCCTCTATGTTTTCTAATAATGCTAACCCTAACCCTAGCTAAGGGTTTGGGCAGTTAGGGTTAGGGGTCAGATTTTCTTCAATGCAACCTAACACTCATTTAAGCAGAAAATAGAACTCAGGGCATCAAAATATTAGTCTGATAGACTTAGCAGCCTTGCCACAACAAACAAAATGTCTCTACCGTAGTAAAGTTTCATTTTTTGATAAGTATTCTGTTATTGGAAATTTTGAGTCGAATTGTACTCTCCACGAGCATGGTATCAGCATTCAACAGCCTAGGAGTCTGGAAAACCCAAAACATTTCAGCTAGAACTGTAACAATGGCAGTGCATTGATTGCCAAATGCAACAGATTGAGACGTTTAACCACTTTCTTTCAAACTTTTGCTGTTCGGGGATTTAGACAACATCCTCATTTAGGGCAATGCAGCATATAGAGCCATACTGTATATGCAACAAAATTAAAAAGTGAAGAGAACATTAAAATATCACATTTCCTAAATTTCACTTCTGTCCTAAAACACAGTCATGTTATCAAACATCCTCTATGTTTTCTAATAATGCTAACCCTAACCCTAGCTTAGGGTTTGGGCAGTTAGGGTTAGGGGTCAGATTTTCTTCAATGCAACCTAACACTCATTTAAGCAGAAAATAGAACTCAGGGCATCAAAATAATAGTGTGAAAAGACTTAGCAGCCTTGCCACAACAAACAAAATGTCTCTTCTGTAGTACAGTTTTATTTTTTGACAAGTATTCTGTTATTGGAAATTTTGTGTCGAATCGTAGTCTACACGAGAATGGTATCAGCCTTCAACAGCCTAGGAGTCTGGAAAACCCAAAACATTTCAGCTAGAACTGTAAAAATGGCAGTGCATTGATTGCCAAATGCAACAGATTGAGACGTTTAACCACTTTCTTTCAAACTTTTGCTGTTCGGGGATTTAGACAACATCCTCATTTAGGGCAATGCAGCATATAGAGCCATATATGCAACAAAATTAAAAAGTGAAGAGAACATTAAAATAGCACATTTCCTAAATTTCACTTCTGTCCTAAAGCACAGCCATGCCATCAAACATCCTCTATGTTTTCTAATTATGCTAACCCTAACCCTAGCTAAGGGTTTGGGCAGTTAGGGTTAGGGGTCAGATTTTCTTCAATGCAACCTAACACTCATTTAAGCAGAAAATAGAACTCAGGGCATCAAAATATTAGTCTGATAGACTTAGCAGCCTTGCCACAACAAACAAAATGTCTCTACCGTAGTACAGTTTCATTTTTTGACAAGTATTCTGTTATTGGAAATTTTGTGTCGAATCGTACTCTCCACGAGCATGGTTTCAGCCTTCAACAGCCTAGGAGTCTGGAAAACCCAAAATATTTCAGCTAGAACTGTAAAAATGGCAGTGCATTGATTGCCAAATGCAACAGATTGAGACGTTTAACCACTTTCTTTCAAACTTTTGCTGTTCGGGGATTTAGACAACATCCTCATTTAGGGCAATGCAGCATATAGAGCCATATATGCAACAAAATTAAAAAGTGAAGAGAACATTAAAATAGCACATTTCCTAAATTTCACTTCTGTCCTAAAGCACAGCCATGCCATCAAACATCCTCTATGTTTTCTAATAATGCTAACCCTAACCCTAGCTTAGGGTTTGGGCAGTTAGGGTTAGGGGTCAGATTTTGTTCAATGCAACCTAACACTCATTTAAGCAGAAAATAGAACTCAGGGCATCAAAATATTAGTCTGATAGACTTAGCAGCCTTGCCACAACAAACAAAATGTCTCTACCGTAGTACAGTTTCATTTTTTGACAAGTATTCTGTTATTGGAAATTTTGTGTCGAATCGTACTCTCCACGAGCATGGTATCAGCCTTCAACAGATTAGGAGTCTGGAAAAACCAAAATATTTCAGCTAGAACTGTAAAAATGGCAGTGCATTGATTGCCAAATGCAACAGATTGAGACGTTTAACCACTTTCTTTCAAACTTTTGCTGTTCAGGAATTTAGACAACATCCTCATTTAGGGCAATGCAGCATATAGAGCCATATATGCAACAAAATTAAAAAGTGAAGAGAACATTAAAATATCACATTTCCTAAATTTCACTTCTGTCCTAAAACACAGCCATTCCATCAAACATCCTCTATGTTTTCTAATAATGCTAACCCTAACCCTAGGTAAGGGTTTGGGCAGTTAGGGTTAGGGGTCAGATTTTCTTCAATGCAACCTAACACTCATTTAAGCAGAAAATAGAACTCAGGGCATCAAAATATTAGTCTGATAGACTTAGCAGCCTTGCTACAACAAACAAAATGTCTCTACCGTAGTACAGTTTCATTTTTTGACAAGTATTCTGTTATTGGAAATTTTGTGTCGAATCGTACTCTCCACGAGCATGGTATCAGCCTTCAACAGCCTAGGAGTCTGGAAAACCCAAAATATTTCAGCTAGAACTGTAAAAATGGCAGTGCATTGATTGCCAAATGCAACAGATTGAGACGTTTAACCACTTTCTTTCAAACTTTTGCTGTTCGGGGATTTAGACAACATCCTCATTTAGGGCAATGCAGCATATAGAGCCATATATGCAACAAAATTAAAAAGTGAAGAGAACATTAAAATATCACATTTCCTAAATTTCACTTCTGTCCTAAAACACAGCCATTCCATCAAACATCCTGTATGTTTTCTAATAATGCTAACCCTAACCCTAGCTAAGGGTTTGGGCAGTTAGGGTTAGGGGTCAGATTTTCTTCAATGCAACCTAACACTCATTTAAGCAGAAAATAGAACTCAGGGCATCAAAATATTTGTCTGATAGACTTAGCAGCCTTGCCACAACAAACAAAATGTCTCTACCGTAGTACAGTTTCATTTTTTGACAAGTATTCTGTTATTGGAAATTTTGTGTCGAATCGTACTCTCCACGAGCATGGTATCAGCCTTCAACAGCCTAGGAGTCTGGAAAACCCAAAATATTTCAGCTAGAACTGTAAAAATGGCAGTGCATTGATTGCCAAATGCAACAGATTGAGACGTTTAACCACTTTCTTTCAAACTTTTGCTGTTCGGGGATTTAGACAACATCCTCATTTAGGGCAATGCAGCATATAGAGCCATATATGCAACAAAATTAAAAAGTGAACAGAACATTAAAATATCATATTTCCTAAATTTCACTTCTGTCCTAAAACACAGCCATGTTATCAAACATCCTCTATGTTTTCTAATAATGCTAACCCTAACCCTAGCTTAGGGTTTGGGCAGTTAGGGTTAGGGGTCAGATTTTCTTCAATGCAACCTAACACTCATTTAAGCAGAAAATAGAACTCAGGGCATCAAAATATTTGTCTGAAAAGACTTAGCAGCCTTGCCACAACAAACAAAATGTCTATATCGTAGTACAGTTTCATTTTTTGACAAGTATTCTGTTATTGGAAATTTTGAGTCGAATTGTACTCTCCACGAGCATGGTATCAGCCTTCAACAGCCTAGGAGTCTGGAAAACCCAAAACATTTCAGCTAGAACTGTAAAAATGGCAGTGCATTGATTGCCAAATGCAACAGATTGAGACGTTTAACCACTTTCTTTCAAACTTTTGCTTTTCGGGGATTTAGACAACATCCTCATTTAGGGCAATGCAGCATATAGAGCCATATATGCAACAAAATTAAAAAGTGAAGAGAACATTAAAATAGCACATTTCCTAAATTTCACTTCTGTCCTAAAGCACAGCCATGCCATCAAACATCCTCTATGTTTTCTAATAATGCTAACCCTAACCCTAGCTAAGGGTTTGGGCAGTTAGGGTTAGGGGTCAGATTTTCTTCAATGCAACCTAACACTCATTTAAGCAGAAAATAGAACTCAGGGCATCAAAATATTAGTGTGATAGACTTAGCAGCCTTGCCACAACAAACAAAATGTCTCTACCGTAGTACAGTTTCATTTTTTGACAAGTATTCTGTTATTGGAAATTTTGTGTCGAATCGTACTCTCCACGAGCATGGTATCAGCCTTCAACAGCCTAGGAGTCTGGAAAACCCAAAATATTTCAGCTAGAACTGTAAAAATGGCAGTGCATTGATTGCCAAATGCAACAGATTGAGACGTTTAACCACTTTGTTTCAAACTTTTGCTGTTCGGGGATTTAGACAACATCCTCATTTAGGGCAATGCAGCATATAGAGCCATGTATGCAACAAAATTAAAAAGTGAAAAGAACATTAAAATATCACATTTCCTAAATTTCACTTCTGTCCTAAAACACAGCCATGCCATCAAACATCCTGTATGTTTTCTAATAATGCTAACCCTAACCCTAGCTAAGGGTTTGGGCAGTTATGGTTAGGGGTCAGATTTTCTTCAATGCAACCTAACACTCATTTAAGCAGAAAATAGAACTCAGGGCATCAAAATATTTGTCTGAAAAGACTTAGCAGCCTTGCCACAACAAACAAAATGTCTCTACAGTAGTACAGTTTCATTTTTTGACAAGTATTCTGTTATTGGATATTTTGTGTCGAATCGTAGTCTCGACAAGCATGGTATCAGCCTTCAACAGCCTAGGAGTCTGGAAAACCCAAAATATTTCAGCTAGAACTGTAAAAATGGCAGTGCATTGATTGCCAAATGCAACAGATTGAGACGTTTAACCACTTTCTTTCAAACTTTTGCTGTTCGGGGATTTAGACAACATCCTCATTTAGGGCAATGCAGCATATAGAGCCATATATGCAACAAAATTAAAAAGTGAAGAGAACATTAAAATATCACATTAACTAAATTTCACTCCTGTCCTAAAACACAGCCATGTTCTAAAACATCCTCTATGTTTTCTAATAATGCTAACCCTAACCCTAGCTAAGGGTTTGGGCAGTTAGGGTTAGGGGTCAGATTTTCTTCAATGCAACCTAACACTCATTTAAGCAGAAAAAAGAACTCAGGGCATCAAAATATAAGTCTGATAGACTTAGCAGCCTTGCCACAACAAACAAAATGTCTCTACCGTAGTACAGTTTCATTTTTTCACAAGTATTCTGTTATTGGAAATTTTGAGTCGAATTGTACTCTCCACGAGCATGGTATCAGCCTTCAACAGCCTAGGAGTCTGGAAAACCCAAAACATTTCAGCTAGAACTGTAAAAATGGCAGTGCATTGATTGCCAAATGCAACAGATTGAGACGTTTAACCACTTTCTTTCAAACTTTTGCTGTTCGGGGATTTAGACAACATCCTCATTTAGGGCAATGCAGCATATAGAGCCATATATGCAACAAAATTAAAAAGTGAAGAGAACATTAAAATAGCACATTTCCTAAATTTCACTTCTGTCCTAAAGCACAGCCATGCCATCAAACATCCTCTATGTTTTCTAATAATGCTAACCCTAACCCTAGCTTAGGGTTTGGGCAGTTAGGGTTAGGGTCAGATTTTCTTCAATGCAACCTAACACTCATTTAAGCAGAAAATAGAACTCAGAGCATCAAAATATTTGTCTGAAAAGACTTAGCAGCCTTGCCACAACAAACAAAATGTCTCTACCGTAGTACAGTTTCATTTTTTGACAAGTATTCTGTTATTGGAAATTTTGGGTCGAAGTGTACTCTCCACGAGCATGGTATCAGCCTTCAACAGCCTAGGAGTCTGGAAAACCCAAAACATTTCAGCTAGAACTGTAAAAATGGCAGTGCATTGATTGCCAAATGCAACAGATTGAGACGTTTAACCACTTTCTTTCAAACTTTTGCTGTTCGGGGATTTAGACAACATCCTCATTTAGGGCAATGCAGCATATAGAGCCATATATGCAACAAAATTAAAAAGTGAAGAGAACATTAAAATAGCACATTTCCTAAATTTCACTTCTGTCCTAAAGCACAGCCATGCCATCAAACATCCTCTATGTTTTCTAATAATGCTAACCCTAACCCTAGCTAAGGGTTTGGGCAGTTAGGGTTAGGGGTCAGATTTTCTTCAATGCAACCTAACACTCATTTAAGCAGAAAATAGAACTCAGGGCATCAAAATATTAGTGTGATAGACTTAGCAGCCTTGCCACAACAAACAAAATGTCTCTACCGTAGTACAGTTTCATTTTTTGACAAGTATTCTGTTATTGGAAATTTTGTGTCGAATCGTACTCTCCACGAGCATGGTATCAGCCTTCAACAGCCTAGGAGTCTGGAAAACCCAAAATATTTCAGCTAGAACTGTAAAAATGGCAGTGCATTGATTGCCAAATGCAACAGATTGAGACGTTTAACCACTTTGTTTCAAACTTTTGCTGTTCGGGGATTTAGACAACATCCTCATTTAGGGCAATGCAGCATATAGAGCCATATATGCAACAAAATTAAAAAGTGAAAAGAACATTAAAATATCACATTTCCTAAATTTCACTTCTGTCCTAAAACACAGCCATGCCATCAAACATCCTGTATGTTTTCTAATAATGCTAACCCTAACCCTAGCTAAGGGTTTGGGCAGTTATGGTTAGGGGTCAGATTTTCTTCAATGCAACCTAACACTCATTTAAGCAGAAAATAGAACTCAGGGCATCAAAATATTTGTCTGAAAAGACTTAGCAGCCTTGCCACAACAAACAAAATGTCTCTACAGTAGTACAGTTTCATTTTTTGACAAGTATTCTGTTATTGGATATTTTGTGTCGAATCGTAGTCTCGACAAGCATGGTATCAGCCTTCAACAGCCTAGGAGTCTGGAAAACCCAAAATATTTCAGCTAGAACTGTAAAAATGGCAGTGCATTGATTGCCAAATGCAACAGATTGAGACGTTTAACCACTTTCTTTCAAACTTTTGCTGTTCGGGGATTTAGACAACATCCTCATTTAGGGCAATGCAGCATATAGAGCCATATATGCAACAAAATTAAAAAGTGAAGAGAACATTAAAATATCACATTAACTAAATTTCACTCCTGTCCTAAAACACAGCCATGTTCTAAAACATCCTCTATGTTTTCTAATAATGCTAACCCTAACCCTAGCTAAGGGTTTGGGCAGTTAGGGTTAGGGGTCAGATTTTCTTCAATGCAACCTAACACTCATTTAAGCAGAAAAAAGAACTCAGGGCATCAAAATATAAGTCTGATAGACTTAGCAGCCTTGCCACAACAAACAAAATGTCTCTACCGTAGTACAGTTTCATTTTTTAACAAGTATTCTGTTATTGGAAATTTTGAGTCGAATTGTACTCTCCACGAGCATGGTATCAGCCTTCAACAGCCTAGGAGTCTGGAAAACCCAAAACATTTCAGCTAGAACTGTAAAAATGGCAGTGCATTGATTGCCAAATGCAACAGATTGAGACGTTTAACCACTTTCTTTCAAACTTTTGCTGTTCGGGGATTTAGACAACATCCTCATTTAGGGCAATGCAGCATATAGAGCCATATATGCAACAAAATTAAAAAGTGAAGAGAACATTAAAATAGCACATTTCCTAAATTTCACTTCTGTCCTAAAGCACAGCCATGCCATCAAACATCCTCTATGTTTTCTAATAATGCTAACCCTAACCCTAGCTTAGGGTTTGGGCAGTTAGGGTTAGGGTCAGATTTTCTTCAATGCAACCTAACACTCATTTAAGCAGAAAATAGAACTCAGAGCATCAAAATATTTGTCTGAAAAGACTTAGCAGCCTTGCCACAACAAACAAAATGTCTCTACCGTAGTACAGTTTCATTTTTTGACAAGTATTCTGTTATTGGAAATTTTGGGTCGAATTGTACTCTCCACGAGCATGGTATCAGCCTTCAACAGCCTAGGAGTCTGGAAAACCCAAAACATTTCAGCTAGAACTGTAAAAATGGCAGTGCATTGATTGCCAAATGCAACAGATTGAGACGTTTAACCACTTTCTTTCAAACTTTTGCTGTTCGGGGATTTAGACAACATCCTCATTTAGGGCAATGCAGCATATAGAGCCATATATGCAACAAAATTAAAAAGTGAAGAGAACATTAAAATAGCACATTTCCTAAATTTCACTTCTGTCCTAAAGCACAGCCATGCCATCAAACATCCTCTATGTTTTCTAATAATGCTAACCCTAACCCTAGCTAAGGGTTTGGGCAGTTAGGGTTAGGGGTCAGATTTTCTTCAATGCAACCTAACACTCATTTAAGCAGAAAATAGAACTCAGGGCATCAAAATATTTGTCTGAAAAGACTTAGCAGCCTTGCCACAACAAACAAAATGTCTATATGGTAGTACAGTTTCATTTTTTGACAAGTATTCTGTTATTGGAAATTTTGAGTCGAATTGTACTCTCCACGAGCATGGTATCAGCCTTCAACAGCCTAGGAGTCTGGAAAACCCAAAACATTTCAGCTAGAACTGTAAAAATGGCAGTGCATTGATTGCCAAATGCAACAGATTGAGACGTTTAACCACTTTCTTTCAAACTTTTGCTGTTCGGGGATTTAGACAACATCCTCATTTAGGGCAATGCAGCATATAGAGCCATATATGCAACAAAATTAAAAAGTGAAGAGAACATTAAAATATCACATTTCCTAAATTTCACTTCTGTCCTAAAACACAGCCATGCCATCAAACATCCTCTATGTTTTCTAATAATGCTAACCCTAACCCTAGCTAAGGGTTTGGGCAGTTAGGGTTAGGGGTCAGATTTTCTTCAATGCAACCTAACACTCATTTAAGCAGAAAATAGAACTCAGGGCATCAAAATATTAGTCTGATAGACTTAGCAGCCTTGCCACAACAAACAAAATGTCTCTACCATAGTACAGTTTCATTTTTTGACAAGTATTCTGTTATTGGAAATTTTGTGTCGAATCGTACTCTCCACGAGCATGGTATCAGCCTTCAACAGCCTAGGAGTCTGGAAAACCCAAAATATTTCAGCTAGAACTGTAAAAATGGCAGTGCATTGATTGCCAAATGCAACAGATTGAGACGTTTAACCACTTTGTTTCAAACTTTTGCTGTTCGGGGATTTAGACAACATCCTCATTTAGGGCAATGCAGCATATAGAGCCATATATGCAACAAAATTAAAAAGTGAACAGAACATTAAAATATCACATTTCCTAAATTTCACTTCTGTCCTAAAACACAGCCATGCCATCAAACATCCTGTATGTTTTCTAATAATGCTAACCCTAACCCTAGCTAAGGGTTTGGGCAGTTATGGTTAGGGGTCAGATTTTCTTCAATGCAACCTAACACTCATTTAAGCAGAAAATAGAACTCAGGGCATCAAAATATTTGTCTGAAAAGACTTAGCAGCCTTGCCACAACAAACAAAATGTCTCTACAGTAGTACAGTTTCATTTTTTGACAAGTATTCTGTTATTGGATATTTTGTGTCGAATCGTAGTCTCGACAAGCATGGTATCAGCCTTCAACAGCCTAGGAGTCTGGAAAACCCAAAATATTTCAGCTAGAACTGTAAAAATGGCAGTGCATTGATTGCCAAATGCAACAGATTGAGACGTTTAACCACTTTCTTTCAAACTTTTGCTGTTCGGGGATTTAGACAACATCCTCATTTAGGGCAATGCAGCATATAGAGCCATATATGCAACAAAATTAAAAAGTGAAGAGAACATTAAAATATCACATTAACTAAATTTCACTCCTGTCCTAAAACACAGCCATGTTCTAAAACATCCTCTATGTTTTCTAATAATGCTAACCCTAACCCTAGCTAAGGGTTTGGGCAGTTAGGGTTAGGGGTCAGATTTTCTTCAATGCAACCTAACACTCATTTAAGCAGAAAATAGAACTCAGGGCATCAAAATATAAGTCTGATAGACTTAGCAGCCTTGCCACAACAAACAAAATGTCTCTACCGTAGAACAGTTTCATTTTTTCACAAGTATTCTGTTATTGGAAATTTTGAGTCGAATTGTACTCTCCACGAGCATGGTATCAGCCTTCAACAGCCTAGGAGTCTGGAAAACCCAAAACATTTCAGCTAGAACTGTAAAAATGGCAGTGCATTGATTGCCAAATGCAACAGATTGAGACGTTTAACCACTTTCTTTCAAACTTTTGCTGTTCGGGGATTTAGACAACATCCTCATTTAGGGCAATGCAACATATAGAGCCATATATGCAACAAAATTAAAAAGTGAAGAGAACATTAAAATAGCACATTTCCTAAATTTCACTTCTGTCCTAAAGCACAGCCATGCCATCAAACATCCTCTATGTTTTCTAATAATGCTAACCCTAACCCTAGCTTAGGGTTTGGGCAGTTAGGGTTAGGGGTCAGATTTTCTTCAATGCAACCTAACACTCATTTAAGCAGAAAATAGAACTCAGAGCATCAAAATATTTGTCTGAAAAGACTTAGCAGCCTTGCCACAACAAACAAAATGTCTCTACCGTAGGACAGTTTCATTTTTTGACAAGTATTCTGTTATTGGAAATTTTGAGTCGAATTGTACTCTCCACGAGCATGGTATCAGCCTTCAACAGCCTAGGAGTCTGGAAAACCCAAAACATTTCAGCTAGAACTGTAAAAATGGCAGTGCATTGATTGCCAAATGCAACAGATTGAGACGTTTAACCACTTTCTTTCAAACTTTTGCTGTTCGGGGATTTAGACAACATCCTCATTTAGGGCAATGCAGCATATAGAGCCATATATGCAACAAAATTAAAAAGTGAAGAGAACATTAAAATAGCACATTTCCTAAATTTCACTTCTGTCCTAAAGCACAGCCATGCCATCAAACATCCTCTATGTTTTCTAATTATGCTAACCCTAACCCTAGCTTAGGGTTTGGGCAGTTAGGGTTAGGGGTCAGATTTTCTTCAATGCAACCTAACACTCATTTAAACAGAAAATAGAACTCAGGGCATCAAAATATTAGTCTGAAAAGACTTAGCAGCCTTGCCACAACAAACAAAATGTCTCTACCGTAGTACAGTTTCATTTTTTGACAAGTATTCTGTTATTGGAAATTTTGAGTCAAATTGTACTCTCCACGAGCATGGTATCAGCCTTCAACAGCCTAGGAGTCTGGAAAACCCAAAACATTTCAGCTAGAACTGTAAAAATGGCAGTGCACTGATTGCCAAATGCAACAGATTGAGACGTTTAACCACTTTCTTTCAAACTTTTGCTGTTCGGGGATTTAGACAACATCCTCATTTAGGGCAATGCAGCATATAGAGCCATATATGCAACAAAATTAAAAAGTGAAGAGAACATTAAAATAGCACATTTCCTAAATTTCACTTCTGTCCTAAAGCACAGCCATGCCATCAAACATCCTCTATGTTTTCTAATAATGCTAACCCTAACTCTAGCTAAGGGTTTGGGCAGTTAGGGTTAGGGGTCAGATTTTCTTCAATGCAACCTAACACTCATTTAAGCAGAAAATAGAACTCAGGGCATCAAAATATTAGTCTGATAGACTTAGCAGCCTTGCCACAACAAACAAAATGTCTCTACCGTAGTACAGTTTCATTTTTTGACAAGTATTCTGTTATTGGAAATTTTGTGTCGAATCGTACTCTCCACGAGCATGGTATCAGCCTTCAACAGATTAGGAGTCTGGAAAACCCAAAATATTTCAGCATGAACTGTAAAAATGGCAGTGCATTGATTGCCAATTGCAACAGATTGAGACGTTTAACCACTTTCTTTCAAACTTTTGCTGTTCGGGGATTTAGACAACATCCTCATTTAGGGCAAAGCAGCATATAGAGCCATATATGCAACAAAATTAAAAAGTGAACAGAACATTAAAATATCACATTTCCTAAATTTCACTTCTGTCCTAAAACACAGCCATGTTATCAAACATCCTCTATGTTTTCTAATAATGCTAACCCTAACCCTAGCTTAGGGTTTGGGCAGTTAGGGTTAGGGGTCAGATTTTCTTCAATGCAACCTAACACTCATTTAAGCAGAAAATAGAACTCAGAGCATCAAAATATTTGTCTGAAAAGACTTAGCAGCCTTGCCATAACAAACAAAATGTCTCTACTGTAGTACAGTTTCATTTTTTGACAAGTATTCTGTTATTGGAAATTTTGAGTCGAATTGTACTCTCCACGAGCATGGTATCAGCCTTCAACAGCCTAGGAGTCTGGAAAACCCAAAACATTTCAGCTAGAACTGTAAAAATGGCAGTGCATTGATTGCCAAATGCAACAGATTGAGACATTTAACCACTTTCTTTCAAACTTTTGCTGTTCGGGGATTTAGACAACATCCTCATTTAGGGCAATGCAGCATATAGAGCCATATATGCAACAAAATTAAAAAGTGAAGAGAACATTAAAATATCACATTTCCTAAATTTCACTTCTGTCCTAAAACACAGCCATGCCATCAAACATCCTCTATGTTTTCTAATAATGCTACCCCTAACCCTAGCTAAGGGTTTGGGCAGTTAGGGTTAGGGGTCAGATTTTCTTCAATGCAACCTAACACTCATTTAAGCAGAAAATAGAACTCAGGGCATCAAAATATTAGTCTGATAGACTTAGCAGCCTTGCCACAACAAACAAAATGTCTCTACCGTAGTACAGTTTCATTTTTTGACAAGTATTCTGTTATTGGAAATTTTGTGTCGAATCGTACTCTCCACGAGCATGGTATCAGCCTTCAACAGCCTAGGAGTCTGGAAAACCCAAAATATTTCAGCTAGAACTGTAAAAATGGCAGTGCATTGATTGCCAAATGCAACAGATTGAGACGTTTAACCACTTTGTTTCAAACTTTTGCTGTTCGGGGATTTAGACAACATCCTCATTTAGGGCAATGCAGCATATAGAGCCATATATTCAACAAAATTAAAAAGTGAACAGAACATTAAAATATCACATTTCCTAAATTTCACTTCTGTCCTAAAACACAGCCATGCCATCAAACATCCTGTATGTTTTCTAATAATGCTAACCCTAACCCTAGCTAAGGGTTTGGGCAGTTATGGTTAGGGGTCAGATTTTCTTCAATGCAACCTAACACTCATTTAAGCAGAAAATAGAACTCAGGGCATCAAAATATTTGTCTGAAAAGACTTAGCAGCCTTGCCACAACAAACAAAATGTCTCTACCGTAGTACAGTTTCATTTTTTGACAAGTATTCTGTTATTGGATATTTTGTGTCGAATCGTAGTCTCGACAAGCATGGTATCAGCCTTCAACAGCCTAGGAGTCTGGAAAACCCAAAATATTTCAGCTAGAACTGTAAAAATGGCAGTGCATTGATTGCCAAATGCAACAGATTGAGACGTTTAACCACTTTCTTTCAAACTTTTGCTGTTCGGGGATTTAGACAACATCCTCATTTAGGGCAATGCAGCATATAGAGCCATATATGCAACAAAATTAAAAAGTGAAGAGAACATTAAAATATCACATTAACTAAATTTCACTCCTGTCCTAAAACACAGCCATGTTCTAAAACATCCTCTATGTTTTCTAATAATGCTAACCCTAACCCTAGCTAAGGGTTTGGGCAGTTAGGGTTAGGGGTCAGATTTTCTTCAATGCAACCTAACACTCATTTAAGCAGAAAATAGAACTCAGGGCATCAAAATATAAGTCTGATAGACTTAGCAGCCTTGCCACAACAAACAAAATGTCTCTACCGTAGTACAGTTTCATTTTTTCACAAGTATTCTGTTATTGGAAATTTTGAGTCGAATTGTACTCTCCACGAGCATGGTATCAGCCTTCAACAGCCTAGGAGTCTGGAAAACCCAAAACATTTCAGCTAGAACTGTAAAAATGGCAGTGCATTGATTGCCAAATGCAACAGATTGAGACGTTTAACCACTTTCTTTCAAACTTTTGCTGTTCGGGGATTTAGACAACATCCTCATTTAGGGCAATGCAGCATATAGAGCCATATATGCAACAAAATTAAAAAGTGAACAGAACATTAAAATAGCACATTTCCTAAATTTCACTTCTGTCCTAAAGCACAGCCATGCCATCAAACATCCTCTATGTTTTCTAATAATGCTAACCCTAACTCTAGCTAAGGGTTTGGGCAGTTAGGGTTAGGGGTCAGATTTTCTTCAATGCAACCTAACACTCATTTAAGCAGAAAATAGAACTCAGGGCATCAAAATATTAGTCTGATAGACTTAGCAGCCTTGCCACAACAAACAAAATGTCTCTACCGTAGTACAGTTTCATTTTTTGACAAGTATTCTGTTATTGGAAATTTTGTGTCGAATCGTACTCTCCACGAGCATGGTATCAGCCTTCAACAGATTAGGAGTCTGGAAAACCCAAAATATTTCAGCATGAACTGTAAAAATGGCAGTGCATTGATTGCCAATTGCAACAGATTGAGACGTTTAACCACTTTCTTTCAAACTTTTGCTGTTCGGGGATTTAGACAACATCCTCATTTAGGGCAAAGCAGCATATAGAGCCATATATGCAACAAAATTAAAAAGTGAACAGAACATTAAAATATCACATTTCCTAAATTTCACTTCTGTCCTAAAACACAGCCATGTTATCAAACATCCTCTATGTTTTCTAATAATGCTAACCCTAACCCTAGCTTAGGGTTTGGGCAGTTAGGGTTAGGGGTCAGATTTTCTTCAATGCAACCTAACACTCATTTAAGCAGAAAATAGAACTCAGAGCATCAAAATATTTGTCTGAAAAGACTTAGCAGCCTTGCCATAACAAACAAAATGTCTCTACTGTAGTACAGTTTCATTTTTTGACAAGTATTCTGTTATTGGAAATTTTGAGTCGAATTGTACTCTCCACGAGCATGGTATCAGCCTTCAACAGCCTAGGAGTCTGGAAAACCCAAAACATTTCAGCTAGAACTGTAAAAATGGCAGTGCATTGATTGCCAAATGCAACAGATTGAGACATTTAACCACTTTCTTTCAAACTTTTGCTGTTCGGGGATTTAGACAACATCCTCATTTAGGGCAATGCAGCATATAGAGCCATATATGCAACAAAATTAAAAAGTGAAGAGAACATTAAAATATCACATTTCCTAAATTTCACTTCTGTCCTAAAACACAGCCATGCCATCAAACATCCTCTATGTTTTCTAATAATGCTACCCCTAACCCTAGCTAAGGGTTTGGGCAGTTAGGGTTAGGGGTCAGATTTTCTTCAATGCAACCTAACACTCATTTAAGCAGAAAATAGAACTCAGGGCATCAAAATATTAGTCTGATAGACTTAGCAGCCTTGCCACAACAAACAAAATGTCTCTACCGTAGTACAGTTTCATTTTTTGACAAGTATTCTGTTATTGGAAATTTTGTGTCGAATCGTACTCTCCACGAGCATGGTATCAGCCTTCAACAGCCTAGGAGTCTGGAAAACCCAAAATATTTCAGCTAGAACTGTAAAAATGGCAGTGCATTGATTGCCAAATGCAACAGATTGAGACGTTTAACCACTTTGTTTCAAACTTTTGCTGTTCGGGGATTTAGACAACATCCTCATTTAGGGCAATGCAGCATATAGAGCCATATATTCAACAAAATTAAAAAGTGAACAGAACATTAAAATATCACATTTCCTAAATTTCACTTCTGTCCTAAAACACAGCCATGCCATCAAACATCCTGTATGTTTTCTAATAATGCTAACCCTAACCCTAGCTAAGGGTTTGGGCAGTTATGGTTAGGGGTCAGATTTTCTTCAATGCAACCTAACACTCATTTAAGCAGAAAATAGAACTCAGGGCATCAAAATATTTGTCTGAAAAGACTTAGCAGCCTTGCCACAACAAACAAAATGTCTCTACTGTAGTACAGTTTCATTTTTTGACAAGTATTCTGTTATTGGATATTTTGTGTCGAATCGTAGTCTCGACAAGCATGGTATCAGCCTTCAACAGCCTAGGAGTCTGGAAAACCCAAAATATTTCAGCTAGAACTGTAAAAATGGCAGTGCATTGATTGCCAAATGCAACAGATTGAGACGTTTAACCACTTTCTTTCAAACTTTTGCTGTTCGGGGATTTAGACAACATCCTCATTTAGGGCAATGCAGCATATAGAGCCATATATGCAACAAAATTAAAAAGTGAAGAGAACATTAAAATATCACATTAACTAAATTTCACTCCTGTCCTAAAACACAGCCATGTTCTAAAACATCCTCTATGTTTTCTAATAATGCTAACCCTAACCCTAGCTAAGGGTTTGGGCAGTTAGGGTTAGGGGTCAGATTTTCTTCAATGCAACCTAACACTCATTTAAGCAGAAAATAGAACTCAGGGCATCAAAATATAAGTCTGATAGACTTAGCAGCCTTGCCACAACAAACAAAATGTCTCTACCGTAGTACAGTTTCATTTTTTCACAAGTATTCTGTTATTGGAAATTTTGAGTCGAATTGTACTCTCCACGAGCATGGTATCAGCCTTCAACAGCCTAGGAGTCTGGAAAACCCAAAACATTTCAGCTAGAACTGTAAAAATGGCAGTGCATTGATTGCCAAATGCAACAGATTGAGACGTTTAACCACTTTCTTTCAAACTTTTGCTGTTCGGGGATTTAGACAACATCCTCATTTAGGGCAATGCAGCATATAGAGCCATATATGCAACAAAATTAAAAAGTGAAGAGAACATTAAAATAGCACATTTCCTAAATTTCACTTCTGTCCTAAAGCACAGCCATGCCATCAAACATCCTCTATGTTTTCTAATAATGCTAACCCTAACCCTAGCTTAGGGTTTGGGCAGTTAGGGTTAGGGGTCAGATTTTCTTCAATGCAACCTAACACTCATTTAAGCAGAAAATAGAACTCAGAGCATCAAAATATTTGTCTGAAAAGACTTAGCAGCCTTGCCACAACAAACAAAATGTCTCTACCGTAGTACAGTTTCATTTTTTGACAAGTATTCTGTTATTGGAAATTTTGAGTCGAATTGTACTCTCCACGAGCATGGTATCAGCCTTCAACAGCCTAGGAGTCTGGAAAACCCAAAACATTTCAGCTAGAACTGTAAAAATGGCAGTGCATTGATTGCCAAATGCAACAGATTGAGACGTTTAACCACTTTCTTTCAAACTTTTGCTGTTCGGGGATTTAGACAACATCCTCATTTAGGGCAATGCAGCATATAGAGCCATATATGCAACAAAATTAAAAAGTGAAGAGAACATTAAAATAGCACATTTCCTAAATTTCACTTCTGTCCTAAAGCACAGCCATGCCATCAAACATCCTCTATGTTTTCTAATTATGCTAACCCTAACCCTAGCTTAGGGTTTGGGCAGTTAGGGTTAGGGGTCAGATTTTCTTCAATGCAACCTAACACTCATTTAAACAGAAAATAGAACTCAGGGCATCAAAATATTAGTCTGAAAAGACTTAGCAGCCTTGCCACAACAAACAAAATGTCTCTACCGTAGTACAGTTTCATTTTTTGACAAGTATTCTGTTATTGGAAATTTTGAGTCAAATTGTACTCTCCACGAGCATGGTATCAGCCTTCAACAGCCTAGGAGTCTGGAAAACCCAAAACATTTCAGCTAGAACTGTAAAAATGGCAGTGCACTGATTGCCAAATGCAACAGATTGAGACGTTTAACCACTTTCTTTCAAACTTTTGCTGTTCGGGGATTTAGACAACATCCTCATTTAGGGCAATGCAGCATATAGAGCCATATATGCAACAAAATTAAAAAGTGAAGAGAACATTAAAATAGCACATTTCCTAAATTTCACTTCTGTCCTAAAGCACAGCCATGCCATCAAACATCCTCTATGTTTTCTAATAATGCTAACCCTAACTCTAGCTAAGGGTTTGGGCAGTTAGGGTTAGGGGTCAGATTTTCTTCAATGCAACCTAACACTCATTTAAGCAGAAAATAGAACTCAGGGCATCAAAATATTAGTCTGATAGACTTAGCAGCCTTGCCACAACAAACAAAATGTCTCTACCGTAGTACAGTTTCATTTTTTGACAAGTATTCTGTTATTGGAAATTTTGTGTCGAATCGTACTCTCCACGAGCATGGTATCAGCCTTCAACAGATTAGGAGTCTGGAAAACCCAAAATATTTCAGCATGAACTGTAAAAATGGCAGTGCATTGATTGCCAATTGCAACAGATTGAGACGTTTAACCACTTTCTTTCAAACTTTTGCTGTTCGGGGATTTAGACAACATCCTCATTTAGGGCAAAGCAGCATATAGAGCCATATATGCAACAAAATTAAAAAGTGAACAGAACATTAAAATATCACATTTCCTAAATTTCACTTCTGTCCTAAAACACAGCCATGTTATCAAACATCCTCTATGTTTTCTAATAATGCTAACCCTAACCCTAGCTTAGGGTTTGGGCAGTTAGGGTTAGGGGTCAGATTTTCTTCAATGCAACCTAACACTCATTTAAGCAGAAAATAGAACTCAGAGCATCAAAATATTTGTCTGAAAAGACTTAGCAGCCTTGCCATAACAAACAAAATGTCTCTACTGTAGTACAGTTTCATTTTTTGACAAGTATTCTGTTATTGGAAATTTTGAGTCGAATTGTACTCTCCACGAGCATGGTATCAGCCTTCAACAGCCTAGGAGTCTGGAAAACCCAAAACATTTCAGCTAGAACTGTAAAAATGGCAGTGCATTGATTGCCAAATGCAACAGATTGAGACGTTTAACCACTTTCTTTCAAACTTTTGCTGTTCGGGGATTTAGACAACATCCTCATTTAGGGCAATGCAGCATATAGAGCCATATATGCAACAAAATTAAAAAGTGAAGAGAACATTAAAATATCACATTTCCTAAATTTCACTTCTGTCCTAAAACACAGCCATGCCATCAAACATCCTCTATGTTTTCTAATAATGCTACCCCTAACCCTAGCTAAGGGTTTGGGCAGTTAGGGTTAGGGGTCAGATTTTCTTCAATGCAACCTAACACTCATTTAAGCAGAAAATAGAACTCAGGGCATCAAAATATTAGTCTGATAGACTTAGCAGCCTTGCCACAACAAACAAAATGTCTCTACCGTAGTACAGTTTCATTTTTTGACAAGTATTCTGTTATTGGAAATTTTGTGTCGAATCGTACTCTCCACGAGCATGGTATCAGCCTTCAACAGCCTAGGAGTCTGGAAAACCCAAAATATTTCAGCTAGAACTGTAAAAATGGCAGTGCATTGATTGCCAAATGCAACAGATTGAGACGTTTAACCACTTTGTTTCAAACTTTTGCTGTTCGGGGATTTAGACAACATCCTCATTTAGGGCAATGCAGCATATAGAGCCATATATTCAACAAAATTAAAAAGTGAACAGAACATTAAAATATCACATTTCCTAAATTTCACTTCTGTCCTAAAACACAGCCATGCCATCAAACATCCTGTATGTTTTCTAATAATGCTAACCCTAACCCTAGCTAAGGGTTTGGGCAGTTATGGTTAGGGGTCAGATTTTCTTCAATGCAACCTAACACTCATTTAAGCAGAAAATAGAACTCAGGGCATCAAAATATTTGTCTGAAAAGACTTAGCAGCCTTGCCACAACAAACAAAATGTCTCTACCGTAGTACAGTTTCATTTTTTGACAAGTATTCTGTTATTGGATATTTTGTGTCGAATCGTAGTCTCGACAAGCATGGTATCAGCCTTCAACAGCCTAGGAGTCTGGAAAACCCAAAATATTTCAGCTAGAACTGTAAAAATGGCAGTGCATTGATTGCCAAATGCAACAGATTGAGACGTTTAACCACTTTCTTTCAAACTTTTGCTGTTCGGGGATTTAGACAACATCCTCATTTAGGGCAATGCAGCATATAGAGCCATATATGCAACAAAATTAAAAAGTGAAGAGAACATTAAAATATCACATTAACTAAATTTCACTCCTGTCCTAAAACACAGCCATGTTCTAAAACATCCTCTATGTTTTCTAATAATGCTAACCCTAACCCTAGCTAAGGGTTTGGGCAGTTAGGGTTAGGGGTCAGATTTTCTTCAATGCAACCTAACACTCATTTAAGCAGAAAATAGAACTCAGGGCATCAAAATATAAGTCTGATAGACTTAGCAGCCTTGCCACAACAAACAAAATGTCTCTACCGTAGTACAGTTTCATTTTTTCACAAGTATTCTGTTATTGGAAATTTTGAGTCGAATTGTACTCTCCACGAGCATGGTATCAGCCTTCAACAGCCTAGGAGTCTGGAAAACCCAAAACATTTCAGCTAGAACTGTAAAAATGGCAGTGCATTGATTGCCAAATGCAACAGATTGAGACGTTTAACCACTTTCTTTCAAACTTTTGCTGTTCGGGGATTTAGACAACATCCTCATTTAGGGCAATGCAGCATATAGAGCCATATATGCAACAAAATTAAAAAGTGAAGAGAACATTAAAATAGCACATTTCCTAAATTTCACTTCTGTCCTAAAGCACAGCCATGCCATCAAACATCCTCTATGTTTTCTAATAATGCTAACCCTAACCCTAGCTTAGGGTTTGGGCAGTTAGGGTTAGGGGTCAGATTTTCTTCAATGCAACCTAACACTCATTTAAGCAGAAAATAGAACTCAGAGCATCAAAATATTTGTCTGAAAAGACTTAGCAGCCTTGCCACAACAAACAAAATGTCTCTACCGTAGTACAGTTTCATTTTTTGACAAGTATTCTGTTATTGGAAATTTTGAGTCGAATTGTACTCTCCACGAGCATGGTATCAGCCTTCAACAGCCTAGGAGTCTGGAAAACCCAAAACATTTCAGCTAGAACTGTAAAAATGGCAGTGCACTGATTGCCAAATGCAACAGATTGAGACGTTTAACCACTTTCTTTCAAACTTTTGCTGTTCGGGGATTTAGACAACATCCTCATTTAGGGCAATGCAGCATATAGAGCCATATATGCAACAAAATTAAAAAGTGAAGAGAACATTAAAATAGCACATTTCCTAAATTTCACTTCTGTCCTAAAGCACAGCCATGCCATCAAACATCCTCTATGTTTTCTAATAATGCTAACCCTAACTCTAGCTAAGGGTTTGGGCAGTTAGGGTTAGGGGTCAGATTTTCTTCAATGCAACCTAACACTCATTTAAGCAGAAAATAGAACTCAGGGCATCAAAATATTAGTCTGATAGACTTAGCAGCCTTGCCACAACAAACAAAATGTCTCTACCGTAGTACAGTTTCATTTTTTGACAAGTATTCTGTTATTGGAAATTTTGTGTCGAATCGTACTCTCCACGAGCATGGTATCAGCCTTCAACAGATTAGGAGTCTGGAAAACCCAAAATATTTCAGCATGAACTGTAAAAATGGCAGTGCATTGATTGCCAATTGCAACAGATTGAGACGTTTAACCACTTTCTTTCAAACTTTTGCTGTTCGGGGATTTAGACAACATCCTCATTTAGGGCAAAGCAGCATATAGAGCCATATATGCAACAAAATTAAAAAGTGAACAGAACATTAAAATATCACATTTCCTAAATTTCACTTCTGTCCTAAAACACAGCCATGTTATCAAACATCCTCTATGTTTTCTAATAATGCTAACCCTAACCCTAGCTTAGGGTTTGGGCAGTTAGGGTTAGGGGTCAGATTTTCTTCAATGCAACCTAACACTCATTTAAGCAGAAAATAGAACTCAGAGCATCAAAATATTTGTCTGAAAAGACTTAGCAGCCTTGCCATAACAAACAAAATGTCTCTACTGTAGTACAGTTTCATTTTTTGACAAGTATTCTGTTATTGGAAATTTTGAGTCGAATTGTACTCTCCACGAGCATGGTATCAGCCTTCAACAGCCTAGGAGTCTGGAAAACCCAAAACATTTCAGCTAGAACTGTAAAAATGGCAGTGCATTGATTGCCAAATGCAACAGATTGAGACGTTTAACCACTTTCTTTCAAACTTTTGCTGTTCGGGGATTTAGACAACATCCTCATTTAGGGCAATGCAGCATATAGAGCCATATATGCAACAAAATTAAAAAGTGAAGAGAACATTAAAATATCACATTTCCTAAATTTCACTTCTGTCCTAAAACACAGCCATGCCATCAAACATCCTCTATGTTTTCTAATAATGCTACCCCTAACCCTAGCTAAGGGTTTGGGCAGTTAGGGTTAGGGGTCAGATTTTCTTCAATGCAACCTAACACTCATTTAAGCAGAAAATAGAACTCAGGGCATCAAAATATTAGTCTGATAGACTTAGCAGCCTTGCCACAACAAACAAAATGTCTCTACCGTAGTACAGTTTCATTTTTTGACAAGTATTCTGTTATTGGAAATTTTGTGTCGAATCGTACTCTCCACGAGCATGGTATCAGCCTTCAACAGCCTAGGAGTCTGGAAAACCCAAAATATTTCAGCTAGAACTGTAAAAATGGCAGTGCATTGATTGCCAAATGCAACAGATTGAGACGTTTAACCACTTTGTTTCAAACTTTTGCTGTTCGGGGATTTAGACAACATCCTCATTTAGGGCAATGCAGCATATAGAGCCATATATTCAACAAAATTAAAAAGTGAACAGAACATTAAAATATCACATTTCCTAAATTTCACTTCTGTCCTAAAACACAGCCATGCCATCAAACATCCTGTATGTTTTCTAATAATGCTAACCCTAACCCTAGCTAAGGGTTTGGGCAGTTATGGTTAGGGGTCAGATTTTCTTCAATGCAACCTAACACTCATTTAAGCAGAAAATAGAACTCAGGGCATCAAAATATTTGTCTGAAAAGACTTAGCAGCCTTGCCACAACAAACAAAATGTCTCTACCGTAGTACAGTTTCATTTTTTGACAAGTATTCTGTTATTGGATATTTTGTGTCGAATCGTAGTCTCGACAAGCATGGTATCAGCCTTCAACAGCCTAGGAGTCTGGAAAACCCAAAATATTTCAGCTAGAACTGTAAAAATGGCAGTGCATTGATTGCCAAATGCAACAGATTGAGACGTTTAACCACTTTCTTTCAAACTTTTGCTGTTCGGGGATTTAGACAACATCCTCATTTAGGGCAATGCAGCATATAGAGCCATATATGCAACAAAATTAAAAAGTGAAGAGAACATTAAAATATCACATTAACTAAATTTCACTCCTGTCCTAAAACACAGCCATGTTCTAAAACATCCTCTATGTTTTCTAATAATGCTAACCCTAACCCTAGCTAAGGGTTTGGGCAGTTAGGGTTAGGGGTCAGATTTTCTTCAATGCAACCTAACACTCATTTAAGCAGAAAATAGAACTCAGGGCATCAAAATATAAGTCTGATAGACTTAGCAGCCATGCCACAACAAACAAAATGTCTCTACCGTAGTACAGTTTCATTTTTTCACAAGTATTCTGTTACTGGAAATTTTGAGTCGAATTGTACTCTCCACGAGCATGGTATCAGCCTTCAACAGCCTAGGAGTCTGGAAAACCCAAAACATTTCAGCTAGAACTGTAAAAATGGCAGTGCATTGATTGCCAAATGCAACAGATTGAGACGTTTAACCACTTTCTTTCAAACTTTTGCTGTTCGGGGATTTAGACAACATCCTCATTTAGGGCAATGCAGCATATAGAGCCATATATGCAACAAAATTAAAAAGTGAAGAGAACATTAAAATAGCACATTTCCTAAATTTCACTTCTGTCCTAAAGCACAGCCATGCCATCAAACATCCTCTATGTTTTCTAATAATGCTAACCCTAACCCTAGCTTAGGGTTTGGGCAGTTAGGGTTAGGGGTCAGATTTTCTTCAATGCAACCTAACACTCATTTAAGCAGAAAATAGAACTCAGAGCATCAAAATATTTGTCTGAAAAGACTTAGCAGCCTTGCCACAACAAACAAAATGTCTCTACCGTAGTACAGTTTCATTTTTTGACAAGTATTCTGTTATTGGAAATTTTGAGTCGAATTGTACTCTCCACGAGCATGGTATCAGCCTTCAACAGCCTAGGAGTCTGGAAAACCCAAAACATTTCAGCTAGAACTGTAAAAATGGCAGTGCATTGATTGCCAAATGCAACAGATTGAGACGTTTAACCACTTTCTTTCAAACTTTTGCTGTTCGGGGATTTAGACAACATCCTCATTTAGGGCAATGCAGCATATAGAGCCATATATGCAACAAAATTAAAAAGTGAAGAGAACATTAAAATAGCACATTTCCTAAATTTCACTTCTGTCCTAAAGCACAGCCATGCCATCAAACATCCTCTATGTTTTCTAATTATGCTAACCCTAACCCTAGCTTAGGGTTTGGGCAGTTAGGGTTAGGGGTCAGATTTTCTTCAATGCAACCTAACACTCATTTAAACAGAAAATAGAACTCAGGGCATCAAAATATTAGTCTGAAAAGACTTAGCAGCCTTGCCACAACAAACAAAATGTCTCTACCGTAGTACAGTTTCATTTTTTGACAAGTATTCTGTTATTGGAAATTTTGAGTCAAATTGTACTCTCCACGAGCATGGTATCAGCCTTCAACAGCCTAGGAGTCTGGAAAACCCAAAACATTTCAGCTAGAACTGTAAAAATGGCAGTGCACTGATTGCCAAATGCAACAGATTGAGACGTTTAACCACTTTCTTTCAAACTTTTGCTGTTCGGGGATTTAGACAACATCCTCATTTAGGGCAATGCAGCATATAGAGCCATATATGCAACAAAATTAAAAAGTGAAGAGAACATTAAAATAGCACATTTCCTAAATTTCACTTCTGTCCTAAAGCACAGCCATGCCATCAAACATCCTCTATGTTTTCTAATAATGCTAACCCTAACTCTAGCTAAGGGTTTGGGCAGTTAGGGTTAGGGGTCAGATTTTCTTCAATGCAACCTAACACTCATTTAAGCAGAAAATAGAACTCAGGGCATCAAAATATTAGTCTGATAGACTTAGCAGCCTTGCCACAACAAACAATATGTCTCTACCGTAGTACAGTTTCATTTTTTGACAAGTATTCTGTTATTGGAAGTTTTGTGTCGAATCGTACTCTCCACGAGCATGGTATCAGCCTTCAACAGATTAGGAGTCTGGAAAACCCAAAATATTTCAGCTAGAATTGTAAAAATGGCAGTGCATTGATTGCCAATTGCAACAGATTGAGACGTTTAACCACTTTCTTTCAAACTTTTGCTGTTCGGGGATTTAGACAACATCCTCATTTAGGGCAATGCAGCATATAGAGCCATATATGCAACAAAATTAAAAACTGAACAGAACATTAAAATATCACATTTCCTAAATTTCACTTCTGTCCTAAAACACATCCATGCTATCAAACATCCTCTATGTTTTCTAATAATGCTAACCCTAACCCTAGCTTAGGGTTTGGGCAGTTAGGGTTAGGGGTCAGATTTTCTTCAATGCAACCTAACACTCATTTAAGCAGAAAATAGAACTCAGGGCATCAAAATATTTGTCTGAAAAGACTTAGCAGCCTTGCCACAACAAACAAAATGTCTATATCTTAGTACAGTTTCATTTTTTGACAAGTATTCTGTTATTGGAAATTTTGAGTCGAATTGTACTCTCCACGAGCATGGTATCAGCCTTCAACAGCCTAGGAGTCTGGAAAACCCAAAACATTTCAGCTAGAACTGTAAAAATGGCAGTGCATTGATTGCCAAATGCAACAGATTGAGACTTTTAACCACTTTCTTTCAAACTTTTGCTGTTCGGGGATTTAGACAACATCCTCATTTAGGGCAATGCAGCATATAGAGCCATATATGCAACAAAATTAAAAAGTGAAGAGAACATTAAAATAGCACATTTCCTAAATTTCACTTCTGTCCTAAAGCACAGCCATGCCATCAAACATCCTCTATGTTTTCTAATAATGCTAACCCTAACCCTAGCTTAGGGTTTGGGCAGTTAGGGTTAGGGGTCAGATTTTCTTCAATGCAACCTAACACTCATTTAAGCAGAAAATAGAACTCAGAGCATCAAAATATTTGTCTGAAAAGACTTAGCAGCCTTGCCACAACAAACAAAATGTCTCTACTGTAGTACAGTTTCATTTTTTGACAATTATTCTGTTATTGGAAATTTTGAGTCGAATTGTACTCTCCACGACCATGGTATCAGCCTTCAACAGCCTAGGAGTCTGGAAAACCCAAAACATTTCAGCTAGAACTGTAAAAATGGCAGTGCATTGATTGCCAAATGCAACAGATTGAGACGTTTAACCACTTTCTTTCAAACTTTTGCTGTTCGGGGATTTAGACAACATCCTCATTTAGGGCAATGCAGCATATAGAGCCATATATGCAACAAAATTAAAAAGTGAACAGAACATTAAAATATCACATTTCCTAAATTTCACTTCTGTCCTAAAACACAGCCATGTTATCAAACATCCTCTATGTTTTCTAATAATGCTAACCCAAACCCTAGCTTAGGGTTTGGGCAGTTAGGGTTAGGGGTCAGATTTTCTTCAATGCAACCTAACACTCATTTAAGCAGAAAATAGAACTCAGAGCATCAAAATATTTGTCTGAAAAGACTTAGCAGCCTTGCCACAACAAACAAAATGTCTCTACCGTAGTACAGTTTCATTTTTTGACAAGTATTCTGTTATTGCAAATTTTGAGTCGAATTGTACTCTCCACGAGCATGGTATCAGCCTTCAACAGCCTAGGAGTCTGGAAAACCCAAAACATTTCAGCTAGAACTGTAAAAATGGCAGTGCATTGATTGCCAAATGCAACAGATTGAGACGTTTAACCACTTTCTTTCAAACTTTTGCTGTTCGGGGATTTAGACAACATCCTCATTTAGGGCAATGCAGCATATAGAGCCATATATGCAACAAAATTAAAAAGTGAAGAGAACATTAAAATAGCACATTTCCTAAATTTCACTTCTGTCCTAAAGCACAGCCATGCCATCAAACATCCTCTATGTTTTCTAATAATGCTAACCCTAATCCTAGCTAAGGGTTTGGGCAGTTAGGGTTAGGGGTCAGATTTTCTTCAATGCAACCTAACACTCATTTAAGCAGAAAATAGAACTCAGGGCATCAAAATATTAGTCTGATAGACTTAGCAGCCTTGCCACAACAAACAAAATGTCTCTACCGTAGTACAGTTTCATTTTTTGACAAGTATTCTGTTATTGGAAATTTTGTGTCGAATCGTACTCTCCACGAGCATGGTATCAGCCTTCAACAGCCTAGGAGTCTGGAAAACCCAAAATATTTCAGCTAGAACTGTAAAAATGGCAGTGTATTGATTGCCAAATGCAACAGATTGAGACGTTTAACCACTTTGTTCCAAACTTTTGCTGTTCGGGGATTTAGACAACATCCTCATTTAGGGCAATGCAGCATATAGAGCCATATATGCAACAAAATTAAAAAGTGAAGAGAACATTAAAATATCACATTTCCTAAATTTCACTTCTGTCCTAAAACACAGCCATGCTATCAAACATCCTCTATGTTTTCTAATAATGCTAACCCTAACCCTAGCTTAGGGTTTGGGCAGTTAGGGTTAGGGGTCAGATTTTGTTCAATGCAACCTAACACTCATTTAAGCAGAAAATAGAACTCAGGGCATCAAAATATTTGTCTGAAAAGACTTAGCAGCCTTGCCACAACAAACAAAATGTCTCTACCGTAGTACAGTTTCATTTTTTGACAAGTATTCTGTTATTGGAAATTTTGTGTCGAATCGTAGTCTCGACAAGCATGGTATCAGCCTTCAACAGCCTAGGAGTCTGGAAAACCCAAAACATTTCAGCTAGAACTGTAAAAATGGCAGTGCATTGATTGCCAATTGCAACAGATTGAGACGTTTAACCACTTTCTTTCAAACTTTTGCTGTTCGGGGATTTAGACAACATCCTCATTTAGGGCAATGCAGCATATAGAGCCATATATGCAACAAAATTAAAAAGTGAACAGAACAATAAAATATCACATTTCCTAAATTTCACTTCTGTCCTAAAACAAAGCCATGTTATCAAACATCCTCTATGTTTTCTAATAATGCTAACCCTAACCCTAGCTTAGGGTTTGGGCAGTTAGGGTTAGGGGTCAGATTTTCTTCAATGCAACCTAACACTCATTTAAGCAGAAAACAGAACTCAGGGCATCAAAATATTTGTCTGAAAAGACTTAGCAGCCTTGCCACAACAAACAAAATGTCTCTACCGTAGTACAGTTTCATTTTTTGACAAGTATTCTGTTATTGGAAATTTTGTGTCGAATCGTACTCTCCACGAGCATGGTATCAGCCTTCAACAGATTAGGAGTCTGTAAAACCCAAAACATTTCAGCTAGAACTGTAAAAATGGCAGTGCATTGATTGCCAAATGCAACAGATTGAGACGTTTAACCACTTTCTTTCAAACTTTTGCTGTTCGGGGATTTAGACAACATCCTCATTTAGGGTAATGCAGTATATAGAGCCATATATGCAACAAAATTAAAAAGAGAAGAGAACATTAAAATATCACATTTCCTAAATTTCACTTCTGTCCTAAAACACAGCCATGCCATCAAACATCCTCTATGTTTTCTAATAATGCTAACCCTAACCCTAGCTTAGGGTTTGGGCAGTTAGGGTTAGGGGTCAGATTTTCTTCAATGCAACCTAACACTCATTTAAGCAGAAAATAGAACTCAGGGCATCAAAATATTTGTCTGAAAAGACTTAGCAGCCTTGCCACAACAAACAAAATGTCTCTACCGTAGTACAGTTTCATTTTTTGACAAGTATTCTGTTATTGGATATTTTGTGTCGAATCGTAGTCTCCACAAGCATGGTATCAGCCTTCAACAGCCTAGGAGTCTGGAAAACCCAAAATATTTCAGCTAGAACTGTAAAAATGGCAGTGCATTGATTGCCAAATGCAACAGATTGAGACGCTTAACCACTTTCTTTCAAACTTTTGCTGTTCGGGGATTTAGACAACATCCTCATTTAGGGCAATGCAGCATATAGAGCCATATATGCAACAAAATTAAAAAGTGAAGAGAACATTAACATATCACATTTCCTAAATTTCACTTCTGTCCTAAAACACAGCCATGTTCTCAAACATCCTCTATGTTTTCTAATAATGCTAACCCTAACCCTAGCTAAGGGTTTGGGCAGTTAGGGTTAGGGGTCAGATTTTGTTCAATGCAACCTAACACTCATTTAAGCAGAAAATAGAACTCAGGGCATCAAAATATTTGTCTGAAAAGACTTAGCAGTCTTGCCACAACAAACAAAATGTCTCTACCGTAGTACAGTTTCATTTTTTGACAAGTATTCTGTTATTGGAAATTTTGTGTCGAATCGTAGTCTCGACAAGCATGGTATCAGCCTTCAACAGCCTAGGAGTCTGGAAAACCCAAAACATTTCAGCTAGAACTGTAAAAATGGCAGTGCATTGATTGCCAATTGCAACAGATTGAGACGTTTAACCACTTTCTTTCAAACTTTTGCTGTTCGGGGATTTAGACAACATCCTCATTTAGGGCAATGCAGCATATAGAGCCATATATGCAACAAAATTAAAAAGTGAACAGAACAATAAAATATCACATTTCCTAAATTTCACTTCTGTCCTAAAACACAGCCATGTTATCAAACATCCTCTATGTTTTCTAATAATGCTAACCCTAACCCTAGCTTAGGGTTTGGGCAGTTAGGGTTAGGGGTCAGATTTTCTTCAATGCAACCTAACACTCATTTAAGCAGAAAACAAAACTCAGGGCATCAAAATATTTGTCTGAAAAGACTTAGCAGCCTTGCCACAACAAACAAAATGTCTCTACTGTAGTACAGTTTCATTTTTTGACAAGTATTCTGTTATTGGAAATTTTGTGTCGAATCGTAGTCTACACGAGAATGGTATCAGCCTTCAACAGATTAGGAGTCTGGAAAACCCAAAACATTTCAGCTAGAACTGTAAAAATGGCAGTGCATTGATTGCCAAATGCAACAGATTGAGACGTTTAACCACTTTCTTTCAAACTTTTGCTGTTCGGGGATTTAGACAACATCCTCATTTAGGGCAATGCAGCATATAGAGCCATATATGCAACAAAATTAAAAAGTGAAGAGAACATTAAAATAGCACATTTCCTAAATTTCACTTCTGTCCTAAAGCACAGCCATGCCATCAAACATCCTCTATGTTTTCTAATAATGCTAACCCTAACCCTAGCTTAGGGTTTGGGCAGTTAGGGTTAGGGGTCAGATTTTCTTCAATGCAACCTAACACTCATTTAAACAGAAAATAGAACTCAGGGCATCAAAATATTAGTCTGAAAAGACTTAGCAGCCTTGCCACAACAAACAAAATGTCTCTACCGTAGTACAGTTTCATTTTTTGACAAGTATTCTGTTATTGGAAATTTTGAGTCAAATTGTACTCTCCACGAGCATGGTATCAGCCTTCAACAGCCTAGGAGTCTGGAAAACCCAAAACATTTCAGCTAGAACTGTAAAAATGGCAGTGCACTGATTGCCAAATGCAACAGATTGAGACGTTTAACCACTTTCTTTCAAACTTTTGCTGTTCGGGGATTTAGACAACATCCTCATTTAGGGCAATGCAGCATATAGAGCCATATATGCAACAAAATTAAAAAGTGAAGAGAACATTAAAATAGCACATTTCCTAAATTTCACTTCTGTCCTAAAGCACAGCCATGCCATCAAACATCCTCTATGTTTTCTAATAATGCTAACCCTAACTCTAGCTAAGGGTTTGGGCAGTTAGGGTTAGGGGTCAGATTTTCTTCAATGCAACCTAACACTCATTTAAGCAGAAAATAGAACTCAGGGCATCAAAATATTAGTCTGATAGACTTAGCAGCCTTGCCACAACAAACAAAATGTCTCTACCGTAGTACAGTTTCATTTTTTGACAAGTATTCTGTTATTGGAAATTTTGTGTCGAATCGTACTCTCCACGAGCATGGTATCAGCCTTCAACAGATTAGGAGTCTGGAAAACCCAAAATATTTCAGCTAGAATTGTAAAAATGGCAGTGCATTGATTGCCAATTGCAACAGATTGAGACGTTTAACCACTTTCTTTCAAACTTTTGCTGTTCGGGGATTTAGACAACATCCTCATTTAGGGCAATGCAGCATATAGAGCCATATATGCAACAAAATTAAAAACTGAACAGAACATTAAAATATCACATTTCCTAAATTTCACTTCTGTCCTAAAACACATCCATGCTATCAAACATCCTCTATGTTTTCTAATAATGCTAACCCTAACCCTAGCTTAGGGTTTGGGCAGTTAGGGTTAGGGGTCAGATTTTCTTCAATGCAACCTAACACTCATTTAAGCAGAAAATAGAACTCAGGGCATCAAAATATTTGTCTGAAAAGACTTAGCAGCCTTGCCACAACAAACAAAATGTCTATATCGTAGTACAGTTTCATTTTTTGACAAGTATTCTGTTATTGGAAATTTTGAGTCGAATTGTACTCTCCACGAGCATGGTATCAGCCTTCAACAGCCTAGGAGTCTGGAAAACCCAAAACATTTCAGCTAGAACTGTAAAAATGGCAGTGCATTGATTGCCAAATGCAACAGATTGAGACGTTTAACCACTTTCTTTCAAACTTTTGCTGTTCGGGGATTTAGACAACATCCTCATTTAGGGCAATGCAGCATATAGAGCCATATATGCAACAAAATTAAAAAGTGAAGAGAACATTAAAATAGCACATTTCCTAAATTTCACTTCTGTCCTAAAGCACAGCCATGCCATCAAACATCCTCTATGTTTTCTAATAATGCTAACCCTAACCCTAGCTTAGGGTTTGGGCAGTTAGGGTTAGGGGTCAGATTTTCTTCAATGCAACCTAACACTCATTTAAGCAGAAAATAGAACTCAGAGCATCAAAATATTTGTCTGAAAAGACTTAGCAGCCTTGCCACAACAAACAAAATGTCTCTACTGTAGTACAGTTTCATTTTTTGACAATTATTCTGTTATTGGAAATTTTGAGTCGAATTGTACTCTCCACGACCATGGTATCAGCCTTCAACAGCCTAGGAGTCTGGAAAACCCAAAACATTTCAGCTAGAACTGTAAAAATGGCAGTGCATTGATTGCCAAATGCAACAGATTGAGACGTTTAACCACTTTCTTTCAAACTTTTGCTGTTCGGGGATTTAGACAACATCCTCATTTAGGGCAATGCAGCATATAGAGCCATATATGCAACAAAATTAAAAAGTGAACAGAACATTAAAATATCACATTTCCTAAATTTCACTTCTTTCCTAAAACACAGCCATGTTATCAAACATCCTCTATGTTTTCTAATAATGCTAACCCTAACCCTAGCTTAGGGTTTGGGCAGTTAGGGTTAGGGGTCAGATTTTCTTCAATGCAACCTAACACTCATTTAAGCAGAAAATAGAACTCAGAGCATCAAAATATTTGTCTGAAAAGACTTAGCAGCCTTGCCACAACAAACAAAATGTCTCTACCGTAGTACAGTTTCATTTTTTGACAAGTATTCTGTTATTGCAAATTTTGAGTCGAATTGTACTCTCCACGAGCATGGTATCAGCCTTCAACAGCCTAGGAGTCTGGAAAACCCAAAACATTTCAGCTAGAACTGTAAAAATGGCAGTGCATTGATTGCCAAATGCAACAGATTGAGACGTTTAACCACTTTCTTTCAAACTTTTGCTGTTCGGGGATTTAGACAACATCCTCATTTAGGGCAATGCAGCATATAGAGCCATATATGCAACAAAATTAAAAAGTGAAGAGAACATTAAAATAGCACATTTCCTAAATTTCACTTCTGTCCTAAAGCACAGCCATGCCATCAAACATCCTCTATGTTTTCTAATAATGCTAACCCTAATCCTAGCTAAGGGTTTGGGCAGTTAGGGTTAGGGGTCAGATTTTCTTCAATGCAACCTAACACTCATTTAAGCAGAAAATAGAACTCAGGGCATCAAAATATTAGTCTGATAGACTTAGCAGCCTTGCCACAACAAACAAAATGTCTCTACCGTAGTACAGTTTCATTTTTTGACAAGTATTCTGTTATTGGAAATTTTGTGTCGAATCGTACTCTCCACGAGCATGGTATCAGCCTTCAACAGCCTAGGAGTCTGGAAAACCCAAAATATTTCAGCTAGAACTGTAAAAATGGCAGTGCATTGATTGCCAAATGCAACAGATTGAGACGTTTAACCACTTTGTTCCAAACTTTTGCTGTTCGGGGATTTAGACAACATCCTCATTTAGGGCAATGCAGCATATAGAGCCATATATGCAACAAAATTAAAAAGTGAAGAGAACATTAAAATATCACATTTCCTAAATTTCACTTCTGTCCTAAAACACAGCCATGCTATCAAACATCCTCTATGTTTTCTAATAATGCTAACCCTAACCCTAGCTTAGGGTTTGGGCAGTTAGGGTTAGGGGTCAGATTTTGTTCAATGCAACCTAACACTCATTTAAGCAGAAAATAGAACTCAGGGCATCAAAATATTTGTCTGAAAAGACTTAGCAGCCTTACCACAACAAACAAAATGTCTCTACTGTAGTACAGTTTCATTTTTTGACAAGTATTCTGTTATTGGAAATTTTGTGTCGAATCGTAGTCTCGACAAGCATGGTATCAGCCTTCAACAGCCTAGGAGTCTGGAAAACCCAAAACATTTCAGCTAGAACTGTAAAAATGGCAGTGCATTGATTGCCAATTGCAACAGATTGAGACGTTTAACCACTTTCTTTCAAACTTTTGCTGTTCGGGGATTTAGACAACATCCTCATTTAGGGCAATGCAGCATATAGAGCCATATATGCAACAAAATTAAAAAGTGAACAGAACAATAAAATATCACATTTCCTAAATTTCACTTCTGTCCTAAAACAAAGCCATGTTATCAAACATCCTCTATGTTTTCTAATAATGCTAACCCTAACCCTAGCTTAGGGTTTGGGCAGTTAGGGTTAGGGGTCAGATTTTCTTCAATGCAACCTAACACTCATTTAAGCAGAAAACAGAACTCAGGGCATCAAAATATTTGTCTGAAAAGACTTAGCAGCCTTGCCACAACAAACAAAATGTCTCTACCGTAGTACAGTTTCATTTTTTGACAAGTATTCTGTTATTGGAAATTTTGTGTCGAATCGTACTCTCCACGAGCATGGTATCAGCCTTCAACAGATTAGGAGTCTGTAAAACCCAAAACATTTCAGCTAGAACTGTAAAAATGGCAGTGCATTGATTGCCAAATGCAACAGATTGAGACGTTTAACCACTTTCTTTCAAACTTTTGCTGTTCGGGGATTTAGACAACATCCTCATTTAGGGTAATGCAGTATATAGAGCCATATATGCAACAAAATTAAAAAGAGAAGAGAACATTAAAATATCACATTTCCTAAATTTCACTTCTGTCCTAAAACACAGCCATGCCATCAAACATCCTCTATGTTTTCTAATAATGCTAACCCTAACCCTAGCTTAGGGTTTGGGCAGTTAGGGTTAGGGGTCAGATTTTCTTCAATGCAACCTAACACTCATTTAAGCAGAAAATAGAACTCAGGGCATCAAAATATTTGTCTGAAAAGACTTAGCAGCCTTGCCACAACAAACAAAATGTCTCTACCGTAGTACAGTTTCATTTTTTGACAAGTATTCTGTTATTGGATATTTTGTGTCGAATCGTAGTCTCGACAAGCATGGTATCAGCCTTCAACAGCCTAGGAGTCTGGAAAACCCAAAATATTTCAGCTAGAACTGTAAAAATGGCAGTGCATTGATTGCCAAATGCAACAGATTGAGACGCTTAACCACTTTCTTTCAAACTTTTGCTGTTCGGGGATTTAGACAACATCCTCATTTAGGGCAATGCAGCATATAGAGCCATATATGCAACAAAATTAAAAAGTGAAGAGAACATTAACATATCACATTTCCTAAATTTCACTTCTGTCCTAAAACACAGCCATGTTCTCAAACATCCTCTATGTTTTCTAATAATGCTAACCCTAACCCTAGCTAAGGGTTTGGGCAGTTAGGGTTAGGGGTCAGATTTTGTTCAATGCAACCTAACACTCATTTAAGCAGAAAATAGAACTCAGGGCATCAAAATATTTGTCTGAAAAGACTTAGCAGTCTTGCCACAACAAACAAAATGTCTCTACCGTAGTACAGTTTCATTTTTTGACAAGTATTCTGTTATTGGAAATTTTGTGTCGAATCGTAGTCTCGACAAGCATGGTATCAGCCTTCAACAGCCTAGGAGTCTGGAAAACCCAAAACATTTCAGCTAGAACTGTAAAAATGGCAGTGCATTGATTGCCAATTGCAACAGATTGAGACGTTTAACCACTTTCTTTCAAACTTTTGCTGTTCGGGGATTTAGACAACATCCTCATTTAGGGCAATGCAGCATATAGAGCCATATATGCAACAAAATTAAAAAGTGAACAGAACAATAAAATATCACATTTCCTGAATTTCACTTCTGTCCTAAAACACAGCCATGTTATCAAACATCCTCTATGTTTTCTAATAATGCTAACCCTAACCCTAGCTTAGGGTTTGGGCAGTTAGGGTTAGGGGTCAGATTTTCTTCAATGCAACCTAACACTCATTTAAGCAGAAAACAGAACTCAGGGCATCAAAATATTTGTCTGAAAAGACTTAGCAGCCTTGCCACAACAAACAAAATGTCTCTACTGTAGTACAGTTTCATTTTTTGACAAGTATTCTGTTATTGGAAATTTTGTGTCGAATCGTAGTCTACACGAGAATGGTATCAGCCTTCAACAGATTAGGAGTCTGGAAAACCCAAAACATTTCAGCTAGAACTGTAAAAATGGCAGTGCATTGATTGCATATTGTAACAGATTGAGACGTTTAACCACTTTCTTTCAAACTTTTGCTGTT
This sequence comes from Atractosteus spatula, assembly GCF_055471065.1. NCBI lineage: Eukaryota > Metazoa > Chordata > Actinopteri > Semionotiformes > Lepisosteidae > Atractosteus > Atractosteus spatula. Next base: position 8,530,023 of record NC_142720.1, on the reverse strand, counting down.
CGGGGATTTAGACAATATCCTCATTTAGGGTAATGCAGTATATAGAGCCATATATGCAACAAAATTAAAAAGAGAAGAGAACATTAAAATATCACATTTCCTAAATTTCACTTCTGTTCTAAAACACAGCCATGCCATCAAACATCCTCTATGTTTTCTAATAATGCTAACCCTAACCCTAGCTTAGGGTTTGGGCAGTTAGGGTTAGGGGTCAGATTTTCTTCAATGCAACCTAACACTCATTTAAGCAGGAAATAGAACTCAGGGCATCAAAATATTTGTCTGAAAAGACTTAGCAGCCTTGCCACAACAAACAAAATGTCTCTACCGTAGTACAGTTTCATTTTTTGACAAGTATTCTGTTATTGGATATTTTGTGTCGAATCGTAGTCTCGACAAGCATGGTATCAGCCTTCAACAGCCTAGGAGTCTGGAAAACCCAAAATATTTCAGCTAGAACTGTAAAAATGGCAGTGCATTGATTGCCAAATGCAACAGATTGAGACGCTTAACCACTTTCTTTCAAACTTTTGCTGTTCGGGGATTTAGACAACATCCTCATTTAGGGCAATGCAGCATATAGAGCCATATATGCAACAAAATTAAAAAGTGAAGAGAACATTAACATATCACATTTCCTAAATTTCACTTCTGTCCTAAAACACAGCCATGTTCTCAAACATCCTCTATGTTTTCTAATAATGCTAACCCTAACCCTAGCTAAGGGTTTGGGCAGTTAGGGTTAGGGGTCAGATTTTCTTCAATGCAACCTAACACTCATTTAAGCAGAAAATAGAACTCAGGGCATCAAAATATTAGTCTGATAGACTTAGCAGCCTTGCCACAACAAACAAAATGTCTCTACCGTAGTACAGTTTCATTTTTTGACAAGAATTCTGTTATTGGAAATTTTGTGTCGAATCGTAGTCTCGACAAGCATGGTATCAGCCTTCAACAGCCTAGGAGTCTGGAAAACCCAAAACATTTCAGCTAGAACTGTAAAAATGGCAGTGCATTGATTGCCAAATGCAACAGATTTAGACGTTTAACCACTTTCTTTCAAACTTTTGCTGTTCGGGGATTTAGACAACATCCTCATTTAGGGCAATGCAGCATATAGAGCCATATATGCAACAAAATTAAAAAGTGAAGAGAACAATAAAATATCACATTTCCTAAATTTCACTTCTGTCCTAAAGCACAGCCATGCCATCAAACATCCTCTATGTTTTCTAATAATGCTAACCCTAACCCTAGCTAAGAGTTTGGGCAGTTAGGGTTAGGGGTCAGATTTTCTTCAATGCAACCTAACACTCATTTAAGCAGAAAATAGAACTCAGGGCATCAAAATATTTGTCTGAAAAGACTTAGCAGCCTTGCCACAACAAACAAATGTCTCTACCGTAGTACAGTTTCATTTTTTGACAAGTATTCTGTTATTGGAAATTTTGTGTCGAATCGTACTCTCCACGAGCATGGTATCAGCCTTCAACAGATTAGGAGTCTGGAAAACCCAAAACATTTCAGCTAGAACTGTAAAAATGGCAGTGCATTGATTGCCAAATGCAACAGATTGAGACGTTTAACCAGTTTCTTTCTAACTTTTTCTGTTCGGGGATTTAGACAACATCCTCATTTAGGGTAATGCAGTATATAGAGCCATATATGCAACAAAATTAAAAAGAGAAGAGAACATTAAAATATCACATTTCCTAAATTTCACTTCTGTCCTAAAACACAGCCATGCCATCAAACATCCTCTATGTTTTCTAATAATGCTAACCCTAACCCTAGTTTAGGATTAGGGCAGTTAGGGTTAGGGGTCAGATTTTCTTCAATGCAACCTAACACTCATTTAAGCAGAAAATAGAACTCAGGGCATCAAAATATTTGTCTGAAAAGACTTAGCAGCTTTGCCACAACAAACAAAATGTCTCTACCGTAGTACAGTTTCATTTTTTTACAAGTATTCTGTTATTGGATATTTTGTGTCGAATCGTAGTCTCTACAAGCATGGTATCAGCCTTCAACAGCCTAGGAGACTGGAAAACCCAAAATATTTCAGCTAGAACTGTAAAAATGGCAGTGCATTGATTGCCAAATGCAACAGATTGAGACGCTTAACCACTTTCTTTCAAACTTTTGCTGTTCGGGGATTTAGACAACATCCTCATTTAGGGCAATGCAGCATATAGAGCCATATATGCAACAAAATTAAAAAGTGAACAGAACATTAAAATATCACATTTCCTAAATTTCACTTCTGTCCTAAAACACAGCCATGTTCTCAAACATCCTCTATGTTTTCTAATAATGCTAACCCTAACCCTAGCTAAGGGTTTGGGCAGTTAGGGTTAGGGGTCAGATTTTCTTCAATGCAACCTAACACTCATTTAAGCAGAAAATAGAACTCAGGGCATCAAAATATTTGTCTGAAAAGACTTAGCAGCCTTGCCACAACAAACAAAATGTCTCTACCGTAGTACAGTTTCATTTTTTGACAAGTATTCTGTTATTGGAAATTTTGTGTCGAATCGTAGTCTCCACGAGCATGGTATCAGCCTTCAACAGCCTAGGAGTCTAGAAAACCCAAAATATTTCAGCTAGAACTGTAAAAATGGCAGTGCATTGATTGCCAAATGCAACAGATTGAGACGTTTAACCACGTTCTTTCAAACTTTTGCTGTTCGGGGATTTAGACAACATCCTCATTTAGGGCAATGCAGCATATAGAGCCATATATGCAACAAAATTAAAAAGTGAACAGAACATTAAAATATCACATTTCCTAAATTTCACTTCTGTCCTAAAACACAGCCATGTTATCAAACATCCTCTATGTTTTCTAATAATGCTAACCCTAACCCTAGCTTAGGGTTTGGGCAGTTAGGGTTAGGGGTCAGATTTTCTTCAATGCAACCTAACACTCATTTAAGCAGAAAATAGAACTCAGGGCATCAAAATATTTGTCTGAAAAGACTTAGCAGCCTTGCCACAACAAACAAAATGTCTCTACCGTAGTACAGTTTCATTTTTTGACAAGTATTCTGTTATTGGAAATTTTGTGTCGAATCGTACTCTCCACGAGCATGGTATCAGCCTTCAACAGCCTAGGAGTCTGGAAAACCCAAAATATTTCAGCTAGAACTGTAAAAATGGCAGTGCATTGATTGCCAAATGCAACAGATTGAGACGTTTAACCACTTTCTTTCAAACTTTTGCTGTTCGGGGATTTAGACAACATCCTCATTTAGGGCAATGCAGCATATAGAGCCATATATGCAACAAAATTAAAAAGTGAACAGAACATTAAAATATCACATTTCCTAAATTTCACTTCTGTCCTAAAACACAGCCATGTTATCAAACATCCTCTATGTTTTCTAATAATGCTAACCCTAACCCTAGCTTAGGGTTTGGGCAGTTAGGGTTAGGGGTCAGATTTTCTTCAATGCAACCTAACACTCATTTAAGCAGAAAATAGAACTCAGGGCATCAAAATATTTGTCTGAAAAGACTTAGCAGCCTTGCCACAACAAACAAAATGTCTCTACCGTAGTACAGTTTCATTTTTTGACAAGTATTCTGTTATTGGAAATTTTGTGTCGAATCGTAGTCTCGACAAGCATGGTATCAGCCTTCAACAGCCTAGGAGTCTGGAAAACCCAAAACATTTCAGCTAGAACTGTAAAAATGGCAGTGCATTGATTGACAAATGCAACAGATTGAGACGTTTAACCACTTTCTTTCAAACTTTTGCTGTTCGGGGATTTAGAAAACATCCTCATTTAGGGCAATGCAGCATATAGAGCCATATATGCAACAAAATTAAAAAGTGAACAGAACATTAAAATATCACATTTCCTAAATTTCACTTCTGTCCTAAAACACAGCCATGTTATCAAACATCCTCTATGTTTTCTAATAATGCTAACCCTAACCCTAGCTTAGGGTTTGGGCAGTTAGGGTTAGGGGTCAGATTTTCTTCAATGCAACCTAACACTCATTTAAGCAGAAAATAGAACTCAGGGCATCAAAATATTTGTCTGAAAAGACTTAGCAGCCTTGCCACAACAAACAAAATGTCTCTACCGTAGTACAGTTTCATTTTTTGACAAGAATTCTGTTATTGGAAATTTTGTGTCGAATCGTACTCTCCACGAGCATGGTATCAGCCTTCAACATATTAGGAGTCTGAAACCCAAAACATTTCAGCTAGAACTGTAAAAATGGCAGTGCATTGATTGCCAAATGCAACAGATTGAGACGTTTAACCACTTTCTTTCAAACTTTTGCTGTTCGGGGATTTAGACAACATCCTCATTTAGGGCAATGCAGCATATAGAGCCATATATGCAACAAAATTAAAAAGTGAACAGAACATTAAAATATCACATTTCCTAAATTTCACTTCTGTCCTAAAACACAGCCATGTTCTCAAACATCCTCTATGTTTTCTAATAATGCTAACCCTAACCCTAGCTTAGGGTTTGGGCAGTTAGGGTTAGGGGTCAGATTTTCTTCAATGCAACCTAACACTCATTTAAGCAGAAAATAGAACTCAGGGCATCAAAATATTTGTCTGAAAAGACTTAGCAGCCTTGCCACAACAAACAAAATGTCTCTACCGTAGTACAGTTTCATTTTTTGACAAGTATTCTGTTATTGGAAATTTTGAGTCGAATTGTACTCTCCACGAGCATGGTATCAGCCTTCAACAGCCTAGGAGTCTGGAAAACCCAAAACATTTCAGCTAGAACTGTAAAAATGGCAGTGCATTGATTGCCAAATGCAACAGATTGAGACGTTTAACCACTTTCTTTCAAACTTTTGCTGTTCGGGGATTTAGACAACATCCTCATTTAGGGCAATGCAGCATATAGAGCCATATATGCAACAAAATTAAAAAGTGAAGAGAACATTAAAATAGCACATTTCCTAAATTTCACTTCTGTCCTAAAACACAGCCATGCCATCAAACATCCTCTATGTTTTCTAATAATGCTAACCCTAACCCTAGCTAAGAGTTTGGGCAGTTAGGGTTAGGGGTCAGATTTTCTTCAATGCAACCTAACACTCATTTAAGCAGAAAATAGAACTCAGGGCATCAAAATATTTGTCTGAAAAGACTTAGCAGCTTTGCCACAACAAACAAAATGTCTCTACCGTAGTACAGTTTCATTTTTTGACAAGTATTCTGTTATTGGATATTTTGTGTCGAATCGTAGTCTCGACAAGCATGGTATCAGCCTTCAACAGCCTAGGAGACTGGAACACCCAAAATATTTCAGCTAGAACTGTAAAAATGGCAGTGCATTGATTGACAAATGCAACAGATTGAGACGTTTAACCACTTTCTTTCAAACTTTTGCTGTTCGGGGATTTAGACAACATCCTCATTTAGGGCAATGCAGCATATAGAGCCATATATGCAACAAAATTAAAAAGTGAACAGAACATTAAAATATCACATTTCCTAAATTTCACTTCTGTCCTAAAACACAGCCATGTTATCAAACATCCTCTATGTTTTCTAATAATGCTAACCCTAACCCTAGCTTAGGGTTTGGGCAGTTAGGGTTAGGGGTCAGATTTTCTTCAATGCAACCTAACACTCATTTAAGCAGAAAATAGAACTCAGGGCATCAAAATATTTGTCTGAAAAGACTTAGCAGCCTTGCCACAACAAACAAAATGTCTCTACCGTAGTACAGTTTCATTTTTTGACAAGAATTCTGTTATTGGAAATTTTGTGTCGAATCGTACTCTCCACGAGCATGGTATCAGCCTTCAACATATTAGGAGTCTGAAACCCAAAACATTTCAGCTAGAACTGTAAAAATGGCAGTGCATTGATTGCCAAATGCAACAGATTGAGACGTTTAACCACTTTCTTTCAAACTTTTGCTGTTCGGGGATTTAGACAACATCCTCATTTAGGGCAATGCAGCATATAGAGCCATATATGCAACAAAATTAAAAAGTGAACAGAACATTAAAATATCACATTTCCTAAATTTCACTTCTGTCCTAAAACACAGCCATGTTGTCAAACATCCTCTATGTTTTCTAATAATGCTAACCCTAACCCTAGCTTAGGGTTTGGGCAGTTAGGGTTAGGGGTCAGATTTTCTTCAATGCAACCTAACACTCATTTAAGCAGAAAATAGAACTCAGGGCATCAAAATATTTGTCTGAAAAGACTAAGCAGCCTTGCCACAACAAACAAAATGTCTCTAGCGTAGTACAGTTTCATTTTTTGACAAGTATTCTGTTATTGGAAATTTTGTGTCGAATCGTACTCTCCACGAGCATGGTATCAGCCTTCAACAGCCTAGGAGTCTGGAAAACCCAAAATATTTCAGCTAGAACTGTAAAAATGGCAGTGCATTGATTGCCAATTGCAACAGATTGAGACGTTTAACCACTTTCTTTCAAACTTTTGCTGTTCGGGGATTTAGACAACATCCTCATTTAGGGCAATGCAGCATATAGAGCCATATATGCAACAAAATTAAAAAGTGAACAGAACAATAAAATATCACATTTCCTAAATTTCACTTCTGTCCTAAAACACAGCCATGTTATCAAACATCCTCTATGTTTTCTAATAATGCTAACCCTAACCCTAGCTTAGGGTTTGGGCAGTTAGGGTTAGGGGTCAGATTTTCTTCAATGCAACCTAACACTCATTTAAGCAGAAAACAGAACTCAGGGCATCAAAATATTTGTCTGAAAAGACTTAGCAGCCTTGCCACAACAAACAAAATGTCTCTACCGTAGTACAGTTTCATTTTTTGACAAGTATTCTGTTATTGGAAATTTTGTGTCGAATCGTACTGTCCACGAGCATGGTATCAGCCTTCAACAGATTAGGAGTCTGTAAAACCCAAAACATTTCAGCTAGAACTGTAAAAATGGCAGTGCATTGATTGCCAAATGCAACAGATTGAGACGTTTAACCACTTTCTTTCAAACTTTTGCTGTTCGGGGATTTAGACAACATCCTCATTTAGGGTAATGCAGTATATAGAGCCATATACACAACAAAATTAAAAAGAGAAGAGAACATTAAAATATCACATTTCCTAAATTTCACTTCTGTCCTAAAACACAGCCATGCCATCAAACATCCTCTATGTTTTCTAATAATGCTAACCCTAACCCTAGCTTAGGGTTTGGGCAGTTAGGGTTAGGGGTCAGATTTTCTTCAATGCAACCTAACACTCATTTAAGCAGAAAATAGAACTCAGGGCATCAAAATATTTGTCTGAAAAGACTTAGCAGCCTTGCCACAACAAACAAAATGTCTCTACCGTAGTACAGTTTCATTTTTTGACAAGTATTCTGTTATTGGAAATTTTGTGTCGAATCGTAGTCTACACGAGAATGGTATCAGCCTTCAACAGCCTAGGAGTCTGGAAAACCCAAAACATTTCAGCTAGAACTGTAAAAATGGCAGTGCATTGATTGCGTATTGCAACAGATTGAGACGTTTAACCACTTTCTTTCAAACTTTTGCTGTTCGGGGATTTAGACAACATCCTCATTTAGGGCAATGCAGCATATAGAGCCATATATGCAACAAAATTAAAAAGTGAAGAGAACAATAAAATATCACATTTCCTAAATTTCACTTCTGTCCTAAAGCACAGCCATGCCATCAAACATCCTCTATGTTTTCTAATAATGCTAACCCTAACCCTAGCTAAGAGTTTGGGCAGTTAGGGTTAGGGGTCAGATTTTCTTCAATGCAACCTAACACTCATTTAAGTAGAAAATAGAACTCAGGGCATCAAAATATTTGTCTGAAAAGACTTAGCAGCCTTGCCACAACAAACAAATGTCTCTACCGTAGTACAGTTTCATTTTTTGACAAGTATTCTGTTATTGGAAATTTTGTGTCGAATCGTACTCTCCACGAGCATGGTATCAGCCTTCAACAGATTAGGAGTCTGGAAAACCCAAAACATTTCAGCTAGAACTGTAAAAATGGCAGTGCATTGATTGCCAAATGCAACAGATTGAGACGTTTAACCAGTTTCTTTCTAACTTTTTCTGTTCGGGGATTTAGACAACATCCTCATTTAGGGTAATGCAGTATATAGAGCCATATATGCAACAAAATTAAAAAGAGAAGAGAACATTAAAATATCACATTTCCTAAATTTCATTTCTGTCCTAAAACACAGCCATGCCATCAAACATCCTCTATGTTTTCTAATAATGCTAACCCTAACCCTAGCTTAGGATTTGGGCAGTTAGGGTTAGGGGTCAGATTTTCTTCAATGCAACCTAACACTCATTTAAGCAGAAAATAGAACTCAGGGCATCAAAATATTTGTCTGAAAAGACTTAGCAGCCTTGCCACAACAAACAAAATGTCTCTACCGTAGTACAGTTTCATTTTTTGACAAGAATTCTGTTATTGGAAATTTTGTGTCGAATCGTACTCTCCACGAGCATGGTATCAGCCTTCAACATATTAGGAGTCTGAAACCCAAAACATTTCAGCTAGAACTGTAAAAATGGCAGTGCATTGATTGCCAAATGCAACAGATTGAGACGTTTAACCACTTTCTTTCAAACTTTTGCTGTTCGGGGATTTAGACAACATCCTCATTTAGGGCAATGCAGCATATAGAGCCATATATGCAACAAAATTAAAAAGTGAACAGAACATTAAAATATCACATTTCCTAAATTTCACTTCTGTCCTAAAACACAGCCATGTTATCAAACATCCTCTATGTTTTCTAATAATGCTAACCCTAACCCTAGCTTAGGGTTTGGGCAGTTAGGGTTAGGGGTCAGATTTTCTTCAATGCAACCTAACACTCATTTAAGCAGAAAATAGAACTCAGGGCATCAAAATATTTGTCTGAAAAGACTTAGCAGCCTCGCCACAACAAACAAAATGTCTCTACCGTAGTACAGTTTCATTTTTTGACAAGTATTCTGTTATTGGAAATTTTGAGTCAAATTGTACTCTCCACGAGCATGGTATCAGCCTTCAACAGCCTAGGAGTCTGGAAAACCCAAAACATTTCAGCTAGAACTGTAAAAATGGCAGTGCATTGATTGCCAAATGCAACAGATTGAGACGTTTAACCACTTTCTTTCAAACTTTTGCTGTTCGGGGATTTAGACAACATCCTCATTTAGGGCAATGCAGCATATAGAGCCATATATGCAACAAAATTAAAAAGTGAAGAGAACTTTAAAATAGCACATTTCCTAAATTTCACTTCTCTCCTAAAACACAGGCATGCCATCAAACATCCTCTATGTTTTCTAATAATGCTAACCCTAACCCTAGCTAAGAGTTTGGGCAGTTAGGGTTAGGGGTCAGATTTTCTTCAATGCAACCTAACACTCATTTAAGCAGAAAATAGAACTCAGGGCATCAAAATATTTGTCTGAAAAGACTTAGCAGCCTTGCCACAACAAACAAATGTCTCTACCGTAGTACAGTTTCATTTTTTGACAAGTATTCTGTTATTGGAAATTTTGTGTCGAATCGTACTCTCCACGAGCATGGTATCAGCCTTCAACAGATTAGGAGTCTGCAAAACCCAAAACATTTCAGCTAGAACTGTAAAAATGGCAGTGCATTGATTGCCAAATGCAACAGATTGAGACGTTTAACCAGTTTCTTTCAAACTTTTTCTGTTCGGGGATTTAGACAACATCCTCATTTACGGTAATGCAGTATATAGAGCCATATATGCAACAAAATTAAAAAGAGAAGAGAACATTAAAATATCACATTTCCTAAATTTCACTTCTGTCCTAAAACACAGCCATGCCATCAAACATCCTCTATGTTTTCTAATAATGCTAACCCTAACCCTAGCTTAGGATTTGGGCAGTTAGGGTTAGGGGTCAGATTTTCTTCAATGCAACCTAACACTCATTTAAGCAGAAAATAGAACTCAGGGCATCAAAATATTTGTCTGAAAAGACTTAGCAGCCTTGCCACAACAAACAAAATGTCTCTACCGTAGTACAGTTTCATTTTTTGACAAGTATTCTGTTATTGGAAATTTTGTGTCGAATCGTAGTCTCGACAAGCATGGTATCAGCCTTCAACAGCCTAGGAGTCTGGAAAACCCAAAACATTTCAGCTAGAACTGTAAAAATGGCAGTGCATTGATTGACAAATGCAACAGATTGAGACGTTTAACCACTTTCTTTCAAACTTTTGCTGTTCGGGGATTTAGACAACATCCTCATTTAGGGCAATGCAGCATATAGAGCCATATATGCAACAAAATTAAAAAGTGAACAGAACATTAAAATATCACATTTCCTAAATTTCACTTCTGTCCTAAAACACAGCCATGTTATCAAACATCCTCTATGTTTTCTAATAATGCTAACCCTAACCCTAGCTTAGGGTTTGGGCAGTTAGGGTTAGGGGTCAGATTTTCTTCAATGCAACCTAACACTCATTTAAGCAGAAAATAGAACTCAGGGCATCAAAATATTTGTCTGAAAAGACTTAGCAGCCTTGCCACAACAAACAAAATGTCTCTACCGTAGTACAGTTTCATTTTTTGACAAGAATTCTGTTATTGGAAATTTTGTGTCGAATCGTACTCTCCACGAGCATGGTATCAGCCTTCAACATATTAGGAGTCTGAAACCCAAAACATTTCAGCTAGAACTGTAAAAATGGCAGTGCATTGATTGCCAAATGCAACAGATTGAGACGTTTAACCACTTTCTTTCAAACTTTTGCTGTTCGGGGATTTAGACAACATCCTCATTTAGGGCAATGCAGCATATAGAGCCATATATGCAACAAAATTAAAAAGTGAACAGAACATTAAAATATCACATTTCCTAAATTTCACTTCTGTCCTAAAACACAGCCATGTTCTCAAACATCCTCTATGTTTTCTAATAATGCTAACCCTAACCCTAGCTTAGGGTTTGGGCAGTTAGGGTTAGGGGTCAGATTTTCTTCAATGCAACCTAACACTCATTTAAGCAGAAAATAGAACTCAGGGCATCAAAATATTTGTCTGAAAAGACTTAGCAGCCTTGCCACAACAAACAAAATGTCTCTACCGTAGTACAGTTTCATTTTTTGACAAGTATTCTGTTATTGGAAATTTTGAGTCGATTTGTACTCTCCACGAGCATGGTATCAGCCTTCAACAGCCTAGGAATCTGGAAAACCCAAAACATTTCAGCTAGAACTGTAAAAATGGCAGTGCATTGATTGCCAAATGCAACAGATTGAGACGTTTAACCACTTTCTTTCAAACTTTTGCTGTTCGGGGATTTAGACAACATCCTCATTTAGGGCAATGCAGCATATAGAGCCATATATGCAACAAAATTAAAAAGTGAAGAGAACATTAAAATAGCACATTTCCTAAATTTCACTTCTGTCCTAAAACACAGCCATGCCATCAAACATCCTCTATGTTTTCTAATAATGCTAACCCTAACCCTAGCTAAGAGTTTGGGCAGTTAGGGTTAGGGGTCAGATTTTCTTCAATGCAACCTAACACTCATTTAAGCAGAAAATAGAACTCAGGGCATCAAAATATTTGTCTGAAAAGACTTAGCAGCCTTGCCACAACAAACAAATGTCTCTACCGTAGTACAGTTTCATTTTTTGACAAGTATTCTGTTATTGGAAATTTTGTGTCAAATCGTACTCTCCACGAGCATGGTATCAGCCTTCAACAGATTAGGAGTCTGGAAAACCCAAAACATTTCAGCTAGAACTGTAAAAATGGCAGTGCATTGATTGCCAAATGCAACAGATTGAGACGTTTAACCAGTTTCTTTCAAACTTTTTCTGTTCGGGGATTTAGACAACATCCTCATTTAGGGCAATGCAGTATATAGAGCCATATATGCAACAAAATTAAAAAGAGAAGAGAACATTAAAATATCACATTTCCTAAATTTCACTTCTGTCCTAAAACACAGCCATGCCATCAAACATCCTCTATGTTTTCTAATAATGCTAACCCTAACCCTAGCTTAGGATTTGGGCAGTTAGGGTTAGGGGTCAGATTTTCTTCAATGCAACCTAACACTCATTTAAGCAGAAAATAGAACTCAGGGCATCAAAATATTTGTCTGAAAAGACTTAGCAGCTTTGCCACAACAAACAAAATGTCTCTACCGTAGTACAGTTTCATTTTTTGACAAGTATTCTGTTATTGGATATTTTGTGTCGAATCGTAGTCTCGACAAGCATGGTATCAGCCTTCAACAGCCTAGGAGACTGGAACACCCAAAATATTTCAGCTAGAACTGTAAAAATGGCAGTGCATTGATTGCCAAATGCAACAGATTGAGACGTTTAACCACTTTCTTTCAAACTTTTGCTGTTCGGGGATTTAGACAACATCCTCATTTAGGGCAATGCAGCATATAGAGCCATATATGCAACAAAATTAAAAAGTGAACAGAACATTAAAATATCACATTTCCTAAATTTCACTTCTGTCCTAAAACACAGCCATGTTATCAAACATCCTCTATGTTTTCTAATAATGCTAACCCTAACCCTAGCTTAGGGTTTGGGCAGTTAGGGTTAGGGGTCAGATTTTCTTCAATGCAACCTAACACTCATTTAAGCAGAAAATAGAACTCAGGGCATCAAAATATTTGTCTGAAAAGACTTAGCAGCCTTGCCACAACAAACAAAATGTCTCTACCGTAGTACAGTTTCATTTTTTGACAAGAATTCTGTTATTGGAAATTTTGTGTCGAATCGTACTCTCCACGAGCATGGTATCAGCCTTCAACATATTAGGAGTCTGAAACCCAAAACATTTCAGCTAGAACTGTAAAAATGGCAGTGCATTGATTGCCAAATGCAACAGATTGAGACGTTTAACCACTTTCTTTCAAACTTTTGCTGTTCGGGGATTTAGACAACATCCTCATTTAGGGCAATGCAGCATATAGAGCCATATATGCAACAAAATTAAAAAGTGAACAGAACATTAAAATATCACATTTCCTAAATTTCACTTCTGTCCTAAAACACAGCCATGTTATCAAACATCCTCTATGTTTTCTAATAATGCTAACCCTAACCCTAGCTTAGGGTTTGGGCAGTTAGGGTTAGGGGTCAGATTTTCTTCAATGCAACCTAACACTCATTTAAGCAGAAAATAGAACTCAGGGCATCAAAATATTTGTCTGAAAAGACTTAGCAGCCTTGCCACAACAAACAAAATGTCTCTACCGTAGTACAGTTTCATTTTTTGACAAGTATTCTGTTATTGGAAATTTTGAGTCAAATTGTACTCTCCACGAGCATGGTATCACCCTTCAACAGCCTAGGAGTCTGGAAAACCCAAAACATTTCAGCTAGAACTGTAAAAATGGCAGTGCATTGATTGCCAAATGCAACAGATTGAGACGTTTAACCACTTTCTTTCAAACTTTTGCTGTTCGGGGATTTAGACAACATCCTCATTTAGGGCAATGCAGAATATAGAGCCATATATGCAACAAAATTAAAAAGTGAAGAGAACTTTAAAATAGCACATTTCCTAAATTTCACTTCTCTCCTAAAACACAGCCATGCCATCAAACATCCTCTATGTTTTCTAATAATGCTAACCCTAACCCTAGCTAAGAGTTTGGGCAGTTAGGGTTAGGGGTCAGATTTTCTTCAATGCAACCTAACACTCATTTAAGCAGAAAATAGAACTCAGGGCATCAAAATATTTGTCTGAAAAGACTTAGCAGCCTTGCCACAACAAACAAATGTCTCTACCGTAGTACAGTTTCATTTTTTGACAAGTATTCTGTTATTGGAAATTTTGTGTCAAATCGTACTCTCCACGAGCATGGTATCAGCCTTCAACAGATTAGGAGTCTGGAAAACCCAAAACATTTCAGCTAGAACTGTAAAAATGGCAGTGCATTGATTGCCAAATGCAACAGATTGAGACGTTTAACCACTTTCTTTCAAACTTTTGCTGTTCGGGGATTTAGACAACATCCTCATTTAGGGCAATGCAGCATATAGAGCCATATATGCAACAAAATTAAAAAGAGAAGAGAACATTAAAATATCACATTTCCTAAATTTCACTTCTGTCCTAAAACACAGCCATGCCATCAAACATCCTCTATGTTTTCTAATAATGCTAACCCTAACCCTAGCTTAGGATTTGGGCAGTTAGGGTTAGGGGTCAGATTTTCTTCAATGCAACCTAACACTCATTTAAGCAGAAAATAGAACTCAGGGCATCAAAATATTTGTCTGAAAAGACTTAGCAGCTTTGCCACAACAAACAAAATGTCTCTACCGTAGTACAGTTTCATTTTTTGACAAGTATTCTGTTATTGGATATTTTGTGTCGAATCGTAGTCTCGACAAGCATGGTATCAGCCTTCAACAGCCTAGGAGACTGGAACACCCAAAATATTTCAGCTAGAACTGTAAAAATGGCAGTGCATTGATTGACAAATGCAACAGATTGAGACGTTTAACCACTTTCTTTCAAACTTTTGCTGTTCGGGGATTTAGACAACATCCTCATTTAGGGCAATGCAGCATATAGAGCCATATATGCAACAAAATTAAAAAGTGAACAGAACATTAAAATATCACATTTCCTAAATTTCACTTCTGTCCTAAAACACAGCCATGTTATCAAACATCCTCTATGTTTTCTAATAATGCTAACCCTAACCCTAGCTTAGGGTTTGGGCAGTTAGGGTTAGGGGTCAGATTTTCTTCAATGCAACCTAACACTCATTTAAGCAGAAAATAGAACTCAGGGCATCAAAATATTTGTCTGAAAAGACTTAGCAGCCTTGCCACAACAAACAAAATGTCTCTACCGTAGTACAGTTTCATTTTTTGACAAGAATTCTGTTATTGGAAATTTTGTGTCGAATCGTACTCTCCACGAGCATGGTATCAGCCTTCAACATATTAGGAGTCTGAAACCCAAAACATTTCAGCTAGAACTGTAAAAATGGCAGTGCATTGATTGCCAAATGCAACAGATTGAGACGTTTAACCACTTTCTTTCAAACTTTTGCTGTTCGGGGATTTAGACAACATCCTCATTTAGGGCAATGCAGCATTAGAGCCATATATGCAACAAAATTAAAAAGTGAACAGAACATTAAAATATCACATTTCCTAAATTTCACTTCTGTCCTAAAACACAGCCATGTTATCAAACATCCTCTATGTTTTCTAATAATGCTAACCCTAACCCTAGCTTAGGGTTTGGGCAGTTAGGGTTAGGGGTCAGATTTTCTTCAATGCAACCTAACACTCATTTAAGCAGAAAATAGAACTCAGGGCATCAAAATATTTGTCTGAAAAGACTTAGCAGCCTTGCCACAACAAACAAAATGTCTCTACCGTAGTACAGTTTCATTTTTTGACAAGTATTCTGTTATTGGAAATTTTGAGTCAAATTGTACTCTCCACGAGCATGGTATCAGCCTTCAACAGCCTAGGAGTCTGGAAAACCCAAAACATTTCAGCTAGAACTGTAAAAATGGC
Source organism: Atractosteus spatula (assembly GCF_055471065.1). NCBI lineage: Eukaryota > Metazoa > Chordata > Actinopteri > Semionotiformes > Lepisosteidae > Atractosteus > Atractosteus spatula. The sequence continues at coordinate 8,514,506 of NC_142720.1, read as the reverse complement.
AGTGCATTGATTGCCAAATGCAACAGATTGAGACGTTTAACCACTTTCTTTCAAACTTTTGCTGTTCGGGGATTTAGACAACATCCTCATTTAGGGCAATGCAGCATATAGAGCCATATATGCAACAAAATTAAAAAGTGAAGAGAACTTTAAAATAGCACATTTCCTAAATTTCACTTCTCTCCTAAAACACAGCCATGCCATCAAACATCCTCTATGTTTTCTAATAATGCTAACCCTAACCCTAGCTAAGAGTTTGGGCAGTTAGGGTTAGGGGTCAGATTTTCTTCAATGCAACCTAACACTCATTTAAGCAGAAAATAGAACTCAGGGCATCAAAATATTTGTCTGAAAAGACTTAGCAGCCTTGCCACAACAAACAAATGTCTCTACCGTAGTACAGTTTCATTTTTTGACAAGTATTCTGTTATTGGAAATTTTGTGTCGAATCGTACTCTCCACGAGCATGGTATCAGCCTTCAACAGATTAGGAGTCTGCAAAACCCAAAACATTTCAGCTAGAACTGTAAAAATGGCAGTGCATTGATTGCCAAATGCAACAGATTGAGACGTTTAACCAGTTTCTTTCAAACTTTTTCTGTTCGGGGATTTAGACAACATCCTCATTTACGGTAATGCAGTATATAGAGCCATATATGCAACAAAATTAAAAAGAGAAGAGAACATTAAAATATCACATTTCCTAAATTTCACTTCTGTCCTAAAACACAGCCATGCCATCAAACATCCTCTATGTTTTCTAATAATGCTAACCCTAACCCTAGCTTAGGATTTGGGCAGTTAGGGTTAGGGGTCAGATTTTCTTCAATGCAACCTAACACTCATTTAAGCAGAAAATAGAACTCAGGGCATCAAAATATTTGTCTGAAAAGACTTAGCAGCTTTGCCACAACAAACAAAATGTCTCTACCGTAGTACAGTTTCATTTTTTGACAAGTATTCTGTTATTGGATATTTTGTGTCGAATCGTAGTCTCGACAAGCATGGTATCAGCCTTCAACAGCCTAGGAGACTGGAAAACCCAAAATATTTCAGCTTGAACTGTAAAAATGGCAGTGCATTGATTGCCAAATGCAACAGATTGAGACGCTTAACCACTTTCTTTCAAACTTTTGCTGTTCGGGGATTTAGACAACATCCTCATTTAGGGCAATGCAGCATATAGAGCCATATATGCAACAAAATTAAAAAGTGAACAGAACATTAAAATATCACATTTCCTAAATTTCACTTCTGTCCTAAAACACAGCCATGTTCTCAAACATCCTCTATGTTTTCTAATAATGCTAACCCTAACCCTAGCTAAGGGTTTGGGCAGTTAGGGTTAGGGGTCAGATTTTCTTCAATGCAACCTAACACTCATTTAAGCAGAAAATAGAACTCAGGGCATCAAAATATTTGTCTGAAAAGACTTAGCAGCCTTGCCACAACAAACAAAATGTCTCTACCATAGTACAGTTTCATTTTTTGACAAGTATTCTGTTATTGGAAAGTTTGTGTCGAATCGTAGTCTCCACAAGCATGTATCAGCCTTCAACAGCCTAGGAGTCTGGAAAACCCAAAATATTTCAGCTAGAACTGTAAAAATGGCAGTGCATTGATTGCCAAATGCAACAGATTGAGACGTTTAACCACTTTCTTTCAAACTTTTGCTGTTCGGGGATTTAGACAACATCCTCATTTAGGGCAATGCAGCATATAGAGCCATATATGCAACAAAATTAAAAAGTGAACAGAACATTAAAATATCACATTTCCTAAATTTCACTTCTGTCCTAAAACACAGCCATGTTATCAAACATCCTCTATGTTTTCTAATAATGCTAACCCTAACCCTAGCTTAGGGTTTGGGCAGTTAGGGTTAGGGGTCAGATTTTCTTCAATGCAACCTAACACTCATTTAAGCAGAAAATAGAACTCAGGGCATCAAAATATTTGTCTGAAAAGACTTAGCAGCCTTGCCACAACAAACAAAATGTCTCTACCGTAGTACAGTTTCATTTTTTGACAAGTATTCTGTTATTGGAAATTTTGTGTCGAATCGTACTCTCCACGAGCATGGTATCAGCCTTCAACAGCCTAGGAGTCTGGAAAACCCAAAATATTTCAGCTAGAAATGTAAAAATGGCAGTGCATTGATTGCCAAATGCAACAGATTGAGACGTTTAACCACTTTCTTTCAAACTTTTGCTGTTCGGGGATTTAGACAACATCCTCATTTAGGGCAATGCAGCATATAGAGCCATATATGCAACAAAATTAAAAAGTGAACAGAACATTAAAATATCACATTTCCTAAATTTCACTTCTGTCCTAAAACACATCCACGTTCTCAAACATCCTCTATGTTTTCTAATAATGCTATCCCTAACCCTAGCTAAGGGTTTGGGCAGTTAGGGTTAGGGGTCAGATTTTCTTCAATGCAACCTAACACTCATTTAAGCAGAAAATAGAACTCAGGGCATCAAAATATTAGTCTGATAGACTTAGCAGCCTTGCCACAACAAACAAAATGTCTCTTCCGTAGTACAGTTTCATTTTTTGACAAGTATTCTGTTACTGGAAATTTTGTGTCGAATCGTAGTCTCCACGAGCATGGTATCAGCCTTCAACAGCCTAGGAGTCTGGAAAACCCAAAACATTTCAGCTAGAACTGTAAAAATGGCAGTGCATTGATTGCCAAATGCAACAGATTGAGACGTTTAAACACTTTCTTTCAAACTTTTGCTGTTCGGGGATTTAGACAACATCCTCATTTAGGGCAATGCAGCATATAGAGCCATATATGCAACAAAATTAAAAAGTGAAGAGAACATTAAAATAGCACATTTCCTAAATTTCACTTCTGTCCTAAAACACAGCCATGCCATCAAACATCCTCTATTTTTTCTAATAATGCTAACCCTAACCCTAGCTTAGGGTTTGGGCAGTTAGGGTTAGGGGTCAGATTTTCTTCAATGCAACCTAACACTCATTTAAGCAGAAAATAGTACTCAGGGCATCAAAATATTTGTCTGAAAAGACTTAGCAGCCTTGCCACAACAAACAAAATGTCTCTTCCGTAGTACAGTTTCATTTTTTGACAAGTATTCTGTTATTGGAAATTTTGTGTCGAATCGTACTCTCCACGAGCATGGTATCAGCCTTCAACAGATTAGGAGTCTGAAACCCAAAACATTTCAGCTAGAACTGTAAAAATGGCAGTGCATTGATTGACAAAAGCAACAGATTGAGACATTTAACCACTTTCTTTCAAACTTTTGCTGTTCGGGGATTTATACAACATTCTCATTAAGGGCAATGCAGCATATAGAGCCATATATGCAACAAAATTAAAAAGTGAAGAGAACATTAAAATAGCACATTTCCTAAATTTCACTTCTGTCCTAAAACACAGCCATGCCATCAAACATCCTCTATTTTTTCTAATAATGCTAACCCTAACCCTAGCTTAGGGTTTGGGCAGTTAGGGTTAGGGGACAGATTTTCTTCAATGCAACCTAACACTCATTTAAGCAGAAAATAGTACTCAGGGCATCAAAATATTTGTCTGAAAAGACTTAGCAGCCTTGCCACAACAAACAAGATGTCTCTTCCGTAGTACAGTTTCATTTTTTGACAAGTATTCTGTTATTGGAAATTTTGTGTCGAATCGTAGTCTCCACAGGCATGGTATCAGCCTTCAACAGCCTAGGAGTCTGGAAAACCCAAAATATTTCAGCTAGAACTGTAAAAATGGCAGTGCATTGATTACCAAATGCAACAGATTGAGACGTTTAAACACTTTCTTTCAAACTTTTGCTGTTCGGGAATTTAGACAACATCCTCATTTAGGGCAATGCAGCATATAGAGCCATATATGCAACAAAATTAAAAAGTGAACAGAACATTAAAATATCACATTTCCTAAATTTCACTTCTGTCCTAAAACACAGCCATGCCATCAAACATCCTCTATGTTTTCTAATAATGCTAACCCTAACCCTAGCTCAGGGTTTGGGCAGTTAGGGTTAGGGGTCAGATTTTCTTCAATGCAACCTAACACTCATTTAAGCAGAAAATAGAACTCAGGGCATCAAAATATTAGTCTGATAGACTTAGCAGCCTTGCCACAACAAACAAAATGTCTCTACCGTAGTACAGTTTCATTTTTTGACAAGTATTCTGTTATTGAAAATTTTGTGTCGAATCGTACTCTCCACGAGCATGGTATCAGCCTTCAACAGCCTAGGAGTCTGGAAAACCCAAAACATTTCAGCTAGAACTGTAAAAATGGCAGTGCATTGATTGCCAATTGCAACAGATTGAGACGTTTAACCACTTTCTTTCAAACTTTTGCTGTTCGGGGATTTAGACAACATCCTCATTTAGGGCAATGCAGCATATAGAGCCATATATGCAACAAAATTAAAAAGTGAACAGAACATTAAAATATCACATTTCCTAAATTTCACTTCTGTCCTAAAACACAGCCTTGCCATCAAACATCCTCTATGTTTTCTAATAATGCTAACCCTAACCCTAGCTAAGGGTTTGGGCAGTTATGGTTAGGGGTCAGATTTTCTTCAATGCAACCTAACACTCATTTAAGCAGAAAATAGAACTCAGGGCATCAAAATATTTGTCTGAAAAGACTTAGCAGCCTTGCCACAACAAACAAAATGTCTCTACCGTAGTACAGTTTCATTTTTTGACAAGTATTCTGTTATTGGAAATTTTTTGTCGAATCGTAGTCTCCACAAGCATGGTATCAGCCTTCAACAGCCTAGGAGTCTGGAAAACCCAAAAAATTTCAGCTAGAACTGTAAAAATGGCAGTGCATTGATTGCCAAATGCAACAGATTGAGACGTTTAACCACTTTCTTTCAAACTTTTGCTGTTCGGGGATTTAGACAACATCCTCATTTAGGGCAATGCAGCATATAGAGCCATATATGCAACAAAATTAAAAAGTGAACAGAACATTAAAATATCACATTTCCTAAATTTCACTTCTGTCCTAAAACACAGCCATGTTATCAAACATCCTCTATGTTTTCTAATAATGCTAACCCTAACCCTAGCTTAGGGTTTGGGCAGTTAGGGTTTGGGGTCAGATTTTCTTCAATGCAACCTAACACTCATTTAAGCAGAAAATAGAACTCAGGGCATCAAAATATTTGTCTGAAAAGACTTAGCAGCCTTGCCACAACAAACAAAATGTCTCTACCGTAGTACAGTTTCATTTTTTGACAAGTATTCTGTTATTGGAAATTTTGTGTCGAATCGTAGTCTCCACAAGCATGGTATCAGCATTCAACAGCCTATAAGTCTAGGAAAACCCAAAATATTTCAGCTAGAACTGTAAAAATGGAAGTGCATTGATTGCCAAATGCAACAGATTGAGACGTTTAACAACTTTCTTTCAAACTTTTGCTGTTCGGGGATTTAGACAACATCCTCATTTAGGGCAATGCAGCATATAGAGCCATATATGCAACAAAATTAAAAAGTGAACAGAACATTAAAATATCACATTTCCTAAATTTCACTTCTGTCCTAAAACACAGCCATGTTATCAAACATCCTCTATGTTTTCTAATATTGCTAACCCTAACCCTAGCTTAGGGTTTGGGCAGTTAGGGTTAGGGGTCAGATTTTCTTCAATGCAACCTAACACTCATTTAAGCAGAAAATAGAACTCAGGGCATCAAAATATTAGTCTGAAAAGACTTAGCAGCCTTGCCACAACAAACAAAATGTCTCTTCCGTAGTACAGTTTCATTTTTTGACAAGTATTCTGTTATTGGAAAGTTTGTGTCGAATCGTAGTCTACACGAGCATGGTATCAGCCTTCAACAGCCTAGGAGTCTGGAAAACCCAAAACATTTCAGCTAGAACTGTAAAAATGGCAGTGCATTGATTGCCAATTGCAACAGATTGAGACGTTTAACCACTTTCTTTCAAACTTTTGCTGTTCGGGGATTTAGACAACATCCTCATTTAGGGCAATGCAGCATATAGAGCCATATATGCAACAAAATTAAAAAGTGAAGAGAACATTAAAATAGCACATTTCCTAAATTTCACTTCTGTCCTAAAACACAGCCATGCCATCAAACATCCTCTATGTTTTCTAATAATGCTAACCCTAACCGTAGCTAAGGGTTTGGGCAGTTATGGTTAGGGGTCAGATTTTCTTCAATGCAACCTAACACTCATTTAAGCAGAAAATAGAACTCAGGGCATCAAAATATTTGTCTGAAAAGACTTAGCAGCCTTGCCACAACAAACAAAATGTCTCTACCGTAGTACAGTTTCATTTTTTGACAAGTATTCTGTTATTGGAAATTTTGTGTCGAATCGTAGTCTCCACAAGCATGGTATCAGCCTTCAACAGCCAAGGAGTCTGGAAAACCCAAAATATTTCAGCTAGAACTGTAAAAATGGCAGTGCATTGATTGCCAAATGCAACAGATTGAGACGTTTAACCACTTTCTTTCAAACTTTTGTTGTTCGGGAATTTAGACAACATCCTCATTTAGGGCAATGCAGCATATAGAGCCATATATGCAACAAAATTAAAAAGTGAAGAGAACATTAAAATATCACATTTCCTAAATTTCACTTCTGTCCTAAAACACAGCCATGCCATCAAACATCCTCTATGTTTTCTAATAATGCTAACCCTAACCCTAGCTCTGGGTTTGGGCAGTTAGGGTTAGGGGTCAGATTTTCTTCAATGCAACCTAACACTCATTTAAGCAGAAAATAGAACTCAGGGCATCAAAATATTAGTCTGATAGACTTAGCAGCCTTGCCACAACAAACAAAATGTCTCTACCGTAGTACAGTTTCATTTTTTGACAAGTATTCTGTTATTGGAAGTTTTGTGTCGAATCGTACTCTCCACGAGCATGGTATCAGCCTTCAACAGATTAGGAGTCTGAAACCCAAAACATTTCAGCTAGAACTGTAAAAATGTCAGTGCATTGATTGCCAAATGCAACAGATTGAGACGTTTAACCACTTTCTTTCAAACTTTTGCTGTTCGGGGATTTAGACAACATCCTCATTTAGGGCAATGCAGCATATAGAGCCATATATACAACAAAATTCTAAAGTGAACAGAACATTAAAATATCACATTTCCTAAATTTCACTTCTGTCCTAAAACACAGCCATGTTATCAAACATCCTCTATGTTTTCTAATAATGCTAACCCTAACCCTAGCTTAGGGTTTGGGCAGTTAGGGTTAGGGGTCAGATTTTCTTCAATGCAACCTAACACTCATTTAAGCAGAAAATAGAACTCAGGGCATCAAAATATTAGTCTGAAAAGACTTAGCAGCCTTGCCACAACAAACAAAATGTCTCTACCGTAGTACAGTTTCATTTTTTGACAAGTATTCTGTTATTGGAAATTTTGTGTCGAATCGTAGTCTCCACAAGCATGGTATCAGCCTTCAACAGCCTAGGAGTCTAGGAAAACCCAAAATATTTCAGCTAGAACTGTAAAAATGTCAGTGCATTGATTGCCAAATGCAACAGATTGAGACGTTTAACCACTTTCTTTCAAACTTTTGCTGTTCGGGGATTTAGACAACATCCTCATTTAGGGCAATGCAGCATATAGAGCCATATATGCAACAAAATTAAAAAGTGAACAGAACATTAAAATATCACATTTCCTAAATTTCACTTCTGTCCTAAAACACAGCAATGTTATCAAACATCCTCTATGTTTTCTAATAATGCTAACCCTAACCCTAGCTTAGGGTTTGGGCAGTTAGGGTTAGGGGTCAGATTTTCTTCAATGCAACCTAACACTCATTTAAGCAGAAAATAGAACTCAGGGCATCAAAATATTAGTCTGAAAAGACTTAGCAGCCTTGCCACAACAAACAAAATGTCTCTACTGTAGTACAGTTTCATTTTTTGACAAGTATTCTGTTATTGGAAAGTTTGTGTCGAATCGTAGTCTATACGAGCATGGTATCAGCCTTCAACAGCCTAGGAGTCTGGAAAACCCAAAACATTTCAGCTAGAACTGTAAAAATGGCAGTGCATTGATTGCCAATTGCAACAGATTGAGACGTTTAACCACTTTCTTTCAAACTTTTGCTGTTCGGGGATTTAGACAACATCCTCATTTAGGGCAATGCAGCATATAGAGCCATATATGCAACAAAATTAAAAAGTGAAGAGAACATTAAAATAGCACATTTCCTAAATTTCATTTCTGTCCTAAAACACAGCCATGCCATCAAACATCCTCTATGTTTTCTAATAATGCTAACCCTAACCGTAGCTAAGGGTTTGGGCAGTTATGGTTAGGGGTCAGATTTTCTTCAATGCAACCTAACACTCATTTAAGCAGAAAATAGAACTCAGGGCATCAAAATATTTGTCTGAAAAGACTTAGCAGCCTTGCCACAACAAACAAAATGTCTCTACCGTAGTACAGTTTCATTTTTTGACAAGTATTCTGTTATTGGAAATTTTGTGTCGAATCGTAGTCTCCACAAGCATGGTATCAGCCTTCAACAGCCTAGGAGTCTGGAAAACCCAAAATATTTCAGCTAGAACTGTAAAAATGGCAGTGCATTGATTGCCAAATGCAACAGATTGAGACGTTTAACCACTTTCTTTCAAACTTTTGCTGTTCGGGAATTTAGACAACATCCTCATTTAGGGCAATGCAGCATATAGAGCCATATATGCAACAAAATTAAAAAGTGAACAGAACATTAAAATATCACATTTCCTAAATTTCACTTCTGTCCTAAAACACAGCCATGTTATCAAACATCCTCTATGTTTTCTAATAATGCTAACCCTAACCCTAGCTTAGGGTTTGGGCAATTAGGGTTAGGGGTCAGATTTTCTTCAATGCAACCTAACACTCATTTAAGCTGAAAATAGAACTCAGGGCATCAAAATATTAGTCTGAAAAGACTTAGCAGCCTTGCCACAACAAACAAAATGTCTCTTCTGTAGTCCAGTTTCATTTTTTGACAAGTATTCTGTTATTGGAAATTTTGTGTCGAATCGTAGTCTACACGAGCATGGTATCAGCCTTCAACAGCCTAGGAGTCTAGGAAAACCCAAAATATTTCAGCTAGAACTGTAAAAATGGAAGTGCATTGATTGCCAAATGCAACAGATTGAGACGTTTAACCACTTTCTTTCAAACTTTTGCTGTTCGGGGATTTAGACAACATCCTCATTTAGGGCAATGCAGCATATAGAGCCATATATGCAACAAAATTAAAAAGTGAACAGAACATTAAAATATCACATTTCCTAAATTTCACTTCTGTCCTAAAACACAGCCATGTTATCAAACATCCTCTATGTTATCTAATAATGCTAACCCTAACCCTAGCTTAGGGTTTGGGCAGTTAGGGTTAGGGGTCAGATTTTCTTCAATGCAACCTAACACTCATTTAAGCAGAAAATAGAACTCAGGGCATCAAAATATTAGTCTGAAAAGACTTAGCAGCCTTGCCACAACAAACAAAATGTCTCTTCCGTAGTACAGTTTCAATTTTTGACAAGTATTCTGTTATTGGAAAGTTTGTGTCGAATCGTAGTCTATACGAGCATGGTATCAGCCTTCAACAGCCTAGGAGTCTGGAAAACCCAAAACATTTCAGCTAGAACTGTAAAAATGGCAGTGCATTGATTGCCAATTGCAACAGATTGAGACGTTTAACCACTTTCTTTCAAACTTTTGCTGTTCGGGGATTTAGACAACATCCTCATTTAGGGCAATGCAGCATATAGAGCCATATATGCAACAAAATTAAAAAGTGAAGAGAACATTAAAATAGCACATTTCCTAAATTTCACTTCTGTCCTAAAACACAGCCATGCCATCAAACATCCTCTATGTTTTCTAATAATGCTAACCCTAACCGTAGCTAAGGGTTTGGGCAGTTATGGTTAGGGGTCAGATTTTCTTCAATGCAACCTAACACTCATTTAAGCAGAAAATAGAACTCAGGGCATCAAAATATTTGTCTGAAAAGACTTAGCAGCCTTGCCACAACAAACAAAATGTCTCTACAGTAGTACAGTTTCATTTTTTGACAAGTATTCTGTTATTGGAAATTTTGTGTCGAATCGAACTCTCCACGAGCATGGTATCAGCCTTCAACAGCCTAGGAGTCTGGAAAACCCAAAACATTTCAGCTAGAACTGTAAAAATGGCAGTGCATTGATTGCCAATTGCAACAGATTGAGACGTTTAACCACTTTCTTTCAAACTTTTGCTGTTCGGGGATTTAGACAACATCCTCATTTAGGGCAATGCAGCATATAGAGCCATATATGCAACAAAATTAAAAAGTGAACAGAACATTAAAATATCACATTCCCTAAATTTCACTTCTGTCCTAAAACACAGCCATGTTATCAAACATCCTCTATGTTTTCTAATAATGCTAACCCTAACCCTAGCTTAGGGTTTGGGCAGTTAGGGTTAGGGGTCAGATTTTCTTCAATGCAACCTAACACTCATTTAAGCAGAAAATAGAACTCAGGGCATAAAAATATTAGTCTGAAAAGACTTAGCAGCCTTGCCACAACAAACAAAATGTCTCTTCCCTAGTACAGTTTCATTTTTTGACAAGTTTTTGTTATTGGAAATTTTGTGTCGAATCGTAGTCTACACGAGCATGGTATCAGCCTTCAACAGCCTAGGAGTCTGGAAAACCCAAAACATTTCAGCTAGAACTGTAAAAATGGCAGTGCATTGATTGCCAATTGCAACAGATTGAGACGTTTAACCACTTTCTTTCAAACTTTTGCTGTTCGGGGATTTAGACAACATCCTCATTTAGGGCAATGCAGCATATAGAGCCATATATGCAACAAAATTAAAAAGTGAAGAGAACATTAAAATAGCACATTTCCTAAATTTCACTTCTGTCCTAAAGCACAGCCATGCCATCAAACATCCTCTATGTTTTCTAATAATGCTAACCCTAACCCTAGCTAACGGTTTGGGCAGTTAGGGTTAGGGGTCAGATTTTCTTCATTGCAACCTAACACTCATTTAAGCAGAAAATAGAACTCAGGGCATCAAAATATTAGTCTGAAAAGACTTAGCAGCCTTGCCACAACAAACAAAATGTCTCTACCGTAGTACAGTTTCATTTTTTGACAAGTACTCTGTTATTGGAAATTTTGTGTCGAATCGTACTCTCCACGAGCATGGTATCAGCCTTGAAGAGATTAGGAGTCTGGAAAACCCAAAACATTTCAGCTAGAACTGTAAAAATGGCAGTGCATTGATTGACAAATGCAATAGATTGAGACGTTTAACCACTTTCTTTCAAACTTTTGCTGTTCGGGGATTTAGACAACATCCTCATTTAGGGCAATGCAGCATATAGAGCCATATATGCAACAAAATTAAAAAGTGAAATGAACATTAAAATAGCACATTTCCTAAATTTCACTTCTGTCCTAAAACACAGCCATGCTATCAAACATCCTCTATGTTTTCTAATATTTCTAACCCTAACCTTAGCTAAGGGTTTGGGCAGTTAGGGTTAGGGGTCAGATTTTCTTCAATGCAACCTAACACTCATTTAAGCAGAAAATAGAACTCAGGGCATCAAAATATTAGTCTGAAAAGACTTAGCAGCCTTGCCACAACAAACAAAATGTCTCTACCGTAGTACAGTTTCATTTTTTGACAAGTATTCTGTTATTGGAAATTTTGTGTCGAATCGTACTCTCCACGAGCATGGTATCAGCCTTCAACAGCCTAGGAGTCTGGAAAACCCAAAACATTTCAGCTAGAACTGTAAAAATGTCAGTGCATTGATTGCCAAATGCAACAGATTGAGACGTTTAACCACTTTCTTTCAAACTTTTGCTGTTCGGGGATTTAGACAACATCCTCATTTAGGGCAATGCAGCATATAGAGCCATATATGCAACAAAATTAAAAAGAGAACAGAACATTAAAATATCACATTTCCTAAATTTCACTTCTGTCCTAAAACACAGCCATGTTATCAAACATCCTCTATGTTTTCTAATAATGCTAACCCTAACCCTAGCTTAGGGTTTGGGCAGTTAGGGTTAGGGGTCAGATTTTCTTCAATGCAACCTAACACTCATTTAAGCAGAAAATAGAACTCAGGGCATAAAAATATTAGTCTGAAAAGACTTAGCAGCCTTGCCACAACAAACAAAATGTCTCTTCCCTAGTACAGTTTCATTTTTTGACAAGTATTCTGTTATTGGAAATTTTGTGTCGAATCGTAGTCTACACGAGCATGGTATCAGCCTTCAACAGCCTAGGAGTCTGGAAAACCCAAAACATTTCAGCTAGAACTGTAAAAATGGCAGTGCATTGATTGCCAATTGCAACAGATTGAGACGTTTAACCACTTTCTTTCAAACTTTTGCTGTTCGGGGATTTAGACAACATCCTCATTTAGGGCAATGCAGCATATAGAGCCATATATGCAACAAAATTAAAAAGTGAAGAGAACATTAAAATAGCACATTTCCTAAATTTCACTTCTGTCCTAAAGCACAGCCATGCCATCAAACATCCTCTATGTTTTCTAATAATGCTAACCCTAACCCTAGCTAACGGTTTGGGCAGTTAGGGTTAGGGGTCAGATTTTCTTCATTGCAACCTAACACTCATTTAAGCAGAAAATAGAACTCAGGGCATCAAAATATTAGTCTGAAAAGACTTAGCAGCCTTGCCACAACAAACAAAATGTCTCTACCGTAGTACAGTTTCATTTTTTGACAAGTACTCTGTTATTGGAAATTTTGTGTCGAATCGTACTCTCCACAAGCATGGTATCAGCCTTGAAGAGATTAGGAGTCTGGAAAACCCAAAACATTTCAGCTAGAACTGTAAAAATGGCAGTGCATTGATTGACAAATGCAATAGATTGAGACGTTTAACCACTTTCTTTCAAACTTTTGCTGTTCGGGGATTTAGACAACATCCTCATTTAGGGCAATGCAGCATATAGAGCCATATATGCAACAAAATTAAAAAGTGAAATGAACATTAAAATAGCACATTTCCTAAATTTCACTTCTGTCCTAAAACACAGCCATGCTATCAAACATCCTCTATGTTTTCTAATATTTCTAACCCTAACCTTAGCTAAGGGTTTGGGCAGTTAGGGTTAGGGGTCAGATTTTCTTCAATGCAACCTAACACTCATTTAAGCAGAAAATAGAACTCAGGGCATCAAAATATTAGTCTGAAAAGACTTAGCAGCCTTGCCACAACAAACAAAATGTCTCTACCGTAGTACAGTTTCATTTTTTGACAAGTATTCTGTTATTGGAAATTTTGTGTCGAATCGTACTCTCCACGAGCATGGTATCAGCCTTCAACAGCCTAGTAGTCTGGAAAACCCAGAACATTTCAGCTAGAACTGTAAAAATGTCAGTGCATTGATTGCCAAATGCAACAGATTGAGACGTTTAACCACTTTCTTTCAAACTTTTGCTGTTCGGGGATTTAGACAACATCCTCATTTAGGGCAATGCAGCATATAGAGCCATATATGCAACAAAATTAAAAAGTGAACAGAACATTAAAATATCACATTTCCTAAATTTCACTTCTGTCCTAAAACACAGCCATGTTATCAAACATCCTCTATGTTTTCTAATAATGCTAACCCTAACCCTAGCTTAGTTAGGGTTAGTTTTGGGCAGTTAGGGTTAGGGGTCAGATTTTCTTCAATGCAACCTAACACTCATTTAAGCAGAAAATAGAACTCAGGGCATCAAAATATTAGTCTGAAAAGACTTAGAAGCCTTGCCACAACAAACAAAATGTCTCTTCCGTAGTACAGTTTCATTTTTTGACAAGTATTCTGTTATTGGAAATTTTGTGTCGAATCGTAGTCTACACGAGCATGGTATCAGCCTTCAACAGCCTAGGAGTCTGGAAAACCCAAAACATTTCAGCTAGAACTGTAAAAGTGGCAGTGCATTGATTGACAAATGCAACAGATTGAGACGTTTAACCACTTTCTTTCAAACTTTTGCTGTTCGGGGATTTAGACAACATCCTCATTTAGGGCAATGCAGCATATAGAGCCATATATGCAACAAAATTAAAAAGTGAACAGAACATTAAAATAGCACATTTCCTAAATTTCACTTCTGTCCTAAAACACAGCCATGCTATCAAACATCCTCTATGTTTTCTAATATTTCTAACCCTAACCCTAGCTAAGGGTTTGGGCAGTTAGGGTTAGGGGTCAGATTTTCTTCAATGCAACCTAACACTCATTTAAGCAGAAAATAGAACTCAGGGCATCAAAATATTAGTCTGAAAAGACTTAGCAGCCTTGCCACAACAAACAAAATGTCTCTACCGTAGTACAGTTTCATTTTTTGACAAGTATTCTGTTATTGGAAATTTTGTGTCGAATCGTACTCTCCACGAGCATGGTATCAGCCTTCAACAGCCTAGGAGTCTGGAAAACCCAAAACATTTCAGCTAGAACTGTAAAAATGTCAGTGCATTGATTGCCAAATGCAACAGATTGAGACGTTTAACCACTTTCTTTCAAACTTTTGCTGTTCGGGGATTTAGTCAACATCCTCATTTAGGGCAATGCAGCATATAGAGCCATATATGCAACAAAATTAAAAAGTGAACAGAACATTAAAATATCACATTTCCTAAATTTCACTTCTGTCCTAAAACACAGCCATGTTATCAAACATCCTGTATGTTTTCTAATAATGCTAACCCTAACCCTAGCTTAGTTAGGGTTAGTTTTGGGCAGTTAGGGTTAGGGGTCAGATTTTCTTCAATGCAACCTAACACTCATTTAAGCAGAAAATAGAACTCAGGGCATCAAAATATTAGTCTGAAAAGACTTAGCAGCCTTGCCACAACAAACAAAATGTCTCTTCCGTAGTACAGTTTCATTTTTTGACAAGTATTCTGTTATTGGAAAGTTTGTGTCGAATCGTAGTCTACACGAGCATGGTATCAGCCTTCAACAGCCTAGGAGTCTGGAAAACCAAAAACATTTCAGCTAGAACTGTAAAAATGGCAGTGCATTGATTGCCAATTGCAACAGACTGAGACGTTTAACCACTTTCTTTCAAACTTTTGCTGTTCGGGGATTTATAACATCCTCATTTAGGGCAATGCAGCATATAGAGCCATATATGCAACAAAATTAAAAAGTGAAGAGAACATTAAAATAGCACATTTCCTAAATTTCACTTCTGTCCTAAAACACAGCCATGCCATCAAACATCCTCTATGTTTTCTAATAATGCTAACCCTAACCGTAGCTAAGGGTTTGGGCAGTTATGGTTAGGGGTCAGATTTTCTTCAATGCAACCTAACACTCATTTAAACAGAAAATAGAACTCAGGGCATCAAAATATTTGTCTGAAAAGACTTAGCAGCCTTGCCACAACAAACAAAATGTCTCTACCGTAGTACAATTTCATTTTTTGACAAGTATTCTGTTATTGGAAATTTTGTGTCGAATCGTAGTCTCCACAAGCATGGTATCAGCCTTCAACAGCCTAGGAGTCTGGAAAACCCAAAATATTTCAGCTAGAACTGTAAAAATGGCAGTGCATTGATTGCCAAATGCAACAGATTGAGACGTTTAACCACTTTCTTTCAAACTTTTGCTGTTCGGGAATTTAGACAACATCCTCATTTAGGGCAATGCAGCATATAGAGCCATATATGCAACAAAATTAAAAAGTGAAATGAACATTAAAATAGCACATTTCCTAAATTTCACTTCTGTCCTAAAACACAGCCATGCTATCAAACATCCTCTATGTTTTCTAATAATTCTAACCCTAACCCTAGCTAAGGGTTTGGGCAGTTAGGGTTAGGGGTCAGATTTTCTTCAATGCAACCTAACACTCATTTAAGCAGAAAATAGAACTCAGGGCATCAAAATATTAGTCTGAAAAGACTTAGCAGCCTTGCCACAACAAACAACAAAATGTCTCTACCGTAGTACAGTTTCATTTTTTGACAAGTATTCTGTTATTGGAAATTTTGTGTCGAATCGTACTCTCCACGAGCATGGTATCAGCCTTCAACAGCCTAGGAGTCTGGAAAACCCCAAACATTTCAGCTAGAACCGTAAAAATGTCAGTGCATTGATTGCCAAATGCAACAGATTGAGACGTTCAACCACTTTCTTTCAAACTTTTGCTGTTCGGGGATTTAGACAACATCCTCATTTAGGGCAATGCAGCATATAGAGCCATATATGCAACAAAATTAACAAGTGAACAGAACATTAAAATATCACATTTCCTAAATTTCACTTCTTTCCTAAAACACAGCCATGTTATCAAACATCCTCTATGTTTTCTAATAATGCTAACCCTAACCCTAGCTTAGTTAGGTTTAGTTTTGGGCAGTTAGGGTTAGGGGTCAGATTTTCTTCAATGCAACCTAACACTCATTTAAGCAGAAAATAGAACTCAGGGCATCAAAATATTTCTCTGAAAAGACTTAGCAGCCTTGCCACAACAAACAAAATGTCTCTACTGTAGTACAGTTTCATTTTTTGACAAGTATTCTGTTATTGGAAATTTTGTGTCGAATTGTACTCTCCACGAGCATGGTATCAGCCTTCAATAGATTAGGAGTCTGGAAAACCCAAAACATTTCAGCTAGAACTGTAAAAATGGCAGTGCATTGATTGCCAAATGCAACAGATTGAGACGTTTAACCACTTTCTTTCAAACTTTTGCTGTTCGGGGATTTAGACAACATCCTCATTTAGGGCAATGCAGCATATAGAGCCATATATGCAACAAAATTAAAAAGTGAAAAGAACATTAAAGTAGCACATTTCCTAAATTTCACTTCTGTCCTAAAACACAGCCATGCCATCAAGCATCCTCTATGTTTTCTAATAATGCTAACCCTAACCCTAGCTTAGGGTTTGGGCAGTTAGGGTTAGGGGTCAGATTTTCTTCAATGTAACCTAACACTCATTTAAGCAGAAAATAGAACTCAGGGCATCAAAATATTAGTCTGAAAAGACTTAGCAGCCTTGCCACAACAAACAAAATGTCTCTACCGTAGTACAGTTTCATTTTTTGACAAGTATTCTGTTATTGGAAATTTTGTGTCGAATCGTACTCTCCACGAGCATGGTATCAGCCTTCAACAGATTAGGAGTCTGGAAAACCCAAAATATTTCAGCTAGAACTTTAAAAATGGCAGTGCATTGATTACCAAATGCAACAGATTGAGACGTTTAAACACTTTCTTTCAAACTTTTGCTGTTCGGGGATTTAGACAACATCCTCATTTAGGGCAATGCAGCATATAGAGCCATATATGCAACAAAATTAAAAAGTGAACAGAACATTAAAATATCATATTTCCTAAATTTCACTTCTGTCCTAAAACACAGCCATGCCATCAAACATCCTCTATGTTTTCTAATAATGCTAACCCTAACCCTAGCTTAGGGTTTGGGCAGTTAGGGTTAGGGGTCAGATTTTCTTCAATGCAACCTAACACTCATTTAAGCAGAAAATAGAACTCAGGGCATCAAAATATTAGTCTGAAAAGACTTAGCAGCCTTGCCACAACAAACAAAATGTCTCTTCCGTAGTGCAGTTTCATTTTTTGACAAGTATTCTGTTATTGGAAATTTTGTGTCGAATCGTAGTCTACACGAGCATGGTATCAGCCTTCACCAGCCTAGGAGTCTGGAAAACCCAAAACATTTCAGCTAGAACTGTAAAAATGGCAGTGCATTGATTGCCAATTGCAACAGATTGAGACATTTAACCACTTTCTTTCAAACTTTTGCTGTTCGGGGATTTAGACAACATCCTCATTTAGGGCAATGCAGCATATAGAGCCATATATGCAACAAAATTAAAAAGTGAAGAGAACATTAAAATAGCACATTTCCTAAATTTCACTTCTGTCCTAAAACACAGCCATGCCATCAAACATCCTCTATGTTTTCTAATAAAGCTAACCCTAACCCTAGCTTAGGGTTTGGACAGTTAGGGTTAGGGGTCAGATTTTCTTCAATGCAACCTAACACTCATTTAAGCAGAAAATAGAACTCAGGGCATCAAAATATTAGTCTGAAAAGACTTAGCAGCCTTGCCACAACAAACAAAATGTCTCTACCGTAGTACAGTTTCATTTTTTGACAAGTATTCTGTTATTGGAAATTTTGTGTCGAATCGTACTCTCCACGAGCATGGTATCAGCCTTCAACAGATTAGGAGTCTGGAAAACCCAAAATATTTCAGCTAGAACTGTAAAAATGGCAGTGCATTGATTACCAAATGCAACAGATTGAGACGTTTAAACACTTTCTTTCAAACTTTTGCTGTTCGGGGATTTAGACAACATCCTCATTTAGGGCAATGCAGCATATAGAGCCATATATGCAACAAAATTAAAAAGTGAACAGAACATTAAAATATCATATTTCCTAAATTTCACTTCTGTCCTAAAACACAGCCATGCCATCAAACATCCTCTATGTTTTCTAATAATGCTAACCCTAACCCTAGCTCTGGGTTTGGGCAGTTAGGGTTAGGGGTCAGATTTTCTTCAATGCAACCTAACACTCATTTAAGCAGAAAATAGAACTCAGGGCATCAAAATATTAGTCAGATAGACTTAGCAGCCTTGCCACAACAAACAAAATGTCTCTACCGTAGTACAGTTTCATTTTTTGACAAGTATTCTGTTATTGGAAGTTTTGTGTCGAATCGTACTCTCCACGAGCATGGTATCAGCCTTCAACAGCCTAGGAGTCTGGAAAACCCAAAAAATTTCAGCTAGAACTGTAAAAATGGCAGTGCATTGATTGCCAAATGCAACAGATTGAGACGTTTAACCACTTTCTTTCAAACTTTTGCTGTTCGGGGATTTAGACAACATCCTCATTTAGGGCAATGCAGCATATAGAGCCATATATGCAACAAAATTAACAAGTGAACAGAACATTAAAATATCACATTTCCTAAATTTCACTTCTGTCCTAAAACACAGCCATGTTATCAAACATCCTCTATGTTTTCTAATAATGCTAACCCTAACCCTAGCTTAGGGTTTGGGCAGTTAGGGTTAGGGGTCAGATTTTCTTCAATGCAACCTAACACTCATTTAAGCTGAAAATAGAACTCAGGGCATCAAAATATTAGTCTGAAAAGACTTAGCAGCCTTGCCACAACAAACAAAATGTCTCTTCCGTAGTCCAGTTTCATTTTTTGACAAGTATTCTGTTATTGGAAATTTTGTGTCGAATCGTAGTCTACACGAGCATGGTATCAGACTTCAACAGCCGAGGAGTCTGGAAAACCCAAAACATTTCAGCTAGAACTGTAAAAATGGCAGTGCATTGATTGCCAATTGCAACAGATTGAGACGTTTAACCACTTTCTTTCAAACATTGGCTGTTCGGGGATTTAGACAACATCCTCATTTAGGGCAATGCAGCATATAGAGCCATATATGCAACAAAATTAAAAAGTGAAGAGAACATTAAAATAGCACATTTCCTAAATTTCACTTCTGTCCTAAAACACAGCCATGCCATCAAACATCCTCTATGTTTTCTAATAATGCTAACCCTAACCCTAGCTTAGGGTTTGGCAGTTAGGGTTAGGGGTCAGATTTTCTTCAATGCAACCTAACACTCATTTAAGCAGAAAATAGAACTCAGGGCATCAAAATATTTGTCTGAAAAGACTTAGCAGCCTTGCCACAACAAACAAAATGTCTCTACCGTAGTACAGTTTCATTTTTTGACAAGTATTCTGTTATTGGAAATTTTGTGTCGAATCGTAGTCTCCACAAGCATGGTATCAGCCTTCAACAGCCTAGGAGTCTGGAAAACCCAAAATATTTCAGCTAGAACTGTAAAAATGGCAGTGCATTGATTACCAAATGCAACAGATTGAGACGTTTAAACACTTTCTTTCAAACTTTTGCTGTTCGGGGATTTAGACAACATCCTCATTTAGGGCAATGCAGCATATAGAGCCATATATGCAACAAAATTAAAAAGTGAACAGAACATTAAAATATCACATTTCCTAAATTTCACTTCTGTCCTAAAACACAGCCATGCCATCAAACATCCTCTATGTTTTCTAATAATGCTAACCCTAACCCTAGCTCTGGGTTTGGGCAGTTAGGGTTAGGGGTCAGATTTTCTTCAATGCAACCTAACACTCATTTAAGCAGAAAATAGAACTCAGGGCATCAAAATATTAGTCTGAAAAGACTTAGCAGCCTTGCCACAAGAAACAAAATGTCTCTACCGTAGTACAGTTTCATTTTTTGACAAGTATTCTGTTATTGGAAATTTTGTGTCGAATCGTACTCTCCACGACCATGGTATCAGCCTTCAACAGATTAGGAGTCTGAAACCCAAAACATTTCAGCTAGAACTGTAAAAATGGCAGTGCATTGATTGCCAATGCAACAGATTGAGACGTTTAACCACTTTCTTTCAAACTTTTGCTGTTCGGGGATTTAGACAACATCCTCATTTAGGGCAATGCAGCATATAGAGCCATATATGCAACAAAATTAAAAAGTGAAGAGAACATTAAAATATCACATTTCCAAAATTTCACTTCTGTCCTAAAACACAGCCATGTTATCAAACATCCTCTATGTTTTCTAATAATGCTAACCCTAACCCTAGCTTAGGGTTTGGGCAGTTAGGGTTAGGGGTCAGATTTTCTTCAATGCAACCTAACACTCATTTAAGCAGAAAATAGAACTCAGGGCATCAAAATATTAGTCTGAAAAGACTTAGCAGCCTTGCCACAACAAACAAAATGTCTCTACTGTAGTACAGTTTCATTTTTTGACAAGTATTCTGTTATTGGAAATTTTGAGTTGAATTGTACTCTCCACGAGCATGGTATCAGCCTTCAACAGCCTAGGAGTCTAGAAAAGCCAAAACATTTCAGCTAGAACTGTAAAAATGGCAGTGCATTGATTGCCAAATGCAACAGAATGAGACGTTTAACCACTTTCTTTCAAACTTTTGCTGTTCGGGGATTTAGACAACATCCTCATTTAGGGCAATGCAGCATATAGAGCCATATATGCAACAAAATTAAAAAGTGAAGAGAACATTAAAATATCACATTTCCTAAAATTCACTTCTGTCCTAAAACACAGCCATGTTATCAAACATTCTCTATGTTTTCTAATAATGCTAACCCTAACCCTAGCTAAGGGTTTGGGCATTTAGGGTTAGGGGTCAGATTTTCTTCAATGCAACCTAACACTCATTTAAGCAGAAAATAGAACTCAGGGCATCAAAATATTAGTCTGATAGACTTAGCAGCCTTGCCACAACAAACAAAATGTCTCTACCGTAGTACAGTTTCATTTTTTGACAAGTATTCTGTTATTGGAAATTTTGTGTCGAATCGTACTCTCCACGAGCATGGTATCAGCCTTCAACAGATTAGAAGTCTGGAAAACCCAAAATATTTCAGCTAGAACTGTAAAAATGGCAGTGCATTGATTACCAAATGAAACAGATTGAGACGTTTAAACACTTTCTTTAAAACTTTTGCTGTTCGGGGATTTAGACAACATCCTCATTTAGGGCAATGCAGCATATAGAGCCATATATGCAACAAAATTAAAAAGTGAACAGAACATTAAAATATCATATTTCCTAAATTTCACTTCTGTCCTAAAACACAGCCATGCCATCAAACATCCTCTATGTTTTCTAATAATGCTAACCCTAACCCTAGCTCTGGGTTTGGGCAGTTAGGGTTAGGGGTCAGATTTTCTTCAATGCAACCTAACACTCATTTAAGCAGAAAATAGAACTCAGGGCATCAAAATATTAGTCTGAAAAGACTTAGCAGCCTTGCCACACGAAACAAAATGTCTCTACCGTAGTACAGTTTCATTTTTTGACAAGTATTCTGTTATTGGAAATTTTGTGTCGAATCGTACTCTCCACGAGCATGGTATCAGCCTTCAACAGATTAGGAGTCTGAAACCCAAAACATTTCAGCTAGAACTGTAAAAATGGCAGTGCATTGATTGCCAATGCAACAGATTGAGACGTTTAACCACTTTCTTTCAAACTTTTGCTGTTCGGGGATTTAGACAACATCCTCATTTAGGGCAATGCAGCATATAGAGCCATATATGCAACAAAATTAAAAAGTGAAGAGAACATTAAAATATCACATTTCCAAAATTTCACTTCTGTCCTAAAACACAGCCATGTTATCAAACATCCTCTATGTTTTCTAATAATGCTAACCCTAACCCTAGCTTAGGGTTTGGGCAGTTAGGGTTAGGGGTCAGATTTTCTTCAATGCAACCTAACACTCATTTAAGCAGAAAATAGAACTCAGGGCATCAAAATATTAGTCTGAAAAGACTTAGCAGCCTTGCCACAACAAACAAAATGTCTCTACTGTAGTACAGTTTCATTTTTTGACAAGTATTCTGTTATTGGAAATTTTGAGTTGAATTGTACTCTCCACGAGCATGGTATCAGCCTTCAACAGCCTAGGAGTCTAGAAAAGCCAAAACATTTCAGCTAGAACTGTAAAAATGGCAGTGCATTGATTGCCAAATGCAACAGAATGAGACGTTTAACCACTTTCTTTCAAACTTTTGCTGTTCGGGGATTTATACAACATCCTCATTTAGGGCAATGCAGCATATAGAGCCATATATGCAACAAAATTAAAAAGTGAAGAGAACATTAAAATATCACATTTCCTAAAATTCACTTCTGTCCTAAAACACAGCCATGTTATCAAACATTCTCTATGTTTTCTAATAATGCTAACCCTAACCCTAGCTAAGGGTTTGGGCATTTAGGGTTAGGGGTCAGATTTTCTTCAATGCAACCTAACACTCATTTAAGCAGAAAATAGAACTCAGGGCATCAAAATATTAGTCTGATAGACTTAGCAGCCTTGCCACAACAAACAAAATGTCTCTACCGTAGTACAGTTTCATTTTTTGACAAGTATTCTGTTATTGGAAATTTTGTGTCGAATCGTACTCTCCACGAGCATGGTATCAGCCTTCAACAGATTAGAAGTCTGGAAAACCCAAAATATTTCAGCTAGAACTGTAAAAATGGCAGTGCATTGATTACCAAATGCAACAGATTGAGACGTTTAAACACTTTCTTTAAAACTTTTGCTGTTCGGGGATTTAGACAACATCCTCATTTAGGGCAATGCAGCATATAGAGCCATATATGCAACAAAATTAAAAAGTGAACAGAACATTAAAATATCATATTTCCTAAATTTCACTTCTGTCCTAAAACACAGCCATGCCATCAAACATCCTCTATGTTTTCTAATAATGCTAACCCTAACCCTAGCTCTGGGTTTGTGCAGTTAGGGTTAGGGGTCAGATTTTCTTCAATGCAACCTAACACTCATTTAAGCAGAAAATAGAACTCAGGGCATCAAAATATTAGTCAGATAGACTTAGCAGCCTTGCCACAACAAACAAAATGTCTCTACCGTAGTACAGTTTCATTTTTTGACATGTATTCTGTTATTGGAAGTTTTGTGTCGAATCGTACTCTCCACGAGCATGGTATCAGCCTTCAACAGCCTAGGAGTCTGGAAAACCCAAAAAATTTCAGCTAGAACTGTAAAAATGGCAGTGCATTGATTGCCAAATGCAACAGATTGAGACGTTTAACCACTTTGTTTCAAACTTTTGCTGTTCGGGGATTTAGACAACATCCTCATTTAGGGCAATGCAGCATATAGAGCCATATATGCAAC
The DNA here is from genome assembly GCF_055471065.1 of Atractosteus spatula. NCBI lineage: Eukaryota > Metazoa > Chordata > Actinopteri > Semionotiformes > Lepisosteidae > Atractosteus > Atractosteus spatula. The sequence goes on along the minus strand of NC_142720.1, from coordinate 8,490,698 downwards.
AAAATTAAAAAGTGAAGAGAACATTAAAATATCACATTTCCTAAATTTCACTTCTGTCCTAAAACACAGCCATGTTATCAAACATCCTCTATGTTTTCTAATAATGCTAACCCTAACCCTAGCTTAGGGTTTGGGCAGTTAGGGTTAGGGGTCAGATTTTCTTCAATGCAACCTAACACTCATTTAAGCTGAAAATAGAACTCAGGGCATCAAAATATTAGTCTGAAAAGACTTAGCAGCCTTGCCACAACAAACAAAATGTCTCTTCCGTAGTCCAGTTTCATTTTTTGACAAGTATTCTGTTATTGGAAATTTTGTGTCGAATCGTAGTCTACACGAGCATGGTATCAGCCTTCAACAGCCGAGGAGTCTGGAAAACACAAAATATTTCAGCTAGAACTGTAAAAATGGCAGTGCATTGATTACCAAATGCAACAGATTGAGACGTTTAAACACTTTCTTTCAAACTTTTGCTGTTCGGGGATTTAGACAACATCCTCATTTAGGGCAATGCAGCATATAGAGCCATATATGCAACAAAATTAAAAAGTGAACAGAACATTAAAATATCACATTTCCTAAATTTCACTTCTGTCCTAAAACACAGCCATGCCATCAAACATCCTCTATGTTTTCTAATAATGCTAACCCTAACCCTAGCTCTGGGTTTGGGCAGTTAGGGTTAGGGGACAGATTTTCTTCAATGCAACCTAACACTCATTTAAGCAGAAAATAGAACTCAGGGCATCAAAATATTAGTCTGATAGACTTAGCAGCCTTGCCACAACAAACAAAATGTCTCTACCGTAGTACAGTTTCATTTTTTGACAAGTATTCTGTTATTGGAAGTTTTGTGTCGAATCGTACTCTCCACGAGCATGGTATCAGCCTTCAACAGCCTAGGAGTCTGGAAAACCCAAAAAATTTCAGCTAGAACTGTAAAAATGGCAGTGCATTGATTGCCAAATGCAACAGATTGAGACGTTTAACCACTTTCTTTCAAACTTTTGCTGTTCGGGGATTTAGACAACATCCTCATTTAGGGCAATGCAGCATAAAGAGCCATATATGCAACAAAATTAAAAAGTGAAGAGAACATTAAAATAGCACATTTCCTAAATTTCACTTCTGTCCTAAAACACAGCCATGCCATCAAACATCCTCTATGTTTTCTAATAATGCTAACCCTAACCCTAGCTAAGGGTTTGGGCAGTTAGGGTTAGGGGTCAGATTTTCTTCAATGCAACCTAACACTCATTTAAGCAGAAAATAGAACTCAGGGCATCAAAATATTAGTCTGAAAAGACTTAGCAGCCTTGCCACAACAAACAAAATGTCTCTACCGTAGTACAGTTTCATTTTTTGACAAGTATTCTGTTATTGGAAATTTTGTGTCGAATCGTACTCTCCACGAGCATGGTATCAGCCTTCAACAGATTAGGAGTCTGGAAAACCCAAAATATTTCAGCTAGAACTGTAAAAATGGCAGTGCATTGATTACCAAATGCAACAGATTGAGACGTTTAAACACTTTCTTTCAAACTTTTGCTGTTCGGGGATTTAGACAACATCCTCATTTAGGGCAATGCAGCATATAGAGCCATATATGCAACAAAATTAAAAAGTGAACAGAACATTAAAATATCATATTTCCTAAATTTCACTTCTGTCCTAAAACACAGCCATGCCATCAAACATCCTCTATGTTTTCTAATAATGCTAACCCTAACCCTAGCTCTGGGTTTGGGCAGTTAGGGTTAGGGGTCAGATTTTCTTCAATGCAACCTAACACTCATTTAAGCAGAAAATAGAACTCAGGGCATCAAAATATTAGTCAGATAGACTTAGCAGCCTTGCCACAACAAACAAAATGTCTCTACCGTAGTACAGTTTCATTTTTTGACAAGTATTCTGTTATTGGAAGTTTTGTGTCGAATCGTACTCTCCACGAGCATGGTATCAGCCTTCAACAGCCTAGGAGTCTGGAAAACCCAAAAAATTTCAGCTAGAACTGTAAAAATGGCAGTGCATTGATTGCCAAATGCAACAGATTGAGACGTTTAACCACTTTCTTTCAAACTTTTGCTGTTCGGGGATTTAGACAACATCCTCATTTAGGGCAATGCAGCATATAGAGCCATATATGCAACAAAATTAAAAAGTGAACAGAACATTAAAATATCACATTTCCTAAATTTCACTTCTGTCCTAAAACACAGCCATGTTATCAAACATCCTCTATGTTTTCTAATAATGCCAACCCTAACCCTACCTTAGGGTTTGGGCAGTTAGGGTTAGGGGTCAGATTTTCTTCAATGCAACCTAACACTCATTTAAGCTGAAAATAGAACTCAGGGCATCAAAATATTAGTCTGAAAAGACTTAGCAGCCTTGCCACAACAAACAAAATGTCTCTTCCGTAGTCCAGTTTCATTTTTTGACAAGTATTCTGTTATTGGAAATTTTGTGTCGAATCGTAGTCTACACGAGCATGGTATCAGACTTCAACAGCCGAGGAGTCTGGAAAACCCAAAACATTTCAGCTAGAACTGTAAAAATGGCAGTGCATTGATTGCCAATTGCAACAGATTGAGACGTTTAACCACTTTCTTTCAAACATTGGCTGTTCGGGGATTTAGACAACATCCTCATTTAGGGCAATGCAGCATATAGAGCCATATATGCAACAAAATTAAAAAGTGAAGAGAACATTAAAAGAGCACATTTCCTAAATTTCACTTCTGTCCTAAAACACAGCCATGCCATCAAACATCCTCTATGTTTTCTAATAATGCTAACCCTAACCCTAGCTTAGGGTTTGGGCAGTTAGGGTTAGGGGTCAGATTTTCTTCAATGCAACCTAACACTCATTTAAGCAGAAAATAGAACTCAGGGCATCAAAATATTTGTCTGAAAAGACTTAGCAGCCTTGCCACAACAAACAAAATGTCTCTACCGTAGTACAGTTTCATTTTTTGACAAGTATTCTGTTATTGGAAATTTTGTGTCGAATCGTAGTCTCCACAAGCATGGTATCAGCCTTCAACAGCCTAGGAGTCTGGAAAACCCAAAATATTTCAGCTAGAACTGTAAAAATGGCAGTGCATTGATTACCAAATGCAACAGATTGAGACGTTTAAACACTTTCTTTCAAACTTTTGCTGTTCGGGGATTTAGACAACATCCTCATTTAGGGCAATGCAGCATATAGAGCCATATATGCAACAAAATTAAAAAGTGAACAGAACATTAAAATATCACATTTCCTAAATTTCACTTCTGTCCTAAAACACAGCCATGCCATCAAACATCCTCTATGTTTTCTAATAATGCTAACCCTAACCCTAGCTCTGGGTTTGGGCAGTTAGGGTTAGGGGTCAGATTTTCTTCAATGCAACCTAACACTCATTTAAGCAGAAAATAGAACTCAGGGCATCAAAATATTAGTCTGATAGACTTAGCAGCCTTGCCACAACAAACAAAATGTCTCTACCGTAGTACAGTTTCATTTTTTGACAAGTATTCTGTTATTGGAAGTTTTGTGTCGAATCGTACTCTCCACGAGCATGGTATCAGCCTTCAACAGCCTAGGAGTCTGGAAAACCCAAAAAATTTCAGCTAGAACTGTAAAAATGGCAGTGCATTGATTGCCAAATGCAACAGATTGAGACGTTTAACCACTTTCTTTCAAACTTTTGCTGTTCGGGGATTTAGACAACATCCTCATTTAGGGCAATGCAGCATATAGAGCCATATATGCAACAAAATTAAAAAGTGAAGAGAACATTAAAATAGCACATTTCCTAAATTTCACTTCTGTCCTAAAACACAGCCATGCCATCAAACATCCTCTATGTTTTCTAATAATGCTAACCCTAACCCTAGCTAAGGGTTTGGGCAGTTAGGGTTAGGGTTCAGATTTTCTTCAATGCAACCTAACACTCATTTAAGCAGAAAATAGAACTCAGGGCATCAAAATATTTGTCTGAAAAGACTTAGCAGCCTTGCCACAACAAACAAAATGTCTCTACCGTAGTACAGTTTCATTTTTTGACAAGTATTCTGTTATTGGAAATTTTGTGTCGAATCGTACTCTCCACGAGCATGGTATCAGCCTTCAACAGATTAGGAGTCTGAAACCCAAAACATTTCAGCTAGAACTGTAAAAATGGCAGTGCATTGATTGCCAAATGCAACAGATTGAGACGTTTAACCACTTTCTTTCAAACTTTTGCTATTCGGGGATTTAGACAACATCCTCATTTAGGGCAATGCAGCATATAGAGCCATATATGCAACAAAATTAAAAAGTGAAGAGAACATTAAAATATCACATTTCCAAAATTTCACTTCTGTCCTAAAACACAGCCATGTTATCAAACATCCTCTATGTTTTCTAATAATGCTAACCCTAACCCTAGCTTAGGGTTTGGGCAGTTAGGGTTAGGGGTCAGATTTTCTTCAATGCAACCTAACACTCATTTAAGCAGAAAATAGAACTCAGGGCATCAAAATATTTGTCTGAAAAGACTTAGCAGCCTTGCCACAACAAACAAAATGTCTCTACCGTAGTACAGTTTCATTTTTTGACAAGTATTCTGTTATTGGAAATTTTGAGTCAAATTGTACTCTACACGAGCATGGTATCAGCCTTCAACAGCCTAGGAGTCTGGAAAACCCAAAACATTTCAGCTAGAACTGTAAAAATGGCAGTGCATTGATTGCCAAATGCAACAGATTGAGACGTTTAACCACATTCTTTCAAACTTTTGCTGTTCGGGGATTTAGACAACATCCTCATTTAGGGCAATGCAGCATATAGAGCCATATATGCAACAAAATTAAAAAGTGAAGAGAACATTAAAATAGCACATTTCCTAAATTTCACTTCTGTCCTAAAACACAGCCATGCCATCAAACATCCTCTATGTTTTCTAATAAAGCTAACCCTAACCCTAGCTTAGGGTTTGGACAGTTAGGGTTAGGGGTCAGATTTTCTTCAATGCAACCTAACACTCATTTAAGCAGAAAATAGAACTCAGGGCATCAAAATATTAGTCTGAAAAGACTTAGCAGCCTTGCCACAACAAACAAAATGTCTCTACGGTAGTACAGTTTCATTTTTTGACAAGTATTCTGTTATTGGAAATTTTGTGTCGAATCGTACTCTCCACGAGCATGGTATCAGCCTTCAACAGATTAGGAGTCTGGAAAACCCAAAATATTTCAGCTAGAACTGTAAAAATGGCAGTGCATTGATTACCAAATGCAACAGATTGAGACGTTTAAACACTTTCTTTCAAACTTTTGCTGTTCGGGGATTTAGACAACATCCTCATTTAGGGCAATGCAGCATATAGAGCCATATATGCAACAAAATTAAAAAGTGAACAGAACATTAAAATATCATATTTCCTAAATTTCACTTCTGTCCTAAAACACAGCCATGCCATCAAACATCCTCTATGTTTTCTAATAATGCTAACCCTAACCCTAGCTTAGGGTTTGGGCAGTTAGGGTTAGGGGTCAGATTTTCTTCAATGCAACCTAACACTCATTTAAGCTGAAAATAGAACTCAGGGCATCAAAATATTAGTCTGAAAAGACTTAGCAGCCTTGCCACAACAAACAAAATGTCTCTTCCGTAGTCCAGTTTCATTTTTTGACAAGTATTCTGTTATTGGAAATTTTGTGTCGAATCGTAGTCTACACGAGCATGGTATCAGACTTCAACAGCCGAGGAGTCTGGAAAACCCAAAACATTTCAGCTAGAACTGTAAAAATGGCAGTGCATTGATTGCCAATTGCAACAGATTGAGACGTTTAACCACTTTCTTTCAAACTTTTGCTGTTCGGGGATTTAGACAACATCCTCATTTAGGGCAATGCAGCATATAGAGCCATATATGCAACAAAATTAAAAAGTGAAGAGAACATTAAAATATCACATTTCCTAAAATTCACTTCTGTCCTAAAACACAGCCATGTTATCAAACATTCTCTATGTTTTCTAATAATGCTAACCCTAACCCTAGCTAAGGGTTTGGGCATTTAGGGTTAGGGGTCAGATTTTCTTCAATGCAACCTAACACTCATTTAAGCAGAAAATAGAACTCAGGGCATCAAAATATTAGTCTGATAGACTTAGCAGCCTTGCCACAACAAACAAAATGTCTCTACCGTAGTACAGTTTCATTTTTTGACAAGTATTCTGTTATTGGAAATTTTGTGTCGAATCGTACTCTCCACGAGCATGGTATCAGCCTTCAACAGATTAGAAGTCTGGAAAACCCAAAATATTTCAGCTAGAACTGTAAAAATGGCAGTGCATTGATTACCAAATGCAACAGATTGAGACGTTTAAACACTTTCTTTAAAACTTTTGCTGTTCGGGGATTTAGACAACATCCTCATTTAGGGCAATGCAGCATATAGAGCCATATATGCAACAAAATTAAAAAGTGAACAGAACATTAAAATATCATATTTCCTAAATTTCACTTCTGTCCTAAAACACAGCCATGCCATCAAACATCCTCTATGTTTTCTAATAATGCTAACCCTAACCCTAGCTCTGGGTTTGGGCAGTTAGGGTTAGGGGTCAGATTTTCTTCAATGCAACCTAACACTCATTTAAGCAGAAAATAGAACTCAGGGCATCAAAATATTAGTCTGAAAAGACTTAGCAGCCTTGCGACAAGAAACAAAATGTCTCTACCGTAGTACAGTTTCATTTTTTGACAAGTATTCTGTTATTGGAAATTTTGTGTCGAATCGTACTCTCCACGAGCATGGTATCAGCCTTCAACAGATTAGGAGTCTGAAACCCAAAACATTTCAGCTAGAACTGTAAAAATGGCAGTGCATTGATTGCCAATGCAACAGATTGAGACGTTTAACCACTTTCTTTCAAACTTTTGCTGTTCGGGGATTTAGACAACATCCTCATTTAGGGCAATGCAGCATATAGAGCCATATATGCAACAAAATTAAAAAGTGAAGAGAACATTAAAATATCACATTTCCAAAATTTCACTTCTGTCCTAAAACACAGCCATGTTATCAAACATCCTCTATGTTTTCTAATAATGCTAACCCTAACCCTAGCTTAGGGTTTGGGCAGTTAGGGTTAGGGGTCAGATTTTCTTCAATGCAACCTAACACTCATTTAAGCAGAAAATAGAACTCAGGGCATCAAAATATTAGTCTGAAAAGACTTAGCAGCCTTGCCACAACAAACAAAATGTCTCTACTGTAGTACAGTTTCATTTTTTGACAAGTATTCTGTTATTGGAAATTTTGAGTTGAATTGTACTCTCCACGAGCATGGTATCAGCCTTCAACAGCCTAGGAGTCTAGAAAAGCCAAAACATTTCAGCTAGAACTGTAAAAATGGCAGTGCATTGATTGCCAAATGCAACAGAATGAGACGTTTAACCACTTTCTTTCAAACTTTTGCTGTTCGGGGATTTAGACAACATCCTCATTTAGGGCAATGCAGCATATAGAGCCATATATGCAACAAAATTAAAAAGTGAAGAGAACATTAAAATATCACATTTCCTAAAATTCACTTCTGTCCTAAAACACAGCCATGTTATCAAACATTCTCTATGTTTTCTAATAATGCTAACCCTAACCCTAGCTAAGGGTTTGGGCATTTAGGGTTAGGGGTCAGATTTTCTTCAATGCAACCTAACACTCATTTAAGCAGAAAATAGAACTCAGGGCATCAAAATATTAGTCTGATAGACTTAGCAGCCTTGCCACAACAAACAAAATGTCTCTACCGTAGTACAGTTTCATTTTTTGACAAGTATTCTGTTATTGGAAATTTTGTGTCGAATCGTACTCTCCACGAGCATGGTATCAGCCTTCAACAGATTAGAAGTCTGGAAAACCCAAAATATTTCAGCTAGAACTGTAAAAATGGCAGTGCATTGATTGCCAAATGCAACAGATTGAGACGTTTAAACACTTTCTTTAAAACTTTTGCTGTTCGGGGATTTAGACAACATCCTCATTTAGGGCAATGCAGCATATAGAGCCATATATGCAACAAAATTAAAAAGTGAACAGAACATTAAAATATCATATTTCCTAAATTTCACTTCTGTCCTAAAACACAGCCATGCCATCAAACATCCTCTATGTTTTCTAATAATGCTAACCCTAACCCTAGCTCTGGGTTTGTGCAGTTAGGGTTAGGGGTCAGATTTTCTTCAATGCAACCTAACACTCATTTAAGCAGAAAATAGAACTCAGGGCATCAAAATATTAGTCAGATAGACTTAGCAGCCTTGCCACAACAAACAAAATGTCTCTACCGTAGTACAGTTTCATTTTTTGACATGTATTCTGTTATTGGAAGTTTTGTGTCGAATCGTACTCTCCACGAGCATGGTATCAGCCTTCAACAGCCTAGGAGTCTGGAAAACCCAAAAAATTTCAGCTAGAACTGTAAAAATGGCAGTGCATTGATTGCCAAATGCAACAGATTGAGACGTTTAACCACTTTGTTTCAAACTTTTGCTGTTCGGGGATTTAGACAACATCCTCATTTAGGGCAATGCAGCATATAGAGCCATATATGCAACAAAATTAAAAAGTGAAGAGAACATTAAAATATCACATTTCCTAAATTTCACTTCTGTCCTAAAACACAGCCATGTTATCAAACATCCTCTATGTTTTCTAATAATGCTAACCCTAACCCTAGCTTAGGGTTTGGGCAGTTAGGGTTAGGGGTCAGATTTTCTTCAATGCAACCTAACACTCATTTAAGCTGAAAATAGAACTCAGGGCATCAAAATATTAGTCTGAAAAGACTTAGCAGCCTTGCCACAACAAACAAAATGTCTCTTCCGTAGTCCAGTTTCATTTTTTGACAAGTATTCTGTTATTGGAAATTTTGTGTCGAATCGTAGTCTACACGAGCATGGTATCAGCCTTCAACAGCCGAGGAGTCTGGAAAACACAAAATATTTCAGCTAGAACTGTAAAAATGGCAGTGCATTGATTACCAAATGCAACAGATTGAGACGTTTAAACACTTTCTTTCAAACTTTTGCTGTTCGGGGATTTAGACAACATCCTCATTTAGGGCAATGCAGCATATAGAGCCATATATGCAACAAAATTAAAAAGTGAACAGAACATTAAAATATCACATTTCCTAAATTTCACTTCTGTCCTAAAACACAGCCATGCCATCAAACATCCTCTATGTTTTCTAATAATGCTAACCCTAACCCTAGCTCTGGGTTTGGGCAGTTAGGGTTAGGGGACAGATTTTCTTCAATGCAACCTAACACTCATTTAAGCAGAAAATAGAACTCAGGGCATCAAAATATTAGTCTGATAGACTTAGCAGCCTTGCCACAACAAACAAAATGTCTCTACCGTAGTACAGTTTCATTTTTTGACAAGTATTCTGTTATTGGAAGTTTTGTGTCGAATCGTACTCTCCACGAGCATGGTATCAGCCTTCAACAGCCTAGGAGTCTGGAAAACCCAAAAAATTTCAGCTAGAACTGTAAAAATGGCAGTGCATTGATTGCCAAATGCAACAGATTGAGACGTTTAACCACTTTCTTTCAAACTTTTGCTGTTCGGGGATTTAGACAACATCCTCATTTAGGGCAATGCAGCATATAGAGCCATATATGCAACAAAATTAAAAAGTGAAGAGAACATTAAAATAGCACATTTCCTAAATTTCACTTCTGTCCTAAAACACAGCCATGCCATCAAACATCCTCTATGTTTTCTAATAATGCTAACCCTAACCCTAGCTAAGGGTTTGGGCAGTTAGGGTTAGGGGTCAGATTTTCTTCAATGCAACCTAACACTCATTTAAGCAGAAAATAGAACTCAGGGCATCAAAATATTAGTCTGAAAAGACTTAGCAGCCTTGCCACAACAAACAAAATGTCTCTACCGTAGTACAGTTTCATTTTTTGACAAGTATTCTGTTATTGGAAATTTTGTGTCGAATCGTACTCTCCACGAGCATGGTATCAGCCTTCAACAGATTAGGAGTCTGGAAAACCCAAAATATTTCAGCTAGAACTGTAAAAATGGCAGTGCATTGATTACCAAATGCAACAGATTGAGACGTTTAAACACTTTCTTTCAAACTTTTGCTGTTCGGGGATTTAGACAACATCCTCATTTAGGGCAATGCAGCATATAGAGCCATATATGCAACAAAATTAAAAAGTGAAGAGAACATTAAAATATCACATTTCCTAAAATTCACTTCTGTCCTAAAACACAGCCATGTTATCAAACATTCTCTATGTTTTCTAATAATGCTAACCCTAACCCTAGCTAAGGGTTTGGGCATTTAGGGTTAGGGGTCAGATTTTCTTCAATGCAACCTAACACTCATTTAAGCAGAAAATAGAACTCAGGGCATCAAAATATTAGTCTGATAGACTTAGCAGCCTTGCCACAACAAACAAAATGTCTCTACCGTAGTACAGTTTCATTTTTTGACAAGTATTCTGTTATTGGAAATTTTGTGTCGAATCGTACTCTCCACGAGCATGGTATCAGCCTTCAACAGATTAGAAGTCTGGAAAACCCAAAATATTTCAGCTAGAACTGTAAAAATGGCAGTGCATTGATTGCCAAATGCAACAGATTGAGACGTTTAAACACTTTCTTTAAAACTTTTGCTGTTCGGGGATTTAGACAACATCCTCATTTAGGGCAATGCAGCATATAGAGCCATATATGCAACAAAATTAAAAAGTGAACAGAACATTAAAATATCATATTTCCTAAATTTCACTTCTGTCCTAAAACACAGCCATGCCATCAAACATCCTCTATGTTTTCTAATAATGCTAACCCTAACCCTAGCTCTGGGTTTGTGCAGTTAGGGTTAGGGGTCAGATTTTCTTCAATGCAACCTAACACTCATTTAAGCAGAAAATAGAACTCAGGGCATCAAAATATTAGTCAGATAGACTTAGCAGCCTTGCCACAACAAACAAAATGTCTCTACCGTAGTACAGTTTCATTTTTTGACATGTATTCTGTTATTGGAAGTTTTGTGTCGAATCGTACTCTCCACGAGCATGGTATCAGCCTTCAACAGCCTAGGAGTCTGGAAAACCCAAAAAATTTCAGCTAGAACTGTAAAAATGGCAGTGCATTGATTGCCAAATGCAACAGATTGAGACGTTTAACCACTTTGTTTCAAACTTTTGCTGTTCGGGGATTTAGACAACATCCTCATTTAGGGCAATGCAGCATATAGAGCCATATATGCAACAAAATTAAAAAGTGAAGAGAACATTAAAATATCACATTTCCTAAATTTCACTTCTGTCCTAAAACACAGCCATGTTATCAAACATCCTCTATGTTTTCTAATAATGCTAACCCTAACCCTAGCTTAGGGTTTGGGCAGTTAGGGTTAGGGGTCAGATTTTCTTCAATGCAACCTAACACTCATTTAAGCTGAAAATAGAACTCAGGGCATCAAAATATTAGTCTGAAAAGACTTAGCAGCCTTGCCACAACAAACAAAATGTCTCTTCCGTAGTCCAGTTTCATTTTTTGACAAGTATTCTGTTATTGGAAATTTTGTGTCGAATCGTAGTCTACACGAGCATGGTATCAGCCTTCAACAGCCGAGGAGTCTGGAAAACACAAAATATTTCAGCTAGAACTGTAAAAATGGCAGTGCATTGATTACCAAATGCAACAGATTGAGACGTTTAAACACTTTCTTTCAAACTTTTGCTGTTCGGGGATTTAGACAACATCCTCATTTAGGGCAATGCAGCATATAGAGCCATATATGCAACAAAATTAAAAAGTGAACAGAACATTAAAATATCACATTTCCTAAATTTCACTTCTGTCCTAAAACACAGCCATGCCATCAAACATCCTCTATGTTTTCTAATAATGCTAACCCTAACCCTAGCTCTGGGTTTGGGCAGTTAGGGTTAGGGGACAGATTTTCTTCAATGCAACCTAACACTCATTTAAGCAGAAAATAGAACTCAGGGCATCAAAATATTAGTCTGATAGACTTAGCAGCCTTGCCACAACAAACAAAATGTCTCTACCGTAGTACAGTTTCATTTTTTGACAAGTATTCTGTTATTGGAAGTTTTGTGTCGAATCGTACTCTCCACGAGCATGGTATCAGCCTTCAACAGCCTAGGAGTCTGGAAAACCCAAAATATTTCAGCTAGAACTGTAAAAATGGCAGTGCATTGATTACCAAATGCAACAGATTGAGACGTTTAAACACTTTCTTTCAAACTTTTGCTGTTCGGGGATTTAGACAACATCCTCATTTAGGTCAATGCAGCATATAGAGCCATATATGCAACAAAATTAAAAAGTGAACAGAACATTAAAATATCATATTTCCTAAATTTCACTTCTGTCCTAAAACACAGCCATGCCATCAAACATCCTCTATGTTTTCTAATAATGCTAACCCTAACCCTAGCTCTGGGTTTGGGCAGTTAGGGTTAGGGGTCAGATTTTCTTCAATGCAACCTAACACTCATTTAAGCAGAAAATAGAACTCAGGGCATCAAAATATTAGTCAGATAGACTTAGCAGCCTTGCCACAACAAACAAAATGTCTCTACCGTAGTACAGTTTCATTTTTTGACAAGTATTCTGTTATTGGAAGTTTTGTGTCGAATCGTACTCTCCACGAGCATGGTATCAGCCTTCAACAGCCTAGGAGTCTGGAAAACCCAAAAAATTTCAGCTAGAACTGTAAAAATGGCAGTGCATTGATTGCCAAATGCAACAGATTGAGACGTTTAACCACTTTCTTTCAAACTTTTGCTGTTCGGGGATTTAGACAACATCCTCATTTAGGGCAATGCAGCATATAGAGCCATATATGCAACAAAATTAAAAAGTGAACAGAACATTAAAAGAGCACATTTCCTAAATTTCACTTCTGTCCTAAAACACAGCCATGCCATCAAACATCCTCTATGTTTTCTAATAATGCTAACCCTAACCCTAGCTCTGGGTTTGGGCAGTTAGGGTTAGAGGTCAGATTTTCTTCAATGCAACCTAACACTCATTTAAGCAGAAAATAGAACTCAGGGCATCAAAATATTAGTCTGATAGACTTAGCAGCCTTGCCACAACAAACAAAATGTCTCTACCGTAGTACAGTTTCATTTTTTGACAAGTATTCTGTTATTGGAAGTTTTGTGTCGAATCGTACTCTCCACGAGCATGGTATCAGCCTTCAACAGCCTAGGAGTCTGGAAAACCCAAAAAATTTCAGCTACAACTGTAAAAATGGCAGTGCATTGATTGCCAAATGCAACAGATTGAGACGTTTAACCACTTTCTTTCAAACTTTTGCTGTTCGGGGATTTAGACAACATCCTCATTTAGGGCAATGCAGCATATAGAGCCATATATGCAACAAAATTAAAAAGTGAAGAGAACATTAAAATAGCACATTTCCTAAATTTCACTTCTGTCCTAAAACACAGCCATGCCATCAAACATCCTCTGTTTTCTAATAATGCTAACCCTAACCCTAGCTAAGGGTTTGGGCAGTTAGGGTTAGGGGTCAGATTTTCTTCAATGCAACCTAACACTCATTTAAGCAGAAAATAGAACTCAGGGCATCAAAATATTAGTCTGAAAAGACTTAGCAGCCTTGCCACAACAAACAAAATGTCTCTACCGTAGTACAGTTTCATTTTTTGACAAGTATTCTGTTATTGGAAATTTTGTGTCGAATCGTACTCTCCACGAGCATGGTATCAGCCTTCAACAGATTAGGAGTCTGAAACCCAAAACATTTCAGCTAGAACTGTAAAAATGGCAGTGCATTGATTGCCAAATGCAACAGATTGAGACGTTTAACCACTTTCTTTCAAACTTTTGCTGTTCGGGGATTTAGACAACATCCTCATTTAGGGCAATGCAGCATATAGAGCCATATATGCAACAAAATTAAAAAGTGAAGAGAACATTAAAATATCACATTTCCAAAATTTCACTTCTGTCCTAAAACACAGCCATGTTATCAAACATCCTCTATGTTTTCTAATAATGCTAACCCTAACCCTAGCTTAGGGTTTGGGCAGTTAGGGTTAGGGGTCAGATTTTCTTCAATGCAACCTAACACTCATTTAAGCAGAAAATAGAACTCAGGGCATCAAAATATTTGTCTGAAAAGACTTAGCAGCCTTGCCACAACAAACAAAATGTCTCTACCGTAGTACAGTTTCATTTTTTGACAAGTATTCTGTTATTGGAAATTTTGAGTCAAATTGTACTCTACACGAGCATGGTATCAGCCTTCAACAGCCTAGGAGTCTGGAAAACCCAAAACATTTCAGCTAGAACTGTAAAAATGGCAGTGCATTGATTGCCAAATGCAACAGATTGAGACGTTTAACCACATTCTTTCAAACTTTTGCTGTTCGGGGATTTAGACAACATCCTCATTTAGGGCAATGCAGCATATAGAGCCATATATGCAACAAAATTAAAAAGTGAAGAGAACATTAAAATAGCACATTTCCTAAATTTCACTTCTGTCCTAAAGCACAGCCATGCCATCAAACATCCTCTATGTTTTCTAATAATGCTAACCCTAACCCTAGCTAATGGTTTGGGCAGTTAGGGTTAGGGGTTAGATTTTCTTCAATGCAACCTAACACTCATTTAAGCAGAAAATAGAACTCAGGGCATCAAAATATTAGTCTGATAGACTTAGCAGCCTTGCCACAAGAAACAAAATGTCTCTACCGTAGTACAGTTTCATTTTTTGACAAGTATTCTGTTATTGGAAATTTTGTGTCGAATCGTACTCTCCACGAGCATGGTATCAGCCTTCAACAGATTAGGAGTCTGGAAAACCCAAAATATTTCAGCTACAACTGTAAACATGGCAGTGCATTGATTGCCAAATGCAACAGATTGAGACGTTTAACCACTTTCTTTCAAACTTTTGCTGTTCGGGGATTTAGACAACATCCTCATTTAGGGCAATGCAGCATATAGAGCCATATATGCAACAAAATTAAAAAGTGAAGAGAACATTAAAATAGCACATTTCCTAAATTTCACTTCTGTCCTAAAACACAGCCATGCCATCAAACATCCTCTATGTTTTCTAATAATGCTAACCCTAACCCTAGCTAAGGGTTTGGGCAGTTAGGGTTAGGGATCAGATTTTCTTCAATGCAACCTAACACTCATTTAAGCAGAAAATAGAACTCAGGGCATCAAAATATTAGTCTGAAAAGACTTAGCAGCCTTGCCACAACAAACAAAATGTCTCTACCGTAGTACAGTTTCATTTTTTGACAAGTATTCTGTTATTGGAAATTTTGTGTCGAATCGTACTCTCCACGAGCATGGTATCAGCCTTCAACAGATTAGGAGTCTGAAACCCAAAACATTTCAGCTAGAACTGTAAAAATGGCAGTGCATTGATTGCCAAATGCAACAGATTGAGACGTTTATCCACGTTCTTTCAAACTTTTGCTGTTCGGGGATTTAGACAACATCCTCATTTAGGGCAATGCAGCATATAGAGCCATATATGCAACAAAATTAATAAGTGAAGAGAACATTAAAATAGCACATTTCCTAAATTTCACTTCTGTCCTAAAGCACAGCCATGCCATCAAACATCCTCTATGTTTTCTAATAATGCTAACCCTAACCCTAGCTTAGGGTTTGGGCAGTTAGGGTTAGGGGTCAGATTTTCTTCAATGCAACCTAACACTCATTTAAGCAGAAAATAGAACTCAGGGCATCAAAATATTAGTCTGAAAAGACTTAGCAGCCTTGCCACAACAAACAAAATGTCACTACTGTAGTACAGTTTCATTTTTTGAAAGTATTCTGTTATTGGAAATTTTGTGTCGAATCGTACTCTCCACGAGCATGGTATCAGCCTTCAACAGATTAGGAGTCTGGAAAACCCAAAATATTTCAGCTACAACTATAAACATGGCAGTGCATTGATTGCCAAATGCAACAGATTGAGACGTTTAACCACTTTCTTTCAAACTTTTGCTGTTCGGGGA
Source organism: Atractosteus spatula (assembly GCF_055471065.1). Taxonomy (NCBI): domain Eukaryota; kingdom Metazoa; phylum Chordata; class Actinopteri; order Semionotiformes; family Lepisosteidae; genus Atractosteus; species Atractosteus spatula. The sequence continues at coordinate 8,474,637 of NC_142720.1, read as the reverse complement.
TTTAGACAACATCCTCATTTAGGGCAATGCAGCATATAGAGCCATATATGCAACAAAATTAAAAAGTGAAGAGAACATTAAAATATCACATTTCCTAAATTTCACTTCTGTCCTAAAACACAGCCATGTTATCAAACATCCTCTATGTTTTCTAATAATGCTAACCCTAACCCTAGCTTAGGGTTTGGGCAGTTAGGGTTAGGGGTCAGATTTTCTTCAATGCAACCTAACACTCATTTAAGCAGAAAATAGAACTCAGGGCATCAAAATATTAGTCTGAAAAGACTTAGCAGCCTTGCCACAACAAACAAAATGTCTCTACCGTAGTACAGTTTCATTTTTTGACAAGTATTATGTTATTGGAAATGTTGTGTCGAATCGTACTCTCCACGAGCATGGTATCAGCCTTCAACAGATTAGGAGTCTGGAAAACCCAAAATATTTCAGCTAGAACTGTAAAAATGGCAGTGCATTGATTGCCAAATGCAACAGATTGAGACGTTTAACCACTTTCTTTCAAACTTTCGCTGTTCGGATATTTAGACAACATCCTCATTTAGGGCAATGCAGCATATAGAGCCATATATGCAACAAAATTAAAAAGTGAACAGAACATTAAAATATCACATTTCCTAAATTTCACTTCTGTCCTAAAACACAGCCATGTTATCAAACATCCTCTATGTTTTCTAATAATGCTAACCCTAACCCTAGCTTAGGGTTTGGGCAGTTAGGGTTAGGGGTCAGATTTTCTTCAATGCAACCTAACACTCATTTAAGCAGAAAATAGAACTCAGGGCATCAAAATATTAGTCTGAAAAGACTAAGCAGCCTTGCCACAACAAACAAAATGTCTCTTCTGTAGTGCAGTTTCATTTTTTGACAAGTATTCTGTTATTGGAAATTTTGTGTCGAATCGTAGTCTACACGAGCATGGTATCAGCCTTCAACAGCCTAGGAGTCTGGAAAACCCAAAATATTTCAGCTAGAACTGTAAAAATGGCAGTGCATTGATTGCCAATTGCAACAGATTGAGACGTTTAACCACTTTCTTTCAAACTCTTGCTGATCGGGGATTTAGACAACATCCTCATTTAGGGCAATGCAGCATATAGAGCCATATATGCAACAAAATTAAAAAGTGAAGAGAACATTAAAATAGCACATTTCCTAAATTTCACTTCTGTCCTAAAGCACAGCCATGCCATCAAACATCCTCTATGTTTTCTAATAATGCTAACCCTAACCCTAGCTTAGGGTTTGGGCAGTTAGGGTTAGGGGTCAGATTTTCTTCAATGCAACCTAACACTCATTTAAGCAGAAAATAGAACTCAGGGCATCAAAATATTAGTCTGAAAAGACTTAGCAGCCTTGCCACAACAAACAAAATGTCTCTACCGTAGTACAGTTTCATTTTTTGACAAGTATTCTGTTATTGGAAATGTTGTGTCGAATCGTACTCTCCACGAGCATGGTATCAGCCTTCAACAGCCTAGGAGTCTGGAAAACCCAAAATATTTCAGCTAGAACTGTAAAAATGGCAGTGCATTGATTGCCAAATGCAACAGATTGAGACGTTTAACCACTTTCTTTCAAACTTTCGCTGTTCGGATATTTAGACAACATCCTCATTTAGGGCAATGCAGCATATAGAGCCATATATGCAACAAAATTAAAAAGTGAACAGAACATTAAAATATCACATTTCCTAAATTTCACTTCTGTCCTAAAACACAGCCATGTTATCAAACATCCTCTATGTTTTCTAATAATGCTAACCCTAACCCTAGCTTAGGGTTTGGGCAGTTAGGGTTAGGGGTCAGATTTTCTTCAATGCAACCTAACACTCATTTAAGCAGAAAATAGAACTCAGGGCATCAAAATATTAGTCTGAAAAGACTTAGCAGCCTTGCCACAACAAACAAAATGTCTCTTCTGTAGTGCAGTTTCATTTTTTGACAAGTATTCTGTTATTGGAAATTTTGTGTCGAATCGTAGTCTACACGAGCATGGTATCAGCCTTCAACAGCCTAGGAGTCTGGAAAACCCAAAATATTTCAGCTAGAACTGTAAAAATGGCAGTGCATTGATTGCCAATTGCAACAGATTGAGACGTTTAACCACTTTCTTTCAAACTCTTGCTGATCGGGGATTTAGACAACATCCTCATTTAGGGCAATGCAGCATATAGAGCCATATATGCAACAAAATTAAAAAGTGAAGAGAACATTAAAATAGCACATTTCCTAAATTTCACTTCTGTCCTAAAACACAGCCATGCCATCAAACATCCTCTATGTTTTCTAATAATGCTAACCCTAACCCTAGCTTAGGGTTTGGGCAGTTAGGGTTAGGGGTCAGATTTTCTTCAATGCAACCTAACACTCATTTAAGCAGAAAATAGAACTCAGGGCATCAAAATATTTGTCTGAAAAGACTTAGCAGCCTTTCCACAACAAACAAAATGTCTCTACCGTAGTACAGTTTCATTTTTTGACAAGTATTCTGTTATTGGAAATTTTGTGTCAAATCGTAGTCTCCACAAGCATGGTATCAGCCTTCAACAGCCTAGGAGTCTGGAAAACCCAAAATATTTCAGCTAGAACTGTAAAAATGGCAGTGCATTGATTGCCAAATGCAACAGATAGAGACGTTTAACCACTTTCTTTCAAGCTTTTGCTGTTCGGGAATTTAGACAACATCCTCATTTAGGGCAATGCAGCATATAGAGCCATATATGCAACAAAATTAAAAAGTGAAGAGAACATTAAAATATCACATTTCCTAAATTTCACTTCTGTTCTAAAACACAGCCATGCCATCAAACATCCTCTATGTTTTCTAATAATGCTAACCCTAACCCTAGCTTAGGGTTTGGGCAGTTAGGGTTAGGGGTCAGATTTTCTTCAATGCAACCTAACACTCATTTAAGCAGAAAATAGAACTCAGGGCATCAAAATATTTGTCTGAAAAGACTTAGCAGCCTTGCCACAACAAACAAAATGTCTCTACCGTAGAACAGTTTCATTTTTTGACAAGTATTCTGTTATTGGAAATTTTGAGTCAAATTGTACTCTACACGAGCATGGTATCAGCCTTCAACAGCCTAGGAGTCTGGAAAACCCAAAACATTTCAGCTAGAACTGTAAAAATGGCAGTGCATTGATTGCCAAATGCAACAGATTGAGACGTTTAACCACTTTCTTTCAAACTTTTGCTGTTCGGGGATTTAGACAACATCCTCATTTAGGGCAATGCAGCATATAGAGCCATATATGCAACAAAATTAAAAAGTGAAGAGAACATTAAAATAGCACATTTCCTAAATTTCACTTCTGTCCTAAAGCACAACCATGCCATCAAACATCCTCTATGTTTTCTAATAATGCTAACCCTAACCCTAGCTAAGGGTTTGGGCAGTTAGGGTTAGGGGTTAGATTTTCTTCAATGCAACCTAACACTCATTTAAGCAGAAAATAGAACTCAGGGCATCAAAATATTAGTCTGATAGACTTAGCAGCGTTGCCACAACAAACAAAATGTCTCTACCGTAGTACAGTTTCATTTTTTGACAAGTATTCTGTTAATGGAAATTTTGTGTCGAATCTAATCTCCACGAGCATGGTATCAGCCTTCAACAGATTAGGATTCTGGAAAACCCAAAATATTTCAGCTACAACTGTAAACATGGCAGTGCATTGATTGCCAAATGCAACAGATTGAGACGTTTAACCACTTTCTTTCAAACTTTTGCTGTTCGGGGATTTAGACAACATCCTCATTTAGGGCAATGCAGCATATAGAGCCATATATGCAACAAAATTAAAAAGTGAAGAGAACATTAAAATAGCACATTTCCTAAATTTCACTTCTGTCCTAAAACACAGCCATGCCATCAAACATCCTCTATGTTTTCTAATAATGCTAACCCTAACCCTAGCTTAGGGTTTGGGCAGTTAGGGTTAGGGGTCAGATTTTCTTCAATGCAACCTAACACTCATTTAAGCAGAAAATAGAACTCAGGGCATCAAAATATTTGTCTGAAAAGACTTAGCAGCCTTTCCACAACAAACAAAATGTCTCTACCGTAGTACAGTTTCATTTTTTGACAAGTATTCTGTTATTGGAAATTTTGTGTCAAATCGTAGTCTCCACAAGCATGGTATCAGCCTTCAACAGCCTAGGAGTCTGGAAAACCCAAAATATTTCAGCTAGAACTGTAAAAATGGCAGTGCATTGATTGCCAAATGCAACAGATAGAGACGTTTAACCACTTTCTTTCAAACTTTTGCTGTTCGGGGATTTAGACAACATCCTCATTTAGGGCAATGCAGCATATAGAGCCATATATGCAACAAAATTAAAAAGTGAAGAGAACATTAAAATATCACATTTCCAAAATTTCACTTCTGTCTTAAAACACAGCCATGTTATCAAACATCCTCTATGTTTTCTAATAATGCTAACCCTAACCCTAGCTTAGGGTTTGGGCAGTTAGGGTTAGGGGTCAGATTTTCTTCAATGCAACCTAACACTCATTTAAGCAGAAAATAGAACTCAGGGCATCAAAATATTTGTCTGAAAAGACTTAGCAGCCTTGCCACAACAAACAAAATGTCTCTACCGTAGTACAGTTTCATTTTTTGACAAGTATTCTGTTATTGGAAATTTTGAGTCAAATTGTACTCTCCACGGGCATGGTATCAGCCTTCAACAGCCTAGGAGTCTGGAAAACCCAAAACATTTCAGCTAGAACTGTAAAAATGGCAGTGCATTGATTGCCAAATGCAACAGATTGAGACGTTTAACCACATTCTTTCAAACTTTTGCTGTTCGGGGATTTAGACAACATCCTCATTTAGGGCAATGCAGCATATAGAGCCATATATGCAACAAAATTAAAAAGTGAAGAGAACATTAAAATAGCACATTTCCTAAATTTCACTTCTGTCCTAAAGCACAGCCATGCCATCAAACATCCTCTATGTTTTCTAATAATGCTAACCCTAACCCTAGCTTAGGGTTTGGGCGGTTAGGGTTAGGGGTCAGATTTTCTTCAATGCAACCTAACACTCATTTAAGCAGAAAATAGAACTCAGGGCATCAAAATATTAGTCTGAAAAGACTTAGCAGCCTTGCCACAACAAACAAAATGTCACTACTGTAGTACAGTTTCATTTTTTGAAAGTATTCTGTTATTGGAAATTTTGTGTCGAATCGTACTCTCCACGAGCATGGTATCAGCCTTCAACAGATTAGGAGTCTGGAAAACCCAAAATATTTCAGCTACAACTGTAAACATGGCAGTGCATTGATTGCCAAATGCAACAGATTGAGACGTTTAACCACTTTCTTTCAAACTTTTGCTGTTCGGGGATTTAGACAACATCCTCATTTAGGGCAATGCAGCATATAGAGCCATATATGCAACAAAATTAAAAAGTGAACAGAACATTAAAATATCACATTTCCTAAATTTCACTTCTTTCCTAAAACACAGCCATGTTATCAAACATCCTCTATGTTTTCTAATAATGCTAACCCTAACCCTAGCTTAGGGTTTGGGCAGTTAGGGTTAGGGGTCAGATTTTCTTCAATGCAACCTAACACTCATTTAAGCAGAAAATAGAACTCAGGGCATCAAAATATTAGTCTGAAAAGACTTAGCAGCCTTGCCACAACAAACAAAATGTCTCTACCGTAGTACAGTTTCATTTTTTGACAAGTATTCTGTTATTGGAAATGTTGTGTCGAATCGTACTCTCCACGAGCATGGTATCAGCCTTCAACAGCCTAGGAGTCTGGAAAACCCAAAATATTTCAGCTAGAACTGTAAAAATGGCAGTGCATTGATTGCCAAATGCAACAGATTGAGACGTTTAACCACTTTCTTTCAAACTTTCGCTGTTCGGATATTTAGACAACATCCTCATTTAGGGCAATGCAGCATATAGAGCCATATATGCAACAAAATTAAAAAGTGAACAGAACATTAAAATATCACATTTCCTAAATTTCACTTCTGTCCTAAAACACAGCCATGCCATCAAACATCCTCTATGTTTTCTAATAATGCTAACCCTAACCCTAGCTTAGGGTTTGGGCAGTTAGGGTTAGGGGTCAGATTTTCTTCAATGCAACCTAACACTCATTTAAGCAGAAAATAGAACTCAGGGCATCAAAATATTTGTCTGAAAAGACTTAGCAGCCTTGCCACAACAAACAAAATGTCTCTACCGTAGAACAGTTTCATTTTTTGACAAGTATTCTGTTATTGGAAATTTTGAGTCAAATTGTACTCTACACGAGCATGGTATCAGCCTTCAACAGCCTAGGAGTCTGGAAAACCCAAAACATTTCAGCTAGAACTGTAAAAATGGCAGTGCATTGATTGCCAAATGCAACAGATTGAGACGTTTAACCACTTTCTTTCAAACTTTTGCTGTTCGGGGATTTAGACAACATCCTCATTTAGGGCAATGCAGCATATAGAGCCATATATGCAACAAAATTAAAAAGTGAAGAGAACATTAAAATAGCACATTTCCTAAATTTCACTTCTGTCCTAAAGCACAACCATGCCATCAAACATCCTCTATGTTTTCTAATAATGCTAACCCTAACCCTAGCTAAGGGTTTGGGCAGTTAGGGTTAGGGGTTAGATTTTCTTCAATGCAACCTAACACTCATTTAAGCAGAAAATAGAACTCAGGGCATCAAAATATTAGTCTGATAGACTTAGCAGCGTTGCCACAACAAACAAAATGTCTCTACCGTAGTACAGTTTCATTTTTTGACAAGTATTCTGTTATTGGAAATTTTGTGTCGAATCTAATCTCCACGAGCATGGTATCAGCCTTCAACAGATTAGGATTCTGGAAAACCCAAAATATTTCAGCTACAACTGTAAACATGGCAGTGCATTGATTGCCAAATGCAACAGATTGAGACGTTTAACCACTTTCTTTCAAACTTTTGCTGTTCGGGGATTTAGACAACATCCTCATTTAGGGCAATGCAGCATATAGAGCCATATATGCAACAAAATTAAAAAGTGAAGAGAACATTAAAATATCACATTTCCAAAATTTCACTTCTGTCTTAAAACACAGCCATGTTATCAAACATCCTCTATGTTTTCTAATAATGCTAACCCTAACCCTAGCTTAGGGTTTGGGCAGTTAGGGTTAGGGGTCAGATTTTCTTCAATGCAACCTAACACTCATTTAAGCAGAAAATAGAACTCAGGGCATCAAAATATTTGTCTGAAAAGACTTAGCAGCCTTGCCACAACAAACAAAATGTCTCTACCGTAGTACAGTTTCATTTTTTGACAAGTATTCTGTTATTGGAAATTTTGAGTCAAATTGTACTCTCCACGAGCATGGTATCAGCCTTCAACAGCCTAGGAGTCTGGAAAACCCAAAACATTTCAGCTAGAACTGTAAAAATGGCAGTGCATTGATTGCCAAATGCAACAGATTGAGACGTTTTACCACATTCTTTCAAACTTTTGCTGTTCGGGGATTTAGACAACATCCTCATTTAGGGCAATGCAGCATATAGAGCCATATATGCAACAAAATTAAAAAGTGAAGAGAACATTAAAATAGCACATTTCCTAAATTTCACTTCTGTCCTAAAGCACAGCCATGCCATCAAACATCCTCTATGTTTTCTAATAATGCTAACCCTAACCCTAGCTTAGGGTTTGGGCGGTTAGGGTTAGGGGTCAGATTTTCTTCAATGCAACCTAACACTCATTTAAGCAGAAAATAGAACTCAGGGCATCAAAATATTAGTCTGAAAAGACTTAGCAGCCTTGCCACAACAAACAAAATGTCACTACTGTAGTACAGTTTCATTTTTTGAAAGTATTCTGTTATTGGAAATTTTGTGTCGAATCGTACTCTCCACGAGCATGGTATCAGCCTTCAACAGATTAGGAGTCTGGAAAACCCAAAATATTTCAGCTACAACTATAAACATGGTAGTGCATTGATTGCCAAATGCAACAGATTGAGACGTTTAACCACTTTCTTTCAAACTTTTGCTGTTCGGGGATTTAGACAACATCCTCATTTAGGGCAATGCAGCATATAGAGCCATATATGCAACAAAATTAAAAAGTGAAGAGAACATTAAAATATCACATTTCCTAAATTTCACTTCTGTCCTAAAACACAGCCATGTTATCAAACATCCTCTATGTTTTCTAATAATGCTAACCCTAACCCTAGCTTAGGGTTTGGGCAGTTAGGGTTAGGGGTCAGATTTTCTTCAATGCAACCTAACACTCATTTAAGCAGAAAATAGAACTCAGGGCATCAAAATATTAGTCTGAAAAGACTTAGCAGCCTTGCCACAACAAACAAAATGTCTCTACCGTAGTACAGTTTCATTTTTTGACAAGTATTCTGTTATTGGAAATGTTGTGTCGAATCGTACTCTCCACGAGCATGGTATCAGCCTTCAACAGATTAGGAGTCTGGAAAACCCAAAATATTTCAGCTAGAACTGTAAAAATGGCAGTGCATTGATTGCCAAATGCAACAGATTGAGACGTTTAACCACTTTCTTTCAAACTTTCGCTGTTCGGATATTTAGACAACATCCTCATTTAGGGCAATGCAGCATATAGAGCCATATATGCAACAAAATTAAAAAGTGAACAGAACATTAAAATATCACATTTCCTAAATTTCACTTCTTTCCTAAAACACAGCCATGTTATCAAACATCCTCTATGTTTTCTAATAATGCTAACCCTAACCCTAGCTTAGGGTTTGGGCAGTTAGGGTTAGGGGTCAGATTTTCTTCAATGCAACCTAACACTCATTTAAGCAGAAAATAGAACTCAGGGCATCAAAATATTAGTCTGAAAAGACTTAGCAGCCTTGCCACAACAAACAAAATGTCTCTACTGTAGTACAGTTTCATTTTTTGACAAGTATTCTGTTATTGGAAATTTTGTGTCGAATCGTAGTCTACACGAGCATGGTATCAGCCTTCAACAGCCTAGGAGTCTGGAAAACCCAAAATATTTCAGCTAGAACTGTAAAAATGGCAGTGCATTGATTGCCAATTGCAACAGATTGAGACGTTTAACCACTTTCTTTCAAACTCTTGCTGATCGGGGATTTAGACAACATCCTCATTTAGGGCAATGCAGCATATAGAGCCATATATGCAACAAAATTAAAAAGTGAAGAGAACATTAAAATAGCACATTTCCTAAATTTCACTTCTGTCCTAAAACACAGCCATGCCATCAAACATCCTCTATGTTTTCTAATAATGCTAACCCTAACCCTAGCTTAGGGTTTGGGCAGTTAGGGTTAGGGGTCAGATTTTCTTCAATGCAACCTAACACTCATTTAAGCAGAAAATAGAACTCAGGGCATCAAAATATTTGTCTGAAAAGACTTAGCAGCCTTTCCACAACAAACAAAATGTCTCTACCGTAGTACAGTTTCATTTTTTGACAAGTATTCTGTTATTGGAAATTTTGTGTCAAATCGTAGTCTCCACAAGCATGGTATCAGCCTTCAACAGCCTAGGAGTCTGGAAAACCCAAAATATTTCAGCTAGAACTGTAAAAATGGCAGTGCATTGATTGCCAAATGCAACAGATAGAGACGTTTAACCACTATCTTTCAAGCTTTTGCTGTTCGGGAATTTAGACAACATCCTCATTTAGGGCAATGCAGCATATAGAGCCATATATGCAACAAAATTAAAAAGTGAAGAGAACATTAAAATATCACATTTCCTAAATTTCACTTCTGTCCTAAAACACAGCCATGCCATCAAACATCCTCTATGTTTTCTAATAATGCTAACCCTAACCCTAGCTTAGGGTTTGGGCAGTTAGGGTTAGGGGTCAGATTTTCTTCAATGCAACCTAACACTCATTTAAGCAGAAAATAGAACTCAGGGCATCAAAATATTTGTCTGAAAAGACTTAGCAGCCTTGCCACAACAAACAAAATGTCTCTACCGTAGAACAGTTTCATTTTTTGACAAGTATTCTGTTATTGGAAATTTTGAGTCAAATTGTACTCTACACGAGCATGGTATCAGCCTTCAACAGCCTAGGAGTCTGGAAAACCCAAAACATTTCAGCTAGAACTGTAAAAATGGCAGTGCATTGATTGCCAAATGCAACAGATTGAGACGTTTAACCACTTTCTTTCAAACTTTTGCTGTTCGGGGATTTAGACAACATCCTCATTTAGGGCAATGCAGCATATAGAGCCATATATGCAACAATATTAAAAAGTGAAGAGAACATTAAAATAGCACATTTCCTAAATTTCACTTCTGTCCTAAAGCACAACCATGCCATCAAACATCCTCTATGTTTTCTAATAATGCTAACCCTAACCCTAGCTAAGGGTTTGGGCAGTTAGGGTTAGGGGTTAGATTTTCTTCAATGCAACCTAACACTCATTTAAGCAGAAAATAGAACTCAGGGCATCAAAATATTAGTCTGATAGACTTAGCAGCGTTGCCACAACAAACAAAATGTCTCTACCGTAGTACAGTTTCATTTTTTGACAAGTATTCTGTTATTGGAAATTTTGTGTCGAATCTAATCTCCACGAGCATGGTATCAGCCTTCAACAGATTAGGATTCTGGAAAACCCAAAATATTTCAGCTACAACTGTAAACATGGCAGTGCATTGATTGCCAAATGCAACAGATTGAGACGTTTAACCACTTTCTTTCAAACTTTTGCTGTTCGGGGATTTAGACAACATCCTCATTTAGGGCAATGCAGCATATAGAGCCATATATGCAACAAAATTAAAAAGTGAAGAGAACATTAAAATAGCACATTTCCTAAATTTCACTTCTGTCCTAAAACACAGCCATGCCATCAAACATCCTCTATGTTTTCTAATAATGCTAACCCTAACCCTAGCTTAGGGTTTGGGCAGTTAGGGTTAGGGGTCAGATTTTCTTCAATGCAACCTAACACTCATTTAAGCAGAAAATAGAACTCAGGGCATCAAAATATTTGTCTGAAAAGACTTAGCAGCCTTTCCACAACAAACAAAATGTCTCTACCGTAGTACAGTTTCATTTTTTGACAAGTATTCTGTTATTGGAAATTTTGTGTCAAATCGTAGTCTCCACAAGCATGGTATCAGCCTTCAACAGCCTAGGAGTCTGGAAAACCCAAAATATTTCAGCTAGAACTGTAAAAATGGCAGTGCATTGATTGCCAAATGCAACAGATAGAGACGTTTAACCACATTCTTTCAAGCTTTTGCTGTTCGGGAATTTAGACAACATCCTCATTTAGGGCAATGCAGCATATAGAGCCATATATGCAACAAAATTAAAAAGTGAAGAGAACATTAAAATATCACATTTCCTAAATTTCACTTCTGTCCTAAAACACAGCCATGCCATCAAACATCCTCTATGTTTTCTAATAATGCTAACCCTAACCCTAGCTTAGGGTTTGGGCAGTTAGGGTTAGGGGTCAGATTTTCTTCAATGCAACCTAACACTCATTTAAGCAGAAAATAGAACTCAGGGCATCAAAATATTTGTCTGAAAAGACTTAGCAGCCTTGCCACAACAAACAAAATGTCTCTACCGTAGAACAGTTTCATTTTTTGACAAGTATTCTGTTATTGGAAATTTTGAGTCAAATTGTACTCTACACGAGCATGGTATCAGCCTTCAACAGCCTAGGAGTCTGGAAAACCCAAAACATTTCAGCTAGAACTGTAAAAATGGCAGTGCATTGATTGCCAAATGCAACAGATTGAGACGTTTAACCACTTTCTTTCAAACTTTTGCTGTTCGGGGATTTAGACAACATCCTCACTTAGGGCAATGCAGCATATAGAGCCATATATGCAACAAAATTAAAAAGTGAAGAGAACATTAAAATAGCACATTTCCTAAATTTCACTTCTGTCCTAAAGCACAACCATGCCATCAAACATCCTCTATGTTTTCTAATAATGCTAACCCTAACCCTAGCTAAGGGTTTGGGCAGTTAGGGTTAGGGGTTAGATTTTCTTCAATGCAACCTAACACTCATTTAAGCAGAAAATAGAACTCAGGGCATCAAAATATTAGTCTGATAGACTTAGCAGCCTTGCCACAACAAACAAAATGTCTCTACCGTAGTACAGTTTCATTTTTTGACAAGTATTCTGTTATTGGAAATTTTGTGTCGAATCTAATCTCCACGAGCATGGTATCAGCCTTCAACAGATTAGGATTCTGGAAAACCCAAAATATTTCAGCTACAACTGTAAACATGGCAGTGCATTGATTGCCAAATGCAACAGATTGAGACGTTTAACCACTTTCTTTCAAACTTTTGCTGTTCGGGGATTTAGACAACATCCTCATTTAGGGCAATGCAGCATATAGAGCCATATATGCAACAAAATTAAAAAGTGAAGAGAACATTAAAATAGCACATTTCCTAAATTTCACTTCTGTCCTAAAACACAGCCATGCCATCAAACATCCTCTATGTTTTCTAATAATGCTAACCCTAACCCTAGCTTAGGGTTTGGGCAGTTAGGGTTAGGGGTCAGATTTTCTTCAATGCAACCTAACACTCATTTAAGCAGAAAATAGAACTCAGGGCATCAAAATATTAGTCTGAAAAGACTTAGCAGCCTTGCCACAACAATCAAAATGTCTCTACCGTAGTACAGTTTCATTTTTTGACAAGTATTCTGTTATTGGAAATTTTGTGTCGAATCGTACTCTCCACGAGCATGGTATCAGCCTTCAACAGCCTAGGAGTCTGGAAAACCCAAAACATTTCAGCTAGAACTGTAAAAATGGCAGTGCATTGATTGCCAAATGCAACAGATTGAGACGTTTAACCACTTTCTTTCAAACTTTTGCTGTTCGGGGATTTAGACAACATCCTCATTTAGGGCAATGCAGCATATAGAGCCATATATGCAACAAAATGAAAAAGTGAAGAGAACATTAAAATATCACATTTCCTAAATTTCACTTCTGTCCTAAAACACAGCCATGCCATCAAACATCCTCTATGTTTTCTAATAATGCTAACCCTAACCCTAGCTTAGGGTTTGGGCAGTTAGGGTTAGGGGTCAGATTTTCTTCAATGCAACCTAACACTCATTTAAGCAGAAAATAGAACTCAGGGCATCAAAATATTTGTCTGAAAAGACTTAGCAGCCTTGCCACAACAAACAAAATGTCTCTACCGTAGTACAGTTTCATTTTTTGACAAGTATTCTGTTATTGGAAATTTTGTGTCGAATTGTACTCTCCATGAGCATGGTATCAGCCTTCAACAGATTAGGAGTCTGGAAAACCCAAAATATTTCAGCTACAACTGTAAACATGGCAGTGCATTGATTGCCAAATGCAACAGATTGAGACGTTTAACCACTTTCTTTCAAACTTTTGCTGTTCGGGGATTTAGACAACATCCTCATTTAGGGCAATGCAGGATATAGAGCCATATATGCAACAAAATTAAAAAGTGAAGAGAACATTAAAATCTCACATTTCCTAAATTTCACTTCTGTCCTAAAACACAGCCATGTTATCAAACATCCTCTATGTTTTCTAATAATGCTAACCCTAACCCTAGCTTAGGGTTTGGGCAGTTAGGGTTAGGGGTCAGATTTTCTTCAATGCAACCTAACACTCATTTAAGCAGAAAATAGAACTCAGGGCATCAAAATATTAGTCTGAAAAGACTTAGCAGCCTTGCCACAACAAACAAAATGTCTCTACCGTAGTACAGTTTCATTTTTTGACAAGTACTCTGTTATTGGAAATTTTGTGTCGAATCGTACTCTCCACGAGCATGGTATCAGACTTCAAGAGATTAGGAGTCTGGAAAACCCAAAACATTTCATCTAGAACTGTAAAAATGGCAGTGCATTGATTGACAAATGCAACAGATTGAGACGTTTAACCACTTTCTTTCAAACTTTTGCTGTTCGGGGATTTAGACAACATCCTCATTTAGGGCAATGCAGCATATAGAGCCATATATGCAACAAAACTAAAAAGTGAAGAGAACATTAAAATATCACATTTCCTAAATTTCACTTCTGTCCTAAAACACAGCCATGTTATCAAACATCCTCTATGTTTTCTAATAATGCTAACCCTAACCCTAGCTTAGGGTTTGGGCAGTTAGGGTTAGGGGTCAGATTTTCTTCAATGCAACCTAACACTCATTTAAGCAGAAAATAGAACTCAGGGCATCAAAATATTAGTCTGAAAAGACTAAGCAGCCTTGCCACAACAAACAAAATGTCTCTTCTGTAGTGCAGTTTCATTTTTTGACAAGTATTCTGTTATTGGAAATTTTGTGTCGAATCGTAGTCTACACGAGCATGGTATCAGCCTTCAACAGCCTAGGAGTCTGGAAAACCCAAAATATTTCAGCTAGAACTGTAAAAATGGCAGTGCATTGATTGCCAATTGCAACAGATTGAGACGTTTAACCACTTTCTTTCAAACTCTTGCTGATCGGGGATTTAGACAACATCCTCATTTAGGGCAATGCAGCATATAGAGCCATATATGCAACAAAATTAAAAAGTGAAGAGAACATTAAAATAGCACATTTCCTAAATTTCACTTCTGTCCTATAACACAGCCATGCCATCAAACATCCTCTATGTTTTCTAATAATGCTAACCCTAACCCTAGCTTAGGGTTTGGGCAGTTAGGGTTAGGGGTCAGATTTTCTTCAATGCAACCTAACACTCATTTAAGCAGAAAATAGAACTCAGGGCATCAAAATATTTGTCTGAAAAGACTTAGCAGCCTTTCCACAACAAACAAAATGTCTCTACCGTAGTACAGTTTCATTTTTTGACAAGTATTCTGTTATTGGAAATTTTGTGTCAAATCGTAGTCTCCACAAGCATGGTATCAGCCTTCAACAGCCTAGGAGTCTGGAAAACCCAAAATATTTCAGCTAGAACTGTAAAAATGGCAGTGCATTGATTGCCAAATGCAACAGATTGAGACGTTTAACCACTTTCTTTCAAGCTTTTGCTGTTCGGGAATTTAGACAACATCCTCATTTAGGGCAATGCAGCATATAGAGCCATATATGCAACAAAATTAAAAAGTGAAGAGAACATTAAAATATCACATTTCCTAAATTTCACTTCTGTCCTAAAACACAGCCATGCCATCAAACATCCTCTATGTTTTCTAATAATGCTAACCCTAACCCTAGCTTAGGGTTTGGGCAGTTAGGGTTAGAGGTCAGATTTTCTTCAATGCAACCTAACACTCATTTAAGCAGAAAATAGAACTCAGGGCATCAAAATATTTGTCTGAAAAGACTTAGCAGCCTTGCCACAACAAACAAAATGTCTCTACCGTAGAACAGTTTCATTTTTTGACAAGTATTCTGTTATTGGAAATTTTGAGTCAAATTGTACTCTACACGAGCATGGTATCAGCCTTCAACAGCCTAGGAGTCTGGAAAACCCAAAACATTTCAGCTAGAACTGTAAAAATGGCAGTGCATTGATTGCCAAATGCAACAGATTGAGACGTTTAACCACTTTCTTTCAAACTTTTGCTGTTCGGGGATTTAGACAACATCCTCATTTAGGGCAATGCAGCATATAGAGCCATATATGCAACAAAATTAAAAAGTGAAGAGAACATTAAAATAGCACATTTCCTAAATTTCACTTCTGTCCTAAAGCACAACCATGCCATCAAACATCCTCTATGTTTTCTAATAATGCTAACCCTAACCCTAGCTAAGGGTTTGGGCAGTTAGGGTTAGGGGTTAGATTTTCTTCAATGCAACCTAACACTCATTTAAGCAGAAAATAGAACTCAGGGCATCAAAATATTAGTCTGATAGACTTAGCAGCCTTGCCACAACAAACAAAATGTCTCTACCGTAGTACAGTTTCATTTTTTGACAAGTATTCTGTTATTGGAAATTTTGTGTCGAATCTAATCTCCACGAGCATGGTATCAGCCTTCAACAGATTAGGATTCTGGAAAACCCAAAATATTTCAGCTACAACTGTAAACATGGCAGTGCATTGATTGCCAAATGCAACAGATTGAGACGTTTAACCACTTTCTTTCAAACTTTTGCTGTTCGGGGATTTAGACAACATCCTCATTTAGGGCAATGCAGCATATAGAGCCATATATGCAACAAAATGAAAAAGTGAAGAGAACATTAAAATATCACATTTCCTAAATTTCACTTCTGTCCTAAAACACAGCCATGCCATCAAACATCCTCTATGTTTTCTAATAATGCTAACCCTAACCCTAGCTTAGGGTTTGGGCAGTTAGGGTTAGGGGTCAGATTTTCTTCAATGCAACCTAACACTCATTTAAGCAGAAAATAGAACTCAGGGCATCAAAATATTTGTCTGAAAAGACTTAGCAGCCTTGCCACAACAAACAAAATGTCTCTACCGTAGTACAGTTTCATTTTTTGACAAGTATTCTGTTATTGGAAATTTTGTGTCGAATTGTACTCTCCATGAGCATGGTATCAGCCTTCAACAGATTAGGAGTCTGGAAAACCCAAAATATTTCAGCTACAACTGTAAACATGGCAGTGCATTGATTGCCAAATGCAACAGATTGAGACGTTTAACCACTTTCTTTCAAGCTTTTGCTGTTCGGGAATTTAGACAACATCCTCATTTAGGGCAATGCAGCATATAGAGCCATATATGCAACAAAATTAAAAAGTGAAGAGAACATTAAAATATCACATTTCCTAAATTTCACTTCTGTCCTAAAACACAGCCATGCCATCAAACATCCTCTATGTTTTCTAATAATGCTAACCCTAACCCTAGCTTAGGGTTTGGGCAGTTAGGGTTAGAGGTCAGATTTTCTTCAATGCAACCTAACACTCATTTAAGCAGAAAATAGAACTCAGGGCATCAAAATATTTGTCTGAAAAGACTTAGCAGCCTTGCCACAACAAACAAAATGTCTCTACCGTAGAACAGTTTCATTTTTTGACAAGTATTCTGTTATTGGAAATTTTGAGTCAAATTGTACTCTACACGAGCATGGTATCAGCCTTCAACAGCCTAGGAGTCTGGAAAACCCAAAACATTTCAGCTAGAACTGTAAAAATGGCAGTGCATTGATTGCCAAATGCAACAGATTGAGACGTTTAACCACTTTCTTTCAAACTTTTGCTGTTCGGGGATTTAGACAACATCCTCATTTAGGGCAATGCAGCATATAGAGCCATATATGCAACAAAATTAAAAAGTGAAGAGAACATTAAAATAGCACATTTCCTAAATTTCACTTCTGTCCTAAAGCACAACCATGCCATCAAACATCCTCTATGTTTTCTAATAATGCTAACCCTAACCCTAGCTAAGGGTTTGGGCAGTTAGGGTTAGGGGTTAGATTTTCTTCAATGCAACCTAACACTCATTTAAGCAGAAAATAGAACTCAGGGCATCAAAATATTAGTCTGATAGACTTAGCAGCCTTGCCACAACAAACAAAATGTCTCTACCGTAGTACAGTTTCATTTTTTGACAAGTATTCTGTTATTGGAAATTTTGTGTCGAATCTAATCTCCACGAGCATGGTATCAGCCTTCAACAGATTAGGATTCTGGAAAACCCAAAATATTTCAGCTACAACTGTAAACATGGCAGTGCATTGATTGCCAAATGCAACAGATTGAGACGTTTAACCACTTTCTTTCAAACTTTTGCTGTTCGGGGATTTAGACAACATCCTCATTTAGGGCAATGCAGCATATAGAGCCATATATGCAACAAAATGAAAAAGTGAAGAGAACATTAAAATATCACATTTCCTAAATTTCACTTCTGTCCTAAAACACAGCCATGCCATCAAACATCCTCTATGTTTTCTAATAATGCTAACCCTAACCCTAGCTTAGGGTTTGGGCAGTTAGGGTTAGGGGTCAGATTTTCTTCAATGCAACCTAACACTCATTTAAGCAGAAAATAGAACTCAGGGCATCAAAATATTTGTCTGAAAAGACTTAGCAGCCTTGCCACAACAAACAAAATGTCTCTACCGTAGTACAGTTTCATTTTTTGACAAGTATTCTGTTATTGGAAATTTTGTGTCGAATTGTACTCTCCATGAGCATGGTATCAGCCTTCAACAGATTAGGAGTCTGGAAAACCCAAAATATTTCAGCTACAACTGTAAACATGGCAGTGCATTGATTGCCAAATGCAACAGATTGAGACGTTTAACCACTTTCTTTCAAGCTTTTGCTGTTCGGGAATTTAGACAACATCCTCATTTAGGGCAATGCAGCATATAGAGCCATATATGCAACAAAATTAAAAAGTGAAGAGAACATTAAAATATCACATTTCCTAAATTTCACTTCTGTCCTAAAACACAGCCATGCCATCAAACATCCTCTATGTTTTCTAATAATGCTAACCCTAACCCTAGCTTAGGGTTTGGGCAGTTAGGGTTAGAGGTCAGATTTTCTTCAATGCAACCTAACACTCATTTAAGCAGAAAATAGAACTCAGGGCATCAAAATATTTGTCTGAAAAGACTTAGCAGCCTTGCCACAACAAACAAAATGTCTCTACCGTAGAACAGTTTCATTTTTTGACAAGTATTCTGTTATTGGAAATTTTGAGTCAAATTGTACTCTACACGAGCATGGTATCAGCCTTCAACAGCCTAGGAGTCTGGAAAACCCAAAACATTTCAGCTAGAACTGTAAAAATGGCAGTGCATTGATTGCCAAATGCAACAGATTGAGACGTTTAACCACTTTCTTTCAAACTTTTGCTGTTCGGGGATTTAGACAACATCCTCATTTAGGGCAATGCAGCATATAGAGCCATATATGCAACAAAATTAAAAAGTGAAGAGAACATTAAAATAGCACATTTCCTAAATTTCACTTCTGTCCTAAAGCACAACCATGCCATCAAACATCCTCTATGTTTTCTAATAATGCTAACCCTAACCCTAGCTAAGGGTTTGGGCAGTTAGGGTTAGGGGTTAGATTTTCTTCAATGCAACCTAACACTCATTTAAGCAGAAAATAGAACTCAGGGCATCAAAATATTAGTCTGATAGACTTAGCAGCCTTGCCACAACAAACAAAATGTCTCTACCGTAGTACAGTTTCATTTTTTGACAAGTATTCTGTTATTGGAAATTTTGTGTCGAATCTAATCTCCACGAGCATGGTATCAGCCTTCAACAGATTAGGATTCTGGAAAACCCAAAATATTTCAGCTACAACTGTAAACATGGCAGTGCATTGATTGCCAAATGCAACAGATTGAGACGTTTAACCACTTTCTTTCAAACTTTTGCTGTTCGGGGATTTAGACAACATCCTCATTTAGGGCAATGCAGCATATAGAGCCATATATGCAACAAAATGAAAAAGTGAAGAGAACATTAAAATATCACATTTCCTAAATTTCACTTCTGTCCTAAAACACAGCCATGCCATCAAACATCCTCTATGTTTTCTAATAATGCTAACCCTAACCCTAGCTTAGGGTTTGGGCAGTTAGGGTTAGGGGTCAGATTTTCTTCAATGCAACCTAACACTCATTTAAGCAGAAAATAGAACTCAGGGCATCAAAATATTTGTCTGAAAAGACTTAGCAGCCTTGCCACAACAAACAAAATGTCTCTACCGTAGTACAGTTTCATTTTTTGACAAGTATTCTGTTATTGGAAATTTTGTGTCGAATTGTACTCTCCATGAGCATGGTATCAGCCTTCAACAGATTAGGAGTCTGGAAAACCCAAAATATTTCAGCTACAACTGTAAACATGGCAGTGCATTGATTGCCAAATGCAACAGATTGAGACGTTTAACCACTTTCTTTCAAACTTTTGCTGTTCGGGGATTTAGACAACATCCTCATTTAGGGCAATGCAGGATATAGAGCCATATATGCAACAAAATTAAAAAGTGAAGAGAACATTAAAATCTCACATTTCCTAAATTTCACTTCTGTCCTAAAACACAGCCATGTTATCAAACATCCTCTATGTTTTCTAATAATGCTAACCCTAACCCTAGCTTAGGGTTTGGGCAGTTAGGGTTAGGGGTCAGATTTTCTTCAATGCAACCTAACACTCATTTAAGCAGAAAATAGAACTCAGGGCATCAAAATATTAGTCTGAAAAGACTTAGCAGCCTTGCCACAACAAACAAAATGTCTCTACCGTAGTACAGTTTCATTTTTTGACAAGTACTCTGTTATTGGAAATTTTGTGTCGAATCGTACTCTCCACGAGCATGGTATCAGCCTTCAAGAGATTAGGAGTCTGGAAAACCCAAAACATTTCAGCTAGAACTGTAAAAATGGCAGTGCATTGATTGACAAATGCAACAGATTGAGACGTTTAACCACTTTCTTTCAAACTTTTGCTGTTCGGGGATTTAGACAACATCCTCATTTAGGGCAATGCAGCATATAGAGCCATATATGCAACAAAATTAAAAAGTGAAGAGAACATTAAAATAGCACATTTCCTAAATTTCACTTCTGTCCTAAAGCACAGCCATGCCATCAAACATCCTCTATGTTTTCTAATAATGCTAACCCTAACCCTAGCTTAGGGTTTGGGCAGTTAGGGTTAGGGGTCAGATTTTCTTTAATGCAACCTAACATTCATTTAAGCAGAAAATAGAACTCAGGGCATCAAAATATTAGTCTGAAAAGACTTAGCAGCCTTGCCACAACAAACAAAATGTCACTACTGTAGTACAGTTTCATTTTTTGACAAGTATTCTATTATTGGAAATTTTGTGTCGAATCGTACTCTCCACGAGCATGGTATCAGTCTTCAACAGATCAGGAGTCTGGAAAACCCAAAATATTTCAGCTACAACTGTAAACATGGCAGTGCATTGATTGCCAAATGCAACAGATTGAGACGTTTAACCACTTTCTTTCAAACTTTTGCTGTTCGGGGATTTAGACAACATCCTCATTTAGGGCAATGCAGCATATAGAGCCATATATGCAACAAAATTAAAAAGTGAAGAGAACATTAAAATATCACATTTCCTAAATTTCACTTCTGTCCTAAAACACAGCCATGTTATCAAACATCCTCTATGTTTTCTAATAATGCTAACCCTAACCCTAGCTTAGGGTTTGGGCAGTTAGGGTTAGGGGTCAGATTTTTTTCAATGCAACCTAACACTCATTTAAGCAGAAAATAGAACTCAGGGCATCAAAATATTAGTCTGAAAAGACTTAGCAGCCTTGCCACAACAAACAAAATGTCACTACCGTAGTACAGTTTCATTTTTAGACAAGTATTCTGTTATTGGAAATTTTGTGTCGAATCGTACTCTCCACAAGCATGGTATCAGCCTTCAACAGATTAGGAGTCTGGAAAACCCAAAATATTTCAGCTACAACTGTAAACATGGCAGTGCATTGATTGCCAAATGCAACAGATTGAGACGTTTAACCACTTTCTTTCAAACTTTTGCTGTTCGGGAATTTAGACAACATCCTCATTTAGGGCAATGCAGCATATAGAGCCATATATGCAACAAAATTAAAAAGTGAAGAGAACATTAAAATATCACATTTCCTAAATTTCACTTCTGTCCTAAAACACAGCCATGCCATCAAACATCCTCTATGTTTTCTAATAATGCTAACCCTAACCCTAGCTAATGGTTTGGGCAGTTAGGGTTAGGGGTTAGATTTTCTTCAATGCAACCTAACACTCATTTAAGCAGAAAATAGAACTCAGGGCATCAAAATATTAGTCTGATAGACTTAGCAGCCTTGCCACAAGAAACAAAATGTCTCTACCGTAGTACAGTTTCATTTTTTGACAAGTATTCTGTTATTGGAAATTTTGTGTCGAATTGTACTCTCCACGAGCATGGTATCAGCCTTCAACAGCCTAGGAGTCTGGAAAACCCAAAATATTTCAGCTAGAACTGTAAAAATGGCAGTGCATTGATTGCCAAATGCAACAGATTGAGACGTTTAACCACTTTCTTTCAAACTTTCGCTGTTCGGGAATTTAGACAACATCCTCATTTAGGGCAATGCAGCATATAGAGCCATATATGCAACAAAATTAAAAAGTGAACAGAACATTAAAATATCACATTTCCTAAATTTCACTTCTGTCCTAAAACACAGCCATGTTATCAAACATCCTCTATGTTTTCTAATAATGCTAACCCTAACCCTAGCTTAGGGTTTGGGCAGTTAGGGTTAGGGGTCAGATTTTCTTCAATGCAACCTAACACTCATTTAAGCAGAAAATAGAACTCAGGGCATCAAAATATTAGTCTGAAAAGACTAAGCAGCCTTGCCACAACAAACAAAATGTCTCTTCTGTAGTGCAGTTTCATTTTTTGACAAGTATTCTGATATTGGAAATTTTGTGTCGAATCGTAGTCTACACGAGCATGGTATCAGCCTTCAACAGCCTAGGAGTCTGGAAAACCCAAAACATTTCAGCTAGAACTGTAAAAATGGCAGTGCATTGATTGCCAATTGCAACAGATTGAGACGTTTAACCACTTTCTTTCAAACTCTTGCTGATCGGGGATTTAGACAACATCCTCATTTAGGGCAATGCAGCATATAGAGCCATATATGCAACAAAATTAAAAAGTGAAGAGAACATTAAAATAGCACATTTCCTAAATTTCACTTCTGTCCTAAAACACAGCCATGCCATCAAACATCCTCTATGTTTTCTAATAATGCTAACCCTAACCCTAGCTTAGGGTTTGGGCAGTTAGGGTTAGGGGTCAGATTTTCTTCAATGCAACCTAACACTCATTTAAGCAGAAAATAGAACTCAGGGCATCAAAATATTTGTCTGAAAAGACTTAGCAGCCTTTCCACAACAAACAAAATGTCTCTACCGTAGTACAGTTTCATTTTTTGACAAGTATTCTGTTATTGGAAATTTTGTGTCGAATCGTACTCTCCACGAGCATGGTATCAGCCTTCAACAGATTAGGAGTCTGGAAAACCCAAAATATTTCAGCTACAACTGTAAACATGGCAGTGCATTGATTGCCAAATGCAACAGATTGAGACGTTTAACCACTTTCTTTCAAACTTTTGCTGTTCGGGGATTTAGACAACATCCTCATTTAGGGCAATGCAGCATATAGAGCCATATATGCAACAAAATTAAAAAGTGAAGAGAACATTAAAATAGCACATTTCCTAAATTTCACTTCTGTCCTAAAACACAGCCATGTTATCAAACATCCTCTATGTTTTCTAATAATGCTAACCCTAACCCTAGCTTAGGGTTTGGGCAGTTAGGGTTAGGGGTCAGATTTTCTTCAATGCAACCTAACACTCATTTAAGCAGAAAATAGAACTCAGGGCATCAAAATATTAGTCTGAAAAGACTTAGCAGCCTTGCCACAACAAACAAAATGTCACTACTGTAGTACAGTTTCATTTTTTGAAAGTATTCTGTTATTGGAAATTTTGTGTCGAATCGTACTCTCCACGAGCATGGTATCAGCCTTCAACAGATTAGGAGTCTGGAAAACCCAAAATATTTCAGCTACAACTGTAAACATGGCAGTGCATTGATTGCCAAATGCAACAGATTGAGACGTTTAACCACTTTCTTTCAAACTTTTGCTGTTCAGGGATTTAGACAACATCCTCATTTAGGGCAATGCAGCATATAGAGCCATATATGCAACAAAATTAAAAAGTGAAGAGAACATTAAAATATCACATTTCCTAAATTTCACTTCTGTCCTAAAACACAGCCATGTTATCAAACATCCTCTATGTTTTCTAATAATGCTAACCCTAACCCTAGCTTAGGGTTTGGGCAGTTAGGGTTAGGGGTCAGATTTTCTTCAATGCAACCTAACACTCATTTAAGCAGAAAATAGAACTCAGGGCATCAAAATATTAGTCTGAAAAGACTAAGCAGCCTTGCCACAACAAACAAAATGTCTCTACCGTAGTACAGTTTCATTTTTTGACAAGTATTCTGTTATTGGAAATGTTGTGTCGAATCGTACTCTCCACGAGCATGGTATCAGCCTTCAACAGATTAGGAGTCTGGAAAACCCAAAATATTTCAGCTAGAACTGTAAAAATGGCAGTGCATTGATTGCCAAATGCAACAGATTGAGACGTTTAACCACTTTCTTTCAAACTTTCGCTGTTCGGATATTTAGACAACATCCTCATTTAGGGCAATGCAGCATATAGAGCCATATATGCAACAAAATTAAAAAGTGAACAGAACATTAAAATATCACATTTCCTAAATTTCACTTCTGTCCTAAAACACAGCCATGCCATCAAACATCCTCTATGTTTTCTAATAATGCTAACCCTAACCCTAGCTTAGGGTTTGGGCAGTTAGGGTTAGGGGTCAGATTTTCTTCAATGCAACCTAACACTCATTTAAGCAGAAAATAGAACTCAGGGCATCAAAATATTTGTCTGAAAAGACTTAGCAGCCTTGCCACAACAAACAAAATGTCTCTACCGTAGTACAGTTTCATTTTTTGACAAGTATTCTGTTATTGGAAATTTTGAGTCAAATTGTACTCTACACGAGCATGGTATCAGCCTTCAACAGCCTAGGAGTCTGGAAAACCCAAAACATTTCAGCTAGAACTGTAAAAATGGCAGTGCATTGATTGCCAAATGCAACAGATTGAGACGTTTAACCACATTCTTTCAAACTTTTGCTGTTCGGGGATTTAGACAACATCCTCATTTAGGGCAATGCAGCATATAGAGCATTATATGCAACAAAATTAAAAAGTGAAGAGAACATTAAAATAGCACATTTCCTAAATTTCACTTCTGTCCTAAAGCAC
Source organism: Atractosteus spatula (assembly GCF_055471065.1). NCBI lineage: Eukaryota > Metazoa > Chordata > Actinopteri > Semionotiformes > Lepisosteidae > Atractosteus > Atractosteus spatula. The sequence goes on along the minus strand of NC_142720.1, from coordinate 8,449,786 downwards.
AGCCATGCCATCAAACATCCTCTATGTTTTCTAATAATGCTAACCCTAACCCTAGCTAATGGTTTGGGCAGTTAGGGTTAGGGGTTAGATTTTCTTCAATGCAACCTAACACTCATTTAAGCAGAAAATAGAACTCAGGGCATCAAAATATTAGTCTGATAGACTTAGCAGCCTTGCCACAAGAAACAAAATGTCTCTACCGTAGTACAGTTTCATTTTTTGACAAGTATTCTGTTATTGGAAATTTTGTGTCGAATCGTACTCTCCACGAGCATGGTATCAGCCTTCAAGAGATTAGGAGTCTGGAAAACCCAAAACATTTCAGCTAGAACTGTAAAAATGGCAGTGCATTGATTGACAAATGCAACAGATTGAGACGTTTAACCACTTTCTTTCAAACTTTTGCTGTTCGGGGATTTAGACAACATCCTCATTTAGGGCAATGCAGCATATAGAGCCATATATGCAACAAAATTAAAAAGTGAAGAGAACATTAAAATAGCACATTTCCTAAATTTCACTTCTGTCCTAAAGCACAGCCATGCCATCAAACATCCTCTATGTTTTCTAATAATGCTAACCCTAACCCTAGCTTAGGGTTTGGGCAGTTAGGGTTAGGGGTCAGATTTTCTTTAATGCAACCTAACATTCATTTAAGCAGAAAATAGAACTCAGGGCATCAAAATATTAGTCTGAAAAGACTTAGCAGCCTTGCCACAACAAACAAAATGTCACTACTGTAGTACAGTTTCATTTTTTGACAAGTATTCTATTATTGGAAATTTTGTGTCGAATCGTACTCTCCACGAGCATGGTATCAGTCTTCAACAGATCAGGAGTCTGGAAAACCCAAAATATTTCAGCTACAACTGTAAACATTGCAGTGCATTGATTGCCAAATGCAACAGATTGAGACGTTTAACCACTTTCTTTCAAACTTTTGCTGTTCGGGGATTTAGACAACATCCTCATTTAGGGCAATGCAGCATATAGAGCCATATATGCAACAAAATTAAAAAGTGAAGAGAACATTAAAATATCACATTTCCTAAATTTCACTTCTGTCCTAAAACACAGCCATGTTATCAAACATCCTCTATGTTTTCTAATAATGCTAACCCTAACCCTAGCTTAGGGTTTGGGCAGTTAGGGTTAGGGGTCAGATTTTTTTCAATGCAACCTAACACTCATTTAAGCAGAAAATAGAACTCAGGGCATCAAAATATTAGTCTGAAAAGACTTAGCAGCCTTGCCACAACAAACAAAATGTCACTACCGTAGTACAGTTTCATTTTTAGACAAGTATTCTGTTATTGGAAATTTTGTGTCGAATCGTACTCTCCACAAGCATGGTATCAGCCTTCAACAGATTAGGAGTCTGGAAAACCCAAAATATTTCAGCTACAACTGTAAACATGGCAGTGCATTGATTGCCAAATGCAACAGATTGAGACGTTTAACCACTTTCTTTCAAACTTTTGCTGTTCGGGAATTTAGACAACATCCTCATTTAGGGCAATGCAGCATATAGAGCCATATATGCAACAAAATTAAAAAGTGAAGAGAACATTAAAATATCACATTTCCTAAATTTCACTTCTGTCCTAAAACACAGCCATGCCATCAAACATCCTCTATGTTTTCTAATAATGCTAACCCTAACCCTAGCTAATGGTTTGGGCAGTTAGGGTTAGGGGTTAGATTTTCTTCAATGCAACCTAACACTCATTTAAGCAGAAAATAGAACTCAGGGCATCAAAATATTAGTCTGATAGACTTAGCAGCCTTGCCACAAGAAACAAAATGTCTCTACCGTAGTACAGTTTCATTTTTTGACAAGTATTCTGTTATTGGAAATTTTGTGTCGAATTGTACTCTCCACGAGCATGGTATCAGCCTTCAACAGCCTAGGAGTCTGGAAAACCCAAAATATTTCAGCTAGAACTGTAAAAATGGCAGTGCATTGATTGCCAAATGCAACAGATTGAGACGTTTAACCACTTTCTTTCAAACTTTCGCTGTTCGGGAATTTAGACAACATCCTCATTTAGGGCAATGCAGCATATAGAGCCATATATGCAACAAAATTAAAAAGTGAACAGAACATTAAAATATCACATTTCCTAAATTTCACTTCTGTCCTAAAACACAGCCATGTTATCAAACATCCTCTATGTTTTCTAATAATGCTAACCCTAACCCTAGCTTAGGGTTTGGGCAGTTAGGGTTAGGGGTCAGATTTTCTTCAATGCAACCTAACACTCATTTAAGCAGAAAATAGAACTCAGGGCATCAAAATATTAGTCTGAAAAGACTAAGCAGCCTTGCCACAACAAACAAAATGTCTCTTCTGTAGTGCAGTTTCATTTTTTGACAAGTATTCTGATATTGGAAATTTTGTGTCGAATCGTAGTCTACACGAGCATGGTATCAGCCTTCAACAGCCTAGGAGTCTGGAAAACCCAAAACATTTCAGCTAGAACTGTAAAAATGGCAGTGCATTGATTGCCAATTGCAACAGATTGAGACGTTTAACCACTTTCTTTCAAACTCTTGCTGATCGGGGATTTAGACAACATCCTCATTTAGGGCAATGCAGCATATAGAGCCATATATGCAACAAAATTAAAAAGTGAAGAGAACATTAAAATAGCACATTTCCTAAATTTCACTTCTGTCCTAAAACACAGCCATGCCATCAAACATCCTCTATGTTTTCTAATAATGCTAACCCTAACCCTAGCTTAGGGTTTGGGCAGTTAGGGTTAGGGGTCAGATTTTCTTCAATGCAACCTAACACTCATTTAAGCAGAAAATAGAACTCAGGGCATCAAAATATTTGTCTGAAAAGACTTAGCAGCCTTTCCACAACAAACAAAATGTCTCTACCGTAGTACAGTTTCATTTTTTGACAAGTATTCTGTTATTGGAAATTTTGTGTCGAATCGTACTCTCCACGAGCATGGTATCAGCCTTCAACAGATTAGGAGTCTGGAAAACCCAAAATATTTCAGCTACAACTGTAAACATGGCAGTGCATTGATTGCCAAATGCAACAGATTGAGACGTTTAACCACTTTCTTTCAAACTTTTGCTGTTCGGGGATTTAGACAACATCCTCATTTAGGGCAATGCAGCATATAGAGCCATATATGCAACAAAATTAAAAAGTGAAGAGAACATTAAAATAGCACATTTCCTAAATTTCACTTCTGTCCTAAAACACAGCCATGTTATCAAACATCCTCTATGTTTTCTAATAATGCTAACCCTAACCCTAGCTTAGGGTTTGGGCAGTTAGGGTTAGGGGTCAGATTTTCTTCAATGCAACCTAACACTCATTTAAGCAGAAAATAGAACTCAGGGCATCAAAATATTAGTCTGAAAAGACTTAGCAGCCTTGCCACAACAAACAAAATGTCACTACTGTAGTACAGTTTCATTTTTTGAAAGTATTCTGTTATTGGAAATTTTGTGTCGAATCGTACTCTCCACGAGCATGGTATCAGCCTTCAACAGATTAGGAGTCTGGAAAACCCAAAATATTTCAGCTACAACTGTAAACATGGCAGTGCATTGATTGCCAAATGCAACAGATTGAGACGTTTAACCACTTTCTTTCAAACTTTTGCTGTTCAGGGATTTAGACAACATCCTCATTTAGGGCAATGCAGCATATAGAGCCATATATGCAACAAAATTAAAAAGTGAAGAGAACATTAAAATATCACATTTCCTAAATTTCACTTCTGTCCTAAAACACAGCCATGTTATCAAACATCCTCTATGTTTTCTAATAATGCTAACCCTAACCCTAGCTTAGGGTTTGGGCAGTTAGGGTTAGGGGTCAGATTTTCTTCAATGCAACCTAACACTCATTTAAGCAGAAAATAGAACTCAGGGCATCAAAATATTAGTCTGAAAAGACTAAGCAGCCTTGCCACAACAAACAAAATGTCTCTACCGTAGTACAGTTTCATTTTTTGACAAGTATTCTGTTATTGGAAATGTTGTGTCGAATCGTACTCTCCACGAGCATGGTATCAGCCTTCAACAGATTAGGAGTCTGGAAAACCCAAAATATTTCAGCTAGAACTGTAAAAATGGCAGTGCATTGATTGCCAAATGCAACAGATTGAGACGTTTAACCACTTTCTTTCAAACTTTCGCTGTTCGGATATTTAGACAACATCCTCATTTAGGGCAATGCAGCATATAGAGCCATATATGCAACAAAATTAAAAAGTGAACAGAACATTAAAATATCACATTTCCTAAATTTCACTTCTGTCCTAAAACACAGCCATGCCATCAAACATCCTCTATGTTTTCTAATAATGCTAACCCTAACCCTAGCTTAGGGTTTGGGCAGTTAGGGTTAGGGGTCAGATTTTCTTCAATGCAACCTAACACTCATTTAAGCAGAAAATAGAACTCAGGGCATCAAAATATTTGTCTGAAAAGACTTAGCAGCCTTGCCACAACAAACAAAATGTCACTACTGTAGTACAGTTTCATTTTTTGAAAGTATTCTGTTATTGGAAATTTTGTGTCGAATCGTACTCTCCACGAGCATGGTATCAGTCTTCAACAGATCAGGAGTCTGGAAAACCCAAAATATTTCAGCTACAACTGTAAACATTGCAGTGCATTGATTGCCAAATGCAACAGATTGAGACGTTTAACCACTTTCTTTCAAACTTTTGCTGTTCGGGGATTTAGACAACATCCTCATTTAGGGCAATGCAGCATATAGAGCCATATATGCAACAAAATTAAAAAGTGAAGAGAACATTAAAATATCACATTTCCTAAATTTCACTTCTGTCCTAAAACACAGCCATGTTATCAAACATCCTCTATGTTTTCTAATAATGCTAACCCTAACCCTAGCTTAGGGTTTGGGCAGTTAGGGTTAGGGGTCAGATTTTTTTCAATGCAACCTAACACTCATTTAAGCAGAAAATAGAACTCAGGGCATCAAAATATTAGTCTGAAAAGACTTAGCAGCCTTGCCACAACAAACAAAATGTCACTACCGTAGTACAGTTTCATTTTTAGACAAGTATTCTGTTATTGGAAATTTTGTGTCGAATCGTACTCTCCACAAGCATGGTATCAGCCTTCAACAGATTAGGAGTCTGGAAAACCCAAAATATTTCAGCTACAACTGTAAACATGGCAGTGCATTGATTGCCAAATGCAACAGATTGAGACGTTTAACCACTTTCTTTCAAACTTTTGCTGTTCGGGAATTTAGACAACATCCTCATTTAGGGCAATGCAGCATATAGAGCCATATATGCAACAAAATTAAAAAGTGAAGAGAACATTAAAATATCACATTTCCTAAATTTCACTTCTGTCCTAAAACACAGCCATGCCATCAAACATCCTCTATGTTTTCTAATAATGCTAACCCTAACCCTAGCTAATGGTTTGGGCAGTTAGGGTTAGGGGTTAGATTTTCTTCAATGCAACCTAACACTCATTTAAGCAGAAAATAGAACTCAGGGCATCAAAATATTAGTCTGATAGACTTAGCAGCCTTGCCACAAGAAACAAAATGTCTCTACCGTAGTACAGTTTCATTTTTTGACAAGTATTCTGTTATTGGAAATTTTGTGTCGAATTGTACTCTCCACGAGCATGGTATCAGCCTTCAACAGCCTAGGAGTCTGGAAAACCCAAAATATTTCAGCTAGAACTGTAAAAATGGCAGTGCATTGATTGCCAAATGCAACAGATTGAGACGTTTAACCACTTTCTTTCAAACTTTCGCTGTTCGGGAATTTAGACAACATCCTCATTTAGGGCAATGCAGCATATAGAGCCATATATGCAACAAAATTAAAAAGTGAACAGAACATTAAAATATCACATTTCCTAAATTTCACTTCTGTCCTAAAACACAGCCATGTTATCAAACATCCTCTATGTTTTCTAATAATGCTAACCCTAACCCTAGCTTAGGGTTTGGGCAGTTAGGGTTAGGGGTCAGATTTTCTTCAATGCAACCTAACACTCATTTAAGCAGAAAATAGAACTCAGGGCATCAAAATATTAGTCTGAAAAGACTAAGCAGCCTTGCCACAACAAACAAAATGTCTCTTCTGTAGTGCAGTTTCATTTTTTGACAAGTATTCTGATATTGGAAATTTTGTGTCGAATCGTAGTCTACACGAGCATGGTATCAGCCTTCAACAGCCTAGGAGTCTGGAAAACCCAAAACATTTCAGCTAGAACTGTAAAAATGGCAGTGCATTGATTGCCAATTGCAACAGATTGAGACGTTTAACCACTTTCTTTCAAACTCTTGCTGATCGGGGATTTAGACAACATCCTCATTTAGGGCAATGCAGCATATAGAGCCATATATGCAACAAAATTAAAAAGTGAAGAGAACATTAAAATAGCACATTTCCTAAATTTCACTTCTGTCCTAAAACACAGCCATGCCATCAAACATCCTCTATGTTTTCTAATAATGCTAACCCTAACCCTAGCTTAGGGTTTGGGCAGTTAGGGTTAGGGGTCAGATTTTCTTCAATGCAACCTAACACTCATTTAAGCAGAAAATAGAACTCAGGGCATCAAAATATTTGTCTGAAAAGACTTAGCAGCCTTTCCACAACAAACAAAATGTCTCTACCGTAGTACAGTTTCATTTTTTGACAAGTATTCTGTTATTGGAAATTTTGTGTCGAATCGTACTCTCCACGAGCATGGTATCAGCCTTCAACAGATTAGGAGTCTGGAAAACCCAAAATATTTCAGCTACAACTGTAAACATGGCAGTGCATTGATTGCCAAATGCAACAGATTGAGACGTTTAACCACTTTCTTTCAAACTTTTGCTGTTCGGGGATTTAGACAACATCCTCATTTAGGGCAATGCAGCATATAGAGCCATATATGCAACAAAATTAAAAAGTGAAGAGAACATTAAAATAGCACATTTCCTAAATTTCACTTCTGTCCTAAAACACAGCCATGTTATCAAACATCCTCTATGTTTTCTAATAATGCTAACCCTAACCCTAGCTTAGGGTTTGGGCAGTTAGGGTTAGGGGTCAGATTTTCTTCAATGCAACCTAACACTCATTTAAGCAGAAAATAGAACTCAGGGCATCAAAATATTAGTCTGAAAAGACTTAGCAGCCTTGCCACAACAAACAAAATGTCACTACTGTAGTACAGTTTCATTTTTTGAAAGTATTCTGTTATTGGAAATTTTGTGTCGAATCGTACTCTCCACGAGCATGGTATCAGCCTTCAACAGATTAGGAGTCTGGAAAACCCAAAATATTTCAGCTACAACTGTAAACATGGCAGTGCATTGATTGCCAAATGCAACAGATTGAGACGTTTAACCACTTTCTTTCAAACTTTTGCTGTTCAGGGATTTAGACAACATCCTCATTTAGGGCAATGCAGCATATAGAGCCATATATGCAACAAAATTAAAAAGTGAAGAGAACATTAAAATATCACATTTCCTAAATTTCACTTCTGTCCTAAAACACAGCCATGTTATCAAACATCCTCTATGTTTTCTAATAATGCTAACCCTAACCCTAGCTTAGGGTTTGGGCAGTTAGGGTTAGGGGTCAGATTTTCTTCAATGCAACCTAACACTCATTTAAGCAGAAAATAGAACTCAGGGCATCAAAATATTAGTCTGAAAAGACTAAGCAGCCTTGCCACAACAAACAAAATGTCTCTACCGTAGTACAGTTTCATTTTTTGACAAGTATTCTGTTATTGGAAATGTTGTGTCGAATCGTACTCTCCACGAGCATGGTATCAGCCTTCAACAGATTAGGAGTCTGGAAAACCCAAAATATTTCAGCTAGAACTGTAAAAATGGCAGTGCATTGATTGCCAAATGCAACAGATTGAGACGTTTAACCACTTTCTTTCAAACTTTCGCTGTTCGGATATTTAGACAACATCCTCATTTAGGGCAATGCAGCATATAGAGCCATATATGCAACAAAATTAAAAAGTGAACAGAACATTAAAATATCACATTTCCTAAATTTCACTTCTGTCCTAAAACACAGCCATGCCATCAAACATCCTCTATGTTTTCTAATAATGCTAACCCTAACCCTAGCTTAGGGTTTGGGCAGTTAGGGTTAGGGGTCAGATTTTCTTCAATGCAACCTAACACTCATTTAAGCAGAAAATAGAACTCAGGGCATCAAAATATTTGTCTGAAAAGACTTAGCAGCCTTGCCACAACAAACAAAATGTCTCTACCGTAGTACAGTTTCATTTTTTGACAAGTATTCTGTTATTGGAAATTTTGAGTCAAATTGTACTCTACACGAGCATGGTATCAGCCTTCAACAGCCTAGGAGTCTGGAAAACCCAAAACATTTCAGCTAGAACTGTAAAAATGGCAGTGCATTGATTGCCAAATGCAACAGATTGAGACGTTTAACCACATTCTTTCAAACTTTTGCTGTTCGGGGATTTAGACAACATCCTCATTTAGGGCAATGCAGCATATAGAGCATTATATGCAACAAAATTAAAAAGTGAAGAGAACATTAAAATAGCACATTTCCTAAATTTCACTTCTGTCCTAAAGCACAGCCATGCCATCAAACATCCTCTATGTTTTCTAATAATGCTAACCCTAACCCTAGCTAATGGTTTGGGCAGTTAGGGTTAGGGGTTAGATTTTCTTCAATGCAACCTAACACTCATTTAAGCAGAAAATAGAACTCAGGGCATCAAAATATTAGTCTGATAGACTTAGCAGCCTTGCCACAAGAAACAAAATGTCTCTACCGTAGTACAGTTTCATTTTTTGACAAGTATTCTGTTATTGGAAATTTTGTGTCGAATCGTACTCTCCACGAGCATGGTATCAGCCTTCAAGAGATTAGGAGTCTGGAAAACCCAAAACATTTCAGCTAGAACTGTAAAAATGGCAGTGCATTGATTGACAAATGCAACAGATTGAGACGTTTAACCACTTTCTTTCAAACTTTTGCTGTTCGGGGATTTAGACAACATCCTCATTTAGGGCAATGCAGCATATAGAGCCATATATGCAACAAAATTAAAAAGTGAAGAGAACATTAAAATAGCACATTTCCTAAATTTCACTTCTGTCCTAAAGCACAGCCATGCCATCAAACATCCTCTATGTTTTCTAATAATGCTAATCCTAACCCTAGCTTAGGGTTTGGGCAGTTAGGGTTAGGGGTCAGATTTTCTTTAATGCAACCTAACATTCATTTAAGCAGAAAATAGAACTCAGGGCATCAAAATATTAGTCTGAAAAGACTTAGCAGCCTTGCCACAACAAACAAAATGTCACTACTGTAGTACAGTTTCATTTTTTGACAAGTATTCTATTATTGGAAATTTTGTGTCGAATCGTACTCTCCACGAGCATGGTATCAGTCTTCAACAGATCAGGAGTCTGGAAAACCCAAAATATTTCAGCTACAACTGTAAACATGGCAGTGCATTGATTGCCAAATGCAACAGATTGAGACGTTTAACCACTTTCTTTCAAACTTTTGCTGTTCGGGGATTTAGACAACATCCTCATTTAGGGCAATGCAGCATATAGAGCCATATATGCAACAAAATTAAAAAGTGAAGAGAACATTAAAATATCACATTTCCTAAATTTCACTTCTGTCCTAAAACACAGCCATGTTATCAAACATCCTCTATGTTTTCTAATAATGCTAACCCTAACCCTAGCTTAGGGTTTGGGCAGTTAGGGTTAGGGGTCAGATTTTTTTCAATGCAACCTAACACTCATTTAAGCAGAAAATAGAACTCAGGGCATCAAAATATTAGTCTGAAAAGACTTAGCAGCCTTGCCACAACAAACAAAATGTCACTACCGTAGTACAGTTTCATTTTTAGACAAGTATTCTGTTATTGGAAATTTTGTGTCGAATCGTACTCTCCACAAGCATGGTATCAGCCTTCAACAGATTAGGAGTCTGGAAAACCCAAAATATTTCAGCTACAACTGTAAACATGGCAGTGCATTGATTGCCAAATGCAACAGATTGAGACGTTTAACCACTTTCTTTCAAACTTTTGCTGTTCGGGAATTTAGACAACATCCTCATTTAGGGCAATGCAGCATATAGAGCCATATATGCAACAAAATTAAAAAGTGAAGAGAACATTAAAATATCACATTTCCTAAATTTCACTTCTGTCCTAAAACACAGCCATGCCATCAAACATCCTCTATGTTTTCTAATAATGCTAACCCTAACCCTAGCTAATGGTTTGGGCAGTTAGGGTTAGGGGTTAGATTTTCTTCAATGCAACCTAACACTCATTTAAGCAGAAAATAGAACTCAGGGCATCAAAATATTAGTCTGATAGACTTAGCAGCCTTGCCACAAGAAACAAAATGTCTCTACCGTAGTACAGTTTCATTTTTTGACAAGTATTCTGTTATTGGAAATTTTGTGTCGAATTGTACTCTCCACGAGCATGGTATCAGCCTTCAACAGCCTAGGAGTCTGGAAAACCCAAAATATTTCAGCTAGAACTGTAAAAATGGCAGTGCATTGATTGCCAAATGCAACAGATTGAGACGTTTAACCACTTTCTTTCAAACTTTCGCTGTTCGGATATTTAGACAACATCCTCATTTAGGGCAATGCAGCATATAGAGCCATATATGCAACAAAATTAAAAAGTGAACAGAACATTAAAATATCACATTTCCTAAATTTCACTTCTGTCCTAAAACACAGCCATGTTATCAAACATCCTCTATGTTTTCTAATAATGCTAACCCTAACCCTAGCTTAGGGTTTGGGCAGTTAGGGTTAGGGGTCAGATTTTCTTCAATGCAACCTAACACTCATTTAAGCAGAAAATAGAACTCAGGGCATCAAAATATTAGTCTGAAAAGACTAAGCAGCCTTGCCACAACAAACAAAATGTCTCTTCTGTAGTGCAGTTTCATTTTTTGACAAGTATTCTGATATTGGAAATTTTGTGTCGAATCGTAGTCTACACGAGCATGGTATCAGCCTTCAACAGCCTAGGAGTCTGGAAAACCCAAAACATTTCAGCTAGAACTGTAAAAATGGCAGTGCATTGATTGCCAATTGCAACAGATTGAGACGTTTAACCACTTTCTTTCAAACTCTTGCTGATCGGGGATTTAGACAACATCCTCATTTAGGGCAATGCAGCATATAGAGCCATATATGCAACAAAATTAAAAAGTGAAGAGAACATTAAAATAGCACATTTCCTAAATTTCACTTCTGTCCTAAAACACAGCCATGCCATCAAACATCCTCTATGTTTTCTAATAATGCTAACCCTAACCCTAGCTTAGGGTTTGGGCAGTTAGGGTTAGGGGTCAGATTTTCTTCAATGCAACCTAACACTCATTTAAGCAGAAAATAGAACTCAGGGCATCAAAATATTTGTCTGAAAAGACTTAGCAGCCTTTCCACAACAAACAAAATGTCTCTACCGTAGTACAGTTTCATTTTTTGACAAGTATTCTGTTATTGGAAATTTTGTGTCGAATCGTACTCTCCACGAGCATGGTATCAGCCTTCAACAGATTAGGAGTCTGGAAAACCCAAAATATTTCAGCTACAACTGTAAACATGGCAGTGCATTGATTGCCAAATGCAACAGATTGAGACGTTTAACCACTTTCTTTCAAACTTTTGCTGTTCGGGGATTTAGACAACATCCTCATTTAGGGCAATGCAGCATATAGAGCCATATATGCAACAAAATTAAAAAGTGAAGAGAACATTAAAATATCACATTTCCTAAATTTCACTTCTGTCCTAAAACACAGCCATGTTATCAAACATCCTCTATGTTTTCTAATAATGCTAACCCTAACCCTAGCTTAGGGTTTGGGCAGTTAGGGTTAGGGGTCAGATTTTCTTCAATGCAACCTAACACTCATTTAAGCAGAAAATAGAACTCAGGGCATCAAAATATTAGTCTGAAAAGACTTAGCAGCCTTGCCACAACAAACAAAATGTCACTACTGTAGTACAGTTTCATTTTTTGAAAGTATTCTGTTATTGGAAATTTTGTGTCGAATCGTACTCTCCACGAGCATGGTATCAGCCTTCAACAGATTAGGAGTCTGGAAAACCCAAAATATTTCAGCTACAACTGTAAACATGGCAGTGCATTGATTGCCAAATGCAACAGATTGAGACGTTTAACCACTTTCTTTCAAACTTTTGCTGTTCAGGGATTTAGACAACATCCTCATTTAGGGCAATGCAGCATATAGAGCCATATATGCAACAAAATTAAAAAGTGAAGAGAACATTAAAATATCACATTTCCTAAATTTCACTTCTGTCCTAAAACACAGCCATGTTATCAAACATCCTCTATGTTTTCTAATAATGCTAACCCTAACCCTAGCTTAGGGTTTGGGCAGTTAGGGTTAGGGGTCAGATTTTCTTCAATGCAACCTAACACTCATTTAAGCAGAAAATAGAACTCAGGGCATCAAAATATTAGTCTGAAAAGACTAAGCAGCCTTGCCACAACAAACAAAATGTCTCTACCGTAGTACAGTTTCATTTTTTGACAAGTATTCTGTTATTGGAAATGTTGTGTCGAATCGTACTCTCCACGAGCATGGTATCAGCCTTCAACAGATTAGGAGTCTGGAAAACCCAAAATATTTCAGCTAGAACTGTAAAAATGGCAGTGCATTGATTGCCAAATGCAACAGATTGAGACGTTTAACCACTTTCTTTCAAACTTTCGCTGTTCGGATATTTAGACAACATCCTCATTTAGGGCAATGCAGCATATAGAGCCATATATGCAACAAAATTAAAAAGTGAACAGAACATTAAAATATCACATTTCCTAAATTTCACTTCTGTCCTAAAACACAGCCATGCCATCAAACATCCTCTATGTTTTCTAATAATGCTAACCCTAACCCTAGCTTAGGGTTTGGGCAGTTAGGGTTAGGGGTCAGATTTTCTTCAATGCAACCTAACACTCATTTAAGCAGAAAATAGAACTCAGGGCATCAAAATATTTGTCTGAAAAGACTTAGCAGCCTTGCCACAACAAACAAAATGTCTCTACCGTAGTACAGTTTCATTTTTTGACAAGTATTCTGTTATTGGAAATTTTGAGTCAAATTGTACTCTACACGAGCATGGTATCAGCCTTCAACAGCCTAGGAGTCTGGAAAACCCAAAACATTTCAGCTAGAACTGTAAAAATGGCAGTGCATTGATTGCCAAATGCAACAGATTGAGACGTTTAACCACATTCTTTCAAACTTTTGCTGTTCGGGGATTTAGACAACATCCTCATTTAGGGCAATGCAGCATATAGAGCATTATATGCAACAAAATTAAAAAGTGAAGAGAACATTAAAATAGCACATTTCCTAAATTTCACTTCTGTCCTAAAGCACAGCCATGCCATCAAACATCCTCTATGTTTTCTAATAATGCTAACCCTAACCCTAGCTAATGGTTTGGGCAGTTAGGGTTAGGGGTTAGATTTTCTTCAATGCAACCTAACACTCATTTAAGCAGAAAATAGAACTCAGGGCATCAAAATATTAGTCTGATAGACTTAGCAGCCTTGCCACAAGAAACAAAATGTCTCTACCGTAGTACAGTTTCATTTTTTGACAAGTATTCTGTTATTGGAAATTTTGTGTCGAATTGTACTCTCCACGAGCATGGTATCAGCCTTCAACAGCCTAGGAGTCTGGAAAACCCAAAATATTTCAGCTAGAACTGTAAAAATGGCAGTGCATTGATTGCCAAATGCAACAGATTGAGACGTTTAACCACTTTCTTTCAAACTTTCGCTGTTCGGATATTTAGACAACATCCACATTTAGGGCAATGCAGCATATAGAGCCATATATGCAACAAAATTAAAAAGTGAACAGAACATTAAAATATCACATTTCCTAAATTTCACTTCTGTCCTAAAACACAGCCATGTTATCAAACATCCTCTATGTTTTCTAATAATGCTAACCCTAACCCTAGCTTAGGGTTTGGGCAGTTAGGGTTAGGGGTCAGATTTTCTTCAATGCAACCTAACACTCATTTAAGCAGAAAATAGAACTCAGGGCATCAAAATATTAGTCTGAAAAGACTAAGCAGCCTTGCCACAACAAACAAAATGTCTCTTCTGTAGTGCAGTTTCATTTTTTGACAAGTATTCTGTTATTGGAAATTTTGTGTCGAATCGTAGTCTACACGAGCATGGTATCAGCCTTCAACAGCCTAGGAGTCTGGAAAACCCAAAACATTTCAGCTACAACTGTAAAAATGGCAGTGCATTGATTGCCAATTGCAACAGATTGAGACGTTTAACCACTTTCTTTCAAACTCTTGCTGATCGGGGATTTAGACAACATCCTCATTTAGGGCAATGCAGCATATAGAGCCATATATGCAACAAAATTAAAAAGTGAAGAGAACATTAAAATAGCACATTTCCTAAATTTCACTTCTGTCCTAAAACACAGCCATGCCATCAAACATCCTCTATGTTTTCTAATAATGCTAACCCTAACCCTAGCTTAGGGTTTGGGCAGTTAGGGTTAGGGGTCAGATTTTCTTCAATGCAACCTAACACTCATTTAAGCAGAAAATAGAACTCAGGGCATCAAAATATTTGTCTGAAAAGACTTAGCAGCCTTTCCACAACAAACAAAATGTCTCTACCGTAGTACAGTTTCATTTTTTGACAAGTATTCTGTTATTGGAAATTTTGTGTCGAATCGTACTCTCCACGAGCATGGTATCAGCCTTCAACAGATTAGGAGTCTGGAAAACCCAAAATATTTCAGCTACAACTGTAAACATGGCAGTGCATTGATTACCAAATGCAACAGATTGAGACGTTTAACCACTTTCTTTCAAACTTTTGCTGTTCGGGGATTTAGACAACATCCTCATTTAGGGCAATGCAGCATATAGAGCCATATATGCAACAAAATTAAAAAGTGAAGAGAACATTAAAATATCACATTTCCTAAATTTCACTTCTGTCCTAAAACACAGCCATGTTATCAAACATCCTCTATGTTTTCTAATAATGCTAACCCTAACCCTAGCTTAGGGTTTGGGCAGTTAGGGTTAGGGGTCAGATTTTCTTCAATGCAACCTAACACTCATTTAAGCAGAAAATAGAACTCAGGGCATCAAAATATTAGTCTGAAAAGACTTAGCAGCCTTGCCACAACAAACAAAATGTCACTACTGTAGTACAGTTTCATTTTTTGAAAGTATTCTGTTATTGGAAATTTTGTGTCGAATCGTACTCTCCACGAGCATGGTATCAGCCTTCAACAGATTAGGAGTCTGGAAAACCCAAAATATTTCAGCTACAACTGTAAACATGGCAGTGCATTGATTGCCAAATGCAACAGAATGAGACGTTTAACCACTTTCTTTCAAACTTTTGCTGTTCGGGGATTTAGACAACATCCTCATTTAGGGCAATGCAGCATATAGAGCCATATATGCAACAAAACTAAAAAGTGAAGAGAACATTAAAATATCACATTTCCTAAATTTCACTTCTGTCCTAAAACACAGCCATGTTATCAAACATCCTCTATGTTTTCTAATAATGCTAACCCTAACCCTAGCTTAGGGTTTGGGCAGTTAGGGTTAGGGGTCAGATTTTCTTCAATGCAACCTAACACTCATTTAAGCAGAAAATAGAACTCAGGGCATCAAAATATTAGTCTGAAAAGACTTAGCAGCCTTGCCACAACAAACAAAATGTCTCTACCGTAGTACAGTTTCATTTTTTGACAAGTATTCTGTTATTGGAAATGTTGTGTCGAATCGTACTCTCCACGAGCATGGTATCAGCCTTCAACAGATTAGGAGTCTGGAAAACCCAAAATATTTCAGCTAGAACTGTAAAAATGGCAGTGCATTGATTGCCAAATGCAACAGATTGAGACGTTTAACCACTTTCTTTCAAACTTTCGCTGTTCGGATATTTAGACAACATCCTCATTTAGGGCAATGCAGCATATAGAGCCATATATGCAACAAAATTAAAAAGTGAACAGAACATTAAAATATCACATTTCCTAAATTTCACTTCTGTCCTAAAACACAGCCATGTTATCAAACATCCTCTATGTTTTCTAATAATGCTAACCCTAACCCTAGCTTAGGGTTTGGGCAGTTAGGGTTAGGGGTCAGATTTTCTTCAATGCAACCTAACACTCATTTAAGCAGAAAATAGAACTCAGGGCATCAAAATATTAGTCTGAAAAGACTAAGCAGCCTTGCCACAACAAACAAAATGTCTCTTCTGTAGTGCAGTTTCATTTTTTGACAAGTATTCTGTTATTGGAAATTTTGTGTCGAATCGTAGTCTACACGAGCATGGTATCAGCCTTCAACAGCCTAGGAGTCTGGAAAACCCAAAATATTTCAGCTAGAACTGTAAAAATGGCAGTGCATTGATTGCCAATTGCAACAGATTGAGACGTTTAACCACTTTCTTTCAAACTCTTGCTGATCGGGGATTTAGACAACATCCTCATTTAGGGCAATGCAGCATATAGAGCCATATATGCAACAAAATTAAAAAGTGAAGAGAACATTAAAATAGCACATTTCCTAAATTTCACTTCTGTCCTAAAACACAGCCATGCCATCAAACATCCTCTATGTTTTCTAATAATGCTAACCCTAACCCTAGCTTAGGGTTTGGGCAGTTAGGGTTAGGGGTCAGATTTTCTTCAATGCAACCTAACACTCATTTAAGCAGAAAATAGAACTCAGGGCATCAAAATATTTGTCTGAAAAGACTTAGCAGCCTTGCCACAACAAATAAAATGTCTCTACCGTAGTACAGTTTCATTTTTTGACAAGTATTCTGTTATTGGAAATTTTGTGTCGAATCGTAGTCTCCACAAGCATGGTATCAGCCTTCAACAGCCTAGGAGTCTGGAAAACCCAAAATATTTCAGGTAGAACTGTAAAAATGGCAGTGCATTGATTGCCAAATGCAACAGATTGAGACGTTTAACCACTTTCTTTCAAGCTTTTGCTGTTCGGGAATTTAGACAACATCCTCATTTAGGGCAATGCAGCATATAGAGCCATATATGCAACAAAATTAAAAAGTGAAGAGAACATTAAAATATCACATTTCCTAAATTTCACTTCTGTCCTAAAACACAGCCATGCCATCAAACATCCTCTATGTTTTCTAATAATGCTAACCCTAACCCTAGCTTAGGGTTTGGGCAGTTAGGGTTAGGGGTCAGATTTTCTTCAATGCAACCTAACACTCATTTAAGCAGAAAATAGAACTCAGGGCATCAAAATATTTGTCTGAAAAGACTTAGCAGCCTTGCCACAACAAACAAAATGTCTCTACCGTAGTACAGTTTCATTTTTTGACAAGTATTCTGTTATTGGAAATTTTGAGTCAAATTGTACTCTACACGAGCATGGTATCAGCCTTCAACAGCCTAGGAGTCTGGAAAACCCAAAACATTTCAGCTAGAACTGTAAAAATGGCAGTGCATTGATTGCCAAATGCAACAGATTGAGACGTTTAACCACATTCTTTCAAACTTTTGCTGTTCGGGGATTTAGACAACATCCTCATTTAGGGCAATGCAGCATATAGAGCCATATATGCAACAAAATTAAAAAGTGAAGAGAACATTAAAATAGCACATTTCCTAAATTTCACTTCTGTCCTAAAACACAGCCATGTTATCAAACATCCTCTATGTTTTCTAATAATGCTAACCCTAACCCTAGCTTAGGGTTTGGGCAGTTAGGGTTAGGGGTCAGATTTTCTTCAATGCAACCTAACACTCATTTAAGCAGAAAATAGAACTCAGGGCATCAAAATAGTAGTCTGAAAAGACTAAGCAGCCTTGCCACAACAAACAAAATGTCTCTTCTGTAGTGCAGTTTCATTTTTTGACAAGTATTCTGTTATTGGAAATTTTGTGTCGAATCGTAGTCTACACGAGCATGGTATCAGCCTTCAACAGCCTAGGAGTCTGGAAAACCCAAAATATTTCAGCTAGAACTGTAAAAATGGCAGTGCATTGATTGCCAATTGCAACAGATTGAGACGTTTAACCACTTTCTTTCAAACTCTTGCTGATCGGGGATTTAGACAACATCCTCATTTAGGGCAATGCAGCATATAGAGCCATATATGCAACAAAATTAAAAAGTGAAGAGAACATTAAAATAGCACATTTCCTAAATTTCACTTCTGTCCTAAAACACAGCCATGCCATCAAACATCCTCTATGTTTTCTAATAATGCTAACCCTAACCCTAGCTTAGGGTTTGGGCAGTTAGGGTTAGGGGTCAGATTTTCTTCAATGCAACCTAACACTCATTTAAGCAGAAAATAGAACTCAGGGCATCAAAATATTTGTCTGAAAAGACTTAGCAGCCTTTCCACAACAAACAAAATGTCTCTACCGTAGTACAGTTTCATTTTTTGACAAGTATTCTGTTATTGGAAATTTTGTGTCGAATCGTACTCTCCACGAGCATGGTATCAGCCTTCAACAGATTAGGAGTCTGGAAAACCCAAAATATTTCAGCTACAACTGTAAACATGGCAGTGCATTGATTGCCAAATGCAACAGATTGAGACGTTTAACCACTTTCTTTCAAACTTTTGCTGTTCGGGGATTTAGACAACATCCTCATTTAGGGCAATGCAGCATATAGAGCCATATATGCAACAAAATTAAAAAGTGAAGAGAACATTAAAATATCACATTTCCTAAATTTCACTTCTGTCCTAAAACACAGCCATGCCATCAAACATCCTCTATGTTTTCTAATAATGCTAACACTAACCCTAGATTAGGGTTTGGGCAGTTAGGGTTAGGGGTCAGATTTTCTTCAATGCAACCTAACACTCATTTAAGCAGAAAATAGAACTCAGGGCATCAAAATATTTGTCTGAAAAGACTTAGCAGCCTTGCCACAACAAACAAAATGTCTCTACCGTAGTACAGTTTCATTTTTTGACAAGTATTCTGTTATTGGAAATTTTGAGTCAAATTGTACTCTACACGAGCATGGTATCAGCCTTCAACAGCCTAGGAGTCTGGAAAACCCAAAACATTTCAGCTAGAACTGTAAAAATGGCAGTGCATTGATTGCCAAATGCAACAGATTGAGACGTTTAACCACATTCTTTCAAACTTTTGCTGTTCGGGGATTTAGACAACATCCTCATTTAGGGCAATGCAGCATATAGAGCCATATATGCAACAAAATTAAAAAGTGAAGAGAACATTAAAATAGCACATTTCCTAAATTTCACTTCTGTCCTAAAGCACAGCCATGCCATCAAACATCCTCTATGTTTTCTAATAATGCTAACCCTAACCCTAGCTAATGGTTTGGGCAGTTAGGGTTAGGGGTTAGATGTTCTTCAATGCAACCTAACACTCATTTAAGCAGAAAATAGAACTCAGGGCATCAAAATATTAGTCTGATAGACTTAGCAGCCTTGCCACAAGAAACAAAATGTCTCTACCGTAGTACAGTTTCATTTTTTGACAAGTATTCTGTTATTGGAAATTTTGTGTCGAATTGTACTCTCCACGAGCATGGTATCAGCCTTCAACAGCCTAGGAGTCTGGAAAACCCAAAATATTTCAGCTAGAACTGTAAAAATGGCAGTGCATTGATTGCCAAATGCAACAGATTGAGACGTTTAACCACTTTCTTTCAAACTTTCGCTGTTCAGATATTTAGACAACATCCTCATTTAGGGCAATGCAGCATATAGAGCCATATATGCAACAAAATTAAAAAGTGAACAGAACATTAAAATATCACATTTCCTAAATTTCACTTCTGTCCTAAAACACAGCCATGTTATCAAACATCCTCTATGTTTTCTAATAATGCTAACCCTAACCCTAGCTTAGGGTTTGGGCAGTTAGGGTTAGGGGTCAGATTTTCTTCAATGCAACCTAACACTCATTTAAGCAGAAAATAGAACTCAGGGCATCAAAATATTAGTCTGAAAAGACTAAGCAGCCTTGCCACAACAAACAAAATGTCTCTTCTGTAGTGCAGTTTCATTTTTTGACAAGTATTCTGTTATTGGAAATTTTGTGTCGAATCGTAGTCTACACGAGCATGGTATCAGCCTTCAACAGCCTAGGAGTCTGGAAAACCCAAAACATTTCAGCTAGAACTGTAAAAATGGCAGTGCATTGATTGCCAATTGCAACAGATTGAGACGTTTAACCACTTTCTTTCAAACTCTTGCTGATCGGGGATTTAGACAACATCCTCATTTAGGGCAATGCAGCATATAGAGCCATATATGCAACAAAATTAAAAAGTGAAGAGAACATTAAAATAGCACATTTCCTAAATTTCACTTCTGTCCTAAAACACAGCCATGCCATCAAACATCCTCTATGTTTTCTAATAATGCTAACCCTAACCCTAGCTTAGGGTTTGGGCAGTTAGGGTTAGGGGTCAGATTTTCTTCAATGCAACCTAACACTCATTTAAGCAGAAAATAGAACTCAGGGCATCAAAATATTAGTCTGAAAAGACTTAGCAGCCTTTCCACAACAAACAAAATGTCACTACTGTAGTACAGTTTCATTTTTTGACAAGTATTCTGTTATTGGAAATTTTGTGTCGAATCGTACTCTCCACGAGCATGGTATCAGCCTTCAACAGATTAGGAGTCTGGAAAACCCAAAATATTTCAGCTACAACTGTAAACATGGCAGTGCATTGATTGCCAAATGCAACAGAGTGAGACGTTTAACCACTTTCTTTCAAACTTTTGCTGTTCGGGGATTTTGACAACATCCTCATTTAGGGCAATGCAGCATATAGAGCCATATATGCAACAAAACTAAAAAGTGAAGAGAACATTAAAATATCACATTTCCTAAATTTCACTTCTGTCCTAAAACACAGCCATGTTATCAAACATCCTCTATGTTTTCTAATAATGCTAACCCTAACCCTAGCTTAGGGTTTGGGCAGTTAGGGTTAGGGGTCAGATTTTCTTCAATGCAACCTAACACTCATTTAAGCAGAAAATAGAACTCAGGGCATCAAAATATTAGTCTGAAAAGACTTAGCAGCCTTGCCACAACAAACAAAATGTCTCTACCGTAGTACAGTTTCATTTTTTGACAAGTATTCTGTTATTGGAAATGTTGTGTCGAATCGTACTCTCCACGAGCATGGTATCAGCCTTCAACAGATTAGGAGTCTGGAAAACCCAAAATATTTCAGCTAGAACTGTAAAAATGGCAGTGCATTGATTGCCAAATGCAACAGATTGAGACGTTTAACCACTTTCTTTCAAACTTTCGCTGTTCGGATATTTAGACAACATCCTCATTTAGGGCAATGCAGCATATAGAGCCATATATGCAACAAAATTAAAAAGTGAACAGAACATTAAAATATCACATTTCCTAAATTTCACTTCTGTCCTAAAACACAGCCATGTTATCAAACATCCTCTATGTTTTCTAATAATGCTAACCCTAACCCTAGCTTAGGGTTTGGGCAGTTAGGGTTAGGGGTCAGATTTTCTTCAATGCAACCTAACACTCATTTAAGCAGAAAATAGAACTCAGGGCATCAAAATATTAGTCTGAAAAGACTTAGCAGCCTTGCCACAACAAACAAAATGTCTCTACCGTAGTACAGTTTCATTTTTTGACAAGTATTCTGTTATTGGAAATGTTGTGTCGAATCGTACTCTCCACGAGCATGGTATCAGCCTTCAACAGATTAGGAGTCTGGAAAACCCAAAATATTTCAGCTAGAACTGTAAAAATGGCAGTGCATTGATTGCCAAATGCAACAGATTGAGACGTTTAACCACTTTCTTTCAAACTTTCGCTGTTCGGATATTTAGACAACATCCTCATTTAGGGCAATGCAGCATATAGAGCCATATATGCAACAAAATTAAAAAGTGAACAGAACATTAAAATATCACATTTCCTAAATTTCACTTCTGTCCTAAAACACAGCCATGTTATCAAACATCCTCTATGTTTTCTAATAATGCTAACCCTAACCCTAGCTTAGGGTTTGGGCAGTTAGGGTTAGGGGTCAGATTTTCTTCAATGCAACCTAACACTCATTTAAGCAGAAAATAGAACTCAGGGCATCAAAATATTAGTCTGAAAAGACTAAGCAGCCTTGCCACAACAAACAAAATGTCTCTTCTGTAGTGCAGTTTCATTTTTTGACAAGTATTCTGTTATTGGAAATTTTGCGTCGAATCGTAGTCTACACGAGCATGGTATCAGCCTTCAACAGCCTAGGAGTCTGGAAAACCCAAAATATTTCAGCTAGAACTGTAAAAATGGCAGTGCATTGATTGACAATTGCAACAGATTGAGACGTTTAACCACTTTCTTTCAAACTCTTGCTGATCGGGGATTTAGACAACATCCTCATTTAGGGCAATGCAGCATATAGAGCCATATATGCAACAAAATTAAAAAGTGAAGAGAACATTAAAATAGCACATTTCCTAAATTTCACTTCTGTCCTAAAACACAGCCATGCCATCAAACATCCTCTATGTTTTCTAATAATGCTAACCCTAACCCTAGCTTAGGGTTTGGGCAGTTAGGGTTAGGGGTCAGATTTTCTTCAATGCAACCTAACACTCATTTAAGCAGAAAATAGAACTCAGGGCATCAAAATATTAGTCTGAAAAGACTAAGCAGCCTTGCCACAACAAACAAAATGTCTCTTCTGTAGTGCAGTTTCATTTTTTGACAAGTATTCTGTTATTGGAAATTTTGTGTCGAATCGTAGTCTACACGAGCATGGTATCAGCCTTCAACAGCCTAGGAGTCTGGAAAACCCAAAATATTTCAGCTAGAACTGTAAAAATGGCAGTGCATTGATTGCCAATTGCAACAGATTGAGACGTTTAACCACTTTCTTTCAAACTCTTGCTGATCGGGGATTTAGACAACATCCTCATTTAGGGCAATGCAGCATATAGAGCCATATATGCAACAAAATTAAAAAGTGAAGAGAACATTAAAATATCACATTTCCTAAATTTCACTTCTGTCCTAAAACACAGCCATGCCATCAAACATCCTCTATGTTTTCTAATAATGCTAACCCTAACCCTAGCTTAGGGTTTGGGCAGTTAGGGTTAGGGGTCAGATTTTCTTCAATGCAACCTAACACTCATTTAAGCAGAAAATAGAACTCAGGGCATCAAAATATTTGTCTGAAAAGACTTAGCAGCCTTGCCACAACAAACAAAATGTCTCTACCGTAGAACAGTTTCATTTTTTGACAAGTATTCTGTTATTGGAAATTTTGAGTCAAATTGTACTCTACACGAGCATGGTATCAGCCTTCAACAGCCTAGGAGTCTGGAAAACCCAAAACATTTCAGCTAGAACTGTAAAAATTGCAGTGCATTGATTGCCAAATGCAACAGATTGAGACGTTTAACCACTTTCTTTCAAACTTTTGCTGTTCGGGGATTTAGACAACATCCTCATTTAGGGCAATGCAGCATATAGAGCCATATATGCAACAAAACTAAAAAGTGAAGAGAACATTAAAATAGCACATTTCCTAAATTTCACTTCTGTCCTAAAACACAGCCATGTTATCAAACATCCTCTATGTTTTCTAATAATGCTAACCCTAACCCTAGCTTAGGGTTTGGGCAGTTAGGGTTAGGGGTCAGATTTTCTTCAATGCAACCTAACACTCATTTAAGCAGAAAATAGAAGTCAGGGCATCAAAATATTAGTCTGAAAAGACTTAGCAGCCTTGCCACAACAAACAAAATGTCACTACTGTAGTACAGTTTCATTTTTTGAAAGTATTCTGTTATTGGAAATTTTGTGTCGAATCGTACTCTCCACGAGCATGGTATCAGCCTTCAACAGATTAGGAGTCTGGAAAACCCAAAATATTTCAGCTACAACTGTAAACATGGCAGTGCATTGATTGCCAAATGCAACAGATTGAGACGTTTAACCACTTTCTTGCAAACTTTTGCTGTTCGGGGATTTAGACAACATCCTCATTTAGGGCAATGCAGCATATAGAGCCATATATGCAACAAAATTAAAAAGTGAAGAGAACATTAAAATATCACATTTCCTAAATTTCACTTCTGTCCTAAAACACAGCCATGTTATCAAACATCCTCTATGTTTTCTAATAATGCTAACCCTAACCCTAGCTTAGGGTTTGGGCAGTTAGGGTTAGGGGTCAGATTTTCTTCAATGCAACCTAACACTCATTTAAGCAGAAAATAGAACTCAGGGCATCAAAATATTAGTCTGAAAAGACTTAGCAGCCTTGCCACAACAAACAAAATGTCTCTACCGTAGTACAGTTTCATTTTTTGACAAGTATTCTGTTATTGGAAATTTTGTGTCGAATCGTAGTCTCCACAAGCATGGTATCAGCCTTCAACAGCCTAGGAGTCTGGAAAACCCAAAATATTTCAGGTAGAACTGTAAAAATGGCAGTGCATTGATTGCCAAATACAACAGATTGAGACGTTTAACCACTTTCTTTCAAGCTTTTGCTGTTCGGGAATTTAGACAACATCCTCATTTAGGGCAATGCAGCATATAGAGCCATATATGCAACAAAATTAAAAAGTGAAGAGAACATTAAAATAGCACATTTCCTAAATTTCACTTCTGTCCTAAAACACAGCCATGCCATCAAACATCCTCTATGTTTTCTAATAATGCTAACCCTAACCCTAGCTTAGGGTTTGGGCAGTTAGGGTTAGGGGTCAGATTTTCTTCAATGCAACCTAACACTCATTTAAGCAGAAAATAGAACTCAGGGCATCAAAATATTAGTCTGAAAAGACTAAGCAGCCTTGCCACAACAAACAAAATGTCTCTTCTGTAGTGCAGTTTCATTTTTTGACAAGTATTCTGTTATTGGAAATTTTGTGTCGAATCGTAGTCTACACGAGCATGGTATCAGCCTTCAACAGCCTAGGAGTCTGGAAAACCCAAAACATTTCAGCTAGAACTGTAAAAATGGCAGTGCATTGATTGCCAATTGCAACAGATTGAGACGTTTAACCACTTTCTTTCAAACTCTTGCTGATCGGGGATTTAGACAACATCCTCATTTAGGGCAATGCAGCATATAGAGCCATATATGCAACAAAATTAAAAAGTGAAGAGAACATTAAAATAGCACATTTCCTAAATTTCACTTCTGTCCTAAAACACAGCCATGCCATCAAACATCCTCTATGTTTTCTAATAATGCTAACCCTAACCCTAGCTTAGGGTTTGGGCAGTTAGGGTTAGGGGTCAGATTTTCTTCAATGCAACCTAACACTCATTTAAGCAGAAAATAGAACTCAGGGCATCAAAATATTTGTCTGAAAAGACTTAGCAGCCTTTCCACAACAAACAAAATGTCTCTACCGTAGTACAGTTTCATTTTTTGACAAGTATTCTGTTATTGGAAATTTTGTGTCGAATCGTACTCTCCACGAGCATGGTATCAGCCTTCAACAGATTAGGAGTCTGGAAAACCCAAAATATTTCAGCTACAACTGTAAACATGGCAGTGCATTGATTGCCAAATGCAACAGATTGAGACGTTTAACCACTTTCTTTCAAACTTTTGCTGTTCGGGGATTTAGACAACATCCTCATTTAGGGCAATGCAGCATATAGAGCCATATATGCAACAAAATTAAAAAGTGAAGAGAACATTAAAATATCACATTTCCTAAATTTCACTTCTGTCCTAAAACACAGCCATGTTATCAAACATCCTCTATGTTTTCTAATAATGCTAACCCTAACCCTAGCTTAGGGTTTGGGCAGTTAGGGTTAGGGGTCAGATTTTCTTCAATGCAACCTAACACTCATTTAAGCAGAAAATAGAACTCAGGGCATCAAAATATTAGTCTGAAAAGACTTAGCAGCCTTGCCACAACAAACAAAATGTCACTACTGTAGTACAGTTTCATTTTTTGAAAGTATTCTGTTATTGGAAATTTTGTGTCGAATCGTACTCTCCACGAGCATGGTATCAGCCTTCAACAGATTAGGAGTCTGGAAAACCCAAAATATTTCAGCTACAACTGTAAACATGGCAGTGCATTGATTGCCAAATGCAACAGATTGAGACGTTTAACCACTTTCTTTCAAACTTTTGCTGTTCGGGGATTTAGACAACATCCTCATTTAGGGCAATGCAGCATATAGAGCCATATATGCAACAAAACTAAAAAGTGAAGAGAACATTAAAATATCACATTTCCTAAATTTCACTTCTGTCCTAAAACACAGCCATGTTATCAAACATCCTCTATGTTTTCTAATAATGCTAACCCTAACCCTAGCTTAGGGTTTGGGCAGTTAGGGTTAGGGGTCAGATTTTCTTCAATGCAACCTAACACTCATTTAAGCAGAAAATAGAACTCAGGGCATCAAAATATTAGTCTGAAAAGACTTAGCAGCCTTGCCACAACAAACAAAATGTCTCTACCGTAGTACAGTTTCATTTTTTGACAAGTATTCTGTTATTGGAAATGTTGTGTCGAATCGTACTCTCCACGAGCATGGTATCAGCCTTCAACAGATTAGGAGTCTGGAAAACCCAAAATATTTCAGCTAGAACTGTAAAAATGGCAGTGCATTGATTGCCAAATGCAACAGATTGAGACGTTTAACCACTTTCTTTCAAACTTTCGCTGTTCGGATATTTAGACAACATCCTCATTTAGGGCAATGCAGCATATAGAGCCATATATGCAACAAAATTAAAAAGTGAACAGAACATTAAAATATCACATTTCCTAAATTTCACTTCTGTCCTAAAACACAGCCATGTTATCAAACATCCTCTATGTTTTCTAATAATGCTAACCCTAACCCTAGCTTAGGGTTTGGGCAGTTAGGGTTAGGGGTCAGATTTTCTTCAATGCAACCTAACACTCATTTAAGCAGAAAATAGAACTCAGGGCATCAAAATATTAGTCTGAAAAGACTAAGCAGCCTTGCCACAACAAACAAAATGTCTCTTCTGTAGTGCAGTTTCATTTTTTGACAAGTATTCTGTTATTGGAAATTTTGTGTCGAATCGTAGTCTACACGAGCATGGTATCAGCCTTCAACAGCCTAGGAGTCTGGAAAACCCAAAATATTTCAGCTAGAACTGTAAAAATGGCAGTGCATTGATTGCCAATTGCAACAGATTGAGACGTTTAACCACTTTCTTTCAAACTCTTGCTGATCGGGGATTTAGACAACATCCTCATTTAGGGCAATGCAGCATATAGAGCCATATATGCAACAAAATTAAAAAGTGAAGAGAACATTAAAATAGCACATTTCCTAAATTTCACTTCTGTCCTAAAACACAGCCATGCCATCAAACATCCTCTATGTTTTCTAATAATGCTAACCCTAACCCTAGCTTAGGGTTTGGGCAGTTAGGGTTAGGGGTCAGATTTTCTTCAATGCAACCTAACACTCATTTAAGCAGAAAATAGAACTCAGGGCATCAAAATATTAGTCTGAAAAGACTAAGCAGCCTTGCCACAACAAACAAAATGTCTCTTCTGTAGTGCAGTTTCATTTTTTGACAAGTATTCTGTTATTGGAAATTTTGTGTCGAATCGTAGTCTACACGAGCATGGTATCAGCCTTCAACAGCCTAGGAGTCTGGAAAACCCAAAACATTTCAGCTAGAACTGTAAAAATGGCAGTGCATTGATTGCCAATTGCAACAGATTGAGACGTTTAACCACTTTCTTTCAAACTCTTGCTGATCGGGGATTTAGACAACATCCTCATTTAGGGCAATGCAGCATATAGAGCCATATATGCAACAAAATTAAAAAGTGAAGAGAACATTAAAATAGCACATTTCCTAAATTTCACTTCTGTCCTAAAACACAGCCATGCCATCAAACATCCTCTATGTTTTCTAATAATGCTAACCCTAACCCTAGCTTAGGGTTTGGGCAGTTAGGGTTAGGGGTCAGATTTTCTTCAATGCAACCTAACACTCATTTAAGCAGAAAATAGAACTCAGGGCATCAAAATATTAGTCTGAAAAGACTTAGCAGCCTTGCCACAACAAACAAAATGTCTCTACCGTAGTACAGTTTCATTTTTTGACAAGTATTCTGTTATTGGAAATGTTGTGTCGAATCGTACTCTCCACGAGCATGGTATCAGCCTTCAACAGATTAGGAGTCTGGAAAACCCAAAATATTTCAGCTAGAACTGTAAAAAAGGCAGTGCATTGATTGCCAAATGCAACAGATTGAGACGTTTAACCACTTTCTTTCAAACTTTCGCTGTTCGGATATTTAGACAACATCCTCATTTAGGGCAATGCAGCATATAGAGCCATATATGCAACAAAATTAAAAAGTGAACAGAACATTAAAATATCACATTTCCTAAATTTCACTTCTGTCCTAAAACACAGCCATGTTATCAAACATCCTCTATGTTTTCTAATAATGCTAACCCTAACCCTAGCTTAGGGTTTGGGCAGTTAGGGTTAGGGGTCAGATTTTCTTCAATGCAACCTAACACTCATTTAAGCAGAAAATAGAACTCAGGGCATCAAAATATTAGTCTGAAAAGACTTAGCAGCCTTGCCACAACAAACAAAATGTCTCTACCGTAGTACAGTTTCATTTTTTGACAAGTATTCTGTTATTGGAAATGTTGTGTCGAATCGTACTCTCCACGAGCATGGTATCAGCCTTCAACAGATTAGGAGTCTGGAAAACCCAAAATATTTCAGCTAGAACTGTAAAAATGGCAGTGCATTGATTGCCAAATGCAACAGATTGAGACGTTTAACCACTTTCTTTCAAACTTTCGCTGTTCGGATATTTAGACAACATCCTCATTTAGGGCAATGCAGCATATAGAGCCATATATGCAACAAAATTAAAAAGTGAACAGAACATTAAAATATCACATTTCCTAAATTTCACTTCTGTCCTAAAACACAGCCATGTTATCAAACATCCTCTATGTTTTCTAATAATGCTAACCCTAACCCTAGCTTAGGGTTTGGGCAGTTAGGGTTAGGGGTCAGATTTTCTTCAATGCAACCTAACACTCATTTAAGCAGAAAATAGAACTCAGGGCATCAAAATATTAGTCTGAAAAGACTAAGCAGCCTTGCCACAACAAACAAAATGTCTCTTCTGTAGTGCAGTTTCATTTTTTGACAAGTATTCTGTTATTGGAAATTTTGTGTCGAATCGTAGTCTACACGAGCATGGTATCAGCCTTCAACAGCCTAGGAGTCTGGAAAACCCAAAATATTTCAGCTAGAACTGTAAAAATGGCAGTGCATTGATTGCCAATTGCAACAGATTGAGACGTTTAACCACTTTCTTTCAAACTCTTGCTGATCGGGGATTTAGACAACATCCTCATTTAGGGCAATGCAGCATATAGAGCCATATATGCAACAAAATTAAAAAGTGAAGAGAACATTAAAATAGCACATTTCCTAAATTTCACTTCTGTCCTAAAACACAGCCATGCCATCAAACATCCTCTATGTTTTCTAATAATACTAACCCTAACCCTAGCTTAGGGTTTGGGCAGTTAGGGTTAGGGGTCAGATTTTCTTCAATGCAACCTAACACTCATTTAAGCAGAAAATAGAACTCAGGGCATCAAAATATTTGTCTGAAAAGACTTAGCAGCCTTTCCACAACAAACAAAATGTCTCTACCGTAGTACAGTTTCATTTTTTGACAAGTATTCTGTTATTGGAAATTTTGTGTCGAATCGTACTCTCCACGAGCATGGTATCAGCCTTCAACAGATTAGGAGTCTGGAAAACCCAAAATATTTCAGCTACAACTGTAAACATGGCAGTGCATTGATTGCCAAATGCAACAGATTGAGACGTTTAACCACTTTCTTTCAAACTTTTGCTGTTCGGGGATTTAGACAACATCCTCATTTAGGGCAATGCAGCATATAGAGCCATATATGCAACAAAATTAAAAAGTGAAGAGAACATTAAAATATCACATTTCCTAAATTTCACTTCTGTCCTAAAACACAGCCATGTTATCAAACATCCTCTATGTTTTCTAATAATGCTAACCCTAACCCTAGCTTAGGGTTTGGGCAGTTAGGGTTAGGGGTCAGATTTTCTTCAATGCAACCTAACACTCATTTAAGCAGAAAATAGAACTCAGGGCATCAAAATATTAGTCTGAAAAGACTTAGCAGCCTTGCCACAACAAACAAAATGTCTCTACCGTAGTACAGTTTCATTTTTTGACAAGTATTCTGTTATTGGAAATGTTGTGTCGAATCGTACTCTCCACGAGCATGGTATCAGCCTTCAACAGATTAGGAGTCTGGAAAACCCAAAATATTTCAGCTAGAACTGTAAAAATGGCAGTGCATTGATTGCCAAATGCAACAGATTGAGACGTTTAACCACTTTCTTTCAAACTTTCGCTGTTCGGATATTTAGACAACATCCTCATTTAGGGCAATGCAGCATATAGAGCCATATATGCAACAAAATTAAAAAGTGAACAGAACATTAAAATATCACATTTCCTAAATTTCACTTCTGTCCTAAAACACAGCCATGTTATCAAACATCCTCTATGTTTTCTAATAATGCTAACCCTAACCCTAGCTTAGGGTTTGGGCAGTTAGGGTTAGGGGTCAGATTTTCTTCAATGCAACCTAACACTCATTTAAGCAGAAAATAGAACTCAGGGCATCAAAATATTAGTCTGAAAAGACTTAGCAGCCTTGCCACAACAAACAAAATGTCTCTACCGTAGTACAGTTTCATTTTTTGACAAGTATTCTGTTATTGGAAATGTTGTGTCGAATCGTACTCTCCACGAGCATGGTATCAGCCTTCAACAGATTAGGAGTCTGGAAAACCCAAAATATTTCAGCTAGAACTGTAAAAATGGCAGTGCATTGATTGCCAAATGCAACAGATTGAGACGTTTAACCACTTTCTTTCAAACTTTCGCTGTTCGGATATTTAGACAACATCCTCATTTAGGGCAATGCAGCATATAGAGCCATATATGCAACAAAATTAAAAAGTGAACAGAACATTAAAATATCACATTTCCTAAATTTCACATCTGTCCTAAAACACAGCCATGTTATCAAACATCCTCTATGTTTTCTAATAATGCTAACCCTAACCCTAGCTTAGGGTTTGGGCAGTTAGGGTTAGGGGTCAGATTTTCTTCAATGCAACCTAACACTCATTTAAGCAGAAAATAGAACTCAGGGCATCAAAATATTAGTCTGAAAAGACTAAGCAGCCTTGCCACAACAAACAAAATGTCTCTTCTGTAGTGCAGTTTCATTTTTTGACAAGTATTCTGTTATTGGAAATTTTGTGTCGAATCGTAGTCTACACGAGCATGGTATCAGCCTTCAACAGCCTAGGAGTCTGGAAAACCCAAAACATTTCAGCTAGAACTGTAAAAATGGCAGTGCATTGATTGCCAATTGCAACAGATTGAGACGTTTAACCACTTTCTTTCAAATTCTTGCTGATCGGGGATTTAGACAACATCCTCATTTAGGGCAATGCAGCATATAGAGCCATATATGCAACAAAATTAAAAAGTGAAGAGAACATTAAAATAGCACATTTCCTAAATTTCACTTCTGTCCTAAAACACAGCCATGCCATCAAACATCCTCTATGTTTTCTAATAATACTAACCCTAACCCTAGCTTAGGGTTTGGGCAGTTAGGGTTAGGGGTCAGATTTTCTTCAATGCAACCTAACACTCATTTAAGCAGAAAATAGAACTCAGGGCATCAAAATATTTGTCTGAAAAGACTTAGCAGCCTTTCCACAACAAACAAAATGTCTCTACCGTAGTACAGTTTCATTTTTTGACAAGTATTCTGTTATTGGAAATTTTGTGTCGAATCGTAGTCTACACGAGCATGGTATCAGCCTTCAACAGCCTAGGAGTCTGGAAAACCCAAAACATTTCAGCTAGAACTGTAAAAATGGCAGTGCATTGATTGCCAATTGCAACAGATTGAGACGTTTAACCACTTTCTTTCAAACTTTTGCTGTTCGGGGATTTAGACAACATCCTCATTTAGGGCAATGCAGCATATAGAGCCATATATGCAACAAAATTAAAAAGTGAAGAGAACATTAAAATATCACATTTCCTAAATTTCACTTCTGTCCTAAAACACAGCCATGTTATCAAACATCCTCTATGTTTTCTAATAATGCTAACCCTAACCCTAGCTTAGGGTTTGGGCAGTTAGGGTTAGGGGTCAGATTTTCTTCAATGCAACCTAACACTCATTTAAGCAGAAAATAGAACTCAGGGCATCAAAATATTAGTCTGAAAAGACTTAGCAGCCTTGCCACAACAAACAAAATGTCACTACTGTAGTACAGTTTCATTTTTTGAAAGTATTCTGTTATTGGAAATTTTGTGTCGAATCGTACTCTCCACGAGCATGGTATCAGCCTTCAACAGATTAGGAGTCTGGAAAACCCAAAATATTTCAGCTACAACTGTAAACATGGCAGTGCATTGATTGCCAAATGCAACAGATTGAGACGTTTAACCACTTTCTTTCAAACTTTTGCTGTTCGGGGATTTAGACAACATCCTCATTTAGGGCAATGCACCATATAGAGCCATATATGCAACAAAATTAAAAAGTGAAGAGAACATTAAAATAGCACATTTCCTAAATTTCACTTCTGTCCTAAAGCACAACCATGCCATCAAACATCCTCTATGTTTTCTAATAATGCTAACCCTAACCCTAGCTAAGGGTTTGGGCAGTTAGGGTTAGGGGTTAGATTTTCTTCAATGCAACCTAACACTCATTTAAGCAGAAAATAGAACTCAGGGCATCAAAATATTAGTCTGATAGACTTAGCAGCCTTGCCACAACAAACAAAATGTCTCTACCGTAGTACAGTTTCATTTTTTGACAAGTATTCTGTTATTGGAAATTTTGTGTCGAATCGTACTCTCCACGAGCATGGTATCAGCCTTCAACAGATTAGGATTCTGGAAAACCCAAAATATTTCAGCTACAACTGTAAACATGGCAGTGCATTGATTGCCAAATGCAACAGATTGAGACGTTTAACCACTTTCTTTCAAACTTTTGCTGTTCGGGGATTTAGACAACATCCTCATTTAGGGCAATGCAGCATATAGAGCCATATATGCAACAAAATGAAAAAGTGAAGAGAACATTAAAATATCACATTTCCTAAATTTCACTTCTGTCCTAAAACACAGCCATGCCATCAAACATCCTCTATGTTTTCTAATAATGCTAACCCTAACCCTAGCTTAGGGTTTGGGCAGTTAGGGTTAGGGGTCAGATTTTCTTCAATGCAACCTAACACTCATTTAAGCAGAAAATAGAACTCAGGGCATCAAAATATTAGTCTGAAAAGACTTAGCAGCCTTGCCACAACAAACAAAATGTCTCTACCGTAGTACAGTTTCATTTTTTGACAAGTATTCTGTTATTGGAAATTTTGTGTCGAATTGTACTCTCCATGAGCATGGTATCAGCCTTCAACAGATTAGGAGTCTGGAAAACCCAAAATATTTCAGCTACAACTGTAAACATGGCAGTGCATTGATTGCCAAATGCAACAGATTGAGACGTTTAACCACTTTCTTTCAAACTTTTGCTGTTCGGGGATTTAGACAACATCCTCATTTAGGGCAATGCAGGATATAGAGCCATATATGCAACAAAATTAAAAAGTGAAGAGAACATTAAAATCTCACATTTCCTAAATTTCACTTCTGTCCTAAAACACAGCCATGTTATCAAACATCCTCTATGTTTTCTAATAATGCTAACCCTAACCCTAGCTTAGGGTTTGGGCAGTTAGGGTTAGGGGTCAGATTTTCTTCAATGCAACCTAACACTCATTTAAGCAGAAAATAGAACTCAGGGCATCAAAATATTAGTCTGAAAAGACTTAGCAGCCTTGCCACAACAAACAAAATGTCTCTACCGTAGTACAGTTTCATTTTTTGACAAGTACTCTGTTATTGGAAATTTTGTGTCGAATCGTACTCTCCACGAGCATGGTATCAGCCTTCAAGAGATTAGGAGTCTGGAAAACCCAAAACATTTCAGCTAGAACTGTAAAAATGGCAGTGCATTGATTGACAAATGCAACAGATTGAGACGTTTAACCACTTTCTTTCAAACTTTTGCTGTTCGGGGATTTAGACAACATCCTCATTTAGGGCAATGCAGCATATAGAGCCATATATGCAACAAAATTAAAAAGTGAAGAGAACATTAAAATAGCACATTTCCTAAATTTCACTTCTGTCCTAAAGCACAGCCATGCTATCAAACATCCTCTATGTTTTCTAATAATGCTAACCCTAACCCTAGCTAAGGGTTTGGGCAGTTAGGGTTAGGGGTTAGATTTTCTTCAATGCAACCTAACACTCATTTAAGCAGAAAATAGAACTCAGGGCATCAAAATATTAGTCTGAAAAGACTTAGCAGTCTTGCCACAACAAACAAAATGTCTCTACCGTAGTACAGTTTCATTTTTTGACAAGTATTCTGTTATTGGAAATTTTGTGTCGAATTGTACTCTCCACGAGCATGGTATCAGCCTTCAACAGATTAGGAGTCTGGAAAACCCAAAACATTTCAGCTAGAACTGTAAAAATGGCAGTGCATTGATTGCCAAATGCAACAGATTGAGACGTTTAACCACTTTCTTTCAAACTTTTGCTGTTCGGGAATTTAGACAACATCCCCATTTAGGGCAATGCAGCATATAGAGCCATATATGCAACAAAATTAAAAAGTGAAGAGAACATTAAAATAGCACATTTCCTAAATTTCACTTCTGTCCTAAAGCACAGCCATGCCATCAAACATCCTCTATGTTTTCTAATAATGCTAACCCTAACCCTAGCTTAGTTAGGGTTAGTTTTGGGCAGTTAGGGTTAGGGGTCAGATTTTCTTCAATGCAACCTAACACTCATTTAAGCAGAAAATAGAACTCAGGGCATCAAAATATTAGTCTGAAAAGACTTAGCAGCCTTGCCACAACAAACAAAATGTCTCTTCCGTAGTGCAGTTTCATTTTTTGAGAAGTATTCTGTTATTGGAAATTGTGTGTCGAATCGTAGTCTCCACGAGCATGGTATCAGCCTTCAACAGCCAAGGAGTCTGGAAAACCCAAAACATTTCAGCTAGAACTCTAAAAATGGCAGTGCATTGATTGCCAAATGCAACAGATTGAGACGTTTAACCACTTTCTTTCAAACTTTTGCTGTACGGGAATTTAGAAAACATCCTCATTTAGGGCAATGCAGCATATAGGGCCATATATGCAACAAAATGAAAAAGTGAAGAGAACATTAAAATAGCACATTTCCTAAATTTCACTTCTGTCCTAAAACACAGCCATGCCATCAAACATCCTCTATGTTTTCTAATAATGCTAACCCTAACCCTAGCTAAGGGTTTGGGCACTTAGGGTTAGGGGTCAGATTTTCTTCAATGCAACCTAACACTCATTTAAGCAGAAAATAGAACTCAGGGCATCAAAATATTAGTCTGAAAAGACTTAGCAGCCTTGCCACAACAAACAAAATGTCACTACTGTAGTACAGTTTCATTTTTTGACAAGTATTCTGTTATTGGAAATTTTGTGTCGAATCGTACTCTCCACGAGCATGGTATCAGCCTTCAACAGATCAGGAGTCTGGAAAACCCAAAATATTTCAGCTACAACTGTAAACATGGCAGTGCATTGATTGCCAAATGCAACAGATTGAGACGTTTAACCACTTTCTTTCAAACTTTTGCTGTTCGGGGATTTAGACAACATCCTCATTTAGGGCAATGCAGCATATAGAGCCATATATGCAACAAAATTAAAAAGTTTAGAGAACATTAAAATATCACATTTCCTAAATTTCACTTCTGT
Organism: Atractosteus spatula; assembly: GCF_055471065.1. Classification (NCBI taxonomy): domain Eukaryota; kingdom Metazoa; phylum Chordata; class Actinopteri; order Semionotiformes; family Lepisosteidae; genus Atractosteus; species Atractosteus spatula. Next base: position 8,413,757 of record NC_142720.1, on the reverse strand, counting down.
CCTAAAACACAGCCATGTTATCAAACATCCTCTATGTTTTCTAATAATGCTAACCCTAACCCTAGCTTAGGGTTTGGGCAGTTAGGGTTAGGGGTCAGATTTTTTTCAATGCAACCTAACACTCATTTAAGCAGAAAATAGAACTCAGGGCATCAAAATATTAGTCTGAAAAGACTTAGCAGCCTTGCCACAACAAACAAAATGTCTCTACTGTAGTACAGTTTCATTTTTTGACAAGTATTCTGTTATTGGAAATTTTGTGTCGAATCGTACTCTCCACGAGCATGGTATCAGCCTTCAACAGATTAGGAGTCTGGAAAACCCAAAATATTTCAGCTACAACTGTAAACATGGCAGTGCATTGATTGCCAAATGCAACAGATTGAGACGTTTAACCACTTTCTTTCAAACTTTTGCTGTTCGGGAATTTAGACAACATCCTCATTTAGGGCAATGCAGCATATAGAGCCATATATGCAACAAAATGAAAAAGTGAAGAGAACATTAAAATATCACATTTCCTAAATTTCACTTCTGTCCTAAAACACAGCCATGCCATCAAACATCCTCTATGTTTTCTAATAATGCTAACCCTAACCCTAGCTAAGGGTTTGGGCAGTTAGGGTTAGGGGTCAGATTTTCTTCAATGCAACCTAACACTCATTTAAGCAGAAAATAGAACTCAGGGCATCAAAATATTAGTCTGAAAAGACTTAGCAGCCTTGCCACAACAAACAAAATGTCTCTACTGTAGTACAGTTTCATTTTTTGACAAGTATTCTGTTATTGGAAATTTTGAGTCAAATTGTACTCTCCACGAGCATGGTATCAGCCTTCAACAGCCTAAGAGTCTGGAAAACCCAAAACATTTCAGCTAGAACTGTAAAAATGGCAGTGCATTGATTGCCAAATGCAACAGATTGAGACGTTTAACCACTTTCTTTCAAACTTTTGCTGTTCGGGGATTTAGACAACATCCTCATTTAGGGCAATGCAGCATATAGAGCCATATATGCAACAAAATTAAAAAGTGAAGAGAACATTAAAATAGCACATTTCCTAAATTTCACTTCTGTCCTAAAGCACAGCCATGCCATCAAACATCCTCTATGTTTTCTAATAATGCTAACCCTAACCCTAGCTTAGTTAGGGTTAGTTTTGGGCAGTTAGGGTTAGGGGTCAGATTTTCTTCAATGCAACCTAACACTCATTTAAGCAGAAAATAGAACTCAGGGCATCAAAATATTTGTCTGAAAAGACTTAGCAGCCTTGCCACAACAAACAAAATGTCTCTACCGTAGTACAGTTTCATTTTTTGACAAGTATTCTGTTATTGGAAATTTTGTGTCGAATCGTAGTCTCCACAAGCATGGTATCAGCCTTCAACAGCCTAGGAGTCTGGAAAACCCAAAATATTTCAGCTACAACTGTAAACATGGCAGTGCATTGATTGCCAAATGCAACAGATTGAGACGTTTAACCACTTTCTTTCAAACTTTTGCTGTTCGGGGATTTAGACAACATCCTCATTTAGGGCAATGCAGCATATAGAGCCATATATGCAACAAAATTAAAAAGTGAAGAGAACATTAAAATATCACATTTCCTAAATTTCACTTCTGTCCTAAAACACAGCCATGTTATCAAACATCCTCTATGTTTTCTAATAATGCTAACCCTAACCCTAGCTTAGGGTTTGGGCAGTTAGGGTTAGGGGTCAGATTTTTTTCAATGCAACCTAACACTCATTTAAGCAGAAAATAGAACTCAGGGCATCAAAATATTAGTCTGAAAAGACTTAGCAGCCTTGCCACAACAAACAAAATGTCACTACCGTAGTACAGTTTCATTTTTTGACAAGTATTCTGTTATTGGAAATTTTGTGTCGAATCGTACTCTCCACAAGCATGGTATCAGCCTTCAACAGATTAGGAGTCTGGAAAACCCAAAATATTTCAGCTACAACTGTAAACATGGCAGTGCATTGATTGCCAAATGCAACAGATTGAGACGTTTAACCACTTTCTTTCAAACTTTTGCTGTTCGGGAATTTAGACAACATCCTCATTTAGGGCAATGCAGCATATAGAGCCATATATGCAACAAAATGAAAAAGTGAAGAGAACATTAAAATATCACATTTCCTAAATTTCACTTCTGTCCTAAAACACAGCCATGCCATCAAACATCCTCTATGTTTTCTAATAATGCTAACCCTAACCCTAGCTAAGGGTTTGGGCAGTTAGGGTTAGGGGTCAGATTTTCTTCAATGCAACCTAACACTCATTTAAGCAGAAAATAGAACTCAGGGCATCAAAATATTAGTCTGAAAAGACTTAGCAGCCTTGCCACAACAAACAAAATGTCTCTACTGTAGTACAGTTTCATTTTTTGACAAGTATTCTGTTATTGGAAATTTTGAGTCAAATTGTACTCTCCACGAGCATGGTATCAGCCTTCAACAGCCTAAGAGTCTGGAAAACCCAAAACATTTCAGCTAGAACTGTAAAAATGGCAGTGCATTGATTGCCAAATGCAACAGATTGAGACGTTTAACCACTTTCTTTCAAACTTTTGCTGTTCGGGGATTTAGACAACATCCTCATTTAGGGCAATGCAGCATATAGAGCCATATATGCAACAAAATTAAAAAGTGAAGAGAACATTAAAATAGCACATTTCCTAAATTTCACTTCTGTCCTAAAGCACAGCCATGCCATCAAACATCCTCTATGTTTTCTAATAATGCTAACCCTAACCCTAGCTTAGGGTTTGGGCAGTTAGGGTTAGGGGTCAGATTTTCTTCAATGCAACCTAACACTCATTTAAGCAGAAAATAGAACTCAGGGCATCAAAATATTTGTCTGAAAAGACTTAGCAGCCTTGCCACAACAAACAAAATGTCACTACCGTAGTACAGTTTCATTTTTTGACAAGTATTCTGTTATTAGAAATTTTGTGTCGAATCGTACTCTCCACGAGCATGGTATCAGCCTTCAACAGATTAGGAGTCTGGAAAACCCAAAATATTTCAGCTACAACTGTAAACATGGCAGTGCATTGATTGCCAAATGCAACAGATTGAGACGTTTAACCACTTTCTTTCAAACTTTTGCTGTTCGGGGATTTAGACAACATCCTCATTTAGGGCAATGCAGCATATAGAGCCATATATGCAACAAAATTAAAAAGTGAAGAGAACATTAAAATATCACATTTCCTAAATTTCACTTCTGTCCTAAAACACAGCCATGTTATCAAACATCCTCTATGTTTTCTAATAATGCTAACCCTAACCCTAGCTTAGGGTTTGGGCAGTTAGGGTTAGGGGTCAGATTTTCTTCAATGCAAACTAACACTCATTTAAGCAGAAAATAGAACTCAGGGCATCAAAATATTAGTCTGAAAAGACTTAGCAGCCTTGCCACAACAAACAAAATGTCTCTACGGTAATACAGTTTCATTTTTTGACAAGTATTCTGTTATTGGAAATTTTGTGTCGAATCGTAGTCTACACGAGCATGGTATCAGCCTTCAACAGCCTAGGAGTCTGGAAAACCCAAAACATTTCAGCTAGAACTCTAAAAATTGCAGTGCATTGATTGCCAAATGCAACAGATTGAGACGTTTAACCACTTTCTTTCAAACTTTTGCTGTTCGGGGATTTAGACAACATCCTCATTTAGGGCAATGCAGCATATAGAGCCATATATGCAACAAAATTAAAAAGTGAAGAGAACATTAAAATATCACATTTCCTAAATTTCACTTCTGTCCTAAAACACAGCCATGTTATCAAACATCCTCTATGTTTTCTAATAATGCTAACCCTAACCCTAGCTTAGGGTTTGGGCAGTTAGGGTTAGGGGTCAGATTTTTTTCAATGCAACCTAACACTCATTTAAGCAGAAAATAGAACTCAGGGCATCAAAATATTAGTCTGAAAAGACTTAGCAGCCTTGCCACAACAAACAAAATGTCACTACCGTAGTACAGTTTCATTTTTTGACAAGTATTCTGTTATTGGAAATTTTGTGTCGAATCGTACTCTCCACAAGCATGGTATCAGCCTTCAACAGATTAGGAGTCTGGAAAACCCAAAATATTTCAGCTACAACTGTAAACATGGCAGTGCATTGATTGCCAAATGCAACAGATTGAGACGTTTAACCACTTTCTTTCAAACTTTTGCTGTTCGGGAATTTAGACAACATCCTCATTTAGGGCAATGCAGCATATAGAGCCATATATGCAACAAAATGAAAAAGTGAAGAGAACATTAAAATATCACATTTCCTAAATTTCACTTCTGTCCTAAAACACAGCCATGCCATCAAACATCCTCTATGTTTTCTAATAATGCTAACCCTAACCCTAGCTAAGGGTTTGGGCAGTTAGGGTTAGGGGTCAGATTTTCTTCAATGCAACCTAACACTCATATAAGCAGAAAATAGAACTCAGGGCATCAAAATATTAGTCTGAAAAGACTTAGCAGCCTTGCCACAACAAACAAAATGTCTCTACTGTAGTACAGTTTCATTTTTTGACAAGTATTCTGTTATTGGAAATTTTGAGTCAAATTGTACTCTCCACGAGCATGGTATCAGCCTTCAACAGCCTAAGAGTCTGGAAAACCCAAAACATTTCAGCTAGAACTGTAAAAATGGCAGTGCATTGATTGCCAAATGCAACAGATTGAGACGTTTAACCACTTTCTTTCAAACTTTTGCTGTTCGGGGATTTAGACAACATCCTCATTTAGGGCAATGCAGCATATAGAGCCATATATGCAACAAAATTAAAAAGTGAAGAGAACATTAAAATAGCACATTTCCTAAATTTCACTTCTGTCCTAAAGCACAGCCATGCCATCAAACATCCTCTATGTTTTCTAATAATGCTAACCCTAACCCTAGCTTAGTTAGGGTTAGTTTTGGGCAGTTAGGGTTAGGGGTCAGATTTTCTTCAATGCAACCTAACACTCATTTAAGCAGAAAATAGAACTCAGGGCATCAAAATATTAGTCTGAAAAGACTTAGCAGCCTTGCCACAACAAACAAAATGTCTCTTCCGTAGTGCAGTTTCATTTTTTGAGAAGTATTCTGTTATTGGAAATTTTGTGTCGAATCGTAGTCTACACGAGCATGGTATCAGCCTTCACCAGCCTAGGAGTCTGGAAAACCCAAAACATTTCAGCTAGAACTGTAAAAATGGCAGTGCATTGATTGCAATTGCAACAGATTGAGACGTTTAACAACTTTCTTTCAAACTTTTGCTGTTCGGGGATTTAGACAACATCCTCATTTAGGGCAATGCAGCATATAGAGCCATATATGCAACAAAATTAAAAAGTGAACAGAACATTAAAATAGCACATTTCCTAAATTTCACTTCTGTCCTAAAACACAGCCATGCCATCAAACATCATCTATGTTTTCTAATAATGCTAACCCTAACCCTAGCTTAGGGTTTGGGCAGTTAGGGTTAGGGGTCAGATTTTCTTCAATGCAACCTAACACTCATTTAAGCAGAAAATAGAACTCAGGGCATCAAAATATTTGTCTGAAAAGACTTAGCAGCCTTGCCACAACAAACAAAATGTCTCTACCGTAGTACAGTTTCATTTTTTGACAAGTATTCTGTTATTGGAAATTTTGTGTCGAATCGTAGTCTCCACAAGCATGGTATCAGCCTTCAACAGCCTAGGAGTCTGGAAAACCCAAAATATTTCAGCTAGAACTGTAAAAATGGCAGTGCATTGATTGCCAAATGCAACAGATTGAGACGTTTAACCACTTTCTTTCAAACTTTTGCTGTTCGGGGATTTAGACAACATCCTCATTTAGGGCAATGCAGCATATAGAGCCATATATGCAACAAAATTAAAAAGTGAACAGAACATTAAATATCACATTTCCTAAATTTCACTTCTGTCCTAAAACACAGCCATGTTATCAAACATCCTCTATGTTTTCTAATAATGCTAACCCTAACCCTAGCTTAGGGTTTGGGCAGTTAGGGTTAGGGGTCAGATTTTCTTCAATGCAACCTAACACTCATTTAAGCAGAAAATAGAACTCAGGGCATCAAAATATTAGTCTGAAAAGACTTAGCAGCCTTGCCACAACAAACAAAATGTCTCTACTGTAGTACAGTTTCATTTTTTGACAAGTATTCTGTTATTGGAAATTTTGTGTCGAATCGTACTCTCCACGAGCATGGTATCAGCCTTCAACAGATTAGGAGTCTGGAAAACCCAAAATATTTCAGCTACAACTGTAAACATGGCAGTGCATTGATTGCCAAATGCAACAGATTGAGACGTTTAACCACTTTCTTTCAAACTTTTGCTGTTCGGGGATTTAGACAACATCCTCATTTAGGGCAATGCAGCATATAGAGCCATATATGCAACAAAATTAAAAAGTGAAGAGAACATTAAAATATCACATTTCCTAAATTTCACTTCTGTCCTAAAACACAGCCATGTTATCAAACATCCTCTATGTTTTCTAATAATGCTAACCCTAACCCTAGCTTAGGGTTTGGGCAGTTAGGGTTAGGGGTCAGATTTTCTTCAATGCAACCTAACACTCATTTAAGCAGAAAATAGAACTCAGGGCATCAAAATATTAGTCTGAAAAGACTTAGCAGCCTTGCCACAACAAACAAAATGTCACTACTGTAGTACAGTTTCATTTTTTGAAAGTATTCTGTTATTGGAAATTTTGTGTCGAATCGTACTCTCCACGAGCATGGTATCAGCCTTCAAGAGATTAGGAGTCTGGAAAACCCAAAACATTTCAGCTAGAACTGTAAAAATGGCAGTGCATTGATTGACAAATGCAACAGATTGAGACGTTTAACCACTTTCTTTCAAACTTTTGCTGTTCGGGGATTTAGACAACATCCTCATTTAGGGCAATGCAGCATATAGAGCCATATATGCAACAATATTAAAAAGTGAAGAGAACATTAAAATAGCACATTTCCTAAATTTCACTTCTGTCCTAAAGCACAGCCATGCCATCAAACATCCTCTATGTTTTCTAATAATGCTAACCCTAACCCTAGCTTAGGCTTTGGGCAGTTAGGGTTAGGGGTCAGATTTTCTTCAATGCAACCTAACACTCATTTAAGCAGAAAATAGAACTCAGGGCATCAAAATATTTGTCTGAAAAGACTTAGCAGCCTTGCCACAACAAACAAAATGTCACTACCGTAGTACAGTTTCATTTTTTGACAAGTATTCTGTTATTAGAAATTTTGTGTCGAATCGTACTCTCCACGAGCATGGTATCAGCCTTCAACAGATTAGGAGTCTGGAAAACCCAAAATATTTCAGCTACAACTGTAAACATGGCAGTGCATTGATTGCCAAATGCAACAGATTGAGACGTTTAACCACTTTCTTTCAAACTTTTGCTGTTCGGGGATTTAGACAACATCCTCATTTAGGGCAATGCAGCATACAGATGCAGCCATTCAAAATGCGTGCGTTATTTTGCGGCATACCCCGGTGGGCGTGGCGCGGCATCTCGCAGTGTCACGCAGTGTGACGTGTTAATCGCGCGTCATTTGACGCTCTGCCGGAAACTATCCGGCGTCACCTTGTAAAACCGCCAGGGGGAGCTTAACCTCTCATGTACAGCATTTGAGCCTTTAATTTTGAACAGTGTATTACAGCATGTTAATCTTCAGTCATTAAAATGTTGGTATATTTTATGAAAGCAAGATTGCTCAGTTGGACAAAAGTACACAACCTACCTTTATCAGAAATATTTATGCATCAAAGCCTTTACCGGAGATATTACTAATAGTATTAATAATGGATGACTTTGGACAAGCTGTATACTCAAAGTATAATTTCTTTAGCACATTTGTACAAGCACTTGGAATCTGTCCAAGCCATACTTTGTCAGGCATTTTGTTTTACTTCAACGGGCATAAAAACTTCCTTGCTTTTAACAGGGCGTTTCATAATTTCTAACTACGAAAATGATTTAAAATGCGACACCTATCATTCAACTAGAGCTTAAAATATCACAAGGAAAAATACACACCGGTATTCCATTTCTCCCTAAACATTGTAAGCTTCGAAGTCTTTAACTAACGTGATACCGGAGTCAACAAGCATACTTTTAGAATTTGATTAAAAGGGAATATAATATGGAATCGCGTATCTCAAGAATTTAATAACGGTATGAGTATATCCATGTACTGCGGCAGGGCTGTGTAGGGCTGTTTCGCCTGCCTGCTCATGCGAGCTGACTGTAGCCGACTGGTCTAGGTGCGTGCCTGCCAACGGGCAGGGTGTGTGCTCGAATCCAGCTGGTGCTGAACCTTCCAGTTTTATTTATTTATTTTTTAATCGCGTAACATATTACCGTATGCAAACTGTACTGTATACAGTATGTATATGTATATTTAATGTCTTAATTGTGCCCGTTTAATTGAATTTTAAAAAATTATTTAACACGAACATTAAGCTGTTTACATCTTCCGCCTGAGAACAGTCACCCGTTGCTACCCAACGCAGAATGGTGATTGGCTGACACCATCTGACACCCCTCTGATTGGAGAAAAAAGACGTGCTAGTTTGCTATACATACTGTAACAGGAAGAGGATTTCTTTCTATTCAAAACGTGTACTTTAAAAGTTTAAGAAGTAAAAACCTTACAGCGTACACAGATTTCTAAACTGATCAGGATCGTTATCTTTGTCTTATGCATAACAATATTCACCGCTCTGTGCAGCAAATTAATAATAAACTTTATTTTATATAGCGTTTTAAACGAATAAGTAATTAGATTGCTCATAAACCTAATCACTTGCTTTTTCTTTTTATTTAGGCTCAGATTTCAACTATAGATCGTATTATTAATACCCTTGGTGATACCCCTTGGTGTTTCTCTCGCTCTCTCTCGGGTCACCTGATCATTAGCTCGAAAGATTTGAGTGCTTTGTGTATATTCTAATGGTAGTGGGGGCAGGGTGTGTGGGAACAGGTTTGGTTGAAATTGCATTGGAGATCTATGTTCTTCACACCTGAAACATTTTCTCTGAAAGCATTTTCTTCGCTGTTTAACCGATCTTGTTACAGCATGTTACAGTTTACTATTATTAACCATATTAATTTTAAGTGCTTAATGTAAAATCTTGTAAAAATATATTTTCATTGTTCAAATATACATTAAGTCTGACTATCATATAATAAGTTAAATACAAAACTAAAGAAAAAATAGGGTTAAATATAATTCAAAATATTTTGCTAACAATGTTAACTGTTTATGAATAATAAAATGTATTAGCTAAGGCGTAGGATGGCACAGTTGTTAGTATGTTTTTTGTTTTGTTTCTTTTTCATAAATACAACAGTAGTACCTGATGTCTCAGTGGCTTTCAAAATTAAATTATGCATGCAAACCTGTGAACTAGAAAGATAACTAAGATATCCATCCATTTATAATGGTGGCAAAGTGGTTAGCATTGCTATCTTGCAGCACTGGGGTCCTAGGTTCAATTCCTGCCATCCTGTGTGTGTGGGGTTTACATGTTCTCTCTGGGTTACATGGTTTTTCTCCATATGTGTGATATGACTCCCTCTCGCACTCCAAAACATACTGGTAAGTTAATTAGTTTATGGGAAACCTGGCCCTGGTCTGTGTGTGTTTGTGTCTGTCTGTCCTGTGATGGACTGGCGCTATGTCCAGGGTGTATTCTGCCTTGTGTCCGTTGCTTACTGGGATAGGCTCCAAATCCTCTGTACTGGATAAAGAGATTAGAAATGGAAGTAAAGGCACTGTGTGGATGGAACTATACACAGTGTTAGAAACCCACTATGAAATGGCAGCATCTCACTGAGAATAAAATATTTTTTACTGCTGGCTTAAGGAAACAGCCTTTCCACCTCTCTTGCACATCAGTATCCATACCTAGTTATTTAAACAAATTGCCTCTAATTATAAACATCTTAATATGCTGGCTCTGTGGATCCGCATCAGCTATGTTTGCCCATTCCTTCAATTCATGTGCATCCAACACACAGTTCAATGCCAGCAACTACACATAATCTAAAATACAATCCTTATTTCAGTATCTATGTAAACATATAGTCTGTTAACTTCATCATCTTCATCAAAAGTATGCCTAACCCCATTAGGAAGTGTTCTTGTTATAAGTGTATTCCTCAGCTTTCCCCAAACTATCTTCTTCTTGCCAACATCTCTAGTCTTTTATCCTGCAATAACTCAGCCAACACTTAAATCTCCAAAAGCTGCTTGTGTTAATTTCTTTAAATCACAAATATCATGTGTAAATACTGGCCATGTAATACTCTGCATTGTGGAATAATAGTTTATTTTAAAGGGAACTAGAGAAACTAAGAACTAGAGAAATCAAGAAAGGCTTTTTTTCTAGAATTAATAAATGCACATCCTGTTCACTGGGGAAATTAAATCCACACTGAGCAATCTTCAATATGTTCAGAATATGACAGCAAGAATCCTATCAGGGATGCATTACACCTGTTTTCAAGTCCTTGCACTGGTTACCTATCAGATTTCGAGTCAACTTCAAAATCCTTATCCTCCTTATATACTGTCCTACAACTGGTATTATTGTTCTCCGAATTATTGTACTTGACATGACTTCATTCAGCCTTTCCTGAACGTCTATGACAGGCAGAGTGAGTGCTGTTTCTGGTGCGATCTTTTACAGCTGACATTTCACTGTTTTAAACGAACAAGAAATTAGATTGCTCATAAATCACTTATTCTATATAAACACAGCGTAATTGCCCTCCGAAAATCTTCTTTTTCTTGTTCGTTTTAGAGACCTTGATCGAAACTGATTTTAGATGTCAGAAAGAATTTATTTTCTCTGTATTTCCTACATTGCTTTGTCAAGATTTTAACTTTATATCTAACTTTATATCTAGGCTCAGATTTCAACTATAAATCGTACAGTAATTAATAGCAGTAAATACTGATGTTTATACATAAAAAAGTCATGCCTTGGAGTATAGACCCCCAAAGGAATGCCATAGACTCAAACTGCAAAATAAACACATACAGAAAGAAAGTATTTGTATTGTAATTGCAAATCCTGGTACTGTATGAGTGATTGGTATGACTTTCCTCATTACAAATCTCTTATTAGAATTTAAATTTCTCTGTAACTCCAGGTCAGAACAGAGAAAATGTAACTGCCTTAAGGAGTTTACGATTATGAAAAATAGAAGGATAAGCATGATACGCATGTCTTCTGTCATTTTCTAAGTCATGTTACTGAGCACCAAATCTTATTGAGAATATGAATCCATTTAAGGTTTATACCATTAAAGTAACAGTTTATTCCATGCTGAAAATGTTTGTACCAGACTTTTTTGAGGCCTGTTTAATTGTGTCTGAAGTCTGATGTTGTAAATTTTATTGTTAAAAAGATCCATGAAAATGTCACTACTAAAGTTAGCTGGTACTGTTGGTACTGTAAGTGGCAAGTAGAGCTCATATTTTAGATTTTGTGTAGTTGCTAGCGTTGAACTGTGTGTTGGATGCACATGAATGAAGCGACGGACACAAGGCAGAATACACCCTGGACATAGCGCCAGTCCATCACAGGACAGACACAAACACACACACACCAGGGCCACTTTAAATCTAACCTCAGAACCTTTCTTTTCAGAAGACTTAGTGTCTGTATCTGCTTCATTTTCTAATTTTGGTAGCACCTCTACCTGCTTGTCTTTCTTATATGCATTTACTTTGTAATCTGTGGTCCTTTTATCTGTTTTTACATCTACTGTATTGCTTTGAGATGCCACCTTTAATGGTGATATATCAAATAAAGTTTTTTATTATTGTTATAGGGAAACATGATCAGATTGTCCCTGGTTCAGAAAAAAAAGATCTAAAGTATACTAGTTTGTCACTCTTCTAATTCCCTTTGCTAAATGACTTTTCATACTAATCTGATCAATCTAACTGCCAGTTTTCTGTGCTTTCTCTATCCTGCTAGATTTGCAATTATTCTGAAAATTTTCATCTTGAAATAACTAATTTCTAAATACCTTTTTCACTGTTAACATCTTGCAGCAACTCTGCGACAAAATATACACTCTGACAGTTCATCCTGCTACCAACATTAAATAAAACAAATCTTAAGATTTCTATATTTATGTCTTTATTTAGTGGTTTCATTAGTGACAAAGGCTAAACTTTCTTGGAAAAATGTCTTTTATGTGTTGCGGAAAAAACTGACTTGCTTTAACAAAATATGTTTACAAATCCTTTCACTTGGCATTTTCGTAGTTAGAAATTATGGAGCGCTCTATTAAAAGCAAGGGAGTTTTTATGTCCGTTGCAGTTCTTTTGCAACATGAATATAATTATATCGTTATTAATTTCTTGAGATACGCGATTCCATATTATATTCCCTTTTAATCAAATTCTAAAAGTATGCTTGTTGACTCCGGTATCGCGGTAGTTAAAGACTTCGATGCTTAAAATGTTTAGGGAGAAATGGAATACTGGTGTGTATGTTTTCTTTAAAGTACCGATACCAGCCATATACTGTATGTTTAAGTTCCAAAATTAATATCGTTTATGGACTTCACACGCGTTGCAGTATGCTCCTATTCTTTTTATGCTCAGGCACAAAGTAAAAGGGGATGCTTCATATTGCTTGACTAATTTTAAAAACTAAGTTAGAAATGCAGACGCTCCCTCGGTGCGCTGCTCTGGTGTGCCGGCTCTTACACAGTGCCTGTCTGCCGTAAGCGTTACAATATACATACCCAACACTGCTTGTACCCATCTGTCATGCAAATAAAACACCTTGAATTGAATTGAATTGAGGGGAGAGGGGGGGAATACTAAAGCCAATACTGGCTCAATACCCTCGATGGGCTTTGACGTGCTAATGCGTTGGTTTAAGAGTCCGGGTGTGGCAGGCTTCCAATGTCAACTCGACTCGATTGGAAGACAATGAACATATTTTGTGATATTTAGAAATATAAATTTGTTTGGTGCGAGTGAGGTTTTATTTAATCTCTGACCAAGGGAAACGTTTCATTTTTTCAAAGAAATGTTTGTTAAAAAAATAAGTCATAGTTCTATGGGATTCAATCACAGACCATGTGACATGGGAGTCACGAAACTACTGTAACACACAGCGCCACCAGATTTAATAACGCAATAAAAACGCTATAAAATAATGTGACTAGGCACAGAAAAAGTTTACAGCACAGTACGATAATAAATGCTGACCATGACTTTAGAAGCATAAATTACCTTACACTCAATTTAAACACAAGCTGTCTTTCTGTATGAACCTCTAAGCTGGTTCATACAGAAAATGTAGGAATGCATTAGCCTGATTATGATTAAAAAACACATAATTAAACACGCGTTTGCGATTTAAATCAGAACACGATTTAAATCAATATAAATGTTTATATTGTAACGCATACTGTCCAGCCTCCATTTCTCTATAAAAAATTACTCTGTTGCACACACACACACAATAGAAGGAGGAACCGCTGTCAGAAGGGAAGATATGTTCAAAATATCGCAAATATCGATCATGTTGCGATATTTTGAAATATAAAAGTCAATTGATTGTCCATAATATCGCTATTCTATTTTTTCGAAGAAATGTTTGTTAAAAGAAAAGTCCGGTACCAGCTGGATTTGAACACACAACCTACCAGTTGCTAGGCACGCACCTAGACCAGTCGGCTACAACACAGCTCGCATGACCAGGCAGGCGAAACAGCCCTACACAGCCCTGTCGCAGCACACGAATACCATTATTAAATTCCTTAGATACGCGATTCCATATTATATTCCCTTTTAATCAAATTCTAAAAGTATGCTTGTTGACTCCGGTATCACATTAGTTAAAGACTTCAAAGCTTAAAATGTTTAGGGAGAAATGGAATACTGGTGTGTATTTTTTTCTTTAAAGTACCAAGACCAGCTATATACTGTATGTTTATGTTCCAAAATTAATATCGTTTATGGCCTTCACACGCGTTACAGTATGCTCCTATTCTTTTTATGCTCAGCTACTAAGATTTCCCTTCATTGGTAAATTCAATATCTACAACGGGCACAGCAAAGACGTTTTTACTGTAAGTCTTTCTACGACAGACCAACGGACCACGAGTGCCCCTGTCGGTCAACCAATCACTTACTGCGGTGCCGCGCGTCATCTTGCGTCATACTGAGCGACGTCACCTGCGGTACGTGTCTGTGACGCACACTTTGAATGGCTGCATCTGTATAGAGCCATATATGCAACAAAATTAAAAAGTGAAGAGAACATTAAAATATCACATTTCCTAAATTTCACTTCTGTCCTAAAACACAGCCATGTTATCAAACATCCTCTATGTTTTCTAATAATGCTAACCCTAACCCTAGCTTAGGGTTTGGGCAGTTAGGGTTAGGGGTCAGATTTTCTTCAATGCAACCTAACACTCATTTAAGCAGAAAATAGAACTCAGGGCATCAAAATATTAGTCTGAAAAGACTTAGCAGCCTTGCCACAACAAACAAAATGTCTCTACCGTAATACAGTTTCATTTTTTGACAAGTATTCTGTTATTGGAAATTTTGTGTCGAATCGTAGTCTACACGAGCATGGTATCAGCCTTCAACAGCCTAGGAGTCTGGAAAACCCAAAACATTTCAGCTAGAACTCTAAAAATGGCAGTGCATTGATTGCCAAATGCAACAGATTGAGACGTTTAACCACTTTCTTTCAAACTTTTGCTGTTTGGGGATTTAGAAAACATCCTCATTTAGGGCAATGCAGCATATAGAGCCATATATGCAACAAAATTAAAAAGTGAAGTGAACATTAAAATAGCACATTTCCTAAATTTCACTTCTGTCCTAAAACACAGCCATGCTATCAAACATCCTCTATGTTTTCTAATAATGCTAACCCTAACCCTAGCTAAGGGTTTGGGCAGTTAGGGTTAGGGGTCAGATTTTCTTCAATGCAACCTAACACTCATTTAAGCAGAAAATAGAACTCAGGGCATCAAAATATTAGTGTGAAAAGACTTAGCAGTCTTGCCACAACAAACAAAATGTCTCTACCGTAGTACAGTTTCATTTTTTGACAAGTATTCTGTTATTGGAAATTTTGTGTCGAATTGTACTCTCCACGAGCATGGTATCAGCCTTCAACAGATTAGGAGTCTGGAAAACCCAAAACATTTCAGCTAGAACTGTAAAAATGGCAGTGCATTGATTGCCAAATGCAACAGATTGAGACGTTTAACCACTTTCTTTCAAACTTTTGCTGTTCGGGAATTTAGACAACATCCTCATTTAGGGCAATGCAGCATATAGAGCCATATATGCAACAAAATTAAAAAGTGAAGAGAACATTAAAATAGCACATTTCCTAAATTTCACTTCTGTCCTAAAACACAGCCATGCCATCAAACATCCTCTATGTTTTCTAATAATGCTAACCCTAACCCTAGCTAAGGGTTTGGGCAGTTAGGGTTAGGGGTCAGATTTTCTTCAATGCAACCTAACACTCATTTAAGCAGAAAATAGAACTCAGGGCATCAAAATATTAGTCTGAAAAGACTTAGCAGCCTTGCCACAACAAACAAAATGTCACTACTGTAGTACAGTTTCATTTTTTGACAAGTATTCTGTTATTGGAAATTTTGTGTCGAATCGTACTCTCCACGAGCATGGTATCAGCCTTCAACAGATCAGGAGTCTGGAAAACCCAAAATATTTCAGCTACAACTGTAAACATGGCAGTGCATTGATTGCCAAATGCAACAGATTGAGACGTTTAACCACTTTCTTTCAAACTTTTGCTGTTCGGGAATTTAGACAACATCCTCATTTAGGGCAATGCAGGATATAGAGCCATATATGCAACAAAATTAAAAAGTGAAGAGAACATTAAAATATCACATTTCCTAAATTTCACTTCTGTCCTAAAACACAGCCATGTTATCAAACATCCTCTATGTTTTCTAATAATGCTAACCCTAACCCTAGCTTAGGGTTTGGGCAGTTAGGGTTAGGGGTCAGATTTTCTTCAATGCAACCTAACACTCATTTAAGCAGAAAATAGAACTCAGGGCATCAAAATATTAGTCTGAAAAGACTTAGCAGCCTTGCCACAACAAACAAAATGTCACTACTGTAGTACAGTTTCATTTTTTGAAAGTATTCTGTTATTGGAAATTTTGTGTCGAATCGTACTCTCCACGAGCATGGTATCAGCCTTCAAGAGATTAGGAGTCTGGAAAACCCAAAACATTTCAGCTAGAACTGTAAAAATGGCAGTGCATTGATTGACAAATGCAACAGATTGAGACGTTTAACCACTTTCTTTCAAACTTTTGCTGTTCGGGGATTTAGACAACATCCTCATTTAGGGCAATGCAGCATATAGAGCCATATATGCAACAATATTAAAAAGTGAAGAGAACATTAAAATAGCACATTTCCTAAATTTCACTTCTGTCCTAAAGCACAGCCATGCCATCAAACATCCTCTATGTTTTCTAATAATGCTAACCCTAACCCTAGCTTAGGGTTTGGGCAGTTAGGGTTAGGGGTCAGATTTTCTTCAATGCAACCTAACACTCATTTAAGCAGAAAATAGAACTCAGGGCATCAAAATATTTGTCTGAAAAGACTTAGCAGCCTTGCCACAACAAACAAAATGTCACTACCGTAGTACAGTTTCATTTTTTGACAAGTATTCTGTTATTAGAAATTTTGTGTCGAATCGTACTCTCCACGAGCATGGTATCAGCCTTCAACAGATTAGGAGTCTGGAAAACCCAAAATATTTCAGCTACAACTGTAAACATGGCAGTGCATTGATTGCCAAATGCAACAGATTGAGACGTTTAACCACTTTCTTTCAAACTTTTGCTGTTCGGGGATTTAGACAACATCCTCATTTAGGGCAATGCAGCATATAGAGCCATATATGCAACAAAATTAAAAAGTGAAGAGAACATTAAAATATCACATTTCCTAAATTTCACTTCTGTCCTAAAACACAGCCATGTTATCAAACATCCTCTATGTTTTCTAATAATGCTAACCCTAACCCTAGCTTAGGGTTTGGGCAGTTAGGGTTAGGGGTCAGATTTTCTTCAATGCAACCTAACACTCATTTAAGCAGAAAATAGAACTCAGGGCATCAAAATATTAGTCTGAAAAGACTTAGCAGCCTTGCCACAACAAACAAAATGTCTCTACCGTAATACAGTTTCATTTTTTGACAAGTATTCTGTTATTGGAAATTTTGTGTCGAATCGTAGTCTACACGAGCATGGTATCAGCCTTCAACAGCCTAGGAGTCTGGAAAACCCAAAACATTTCAGCTAGAACTCTAAAAATGGCAGTGCATTGATTGCCAAATGCAACAGATTGAGACGTTTAACCACTTTCTTTCAAACTTTTGCTGTTTGGGGATTTAGAAAACATCCTCATTTAGGGCAATGCAGCATATAGAGCCATATATGCAACAAAATTAAAAAGTGAAGTGAACATTAAAATAGCACATTTCCTAAATTTCACTTCTGTCCTAAAACACAGCCATGCTATCAAACATCCTCTATGTTTTCTAATAATGCTAACCCTAACCCTAGCTAAGGGTTTGGGCAGTTAGGGTTAGGGGTCAGATTTTCTTCAATGCAACCTAACACTCATTTAAGCAGAAAATAGAACTCAGGGCATCAAAATATTAGTCTGAAAAGACTTAGCAGCCTTGCCACAACAAACAAAATGTCACTACTGTAGTACAGTTTCATTTTTTGACAAGTATTCTGTTATTGGAAATTTTGTGTCGAATCGTACTCTCCACGAGCATGGTATCAGCCTTCAACAGATCAGGAGTCTGGAAAACCCAAAATATTTCAGCTACAACTGTAAACATGGCAGTGCATTGATTGCCAAATGCAACAGATTGAGACGTTTAACCACTTTCTTTCAAACTTTTGCTGTTCGGGAATTTAGACAACATCCTCATTTAGGGCAATGCAGCATATAGAGCCATATATGCAACAAAATTAAAAAGTGAAGAGAACATTAAAATATCACATTTCCTAAATTTCACTTCTGTCCTAAAACACAGCCATGTTATCAAACATCCTCTATGTTTTCTAATAATGCTAACCCTAACCCTAGCTTAGGGTTTGGGCAGTTAGGGTTAGGGGTCAGATTTTCTTCAATGCAACCTAACACTCATTTAAGCAGAAAATAGAACTCAGGGCATCAAAATATTAGTCTGAAAAGACTTAGCAGCCTTGCCACAACAAACAAAATGTCACTACTGTAGTACAGTTTCATTTTTTGAAAGTATTCTGTTATTGGAAATTTTGTGTCGAATCGTACTCTCCACGAGCATGGTATCAGCCTTCAAGAGATTAGGAGTCTGGAAAACCCAAAACATTTCAGCTAGAACTGTAAAAATGGCAGTGCATTGATTGACAAATGCAACAGATTGAGACGTTTAACCACTTTCTTTCAAACTTTTGCTGTTCGGGGATTTAGACAACATCCTCATTTAGGGCAATGCAGCATATAGAGCCATATATGCAACAATATTAAAAAGTGAAGAGAACATTAAAATAGCACATTTCCTAAATTTCACTTCTGTCCTAAAGCACAGCCATGCCATCAAACATCCTCTATGTTTTCTAATAATGCTAACCCTAACCCTAGCTTAGGGTTTGGGCAGTTAGGGTTAGGGGTCAGATTTTCTTCAATGCAACCTAACACTCATTTAAGCAGAAAATAGAACTCAGGGCATCAAAATATTTGTCTGAAAAGACTTAGCAGCCTTGCCACAACAAACAAAATGTCACTACCGTAGTACAGTTTCATTTTTTGACAAGTATTCTGTTATTAGAAATTTTGTGTCGAATCGTACTCTCCACGAGCATGGTATCAGCCTTCAACAGATTAGGAGTCTGGAAAACCCAAAATATTTCAGCTACAACTGTAAACATGGCAGTGCATTGATTGCCAAATGCAACAGATTGAGACGTTTAACCACTTTCTTTCAAACTTTTGCTGTTCGGGGATTTAGACAACATCCTCATTTAGGGCAATGCAGCATATAGAGCCATATATGCAACAAAATTAAAAAGTGAAGAGAACATTAAAATATCACATTTCCTAAATTTCACTTCTGTCCTAAAACACAGCCATGTTATCAAACATCCTCTATGTTTTCTAATAATGCTAACCCTAACCCTAGCTTAGGGTTTGGGCAGTTAGGGTTAGGGGTCAGATTTTCTTCAATGCAACCTAACACTCATTTAAGCAGAAAATAGAACTCAGGGCATCAAAATATTAGTCTGAAAAGACTTAGCAGCCTTGCCACAACAAACAAAATGTCTCTACCGTAATACAGTTTCATTTTTTGACAAGTATTCTGTTATTGGAAATTTTGTGTCGAATCGTAGTCTACACGAGCATGGTATCAGCCTTCAACAGCCTAGGAGTCTGGAAAACCCAAAACATTTCAGCTAGAACTCTAAAAATGGCAGTGCATTGATTGCCAAATGCAACAGATTGAGACGTTTAACCACTTTCTTTCAAACTTTTGCTGTTTGGGGATTTAGAAAACATCCTCATTTAGGGCAATGCAGCATATAGAGCCATATATGCAACAAAATTAAAAAGTGAAGTGAACATTAAAATAGCACATTTCCTAAATTTCACTTCTGTCCTAAAACACAGCCATGCTATCAAACATCCTCTATGTTTTCTAATAATGCTAACCCTAACCCTAGCTAAGGGTTTGGGCAGTTAGGGTTAGGGGTCAGATTTTCTTCAATGCAACCTAACACTCATTTAAGCAGAAAATAGAACTCAGGGCATCAAAATATTAGTCTGAAAAGACTTAGCAGTCTTGCCACAACAAACAAAATGTCTCTACCGTAGTACAGTTTCATTTTTTGACAAGTATTCTGTTATTGGAAATTTTGTGTCGAATTGTACTCTCCACGAGCATGGTATCAGCCTTCAACAGATTAGGAGTCTGGAAAACCCAAAACATTTCAGCTAGAACTGTAAAAATGGCAGTGCATTGATTTCCAAATGCAACAGATTGAGACGTTTAACCACTTTCTTTCAAACTTTTGCTGTTCGGGAATTTAGACAACATCCTCATTTAGGGCAATGCAGCATATAGAGCCATATATGCAACAAAATTAAAAAGTGAAGAGAACATTAAAATAGCACATTTCCTAAATTTCACTTCTGTCCTAAAACACAGCCATGCCATCAAACATCCTCTATGTTTTCTAATAATGCTAACCCTAACCCTAGCTAAGGGTTTGGGCAGTTAGGGTTAGGGGTCAGATTTTCTTCAATGCAACCTAACACTCATTTAAGCAGAAAATAGAACTCAGGGCATCAAAATATTAGTCTGAAAAGACTTAGCAGCCTTGCCACAACAAACAAAATGTCACTACTGTAGTACAGTTTCATTTTTTGACAAGTATTCTGTTATTGGAAATTTTGTGTCGAATCGTACTCTCCACGAGCATGGTATCAGCCTTCAACAGATCAGGAGTCTGGAAAACCCAAAATATTTCAGCTACAACTGTAAACATGGCAGTGCATTGATTGCCAAATGCAACAGATTGAGACGTTTAACCACTTTCTTTCAAACTTTTGCTGTTCGGGAATTTAGACAACATCCTCATTTAGGGCAATGCAGCATATAGAGCCATATATGCAACAAAATTAAAAAGTGAAGAGAACATTAAAATATCACATTTCCTAAATTTCACTTCTGTCCTAAAACACAGCCATGTTATCAAACATCCTCTATGTTTTCTAATAATGCTAACCCTAACCCTAGCTTAGGGTTTGGGCAGTTAGGGTTAGGGGTCAGATTTTCTTCAATGCAACCTAACACTCATTTAAGCAGAAAATAGAACTCAGGGCATCAAAATATTAGTCTGAAAAGACTTAGCAGCCTTGCCACAACAAACAAAATGTCACTACTGTAGTACAGTTTCATTTTTTGAAAGTATTCTGTTATTGGAAATTTTGTGTCGAATCGTACTCTCCACGAGCATGGTATCAGCCTTCAAGAGATTAGGAGTCTGGAAAACCCAAAACATTTCAGCTAGAACTGTAAAAATGGCAGTGCATTGATTGACAAATGCAACAGATTGAGACGTTTAACCACTTTCTTTCAAACTTTTGCTGTTCGGGGATTTAGACAACATCCTCATTTAGGGCAATGCAGCATATAGAGCCATATATGCAACAATATTAAAAAGTGAAGAGAACATTAAAATAGCACATTTCCTAAATTTCACTTCTGTCCTAAAGCACAGCCATGCCATCAAACATCCTCTATGTTTTCTAATAATGCTAACCCTAACCCTAGCTTAGTTAGGGTTAGTTTTGGGCAGTTAGGGTTAGGGGTCAGATTTTCTTCAATGCAACCTAACACTCATTTAAGCAGAAAATAGAACTCAGGGCATCAAAATATTAGTCTGAAAACACTTAGCAGCCTTGCCACAACAAACAAAATGTCTCTTCCGTAGTGCAGTTTCATTTTTTGAGAAGTATTCTGTTATTGGAAATTTTGTGTCGAATCGTAGTCTACACGAGCATGGTATCAGCCTTCACCAGCCTAGGAGTCTGGAAAACCCAAAACATTTCAGCTAGAACTGTAAAAATGGCAGTGCATTGATTGCAATTGCAACAGATTGAGACGTTTAACAACTTTCTTTCAAACTTTTGCTGTTCGGGGATTTAGACAACATCCTCATTTAGGGCAATGCAGCATATAGAGCCATATATGCAACAAAATTAAAAAGTGAACAGAACATTAAAATAGCACATTTCCTAAATTTCACTTCTGTCCTAAAACACAGCCATGCCATCAAACATCCTCTATGTTTTCTAATAATGCTAACCCTAACCCTAGCTTAGGGTTTGGGCAGTTAGGGTTAGGGGTCAGATTTTCTTCAATGCAACCTAACACTCATTTAAGCAGAAAATAGAACTCAGGGCATCAAAATATTTGTCTGAAAAGACTTAGCAGCCTTGCCACAACAAACAAAATGTCTCTACCGTAGTACAGTTTCATTTTTTGACAAGTATTCTGTTATTGGAAATTTTGTGTCGAATCGTAGTCTCCACAAGCATGGTATCAGCCTTCAACAGCCTAGGAGTCTGGAAAACCCAAAATATTTCAGCTAGAACTGTAAAAATGGCAGTGCATTGATTGCCAAATGCAACAGATTGAGACGTTTAACCACTTTCTTTCAAACTTTTGCTGTTCGGGGATTTAGACAACATCCTCATTTAGGGCAATGCAGCATATAGAGCCATATATGCAACAAAATTAAAAAGTGAACAGAACATTAAAATATCACATTTCCTAAATTTCACTTCTGTCCTAAAACACAGCCATGTTATCAAACATCCTCTATGTTTTCTAATAATGCTAACCCTAACCCTAGCTTAGGGTTTGGGCAGTTAGGGTTAGGGGTCAGATTTTCTTCAATGCAACCTAACACTCATTTAAGCAGAAAATAGAACTCAGGGCATCAAAATATTAGTCTGAAAAGACTTAGCAGCCTTGCCACAACAAACAAAATGTCTCTACTGTAGTACAGTTTCATTTTTTGACAAGTATTCTGTTATTGGAAATTTTGTGTCGAATCGTACTCTCCACGAGCATGGTATCAGCCTTCAACAGATTAGGAGTCTGGAAAACCCAAAATATTTCAGCTACAACTGTAAACATGGCAGTGCATTGATTGCCAAATGCAACAGATTGAGACGTTTAACCACTTTCTTTCAAACTTTTGCTGTTCGGGGATTTAGACAACATCCTCATTTAGGGCAATGCAGCATATAGAGCCATATATGCAACAAAATTAAAAAGTGAAGAGAACATTAAAATATCACATTTCCTAAATTTCACTTCTGTCCTAAAACACAGCCATGTTATCAAACATCCTCTATGTTTTCTAATAATGCTAACCCTAACCCTAGCTTAGGGTTTGGGCAGTTAGGGTTAGGGGTCAGATTTTCTTCAATGCAACCTAACACTCATTTAAGCAGAAAATAGAACTCAGGGCATCAAAATATTAGTCTGAAAAGACTTAGCAGCCTTGCCACAACAAACAAAATGTCACTACTGTAGTACAGTTTCATTTTTTGAAAGTATTCTGTTATTGGAAATTTTGTGTCGAATCGTACTCTCCACGAGCATGGTATCAGCCTTCAAGAGATTAGGAGTCTGGAAAACCCAAAACATTTCAGCTAGAACTGTAAAAATGGCAGTGCATTGATTGACAAATGCAACAGATTGAGACGTTTAACCACTTTCTTTCAAACTTTTGCTGTTCGGGGATTTAGACAACATCCTCATTTAGGGCAATGCAGCATATAGAGCCATATATGCAACAAAATTAAAAAGTGAAGAGAACATTAAAATAGCACATTTCCTAAATTTCACTTCTG
This sequence comes from Atractosteus spatula, assembly GCF_055471065.1. Classification (NCBI taxonomy): domain Eukaryota; kingdom Metazoa; phylum Chordata; class Actinopteri; order Semionotiformes; family Lepisosteidae; genus Atractosteus; species Atractosteus spatula. The sequence goes on along the minus strand of NC_142720.1, from coordinate 8,390,246 downwards.
TCCTAAAGCACAGCCATGCCATCAAACATCCTCTATGTTTTCTAATAATGCTAACCCTAACCCTAGCTTAGGCTTTGGGCAGTTAGGGTTAGGGGTCAGATTTTCTTCAATGCAACCTAACACTCATTTAAGCAGAAAATAGAACTCAGGGCATCAAAATATTTGTCTGAAAAGACTTAGCAGCCTTGCCACAACAAACAAAATGTCACTACCGTAGTACAGTTTCATTTTTTGACAAGTATTCTGTTATTAGAAATTTTGTGTCGAATCGTACTCTCCACGAGCATGGTATCAGCCTTCAACAGATTAGGAGTCTGGAAAACCCAAAATATTTCAGCTACAACTGTAAACATGGCAGTGCATTGATTGCCAAATGCAACAGATTGAGACGTTTAACCACTTTCTTTCAAACTTTTGCTGTTCGGGGATTTAGACAACATCCTCATTTAGGGCAATGCAGCATATAGAGCCATATATGCAACAAAATTAAAAAGTGAAGAGAACATTAAAATATCACATTTCCTAAATTTCACTTCTGTCCTAAAACACAGCCATGTTATCAAACATCCTCTATGTTTTCTAATAATGCTAACCCTAACCCTAGCTTAGGGTTTGGGCAGTTAGGGTTAGGGGTCAGATTTTCTTCAATGCAACCTAACACTCATTTAAGCAGAAAATAGAACTCAGGGCATCAATATATTAGTCTGAAAAGACTTAGCAGCCTTGCCACAACAAACAAAATGTCTCTACCGTAATACAGTTTCATTTTTTGACAAGTATTCTGTTATTGGAAATTTTGTGTCGAATCGTAGTCTACACGAGCATGGTATCAGCCTTCAACAGCCTAGGAGTCTGGAAAACCCAAAACATTTCAGCTAGAACTCTAAAAATGGCAGTGCATTGATTGCCAAATGCAACAGATTGAGACGTTTAACCACTTTCTTTCAAACTTTTGCTGTTTGGGGATTTAGAAAACATCCTCATTTAGGGCAATGCAGCATATAGAGCCATATATGCAACAAAATTAAAAAGTGAAGTGAACATTAAAATAGCACATTTCCTAAATTTCACTTCTGTCCTAAAACACAGCCATGCTATCAAACATCCTCTATGTTTTCTAATAATGCTAACCCTAACCCTAGCTAAGGGTTTGGGCAGTTAGGGTTAGGGGTCAGATTTTCTTCAATGCAACCTAACACTCATTTAAGCAGAAAATAGAACTCAGGGCATCAAAATATTAGTGTGAAAAGACTTAGCAGTCTTGCCACAACAAACAAAATGTCTCTACCGTAGTACAGTTTCATTTTTTGACAAGTATTCTGTTATTGGAAATTTTGTGTCGAATTGTACTCTCCACGAGCATGGTATCAGCCTTCAACAGATTAGGAGTCTGGAAAACCCAAAACATTTCAGCTAGAACTGTAAAAATGGCAGTGCATTCATTGCCAAATGCAACAGATTGAGACGTTTAACCACTTTCTTTCAAACTTTTGCTGTTCGGGAATTTAGACAACATCCTCATTTAGGGCAATGCAGCATATAGAGCCATATATGCAACAAAATTAAAAAGTGAAGAGAACATTAAAATAGCACATTTCCTAAATTTCACTTCTGTCCTAAAACACAGCCATGCCATCAAACATCCTCTATGTTTTCTAATAATGCTAACCCTAACCCTAGCTAAGGGTTTGGGCAGTTAGGGTTAGGGGTCAGATTTTCTTCAATGCAACCTAACACTCATTTAAGCAGAAAATAGAACTCAGGGCATCAAAATATTAGTCTGAAAAGACTTAGCAGCCTTGCCACAACAAACAAAATGTCACTACTGTAGTACAGTTTCATTTTTTGACAAGTATTCTGTTATTGGAAATTTTGTGTCGAATCGTACTCTCCACGAGCATGGTATCAGCCTTCAACAGATCAGGAGTCTGGAAAACCCAAAATATTTCAGCTACAACTGTAAACATGGCAGTGCATTGATTGCCAAATGCAACAGATTGAGACGTTTAACCACTTTCTTTCAAACTTTTGCTGTTCGGGAATTTAGACAACATCCTCATTTAGGGCAATGCAGGATATAGAGCCATATATGCAACAAAATTAAAAAGTGAAGAGAACATTAAAATATCACATTTCCTAAATTTCACTTCTGTCCTAAAACACAGCCATGTTATCAAACATCCTCTATGTTTTCTAATAATGCTAACCCTAACCCTAGCTTAGGGTTTGGGCAGTTAGGGTTAGGGGTCAGATTTTCTTCAATGCAACCTAACACTCATTTAAGCAGAAAATAGAACTCAGGGCATCAAAATATTAGTCTGAAAAGACTTAGCAGCCTTGCCACAACAAACAAAATGTCACTACTGTAGTACAGTTTCATTTTTTGAAAGTATTCTGTTATTGGAAATTTTGTGTCGAATCGTACTCTCCACGAGCATGGTATCAGCCTTCAAGAGATTAGGAGTCTGGAAAACCCAAAACATTTCAGCTAGAACTGTAAAAATGGCAGTGCATTGATTGACAAATGCAACAGATTGAGACGTTTAACCACTTTCTTTCAAACTTTTGCTGTTCGGGGATTTAGACAACATCCTCATTTAGGGCAATGCAGCATATAGAGCCATATATGCAACAATATTAAAAAGTGAAGAGAACATTAAAATAGCACATTTCCTAAATTTCACTTCTGTCCTAAAGCACAGCCATGCCATCAAACATCCTCTATGTTTTCTAATAATGCTAACCCTAACCCTAGCTTAGGGTTTGGGCAGTTAGGGTTAGGGGTCAGATTTTCTTCAATGCAACCTAACACTCATTTAAGCAGAAAATAGAACTCAGGGCATCAAAATATTTGTCTGAAAAGACTTAGCAGCCTTGCCACAACAAACAAAATGTCACTACCGTAGTACAGTTTCATTTTTTGACAAGTATTCTGTTATTAGAAATTTTGTGTCGAATCGTACTCTCCACGAGCATGGTATCAGCCTTCAACAGATTAGGAGTCTGGAAAACCCAAAATATTTCAGCTACAACTGTAAACATGGCAGTGCATTGATTGCCAAATGCAACAGATTGAGACGTTTAACCACTTTCTTTCAAACTTTTGCTGTTCGGGGATTTAGACAACATCCTCATTTAGGGCAATGCAGCATATAGAGCCATATATGCAACAAAATTAAAAAGTGAAGAGAACATTAAAATATCACATTTCCTAAATTTCACTTCTGTCCTAAAACACAGCCATGTTATCAAACATCCTCTATGTTTTCTAATAATGCTAACCCTAACCCTAGCTTAGGGTTTGGGCAGTTAGGGTTAGGGGTCAGATTTTCTTCAATGCAACCTAACACTCATTTAAGCAGAAAATAGAACTCAGGGCATCAAAATATTAGTCTGAAAAGACTTAGCAGCCTTGCCACAACAAACAAAATGTCTCTACCGTAATACAGTTTCATTTTTTGACAAGTATTCTGTTATTGGAAATTTTGTGTCGAATCGTAGTCTACACGAGCATGGTATCAGCCTTCAACAGCCTAGGAGTCTGGAAAACCCAAAACATTTCAGCTAGAACTCTAAAAATGGCAGTGCATTGATTGCCAAATGCAACAGATTGAGACGTTTAACCACTTTCTTTCAAACTTTTGCTGTTTGGGGATTTAGAAAACATCCTCATTTAGGGCAATGCAGCATATAGAGCCATATATGCAACAAAATTAAAAAGTGAAGTGAACATTAAAATAGCACATTTCCTAAATTTCACTTCTGTCCTAAAACACAGCCATGCTATCAAACATCCTCTATGTTTTCTAATAATGCTAACCCTAACCCTAGCTAAGGGTTTGGGCAGTTAGGGTTAGGGGTCAGATTTTCTTCAATGCAACCTAACACTCATTTAAGCAGAAAATAGAACTCAGGGCATCAAAATATTAGTCTGAAAAGACTTAGCAGTCTTGCCACAACAAACAAAATGTCTCTACCGTAGTACAGTTTCATTTTTTGACAAGTATTCTGTTATTGGAAATTTTGTGTCGAATTGTACTATCCACGAGCATGGTATCAGCCTTCAACAGATTAGGAGTCTGGAAAACCCAAAACATTTCAGCTAGAACTGTAAAAATGGCAGTGCATTGATTTCCAAATGCAACAGATTGAGACGTTTAACCACTTTCTTTCAAACTTTTGCTGTTCGGGAATTTAGACAACATCCTCATTTAGGGCAATGCAGCATATAGAGCCATATATGCAACAAAATTAAAAAGTGAAGAGAACATTAAAATAGCACATTTCCTAAATTTCACTTCTGTCCTAAAACACAGCCATGCCATCAAACATCCTCTATGTTTTCTAATAATGCTAACCCTAACCCTAGCTAAGGGTTTGGGCAGTTAGGGTTAGGGGTCAGATTTTCTTCAATGCAACCTAACACTCATTTAAGCAGAAAATAGAACTCAGGGCATCAAAATATTAGTCTGAAAAGACTTAGCAGCCTTGCCACAACAAACAAAATGTCACTACTGTAGTACAGTTTCATTTTTTGAAAAGTATTCTGTTATTGGAAATTTTGTGTCGAATCGTACTCTCCACGAGCATGGTATCAGCCTTCAACAGATCAGGAGTCTGGAAAACCCAAAATATTTCAGCTACAACTGTAAACATGGCAGTGCATTGATTGCCAAATGCAACAGATTGAGACGTTTAACCACTTTCTTTCAAACTTTTGCTGTTCGGGAATTTAGACAACATCCTCATTTAGGGCAATGCAGCATATAGAGCCATATATGCAACAAAATTAAAAAGTGAAGAGAACATTAAAATATCACATTTCCTAAATTTCACTTCTGTCCTAAAACACAGCCATGTTATCAAACATCCTCTATGTTTTCTAATAATGCTAACCCTAACCCTAGCTTAGGGTTTGGGCAGTTAGGGTTAGGGGTCAGATTTTCTTCAATGCAACCTAACACTCATTTAAGCAGAAAATAGAACTCAGGGCATCAAAATATTAGTCTGAAAAGACTTAGCAGCCTTGCCACAACAAACAAAATGTCACTACTGTAGTACAGTTTCATTTTTTGAAAGTATTCTGTTATTGGAAATTTTGTGTCGAATCGTACTCTCCACGAGCATGGTATCAGCCTTCAAGAGATTAGGAGTCTGGAAAACCCAAAACATTTCAGCTAGAACTGTAAAAATGGCAGTGCATTGATTGACAAATGCAACAGATTGAGACGTTTAACCACTTTCTTTCAAACTTTTGCTGTTCGGGGATTTAGACAACATCCTCATTTAGGGCAATGCAGCATATAGAGCCATATATGCAACAATATTAAAAAGTGAAGAGAACATTAAAATAGCACATTTCCTAAATTTCACTTCTGTCCTAAAGCACAGCCATGCCATCAAACATCCTCTATGTTTTCTAATAATGCTAACCCTAACCCTAGCTTAGGGTTTGGGCAGTTAGGGTTAGGGGTCAGATTTTCTTCAATGCAACCTAACACTCATTTAAGCAGAAAATAGAACTCAGGGCATCAAAATATTTGTTTGAAAAGACTTAGCAGCCTTGCCACAACAAACAAAATGTCACTACCGTAGTACAGTTTCATTTTTTGACAAGTATTCTGTTATTAGAAATTTTGTGTCGAATCGTACTCTCCACGAGCATGGTATCAGCCTTCAACAGATTAGGAGTCTGGAAAACCCAAAACATTTCAGCTAGAACTGTAAAAATGGCAGTGCATTGATTGACAAATGCAACAGATTGAGACGTTTAACCACTTTCTTTCAAACTTTTGCTGTTCGGGGATTTAGACAACATCCTCATTTAGGGCAATGCAGCATATAGAGCCATATATGCAACAATATTAAAAAGTGAAGAGAACATTAAAATAGCACATTTCCTAAATTTCACTTCTGTCCTAAAGCACTGCCATGCCATCAAACATCCTCTATGTTTTCTAATAATGCTAACCCTAACCCTAGCTTAGGGTTTGGGCAGTTAGGGTTAGGGGTCAGATTTTCTTCAATGCAACCTAACACTCATTTAAGCAGAAAATAGAACTCAGGGCATCAAAATATTTGTCTGAAAAGACTTAGCAGCCTTGCCACAACAAACAAAATGTCACTACCGTAGTACAGTTTCATTTTTTGACAAGTATTCTGTTATTAGAAATTTTGTGTCGAATCGTACTCTCCACGAGCATGGTATCAGCCTTCAACAGATTAGGAGTCTGGAAAACCCAAAATATTTCAGCTACAACTGTAAACATGGCAGTGCATTGATTGCCAAATGCAACAGATTGAGACGTTTAACCACTTTCTTTCAAACTTTTGCTGTTCGGGGATTTAGACAACATCCTCATTTAGGGCAATGCAGCATATAGAGCCATATATGCAACAAAATTAAAAAGTGAAGAGAACATTAAAATATCACATTTCCTAAATTTCACTTCTGTCCTAAAACACAGCCATGTTATCAAACATCCTCTATGTTTTCTAATAATGCTAACCCTAACCCTAGCTTAGGGTTTGGGCAGTTAGGGTTAGGGGTCAGATTTTCTTCAATGCAACCTAACACTCATTTAAGCAGAAAATAGAACTCAGGGCATCAAAATATTAGTCTGAAAAGACTTAGCAGCCTTGCCACAACAAACAAAATGTCTCTACCGTAATACAGTTTCATTTTTTGACAAGTATTCTGTTATTGGAAATTTTGTGTCGAATCGTAGTCTACACGAGCATGGTATCAGCCTTCAACAGCCTAGGAGTCTGGAAAACCCTAAACATTTCAGCTAGAACTCTAAAAATGGCAGTGCATTGATTGCCAAATGCAACAGATTGAGACGTTTAACCACTTTCTTTCAAACTTTTGCTGTTTGGGGATTTAGAAAACATCCTCATTTAGGGCAATGCAGCATATAGAGCCATATATGCAACAAAATTAAAAAGTGAAGTGAACATTAAAATAGCACATTTCCTAAATTTCACTTCTGTCCTAAAACACAGCCATGCTATCAAACATCCTCTATGTTTTCTAATAATGCTAACCCTAACCCTAGCTAAGGGTTTGGGCAGTTAGGGTTAGTGGTCAGATTTTCTTCAATGCAACCTAACACTCATTTAAGCAGAAAATAGAACTCAGGGCATCAAAATATTAGTGTGAAAAGACTTAGCAGTCTTGCCACAACAAACAAAATGTCTCTACCGTAGTACAGTTTCATTTTTTGACAAGTATTCTGTTATTGGAAATTTTGTGTCGAATTGTACTCTCCACGAGCATGGTATCAGCCTTCAACAGATTAGGAGTCTGGAAAACCCAAAACATTTCAGCTAGAACTGTAAAAATGGCAGTGCATTGACTGCCAAATGCAACAGATTGAGACGTTTAACCACTTTCTTTCAAACTTTTGCTGTTCGGGAATTTAGACAACATCCTCATTTAGGGCAATGCAGCATATAGAGCCATATATGCAACAAAATTAAAAAGTGAAGAGAACATTAAAATAGCACATTTCCTAAATTTCACTTCTGTCCTAAAACACAGCCATGTTATCAAACATCCTCTATGTTTTCTAATAATGCTAACCCTAACCCTAGCTTAGGGTTTGGGCAGTTAGGGTTAGGGGTCAGATTTTCTTCAATGCAACCTAACACTCATTTAAGCAGAAAATAGAACTCAGGGCATCAAAATATTTGTCTGAAAAGACTTAGCAGCCTTGCCACAACAAACAAAATGTCACTACCGTAGTACAGTTTCATTTTTTGACAAGTATTCTGTTATTAGAAATTTTGTGTCGAATCGTACTCTCCACGAGCATGGTATCAGCCTTCAACAGATTAGGAGTCTGGAAAACCCAAAATATTTCAGCTACAACTGTAAACATGGCAGTGCATTGATTGCCAAATGCAACAGATTGAGACGTTTAACCACTTTCTTTCAAACTTTTGCTGTTCGGGGATTTAGACAACATCCTCATTTAGGGCAATGCAGCATATAGAGCCATATATGCAACAAAATTAAAAAGTGAAGAGAACATTAAAATATCACATTTCCTAAATTTCACTTCTGTCCTAAAACACAGCCATGTTATCAAACATCCTCTATGTTTTCTAATAATGCTAACCCTAACCCTAGCTTAGGGTTTGGGCAGTTAGGGTTAGGGGTCAGATTTTCTTCAATGCAACCTAACACTCATTTAAGCAGAAAATAGAACTCAGGGCATCAAAATATTAGTCTGAAAAGACTTAGCAGCCTTGCCACAACAAACAAAATGTCTCTACCGTAATACAGTTTCATTTTTTGACAAGTATTCTGTTATTGGAAATTTTGTGTCGAATTGTAGTCTACACGAGCATGGTATCAGCCTTCAACAGCCTAGGAGTCTGGAAAACCCAAAACATTTCAGCTAGAACTCTAAAAATGGCAGTGCATTGATTGCCAAATGCAACAGATTGAGACGTTTAACCACTTTCTTTCAAACTTTTGCTGTTTGGGGATTTAGAAAACATCCTCATTTAGGGCAATGCAGCATATAGAGCCATATATGCAACAAAATTAAAAAGTGAATAGAACATTAAAATAGCACGTTTCCTAAATTTCACTTCTGTCCTAAAACACAGCCATGTTATCAAACATCCTCTATGTTTTCTAATAATGCTAACCCTAACCCTAGCTAAGGGTTTGGGCAGTTAGGGTTAGGGGTCAGATTTTCTTCAATGCAACCTAACACTCATTTAAGCAGAAAATAGAACTCAGGGCATCAAAATATTAGTCTGAAAAGACTTAGCAGCCTTGCCACAACAAACAAAATGTCACTACTGTAGTACAGTTTCATTTTTTGACAAGTATTCTGTTATTGGAAATTTTGTGTCGAATCGTACTCTCCACGAGCATGGTATCAGCCTTCAACAGATCAGGAGTCTGGAAAACCCAAAATATTTCAGCTACAACTGTAAACATGGCAGTGCATTGATTGCCAAATGCAACAGATTGAGACGTTTAACCACTTTCTTTCAAACTTTTGCTGTTCGGGGATTTAGACAACATCCTCATTTAGGGCAATGCAGCATATAGAGCCATATATGCAACAAAATGAAAAAGTGAAGATAACATTAAAATATCACATTTCCTAAATTTCACTTCTGTCCTAAAACACAGCCATGCCATCAAACATCCTCTATGTTTTCTAATAATGCTAACCCTAAACCTAGCTAAGGGTTTGGGCAGTTAGGGTTAGGGGTCAGATTTTCTTCAATGCAACCTAACACTCATTTAAGCAGAAAATAGAACTCAGGGCATCAAAATATTAGTCTGAAAAGACTTAGCAGCCTTGCCACAACAAACAAAATGTCTCTACTGTAGTACAGTTTCATTTTTTGACAAGTATTCTGTTATTGGAAATTTTGAGTCAAATTGTACTCTCCACGAGCATGGTATCAGCCTTCAACAGCCTAGGAGTCTGGAAAACCCAAAACATTTCAGCTAGAACTGTAAAAATGGCAGTGCATTGATTGCCAAATGCAACAGATTGAGACGTTTAACCACTTTCTTTCAAACTTTTGCTGTTCGGGGATTTAGACAACATCCTCATTTAGGGCAATGCAGCATATAGAGCCATATATGCAACAAAATTAAAAAGTGAAGAGAACATTAAAATAGCACATTTCCTAAATTTCACTTCTGTCCTAAAGCACAGCCATGCCATCAAACATCCTCTATGTTTTCTAATAATGCTAACCCTAACCCTAGCTTAGTTAGGGTTAGTTTTGGGCAGTTAGGGTTAGGGGTCAGATTTTCTTCAATGCAACCTAACACTCATTTAAGCAGAAAATAGAACTCAGGGCATCAAAATATTACTCTGAAAAGACTTAGCAGCCTTGCCACAACAAACAAAATGTCTCTTCCGTAGTGCAGTTTCATTTTTTGAGAAGTATTCTGTTATTGGAAATTTTGTGTCGAATCGTAGTCTACACGAGCATGGTATCAGCCTTCACCAGCCTAGGAGTCTGGAAAACCCAAAACATTTCAGCTAGAACTGTAAAAATGGCAGTGCATTGATTGCAATTGCAACAGATTGAGACGTTTAACAACTTTCTTTCAAACTTTTGCTGTTCGGGGATTTAGACAACATCCTCATTTAGGGCAATGCAGCATATAGAGCCATATATGCAACAAAATTAAAAAGTGAACAGAACATTAAAATAGCACATTTCCTAAATTTCACTTCTGTCCTAAAACACAGCCATGCCATCAAACATCCTCTATGTTTTCTAATAATGCTAACCCTAACCCTAGCTTAGGGTTTGGGCAGTTAGGGTTAGGGGTCAGATTTTCTTCAATGCAACCTAACACTCATTTAAGCAGAAAATAGAACTCAGGGCATCAAAATATTTGTCTGAAAAGACTTAGCAGCCTTGCCACAACAAACAAAATGTCTCTACCGTAGTACAGTTTCATTTTTTGACAAGTATTCTGTTATTGGAAATTTTGTGTCGAATCGTAGTCTCCACAAGCATGGTATCAGCCTTCAACAGCCTAGGAGTCTGGAAAACCCAAAATATTACAGCTAGAACTGCAAAAATGGCAGTGCATTGATTGCCAAATGCAACAGATTGAGACGTTTAACCACTTTCTTTCAAACTTTTGCTGTTCGGGGATTTAGACAACATTCTCATTTAGGGCAATGCAGCATATAGAGCCATATATGTAACAAAATTAAAAAGTGAACAGAACATTAAAATATCACATTTCCTAAATTTCACTTCTGTCCTAAAACACAGCCATGTTATCAAACATCCTCTATGTTTTCTAATAATGCTAACCCTAACCCTAGCTTAGGGTTTGGGCAGTTAGGGTTAGGGGTCAGATTTTCTTCAATGCAACCTAACACTCATTTAAGCAGAAAATAGAACTCAGGGCATCAAAATATTAGTCTGAAAAGACTTAGCAGCCTTGCCACAACAAACAAAATGTCTCTACAGTAGTACAGTTTCATTTTTTGACAAGTATTCTGTTATTGGAAATTTTGTGTCGAATCGTACTCTCCACGAGCATGGTATCAGCCTTCAACAGATTAGGAGTCTGGAAAACCCAAAATATTTCAGCTACAACTGTAAACATGGCAGTGCATTGATTGCCAAATGCAACAGACTGAGACGTTTAACCACTTTCTTTCAAACTTTTGCTGTTCGGGGATTTAGACAACATCCTCATTTAGGGCAATGCAGCATATAGAGCCATATATGCAACAAAATTAAAAAGTGAAGAGAACATTAAAATATCACATTTCCTAAATTTCACTTCTGTCCTAAAGCACTGCCATGCCATCAAACATCCTCTATGTTTTCTAATAATGCTAACCCTAACCCTAGCTTAGGGTTTGGGCAGTTAGGGTTAGGGGTCAGATTTTCTTCAATGCAACCTAACACTCATTTAAGCAGAAAATAGAACTCAGGGCATCAAAATATTTGTCTGAAAAGACTTAGCAGCCTTGCCACAACAAACAAAATGTCACTACCGTAGTACAGTTTCATTTTTTGACAAGTATTCTGTTATTAGAAATTTTGTGTCGAATCGTACTCTCCACGAGCATGGTATCAGCCTTCAACAGATTAGGAGTCTGGAAAACCCAAAATATTTCAGCTACAACTGTAAACATGGCAGTGCATTGATTGCCAAATGCAACAGATTGAGACGTTTAACCACTTTCTTTCAAACTTTTGCTGTTCGGGGATTTAGACAACATCCTCATTTAGGGCAATGCAGCATATAGAGCCATATATGCAACAAAATTAAAAAGTGAAGAGAACATTAAAATATCACATTTCCTAAATTTCACTTCTGTCCTAAAACACAGCCATGTTATCAAACATCCTCTATGTTTTCTAATAATGCTAACCCTAACCCTAGCTTAGGGTTTGGGCAGTTAGGGTTAGGGGTCAGATTTTCTTCAATGCAACCTAACACTCATTTAAGCAGAAAATAGAACTCAGGGCATCAAAATATTAGTCTGAAAAGACTTAGCAGCCTTGCCACAACAAACAAAATGTCTCTACCGTAATACAGTTTCATTTTTTGACAAGTATTCTGTTATTGGAAATTTTGTGTCGAATCGTAGTCTACACGAGCATGGTATCAGCCTTCAACAGCCTAGGAGTCTGGAAAACCCAAAACATTTCAGCTAGAACTCTAAAAATGGCAGTGCATTGATTGCCAAATGCAACAGATTGAGACGTTTAACCACTTTCTTTCAAACTTTTGCTGTTTGGGGATTTAGAAAACATCCTCATTTAGGGCAATGCAGCATATAGAGCCATATATGCAACAAAATTAAAAAGTGAAGTGAACATTAAAATAGCACATTTCCTAAATTTCACTTCTGTCCTAAAACACAGCCATGCTATCAAACATCCTCTATGTTTTCTAATAATGCTAACCCTAACCCTAGCTAAGGGTTTGGGCAGTTAGGGTTAGGGGTCAGATTTTCTTCAATGCAACCTAACACTCATTTAAGCAGAAAATAGAACTCAGGGCATCAAAATATTAGTGTGAAAAGACTTAGCAGTCTTGCCACAACAAACAAAATGTCTCTACCGTAGTACAGTTTCATTTTTTGACAAGTATTCTGTTATTGGAAATTTTGTGTCGAATTGTACTCTCCACGAGCATGGTATCAGCCTTCAACAGATTAGGAGTCTGGAAAACCCAAAACATTTCAGCTAGAACTGTAAAAATGGCAGTGCATTGATTGCCAAATGCAACAGATTGAGACGTTTAACCACTTTCTTTCAAACTTTTGCTGTTCGGGAATTTAGACAACATCCTCATTTAGGGCAATGCAGCATATAGAGCCATATATGCAACAAAATTAAAAAGTGAAGAGAACATTAAAATAGCACATTTCCTAAATTTCACTTCTGTCCTAAAACACAGCCATGTTATCAAACATCCTCTATGTTTTCTAATAATGCTAACCCTAACCCTAGCTTAGGGTTTGGGCAGTTAGGGTTAGGGGTCAGATTTTCTTCAATGCAACCTAACACTCATTTAAGCAGAAAATAGAACTCAGGGCATCAAAATATTTGTCTGAAAAGACTTAGCAGCCTTGCCACAACAAACAAAATGTCACTACCGTAGTACAGTTTCATTTTTTGACAAGTATTCTGTTATTAGAAATTTTGTGTCGAATCGTACTCTCCACGAGCATGGTATCAGCCTTCAACAGCCTAGGAGTCTGGAAAACCCAAAACATTTCAGCTAGAACTCTAAAAATGGCAGTGCATTGATTGCCAAATGCAACAGATTGAGACGTTTAACCACTTTCTTTCAAACTTTTGCTGTTTGGGGATTTAGACAACATCCTCATTTAGGGCAATGCAGCATATAGAGCCATATATGCAACAAAATTAAAAAGTGAAGTGAACATTAAAATAGCACATTTCCTAAATTTCACTTCTGTCCTAAAACACAGCCATGCTATCAATCATCCTCTAGGTTTTCTAATAATGCTAACCCTAACCCTAGCTAAGGGTTTGGGCAGTTAGGGTTAGGGGTCAGATTTTCTTCAATGCAACCTAACACTCATTTAAGCAGAAAATAGAACTCAGGGCATCAAAATATTAGTCTGAAAAGACTTAGCAGCCTTGCCACAACAAACAAAATGTCACTACTGTAGTACAGTTTCATTTTTTGACAAGTATTCTGTTATTGGAAATTTTGTGTCGAATCGTACTCTCCACGAGCATGGTATCAGCCTTCAACAGATCAGGAGTCTGGAAAACCCAAAATATTTCAGCTACAACTGTAAACATGGCAGTGCATTGATTGCCAAATGCAACAGATTGAGACGTTTAACCACTTTCTTTCAAACTTTTGCTGTTCGGGGATTTAGACAACATCCTCATTTAGGGCAATGCAGCATATAGAGCCATATATGCAACAAAATGAAAAAGTGAAGAGAACATTAAAATATCACATTTCCTAAATTTCACTTCTGTCCTAAAACACAGCCATGCCATCAAACATCCTCTATGTTTTCTAATAATGCTAACCCTAAACCTAGCTAAGGGTTTGGGCAGTTAGGGTTAGGGGTCAGATTTTCTTCAATGCAACCTAACACTCATTTAAGCAGAAAATAGAACTCAGGGCATCAAAATATTAGTCTGAAAAGACTTAGCAGCCTTGCCACAACAAACAAAATGTCTCTACTGTAGTACAGTTTCATTTTTTGACAAGTATTCTGTTATTGGAAATTTTGAGTCAAATTGTACTCTCCACGAGCATGGTATCAGCCTTCAACAGCCTAGGAGTCTGGAAAACCCAAAACATTTCAGCTGGAACTGTAAAAATGGCAGTGCATTGATTGCCAAATGCAACAGATTGAGACGTTTAACCACTTTCTTTCAAACTTTTGCTGTTCGGGGATTTAGACAACATCCTCATTTAGGGCAATGCAGCATATAGAGCCATATATGCAACAAAATTAAAAAGTGAAGAGAACATTAAAATAGCACATTTCCTAAATTTCACTTCTGTCCTCAAGCACAGCCATGCCATCAAACATCCTCTATGTTTTCTAATAATGCTAACCCTAACCCTAGCTTAGTTAGGGTTAGTTTTGGGCAGTTAGGGTTAGGGGTCAGATTTTCTTCAATGCAACCTAACACTCATTTAAGCAGAAAATAGAACTCAGGGCATCAAAATATTACTCTGAAAAGACATAGCAGCCTTGCCACAACAAACAAAATGTCTCTTCCGTAGTGCAGTTTCATTTTTTGAGAAGTATTCTGTTATTGGAAATTTTGTGTCGAATCGTAGTCTACACGAGCATGGTATCAGCCTTCACCAGCCTAGGAGTCTGGAAAACCCAAAACATTTCAGCTAGAACTGTAAAAATGGCAGTGCATTGATTGCAATTGCAACAGATTGAGACGTTTAACAACTTTCTTTCAAACTTTTGCTGTTCGGGGATTTAGACAACATCCTCATTTAGGGCAATGCAGCATATAGAGCCATATATGCAACAAAATTAAAAAGTGAACAGAACATTAAAATAGCACATTTCCTAAATTTCACTTCTGTCCTAAAACACAGCCATGCCATCAAACATCCTCTATGTTTTCTAATAATGCTAACCCTAACCCTAGCTTAGGGTTTGGGCAGTTAGGGTTAGGGGTCAGATTTTCTTCAATGCAACCTAACACTCATTTAAGCAGAAAATAGAACTCAGGGCATCAAAATATTTGTCTGAAAAGACTTAGCAGCCTTGCCACAACAAACAAAATGTCTCTACCGTAGTACAGTTTCATTTTTTGACAAGTATTCTGTTATTGGAAATTTTGTGTCGAATCGTAGTCTCCACAAGCATGGTATCAGCCTTCAACAGCCTAGGAGTCTGGAAAACCCAAAATATTACAGCTAGAACTGTAAAAATGGCAGTGCATTGATTGCCAAATGCAACAGATTGAGACGTTTAACCACTTTCTTTCAAACTTTTGCTGTTCGGGGATTTAGACAACATCCTCATTTAGGGCAATGCAGCATATAGAGCCATATATGTAACAAAATTAAAAAGTGAACAGAACATTAAAATATCACATTTCCTAAATTTCACTTCTGTCCTAAAACACAGCCATGTTATCAAACATCCTCTATGTTTTCTAATAATGCTAACCCTAACCCTAGCTTAGGGTTTGGGCAGTTAGGGTTAGGGGTCAGATTTTCTTCAATGCAACCTAACACTCATTTAAGCAGAAAATAGAACTCAGGGCATCAAAATATTAGTCTGAAAAGACTTAGCAGCCTTGCCACAACAAACAAAATGTCTCTACAGTAGTACAGTTTCATTTTTTGACAAGTATTCTGTTATTGGAAATTTTGTGTCGAATCGTACTCTCCACGAGCATGGTATCAGCCTTCAACAGATTAGGAGTCTGGAAAACCCAAAATATTTCAGCTACAACTGTAAACATGGCAGTGCATTGATTGCCAAATGCAACAGACTGAGACGTTTAACCACTTTCTTTCAAACTTTTGCTGTTCGGGGATTTAGACAACATCCTCATTTAGGGCAATGCAGCATATAGAGCCATATATGCAACAAAATTAAAAAGTGAAGAGAACATTAAAATATCACATTTCCTAAATTTCACTTCTGTCCTAAAACACAGCCATGTTATCAAACATCCTCTATGTTTTCTAATAATGCTAACCCTAACCCTAGCTTAGGGTTTGGGCAGTTAGGGTTAGGGGTCAGATTTTCTTCAATGCAACCTAACACTCATTTAAGCAGAAAATAGAACTCAGGGCATCAAAATATTAGTCTGAAAAGACTTAGCAGCCTTGCCACAACAAACAAAATGTCACTACTGTAGTACAGTTTCATTTATTGAAAGTATTCTGTTATTGGAAATTTTGTGTCGAATCGTACTCTCCACGAGCATGGTATCAGCCTTCAACAGATTAGGAGTCTGGAAAACCCAAAATATTTCAGCTACAACTGTAAACATGGCAGTGCATTGATTGCCAAATGCAACAGATTGAGACGTTTAACCACTTTCTTTCAAACTTTTGCTGTTCGGGGATTTAGACAACATCCTCATTTAGGGCAATGCAGCATATAGAGCCATATATGCAACAAAATTAAAAAGTGAAGAGAACATTAAAATATCACATTTCCTAAATTTCACTTCTGTCCTAAAACACAGCCATGCCATCAAACATCCTCTATGTTTTCTAATAATGCTAACCCTAACCCTAGCTAATGGTTTGGGCAGTTAGGGTTAGGGGTTAGATTTTCTTCAATGCAACCTAACACTCATTTAAGCAGAAAATAGAACTCAGGGCATCAAAATATTAGTCTGATAGACTTAGCAGCCTTGCCACAAGAAACAAAATGTCTCTACCGTAGTACAGTTTCATTTTTTGACAAGTATTCTGTTATTGGAAATTTTGTGTCGAATTGTACTCTCCACGAGCATGGTATCAGCCTTCAACAGATTAGGAGTCTGGAAAACCCAAAATATTTCAGCTACAACTGTAAACATGGCAGTGCATTGATTGCCAAATGCAACAGATTGAGACGTTTAACCACTTTCTTTCAAACTTTTGCTGTTCGGGGATTTAGACAACATCCTCATTTAGGGCAATGCAGCATATAGAGCCATATATGCAACAAAATTAAAAAGTGAAGAGAACATTAAAATATCACATTTCCTAAATTTCACTTCTGTCCTAAAACACAGCCATGTTATCAAACATCCTCTATGTTTTCTAATAATGCTAACCCTAACCCTAGCTTAGGGTTTGGGCAGTTAGGGTTAGGGGTCAGATTTTCTTCAATGCAACCTAACACTCATTTAAGCAGAAAATAGAACTCAGGGCATCAAAATATTAGTCTGAAAAGACTTAGCAGCCTTGCCACAACAAACAAAATGTCTCTACCGTAGTACAGTTTCATTTTTTGACAAGTATTCTGTTATTGGAAATTTTGTGTCGAATCGTAGTCTACACGAGCATGGTATCAGCCTTCAACAGCCTAGGAGTCTGGAAAACCCAAAACATTTCAGCTAGAACTCTAAAAATGGCAGTGCATTGATTGCCAAATGCAACAGATTGAGACGTTTAACCACTTTCTTTCAAACTTTTGCTGTTCGGGAATTTAGACAACATCCTCATTTAGGGCAATGCAGCATATAGAGCCATATATGCAACAAAATTAAAAAGTGAAGAGAACATTAAAATAGTACATTTCCTAAATTTCACTTCTGTCCTAAAACACAGCCATGTCATCAAACATCCTCTATGTTTTCTAATAATGCTAACCCTAACCCTAGCTAACGGTTTGGGCAGTTAGGGTTAGGGGTCAGATTTTCTTCAATGCAACCTAACACTCATTTAAGCAGAAAATAGAACTCAGGGCATCAAAATATTAGTCTGAAAAGACTTAGCAGCCTTGCCACAACAAACAAAATGTCACTACTGTAGTACAGTTTCATTTTTTGACAAGTATTCTGTTATTGGAAATTTTTTGTCGAATCGTACTCTCCACGAGCATGGTATCAGCCTTCAACAGATCAGGAGTCTGGAAAACCCAAAATATTTCAGCTACAACTGTAAACATGGCAGTGCATTGATTGCCAAATGCAACAGATTGAGACGTTTAACCACTTTCTTTCAAACTTTTGCTGTTCGGGGATTTAGACAACATCCTCATTTAGGGCAATGCAGCATATAGAGCCATATATGCAACAAAATTAAAAAGTGAAGAGAACATTAAAATAGCACATTTCCTAAATTTCACTTCTGTCCTAAAGCACAGCCATGCCATCAAACATCCTCTATGTTTTCTAATAATGCTAACCCTAACCCTAGCTTAGGGTTTGGGCAGTTAGGGTTATGGGTCAGATTTTCTTCAATGCAACCTAACACTCATTTAAGCAGAAAATAGAACTCAGGGCATCAAAATATTTGTCTGAAAAGACTTAGCAGCCTTGCCACAACAAACAAAATGTCACTACCGTAGTACAGTTTCATTTTTTGACAAGTATTCTGTTATTGGAAATTTTGTATCGAATCGTACTCCCGACGAGCATGGTATCAGCCTTCAACAGATTAGGAGTCTGGAAAACCCAAAATATTTCAGCTACAACTGTAAACATGGCAGTGCATTGATTGCCAAATGCAACAGATTGAGACGTTTAACCACTTTCTTTCAAACTTTTGCTGTTCGGGGATTTAGACAACATCCTCATTTAGGGCAATGCAGCATATAGAGCCATATATGCAACAAAATTAAAAAGTGAAGAGAACATTAAAATATCACATTTCCTAAATTTCACTTCTGTCCTAAAACACAGCCATGTTATCAAACATCCTCTATGTTTTCTAATAATGCTAACCCTAACCCTAGCTTAGGGTTTGGGCAGTTAGGGTTAGGGGTCAGATTTTCTTCAATGCAACCTAACACTCATTTAAGCAGAAAATAGAACTCAGGGCATCAAAATATTAGTCTGAAAAGACTTAGCAGCCTTGCCACAACAAACAAAATGTCTCTACCGTAGTACAGTTTCATTTTTTGACAAGTATTCTGTTATTGGAAATTTTGTGTCGAATCGTAGTCTACACGAGCATGGTATCAGCCTTCAACAGCCTAGGAGTCTGGAAAACCCAAAACATTTCAGCTAGAACTCTAAAAATGGCAGTGCATTGATTGCCAAATGCAACAGATTGAGACGTTTAACCACTTTCTTTCAAACTTTTGCTGTTCGGGAATTTAGACAACATCCTCATTTAGGGCAATGCAGCATATAGAGCCATATATGCAACAAAATTAAAAAGTGAAGAGAACATTAAAATAGCACATTTCCTAAATTTCACTTCTGTCCTAAAACACAGCCATGTCATCAAACATCCTCTATGTTTTCTAATAATGCTAACCCTAACCCTAGCTAACGGTTTGGGCAGTTAGGGTTAGGGGTCAGATTTTCTTCAATGCAACCTAACACTCATTTAAGCAGAAAATAGAACTCAGGGCATCAAAATATTAGTCTGAAAAGACTTAGCAGCCTTGCCACAACAAACAAAATGTCTCTACCGTAGTACAGTTTCATTTTTTGACAAGTATTCTGTTATTGGAAATTTTGTGTCGAATCGTAGTCTACACGAGCATGGTATCAGCCTTCAACAGCCTAGGAGTCTGGAAAACCCAAAACATTTCAGCTAGAACTCTAAAAATGGCAGTGCATTGATAGCCAAATGCAACAGATTGAGACGTTTAACCACTTTCTTTCAAACTTTTGCTGTTCGGGAATTCAGACAACATCCTCCTTTAGGGCAATGCAGCATATAGAGCCATATATGCAACAAAATTAAAAAGTGAAGAGAACATTAAAATAGCACATTTCCTAAATTTCACTTCTGACCTAAAACACAGCCATGCCATCAAACATCCTCTATGTTTTCTAATAATGCTAACCCTAACCCTAGCTAAGGGTTTGGGCAGTTAGGGTTAGGGGTCAGATTTTCTTCAATGCAACCTAACACTCATTTAAGCAGAAAATAGAACTCAGGGCATCAAAATATTAGTCTGAAAAGACTTAGCAGCCTTGCCACAACAAACAAAATGTCTCTACTGTAGTACAGTTTCATTTTTTGAAAGTATTCTGTTATTGGAAATTTTGTGTCGAATCGTACTCTCCACGAGCATGGTATCTGCCTTCAACAGATTAGGAGTCTGGAAAACCCAAAACATTTCAGCTAGAACTGTAAAAATGGCAGTGCATTGATTGACAAATGCAACAGATTGAGACGTTTAACCACTTTCTTTCAAACTTTTGCTGTTCGGGAATTTAGACAACATCCTCATTTAGGGCAATGCAGCATATAGAGCCATATATGCAACAAAATTAAAAAGTGAAGAGAACATTAAAATAGCACATTTCGTAAATTTCACTTCTGTCCTAAAGCACAGCCATGCCATCAAACATCCTCTATGTTTTCTAATAATGCTAACCCTAACCCTAGCTTAGTTAGGGTTAGGTTTGGGCAGTTAGGGTTAGGGGTCAGATTTTCTTCAATGCAACCTAACACTCATTTAAGCAGAAAATACAACTCAGGGCATCAAAATATTAGTCTGAAAAGAATTAGCAGCCTTGCCACAACAAACAAAATGTCTCTTCCGTAGTGCAGTTTCATTTTTTGAGAAGTATTCTGTTATTGGAAATTTTGTGTCGAATCGTAGTCTACATGAGCATGGTATCAGCCTTCACCAGCCTAGGAGTCTGGAAAACCCAAAACATTTCAGCTAGAACCGTAAAAATGGCAGTGCATTGATTGCCAATTGCAACAGATTGAGACGTTTAACCACTTTCTTTCAAACTTTTGCTGTTCGGGGATTTAGACAACATCCTCATTTAGGGCAATGCAGCATATAGAGCCATATATGCAACAAAATTAAAAAGTGAACAGAACATTAAAATATCACATTTCCTAAATTTCACTTCTGTCCTAAAACACAGCCATGTTATCAAACATCCTCTATGTTTTCTAATAATGCTAACCCTAACCCTAGCTTAGGGTTTGGGCAGTTAGGGTTAGGGGTCAGATTTTCTTCAATGCAACCTAACACTCATTTAAGCAGAAAATAGAACTCAGGGCATCAAAATATTTGTCTGAAAAGACTTAGCAGCCTTGCCACAACAAACAAAATGTCTCTACCGTAGTACAGTTTCATTTTTTCACAAGTATTCTGTTATTCGAAATTTTGTGTCGAATCGTAGTCTCCACAAGCATGGTATCAGCCTTCAACAGATTAGGAGTCTGGAAAACCCAAAATATTTCAGCTACAACTGAAAACATGGCAGTGCATTGATAGCCAAATGCAACAGATTGAGACGTTTAACCACTTTCTTTCAAACTTTTGCTGTTCGGGGATTTAGACAACATCCTCATTTAGGGCAATGCAGGATATAGAGCCATATATGCAACAAAATTAAAAAGTGAAGAGAACATTAAAATATCACATTTCCTAAATTTCACTTCTGTCCTAAAACACAGCCATGTTATCAAACATCCTCTATGTTTTCTAATAATGCTAACCCTAACCCTAGCTTAGGGTTTGGGCAGTTAGGGTTAGGGGTCAGATTTTCTTCAATGCAACCTAACACTCATTTAAGCAGAAAATAGAACTCAGGGCATCAAAATATTAGTCTGAAAAGACTTAGCAGCCTTGCCACAACAAACAAAATGTCTCTACCGTAGTACAGTTTCATTTTTTGACAAGTACTCTGTTATTGGAAATTTTGTGTCGAATAGTACTCTCCACGAGCATGGTATCAGCCTTCAAGAGATTAGGAGTCTGGAAAACCCAAAACATTTCAGCTAGAACTGTAAAAATGGCACTGCATTGATTGACAAATGCAACAGATTGAGACGTTTAACCACTTTCTTTCAAACTTTTGCTGTTCGGGGATTTAGACAACATCCTCATTTAGGGCAATGCAGCATATAGAGCCATATATGCAACAAAATTAAAAAGTGAAGAGAACATTAAAATAGCACATTTCCTAAATTTCACTTCTGTCCTAAAACACAGCCATGCTATCAGACATCCTCTATGTTTTCTAATAATTCTAACACTAACCCTAGCTATGGGTTTGGGCAGTTAGGGTTAGGGGTCAGATTTTCTTCAATGCAACCTAACACTCATTTAAGCAGAAAATAGAACTCAGGGCATCAAAATATTAGTCTGAAAAGACTTAGCAGCCTTGCCACAACAAACAAAATGTCTCTACTGTAGTACAGTTTCATTTTTTGACAAGTATTCTGTTATTGGAAATTTTGAGTCAAATTGTACTCTCTACGAGCATGGTATCAGCCTTCAACAGCCTAAGAGTCTGGAAAACCCAAAACATTTCAGCTAGAACTGTAAAAATGGCAGTGCATTGATTGCCAAATGCAACAGATTGAGACGTTTAACCACTTTCTTTCAAACTTTTGCTGTTCGGGGATTTAGACAACATCCTCATTTAGGGCAATGCAGCATATAGAGCCATATATGCAACAAAATTAAAAAGTGAAGAGAACATTAAAATAGCACATTTCCTAAATTTCACTTCTGTCCTAAAGCACAGCCATGCCATCAAACATCCTCTATGTTTTCTAATAATGCTAACCCTAACCCTAGCTTAGTTAGGGTTAGTTTTGGGCAGTTAGGCTTAGGGGTCAGATTTTCTTCAATGCAACCTAACACTCATTTAAGCAGAAAATAGAACTCAGGGCATCAAAATATTAGTCTGAAAAGACTTAGCAGCCTTGCCACAACAAACAAAATGTCTCTACCGTAGTACAGTTTCATTTTTTGACAAGTATTCTGTTATTGGAAATTTTGTGTCGAATCGTAGTCTACACGAGCATGGTATCAGCCTTCAACAGCCTAGGAGTCTGGAAAACCCAAAACATTTTAGCTAGAACTATAAAAATGGCAGTGCATTGATTGCCAAATGCAACAGATTGAGACGTTTAACCACTTTCTTTCAAACTTTTGCTGTTCGGGAATTCAGACAACATCCTCCTTTAGGGCAATGCAGCATATACAGCCATATATGCAACAAAATTAAAAAGTGAAGAGAACATTAAAATAGCACATTTCCTAAATTTCACTTCTGACCTAAAACACAGCCATGCCATCAAACATCCTCTATGTTTTCTAATAATGCTAACCCTAACCCTAGCTAAGGGTTTGGGCAGTTAGGGTTAGGGGTCAGATTTTCTTCAATGCAACCTAACACTCATTTAAGCAGAAAATAGAACTCAGGGCATCAAAATATTAGTCTGAAAAGACTTAGCAGCCTTGCCACAACAAACAAAATGTCTCTACTGTAGTACAGTTTCATTTTTTGAAAGTATTCTGTTATTGGAAATTTTGTGTCGAATCGTACTCTCCACGAGAATGGTATCAGCCTTCAACAGATTAGGAGTCTGGTAAACCCAAAATATTTCAGCTACAACTGTAAACATGGCAGTGCATTGATTGCCAAATGCAACAGATTGAGACGTTTAACCACTTTCTTTCAAACTTTTGCTGTTCGGGGATTTAGACAACATCCTCATTTAGGGCAATGCAGCATATAGAGCCATATATGCAACAAAATTAAAAAGTGAAGAGAACATTAAAATATCACATTTCCTAAATTTCACTTCTGTCCTAAAACACAGCCATGTTATCAAACATCCTCTATGTTTTCTAATAATGCTAACCCTAACCCTAGCTTAGGGTTTGGGCAGTTAGGGTTAGGGGTCAGATTTTCTTCAATGCAACCTAACACTCATTTAAGCAGAAAATAGAACTCAGGGCATCAAAATATTAGTCTGAAAAGACTTAGCAGCCTTGCCACAACAAACAAAATGTCTCTACCGTAGTACAGTTTCATTTTTTGACAAGTACTCTGTTATTGGAAATTTTGTGTCGAATAGTACTCTCCACGAGCATGGTATCAGCCTTCAAGAGATTAGGAGTCTGGAAAACCCAAAACATTTCAGCTAGAACTGTAAAAATGGCAGTACATTGATTGACAAATGCAACAGATTGAGACGTTTAACCACTATCTTTCAAACTTTTGCTGTTCGGGGATTTAGACAACATCCTCATTTAGGGCAATGCAGCATATAGAGCCATATATGCAACAAAATTAAAAAGTGAAGAGAACATTAAAATAGCACATTTCCTAAATTTCACTTCTGTCCTAAAACACAGCCATGCTATCAGACATCCTCTATGTTTTCTAATAATTCTAACACTAACCCTAGCTATGGGTTTGGGCAGTTAGGGTTAGGGGTCAGATTTTCTTCAATGCAACCTAACACTCATTTAAGCAGAAAATAGAACTCAGGGCATCAAAATATTAGTCTGAAAAGACTTAGCAGCCTTGTCACAACAAACAAAATGTCTCTACCGTAGTACAGTTTCATTTTTTGACAAGTATTCTGTTATTGGAAATGTTGTGTCGAATCGTACTCTCCACGAGCATGGTATCAGCCTTCAACAGATTAGGAGTCTGGAAAACCCAAAATATTTCAGCTACAACTGTAAACATGGCAGTGCATTGATTGCCAAATGCAACAGATTGAGACGTTTAACCACTTTCTTTCAAACTTTTGCTGTACGGGAATTTAGACAACATCCTCATTTAGGGCAATGCAGCATATAGAGCCATATATGCAACAAAATTAAAAAGTGAAGAGAACATTAAAATAGCACATTTCCTAAATTTCACTTCTGTCCTAAAGCACAGCCATGCCATCAAACATCCTCTATGTTTTCTAATAATGCTAACCCTAACCCTAGCTTAGTTAGGGTTAGGTTTGGGCAGTTAGGGTTAGGGGTCAGATTTTCTTCAATGCAACCTAACACTCATTTAAGCAGAAAATAGAACTCAGGGCATCAAAATATTAGTCTGAAAAGAATTAGCAGCCTTGCCACAACAAACAAAATGTCTCTTCCGTAGTGCAGTTTCATTTTTTGAGAAGTATTCTGTTATTGGAAATTTTGTGTCGAATCGTAGTCTACATGAGCATGGTATCAGCCTTCACCAGCCTAGGAGTCTGGAAAACCCAAAACATTTCAGCTAGAACCGTAAAAATGGCAGTGCATTGATTGCCAATTGCAACAGATTGAGACGTTTAACCACTTTCTTTCAAACTTTTGCTGTTCGGGGATTTAGACAACATCCTCATTTAGGGCAATGCAGCATATAGAGCCATATATGCAACAAAATTAAAAAGTGAACAGAACATTAAAATATCACATTTCCTAAATTTCACTTCTGTCCTAAAACACAGCCATGTTATCAAACATCCTCTATGTTTTCTAATAATGCTAACCCTAACCCTAGCTTAGGGTTTGGGCAGTTAGGGTTAGGGGTCAGATTTTCTTCAATGCAACCTAACACTCATTTAAGCAGAAAATAGAACTCAGGGCATCAAAATATTTGTCTGAAAAGACTTAGCAGCCTTTCCACAACAAACAAAATGTCTCTACCGTAGTACAGTTTCATTTTTTGACAAGTATTCTGTTATTCGAAATTTTGTGTCGAATCGTAGTCTCCACAAGCATGGTATCAGCCTTCAACAGCCTAGGAGTCTGGAAAACCCAAAATATTTCAGCTAGAACTGTAAAAATGGCAGTGCATTGATTGCCACATGCAACAGATTGAGACGTTTAACCACTTTCTTTCAAACTTTTGCTGTTCGGGGATTTAGACAACATCCTCATTTAGGGCAATGCAGCATATAGAGCCATATATGCAACAAAATTAAAAAGTGAAGAGAACATTAAAATAGCACATTTCCTAAATTTCACTTCTGTCCTAAAACACAGCCATGCCATCAAACATCCTCTATGTTTTCTAATAATGCTAACCCTAACCCTAGCTAAGGGTTTGGGCAGTTAGGGTTAGGGGTCAGATTTTCTTCAATGCAACCTAACACTCATTTAAGCAGAAAATAGAACTCAGGGCATCAAAATATTAGTCTGAAAAGACTTAGCAGCCTTGCCACAACAAACAAAATGTCACTACCGTAGTACAGTTTCATTTTTTGACAAGTATTCTGTTATTGGAAATTTTATGTCGAATCGTACTCTCCACAAGCATGGTATCAGCCTTCAACAGATTAGGAGTCTGGAAAACCCAAAACATTTCAGCTAGAACTGTAAAAATGGCAGTGCATTGATTGACAAATGCAACAGATTGAGACGTTTAACCACTTTCTTTCAAACTTTTGCTGTTCTGGGATTTAGACAACATCCTCATTTAGGGCAATGCAGCATATAGAGCCATATATGCAACAAAATTAAAAAGTGAAGAGAACATTAAAATAGCACATTTCCTAAATTTCACTTCTGTCCTAAAGCACAGCCATGCCATCAAACATCCTCTATGTTTTCTAATAATGCTAACCCTAACCCTAGCTTAGTTAGGGTTAGTTTTGGGCAGTTAGGGTTAGGGGTCAGATTTTCTTCAATGCAACCTAACACTCATTTAAGCAGAAAATAGAACTCAGGGCATCAAAATATTAGTCTGAAAAGACTTAGCAGCCTTGCCACAACAAACAAAATGTCTCTTCCGTAGTGCAGTTTCATTTTTTGAGAAGTATTCTGTTATTGGAAATTTTGTGTCGAATCGTAGTCTACATGAGCATGGTATCAGCCTTCACCAGCCTAGGAGTCTGGAAAACCCAAAACATTTCAGCTAGAACCGTAAAAATGGCAGTGCATTGATTGCCAATTGCAACAGATTGAGACGTTTAACCACTTTCTTTCAAACTTTTGCTGTTCGGGGATTTAGACAACATCCTCATTTAGGGCAATGCAGCATATAGAGCCATATATGCAACAAAATTAAAAAGTGAAGAGAACATTAAAATATCACATTTCCTAAATTTCACTTCTGTCCTAAAACACAGCCATGTTATCAAACATCCTCTATGTTTTCTAATAATGCTAACTCTAACCCTAGCTTAGTTAGGGTTAGTTTTGGGCAGTTAGGGTTAGGGATCAGATTTTCTTCAATGCAACCTAACACTCATTTAAGCAGAAAATAGAACTCAGGGCATCAAAATATTAGTCTGAAAAGACTTAGCAGCCTTGCCACAACAAACAAAATGTCTCTTCCGTAGTGCAGTTTCATTTTTTGACAAGTATTCTGTTATTGGAGATTTTGTGTCGAATCGTAGTCTACACGAGCATGGTATCAGCCTTCAACAGCCTAGGAGTCTGGAAAACCCAAAACATTTCAGCTAGAATTGTAAAAATGGCAGTGCATTGATTGCCAATTGCAACAGATTGAGACGTTTAACCACTTTCTTTCAAACTTTTGCTGTTCGGGGATTTAGACAACATCCTCATTTAGGGCAATGCAGCATATAGAGCCATATATGCAACAAAATTAAAAAGTGAAGAGAACATTAAAAAAGCACATTTCCTAAATTTCACTTCTGTCCTAAAACACAGCCATGCCATCAAACATCCTCTATGTTTTCTAATAATGCTAACCCTAACCCTAGCTAAGGGTTTGGGCAGTTAGGGTTAGGGGTCAGATTTTCTTCAATGCAACCTAACACTCATTTAAGCAGAAAATAGAACTCAGGGCATCAAAATATTAGTCTGAAAAGACTTAGCAGCTTTGCCACAACAAACAAAATGTCTCTACCGCAGTACAGTTTCATTTTTTGACAAGTATTCTGTTATTGGAAATTTTGTGTCGAATCGTACTCTCCACGAGCATGGTATCAGCCTTCAACAGATTAGGAGTCTGGAAAACCCAAAACATTTCAGCTAGAACTGTAAAAATGGCAGTGCATTGATTGCCAAATGCAACAGATTGAGATGTTTAACCACTTTCTTTCAAACTTTTGCTGTTCGGGGATTTAGACAACATCCTCATTTAGGGCAATGGAGCATATAGAGCCATATATGCAACAAAATTAAAAAGTGAAGAGAACATTAAAATATCACATTTCCTAAATTTCACTTCTGTCCTAAAACACAGCCATGTTATCAAACATCCTCTATGTTTTCTAATAATGCTAACCCTAACCCTAGCTTAGGGTTTGGGCAGTTAGGGTTAGGGGTCAGATTTTCTTCAATGCAACCTAACACTCATTTAAGCAGAAAATAGAACTCAGGGCATCAAAATATTAGTCTGAAAAGACTTAGCAGCCTTGCCACAACAAACAAAATGTCTCTACCGTAGTACAGTTTCATTTTTTGACAAGTACTCTGTTATTGGAAATTTTGTGTCGAATAGTACTCTCCACGAGCATGGTATCAGCCTTCAAGAGATTAGGAGTCTGGAAAACCCAAAACATTTCAGCTAGAACTGTAAAAATGGCAGTGCATTGATTGACAAATGCAACAGATTGAGACGTTTAACCACTATCTTTCAAACTTTTGCTGTTCGGGGATTTAGACAACATCCTCATTTAGGGCAATGCAGCATATAGAGCCATATATGCAACAAAATTAAAAAGTGAAGAGAACATTAAAATAGCACATTTCCTAAATTTCACTTCTGTCCTAAAACACAGCCATGCTATCAGACATCCTCTATGTTTTCTAATAATTCTAACACTAACCCTAGCTATGGGTTTGGGCAGTTAGGGTTAGGGGTCAGATTTTCTTCAATGCAACCTAACACTCATTTAAGCAGAAAATAGAACTGAGGGCATCAAAATATTAGTCTGAAAAGACTTAGCAGCCTTGCCACAACAAACAAAATGTCTCTACCGTAGTACAGTTTCATTTTTTGACAAGTATTCTGTTATTGGAAATTTTCTGTCGAATCGTAGTCTCCACGAGCATGGTATCAGCCTTCAACAGATTAGGAGTCTGGAAAACCCAAAACATTTCAGCTACAACTGTAAAAATGGCAGTGCATTGATTGCCAAATGCAACAGATTGAGATGTTTAACCACTTTCTTTCAAACTTTTGCTGTTCGGGGATTTAGACAACATCCTCATTTAGGGCAATGCAGCATATAGAGCCATATATGCAACAAAATTAAAAAGTGAAGAGAACATTAAAATATCACATTTCCTAAATTTCACTTCTGTCCTAAAACACAGCCATGTTATCAAACATCCTCTATGTTTTCTAATAATGCTAACTCTAACCCTAGCTTAGTTAGGGTTAGTTTTGGGCAGTTAGGGTTAGGGGTCAGATTTTCTTCAATGCAACCTAACACTCATTTAAGCAGAAAATAGAACTCAGGACATCAAAATATTAGTCTGAAAAGACTTAGCAACCTTGCCACAACAAACAAAATGTCTCTTCCGTTGTGCAGTTTCATTTTTTGACAAGTATTCTGTTATTGGAGATTTTGTGTCGAATCGTAGTCTACACGAGCATGGTATCAGCCTTCAACAGCCTAGGAGTCTGGAAAACCCAAAACATTTCAGCTAGAATTGTAAAAATGGCAGTGCATTGATTGCCAATTGCAACAGATTGAGACGTTTAACCACTTTCTTTCAAACTTTTGCTGTTCGGGGATTTAGACAACATCCTCATTTAGGGCAATGCAGTATATGGAGCCATATATGCAACAAAATTAAAAAGTGAAGAGAACATTAAAATATCACATTTCCTAAATTTCACTTCTGTCCTAAAACACAGCCATGCCATCAAACATCCTCTATGTTTTCTAATAATGCTAACCCTAACCCTAGCTAAGGGTTTGGGCAGTTAGGGTTAGGGGTCAGATTTTCTTCAATGCAACCTAACACTCATTTAAGCAGAAAATAGAACTCAGGGCATCAAAATATTAGTCTGAAAAGACTTAGCAGCTTTGCCACAACAAACAAAATGTCTCTACCGTAGTACAGTTTCATTTTTTGACAAGTATTCTGTTATTGGAAATTTTGTGTCGAATCGTACTCTCCACGAGCATGGTATCAGCCTTCAACAGATTAGGAGTCTGGAAAACCCAAAACATTTCAGCTAGAACTGTAAAAATGGCAGTGCATTGATTGCCAAATGCAACAGATTGAGATGTTTAACCACTTTCTTTCAAACTTTTGCTGTTCGGGGATTTAGACAACATCCTCATTTAGGGCAATGCAGCATATAGAGCCATATATGCAACAAAATTAAAAAGTGAAGAGAACATTAAAATATCACATTTCCTAAATTTCACTTCTGTCCTAAAACACAGCCATGTTATCAAACATCCTCTATGTTTTCTAATAATGCTAACTCTAACCCTAGCTTAGTTAGGGTTAGTTTTGGGCAGTTAGGGTTAGGGGTCAGATTTTCTTCAATGCAACCTAACACTCATTTAAGCAGAAAATAGAACTCAGGGCATCAAAATATTAGTCTGAAAAGACTTAGCAGCCTTGCCACAACAAACAAAATGTCTCTTCCGTAGTGCAGTTTCATTTTTTGACAAGTATTCTGTTATTGGAGATTTTGTGTCGAATCGTAGTCTACACGAGCATGGTATCAGCCTTCAACAGCCTAGGAGTCTGGAAAACCCAAAACATTTCAGCTAGAATTGTAAAAATGGCAGTGCATTGATTGCCAATTGCAACAGATTGAGACGTTTAACCACTTTCTTTCAAACTTTTGCTGTTCGGGGATTTAGACAACATCCTCATTTAGGGCAATGCCGCATATAGAGCCATATATGCAACAAAATTAAAAAGTGAAGAGAACATTAAAATAGCACATTTCCTAAATTTCACTTCTGTCCTAAAACACAGCCATGCCATCAAACATCCTCTATGTTTTCTAATAATGCTAACCCTAACCCTAGCTAAGGGTTTGGGCAGTTAGGGTTAGGGGTCAGATTTTCTTCAATGCAACCTAACACTCCTTTAAGCAGAAAATAGAACTCAGGGCATCAAAATATTAGTCTGATAGACTTAGCAGCCTTGCCACAACAAACAAAATGTCTCTACTGTAGTACAGTTTCATTTTTTGACAAGTACTCTGTTATTGGAAATTTTGTGTCGAATCGTACTCTCCACGAGCATGGTATCAGCCTTCAACAGATTAGGAGTCTGGAAAACCCAAAACATTTCAGCTAGAACTGTAAAAATGGCAGTGCATTGATTGACAAATGCAACAGATTGAGACGTTTAACCACTTTCTTTCAAGCTTTTGCTGTTCGGGGATTTAGACAACATCCTCATTTAGGGCAATGCAGCATATAGAGCCATATATGCAACAAAATTAAAAAGTGAAGAGAACATTAAAATATCACATTTCCTAAATTTCACTTCTGTCCTAAAACACAGCCATGTTATCAAACATCCTCTATGTTTTCTAATAATGCTAACTCTAACCCTAGCTTAGTTAGGGTTAGTTTTGGGCAGTTAGGGTTAGGGGTCAGATTTTCTTCAATGCAACCTAACACTCATTTAAGCAGAAAATAGAACTCAGGACATCAAAATATTAGTCTGAAAAGACTTAGCAACCTTGCCACAACAAACAAAATGTCTCTTCCGTAGTGCAGTTTCATTTTTTGACAAGTATTCTGTTATTGGAGATTTTGTATCGAATCGTAGTCTACACGAGCATGGTATCAGCCTTCAACAGCCTAGGAGTCTGGAAAACCCAAAACATTTCAGCTAGAATTGTAAAAATGGCAGTGCATTGATTGCCAATTGCAACAGATTGAGACGTTTAACCACTTTCTTTCAAACTTTTGCTGTTCGGGGATTTAGACAACATCCTCATTTAGGGCAATGCAGTATATGGAGCCATATATGCAACAAAATTAAAAAGTGAAGAGAACATTAAAATATCACATTTCCTAAATTTCACTTCTGTCCTAAAACACAGCCATGCCATCAAACATCCTCTATGTTTTCTAATAATGCTAACCCTAACCCTAGCTAAGGGTTTGGGCAGTTAGGGTTAGGGGTCAGATTTTCTTCAATGCAACCTAACACTCATTTAAGCAGAAAATAGAACTCAGGGCATCAAAATATTAGTCTGAAAAGACTTAGCAGCTTTGCCACAACAAACAAAATGTCTCTACCGTAGTA
This sequence comes from Atractosteus spatula, assembly GCF_055471065.1. NCBI lineage: Eukaryota > Metazoa > Chordata > Actinopteri > Semionotiformes > Lepisosteidae > Atractosteus > Atractosteus spatula. The sequence goes on along the minus strand of NC_142720.1, from coordinate 8,358,204 downwards.
CAGTTTCATTTTTTGACAAGTATTCTGTTATTGGAAATTTTGTGTCGAATCGTACTCTCCACGAGCATGGTATCAGCCTTCAACAGATTAGGAGTCTGGAAAACCCAAAACATTTCAGCTAGAACTGTAAAAATGGCAGTGCATTGATTGCCAAATGCAACAGATTGAGATGTTTAACCACTTTCTTTCAAACTTTTGCTGTTCGGGGATTTAGACAACATCCTCATTTAGGGCAATGCAGCATATAGAGCCATATATGCAACAAAATTAAAAAGTGAAGAGAACATTAAAATATCACATTTCCTAAATTTCACTTCTGTCCTAAAACACAGCCATGTTATCAAACATCCTCTATGTTTTCTAATAATGCTAACTCTAACCCTAGCTTAGTTAGGGTTAGTTTTGGGCAGTTAGGGTTAGGGGTCAGATTTTCTTCAATGCAACCTAACACTCATTTAAGCAGAAAATAGAACTCAGGGCATCAAAATATTAGTCTGAAAAGACTTAGCAGCCTTGCCACAACAAACAAAATGTCTCTTCTGTAGTGCAGTTTCATTTTTTGACAAGTATTCTGTTATTGGAGATTTTGTGTCGAATCGTAGTCTACACGAGCATGGTATCAGCCTTCAACAGCCTAGGAGTCTGGAAAACCCAAAACATTTCAGCTAGAATTGTAAAAATGGCAGTGCATTGATTGCCAATTGCAACAGATTGAGACGTTTAACCACTTTCTTTCAAACTTTTGCTGTTCGGGGATTTAGACAACATCCTCATTTAGGGCAATGCAGCATATAGAGCCATATATGCAACAAAATTAAAAAGTGAAGAGAACATTAAAATAGCACATTTCCTAAATTTCACTTCTGTCCTAAAACACAGCCATGCCATCAAACATCCTCTATGTTTTCTAATAATGCTACCCTAACCCTAGCTAAGGGTTTGGGCAGTTAGGGTTAGGGGTCAGATTTTCTTCAATGCAACCTAACACTCCTTTAAGCAGAAAATAGAACTCAGGGCATCAAAATATTAGTCTGATAGACTTAGCAGCCTTGCCACAACAAACAAAATGTCTCTACTGTAGTACAGTTTCATTTTTTGACAAGTACTCTGTTATTGGAAATTTTGTGTCGAATCGTACTCTCCACGAGCATGGTATCAGCCTTCAACAGATTAGGAGTCTGGAAAACCCAAAACATTTCAGCTAGAACTGTAAAAATGGCAGTGCATTGATTGACAAATGCAACAGATTGAGACGTTTAACCACTTTCTTTCAAGCTTTTGCTGTTCGGGGATTTAGACAACATCCTCATTTAGGGCAATGCAGCATATAGAGCCATATATGCAACAAAATTAAAAAGTGAAGAGAACATTAAAATAGCACATTTCCTAAATTTCACTTCTGTCCTAAAGCACAGCCATGCCATCAAACATCCTCTATGTTTTCTAATAATGCTAACCCTAACCCTAGCTTAGTTAGGGTTAGTTTTGGGCAGTTAGGGTTAGGGGTCAGATTTTTTTCAATACAACCTAACACTCATTTAAGCAGAAAATAGAACTCAGGGCATCAAAATATTAGTCTGAAAAGACTTAGCAGCCTTGCCACAACAAACAAAATGTCACTTCCGTAGTGCAGTTTCATTTTTTGACATGTATTCTGTTATTGGAAATTTTGTGTCGAATCGTAGTCTACACGAGCATGGTATCAGCCTTCACCAGCCTAGGAGTCTGGAAAACCCAAAACATTTCAGCTAGAACTGTAAAAATGGCAGTGCATTGATTGCCAATTGCAACAGATTGAGACGTTTAACCACTTTCTTTCAAACTTTTGCTGTTCGGGGATTTAGACAACATCCTCATTTAGGGCAATGCAGCATATAGAGCCATATATGCAACAAAATTAAAAAGTGAAGAGAACATTAAAATAGCACATTTCCTAAATTTCACTTCTGTCCTAAAACACAGCCATGCCATCAAACATCCTCTATGTTTTCTAATAATGCTAACCCTAACCCTAGCTTAGGGTTTGGGCAGTTAGGGTTAGGGGTCAGATTTTCTTCAATGCAACCTAACACTCATTTAAGCAGAAAATAGAACTCAGGGCATCAAAATATTAGTCTGAAAAGACTTAGCAGCTTTGCCACAACAAACAAAATGTCTCTACCGTAGTACAGTTTCATTTTTTGACAAGTATTCTGTTATTGGAAATTTTGTGTCGAATCGTACTCTCCACGAGCATGGTATCAGCCTTCAACAGATTAGGAGTCTGGAAAACCCAAAACATTTCAGCTAGAACTGTAAAAATGGCAGTGCATTGATTGCCAAATGCAACAGATTGAGATGTTTAACCACTTTATTTCAAACTTTTGCTGTTCGGGGATTTAGACAACATCCTCATTTAGGGCAATGCAGCATATAGAGCCATATATGCAACAAAATTAAAAAGTGAAGAGAACATTAAAATATCACATTTCCTAAATTTCACTTCTGTCCTAAAACACAGCCATGTTATCAAACATCCTCTATGTTTTCTAATAATGCTAACTCTAACCCTAGCTTAGTTAGGGTTAGTTTTGGGCAGTTAGGGTTAGGGGTCAGATTTTCTTCAATGCAACCTAACACTCATTTAAGCAGAAAATAGAACTCAGGGCATCAAAATATTAGTCTGAAAAGACTTAGCAACCTTGCCACAACAAACAAAATGTCTCTTCCGTAGTGCAGTTTCATTTTTTGACAAGTATTCTGTTATTGGAGATTTTGTGTCGAATCGTAGTCTACACGAGCATGGTATCAGCCTTCAAACGCCTAGGAGTCTGGAAAACCCAAAACATTTCAGCTAGAATTGTAAAACTGGCAGTGCATTGATTGCCAATTGCAACAGATTGAGACGTTTAACCACTTTCTTTCAAACTTTTGCTGTTCGGGGATTTAGACAACATCCTCATTTAGGGCAATGCAGCATATAGAGCCATATATGCAACAAAATTAAAAAGTGAAGAGAACATTAAAATATCACATTTCCTAAATTTCACTTCTGTCCTAAAACACAGCCATGCCATCAAACATCCTCTATGTTTTCTAATAATGCTAACCCTAACCCTAGCTTAGGGTTTGGGTAGTTAGGGTTAGGGGTCAGATTTTCTTCAATGCAACCTAACACTCATTTAAGCAGAAAATAGAACTCAGGGCATCAAAATATTAGTCTGAAAAGACTTAGCAGCCTTGCCACAACAAACAAAATGTCTCTTCCGTAGTGCAGTTTCATTTTTTGACAAGTATTCTGTTATTGGAAATTTTGTGTCGAATCGTAGTCTACACGAGCATGGTATCAGCCTTCAACAGCCTAGGAGTCTGGAAAACCCAAAACATTTCAGCTAGAACTGTAAAAATGGCAGTGCATTGATTGCCAATTGCAACAGATTGAGACGTTTAACCACTTTCTTTCAAACTTTTGCTGTTCGGGGATTTAGACAACATCCTCATTTAGGGCAATGCAGCATATAGAGCCATATATGCAACAAAATTAAAAAGTGAAGAGAACATTAAAATAGCACATTTCCTAAATTTCACTTCTGTCCTAAAACACAGCCATGCTATCAAACATCCTCTATGTTTTCTAATAATTCTAACCCTAACCCTAGCTAAGGGTTTGGGCAGTTAGGGTTAGGGGTCAGATTTTCTTCAATGCAACCTAACACTCATTTAAGCAGAAAATAGAACTCAGGGCATCAAAATATTAGTCTGAAAAGACTTAGCAGCTTTGCCACAACAAACAAAATGTCTCTACCGTAGTACAGTTTCATTTTTTGACAAGTATTCTGTTATTGGAAATTTTGTGTCGAATCGTACTCTCCACGAGCATGGTATCAGCCTTCAACAGATTAGGAGTCTGGAAAACCCAAAACATTTCAGCTAGAACTGTAAAAATGGCAGTGCATTGATTGCCAAATGCAACAGATTGAGATGTTTAACCACTTTCTTTCAAACTTTTGCTGTTCGGGGATTTAGACAACATCCTCATTTATGGCAATGCAGCATATAGAGCCACATATGCAACAAAATTAAAAAGTGAACAGAACATTAAAATATCACATTTCCTAAATTTCACTTCTGTCCTAAAACACAGCCATGCCATCAAACATCCTCTATGTTTTCTAATAATGCTAACCCTAACCCTAGCTTAGGGTTTGGGCAGTTAGGGTTAGGGGTCAGATTTTCTTCAATGCAACCTAACACTCATTTAAGCAGAAAATAGAACTCAGGGCATCAAAATATTAGTCTGAAAAGACTTAGCAGCCTTGCCACAACAAACAAAATGTCTCTTCCGTAGTGCAGTTTCATTTTTTGACAAGTATTCTGTTATTGGAAATTTTGTGTCGAATCGTAGTCTACACGAGCATGGTATCAGCCTTCAACAGCCTAGGAGTCTGGAAAACCCAAAACATTTCAGCTAGAACTGTAAAAATGGCAGTTCATTGATTGCCAATTGCAACAGATTGAGACGTTTAACCACTTTCTTTCAAACTTTTGCTGTTCGGGGATTTAGACAACATCCTCATTTAGGGCAATGCAGCATATAGAGCCATATATGCAACAAAATTAAAAAGTGAAGAGAACATTAAAATAGCACATTTCCTAAATTTCACTTCTGTCCTAAAACACAGCCATGCCATCAAACATCCTCTATGTTTTCTAATAATGCTAACCCTAACCCTAGCTAAGGGTTTGGGTAGTTAGTGTTAGGGGTCAGATTTTCTTCAATGCAACCTAACACTCATTTAAGCAGAAAATAGAACTCAGGGCATCAAAATATTAGTCTGAAAAGACTTAGCAGCCTTGCCACAACAAACAAAATGTCTCTTCCGTAGTGCAGTTTCATTTTTTGACAAGTATTCTGTTATTGGAAATTTTGTGTCGAATCGTAGTCTACACGAGCATGGTATCAGCCTTCAACACCCTAGGAGTCTGGAAAACCCAAAACATTTCAGCTAGAACTGTAAAAATGGCAGTGCATTGATTGCCAATTGCAACAGATTGAGACGTTTAACCACTTTCTTTCAAACTTTTGCTGTTCGGGGATTTAGACAACATCCTCATTTAGGGCAATGCAGCATATAGAGCCATATATGCAACAAAATTAAAAAGTGAAGAGAACATTAAAATAGCACATTTCCTAAATTTCACTTCTGTCCTAAAACACAGCCATGCTATCAAACATCCTCTATGTTTTCTAATAATGCTAACCCTAACCCTAGCTAAGGGTTTGGGCAGTTAGGGTTAGGGGTCAGATTTTCTTCAATGCAACCTAACACTCATTTAAGCAGAAAATAGAACTCAGGGCATCAAAATATTAGTCTGAAAAGACTTAGCAGCCTTGCCACAACAAACAAAATGTCACTACCGTAGTACAGTTTCATTTTTTGACAAGTATTCTGTTATTGGAAATTTTGTGTCGAATCGTACTCTCCACGAGCATGGTATCAGCCTTCAACAGATTAGGAGTCTGGAAAACCCAAAATATTTCAGCTAGAACTGTAAAAATGGCAGTGCATTGATTGCCAAATGCAACAGATTGAGACGTTTAACCACTTTCATTCAAACTTTTGCTGTTCGGGGATTTAGACAACATCCTCATTTAGGGCAATGCAGCATATAGAGCCATATATGCAACAAAATTAAAAAGTGAAGAGAACATTAAAATATCACATTTCCTAAATTTCACTTCTGTCCTAAAACACAGCCATGTTATCAAACATCCTCTATGTTTTCTAATAATTCTAACCCTAACCCTAGCTAAGGGTTTGGGCAGTTAGGGTTAGAGGTCAGATTTTCTTCAATGCAACCTAACACTCATTTAAGCAGAAAATAGAACTCAGGGCATCAAAATATTAGTCTGAAAAGACTTAGCAGCTTTGCCACAACAAACAAAATGTCTCTACCGTAGTACAGTTTCATTTTTTAACAAGTATTCTGTTATTGGAAATTTTGTGTCGAATCGTACTCTCCACGAGCATGGTATCAGCCTTCAACAGATTAGGAGTCTGGAAAACCCAAAACATTTCAGCTAGAACTGTAAAAATGGCAGTGCATTGATTGCCAAATGCAACAGATTGAGATGTTTAACCACTTTCTTTCAAACTTTTGCTGTTCGGGGATTTAGACAACATCCTCATTTAGGGCAATGCAGCATATAGAGCCATATATGCAACAAAATTAAAAAGTGAAGAGAACATTAAAATATCACATTTCCTAATTTTCACTTCTGTCCTAAAACACAGCCATGTTATCAAACATCCTCTATGTTTTCTAATAATGCTAACTCTAACCCTAGCTTAGTTAGGGTTAGTTTTGGGCAGTTAGGGTTAGGGGTCAGATTTTCTTCAATGCAACCTAACACTCATTTAAGCAGAAAATAGAACTCAGGGCATCAAAATATTAGTCTGAAAAGACTTAGCAGCCTTGCCACAACAAACAAAATGTCTCTTCCGTAGTGCAGTTTCATTTTTTGACAAGTATTCTGTTATTGGAAATTTTGTGTCGAATCGTAGTCTACACGAGCATGGTATCAGCCTTCAACACCCTAGGAGTCTGGAAAACACAAAACATTTCAGCTAGAACTGTAAAAATGGCAGTGCATTGATTGCCAATTGCAACAGATTGAGACGTTTAACCACTTTCTTTCAAACTTTTGCTGTTCGGGGATTTAGACAACATCCTCATTTAGGGCAATGCAGCATATAGAGCCATATATGCAACAAAATTAAAAAGTGAAGAGAACATTAAAATAGCACATTTCCTAAATTTCACTTCTGACCTAAAACACAGCCATGCTATCAAACATCCTCTATGTTTTCTAATAATGCTAACCCTAACCCTAGCTAAGGGTTTGGGCAGTTAGGGTTAGGGGTCAGATTTTCTTCAATGCAACCTAACACTCATTTAAGCAGAAAATAGAACTCAGGGCATCAAAATATTAGTCTGAAAAGACTTAGCAGCCTTGCCACAACAAACAAAATGTCACTACCGTAGTACAGTTTCATTTTTTGACAAGTATTCTGTTATTGGAAATTTTGTGTCGAATCGTACTCTCCACGAGCATGGTATCAGCCTTCAACAGATTAGGAGTCTGGAAAACCCAAAATATTTCAGCTACAACTGTAAACATGGCAGTGCATTGATTGCCAAATGCAACAGATTGAGACGTTTAACCACTTTCTTTCAAACTTTTGCTGTTCGGGAATTTAGACAATATCCTCATTTAGGGCAATGCAGCATATAGAGCCATATATGCAACAAAATTAAAAAGTGAAGAGAACATTAAAATATCACATTTCCTAAATTTCACTTCTGTCCTAAAACACAGCCATGTTATCAAACATCCTCTATGTTTTCTAATAATGCTAACTCTAACCCTAGCTTAGTTAGGGTTAGTTTTGGGCAGTTAGGGTTAGGGGTCAGATTTTCTTCAATGCAACCTAACACTCATTTAAGCAGAAAATAGAACTCAGGGCATCAAAATATTAGTCTGAAAAGACTTAGCAGCCTTGCCACAACAAACAAAATGTCTCTTCCGTAGTGCAGTTTCATTTTTTGACAAGTATTCTGTTATTGGAGATTTTGTGTCGAATCGTAGTCTACACGAGCATGGTATCAGCCTTCAACAGCCTAGGAGTCTGGAAAACCCAAAACATTTCAGCTAGAATTGTAAAAATGGCAGTGCATTGATTGCCAATTGCAACAGATTGAGACGTTTAACCACTTTCTTTCAAACTTTTGCTGTTCGGGGATTTAGACAACATCCTCATTTAGGGCAATGCAGCATATAGAGCCATATATGCAACAAAATTAAAAAGTGAAGAGAACATTAAAATATCACATTTCCTAAATTTCACTTCTGTCCTAAAACACAGCCATGCCATCAAACATCCTCTATGTTTTCTAATAATGCTAACCGTAACCCTAGCTTAGGATTTGGGCAGTTAGGGTTAGGGGTCAGATTTTCTTAAATGCAACCTAACACTCATTTAAGCAGAAAATAGAACTCAGGGCATCAAAATATTAGTCTGAAAAGACTTAGCAGCCTTGCCACAACAAACAAAATGTCTCTACTGTAGTACAGTTTCATTTTTTGACAAGTATTCTGTTATTGGAAATTTTGAGTCGAATTGTACTCTCCACGAGCATGGTATCAGCCTTCAACAGCCTAGGAGTCTGGAAAACCCAAAACATTTCAGCTAGAACTGTAAAAATGGCAGTGCATAGATTGCCAAATGCAACAGATTGAGACGTTTAACCACTTTCTTTCAAACTTTTGCTGTTAGGGGATTTAGACAACATCCTCATTTAGGGCAATGCAGCATATAGAGCCATATATGCAACAAAATTAAAAAGTGAAGAGAACATTAAAATAGCACATTTCCTAAATTTCACTTTTGTCCTAAAGCACAGCCATGCCATCAAACATCCTCTATGTTTTCTAATAATGCTAACCCTAACCCTAGCTTAGTTAGGGTTAGTTTTGGGCAGTTAGGGTTAGGGGTCAGATTTTCTTCAATGCAACCTAACACTCATTTAAGCAGAAAATAGAACTCAGGGCATCAAAATATTAGTCTGAAAAGACTTAGCAGCCATGCCACAACAAACAAAATGTCTCTTCCGTAGTGCAGTTTCATTTTTTGACAAGTATTCTGTTATTGGAAATTTTGTGTCGAATCGTAGTCTACACGAGCATGGTATCAGCCTTCAACAGCCTAGGAGTCTGGAAAACCCAAAACATTTCAGCTAGAACTGTAAAAATGGCAGTGCATTGATTGCCAATTGCAACAGATTGAGACGTTTAACCACTTTCTTTCAAACTTTTGCTGTTCGGGGATTTAGACAACATCCTCATTTAGGGCAATGCAGCATATAGAGCCATATATGCAACAAAATTAAAAAGTGAAGAGAACATTAAAATATCACATTTCCTAAATTTCACTTCTGTCCTAAAACACAGCCATGTTAACTAATATCCTCTATGTTTTCTAATAATGCTAACCCTAACCCTAGCTAAGGGTTTGGGCAGTTAGGGTTAGGGGTCAGATTTTCTTCAATGCAACCTAACACTCATTTAAGCAGAAAATAGAACTCAGGGCATCAAAATATTAGTCTGAAAAGACTTAGCAGCCTTGCCACAACAAATAAAATGTCTCTACCGTAGAACAGTTTCATTTTTTGACAAGTATTCTGTTATTGGAAATTTTGAGTCGAATCGTAGTCTCCACGAGCATGGTATCAGCCTTCAACAGATTAGGAGTCTGGAAAACCCAAAATATTTCAGCTACAACTGTAAAAATGGCAGTGCATTGATTGCCAACTGCAACAGATTGAGACGTTTAACCACTTTCTTTCAAACTTTTGCTGTTCGGGGATTTAGACAACATCCTCATTTAGGGCAATGCAGCATATAGAGCCATATATGCAACAAAATTAAAAAGTGAAAAGACATTAAAATAGCACATTTCCTAAATTTCACTTCTGTCCTAAAGCACAGCCATGCCATCAAACATCCTCTATGTTTTCTAATAATGCTAACCCTAACCCTAGCTAAGGGTTTGGGCAGTTAGGGTTAGGGGTCAGATTTTCTTCAATGCAACCTAACACTCATTTAAGCAGAAAATAGAACTCAGGGCTTCAAAATATTAGTCTGAAAAGACTTAGCAGCCTTGCCACAACAAACAGAACGTCTCTACTGTAGTACAGTTTCATTTTTTGACAAGTATTCTGTTATTGGAAATTTTGAGTCGAATAGTACTCTCCATGAGCATGGTATTAGCCTTCAACAGCCTAGGAGTCTGGAAAACCCAAAACATTTCAGCTAGAACTGTAAAAATGGCAGTGCATTGATTGCCAAATGCAACAGACTGAGACGTTTAACCACTTTCTTTCAAACTTTTGCTGTTCGGGGATTTAGACAACATCCTCATTTAGGGCAATGCAGCATATAGAGCCATATATGCAACAAAATTAAAAAGTGAAGAGAACATTAAAATATCACATTTCCTAAATTTCACTTCTATCCTAAAACACAGCCATGCCATCAAACATCCTCTATGTTTTCTAATAATGCTAACCCTAAACCTAGCTAAGGGTTTGGGCAGTTAGGGTTAGGGAGCAGATTTTCTTCAATGCAACCTAACACTCATTTAAGCAGAAAATAGAACTCAGGGCATCAAAATATTAGTCTGAAAAGACTTATTAGCCGTGCCAGAACAAACAAAATGTCTCTACTGTAGTACAGTTTCATTTTTTGACAAGTATTCTGTTATTGGAAATTTTGTGTCGAATCGTACTCTCCACAAGCATGGTATCAGCCTTCAACAGACTAGGAGTCTGGAAAACCCAAAACATTTCAGCTAGAACTGTAAAAATGGTAGTGCATTGATTGCCAAATGCAACAGATTGAGACGTTTAACCACTTTCTTTCAAACTTTTGCTGTTCGGGGATTTAGACAACATCCTCATTTAGGGCAATGCAGCATATAGAGCCACATATGCAACAAAATTAAAAAGTGAAGAGAACATTAAAATATCACATTTCCTAAATTTCACTTCTGTCCTAAAACACAGCCATGCCATCAAACATCCTCTATGTTTTCTAATAATGCTAACCCTAACCCTAGCTAAGGGTTTGGGCAGTTAGGGTTAGGGGTCAGATTTTCTTCAATGCAACCTAACACTCATTTAAGCAGAAAATAGAACTCAGGGCATCAAAATATTAGTCTGAAAAGATTTAGCAGCCTTGCCACAACAAACAAAATGTCTCTACCGTAGTACAGTTTCATTTTTTGACAACTATTCTATTATTGGAAATTTTGAGTCGAATCGTACTCTCCACGAGCATGGTATCAGCCTTCAACAGCCTAGGAGTCTGGAAAACCCAAAATATTTCAGCTAGAAGTGTAAAAATGGCAGTGCATTGATTTCCAAATGCAACAGACTGAGACGTTTAACCACTTTCTTTCAAACTTTTGCTGATCGGGAGTTTAAACAACATCCTCATCTAGGGCAATGGAGCATATAGAGCCATATATGCAACAAAATTAAAAAGTGAAGAGAACATTAAAATATCACATTTCCTAAATTTCACTTCTGTCCTAAAACACAGCCATACCATCAAACATCCTCTATGTTTTCTAATAATGCTAACCCTAACCATAGCTAAGGGTTTGGGCAGTTAGGGTTAGGGGTCAGATTTTCTTCAATGCAACCTAACACTCATTTAAGCAGAAAATAGAACTCAGGGCATCAAAATATTAGTCTGAAAAGACTTAGCAGCCTTGCCACAACAAACAAAATGTCTCTACTGTAGTACAGTTTCATTTTTTGACAAGTATTCTGTTACTGGAAATTTTGAGTCGAATAGTACTCTCCACGAGCATGGTATCAGCCTTCAACAGCCTACAGTAGGAGTCTGGAAAACCCAAAACATTTCAGCTAGAACTGTAAAAATGGCAGTGCATTGATTGACAAATGCAACAGATTGAGACGTTTAACCACTTTCTTTCAAACTTTTGCTGTTCGGGGATTTAGACAACATCCTCATTTAGGGCAATGCAGCATATAGAGCCATATATGCAACAAAATTAAAAAGTGAACAGAACATTAAAATAACACATTTCCTAAATTTCACTTCTGTCCTAAAACACAGCCATGTTATCAAACATCCTCTATGTTTTCTAATAATGCTAACCCAAACCCTAGCTTAGTTAGGGTTAGTTTTGGGCAGTTAGGGTTAGGGGTCAGATTTTCTTCAATGCAACCTAACACTCATTTAAGCAGAAAATAGAACTCAGGGCATCAAAATATTAGTCTGAAAAGACTTAGCAGCCTTGCCACAACAAACAAAATGTCACTTCCGTAGTGCAGTTTCATTTTTTGACAAGTATTCTGTTATTGGAAATTTTGTGTCGAATCGTAGTCTATACGAGCATGGTATCAGCCTTCACCAGCCTAGGAGTCTGGAAAACCCAAAACATTTCAGCTAGAACTGTAAAAATGGCAGTGCATTGATTGCCAATTGCAACAGATTGAGACGTTTAACCACTTTCTTTCAAACTTTTGCTGTTCGGGGATTTAGACAACATCCTCATTTAGGGCAATGCAGCATATAGAGCCATATATGCAACAAAATTAAAAAGTGAAGAGAACATTAAAATAGCACATTTCCTAAATTTCACTTCTGTCCTAAAACACAGCCATGCCATCAAACATCCTCTATGTTTTCTAATAATGCTAACCCTAACCCTAGCTTAGGGTTTGGGCAGTTAGGGTTAGGGGTCAGATTTTCTTCAATGCAACCTAACACTCATTTAAGCAGAAAATAGAACTCAGGGCATCAAAATATTTGTCTGAAAAGACTTAGCAGCCTTGCCACAACAAACAAAATGTCTCTACCGTAGTACAGTTTCATTTTTTGACAAGTATTCTGTTATTGGAAATTTTGTGTCGAATCGTAGTCTCCACAAGCATGGTATCAGCCTTCAACAGCCTAGGAGTCTGGAAAACCCAAAATATTTCAGCTAGAACTGTAAAAATGGCAGTGCATTGATTGCCAAATGCAACAGATTGAGACGTTTAACCACTTTCATTCAAACTTTTGCTGTTCGGGGATTTAGACAACATCCTCATTTAGGGCAATGCAGCATATAGAGCCATATATGCAACAAAATTAAAAAGTGAAGAGAACATTAAAATATCACATTTCCTAAATTTCACTTCTGTCCTAAAACACAGCCATGTTATCAAACATCCTCTATGTTTTCTAATAATTCTAACCCTAACCCTAGCTAAGGGTTTGGGCAGTTAGGGTTAGAGGTCAGATTTTCTTCAATGCAACCTAACACTCATTTAAGCAGAAAATAGAACTCAGGGCATCAAAATATTAGTCTGAAAAGACTTAGCAGCTTTGCCACAACAAACAAAATGTCTCTACCGTAGTACAGTTTCATTTTTTGACAAGTATTCTGTTATTGGAAATTTTGTGTCGAATCGTACTCTCCACGAGCATGGTATCAGCCTTCAACAGATTAGGAGTCTGGAAAACCCAAAACATTTCAGCTAGAACTGTAAAAATGGCAGTGCATTGATTGCCAAATGCAACAGATTGAGATGTTTAACCACTTTCTTTCAAACTTTTGCTGTTCGGGGATTTAGACAACATCCTCATTTAGGGCAATGCAGCATATAGAGCCATATATGCAACAAAATTAAAAAGTGAAGAGAACATTAAAATATCACATTTCCTAAATTTCACTTCTGTCCTAAAACACAGCCATGTTATCAAACATCCTCTATGTTTTCTAATAATGCTAACTCTAACCCTAGCTTAGTTAGGGTTAGTTTTGGGCAGTTAGGGTTAGGGGTCAGATTTTCTTCAATGCAACCTAACACTCACTTAAGCAGAAAATAGAACTCAGGGCATCAAAATATTAGTCTGAAAAGACTTAGCAGCCTTGCCACAACAAACAAAATGTCACTACTGTAGTACAGTTTCATTTTTTGACAAGTATTCTGTTATTGGAAATTTTGTGTCGAATCGTACTCTCCACGAGCATGGTATCAGCCTTCAACAGATTAGGAGTCTGGAAAACCCAAAATATTTCAGCTACAACTGTAAACATGGCAGTGCATTGATTGCCAAATGCAACAGATTGAGACGTTTAACCACTTTCTTTCAAACTTTTGCTGTTCGGGAATTTAGACAATATCCTCATTTAGGGCAATGCAGCATATAGAGCCATATATGCAACAAAATTAAAAAGTGAAGAGAACATTAAAATATCACATTTCCTAAATTTCACTTCTGTCCTAAAACACAGCTATGTTATCAAACATCCTCTATGTTTTCTAATAATTCTAACCCTAACCCTAGCTAAGGGTTTGGGCAGTTAGGGTTAGGGGTCAGATTTTCTTCAATGCAACCTAACACTCATTTAAGCAGAAAATAGAACTCAGGGCATCAAAATATTAGTCTGAAAAGACTTAGCAGCTTTGCCACAACAAACAAAATGTCTCTACCGTAGTACAGTTTCATTTTTTGACAAGTATTCTGTTATTGGAAATTTTGTGTCGAATCGTACTCTCCACGAGCATGGTATCAGCCTTCAACAGATTAGGAGTCTGGAAAACCCAAAACATTTCAGCTAGAACTGTAAAAATGGCAGTGCATTGATTGCCAAATGCAACAGATTGAGATGTTTAACCACTTTCTTTCAAACTTTTGCTGTTCGGGGATTTAGACAACATCCTCATTTATGGCAATGCAGCATATAGAGCCATATATGCAACAAAATTAAAAAGTGAACAGAACATTAAAATATCACATTTCCTAAATTTCACTTCTGTCCTAAAACACAGCCATGCCATCAAACATCCTCTATGTTTTCTAATAATGCTAACCCTAACCCTAGCTTAGGGTTTGGGCAGTTAGGGTTAGGGGTCAGATTTTCTTCAATGCAACCTAACACTCATTTAAGCAGAAAATAGAACTCAGGGCATCAAAATATTAGTCTGAAAAGACTTAGCAGCCTTGCCACAACAAACAAAATGTCTCTTCCGTAGTGCAGTTTCATTTTTTGACAAGTATTCTGTTATTGGAAATTTTGTGTCGAATCGTAGTCTACACGAGCATGGTATCAGCCTTCAACAGCCTAGGAGTCTGGAAAACCCAAAACATTTCAGCTAGAACTGTAAAAATGGCAGTGCATTGATTGCCAATTGCAACAGATTGAGACGTTTAACCACTTTCTTTCAAACTTTTGCTGTTCGGGGATTTAGACAACATCCTCATTTAGGGCAATGCAGCATATAGAGCCATATATGCAACAAAATTAAAAAGTGAAGAGAACATTAAAATAGCACATTTCCTAAATTTCACTTCTGTCCTAAAACACAGCCATGCCATCAAACATCCTCTATGTTTTCTAATAATGCTAACCCTAACCCTAGCTAAGGGTTTGGGTAGTTAGTGTTAGGGGTCAGATTTTCTTCAATGCAACCTAACACTCATTTAAGCAGAAAATAGAACTCAGGGCATCAAAATATTAGTCTGAAAAGACTTAGCAGCCTTGCCACAACAAACAAAATGTCTCTTCCGTAGTGCAGTTTCATTTTTTGACAAGTATTCTGTTATTGGAAATTTTGTGTCGAATCGTAGTCTACACGAGCATGGTATCAGCCTTCAACACCCTAGGAGTCTGGAAAACCCAAAACATTTCAGCTAGAAGTGTAAAAATGGCAGTGCATTGATTTCCAAATGCAACAGACTGAGACGTTTAACCACTTTCTTTCAAACTTTTGCTGATCGGGAGTTTAAACAACATCCTCATCTAGGGCAATGGAGCATATAGAGCCATATATGCAACAAAATTAAAAAGTGAAGAGAACATTAAAATATCACATTTCCTAAATTTCACTTCTGTCCTAAAACACAGCCATACCATCAAACATCCTCTATGTTTTCTAATAATGCTAACCCTAACCATAGCTAAGGGTTTGGGCAGTTAGGGTTAGGGGTCAGATTTTCTTCAATGCAACCTAACACTCATTTAAGCAGAAAATAGAACTCAGGGCATCAAAATATTAGTCTGAAAAGACTTAGCAGCCTTGCCACAACAAACAAAATGTCTCTACTGTAGTACAGTTTCATTTTTTGACAAGTATTCTGTTACTGGAAATTTTGAGTCGAATAGTACTCTCCACGAGCATGGTATCAGCCTTCAACAGCCTACAGTAGGAGTCTGGAAAACCCAAAACATTTCAGCTAGAACTGTAAAAATGGCAGTGCATTGATTGACAAATGCAACAGATTGAGACGTTTAACCACTTTCTTTCAAACTTTTGCTGTTCGGGGATTTAGACAACATCCTCATTTAGGGCAATGCAGCATATAGAGCCATATATGCAACAAAATTAAAAAGTGAACAGAACATTAAAATAACACATTTCCTAAATTTCACTTCTGTCCTAAAACACAGCCATGTTATCAAACATCCTCTATGTTTTCTAATAATGCTAACCCAAACCCTAGCTTAGTTAGGGTTAGTTTTGGGCAGTTAGGGTTAGGGGTCAGATTTTCTTCAATGCAACCTAACACTCATTTAAGCAGAAAATAGAACTCAGGGCATCAAAATATTAGTCTGAAAAGACTTAGCAGCCTTGCCACAACAAACAAAATGTCACTTCCGTAGTGCAGTTTCATTTTTTGACAAGTATTCTGTTATTGGAAATTTTGTGTCGAATCGTAGTCTATACGAGCATGGTATCAGCCTTCACCAGCCTAGGAGTCTGGAAAACCCAAAACATTTCAGCTAGAACTGTAAAAATGGCAGTGCATTGATTGCCAATTGCAACAGATTGAGACGTTTAACCACTTTCTTTCAAACTTTTGCTGTTCGGGGATTTAGACAACATCCTCATTTAGGGCAATGCAGCATATAGAGCCATATATGCAACAAAATTAAAAAGTGAAGAGAACATTAAAATAGCACATTTCCTAAATTTCACTTCTGTCCTAAAACACAGCCATGCCATCAAACATCCTCTATGTTTTCTAATAATGCTAACCCTAACCCTAGCTTAGGGTTTGGGCAGTTAGGGTTAGGGGTCAGATTTTCTTCAATGCAACCTAACACTCATTTAAGCAGAAAATAGAACTCAGGGCATCAAAATATTTGTCTGAAAAGACTTAGCAGCCTTGCCACAACAAACAAAATGTCTCTACCGTAGTACAGTTTCATTTTTTGACAAGTATTCTGTTATTGGAAATTTTGTGTCGAATCGTAGTCTCCACAAGCATGGTATCAGCCTTCAACAGCCTAGGAGTCTGGAAAACCCAAAATATTTCAGCTAGAACTGTAAAAATGGCAGTGCATTGATTGCCAAATGCAACAGATTGAGACGTTTAACCACTTTCATTCAAACTTTTGCTGTTCGGGGATTTAGACAACATCCTCATTTAGGGCAATGCAGCATATAGAGCCATATATGCAACAAAATTAAAAAGTGAAGAGAACATTAAAATATCACATTTCCTAAATTTCACTTCTGTCCTAAAACACAGCCATGTTATCAAACATCCTCTATGTTTTCTAATAATTCTAACCCTAACCCTAGCTAAGGGTTTGGGCAGTTAGGGTTAGGGGTCAGATTTTCTTCAATGCAACCTAACACTCATTTAAGCAGAAAATAGAACTCAGGGCATCAAAATATTAGTCTGAAAAGACTTAGCAGCTTTGCCACAACAAACAAAATGTCTCTACCGTAGTACAGTTTCATTTTTTGACAAGTATTCTGTTATTGGAAATTTTGTGTCGAATCGTACTCTCCACGAGCATGGTATCAGCCTTCAACAGATTAGGAGTCTGGAAAACCCAAAACATTTCAGCTAGAACTGTAAAAATGGCAGTGCATTGATTGCCAAATGCAACAGATTGAGATGTTTAACCACTTTCTTTCAAACTTTTGCTGTTCGGGGATTTAGACAACATCCTCATTTATGGCAATGCAGCATATAGAGCCATATATGCAACAAAATTAAAAAGTGAACAGAACATTAAAATATCACATTTCCTAAATTTCACTTCTGTCCTAAAACACAGCCATGCCATCAAACATCCTCTATGTTTTCTAATAATGCTAACCCTAACCCTAGCTTAGGGTTTGGGCAGTTAGGGTTAGGGGTCAGATTTTCTTCAATGCAACCTAACACTCATTTAAGCAGAAAATAGAACTCAGGGCATCAAAATATTAGTCTGAAAAGACTTAGCAGCCTTGCCACAACAAACAAAATGTCTCTTCCGTAGTGCAGTTTCATTTTTTGACAAGTATTCTGTTATTGGAAATTTTGTGTCGAATCGTAGTCTACACGAGCATGGTATCAGCCTTCAACAGCCTAGGAGTCTGGAAAACCCAAAACATTTCAGCTAGAACTGTAAAAATGGCAGTGCATTGATTGCCAATTGCAACAGATTGAGACGTTTAACCACTTTCTTTCAAACTTTTGCTGTTCGGGGATTTAGACAACATCCTCATTTAGGGCAATGCAGCATATAGAGCCATATATGCAACAAAATTAAAAAGTGAAGAGAACATTAAAATAGCACATTTCCTAAATTTCACTTCTGTCCTAAAACACAGCCATGCCATCAAACATCCTCTATGTTTTCTAATAATGCTAACCCTAACCCTAGCTAAGGGTTTGGGTAGTTAGTGTTAGGGGTCAGATTTTCTTCAATGCAACCTAACACTCATTTAAGCAGAAAATAGAACTCAGGGCATCAAAATATTAGTCTGAAAAGACTTAGCAGCCTTGCCACAACAAACAAAATGTCTCTTCCGTAGTGCAGTTTCATTTTTTGACAAGTATTCTGTTATTGGAAATTTTGTGTCGAATCGTAGTCTACACGAGCATGGTATCAGCCTTCAACACCCTAGGAGTCTGGAAAACCCAAAACATTTCAGCTAGAACTGTAAAAATGGCAGTGCATTGATTGCCAATTGCAACAGATTGAGACGTTTAACCACTTTCTTTCAAACTTTTGCTGTTCGGGGATTTAGACAACATCCTCATTTAGGGCAATGCAGCATATAGAGCCATATATGCAACAAAATTAAAAAGTGAAGAGAACATTAAAATAGCACATTTCCTAAATTTCACTTCTGTCCTAAAACACAGCCATGCTATCAAACATCCTCTATGTTTTCTAATAATGCTAACCCTAACCCTAGCTAAGGGTTTGGGCAGTTAGGGTTAGGGGTCAGATTTTCTTCAATGCAACCTAACACTCATTTAAGCAGAAAATAGAACTCAGGGCATCAAAATATTAGTCTGAAAAGACTTAGCAGCCTTGCCACAACAAACAAAATGTCACTACCGTAGTACAGTTTCATTTTTTGACAAGTATTCTGTTATTGGAAATTTTGTGTCGAATCGTACTCTCCACGAGCATGGTATCAGCCTTCAACAGATTAGGAGTCTGGAAAACCCAAAATATTTCAGCTAGAACTGTAAAAATGGCAGTGCATTGATTGCCAAATGCAACAGATTGAGACGTTTAACCACTTTCATTCAAACTTTTGCTGTTCGGGGATTTAGACAACATCCTCATTTAGGGCAATGCAGCATATAGAGCCATATATGCAACAAAATTAAAAAGTGAAGAGAACATTAAAATATCACATTTCCTAAATTTCACTTCTGTCCTAAAACACAGCCATGTTATCAAACATCCTCTATGTTTTCTAATAATTCTAACCCTAACCCTAGCTAAGGGTTTGGGCAGTTAGGGTTAGAGGTCAGATTTTCTTCAATGCAACCTAACACTCATTTAAGCAGAAAATAGAACTCAGGGCATCAAAATATTAGTCTGAAAAGACTTAGCAGCTTTGCCACAACAAACAAAATGTCTCTACCGTAGTACAGTTTCATTTTTTAACAAGTATTCTGTTATTGGAAATTTTGTGTCGAATCGTACTCTCCACGAGCATGGTATCAGCCTTCAACAGATTAGGAGTCTGGAAAACCCAAAACATTTCAGCTAGAACTGTAAAAATGGCAGTGCATTGATTGCCAAATGCAACAGATTGAGATGTTTAACCACTTTCTTTCAAACTTTTGCTGTTCGGGGATTTAGACAACATCCTCATTTAGGGCAATGCAGCATATAGAGCCATATATGCAACAAAATTAAAAAGTGAAGAGAACATTAAAATATCACATTTCCTAATTTTCACTTCTGTCCTAAAACACAGCCATGTTATCAAACATCCTCTATGTTTTCTAATAATGCTAACTCTAACCCTAGCTTAGTTAGGGTTAGTTTTGGGCAGTTAGGGTTAGGGGTCAGATTTTCTTCAATGCAACCTAACACTCATTTAAGCAGAAAATAGAACTCAGGGCATCAAAATATTAGTCTGAAAAGACTTAGCAGCCTTGCCACAACAAACAAAATGTCTCTTCCGTAGTGCAGTTTCATTTTTTGACAAGTATTCTGTTATTGGAAATTTTGTGTCGAATCGTAGTCTACACGAGCATGGTATCAGCCTTCAACACCCTAGGAGTCTGGAAAACACAAAACATTTCAGCTAGAACTGTAAAAATGGCAGTGCATTGATTGCCAATTGCAACAGATTGAGACGTTTAACCACTTTCTTTCAAACTTTTGCTGTTCGGGGATTTAGACAACATCCTCATTTAGGGCAATGCAGCATATAGAGCCATATATGCAACAAAATTAAAAAGTGAAGAGAACATTAAAATAGCACATTTCCTAAATTTCACTTCTGACCTAAAACACAGCCATGCTATCAAACATCCTCTATGTTTTCTAATAATGCTAACCCTAACCCTAGCTAAGGGTTTGGGCAGTTAGGGTTAGGGGTCAGATTTTCTTCAATGCAACCTAACACTCATTTAAGCAGAAAATAGAACTCAGGGCATCAAAATATTAGTCTGAAAAGACTTAGCAGCCTTGCCACAACAAACAAAATGTCACTACCGTAGTACAGTTTCATTTTTTGACAAGTATTCTGTTATTGGAAATTTTGTGTCGAATCGTACTCTCCACGAGCATGGTATCAGCCTTCAACAGATTAGGAGTCTGGAAAACCCAAAATATTTCAGCTACAACTGTAAACATGGCAGTGCATTGATTGCCAAATGCAACAGATTGAGACGTTTAACCACTTTCTTTCAAACTTTTGCTGTTCGGGAATTTAGACAATATCCTCATTTAGGGCAATGCAGCATATAGAGCCATATATGCAACAAAATTAAAAAGTGAAGAGAACATTAAAATATCACATTTCCTAAATTTCACTTCTGTCCTAAAACACAGCCATGTTATCAAACATCCTCTATGTTTTCTAATAATGCTAACTCTAACCCTAGCTTAGTTAGGGTTAGTTTTGGGCAGTTAGGGTTAGGGGTCAGATTTTCTTCAATGCAACCTAACACTCATTTAAGCAGAAAATAGAACTCAGGGCATCAAAATATTAGTCTGAAAAGACTTAGCAGCCTTGCCACAACAAACAAAATGTCTCTTCCGTAGTGCAGTTTCATTTTTTGACAAGTATTCTGTTATTGGAGATTTTGTGTCGAATCGTAGTCTACACGAGCATGGTATCAGCCTTCAACAGCCTAGGAGTCTGGAAAACCCAAAACATTTCAGCTAGAATTGTAAAAATGGCAGTGCATTGATTGCCAATTGCAACAGATTGAGACGTTTAACCACTTTCTTTCAAACTTTTGCTGTTCGGGGATTTAGACAACATCCTCATTTAGGGCAATGCAGCATATAGAGCCATATATGCAACAAAATTAAAAAGTGAAGAGAACATTAAAATATCACATTTCCTAAATTTCACTTCTGTCCTAAAACACAGCCATGCCATCAAACATCCTCTATGTTTTCTAATAATGCTAACCGTAACCCTAGCTTAGGATTTGGGCAGTTAGGGTTAGGGGTCAGATTTTCTTAAATGCAACCTAACACTCATTTAAGCAGAAAATAGAACTCAGGGCATCAAAATATTAGTCTGAAAAGACTTAGCAGCCTTGCCACAACAAACAAAATGTCTCTACTGTAGTACAGTTTCATTTTTTGACAAGTATTCTGTTATTGGAAATTTTGAGTCGAATTGTACTCTCCACGAGCATGGTATCAGCCTTCAACAGCCTAGGAGTCTGGAAAACCCAAAACATTTCAGCTAGAACTGTAAAAATGGCAGTGCATAGATTGCCAAATGCAACAGATTGAGACGTTTAACCACTTTCTTTCAAACTTTTGCTGTTAGGGGATTTAGACAACATCCTCATTTAGGGCAATGCAGCATATAGAGCCATATATGCAACAAAATTAAAAAGTGAAGAGAACATTAAAATAGCACATTTCCTAAATTTCACTTTTGTCCTAAAGCACAGCCATGCCATCAAACATCCTCTATGTTTTCTAATAATGCTAACCCTAACCCTAGCTTAGTTAGGGTTAGTTTTGGGCAGTTAGGGTTAGGGGTCAGATTTTCTTCAATGCAACCTAACACTCATTTAAGCAGAAAATAGAACTCAGGGCATCAAAATATTAGTCTGAAAAGACTTAGCAGCCATGCCACAACAAACAAAATGTCTCTTCCGTAGTGCAGTTTCATTTTTTGACAAGTATTCTGTTATTGGAAATTTTGTGTCGAATCGTAGTCTACACGAGCATGGTATCAGCCTTCAACAGCCTAGGAGTCTGGAAAACCCAAAACATTTCAGCTAGAACTGTAAAAATGGCAGTGCATTGATTGCCAATTGCAACAGATTGAGACGTTTAACCACTTTCTTTCAAACTTTTGCTGTTCGGGGATTTAGACAACATCCTCATTTAGGGCAATGCAGCATATAGAGCCATATATGCAACAAAATTAAAAAGTGAAGAGAACATTAAAATATCACATTTCCTAAATTTCACTTCTGTCCTAAAACACAGCCATGTTAACTAATATCCTCTATGTTTTCTAATAATGCTAACCCTAACCCTAGCTAAGGGTTTGGGCAGTTAGGGTTAGGGGTCAGATTTTCTTCAATGCAACCTAACACTCATTTAAGCAGAAAATAGAACTCAGGGCATCAAAATATTAGTCTGAAAAGACTTAGCAGCCTTGCCACAACAAATAAAATGTCTCTACCGTAGAACAGTTTCATTTTTTGACAAGTATTCTGTTATTGGAAATTTTGAGTCGAATCGTAGTCTCCACGAGCATGGTATCAGCCTTCAACAGATTAGGAGTCTGGAAAACCCAAAATATTTCAGCTACAACTGTAAAAATGGCAGTGCATTGATTGCCAACTGCAACAGATTGAGACGTTTAACCACTTTCTTTCAAACTTTTGCTGTTCGGGGATTTAGACAACATCCTCATTTAGGGCAATGCAGCATATAGAGCCATATATGCAACAAAATTAAAAAGTGAAAAGACATTAAAATAGCACATTTCCTAAATTTCACTTCTGTCCTAAAGCACAGCCATGCCATCAAACATCCTCTATGTTTTCTAATAATGCTAACCCTAACCCTAGCTAAGGGTTTGGGCAGTTAGGGTTAGGGGTCAGATTTTCTTCAATGCAACCTAACACTCATTTAAGCAGAAAATAGAACTCAGGGCTTCAAAATATTAGTCTGAAAAGACTTAGCAGCCTTGCCACAACAAACAGAACGTCTCTACTGTAGTACAGTTTCATTTTTTGACAAGTATTCTGTTATTGGAAATTTTGAGTCGAATAGTACTCTCCATGAGCATGGTATTAGCCTTCAACAGCCTAGGAGTCTGGAAAACCCAAAACATTTCAGCTAGAACTGTAAAAATGGCAGTGCATTGATTGCCAAATGCAACAGACTGAGACGTTTAACCACTTTCTTTCAAACTTTTGCTGTTCGGGGATTTAGACAACATCCTCATTTAGGGCAATGCAGCATATAGAGCCATATATGCAACAAAATTAAAAAGTGAAGAGAACATTAAAATATCACATTTCCTAAATTTCACTTCTATCCTAAAACACAGCCATGCCATCAAACATCCTCTATGTTTTCTAATAATGCTAACCCTAAACCTAGCTAAGGGTTTGGGCAGTTAGGGTTAGGGAGCAGATTTTCTTCAATGCAACCTAACACTCATTTAAGCAGAAAATAGAACTCAGGGCATCAAAATATTAGTCTGAAAAGACTTATTAGCCGTGCCAGAACAAACAAAATGTCTCTACTGTAGTACAGTTTCATTTTTTGACAAGTATTCTGTTATTGGAAATTTTGTGTCGAATCGTACTCTCCACAAGCATGGTATCAGCCTTCAACAGACTAGGAGTCCGGAAAACCCAAAACATTTCAGCTAGAACTGTAAAAATGGTAGTGCATTGATTGCCAAATGCAACAGATTGAGACGTTTAACCACTTTCTTTCAAACTTTTGCTGTTCGGGGATTTAGACAACATCCTCATTTAGGGCAATGCAGCATATAGAGCCACATATGCAACAAAATTAAAAAGTGAAGAGAACATTAAAATATCACATTTCCTAAATTTCACTTCTGTCCTAAAACACAGCCATGCCATCAAACATCCTCTATGTTTTCTAATAATGCTAACCCTAACCCTAGCTAAGGGTTTGGGCAGTTAGGGTTAGGGGTCAGATTTTCTTCAATGCAACCTAACACTCATTTAAGCAGAAAATAGAACTCAGGGCATCAAAATATTAGTCTGAAAAGATTTAGCAGCCTTGCCACAACAAACAAAATGTCTCTACCGTAGTACAGTTTCATTTTTTGACAACTATTCTATTATTGGAAATTTTGAGTCGAATCGTACTCTCCACGAGCATGGTATCAGCCTTCAACAGCCTAGGAGTCTGGAAAACCCAAAATATTTCAGCTAGAAGTGTAAAAATGGCAGTGCATTGATTTCCAAATGCAACAGACTGAGACGTTTAACCACTTTCTTTCAAACTTTTGCTGATCGGGAGTTTAAACAACATCCTCATCTAGGGCAATGGAGCATATAGAGCCATATATGCAACAAAATTAAAAAGTGAAGAGAACATTAAAATATCACATTTCCTAAATTTCACTTCTGTCCTAAAACACAGCCATACCATCAAACATCCTCTATGTTTTCTAATAATGCTAACCCTAACCATAGCTAAGGGTTTGGGCAGTTAGGGTTAGGGGTCAGATTTTCTTCAATGCAACCTAACACTCATTTAAGCAGAAAATAGAACTCAGGGCATCAAAATATTAGTCTGAAAAGACTTAGCAGCCTTGCCACAACAAACAAAATGTCTCTACTGTAGTACAGTTTCATTTTTTGACAAGTATTCTGTTACTGGAAATTTTGAGTCGAATAGTACTCTCCACGAGCATGGTATCAGCCTTCAACAGCCTACAGTAGGAGTCTGGAAAACCCAAAACATTTCAGCTAGAACTGTAAAAATGGCAGTGCATTGATTGACAAATGCAACAGATTGAGACGTTTAACCACTTTCTTTCAAACTTTTGCTGTTCGGGGATTTAGACAACATCCTCATTTAGGGCAATGCAGCATATAGAGCCATATATGCAACAAAATTAAAAAGTGAACAGAACATTAAAATAACACATTTCCTAAATTTCACTTCTGTCCTAAAACACAGCCATGTTATCAAACATCCTCTATGTTTTCTAATAATGCTAACCCAAACCCTAGCTTAGTTAGGGTTAGTTTTGGGCAGTTAGGGTTAGGGGTCAGATTTTCTTCAATGCAACCTAACACTCATTTAAGCAGAAAATAGAACTCAGGGCATCAAAATATTAGTCTGAAAAGACTTAGCAGCCTTGCCACAACAAACAAAATGTCACTTCCGTAGTGCAGTTTCATTTTTTGACAAGTATTCTGTTATTGGAAATTTTGTGTCGAATCGTAGTCTATACGAGCATGGTATCAGCCTTCACCAGCCTAGGAGTCTGGAAAACCCAAAACATTTCAGCTAGAACTGTAAAAATGGCAGTGCATTGATTGCCAATTGCAACAGATTGAGACGTTTAACCACTTTCTTTCAAACTTTTGCTGTTCGGGGATTTAGACAACATCCTCATTTAGGGCAATGCAGCATATAGAGCCATATATGCAACAAAATTAAAAAGTGAAGAGAACATTAAAATAGCACATTTCCTAAATTTCACTTCTGTCCTAAAACACAGCCATGCCATCAAACATCCTCTATGTTTTCTAATAATGCTAACCCTAACCCTAGCTTAGGGTTTGGGCAGTTAGGGTTAGGGGTCAGATTTTCTTCAATGCAACCTAACACTCATTTAAGCAGAAAATAGAACTCAGGGCATCAAAATATTTGTCTGAAAAGACTTAGCAGCCTTGCCACAACAAACAAAATGTCTCTACCGTAGTACAGTTTCATTTTTTGACAAGTATTCTGTTATTGGAAATTTTGTGTCGAATCGTAGTCTCCACAAGCATGGTATCAGCCTTCAACAGCCTAGGAGTCTGGAAAACCCAAAATATTTCAGCTAGAACTGTAAAAATGGCAGTGCATTGATTGCCAAATGCAACAGATTGAGACGTTTAACCACTTTCATTCAAACTTTTGCTGTTCGGGGATTTAGACAACATCCTCATTTAGGGCAATGCAGCATATAGAGCCATATATGCAACAAAATTAAAAAGTGAAGAGAACATTAAAATATCACATTTCCTAAATTTCACTTCTGTCCTAAAACACAGCCATGTTATCAAACATCCTCTATGTTTTCTAATAATTCTAACCCTAACCCTAGCTAAGGGTTTGGGCAGTTAGGGTTAGAGGTCAGATTTTCTTCAATGCAACCTAACACTCATTTAAGCAGAAAATAGAACTCAGGGCATCAAAATATTAGTCTGAAAAGACTTAGCAGCTTTGCCACAACAAACAAAATGTCTCTACCGTAGTACAGTTTCATTTTTTGACAAGTATTCTGTTATTGGAAATTTTGTGTCGAATCGTACTCTCCACGAGCATGGTATCAGCCTTCAACAGATTAGGAGTCTGGAAAACCCAAAACATTTCAGCTAGAACTGTAAAAATGGCAGTGCATTGATTGCCAAATGCAACAGATTGAGATGTTTAACCACTTTCTTTCAAACTTTTGCTGTTCGGGGATTTAGACAACATCCTCATTTAGGGCAATGCAGCATATAGAGCCATATATGCAACAAAATTAAAAAGTGAAGAGAACATTAAAATATCACATTTCCTAAATTTCACTTCTGTCCTAAAACACAGCCATGTTATCAAACATCCTCTATGTTTTCTAATAATGCTAACTCTAACCCTAGCTTAGTTAGGGTTAGTTTTGGGCAGTTAGGGTTAGGGGTCAGATTTTCTTCAATGCAACCTAACACTCACTTAAGCAGAAAATAGAACTCAGGGCATCAAAATATTAGTCTGAAAAGACTTAGCAACCTTGCCACAACAAACAAAATGTCTCTTCCGTAGTGCAGTTTCATTTTTTGACAAGTATTCTGTTATTGGAGATTTTGTGTCGAATCGTAGTCTACACGAGCATGGTATCAGCCTTCAACAGCCTAGGAGTCTGGAAAACCCAAAACATTTCAGCGAGAATTGTAAAAATGGCAGTGCATTGATTGCCAATTGCAACAGATTGAGACGTTTAACCACTTTCTTTCAAACTTTTGCTGTTCGGGGATTTAGACAACATCCTCATTTAGGGCAATGCAGCATATAGAGCCATATATGCAACAAAATTAAAAAGTGAAGAGAACATTAAAATATCACATTTCCTAAATTTCACTTCTGTCCTAAAACACAGCCATGCCATCAAACATCCTCTATGTTTTCTAATAATGCTAACCCAAACCCTAGATAAGGGTTTGGGCAGTTAGGGTTAGGGGTCAGATTTTCTTCAATGCAACCTAACACTCATTTAAGCAGAAAATAGAACTCAGGGCATCAAAATATTAGTCTGAAAAGACTTAGCAGCTTTGCCACAACAAACAAAATGTCTCTACCGTAGTGCAGTTTCATTTTTTGACAAGTATTCTGTTATTGGAGATTTTGTGTCGAATCGTAGTCTACACGAGCATGGTATCAGCCTTCAACAGCCTAGGAGTCTGGAAAACCCAAAACATTTCAGCTAGAACTGTAAAAATGGCAGTGCATTGATTGCCAATTGCAACAGATTGAGACGTTTAACCACTTTCTTTCAAACTTTTGCTGTTCGGGGATTTAGACAACATCCTCATTTAGGGCAATGCAGCATATAGAGCCATATATGCAACAAAATTAAAAAGAGAAGAGAACATTAAAATATCACATTTCCTAAATTTCACTTCTGTCCTAAAACACAGCCATGTTATCAAACATCCTCTATGTTTTCTAATAATGCTAACTCTAACCCTAGCTTAGTTAGGGTTAGTTTTGGGCAGTTAGGGTTAGGGGTCAGATTTTCTTCAATGCAACCTAACACTCATTTAAGCAGAAAATAGAACTCAGGGCATCAAAATATTAGTCTGAAAAGACTTAGCAACCTTGCCACAACAAACAAAATGTCTCTTCCGTAGTGCAGTTTCATTTTTTGACAAGTATTCTGTTATTGGAGATTTTGTGTCGAATCGTAGTCTACACGAGCATGGTATCAGCCTTCAACAGCCTAGGAGTCTGGAAAACCCAAAACATTTCAGCTAGAACTGTAAAAATGGCAGTGCATTGATTGCCAATTGCAACAGATTGAGACGTTTAACCACTTTCTTTCAAACTTTTGCTGTTCGGGGATTTAGACAACATCCTCATTTAGGGCAATGCAGCATATAGAGCCATATATGCAACAAAATTAAAAAGTGAAGAGAACATTAAAATAGCACATTTCCTAAATTTCACTTCTGTCCTAAAACACAGCCATGCCATCAAACATCCTCTATGTTTTCTAATAATGCTAACCCTAACCCTAGCTAAGGGTTTGGGCAGTTAGGGTTAGGGGTCAGATTTTCTTCAATGCAACCTAACACTCATTTAAGCAGAAAATAGAACTCAGGGCATCAAAATATTAGTCTGAAAAGACTTAGCAGCCTTGCCACAACAAACAAAATGTCTCTTCCGTAGTGCAGTTTCATTTTTTGACAAGTATTCTGTTATTGGAGATTTTGTGTCGAATAGTACTCTCCACGAGCATGGTATCAGCCTTCAACAGCCTAGGAGTCTGGAAAACCCAAAATATTTCAGCTACAACTGTAAAAATGGCAGCGCATTGATTGCCAACTGCAACAGATTGAGACGTTTAACCACTTTCTTTCAAACTTTTGCTGTTCGGGGATTTAGACAACATCCTCATTTAGGGCAATGCAGCATATAGAGCCATATATGCAACAAAATTAAAAAGTGAAAAGACATTAAAATAGCACATTTCCTAAATTTCACTTCTGTCCTAAAGCACAGCCATGCCATCAAACATCCTCTATGTTTTCTAATAATGCTAACCCTAACCCTAGCTAAGGGTTTGGGCAGTTAGGGTTAGGGGTCAGATTTTCTTCAATGCAACCTAACACTCATTTAAGCAGAAAATAGAACTCAGGGCATCAAAATATTAGTCTGAAAAGACTTAGCAGCCTTGCCACAACAAACAAAATGTCTCTACCGTAGAACAGTTTCATTTTTTGACAAGTATTCTGTTATTGGAAATTTTGAGTCGAATCGTAGTCTCCACGAGCATGGTATCAGCCTTCAACAGATTAGGAGTCTGGAAAACCCAAAATATTTCAGCTAGAACTGTAAAAATGGCAGTGCATTGATAGCCAAATGCAACAGATTGAGACGTTTAACCACTTTCTTTCAAACTTTTGCTGTTCGGGGATTTAGACAACATCCTCATTTAGGGCAATGCAGCATATAGAGCCATATAAGCAACAAAATTAAAAAGTGAAGAGAACATTAAAATATCACATTTCCTAAATTTCACTTCTGTCCTAAAACACAGCCATGCCATCAAACATCCTCTATGTTATCTAATAATGCTAACCCTAACCCTAGCTAAGGGTTTGGGCAGTTAGGATTAGGGGTCAGATTTTCTTCAATACAACCTAACACTCATTAAGGCAGAAAATAGAACTCAGGGCATCAAAATATAAGTCTGAAAAGACTTAGCAGCCTTGCCACAACAAACAAAATGTCTCTACTGTAGTACAGTTTCATTTTTTGACAAGTATTCTGTTATTGGAAATTTTGAGTCGAATCATACTCTCCACGAGCATGGTATCAGCCTTCAACAGCCTAGGAGTCTGGAAAACCCAAAATATTTCAGCTAGAAGTGTAAAAATGGCAGTGCATTGATTTCCAAATGCAACAGACTGAGACGTTTAACCACTTTCTTTCAAACTTTTGCTGATCGGGAGTTTAAACAACATCCTCATCTAGGGCAATGCAGCATATAGAGCCATATATGCAACAAAATTAAAAAGTGAAGAGAACATTAAAATATCACATTTTCTAAATTTCACTTCTGTCCTAAAACACAGCCATACCATCAAACATCCTCTATGTTTTCTAATAATGCTAACCCTAACCCTAGCTAAGGGTTTGGGCAGTTAGGGTTAGGGGTCAGATTTTCTTCAATGCAACCTAACACTCATTTAAGCAGAAAATAGAACTCAGGGCATCAAAATATTAGTCTGAAAAGACTTAGCAGCCTTGCCACAACAAACAAAATGTCTCTTCCGTAGTGCAGTTTCATTTTTTGACAAGTATTCTGTTATTGGAAATTTTGTGTCGAATCGTAGTCTACACGAGCATGGTATCAGCCTTCAACAGATTAGGAGTCTGGAAAACCCAAAATATTTCAGCTACAACTTTAAAAATGGCAGTGCATTGATTGCCAAATGCAACAGATTGAGACGTTTAACCACTTTCTTTCAAACTTTTGCTGTTCGGGGATTTAGACAACATCCTCATTTAGGGCAATGCAGCATATAGAGCCATATAAGCAACAAAATTAAAAAGTGAAGAGAACATTAAAATATCACATTTCCTAAATTTCACTTCTGTCCTAAAACACAGCCATGCCATCAAACATCCTCTATGTTATCTAATAATGCTAACCCTAACCCTAGCTAAGGGTTTGGGCAGTTAGGGTTAGGGGTCAGATTTTCTTCAATACAACCTAACACTCATTTAAGCAGAAAATAGAACTCAGGGCATCAAAATATAAGTCTGAAAAGACTTAGCAGCCTTGCCACAACAAACAAAATGTCTCTACTGTAGTACAGTTTCATTTTTTGACAAGTATTCTGTTATTGGAAATTTTGAGTCGAATCGTACTCTCCACGAGCATGGTATCAGCCTTCAACAGCCTAGGAGTCTGGAAAACCCAAAATATTTCAGCTACAAGTGTAAAAATGGCAGTGCATTGATATCCAAATGCAACAGACTGAGACGTTTAACCACTTTCTTTCAAACTTTTGCTGATCGGGAGTTTAAACAACATCCTCATCTAGGGCAATGCAGCATATAGAGCCATATATGCAACAAAATTAAAAAGTGAAGAGAACATTAAAATATCACATTTCCTAAATTTCACTTCTGTCCTAAAACACAGCCATACCATCAAACATCCTCTATGTTTTCTAATAATGCTAACCCTAACCCTAGCTAAGGGTTTGGGCAGTTAGGGTTAGGGGTCAGATTTTCTTCAATGCAACCTAACACTCATTTAAGCAGAAAATAGAACTCAGGGCATCAAAATATTAGTCTGAAAAGACTTAGCAGCCTTGCCACAACAAACAAAATGTCTCTACTGTAGTACAGTTTCATTTCTTGACAAGTATTCTGTTATTGGAAATTTTGAGTCGAATCGTACTCTCCACGAGCATGGTATCAGCCTTCAACAGCCTAGGAGTTTGGAAAGCCCAAAATATTTCAGCTAGAACTGTAAAAATGGCAGTGCATTGATTGCCAAATGCAACAGACTGAGACGTTTAACCACTTTCTTTCAAACTTTTGCTGTTCGGGGATTTAGACAACATCCTCATTTAGGGCAATGCAGCATATAGAGCCATATATGCAACAAAATTAAAAAGTGAAGAGAACATTAAAATATCACATTTCCTAAATTTCACTTCTGTCCTAAAACACAGCCATGCCATCAAACATCCTCTATGTTATCTAATAATGCTAACCCTAACCCTAGCTAAGGGTTTGGGCAGTTAGGGTTAGGGGTCAGATTTTCTTCAATGCAACCTAGCACTCATTTAAGCAGAAAATAGAACTCAGGGCATCAAAATATTACTCTGAAAAGACTTAGCAGCCTTGCCACAACAAACAAAATGTCTCTTCCGTATTACAGTTTCATTTTTTGACAAGTATTCTGTTATTGGAAATTTTGAGTCGAATCGTACTCTCCACGAGCATGGTATCAGCCTTCAACAGCCTAGGAGTCTGGAAAACCCAAAATATTTCAGCTACAACTGTAAAAATGGCAGTGCATTGATAGCCAAATGCAACAGATTGAGACGTTTAACCACTTTCTTTCAAACTTTTGCTGTTCGGGGATTTAGACAACATCCTCATTTAGGGCAATGCAGCATATAGAGCCACATATGCAACAAAATAAAAAAGTGAAGAGAACATTAAAATATCACATTTCCTAAATTTCACTTCTGTCCTAAAACACAGCCATGCCATCAAACATCCTCTATGTTTTCTAATAATGCTAACCCTAACCCTACCTAAGGGTTTGGGCAGTTAGGGTTAGGGGTCAGATTTTCTTCAATGCAACCTAACATTCATTTAAGCAGAAAATAGAACTCAGGGCATCAAAATATTAGTTTGAAAAGAGTTAGCAGCCTTGCCACAACAAACAAAATGTCTCTACTGTAGTACAGTTTCATTTTTTGACAAGTATTCTGTTATTGCTAATTTTGTGTCGAATCGTACTCTCCACGAGCATGGTATCAGCCTTCAACAGATTAGGAGTCTGGAAAACCCAAAATATTTCAGCTACAACTTTAAAAATGGCAGTGCATTGAATGCCAAATGCAACAGATTGAGACGTTTACCCACTTTCTTTCAAACTTTTGCTGTTCGGAGATTTAGACAACATCCTCATTTAGGGCAATGCAGCATATAGAGCCATATATGCAAAAAAATTAAAAAGTGAAGAGAACATTAAAATAGCACATTTCCTAAATTTCACTTCTGTCCTAAAACACAGCCATGCCATCAAACATCCTCTATGTTTTCTAATAATGCTAACCCTAACCCTAGCTAAGGGTTTGGGCAGTTAGGGTTAGGGGTCAGATTTTCTTCAATGCAACCTAACACTCATTTAAGCAGAAAATAGAACTCAGGGCATCCAAATATTAGTCTGAAAAGACTTAGCAGCCTTGCAACAACAAACAAAATGTCTCTACTGTAGTACAGTTTCATTTTTTGACAAGTATTCTGTTATTGGAAATTGTGAGTCGAATCGTACTCTCCACGAGCATGGTATCAGCCTTCAACAGCCTAGGAGTCTGGAACACCCAAAATATTTCAGCTACAACTGTAAAAATGGCAGTGCATTGATTTCCAAATGCAACAGACTGAGACGTTTAACCACTTTCTTTCAAACTTTTGCTTATCGGGAGTTTAGACAACATCCTCATTTAGGGCAATGCAGCATATAGAGCCATATATGCAACAAAATTAAAAAGTGAAGATGACATTAAAATAGCACATTTCCTAAATTTCACTTCTGTCCTAAAACACAGCCATGCCATCAAACATCCTCTATGTTTTCTAATAATGCTAACCCTAACCCTAGCTAAGGGTTTGGGCAGTTAGGGTTAGGGGTCAGATTTTCTTCAATGTAACCTTACACTCCTTTAAGCAGAAAATAGAACTCAGGGCATCAAAATATTAGTCTGAAAAGACTTAGCAGCCTTGCCACAACAAACAAAATGTCTCTACTGAAGTACAGTTTCATTTTTTGACAAGTATTCTGTTATTGGAAATTGTGTCGAATCGTACTCTCCACGAGCATGGTATCAGCCTTCAACAGCCTAGGAGTCTGGAAAACCCAAAATATTTCAGCTACAACTGTAAAAATGGCAGTGCATTGATTGCCAAATGCAACAGATTGAGACGTTTAACCACTTTCTTTCAAACTTTTGCTGTTCGGGGATTTAGACAACATCCTCATTTAGGGCAATGCAGCATATAGAGCCATATATGCAACAAAATTAAAAAGTGAAGAGAACATTAAAATAGCACATTTCCTAAATTTCACTTCTGTCCAAAAACACAGCCATGCCATCAAACATCCTCTATGTTATCTAATAATGCTAACCCTAACCCTAGCTAAGGGTTTGGGCAGTTAGGGTTAGGGGTCAGATTTTCTTCAATGCAACCTAACACTCATTTAAGCAGAAAATAGAACTCAGGGCATCAAAATATTAGTCTGAAAAGACTTAGCAGCCTTGCCACAACAAACAAAATGTCTCTACTGTAGTACAGTTTCATTTTTTGACAAGTATTCTGTTATTGGAAATTTTGAGTCGAATCGTACTCTCCACGAGCATGGTACCAGCCTTCAACAGCCTAGGAGTCTGGAACACCCAAAATATTTCAGCTACAACTGTAAAAATGGCAGTGCATTGATAGCCAAATGCAACAGATTGAGACGTTTAACCACTTTCTTTCAAACTTTTGCTGTTCGGGGATTTAGACAACATCCTCATTTAGGGCAATGCAGCATATAGAGCCATATATGCAACAAAATTAAAAAGTGAAGAGAACATTAAAATAGCACATTTCCTAAATTTCACTTCTGTCCAAAAACACAGCCATGCCATCAAACATCCTCTATGTTATCTAATAATGCTAACCCTAACCCTAGCTAAGGGTTTGGGCAGTTAGGGTTAGGGGTCAGATTTTCTTCAATGCAACCTAACACTCATTTAAGCAGAAAATAGAACTCAGGGCATCAAAATATTAGTCTGAAAAGACTTAGCAGCCTTGCCACAACAAACAAAATGTCTCTACTGTAGTACAGTTTCATTTTTTGACAAGTATTCTGTTATTGGAAATTTTGAGTCGAATCGTACTCTCCACGAGCATGGTATCAGCCTTCAACAGCCTAGGAGTCTGGAACACCCAAAATATTTCAGCTACAACTGTAAAAATGGCAGTGCATTGATAGCCAAATGCAACAGATTGAGACGTTTAACCATTTTCTTTCAAACTTTTGCTGTTCGGGGATTTAGACAACATCCTCAATTAGGGCAATGCAGCATATAGAGCCATATATGCAACTAAATTAAAAAGTGAAGAGAACATTAAAATATCACATTTCCTAAATTTCACTTCTGTCCTAAAACACAGCCATGCCATCAAACATCCTCTATGTTTTCTAATAATGCTAACCCTATCCCTAGCTAAGGGTTTGGGCAGTTAGGGTTAGGGGTCAGATTTTCTTCAATGCAACCTAACACTCATTTAAGCAGAAAATAGAACTCAGGGCATCAAAATATTAGTCTGAAAAGACTTAGCAGCCTTGCCACAACAAACAAAATGTCTCTACTGTAGTACAGTTTCATTTTTTGACAAGTATTCTGTTATTGCTAATTTTGTGTCGAATCGTACTCTCCACGAGCATGGTATCAGCCTTCAACAGATTAGGAGTCTGGAAAACCCAAAATATTTCAGCTACAACTTTAAAAATGGCAGTGCATTGAATGCCAAATGCAACAGATTGAGACGTTTACCCACTTTCTTTCAAACTTTTGCTGTTCGGAGATTTAGACAACATCCTCATTTAGGGCAATGCAGCATATAGAGCCATATATGCAACAAAATTAAAAAGTGAAGAGAACATTAAAATATCACATTTCCTAAATTTCACTTCTGTCCTAAAACACAGCCATGCCATCAAACATCCTCTATGTTTTCTAATAATGCTAACCCTAACCCTACCTAAGGGTTTGGGCAGTTAGGGTTAGGGGTCAGATTTTCTTCAATGCAACCTAACACTCATTTAAGCAGAAAATAGAACTCAGGGCATCAAAATATTAGTCTGAAAAGACTTAGCAGCCTTGCCACAACAAACAAAATGTCTCTACTGTAGTACAGTTTCATTTTTTGACAAGTATTCTGTTATTGGAAATTTTGAGTCGAATCGTACTCTCCACGAGCATGGTATCAGCCTTCAACAGCCTAGGAGTCTGGAACACCCAAAATATTTCAGCTACAACTGTAAAAATGGAAGTGCATTGAATGCCAAATGCAACAGATTGAGACGTTTAACCACTTTCTTTCAAACTTTTGCTGTTCGGGGATTTAGGCAACATCCTCAATTAGGGCAATGCAGCATATAGAGCCATATATGCAACTAAATTAAAAAGTGAAGAGAACATTAAAATATCACATTTCCTAAATTTCACTTCTGTCCTAAAACACAGCCATGCCATCAAACATCCTCTATGTTATCTAATAATGCTAACCCTAACCCTAGCTAAGGGTTTGGGCAGTTAGGGTTAGGGGGCAGATTTTCTTCAATGCAACCTAACACTCATTTAAGCAGAAAATAGAACTCAGGGCATCCAAATATTAGTCTGAAAAGACTTAGCAGCCTTGCAACAACAAACAAAATGTCTCTACTGTAGTACAGTTTCATTTTTTGACAAGTATTCTGTTATTGGAAATTTTGTGTCGAATCGTACTCTCCACGAGCATGGTATCAGCCTTCAACAGATTAGGAGTCTGAAAAACCAAAAATATTTCAGCTAGAACTTAAAAAATGGCAGTGCATTGATTGCCAAATGCAACAGACTGAGACGTTTAACCACTTTCTTTCAAACTTTTGCTGTTCGGGGATTTAGACAACATCCTCATTTAGGGCAATGCAGCATATAGAGCCATATATGCAACAAAATTAAAAAGTGAAGATGACATTAAAATAGCACATTTCCTAAATTTCACTTCTGTCCAAAAACACAGCCATGCCATCAAACATCCTCTATGTTATCTAATAATGCTAACCCTAACCCTAGCTAAGGGTTTGGGCAGTTAGGGTTAGGGGTCAGATTTTCTTCAATGCAACCTAACACTCATTTAAGCAGAAAATAGAACTCAGGGCATCAAAATATTAGTCTGAAAAGACTTAGCAGCCTTGCCACAACAAACAAAATGTCTCTACTGTAGTACAGTTTCATTTTTTGACAAGTATTCTGTTATTGCTAATTTTGTGTCGAATCGTACTCTCCACGAGCATGGTATCAGCCTTCAACAGATTAGGAGTCTGGAAAACCCAAAATATTTCAGCTACAACTTTAAAAATGGCAGTGCATTGAATGCCAAATGCAACAGATTGAGACGTTTACCCACTTTCTTTCAAACTTTTGCTGTTCGGAGATTTAGACAACATCCTCATTTAGGGCAATGCAGCATATAGAGCCATATATGCAACAAAATTAAAAAGTGAAGAGAACATTAAAATAGCACATTTCCTAAATTTCACTTCTGTCCTAAAACACAGCCATGCCATCAAACATCCTCTATGTTTTCTAATAATGCTAACCCTAACCCTAGCTAAGGGTTTGGGCAGTTAGGGTTAGGGGTCAGATTTTCTTCAATGCAACCTAACACTCATTTAAGCAGAAAATAGAACTCAGGGCATCCAAATATTAGTCTGAAAAGACTTAGCAGCCTTGCAACAACAAACAAAATGTCTCTACTGTAGTACAGTTTCATTTTTTGACAAGTATTCTGTTATTGGAAATTGTGAGTCGAATCGTACTCTCCACGAGCATGGTATCAGCCTTCAACAGCCTAGGAGTCTGGAACACCCAAAATATTTCAGCTACAACTGTAAAAATGGCAGTGCATTGATTTCCAAATGCAACAGACTGAGACGTTTAACCACTTTCTTTCAAACTTTTGCTTATCGGGAGTTTAGACAACATCCTCATTTAGGGCAATGCAGCATATAGAGCCATATATGCAACAAAATTAAAAAGTGAAGATGACATTAAAATAGCACATTTCCTAAATTTCACTTCTGTCCTAAAACACAGCCATGCCATCAAACATCCTCTATGTTTTCTAATAATGCTAACCCTAACCCTAGCTAAGGGTTTGGGCAGTTAGGGTTAGGGGTCAGATTTTCTTCAATGTAACCTTACACTCCTTTAAGCAGAAAATAGAACTCAGGGCATCAAAATATTAGTCTGAAAAGACTTAGCAGCCTTGCCACAACAAACAAAATGTCTCTACTGAAGTACAGTTTCATTTTTTGACAAGTATTCTGTTATTGGAAATTGTGTCGAATCGTACTCTCCACGAGCATGGTATCAGCCTTCAACAGCCTAGGAGTCTGGAAAACCCAAAATATTT
The DNA here is from genome assembly GCF_055471065.1 of Atractosteus spatula. Taxonomy (NCBI): domain Eukaryota; kingdom Metazoa; phylum Chordata; class Actinopteri; order Semionotiformes; family Lepisosteidae; genus Atractosteus; species Atractosteus spatula. The sequence continues at coordinate 8,320,288 of NC_142720.1, read as the reverse complement.
CAGCTACAACTGTAAAAATGGCAGTGCATTGATTGCCAAATGCAACAGATTGAGACGTTTAACCACTTTCTTTCAAACTTTTGCTGTTCGGGGATTTAGACAACATCCTCATTTAGGGCAATGCAGCATATAGAGCCATATATGCAACAAAATTAAAAAGTGAAGAGAACATTAAAATAGCACATTTCCTAAATTTCACTTCTGTCCAAAAACACAGCCATGCCATCAAACATCCTCTATGTTATCTAATAATGCTAACCCTAACCCTAGCTAAGGGTTTGGGCAGTTAGGGTTAGGGGTCAGATTTTCTTCAATGCAACCTAACACTCATTTAAGCAGAAAATAGAACTCAGGGCATCAAAATATTAGTCTGAAAAGACTTAGCAGCCTTGCCACAACAAACAAAATGTCTCTACTGTAGTACAGTTTCATTTTTTGACAAGTATTCTGTTATTGGAAATTTTGAGTCGAATCGTACTCTCCACGAGCATGGTACCAGCCTTCAACAGCCTAGGAGTCTGGAACACCCAAAATATTTCAGCTACAACTGTAAAAATGGCAGTGCATTGATAGCCAAATGCAACAGATTGAGACGTTTAACCACTTTCTTTCAAACTTTTGCTGTTCGGGGATTTAGACAACATCCTCATTTAGGGCAATGCAGCATATAGAGCCATATATGCAACAAAATTAAAAAGTGAAGAGAACATTAAAATAGCACATTTCCTAAATTTCACTTCTGTCCAAAAACACAGCCATGCCATCAAACATCCTCTATGTTATCTAATAATGCTAACCCTAACCCTAGCTAAGGGTTTGGGCAGTTAGGGTTAGGGGTCAGATTTTCTTCAATGCAACCTAACACTCATTTAAGCAGAAAATAGAACTCAGGGCATCAAAATATTAGTCTGAAAAGACTTAGCAGCCTTGCCACAACAAACAAAATGTCTCTACTGTAGTACAGTTTCATTTTTTGACAAGTATTCTGTTATTGGAAATTTTGAGTCGAATCGTACTCTCCACGAGCATGGTATCAGCCTTCAACAGCCTAGGAGTCTGGAACACCCAAAATATTTCAGCTACAACTGTAAAAATGGCAGTGCATTGATAGCCAAATGCAACAGATTGAGACGTTTAACCATTTTCTTTCAAACTTTTGCTGTTCGGGGATTTAGACAACATCCTCAATTAGGGCAATGCAGCATATAGAGCCATATATGCAACTAAATTAAAAAGTGAAGAGAACATTAAAATATCACATTTCCTAAATTTCACTTCTGTCCTAAAACACAGCCATGCCATCAAACATCCTCTATGTTTTCTAATAATGCTAACCCTATCCCTAGCTAAGGGTTTGGGCAGTTAGGGTTAGGGGTCAGATTTTCTTCAATGCAACCTAACACTCATTTAAGCAGAAAATAGAACTCAGGGCATCAAAATATTAGTCTGAAAAGACTTAGCAGCCTTGCCACAACAAACAAAATGTCTCTACTGTAGTACAGTTTCATTTTTTGACAAGTATTCTGTTATTGCTAATTTTGTGTCGAATCGTACTCTCCACGAGCATGGTATCAGCCTTCAACAGATTAGGAGTCTGGAAAACCCAAAATATTTCAGCTACAACTTTAAAAATGGCAGTGCATTGAATGCCAAATGCAACAGATTGAGACGTTTACCCACTTTCTTTCAAACTTTTGCTGTTCGGAGATTTAGACAACATCCTCATTTAGGGCAATGCAGCATATAGAGCCATATATGCAACAAAATTAAAAAGTGAAGAGAACATTAAAATATCACATTTCCTAAATTTCACTTCTGTCCTAAAACACAGCCATGCCATCAAACATCCTCTATGTTTTCTAATAATGCTAACCCTAACCCTACCTAAGGGTTTGGGCAGTTAGGGTTAGGGGTCAGATTTTCTTCAATGCAACCTAACACTCATTTAAGCAGAAAATAGAACTCAGGGCATCCAAATATTAGTCTGAAAAGACTTAGCAGCCTTGCCACAACAAACAAAATGTCTCTACTGTAGTACAGTTTCATTTTTTGACAAGTATTCTGTTATTGGAAATTTTGAGTCGAATCGTACTCTCCACGAGCATGGTATCAGCCTTCAACAGCCTAGGAGTCTGGAACACCCAAAATATTTCAGCTACAACTGTAAAAATGGAAGTGCATTGAATGCCAAATGCAACAGACTGAGACGTTTAACCACTTTCTTTCAAACTTTTGCTGTTCGGGGATTTAGGCAACATCCTCATTTAGGGCAATGCAGCATATAGAGCCATATATGCAACAAAATTAAAAAGTGAAGATGACATTAAAATAGCACATTTCCTAAATTTCACTTCTGTCCTAAAACACAGCCATGCCATCAAACATCCTCTATGTTTTCTAATAATGCTAACCCTAACCCTAGCTAAGGGTTTGGGCAGTTAGGGTTAGGGGTCAGATTTTCTTCAATGTAACCTTACACTCCTTTAAGCAGAAAATAGAACTCAGGGCATCAAAATATTAGTCTGAAAAGACTTAGCAGCCTTGCCACAACAAACAAAATGTCTCTACTGAAGTACAGTTTCATTTTTTGACAAGTATTCTGTTATTGGAAATTGTGTCGAATCGTACTCTCCACGAGCATGGTATCAGCCTTCAACAGCCTAGGAGTCTGGAAAACCCAAAATATTTCAGCTACAACTGTAAAAATGGCAGTGCATTGATTGCCAAATGCAACACATTGAGACGTTTAACCACTTTCTTTCAAACTTTTGCTGTTCGGGGATTTAGGCAACATCCTCAATTAGGGCAATGCAGCATATAGAGCCATATATGCAACTAAATTAAAAAGTGAAGAGAACATTAAAATAGCACATTTCCTAAATTTCACTTCTGTCCTAAAACACAGCCATGCCATCAAACATCCTCTATGTTTTCTAATAATGCTAACCCTATCCCTAGCTAAGAGTTTGGGCAGTTAGGGTTAGGGGTCAGATTTTCTTCAATGCAACCTAACACTAATTTAAGCACAAAATAGAACTCAGGGCATCAAAATATTAGTCTGAAAAGACTTAGCAGCCTTGCCACAACAAACAAAATGTCTCTACTGTAGTACAGTTTCATTTTTTGACAAGTATTCTGTTATTGGAAATTTTGAGTCGAATCGTACTCTCCACGAGCATGGTATCAGCCTTCAACAGATTAGGAGTCTGGAAAACCCAAAATATTTCAGCTACAACTTTAAAAATGGCAGTGCATTGAATGCCAAATGCAACAGATTGAGACGTTTACCCACTTTCTTTCAAACTTTTGCTGTTCGGAGATTTAGACAACATCCTCATTTAGGGCAATGCAGCATATAGAGCCATATATGCAACAAAATTAAAAAGTGAAGAGAACATTAAAATATCACATTTCCTAAATTTCACTTCTGTCCTAAAACACAGCCATGCCATCAAACATCCTCTATGTTTTCTAATAATGCTAACCCTAACCCTACCTAAGGGTTTGGGCAGTTAGGGTTAGGGGTCAGATTTTCTTCAATGCAACCTAACACTCATTTAAGCAGAAAATAGAACTCAGGGCATCAAAATATTAGTCTGAAAAGACTTAGCAGCCTTGCCACAACAAACAAAATGTCTCTACTGTAGTACAGTTTCATTTTTTGACAAGTATTCTGTTATTGGAAATTTTGAGTCGAATCGTACTCTCCACGAGCATCGTATCAGCCTTCAACAGCCTAGGAGTCTGGAACACCCAAAATATTTCAGCTACAACTGTAAAAATGGAAGTGCATTGAATGCCAAATGCAACAGATTGAGACGTTTAACCACTTTCTTTCAAACTTTTGCTGTTCGGGGATTTAGGCAACATCCTCAATTAGGGCAATGCAGCATATAGAGCCATATATGCAACTAAATTAAAAAGTGAAGAGAACATTAAAATATCACATTTCCTAAATTTCACTTCTGTCCTAAAACACAGCCATGCCATCAAACATCCTCTATGTTATCTAATAATGCTAACCCTAACCCTAGCTAAGGGTTTGGGCAGTTAGGGTTAGGGGGCAGATTTTCTTCAATGCAACCTAACACTCATTTAAGCAGAAAATAGAACTCAGGGCATCCAAATATTAGTCTGAAAAGACTTAGCAGCCTTGCAACAACAAACAAAATGTCTCTACTGTAGTACAGTTTCATTTTTTGACAAGTATTCTGTTATTGGAAATTTTGTGTCGAATCGTACTCTCCACGAGCATGGTATCAGCCTTCAACAGATTAGGAGTCTGAAAAACCAAAAATATTTCAGCTAGAACTTAAAAAATGGCAGTGCATTGATTGCCAAATGCAACAGACTGAGACGTTTAACCACTTTCTTTCAAACTTTTGCTGTTCGGGGATTTAGACAACATCCTCATTTAGGGCAATGCAGCATATAGAGCCATATATGCAACAAAATTAAAAAGTGAAGATGACATTAAAATAGCACATTTCCTAAATTTCACTTCTGTCCAAAAACACAGCCATGCCATCAAACATCCTCTATGTTATCTAATAATGCTAACCCTAACCCTAGCTAAGGGTTTGGGCAGTTAGGGTTAGGGGTCAGATTTTCTTCAATGCAACCTAACACTCATTTAAGCAGAAAATAGAACTCAGGGCATCAAAATATTAGTCTGAAAAGACTTAGCAGCCTTGCCACAACAAACAAAATGTCTCTACTGAAGTACAGTTTCATTTTTTGACAAGTATTCTGTTATTGGAAATTGTGTCGAATCGTACTCTCCACGAGCATGGTATCAGCCTTCAACAGCCTAGGAGTCTGGAAAACCCAAAATATTTCAGCTACAACTGTAAAAATAGCAGTGCATTGATTGCCAAATGCAACACATTGAGACGTTTAACCACTTTCTTTCAAACTTTTGCTGTTCGGGGATTTAGGCAACATCCTCAATTAGGGCAATGCAGCATATAGAGCCATATATGCAACTAAATTAAAAAGTGAAGAGAACATTAAAATAGCACATTTCCTAAATTTCACTTCTGTCCTAAAACACAGTCATGCCATCAAACATCCTCTATGTTTTCTAATAATGCTAACCCTATCCCTAGCTAAGAGTTTGGGCAGTTAGGGTTAGGGGTCAGATTTTCTTCAATGCAACCTAACACTAATTTAAGCACAAAATAGAACTCAGGGCATCAAAATATTAGTCTGAAAAGACTTAGCAGCCTTGCCACAACAAACAAAATGTCTCTACTGTAGTACAGTTTCATTTTTTGACAAGTATTCTGTTATTGGAAATTTTGAGTCGAATCGTACTCTCCACGAGCATGGTATCAGCCTTCAACAGATTAGGAGTCTGGAAAACCCAAAATATTTCAGCTACAACTTTAAAAATGGCAGTGCATTGAATGCCAAATGCAACAGATTGAGACGTTTACCCACTTTCTTTCAAACTTTTGCTGTTCGGAGATTTAGACAACATCCTCATTTAGGGCAATGCAGCATATAGAGCCATATATGCAACAAAATTAAAAAGTGAAGAGAACATTAAAATATCACATTTCCTAAATTTCACTTCTGTCCTAAAACACAGCCATGCCATCAAACATCCTCTATGTTTTCTAATAATGCTAACCCTAACCCTACCTAAGGGTTTGGGCAGTTAGGGTTAGGGGTCAGATTTTCTTCAATGCAACCTAACACTCATTTAAGCAGAAAATAGAACTCAGGGCATCAAAATATTAGTCTGAAAAGACTTAGCAGCCTTGCCACAACAAACAAAATGTCTCTACTGTAGTACAGTTTCATTTTTTGACAAGTATTCTGTTATTGGAAATTTTGAGTCGAATCGTACTCTCCACGAGCATGGTATCAGCCTTCAACAGCCTAGGAGTCTGGAACACCCAAAATATTTCAGCTACAACTGTAAAAATGGAAGTGCATTGAATGCCAAATGCAACAGATTGAGACGTTTAACCACTTTCTTTCAAACTTTTGCTGTTCGGGGATTTAGGCAACATCCTCAATTAGGGCAATGCAGCATATAGAGCCATATATGCAACTAAATTAAAAAGTGAAGAGAACATTAAAATATCACATTTCCTAAATTTCACTTCTGTCCTAAAACACAGCCATGCCATCAAACATCCTCTATGTTATCTAATAATGCTAACCCTAACCCTAGCTAAGGGTTTGGGCAGTTAGGGTTAGGGGGCAGATTTTCTTCAATGCAACCTAACACTCATTTAAGCAGAAAATAGAACTCAGGGCATCCAAATATTAGTCTGAAAAGACTTAGCAGCCTTGCAACAACAAACAAAATGTCTCTACTGTAGTACAGTTTCATTTTTTGACAAGTATTCTGTTATTGGAAATTTTGTGTCGAATCGTACTCTCCACGAGCATGGTATCAGCCTTCAACAGATTAGGAGTCTGAAAAACCAAAAATATTTCAGCTAGAACTTAAAAAATGGCAGTGCATTGATTGCCAAATGCAACAGACTGAGACGTTTAACCACTTTCTTTCAAACTTTTGCTGTTCGGGGATTTAGACAACATCCTCATTTAGGGCAATGCAGCATATAGAGCCATATATGCAACAAAATTAAAAAGTGAAGATGACATTAAAATAGCACATTTCCTAAATTTCACTTCTGTCCAAAAACACAGCCATGCCATCAAACATCCTCTATGTTATCTAATAATGCTAACCCTAACCCTAGCTAAGGGTTTGGGCAGTTAGGGTTAGGGGTCAGATTTTCTTCAATGCAACCTAACACTCATTTAAGCAGAAAATAGAACTCAGGGCATCAAAATATTAGTCTGAAAAGACTTAGCAGCCTTGCCACAACAAACAAAATGTCTCTACTGTAGTACAGTTTCATTTTTTGACAAGTATTCTGTTATTGCTAATTTTGTGTCGAATCGTACTCTCCACGAGCATGGTATCAGCCTTCAACAGATTAGGAGTCTGGAAAACCCAAAATATTTCAGCTACAACTTTAAAAATGGCAGTGCATTGAATGCCAAATGCAACAGATTGAGACGTTTACCCACTTTCTTTCAAACTTTTGCTGTTCGGAGATTTAGACAACATCCTCATTTAGGGCAATGCAGCATATAGAGCCATATATGCAACAAAATTAAAAAGTGAAGAGAACATTAAAATAGCACATTTCCTAAATTTCACTTCTGTCCTAAAACACAGCCATGCCATCAAACATCCTCTATGTTTTCTAATAATGCTAACCCTAACCCTAGCTAAGGGTTTGGGCAGTTAGGGTTAGGGGTCAGATTTTCTTCAATGCAACCTAACACTCATTTAAGCAGAAAATAGAACTCAGGGCATCCAAATATTAGTCTGAAAAGACTTAGCAGCCTTGCAACAACAAACAAAATGTCTCTACTGTAGTACAGTTTCATTTTTTGACAAGTATTCTGTTATTGGAAATTTTGAGTCGAATCGTACTCTCCACGAGCATGGTATCAGCCTTCAACAGCCTAGGAGTCTGGAACACCCAAAATATTTCAGCTACAACTGTAAAAATGGCAGTGCATTGATTTCCAAATGCAACAGACTGAGACGTTTAACCACTTTCTTTCAAACTTTTGCTGTTCGGGGATTTAGACAACATCCTCATTTAGGGCAATGCAGCATATAGAGCCATATATGCAACAAAATAAAAAAGTGAAGATGACATTAAAATAGCACATTTCCTAAATTTCACTTCTGTCCTAAAACACAACCATGCCATCAAACATCCTCTATGTTTTCTAATAATGCTAACCCTAACCCTAGCTAAGGGTTTGGGCAGTTAGGGTTAGGGGTCAGATTTTCTTCAATGCAACCTAACACTCCTTTAAGCAGAAAATAGAACTCAGGGCATCAAAATATTAGTCTGATAGACTTAGCAGCCTTGCCACAACAAACAAAATGTCTCTACTGAAGTACAGTTTCATTTTTTGACAAGTATTCTGTTATTGGAAATTGTGTCGAATCGTACTCTCCACGAGCATGGTATCAGCCTTCAACAGCCTAGGAGTCTGGAAAACCCAAAATATTTCAGCTACAACTGTAAAAATGGCAGTGCATTGATTGCCAAATGCAACAGATTGAGACGTTTAACCACTTTCTTTCAAACTTTTGCTGTTCGGGGATTTAGATAACATCCTCATTTAGGGCAATGCAGCATATAGAGCCATATATGCAACAAAATTAAAAAGTGAAGAGAACATTAAAATAGCACATTTCCTAAATTTCACTTCTGTCCAAAAACACAGCCATGCCATCAAACATCCTCTATGTTATCTAATAATGCTAACCCTAACCCTAGCTAAGGGTTTGGGCAGTTAGGGTTAGGGGTCAGATTTTCTTCAATGCAACCTAACACTCATTTAAGCAGAAAATAGAACTCAGGGCATCAAAATATTAGTCTGAAAAGACTTAGCAGCCTTGCCACAACAAACAAAATGTCTCTACTGTAGTACAGTTTCATTTTTTGACAAGTATTCTGTTATTGGAAATTTTGAGTCGAATCGTACTCTCCACGAGCATGGTATCAGCCTTCAACAGCCTAGGAGTCTGGAACACCCAAAATATTTCAGCTACAACTGCAAAAATGGCAGTGCATTGATAGCCAAATGCAACAGATTGAGACGTTTAACCACTTTCTTTCAAACTTTTGCTGTTCGGGGATTTAGGCAACATCCTCAATTAGGGCAATGCAGCATATAGAGCCATATATGCAACAAAATTAAAAAGTGAAGAGAACATTCAAATATCACATTTCCTAAATTTCACTTCTGTCCTAAAACACAGCCATGCCATCAAACATCCTCTATGTTTTCTAATAATGCTAACCCTATCCCTAGCTAAGGGTTTGGGCAGTTAGGGTTAGGGGTCAGATTTTCTTCAATGCAACCTAACACTCATTTAAGCAGAAAATAGAACTCAGGGCATCAAAATATTAGTCTGAAAAGACTTAGCAGCCTTGCCACAACAAACAAAATGTCTCTACTGTAGTACAGTTTCATTTTTTGACAAGTATTCTGTTATTGGAAATTGTGTCTAATCGTACTCTCCACGAGCATGGTATCAGCCTTCAACAGCCTAGGAGTCTGGAACACCCAAAATATTTCAGCTACAACTGTAAAAATGGCAGTGCATTGATTTCCAAATGCAACAGACTGAGACGTTTAACCACTTTCTTTCAAACTTTTGCTTATCGGGAGTTTAGACAACATCCTCATTTAGGGCAATGCAGCATATAGAGCCATATATGCAACAAAATTAAAAAGTGAAGATGACATTAAAATAGCACATTTCCTAAATTTCACTTCTGTCCTAAAACACAGCCATGCCATCAAACATCCTCTATGTTTTCTAATAATGCTAACCCTAACCCTAGCTAAGGGTTTGGGCAGTTAGGGTTAGGGGTCAGATTTTCTTCAATGTAACCTTACACTCCTTTAAGCAGAAAATAGAACTCAGGGCATCAAAATATTAGTCTGAAAAGACTTAGCAGCCTTGCCACAACAAACAAAATGTCTCTACTGAAGTACAGTTTCATTTTTTGACAAGTATTCTGTTATTGGAAATTGTGTCGAATCGTACTCTCCACGAGCATGGTATCAGCCTTCAACAGCCTAGGAGTCTGGAAAACCCAAAATATTTCAGCTACAACTGTAAAAATGGCAGTGCATTGATTGCCAAATGCAACAGATTGAGACGTTTAACCACTTTCTTTCAAACTTTTGCTGTTCGGGGATTTAGGCAACATCCTCAATTAGGGCAATGCAGCATATAGAGCCATATATGCAACTAAATTAAAAAGTGAAGAGAACATTAAAATAGCACATTTCCTAAATTTCACTTCTGTCCTAAAACACAGCCATGCCATCAAACATCCTCTATGTTTTCTAATAATGCTAACCCTATCCCTAGCTAAGAGTTTGGGCAGTTAGGGTTAGGGGTCAGATTTTCTTCAATGCAACCTAACACTAATTTAAGCACAAAATAGAACTCAGGGCATCAAAATATTAGTCTGAAAAGACTTAGCAGCCTTGCCACAACAAACAAAATGTCTCTACTGTAGTACAGTTTCATTTTTTGACAAGTATTCTGTTATTGGAAATTTTGAGTCGAATCGTACTCTCCACGAGCATGGTATCAGCCTTCAACAGATTAGGAGTCTGGAAAACCCAAAATATTTCAGCTACAACTTTAAAAATGGCAGTGCATTGAATGCCAAATGCAACAGATTGAGACGTTTACCCACTTTCTTTCAAACTTTTGCTGTTCGGAGATTTAGACAACATCCTCATTTAGGGCAATGCAGCATATAGAGCCATATATGCAACAAAATTAAAAAGTGAAGAGAACATTAAAATATCACATTTCCTAAATTTCACTTCTGTCCTAAAACACAGCCATGCCATCAAACATCCTCTATGTTTTCTAATAATGCTAACCCTAACCCTACCTAAGGGTTTGGGCAGTTAGGGTTAGGGGTCAGATTTTCTTCAATGCAACCTAACACTCATTTAAGCAGAAAATAGAACTCAGGGCATCAAAATATTAGTCTGAAAAGACTTAGCAGCCTTGCCACAACAAACAAAATGTCTCTACTGTAGTACAGTTTCATTTTTTGACAAGTATTCTGTTATTGGAAATTTTGAGTCGAATCGTACTCTCCACGAGCATGGTATCAGCCTTCAACAGCCTAGGAGTCTGGAACACCCAAAATATTTCAGCTACAACTGTAAAAATGGAAGTGCATTGAATGCCAAATGCAACAGATTGAGACGTTTAACCACTTTCTTTCAAACTTTTGCTGTTCGGGGATTTAGGCAACATCCTCAATTAGGGCAATGCAGCATATAGAGCCATATATGCAACTAAATTAAAAAGTGAAGAGAACATTAAAATATCACATTTCCTAAATTTCACTTCTGTCCTAAAACACAGCCATGCCATCAAACATCCTCTATGTTATCTAATAATGCTAACCCTAACCCTAGCTAAGGGTTTGGGCAGTTAGGGTTAGGGGGCAGATTTTCTTCAATGCAACCTAACACTCATTTAAGCAGAAAATAGAACTCAGGGCATCCAAATATTAGTCTGAAAAGACTTAGCAGCCTTGCAACAACAAACAAAATGTCTCTACTGTAGTACAGTTTCATTTTTTGACAAGTATTCTGTTATTGGAAATTTTGTGTCGAATCGTACTCTCCACGAGCATGGTATCAGCCTTCAACAGATTAGGAGTCTGAAAAACCAAAAATATTTCAGCTAGAACTTAAAAAATGGCAGTGCATTGATTGCCAAATGCAACAGACTGAGACGTTTAACCACTTTCTTTCAAACTTTTGCTGTTCGGGGATTTAGACAACATCCTCATTTAGGGCAATGCAGCATATAGAGCCATATATGCAACAAAATTAAAAAGTGAAGATGACATTAAAATAGCACATTTCCTAAATTTCACTTCTGTCCTAAAACACAGCCATGCCATCAAACATCCTCTATGTTATCTAATAATGCTAACCCTAACCCTAGCTAAGGGTTTGGGCAGTTAGGGTTAGGGGTCAGATTTTCTTCAATGCAACCTAACACTCATTTAAGCAGAAAATAGAACTCAGGGCATCAAAATATTAGTCTGAAAAGACTTAGCAGCCTTGCCACAACAAACAAAATGTCTCTACTGTAGTACAGTTTCATTTTTTGACAAGTATTCTGTTATTGGAAATTTTGAGTCGAATCGTACTCTCCACGAGCATGGTATCAGCCTTCAACAGCCTAGGAGTCTGGAACACCCAAAATATTTCAGCTACAACTGTAAAAATGGCAGTGCATTGATTTCCAAATGCAACAGACTGAGACGTTTAACCACTTTCTTTCAAACTTTTGCTTATCGGGAGTTTAGACAACATCCTCATTTAGGGCAATGCAGCATATAGAGCCATATATGCAACAAAATTAAAAAGTGAAGATGACATTAAAATAGCACATTTCCTAAATTTCACTTCTGTCCTAAAACACAGCCATGCCATCAAACATCCTCTATGTTTTCTAATAATGCTAACCCTAACCCTAGCTAAGGGTTTGGGCAGTTAGGGTTAGGGGTCAGATTTTCTTCAATGTAACCTTACACTCCTTTAAGCAGAAAATAGAACTCAGGGCATCAAAATATTAGTCTGAAAAGACTTAGCAGCCTTGCCACAACAAACAAAATGTCTCTACTGAAGTACAGTTTCATTTTTTGACAAGTATTCTGTTATTGGAAATTGTGTCGAATCGTACTCTCCACGAGCATGGTATCAGCCTTCAACAGCCTAGGAGTCTGGAAAACCCAAAATATTTCAGCTACAACTGTAAAAATGGCAGTGCATTGATTGCCAAATGCAACACATTGAGACGTTTAACCACTTTCTTTCAAACTTTTGCTGTTCGGGGATTTAGGCAACATCCTCAATTAGGGCAATGCAGCATATAGAGCCATATATGCAACTAAATTAAAAAGTGAAGAGAACATTAAAATAGCACATTTCCTAAATTTCACTTCTGTCCTAAAACACAGCCATGCCATCAAACATCCTCTATGTTTTCTAATAATGCTAACCCTATCCCTAGCTAAGAGTTTGGGCAGTTAGGGTTAGGGGTCAGATTTTCTTCAATCCAACCTAACACTAATTTAAGCACAAAATAGAACTCAGGGCATCAAAATATTAGTCTGAAAAGACTTAGCAGCCTTGCCACAACAAACAAAATGTCTCTACTGTAGTACAGTTTCATTTTTTGACAAGTATTCTGTTATTGGAAATTTTGAGTCGAATCGTACTCTCCACGAGCATGGTATCAGCCTTCAACAGATTAGGAGTCTGGAAAACCCAAAATATTTCAGCTACAACTTTAAAAATGGCAGTGCATTGAATGCCAAATGCAACAGATTGAGACGTTTACCCACTTTCTTTCAAACTTTTGCTGTTCGGAGATTTAGACAACATCCTCATTTAGGGCAATGCAGCATATAGAGCCATATATGCAACAAAATTAAAAAGTGAAGAGAACATTAAAATATCACATTTCCTAAATTTCACTTCTGTCCTAAAACACAGCCATGCCATCAAACATCCTCTATGTTTTCTAATAATGCTAACCCTAACCCTACCTAAGGGTTTGGGCAGTTAGGGTTAGGGGTCAGATTTTCTTCAATGCAACCTAACACTCATTTAAGCAGAAAATAGAACTCAGGGCATCAAAATATTAGTCTGAAAAGACTTAGCAGCCTTGCCACAACAAACAAAATGTCTCTACTGTAGTACAGTTTCATTTTTTGACAAGTATTCTGTTATTGGAAATTTTGAGTCGAATCGTACTCTCCACGAGCATGGTATCAGCCTTCAACAGCCTAGGAGTCTGGAACACCCAAAATATTTCAGCTACAACTGTAAAAATGGCAGTGCATTGATAGCCAAATGCAACAGATTGAGACGTTTAACCACTTTCTTTCAAACTTTTGCTGTTCGGGGATTTAGGCAACATCCTCAATTAGGGCAATGCAGCATATAGAGCCATATATGCAACTAAATTAAAAAGTGAAGAGAACATTAAAATATCACATTTCCTAAATTTCACTTCTGTCCTAAAACACAGCCATGCCATCAAACATCTTCTATGTTTTCTAATAATGCTAACCCTAACCCTAGCTAAGGGTTTGGGCAGTTAGGGTTAGGGGTCAGATTTTCTTCAATGCAACCTAACACTCATTTAAGCAGAAAATAGAACTCAGGGCATCCAAATATTAGTCTGAAAAGACTTAGCAGCCTTGCAACAACAAACAAAATGTCTCTACTATAGTACAGTTTCATTTTTTGACAAGTATTCTGTTATTGGAAATTTTGTGTCGAATCGTACTCTCCACGAGCATGGTATCAGCCTTCAACAGATTAGGAGTCTGGAAAACCAAAAATATTTCAGCTAGAACTTAAAAAATGGCAGTGCATTGATTGCCAAATGCAACAGACTGAGACGTTTAACCACTTTCTTTCAAACTTTTGCTGTTCGGGGATTTAGACAACATCCTCATTTAGGGCAATGCAGCATATAGAGCCATATATGCAACAAAATTAAAAAGTGAAGATGACATTAAAATAGCACATTTCCTAAATTTCACTTCTGTTCAAAAACACAGCCATGCCATCAAACATCCTCTATGTTATCTAATAATGCTAACCCTAACCCTAGCTAAGGGTTTGGGCAGTTAGGGTTAGGGGTCAGATTTTCTTCAATGCAACCTAACACTCATTTAAGCAGAAAATAGAACTCAGGGCATCAAAATATTAGTCTGAAAAGACTTAGCAGCCTTGCCACAACAAACAAAATGTCTCTACTGTAGTACAGTTTCATTTTTTGACAAGTATTCTGTTATTGGAAATTTTGAGTCGAATCGTACTCTCCACGAGCATGGTATCAGCCTTCAACAGCCTAGGAGTCTGGAACACCCAAAATATTTCAGCTACAACTGTAAAAATGGCAGTGCATTGATAGCCAAATGCAACAGATTGAGACGTTTAACCACTTTCTTTCAAACTTTTGCTGTTCGGGGATTTAGGCAACATCATCAATTAGGGCAATGCAGCATACAGAGCCATATATGCAACTAAATTGAAAAGTGAAGAGAACATTAAAATATCACATTTCCTAAATTTCACTTCTGTCCTAAAACACAGCCATGCCATCAAACATCCTCTATGTTTTCTAATAATGCTAACCCTAACCCTAGCTAAGGGTTTGGGCAGTTAGGGTTAGGGGTCAGATTTTCTTCAATGCAACCTAACACTCATTTAAGCAGAAAATAGAACTCAGGGCATCAAAATATTAGTCTGAAAAGACTTAGCAGCCTTGCCACAACAAACAAAATGTCTCTACTGTAGTACAGTTTCATTTTTTGACAAGTATTCTGTTATTGCTAATTTTGTGTCGAATCGTACTCTCCACGAGCATGGTATCAGCCTTCAACAGATTAGGAGTCTGGAAAACCCAAAATATTTCAGCTACAACTTTAAAAATGGCAGTGCATTGAATGCCAAATGCAACAGATTGAGACGTTTACCCACTTTCTTTCAAACTTTTGCTGTTCGGAGATTTAGACAACATCCTCATTTAGGGCAATGCAGCATATAGAGCCATATATGCAACAAAATTAAAAAGTGAAGAGAACATTAAAATATCACATTTCCTAAATTTCACTTCTGTCCTAAAACACAGCCATGCCATCAAACATCCTCTATGTTTTCTAATAATGCTAACCCTATCCCTAGCTAAGGGTTTGGGCAGTTAGGGTTAGGGGTCAGATTTTCTTCAATGCAACCTAACACTCATTTAAGCAGAAAATAGAACTCAGGGCATCAAAATATTAGTCTGAAAAGACTTAGCAGCCTTGCCACAACAAACAAAATGTCTCTACTGTAGTACAGTTTCATTTTTTGACAAGTATTCTGTTAGTGCTAATTTTGTGTCGAATCGTACTCTCCACGAGCATGGTATCAGCCTTCAACAGATTAGGAGTCTGGAACACCCAAAATATTTCAGCTACAACTTTAAAAATGGCAGTGCATTGATAGCCAAATGCAACAGATTGAGACGTTTAACCACTTTCTTTCAAACTTTTGCTGTTCGGGGATTTAGGCAACATCCTCAATTAGGGCAATGCAGCATATAGAGCCATATATGCAACTAAATTAAAAAGTGAAGAGAACATTAAAATATCACATTTCCTAAATTTCACTTCTGTCCTAAAACACAGCCATGCCATCAAACATCCTCTATGTTTTCTAATAATGCTAACCCTATCCCTAGCTAAGGGTTTGGGCAGTTAGGGTTAGGGGTCAGATTTTCTTCAATGCAACCTAACACTCATTTAAGCAGAAAATAGAACTCAGGGCATCCAAATATTAGTCTGAAAAGACTTAGCAGCCTTGCAACAACAAACAAAATGTCTCTACTGTAGTACAGTTTCATTTTTTGACAAGTATTCTGTTATTGGAAATTTTGAGTCGAATCGTACTCTCCACGAGCATGGTATCAGCCTTCAACAGCCTAGGAGTCTGGAACACCCAAAATATTTCAGCTACAACTGTAAAAATGGCAGTGCATTGATAGCCAAATGCAACAGATTGAGACGTTTAACCACTTTCTTTCAAACTTTTGCTGTTCGGGGATTTAGGCAACATCCTCAATTAGGGCAATGCAGCATATAGAGCCATATATGCAACTAAATTAAAAAGTGAAGAGAACATTAAAATATCACATTTCCTAAATTTCACTTCTGTCCTAAAACACAGCCATGCCATCAAACATCTTCTATGTTTTCTAATAATGCTAACCCTAACCCTAGCTAAGGGTTTGGGCAGTTAGGGTTAGGGGTCAGATTTTCTTCAATGCAACCTAACACTCATTTAAGCAGAAAATAGAACTCAGGGCATCCAAATATTAGTCTGAAAAGACTTAGCAGCCTTGCAACAACAAACAAAATGTCTCTACTGTAGTACAGTTTCATTTTTTGACAAGTATTCTGTTATTGCTAATTTTGTGTCGAATCGTACTCTCCACGAGCATGGTATCAGCCTTCAACAGATTAGGAGTCTGGAAAACCCAAAATATTTCAGCTACAACTTTAAAAATGGCAGTGCATTGAATGCCAAATGCAACAGATTGAGACGTTTACCCACCTTCTTTCAAACTTTTGCTGTTCGGAGATTTAGACAACATCCTCATTTAGGGCAATGCAGCATATAGAGCCATATATGCAACAAAATTAAAAAGTGAAGAGAACATTAAAATATCACATTTCCTAAATTTCACTTCTGTCCTAAAACACAGCCATGCCATCAAACATCCTCTATGTTTTCTAATAATGCTAACCCTATCCCTAGCTAAGGGTTTGGGCAGTTAGGGTTAGGGGTCAGATTTTCTTCAATGCAACCTAACACTCATTTAAGCAGAAAATAGAACTCAGGGCATCAAAATATTAGTCTGAAAAGACTTAGCAGCCTTGCCACAACAAACAAAATGTCTCTACTGTAGTACAGTTTCATTTTTTGACAAGTATTCTGTTAGTGCTAATTTTGTGTCGAATCGTACTCTCCACGAGCATGGTATCAGCCTTCAACAGATTAGGAGTCTGGAACACCCAAAATATTTCAGCTACAACTTTAAAAATGGCAGTGCATTGATAGCCAAATGCAACAGATTGAGACGTTTAACCACTTTCTTTCAAACTTTTGCTGTTCGGGGATTTAGGCAACATCCTCAATTAGGGCAATGCAGCATATAGAGCCATATATGCAACTAAATTAAAAAGTGAAGAGAACATTAAAATATCACATTTCCTAAATTTCACTTCTGTCCTAAAACACAGCCATGCCATCAAACATCCTCTATGTTTTCTAATAATGCTAACCCTATCCCTAGCTAAGGGTTTGGGCAGTTAGGGTTAGGGGTCAGATTTTCTTCAATGCAACCTAACACTCATTTAAGCAGAAAATAGAACTCAGGGCATCCAAATATTAGTCTGAAAAGACTTAGCAGCCTTGCAACAACAAACAAAATGTCTCTACTGTAGTACAGTTTCATTTTTTGACAAGTATTCTGTTATTGGAAATTTTGAGTCGAATCGTACTCTCCACGAGCATGGTATCAGCCTTCAACAGCCTAGGAGTCTGGAACACCCAAAATATTTCAGCTACAACTGTAAAAATGGCAGTGCATTGATAGCCAAATGCAACAGATTGAGACGTTTAACCACTTTCTTTCAAACTTTTGCTGTTCGGGGATTTAGGCAACATCCTCAATTAGGGCAATGCAGCATACTGTATAGAGCCATATATGCAACTAAATTAAAAAGTGAAGAGAACATTAAAATATCACATTTCCTAAATTTCACTTCTGTCCTAAAACACAGCCATGCCATCAAACATCCTCTATGTTTTCTAATAATGCTAACCCTATCCCTAGCTAAGGGTTTGGGCAGTTAGGGTTAGGGGTCAGATTTTCTTCAATGCAACCTAACACTCATTTAAGCAGAAAATAGAACTCAGGGCATCAAAATATTAGTCTGAAAAGACTTAGCAGCCTTGCCACAACAAACAAAATGTCTCTACTGTAGTACAGTTTCATTTTTTGACAAGTATTCTGTTATTGCTAATTTTGTGTCGAATCGTACTCTCCACGAGCATGGTATCAGCCTTCAACAGATTAGGAGTCTGGAAAACCCAAAATATTTCAGCTAGAACTTAAAAAATGGCAGTGCATTGAATGCCAAATGCAACAGATTGAGACGTTTAACCACTTTCTTTCAAACTTTTGCTGTTCGGAGATTTAGACAACATCCTCATTTAGGGCAATGCAGCATATAGAGCCATATATGCAACAAAATTAAAAAGTGAAGAGAACATTAAAATATCACATTTCCTAAATTTCACTTCTGTCCTAAAACACAGCCATGCCATCAAACATCTTCTATGTTTTCTAATAATGCTAACCCTAACCCTAGCTAAGGGTTTGGGCAGTTAGGGTTAGGGTTCAGATTTTCTTCAATGCAACCTAACACTCATTTAAGCAGAAAATAGAACTCAGGGCATCCAAATATTAGTCTGAAAAGACTTAGCAGCCTTGCAACAACAAACAAAATGTCTCTACTGTAGTACAGTCTCATTTTTTGACAAGTATTCTGTTATTGGAAATTTTGTGTCGAATCGTACTCTCCACGAGCATGGTATCAGCCTTCAACAGATTAGGAGTCTGGAAAACCCAAAATATTTCAGCTAGAACTTAAAAAATGGCAGTGCATTGATTGACAAATGCAACAGACTGAGACGTTTAACCACTTTCTTTCAAACTTTTGCTGTTCGGGGATTTAGACAACATCCTCATTTAGGGCAATGCAGCATATAGAGCCATATATGCAACAAAATAAAAAAGTGAAGATGACATTAAAATAGCACATTTCCTAAATTTCACTTCTGTCCTAAAACACAACCATGCCATCAAACATCCTCTATGTTTTCTAATAATGCTAACCCTAACCCTAGCTAAGGGTTTGGGCAGTTAGGGTTAGGGGTCAGATTTTCTTCAATGCAACCTAACACTCCTTTAAGCAGAAAATAGAACTCAGGGCATCAAAATATTAGTCTGATAGACTTAGCAGCCTTGCCACAACAAACAAAATGTCTCTACTGAAGTACAGTTTCATTTTTTGACAAGTATTCTGTTATTGGAAATTGTGTCGAATCGTACTCTCCACGAGCATGGTATCAGCCTTCAACAGCCTAGGAGTCTGGAAAACCCAAAATATTTCAGCTACAACTGTAAAAATGGCAGTGCATTCATTGCCAAATGCAACAGATTGAGACGTTTAACCACTTTCTTTCAAACTTTTGCTGTTCGGGGATTTAGATAACATCCTCATTTAGGGCAATGCAGCATATAGAGCCATATATGCAACAAAATTAAAAAGTGAAGAGAACATTAAAATAGCACATTTCCTAAATTTCACTTCTGTCCAAAAACACAGCCATGCCATCAAACATCCTCTATGTTATCTAATAATGCTAACCCTAACCCTAGCTAAGGGTTTGGGCAGTTAGGGTTAGGGGTCAGATTTTCTTCAATGCAACCTAACACTCATTTAAGCAGAAAATAGAACTCAGGGCATCAAAATATTAGTCTGAAAAGACTTAGCAGCCTTGCCACAACAAACAAAATGTCTCTACTGTAGTACAGTTTCATTTTTTGACAAGTATTCTGTTATTGGAAATTTTGAGTCGAATCGTACTCTCCACGAGCATGGTATCAGCCTTCAACAGCCTAGGAGTCTGGAACACCCAAAATATTTCAGCTACAACTGCAAAAATGGCAGTGCATTGATAGCCAAATGCAACAGATTGAGACGTTTAACCACTTTCTTTCAAACTTTTGCTGTTCGGGGATTTAGGCAACATCCTCAATTAGGGCAATGCAGCATATAGAGCCATATATGCAACAAAATTAAAAAGTGAAGAGAACATTCAAATATCACATTTCCTAAATTTCACTTCTGTCCTAAAACACAGCCATGCCATCAAACATCCTCTATGTTTTCTAATAATGCTAACCCTATCCCTAGCTAAGGGTTTGGGCAGTTAGGGTTAGGGGTCAGATTTTCTTCAATGCAACCTAACACTCATTTAAGCAGAAAATAGAACTCAGGGCATCAAAATATTAGTCTGAAAAGACTTAGCAGCCTTGCCACAACAAACAAAATGTCTCTACTGTAGTACAGTTTCATTTTTTGACAAGTATTCTGTTATTGGAAATTGTGTCTAATCGTACTCTCCACGAGCATGGTATCAGCCTTCAACAGCCTAGGAGTCTGGAAAACCCAAAATATTTCAGCTACAACTGTAAAAATGGCAGTGCATTGATTGCCAAATGCAACAGATTGAGACGTTTAACCACTTTCTTTCAAACTTTTGCTGTTCGGGGATTTAGACAACATCCTCATTTAGGGCAATGCAGCATATAGAGCCATATATGCAACAAAATTAAAAAGTGAAGAGAACATTAAAATATCACATTTCCTAAATTTCACTTCTGTCCAAAAACACAGCCATGCCATCAAACATCCTCTATGTTATCTAATAATGCTAACCCTAACCCTAGCTAAGGGTTTGGGCAGTTAGGGTTAGGGGTCAGATTTTCTTCAATGCAACCTAACACTCATTTAAGCAGAAAATAGAACTCAGGGCATCAAAATATTAGTCTGAAAAGACTTAGCAGCCTTGCCACAACAAACTAAATGTCTCTACTGTAGTACAGTTTCATTTTTTGACAAGTATTCTGTTATTGGAAATTTTGTGTCGAATCCTACTCTCCACGAGCATGGTATCAGCCTTCAACAGATTAGGAGTCTGGAAAACCCAAAATATTTCAGCTACAACTTTAAAAATGGCAGTGCATTGATAGCCAAATGCAACAGATTGAGACGTTTAACCACTTTCTTTCAAACTTTTGCTGTTCGGGGATTTAGACAACATCCTCATTTAGGGCAATGCAGCATATAGAGCCATATATGCAATTAAATTAAAAAGTGAAGAGAACATTAAAATATCACATTTCCTAAATTTCACTTCTGTCCAAAAACACAGCCATGCCATCAAACATCCTCTATGTTATCTAATAATGCTAACCCTAACCCTAGCTAAGGGTTTGGGCAGTTAGGGTTAGGGGTCAGATTTTCTTCAATGCAACCTAACACTCATTTAAGCAGAAAATAGAACTCAGGGCATCAAAATATTAGTCTGAAAAGACTTAGCAGCCTTGCCACAACAAACAAAATGTCTCTACTGTAGTACAGTTTCATTTTTTGACAAGTATTCTGTTATTGGAAATTTTGAGTCGAATCGTACTCTCCACGAGCATGGTATCAGCCTTCAACAGCCTAGGAGTCTGGAAAACCCAAAATATTTCAGCTACAACTGTAAAAATGGCAGTGCATTGATTGCCAAATGCAACAGATTGAGACGTTTAACCACTTTCTTTCAAACTTTTGCTGTTCGGAGATTTAGACAACATCCTCATTTAGGGCAATGCAGCATATAGAGCCACATATGCAACAAAATTAAAAAGTGAAGAGAACATTAAAATATCACATTTCCTAAATTTCACTTCTGTCCTAAAACACAGCCATGCCATCAAACATCTTCTATGTTTTCTAATAATGCTAACCCTAACCCTAGCTAAGGGTTTGGGCAGTTAGGGTTAGGGTTCAGATTTTCTTCAATGCAACCTAACACTCATTTAAGCAGAAAATAGAACTCAGGGCATCCAAATATTAGTCTGAAAAGACTTAGCAGCCTTGCAACAACAAACAAAATGTCTCTACTGTAGTACAGTCTCATTTTTTGACAAGTATTCTGTTATTGGAAATTTTGTGTCGAATCGTACTCTCCACGAGCATGGTATCAGCCTTCAACAGATTAGGAGTCTGGAAAACCCAAAATATTTCAGCTAGAACTTAAAAAATGGCAGTGCATTGATTGACAAATGCAACAGACTGAGACGTTTAACCACTTTCTTTCAAACTTTTGCTGTTCGGGGATTTAGACAACATCCTCATTTAGGGCAATGCAGCATATAGAGCCATATATGCAACAAAATAAAAAAGTGAAGATGACATTAAAATAGCACATTTCCTAAATTTCACTTCTGTCCTAAAACACAACCATGCCATCAAACATCCTCTATGTTTTCTAATAATGCTAACCCTAACCCTAGCTAAGGGTTTGGGCAGTTAGGGTTAGGGGTCAGATTTTCTTCAATGCAACCTAACACTCCTTTAAGCAGAAAATAGAACTCAGGGCATCAAAATATTAGTCTGATAGACTTAGCAGCCTTGCCACAACAAACAAAATGTCTCTACTGAAGTACAGTTTCATTTTTTGACAAGTATTCTGTTATTGGAAATTGTGTCGAATCGTACTCTCCACGAGCATGGTATCAGCCTTCAACAGCCTAGGAGTCTGGAAAACCCAAAATATTTCAGCTACAACTGTAAAAATGGCAGTGCATTCATTGCCAAATGCAACAGATTGAGACGTTTAACCACTTTCTTTCAAACTTTTGCTGTTCGGGGATTTAGATAACATCCTCATTTAGGGCAATGCAGCATATAGAGCCATATATGCAACAAAATTAAAAAGTGAAGAGAACATTAAAATAGCACATTTCCTAAATTTCACTTCTGTCCTAAAACACAGCCATGCCATCAAACATCCTCTATGTTATCTAATAATGCTAACCCTAACCCTAGCTAAGGGTTTGGGCAGTTAGGGTTAGGGGTCAGATTTTCTTCAATGCAACCTAACACTCATTTAAGCAGAAAATAGAACTCAGGGCATCAAAATATTAGTCTGAAAAGACTTAGCAGCCTTGCCACAACAAACAAAATGTCTCTACTGTAGTACAGTTTCATTTTTTGACAAGTATTCTGTTATTGGAAATTTTGAGTCGAATCGTACTCTCCACGAGCATGGTATCAGCCTTCAACAGCCTAGGAGTCTGGAACACCCAAAATATTTCAGCTACAACTGCAAAAATGGCAGTGCATTGATAGCCAAATGCAACAGATTGAGACGTTTAACCACTTTCTTTCAAACTTTTGCTGTTCGGGGATTTAGGCAACATCCTCAATTAGGGCAATGCAGCATATAGAGCCATATATGCAACAAAATTAAAAAGTGAAGAGAACATTCAAATATCACATTTCCTAAATTTCACTTCTGTCCTAAAACACAGCCATGCCATCAAACATCCTCTATGTTTTCTAATAATGCTAACCCTATCCCTAGCTAAGGGTTTGGGCAGTTAGGGTTAGGGGTCAGATTTTCTTCAATGCAACCTAACACTCATTTAAGCAGAAAATAGAACTCAGGGCATCAAAATATTAGTCTGAAAAGACTTAGCAGCCTTGCCACAACAAACAAAATGTCTCTACTGTAGTACAGTTTCATTTTTTGACAAGTATTCTGTTATTGGAAATTGTGTCTAATCGTACTCTCCACGAGCATGGTATCAGCCTTCAACAGCCTAGGAGTCTGGAAAACCCAAAATATTTCAGCTACAACTGTAAAAATGGCAGTGCATTGATTGCCAAATGCAACAGATTGAGACGTTTAACCACTTTCTTTCAAACTTTTGCTGTTCGGGGATTTAGACAACATCCTCATTTAGGGCAATGCAGCATATAGAGCCATATATGCAACAAAATTAAAAAGTGAAGAGAACATTAAAATATCACATTTCCTAAATTTCACTTCTGTCCAAAAACACAGCCATGCCATCAAACATCCTCTATGTTATCTAATAATGCTAACCCTAACCCTAGCTAAGGGTTTGGGCAGTTAGGGTTAGGGGTCAGATTTTCTTCAATGCAACCTAACACTCATTTAAGCAGAAAATAGAACTCAGGGCATCAAAATATTAGTCTGAAAAGACTTAGCAGCCTTGCCACAACAAACTAAATGTCTCTACTGTAGTACAGTTTCATTTTTTGACAAGTATTCTGTTATTGGAAATTTTGTGTCGAATCCTACTCTCCACGAGCATGGTATCAGCCTTCAACAGATTAGGAGTCTGGAAAACCCAAAATATTTCAGCTACAACTTTAAAAATGGCAGTGCATTGATAGCCAAATGCAACAGATTGAGACGTTTAACCACTTTCTTTCAAACTTTTGCTGTTCGGGGATTTAGACAACATCCTCATTTAGGGCAATGCAGCATACAGAGCCATATATGCAATTAAATTAAAAAGTGAAGAGAACATTAAAATATCACATTTCCTAAATTTCACTTCTGTCCAAAAACACAGCCATGCCATCAAACATCCTCTATGTTATCTAATAATGCTAACCCTAACCCTAGCTAAGGGTTTGGGCAGTTAGGGTTAGGGGTCAGATTTTCTTCAATGCAACCTAACACTCATTTAAGCAGAAAATAGAACTCAGGGCATCAAAATATTAGTCTGAAAAGACTTAGCAGCCTTGCCACAACAAACAAAATGTCTCTACTGTAGTACAGTTTCATTTTTTGACAAGTATTCTGTTATTGGAAATTTTGAGTCGAATCGTACTCTCCACGAGCATGGTATCAGCCTTCAACAGCCTAGGAGTCTGGAACACCCAAAATATTTCAGCTGCAACTGTAAAAATGGCAGTGCATTGATAGCCAAATGCAACAGATTGAGACGTTTAACCACTTTCTTTCAAACTTTTGCTGTTCGGGGATTTAGGCAACATCCTCAATTAGGGCAATGCAGCATATAGAGCCATATATGCAACTAAATTAAAAAGTGAAAAGAACATTAAAATATCACATTTCCTAAATTTCACTTCTGTCCTAAAACACAGCCATGCCATCAAACATCCTCTATGTTTTCTAATAATGCTAACCCTATCCCTAGCTAAGGGTTTGGGCAGTTAGGGTTAGGGGTCAGATTTTCTTCAATGCAACCTAACACTCATTTAAGCAGAAAATAGAACTCAGGGCATCAAAATATTAGTCTGAAAAGACTTAGCAGCCTTGCCACAACAAACAAAATGTCTCTACTGTAGTACAGTTTCATTTTTTGACAAGTATTCTGTTATTGGAAATTTTGAGTCGAATCGTACTCTCCACGAGCATGGTATCAGCCTTCAACAGCCTAGGAGTGTGGAAAACCCAAAATATTTCAGCTACAACTGTAAAAATGGCAGTGCATTGATAGCCAAATGCAACAGATTGAGACGTTTAACCACTTTCTTTCAAACTTTTGCTGTTCGGGGATTTAGACAACATCCTCATTTAGGGCAATGCAGCATATAGAGCCATATATGCAACAAAATTAAAAAGTGAAGAGAACATTAAAATATCACATTTCCTAAATTTCACTTCTGTCCAAAAACACAGCCATGCCATCAAACATCCTCTATGTTATCTAATAATGCTAACCCTAACCCTAGCTAAGGGTTTGGGCAGTTAGGGTTAGGGGTCAGATTTTCTTCAATGCAACCTAACACTCATTTAAGCAGAAAATAGAACTCAGGGCATCAAAATATTAGTCTGAAAAGACTTAGCAGCCTTGCCACAACAAACAAAATGTCTCTACTGTAGTACAGTTTCATTTTTTGACAAGTATTCTGTTATTGGAAATTTTGAGTCGAATCGTACTCTCCACGAGCATGGTATCAGCCTTCAACAGCCTAGGAGTCTGGAACACCCAAAATATTTCAGCTGCAACTGTAAAAATGGCAGTGCATTGATAGCCAAATGCAACAGATTGAGACGTTTAACCACTTTCTTTCAAACTTTTGCTGTTCGGGGATTTAGGCAACATCCTCAATTAGGGCAATGCAGCATATAGAGCCATATATGCAACTAAATTAAAAAGTGAAAAGAACATTAAAATATCACATTTCCTAAATTTCACTTCTGTCCTAAAACACAGCCATGCCATCAAACATCCTCTATGTTTTCTAATAATGCTAACCCTATCCCTAGCTAAGGGTTTGGGCAGTTAGGGTTAGGGGTCAGATTTTCTTCAATGCAACCTAACACTCATTTAAGCAGAAAATAGAACTCAGGGCATCAAAATATTAGTCTGAAAAGACTTAGCAGCCTTGCCACAACAAACAAAATGTCTCTAGTGTAGTACAGTTTCATTTTTTGACAAGTATTCTGTTATTGCTAATTTTGAGTCGAATCGTACTCTCCACGAGCATGGTATCAGCCTTCAACAGATTAGGAGTCTGGAAAACCCAAAATATTTCAGCTACAACTTTAAAAATGGCAGTGCATTGAATGCCAAATGCAACAGATTGAGACGTTTACCCACTTTCTTTCAAACTTTTGCTGTTCGGAGATTTAGACAACATCCTCATTTAGGGCAATGCAGCATATAGAGCCATATATGCAACAAAATTAAAAAGTGAAGAGAACATTACAATATCACATTTCCTAAATTTCACTTCTGTCCAAAAACACAGCCATGCCATCAAACATCCTCTATGTTATCTAATAATGCTAACCCTAACCCTAGCTAAGGGTTTGGGCAGTTAGGGTTAGGGGTCAGATTTTCTTCAATGCAACCTAACACTCATTTAAGCAGAAAATAGAACTCAGGGCATCAAAATATTAGTCTGAAAAGACTTAGCAGCCTTGCTACAACAAACAAAATGTCTCTACTGTAGTACAGTTTCATTTTTTGACAAGTATTCTGTTATTGGAAATTTTGAGTCGAATCGTACTCTATACGAGCATGGTACCAGCCTTCAACAGCCTAGGAGTCTGGAACACCCAAAATATTTCAGCTACAACTGTAAAAATGGCAGTGCATTGATAGCCAAATGCAACAGATTGAGACGTTTAACCACTTTCTTTCAAACTTTTGCTGTTCGGGGATTTAGGCAACATCCTCAATTAGGGCAATGCAGCATATAGAGCCATATATGCAACTAAATTAAAAAGTGAAGAGAACATTAAAATATCACATTTCCTAAATTTCACATCTGTCCTAAAACACAGCCATGCCATCAAACATCCTCTATGTTTTCTAATAATGCTAACCCTATCCCTAGCTAAGGGTTTGGGCAGTTAGGGTTAGGGGTCAGATTTTCTTCAATGCAACCTAACACTAATTTAAGCACAAAATAGAACTCAGGGCATCAAAATATTAGTCTGAAAAGACTTAGCAGCCTTGCCACAACAAACAAAATGTCTCTACTGTAGTACAGTTTCATTTTTTGACAAGTATTCTGTTATTGCTAATTTTGTGTCGAATCGTACTCTCCACGAGCATGGTATCAGCCTTCAACAGATTAGGAGTCTGGAAAACCCAAAATATTTCAGCTACAACTTTAAAAATGGCAGTGCATTGAATGCCAAATGCAACAGATTGAGACGTTTACCCACTTTCTTTCAAACTTTTGCTGTTCGGAGATTTAGACAACATCCTCATTTAGGGCAATGCAGCATATAGAGCCATATATGCAACAAAATTAAAAAGTGAAGAGAACATTAAAATATCACATTTCCTAAATTTCACTTCTGTCCTAAAACACAGCCATGCCATCAAACATCCTCTATGTTTTCTAATAATGCTAACCCTATCCCTAGCTAAGGGTTTGGGCAGTTAGGGTTAGGGGTCAGATTTTCTTCAATGCAACCTAACACTCATTTAAGCAGAAAATAGAACTCAGGGCATCAAAATATTATTCTGAAAAGACTTAGCAGCCTTGCCACAACAAACAAAATGTCTCTACTGTAGTACAGTTTCATTTTTTGACAAGTATTCTGTTATTGGAAATTTTGAGTCGAATCGTACTGTCCACGAGCATGGTATCAGCCTTCAACAGCCTAGGAGTCTGGAACACCCAAAATATTTCAGCTACAACTGTAAAAATGGCAGTGCAATGATAGCCAAATGCAACAGATTGAGACGTTTAACCACTTTCTTTCAAACTTTTGCTGTTCGGGGATTTAGACAATATCCTCATTTAGGGCAATGCAGCATATAGAGCCATATATGCAACTAAATTAAAAAGTGAAGAGAACGTTAAAATATCACATTTCCTAAATTTCACTTCTGTCCAAAAACACAGCCATGCCATCAAACATCCTCTATGTTATCTAATAATGCTAACCCTAACCCTAGCTAAGGGTTTGGGCAGTTAGGGTTAGGGGTCAGATTTTCTTCAATGCAACCTAACACTCATTTAAGCAGAAAATAGAACTCAGGGCATCAAAATATTAGTCTGAAAAGACTTAGCAGCCTTGCCACAACAAACAAAATGTCTCTACTGTAGTACAGTTTCATTTTTTGACAAGTATTCTGTTGTTGCTAATTTTGTGTCGAATCGTACTCTCCACGAGCATGGTATCAGCCTTCAACAGATTAGGAGTCTGGAGAACCCAAAATATTTCAGCTACAACTTTAAAAATGGCAGTGCATTGAATACGAAATGCAACAGATTGAGACGTTTAACCACTTTCTTTCAAACTTTTGCTGTTCGGGGATTTAGACAACATCCTCATTTAGGGCAATGCAGCATATAGAGCCATATATGCAACAAAATTAAAAAGTGAAGAGAACATTAAAATATCACATTTCCTAAATTTCACTTCTGTCCAAAAACACAGCCATGCCATCAAACATCCTCTATGTTATCTAATAATGCTAACCCTAACCCTAGCTAAGGGTTTGGGCAGTTAGGGTTAGGGGTCAGATTTTCTTCAATGCAACCTAACACTCATTTAAGCAGAAAATAGAACTCAGGGCATCAAAATATTAGTCTGAAAAGACTTAGCAGCCTTGCCACAACAAACAAAATGTCTCTACTGTAGTACAGTTTCATTTTTTGACAAGTATTCTGTTATTGGAAATTTTGAGTCGAATCGTACTCTCCACGACCATGGTACCAGCCTTCAACAGCCTAGGAGTCTGGAACACCCAAAATATTTCAGCTACAACTGTAAAAATGGCAGTGCATTGATAGCCAAATGCAACAGATTGAGACGTTTAACCACTTTCTTTCAAACTTTTGCTGTTCGGAGATTTAGACAACATCCTCATTTAGGGCAATGCAGCATATAGAGCCATATATGCAACAAAATTAAAAAGTGAAGAGAACATTAAAATATCACATTTCCTAAATTTCACTTCTGTCCTAAAACACAGCCATGCCATCAAACATCCTCTATGTTTTCTAATAATGCTAACCCTATCCCTAGCTAAGGGTTTGGGCAGTTAGGGTTAGGGGTCAGATTTTCTTCAATGCAACCTAACACTCATTTAAGCAGAAAATAGAACTCAGGGCATCAAAATATTATTCTGAAAAGACTTAGCAGCCTTGCCACAACAAACAAAATGTCTCTACTGTAGTACAGTTTCATTTTTTGACAAGTATTCTGTTATTGGAAATTTTGAGTCGAATCGTACTGTCCACGAGCATGGTATCAGCCTTCAACAGCCTAGGAGTCTGGAACACCCAAAATATTTCAGCTACAACTGTAAAAATGGCAGTGCAATGATAGCCAAATGCAACAGATTGAGACGTTTAACCACTTTCTTTCAAACTTTTGCTGTTCGGGGATTTAGACAACATCCTCATTTAGGGCAATGCAGCATATAGAGCCATATATGCAACTAAATTAAAAAGTGAAGAGAACGTTAAAATATCACATTTCCTAAATTTCACTTCTGTCCAAAAACACAGCCATGCCATCAAACATCCTCTATGTTATCTAATAATGCTAACCCTATCCCTAGCTAAGGGTTTGGGCAGTTAGGGTTAGGGGTCAGATTTTCTTCAATGCAACCTAACACTCATTTAAGCAGAAAATAGAACTCAGGGCATCAAAATATTAGTCTGAAAAGACTTAGCAGCCTTGCCACAACAAACAAAATGTCTCTACTGTAGTACAGTTTCATTTTTTGACAAGTATTCTGTTGTTGCTAATTTTGTGTCGAATCGTACTCTCCACGAGCATGGTATCAGCCTTCAACAGATTAGGAGTCTGGAGAACCCAAAATATTTCAGCTACAACTTTAAAAATGGCAGTGCATTGAATACGAAATGCAACAGATTGAGACGTTTAACCACTTTCTTTCAAACTTTTGCTGTTCGGGGATTTAGACAACATCCTCATTTAGGGCAATGCAGCATATAGAGCCATATATGCAACAAAATTAAAAAGTGAAGAGAACATTAAAATAGCACATTTCCTAAATTTCACTTCTGTCCAAAAACACAGCCATGCCATCAAACATCCTCTATGTTATCTAATAATGCTAACCCTAACCCTAGCTAAGGGTTTGGGCAGTTAGGGTTAGGGGTCAGATTTTCTTCAATGCAACCTAACACTCATTTAAGCAGAAAATAGAACTCAGGGCATCAAAATATTAGTCTGAAAAGACTTAGCAGCCTTGCCACAACAAACAAAATGTCTCTACTGTAGTACAGTTTCATTTTTTGACAAGTATTCTGTTATTGGAAATTTTGAGTCGAATCGTACTCTCCACGAGCATGGTACCAGCCTTCAACAGCCTAGGAGTCTGGAACACCCAAAATATTTCAGCTACAACTGTAAAAATGGCAGTGCATTGATAGCCAAATGCAACAGATTGAGACGTTTAACCACTTTCTTTCAAACTTTTGCTGTTCGGGGATTTAGGCAACATCCTCAATTAGGGCAATGCAGCATATAGAGCCATATATGCAACTAAATTAAAAAGTGAAGAGAACATTAAAATATCACATTTCCTAAATTTCACATCTGTCCTAAAACACAGCCATGCCATCAAACATCCTCTATGTTTTCTAATAATGCTAACCCTATCCCTAGCTAAGGGTTTGGGCAGTTAGGGTTAGGGGTCAGATTTTCTTCAATGCAACCTAACACTAATTTAAGCACAAAATAGAACTCAGGGCATCAAAATATTAGTCTGAAAAGACTTAGCAGCCTTGCCACAACAAACAAAATGTCTCTACTGTAGTACAGTTTCATTTTTTGACAAGTATTCTGTTATTGCTAATTTTGTGTCGAATCGTACTCTCCACGAGCATGGTATCAGCCTTCAACAGATTAGGAGTCTGGAAAACCCAAAATATTTCAGCTACAACTTTAAAAATGGCAGTGCATTGAATGCCAAATGCAACAGATTGAGACGTTTACCCACTTTCTTTCAAACTTTTGCTGTTCGGAGATTTAGACAACATCCTCATTTAGGGCAATGCAGCATATAGAGCCATATATGCAACAAAATTAAAAAGTGAAGAGAACATTAAAATATCACATTTCCTAAATTTCACTTCTGTCCTAAAACACAGCCATGCCATCAAACATCCTCTATGTTTTCTAATAATGCTAACCCTATCCCTAGCTAAGGGTTTGGGCAGTTAGGGTTAGGGGTCAGATTTTCTTCAATGCAACCTAACACTCATTTAAGCAGAAAATAGAACTCAGGGCATCAAAATATTATTCTGAAAAGACTTAGCAGCCTTGCCACAACAAACAAAATGTCTCTACTGTAGTACAGTTTCATTTTTTGACAAGTATTCTGTTATTGGAAATTTTGAGTCGAATCGTACTGTCCACGAGCATGGTATCAGCCTTCAACAGCCTAGGAGTCTGGAACACCCAAAATATTTCAGCTACAACTGTAAAAATGGCAGTGCAATGATAGCCAAATGCAACAGATTGAGACGTTTAACCACTTTCTTTCAAACTTTTGCTGTTCGGGGATTTAGACAACATCCTCATTTAGGGCAATGCAGCATATAGAGCCATATATGCAACTAAATTAAAAAGTGAAGAGAACATTAAAATATCACATTTCCTAAATTTCACTTCTGTCCAAAAACACAGCCATGCCATCAAACATCCTCTATGTTATCTAATAATGCTAACCCTAACCCTAGCTAAGGGTTTGGGCAGTTAGGGTTAGGGGTCAGATTTTCTTCAATGCAACCTAACACTCATTTAAGCAGAAAATAGAACTCAGGGCATCAAAATATTTGTCTGAAAAGACTTAGCAGCCTTGCCACAACAAACAAAATGTCTCTACTGTAGTACAGTTTCATTTTTTGACAAGTATTCTGTTGTTGCTAATTTTGTGTCGAATCGTACTCTGCACGAGCATGGTATCAGCCTTCAACAGATTAGGAGTCTGGAGAACCCAAAATATTTCAGCTACAACTTTAAAAATGGCAGTGCATTGAATACGAAATGCAACAGATTGAGACGTTTAACCACTTTCTTTCAAACTTTTGCTGTTCGGGGATTTAGACAACATCCTCATTTAGGGCAATGCAGCATATAGAGCCATATATGCAACAAAATTAAAAAGTGAAGAGAACATTAAAATAGCACATTTCCTAAATTTCACTTCTGTCCAAAAACACAGCCATGCCATCAAACATCCTCTATGTTATCTAATAATGCTAACCCTAACCCTAGCTAAGGGTTTGGGCAGTTAGGGTTAGGGGTCAGATTTTCTTCAATGCAACCTAACACTCATTTAAGCAGAAAATAGAACTCAGGGCATCAAAATATTAGTCTGAAAAGACTTAGCAGCCTTGCCACAACAAACAAAATGTCTCTACTGTAGTACAGTTTCATTTTTTGACAAGTATTCTGTTATTGGAAATTTTGAGTCGAATCGTACTCTCCACGAGCATGGTACCAGCCTTCAACAGCCTAGGAGTCTGGAACACCCAAAATATTTCAGCTACAACTGTAAAAATGGCAGTGCATTGATAGCCAAATGCAACAGATTGAGACGTTTAACCACTTTCTTTCAAACTTTTGCTGTTCGGGGATTTAGGCAACATCCTCAATTAGGGCAATGCAGCATATAGAGCCATATATGCAACTAAATTAAAAAGTGAAGAGAACATTAAAATATCACATTTCCTAAATTTCACATCTGTCCTAAAACACAGCCATACCATCAAACATCCTCTATGTTTTCTAATAATGCTAACCCTATCCCTAGCTAAGGGTTTGGGCAGTTAGGGTTAGGGGTCAGATTTTCTTCAATGCAACCTAACACTAATTTAAGCACAAAATAGAACTCAGGGCATCAAAATATTAGTCTGAAAAGACTTAGCAGCCTTGCCACAACAAACAAAATGTCTCTACTGTAGTACAGTTTCATTTTTTGACAAGTATTCTGTTATTGCTAATTTTGTGTCGAATCGTACTCTCCACGAGCATGGTATCAGCCTTCAACAGATTAGGAGTCTGGAAAACCCAAAATATTTCAGCTACAACTTTAAAAATGGCAGTGCATTGAATGCCAAATGCAACAGATTGAGACGTTTACCCACTTTCTTTCAAACTTTTGCTGTTCGGAGATTTAGACAACATCCTCATTTAGGGCAATGCAGCATATAGAGCCATATATGCAACAAAATTAAAAAGTGAAGAGAACATTAAAATATCACATTTCCTAAATTTCACTTCTGTCCTAAAACACAGCCATGCCATCAAACATCCTCTATGTTTTCTAATAATGCTAACCCTATCCCTAGCTAAGGGTTTGGGCAGTTAGGGTTAGGGGTCAGATTTTCTTCAATGTAACCTAACACTCATTTAAGCAGAAAATAGAACTCAGGGCATCAAAATATTAGTCTGAAAAGACTTAGCAGCCTTGCCACAACAAACAAAATGTCTCTACTGTAGTACAGTTTCATTTTTTGACAAGTATTCTGTTATTGGAAATTTTGAGTCGAATCGTACTCTCCACGAGCATGGTATCAGCCTTCAACAGCCTAGGAGTCTGGAACACTCAAAATATTTCAGCTACAACTGTAAAAATGGCAGTGCATTGATAGCCAAATGCAACAGATTGAGACGTTTAACCACTTTCTTTCAAACTTTTGCTGTTCGGGGATTTAGACAACATCCTCATTTAGGGCAATGCAGCATATAGAGCCATATATGCAACTAAATTAAAAAGTGAAGAGAACATTAAAATATCACATTTCCTAAATTTCACTTCTGTCCAAAAACACAGCCATGCCATCAAACATCCTCTATGTTATCTAATAATGCTAACCCTAACCCTAGCTAAGGGTTTGGGCAGTTAGGGTTAGGGGTCAGATTTTCTTCAATGCAACCTAACACTCATTTAAGCAGAAAATAGAACTCAGGGCATCAAAATATTAGTCTGAAAAGACTTAGCAGCCTTGCCACAACAAACAAAATGGCTCTGCTGTAGTACAGTTTCATTTTTTGACAAGTATTCTGTTATTGGAAATTTTGAGTCGAATCGCACTCTCCACGAGCATGGTATCAGCCTTCAACAGCCTAGGAGTCTGGAACACCCAAAATATTTCAGCTACAACTGTAAAAATGGCAGTGCATTGATAGCCAAATGCAACAGATTGAGACGTTTAACCACTTTCTTTCAAACTTTTGCTGTTCGGGGATTTAGGCAACATCCTCAATTAGGGCAATGCAGCATATAGAGCCATATATGCAACTAAATTAAAAAGTGAAGAGAACATTAAAATATCACATTTACTAAATTTCACTTCTGTCCTAAAACACAGCCATGCCATCAAACATCCTCTATGTTTTCTAATAATGCTAACCCTATCCCTAGCTAAGGGTTTGGGCAGTTAGGGTTAGGGGTCAGATTTTCTTCAATGCAACCTAACACTCATTTAAGCAGAAAATAGAACTCAGGGCATCAAAATATTAGTCTGAAAAGACTTAGCAGCCTTGCCACAACAAA
Organism: Atractosteus spatula; assembly: GCF_055471065.1. Lineage (NCBI taxonomy): Eukaryota > Metazoa > Chordata > Actinopteri > Semionotiformes > Lepisosteidae > Atractosteus > Atractosteus spatula. The sequence goes on along the minus strand of NC_142720.1, from coordinate 8,285,472 downwards.
CAAAATGTCTCTACTGTAGTACAGTTTCATTTTTTGACAAGTATTCTGTTATTGGAAATTTTGAGTCGAATCGTACTCTCCACGAGCATGGTATCAGCCTTCAACAGCCTAGGAGTCTGGAACACCCAAAATATTTCAGCTACAACTGTAAAAATGGCAGTGCACTGATAGCCAAATGCAACAGATTGAGACGTTTAACCACTTTCTTTCAAACTTTTGCTGTTCGGGGATTTAGGCAACATCCTCAATTAGGGCAATGCAGCATATAGAGCCATATATGCAACTAAATTAAAAAGTGAAGAGAACATTAAAATATCACATTTCCTAAATTTCACTTCTGTCCTAAAACACAGCCATGCCATCAAACATCCTCTATGTTTTCTAATAATGCTAACCCTATCCCTAGCTAAGGGTTTGGGCAGTTAGGGTTAGGGGTCAGATTTTCTTCAATGCAACCTAACACTAATTTAAGCACAAAATAGAACTCAGGGCATCAAAATATTAGTCTGAAAAGACTTAGCAGCCTTGCCACAACAAACAAAATGTCTCTACTGTAGTACAGTTTCATTTTTTGACAAGTATTCTGTTATTGCTAATTTTGTGTCGAATCGTACTCTCCACGAGCATGGTATCAGCCTTCAACAGATTAGGAGTCTGGAAAACCCAAAATATTTCAGCTACAACTTTAAAAATGGCAGTGCATTGAATGCCAAATGCAACAGATTGAGACGTTTACCCACTTTCTTTCAAACTTTTGCTGTTCGGAGATTTAGACAACATCCTCATTTAGGGCAATGCAGCATATAGAGCCATATATGCAACAAAATTAAAAAGTGAAGAGAACATTAAAATATCACATTTCCTAAATTTCACTTCTGTCCTAAAACACAGCCATGCCATCAAACATCCTCTATGTTTTCTAATAATGCTAACACTATCCCTAGCTAAGGGTTTGGGCAGTTAGGGTTAGGGGTCAGATTTTCTTCAATGCAACCTAACACTCATTTAAGCAGAAAATAGAACTCAGGGCATCAAAATATTATTCTGAAAAGACTTAGCAGCCTTGCCACAACAAACAAAATGTCTCTACTGTAGTACAGTTTCATTTTTTGACAAGTATTCTGTTATTGGAAATTTTGAGTCGAATCGTACTCTCCACGAGCATGGTATCAGCCTTCAACAGCCTAGGAGTCTGGAACACCCAAAATATTTCAGCTACAACTGTAAAAATGGCAGTGCATTGATAGCCAAATGCAACAGATTGAGACGTTTAACCACTTTCTTTCAAACTTTTGCTGTTCGGGGATTTAGACAACATCCTCATTTAGGGCAATGCAGCATATAGAGCCATATATGCAACTAAATTAAAAAGTGAAGAGAACATTAAAATATCACATTTCCTAAATTTCACTTCTGTCCAAAAACACAGCCATGCCATCAAACATCCTCTATGTTATCTAATAATGCTAACCCTAACCCTAGCTAAGGGTTTGGGCAGTTAGGGTTAGGGGTCAGATTTTCCTCAATGCAACCTAACACTCATTTAAGCCGAAAATAGAACTCAGGGCATCAAAATATTAGTCTGAAAAGACTTAGCAGCCTTGCCACAACAAACAAAATTTCTCTACTGTAGTACAGTTTCATTTTTTGACAAGTATTCTGTTATTGGAAATTTTGAGTCGAATCGTACTCTCCACGAGCATGGTATCAGCCTTCAACAGCCTAGGAGTCTGGAACACCCAAAATATTTCAGCTACAACTGTAAAAATGGCAGTGCATTGATAGCCAAATGCAACAGATTGAGACGTTTAACCACTTTCTTTCAAACTTTTGCTGTTCGGGGATTTAGGCAACATCCTCAATTAGGGCAATGCAGCATATAGAGCCATATATGCAACTAAATTAAAAAGTGAAGAGAACATTAAAATATCACATTTCCTAAATTTCACTTCTGTCCTAAAACACAGCCATGCCATCAAACATCCTCTATGTTTTCTAATAATGCTAACCCTATCCCTAGCTAAGGGTTTGGGCAGTTAGGGTTAGGGGTCAGATTTTCTTCAATGCAACCTAACACTAATTTAAGCACAAAATAGAACTCAGGGCATCAAAATATTAGTCTGAAAAGACTTAGCAGCCTTGCCACAACAAACAAAATGTCTCTACTGTAGTACAGTTTCATTTTTTGACAAGTATTCTGTTATTGCTAATTTTGTGTCGAATCGTACTCTCCACGAGCATGGTATCAGCCTTCAACAGATTAGGAGTCTGGAAAACCCAAAATATTTCAGCTACAACTTAAAAAATGGCAGTGCATTGATTGCCAAATGCAACAGACTGAGACGTTTAACCACTTTCTTTCAAACTTTTGCTGTTCGGAGATTTAGACAACATCCTCATTTAGGGCAAAGCAGCATATAGAGCCATATATGCAACAAAATTAAAAAGTGAAGGGAACATTAAAATAGCACATTTCCTAAATTTCACTTCTGTCCTAAAACACAGCCATGCCATCAAACATCCTCTATGTTTTCTAATAATGCTAACCCTAACCCTAGCTAAGGGTTTGGGCAGTTAGGGTTAGGGGTCAGATTTTCTTCAATGCAACCTAACACTCATTTAAGCAGAAAATAGAACTCAGGGCATCAAAATATTAGTCTGAAAAGATTTGGCAGCCTTGCCACAACAAACAAAATGTCTCTACTGTAGTACAGTTTCATTTTTTGACAAGTATTCTGTTATTGGAAATTTTGTGTCGAATCGTACTCTCCACGAGCATGGTATCAGCCTTCAACAGATTAGGAGTCTGGAAAACCCAAAATATTTCAGCTACAACTTTAAAAATGGCAGTGCATTGAATGGCAAATGCAACAGATTGAGACGTTTAACCACTTTCTTTCAAACTTTTGCTGTTCGGGGATTTAGACAACATCCTCATTTAGGGCAATGCAGCATATAGAGCCATATATGCAACAAAATTAAAAAGTGAAGATGACATTAAAATAGCACATTTCCTAAATTTCACTTCTGTCCTAAAACACAGCCATGCCATCAAACATCCTCTATGTTTTCTAATAATGCTAACCCTAACCCTACCTAAGGGTTTGGGCAGTTAGGGTTAGGGGTCAGATTTTCTTCAATGCAACCTAACACTCATTTAAGCAGAAAATAGAACTCAGGGCATCAAAATATTAGTTTGAAAAGACTTAGCAGCCTTGCCACAACAAACAAAATGTCTCTACTGTAGTACAGTTTCATTTCTTGACAAGTATTCTGTTATTGAAAATTTTGTGTCGAATCGTACTCTCCACGAGCATGGTATCAGCCTTCAACAGATTAGGAGTCTGGAAAACCCAAAATATTTCAGCTACAACTGTAAAAATGGCAGTGCATTGATTGCCAAATGCAACAGATTGAGACGTTTAACCACTTTCTTTCAAACTTTTGCTGTTCGGGGATTTAGACAACATCCTCATTTAGGGCAATGCAGCATATAGAGCCATATATGCAACAAAATTAAAAAGTGAAGAGAACATTAAAATATCACATTTCCTAAATTTCACTTCTGTCCAAAAACACAGCCATGCCATCAAACATCCTCTATGTTATCTAATAATGCTAACCCTAACCCTAGCTAAGGGTTTGGGCAGTTAGGTTTAGGGGGCAGATTTTCTTCAATGCAACCTAACACTCATTTAAGCAGAAAATAGAACTCAGGGCATCAAAATATTAGTCTGAAAAGACTTAGCAGCCTTGCCACAACAAACAAAATGTCTCTACTGTAGTACAGTTTCATTTTTTGACAAGTATTCTGTTATTGGAAATTTTGAGTCGAATCGTACTCTCCACGAGCATGGTATCAGCCTTCAACAGCCTAGGAGTCTGGAACACCCAAAATATTTCAGCTACAACTGTAAAAATGGCAGTGCATTGATTTCCAAATGCAACAGACAGAGACGTTTAACCACTTTCTTTCAAACTTTTGCTTATCGGGAGTTTAGACAACATCCTCATTTAGGGCAATGCAGCATATAGAGCCATATATGCAACAAAATTAAAAAGTGAAGATGACATTAAAATAGCACATTTCCTAAATTTCACTTCTGTCCTAAAACACAGCCATGCCATCAAACATCCTCTATGTTTTCTAATAATGCTAACCCTAACCCTAGCTAAGGGTTTGGGCAGTTAGGGTTAGGGGTCAGATTTTCTTCAATGCAACCTAACACTCCTTTAAGCAGAAAATAGAACTCAGGGCATCAAAATATTAGTCTGATAGACTTAGCAGCCTTGCCACAACAAACAAAATGTCTCTACTGTAGTAAAGTTTCATTTTTTGACAAGTATTCTGTTATTGGAAATTGTGTCGAATCGTACTCTCCACGAGCATGGTATCAGCCTTCAACAGATTAGAACTCTGGAAAACCCAAAATATTTCAGCTACAACTGTAAAAATGGCAGTGCATTGATAGCCAAATGCAACAGATTGAGACGTTTAACCACTTTCTTTCAAACTTTTGCTGTTCTGGGATTTAGACAACATCCTCATTTAGGGCAATGCAGCATATAGAGCCATATATGCAACAAAATTAAAAAGTGAAGAGAACATTAAAATAGCACATTTCCTAAATTTCACTTCTGTCCTAAAACACAGCCATGGCATCAAACATCCTCTATGTTTTCTAATAATGCTAACCCTAACCCTAGCTAAGGGTTTGGGCAGTTAGGGTTAGGGGTCAGATTTTCTTCAATGCAACCTAACACTCATTTAAGCAGAAAATAGAACTCAGGGCATCAAAATATTAGTCTGAAAAGACTTAGCAGCCTTGCCACAACAAACAAAATGTCTCTACTGTCGTACAGTTTCATTTTTTGACAAGTATTCTGTTATTGGAAATTTTGAGTCGAATCGTACTCTCCACGAGCATGGTATCAGCCTTCAACAGCCTAGGAGTCTGGAAAACCCAAAATATTGCAGCTACAACTGTAAAAATGGCAGTGCATTGATTGCCAAATGCAACAGATTGAGACGTTTAACCACTTTCTTTCAAACTTTTGCTGTTCGGGGATTTAAGCAACATCCTCATTTAGGGCAATGCAGCATATAGAGCCACATATGCAACAAAATTAAAAAGTGAAGAGAACATTAAAATAGCACATTTCCTAAATTTCACTTCTGTCCTAAAACACAGCCATGCCATCAAACATCCTCTATGTTATCTAATAATGCTAACCCTTACCCTAGCTAAGGGTTTGGGCAGTTAGGGTTAGGGGTCAGATTTTCTTCAATGCAACCTAACACTCATTTAAGCAGAAAATAGAACTCAGGGCATCAAAATATTAGTCTGAAAAGACTTAGCAGCCTTGCCACAACAAACAAAATGTCTCTACTGAAGTACAGTTTCATTTTTTGACAAGTATTATGTTGTTGGAAATTTTGAGTCGAATCGTACTCTCAACGAGCATGGTATCAGCCTTCAACAGCCTAGGAGTCTGGAAAACCCAAAATATTTCAGCTACAACTTTAAAAATGGAAGTGCATTGAATGCCAAATGCAACAGATTGAGACGTTAAACCACTTTCTTTCAAAGTTTTGCTGTTCGGGGATTTAGACAACATCCTCATTTAGGGCAATGCAGCATATAGAGCCATATATGCAACAAAATTAAAAAGTGAAGAGAACATTAAAATATCACATTTCCTAAATTTCACTTCTGTCCTAAAACACAGCCATGCCATCAAACATCCTCTATGTTTTCTAATAATGCTAACCCTAACCCTAGCTAAGGGTTTGGGCAGTTAGGGTTAGGGGTCAGATTTTCTTCAATGCAACCTAACACTCATTTAAGCAGAAAATAGAACTCAGGGCATCAAAATATTAGTTTGAAAAGACTTAGCAGCCTTGCCACAACAAACAAAATGTCTCTACTGTAGTACAGTTTCATTTTTTGACAAGTATTCTGTTATTGGAAATTTTGAGTCGAATCGTACTCTCCACGAGCATGGTATCAGCCTTCAACAGCCTAGGAGTCTGGAAAACCCAAATTATTTCAGCTAAAACTGTAAAAATGGGAGTGCATTGATAGCCAAATGCAACAGATTGAGACGTTTAACCACTTTCTATCAAACTTTTGCTGTTCGGGGATTTAGACAACATCCTCATTTAGGGCAATGCAGCATATAGAGCCATATATGCAACAAAATTAAAAAGTGAAGAGAACATTAAAATAGCACATTTCCTAAATTTCACTTCTGTCCTAAAACACAGCCATGCCATCAAACATCCTCTATGTTTTCTAATAATGTTAACCCTAACCGTAGCTAAGGGTTTGGGCAGTTAGGGTTAGGGGGCAGATTTTCTTCAATGCGACCTAACACTCATTTAAGCAGAAAATAGAACTCAGGGCATCAAAATATTAGTCTGAAAAGATTTAGCAGCCTTGCCACAACAAACAAAATGTCTCTACCGTAGTACAGTTTCATTTTTTGACAAGTATTCTGTTATTGGAAATTTTGAGTCGAATCGTACTCTCCACGAGCATGATATCAGCCTTCAACAGACTAGGAGTCTGGAAAACACAAAATATTTCAGCTAGAACTGTAAAAATGGCAGTGCATTGATTGCCAAATGCAACAGATTGAGATGTTTAACAACTTTCTTTCAAACTTTTGCTGTTCGGGGATTTAGACAACATCCTCATTTAGGGCAATGCAGCATATAGAGCCATATATGCAACAAAATTAAAAAGTGAAGAGAACATTCAAATAGCACATTTCCTAAATTTCACTTCTGTCCTAAAACACAACCATGCCATCAAACATCCTCTATGTTTTCTAATAATGCTAACCCTAACCCTAGCTAAGGGTTTGGGCAGTTAGGGTTAGGGGTCAGATTTTCTTCAATGCAACCTAACACTCATTTAAGCAGAAAATAGAACTCAGGGCATCCAAATATGAGTCTGAAAAGACTTAGCAGCCTTGCCACAACAAACAATATGTCTCTACTGTAGTACAGTTTCATTTTTTGACAAGTATTCTGTTATTGGAAATTTTGTGTCGAATCGTAGTCTCCACGAGCATGGTATCAGCCTTCAACAGCCTAGGAGTCTGGAAAACCCAAAATATTACAGCTACAACTGTAAAAATGGCAGTGCATTGATTGCCAAATGCAACAGATTGAGACGTTTAACCACTTTCTTTCAAAGTTTTGCTGTTCGGGGATTTAGACAACATCCTCATTTAGGGCAATGCAGCATATAGAGCCATATATGCAACAAAATTAAAAAGTGAAGAGAACATTAAAATAGCACATTTCCTAAATTTCACTTCTGTCCTAAAACACAGCCATACCATCAAACATCCTCTATGTTTTCTAATAATGCTATCCCTAACCCTAGCTAAGGGTTTGGGCAGTTAGGGTTAGGGGTCAGATTTTCTTCAATGCAACCTAACACTCATTTAAGCAGAAAATAGAACTCAGGGCATCAAAATATTAGTCTGAAAAGACTTAGCAGCCTTGCCACAACAAACAAAATGTCTCTACTGTAGTACAGTTTCATTTTTTGACAAGTATTCTGTTATTGGAAATTTTGAGTCGAATCGTACTCTCCACGAGCATGGTATCAGCCTTCAACAGCCTAGGAGTCTGGAAAACCCAAAATATTTCAGCTACAACTGTAAAAATGGCAGTGCATTGATAGCCAAATGCAACAGATTGAGACGTTTAACCACTTTCTTTCAAACTTTTGCTGTTCGGGGATTTAGACAACATCCTCATTTAGGGCAATGCAGCATATAGAGCCATATATGCAACAAAATTAAAAAGTGAAGAGAACATTAAAATAGCACATTTCCTAAATTTCACTTCTGTCCTAAAACACAGCCATGCCATCAAACATCCTCTATGTTTTCTAATAATGCTAACCCTAACCTTAGCTAAGGGTTTGGGCAGTTAGGGTTAGGGGGCAGATTTTCTTCAATGCGACCTAACACTCATTTAAGCAGAAAATAGAACTCAGGGCATCAAAATATTAGTCTGAAAAGATTTAGCAGCCTTGCCACAACAAACAAAATGTCTCTACCGTAGTACAGTTTCATTTTTTGACAAGTATTCTGTTATTGGAAATTTTGAGTCGAATCGTACTCTCCACGAGCATGATATCAGCCTTCAACAGATTAGGAGTCTGGAAAACCCAAAACATTTCAGCTAGAACTGTAAAAATGGCAGTGCATTGATTGCCAAATGCAACAGATTGAGACGTTTAACCAATTTCTTTCAAACTTTTGCTGTTCGGGGATTTAGACAACATCCTCATTTAGGGCAATGCAGCATATAGAGCCACATATGCAACAAAATTAAAAAGTGAAGAGAACATTAAAATAGCACATTTCCTAAATTTCACTTCTGTCCTAAAACACAGCCATGCCATCAAATATCCTCTATGTTATCTAATAATGCTAACCCTAACCCTAGCTAAGGGTTTGGGCAGTTAGGGTTAGGGGTCAGATTTTCTTCAATGCAACCTAACACTCATTTAAGCAGAAAATAGAACTCAGGGCATCAAAATATTAGTCTGAAAAGACTTAGCAGCCTTGCCACAACAAACAAAATGTCTCTACTGTAGTACAGTTTCATTTTTTGACAAGTATTCTGTTGTTGGAAATTTTGAGTCGAATCGTACTCTCCACGAGCATGGTATCAGCCTTCAACAGCCAAGGAGTCTGGAAAACCCAAAATATTTCAGCTACAACTGTAAAAATGGCAGTGCATTGATTGCCAAATGCAACAGATTGAGATGTTTAACAACTTTCTTTCAAACTTTTGCTGTTCGGGGATTTAGACAACATCCTCATTTAGGGCAATGCAGCATATAGAGCCATATATGCAACAAAATTAAAAAGTGAAGAGAACATTCAAATAGCACATTTCCTAAATTTCACTTCTGTCCTAAAACACAACCATGCCATCAAACATCCTCTATGTTTTCTAATAATGCTAACCCTAACCCTAGCTAAGGGTTTGGGCAGTTAGGGTTAGGGGTCAGATTTTCTTCAATGCAACCTAACACTCATTTAAGCAGAAAATAGAACTCAGGGCATCCAAATATGAGTCTGAAAAGACTTAGCAGCCTTGCCACAACAAACAATATGTCTCTACTGTAGTACAGTTTCATTTTTTGACAAGTATTCTGTTATTGGAAATTTTGTGTCGAATCGTAGTCTCCACGAGCATGGTATCAGCCTTCAACAGCCTAGGAGTCTGGAAAACCCAAAATATTACAGCTACAACTGTAAAAATGGCAGTGCATTGATTGCCAAATGCAACAGATTGAGACGTTTAACCACTTTCTTTCAAAGTTTTGCTGTTCGGGGATTTAGACAACATCCTCATTTAGGGCAATGCAGCATATAGAGCCATATATGCAACAAAATTAAAAAGTGAAGAGAACATTAAAATAGCACATTTCCTAAATTTCACTTCTGTCCTAAAACACAGCCATACCATCAAACATCCTCTATGTTTTCTAATAATGCTATCCCTAACCCTAGCTAAGGGTTTGGGCAGTTAGGGTTAGGGGTCAGATTTTCTTCAATGCAACCTAACACTCATTTAAGCAGAAAATAGAACTCAGGGCATCAAAATATTAGTCTGAAAAGACTTAGCAGCCTTGCCACAACAAACAAAATGTCTCTACTGTAGTACAGTTTCATTTTTTGACAAGTATTCTGTTATTGGAAATTTTGAGTCGAATCGTACTCTCCACGAGCATGGTATCAGCCTTCAACAGCCTAGGAGTCTGGAAAACCCAAAATATTTCAGCTACAACTGTAAAAATGGCAGTGCATTGATAGCCAAATGCAACAGATTGAGACGTTTAACCACTTTCTTTCAAACTTTTGCTGTTCGGGGATTTAGACAACATCCTCATTTAGGGCAATGCAGCATATAGAGCCATATATGCAACAAAATTAAAAAGTGAAGAGAACATTAAAATAGCACATTTCCTAAATTTCACTTCTGTCCTAAAACACAGCCATGCCATCAAACATCCTCTATGTTTTCTAATAATGCTAACCCTAACCTTAGCTAAGGGTTTGGGCAGTTAGGGTTAGGGGGCAGATTTTCTTCAATGCGACCTAACACTCATTTAAGCAGAAAATAGAACTCAGGGCATCAAAATATTAGTCTGAAAAGATTTAGCAGCCTTGCCACAACAAACAAAATGTCTCTACCGTAGTACAGTTTCATTTTTTGACAAGTATTCTGTTATTGGAAATTTTGAGTCGAATCGTACTCTCCACGAGCATGATATCAGCCTTCAACAGATTAGGAGTCTGGAAAACCCAAAACATTTCAGCTAGAACTGTAAAAATGGCAGTGCATTGATTGCCAAATGCAACAGATTGAGACGTTTAACCAATTTCTTTCAAACTTTTGCTGTTCGGGGATTTAGACAACATCCTCATTTAGGGCAATGCAGCATATAGAGCCACATATGCAACAAAATTAAAAAGTGAAGAGAACATTAAAATAGCACATTTCCTAAATTTCACTTCTGTCCTAAAACACAGCCATGCCATCAAATATCCTCTATGTTATCTAATAATGCTAACCCTAACCCTAGCTAAGGGTTTGGGCAGTTAGGGTTAGGGGTCAGATTTTCTTCAATGCAACCTAACACTCATTTAAGCAGAAAATAGAACTCAGGGCATCAAAATATTAGTCTGAAAAGACTTAGCAGCCTTGCCACAACAAACAAAATGTCTCTACTGTAGTACAGTTTCATTTTTTGACAAGTATTCTGTTGTTGGAAATTTTGAGTCGAATCGTACTCTCCACGAGCATGGTATCAGCCTTCAACAGCCAAGGAGTCTGGAAAACCCAAAATATTTCAGCTACAACTGTAAAAATGGCAGTGCATTGATTGCCAAATGCAACAGATTGAGACGTTAAACCACTTTCTTTCAAACTTTTGCTGTTCGGAGATTTAGACAACATCCTCATTTAGGGCAATGCAGCATATACAGCCACATATGCAACAAAATTAAAAAGTGAAGAGAACATTAAAATATCACATTTCCTAAATTTCACTTCAGTCCTAAAACACAGCCATGCCATCAAACATCCTCTATGTTATCTAATAATGCTAACCCTAACCCTAGCTAAGGGTTTGGGCAGTTAGGGTTAGGGGTCAGATTTTCTTCAATGCAACCTAACACTCATTTAAGCAGAAAATAGAACTCAGGGCATCAAAATATGAGTCTGAAAAGACTTAGCATCCTTGCCACAACAAACAAAATGTCTCTACTGTAGTACAGTTTCATTTTTTGACAAGTATTCTGTTATTGGAAATTTTGAGTCGAATCGTACTCTCCACGAGCATGGTATCAGCCTTCAACAGCCTAGGAGTCTGGAAAACCCAAAATATTTCAGCTACAACTGTAAAAATGGCAGTGCATTGATTGCCAAATGCAACAGATTGAGACGTTTAACCACTTTCTTTCAAACTTTTGCTGTTCGGGGATTTAGACAACATCCTCATTTAGGGCAATGCAGCATATAGAGCCATATATGCAACAAAATTAAAAAGTGAAGATGACATTAAAATAGCACATTTCCTAAATTTCACTTCTGTCCTAAAACACAGCCATGCCATCAAACATCCTCTATGTTTTCTAATAATGCTAACCCTATCCCTAGCTAAGGGTTTGGGCAGTTAGGGTTAGGGGTCAGATTTTCTTCAATGCAACCTAACACTCATTTAAGCACAAAATAGAACTCAGGGCATCAAAATATTAGTCTGAAAAGACTTAGCATCCTTGCCACAACAAACAAAATGTCTCTACTGTAGTACAGTTTCATTTTTTGACAAGTATTCTGTTATTGGAAATTTTGAGTCGAATCGTACTCTCCACGAGCATGGTATCAGCCTTCAACAGCCTAGGAGTCTGGAAAACCCAAAATATTTCAGCTACAACTGTAAAAATGGCAGTGCATTGAATGCCAAATGCAACAAATTGACACGTTTAACCACTTTCTTTCAAACATTTGCTGTTCGGGGATTTAGACAACATCCTCATTTAGGGCAATGCAGCATATAGAGCCATATATGCAACAAAATTAAAAAGTGAAGAGAACATTAAAATATCACATTTCCTAAATTTCACTTCTGTCCTAAAACACAGCCATGCCATCAAACATCCTCTATGTTTTCTAATAATGCTAACCCTAACCCTAGCTAAGGGTTTGGGCAGTTAGGGTTAGGGGTCAGATTTTCTTCAATGCAACCTAACACTCATTTAAGCAGAAAATACAACTCAGGGCATCAAAATATTAGTTTGAAAAGACTTCGCAGCCTTGCCACAACAAACAAAATGTCTCTACTGTAGTACAGTTTCATTTTTTGACAAGTATTCTGTTATTGGATATTTTGAGTCGAATCGTACTCTCCACGAGCATGGTATCAGCCTTCAACAGCCTAGGAGTCTGGAAAACCCAAAATATTTCAGCTACAACTGTAAAAATGGCAGTGCATTGATAGCCAAATGCAACAGATTGAGACGTTTAACCACTTTCTTTCAAACTTTTGCTGTTCGGGGATTTAGACAACATCCTCATTTAGGGCAATGCAGCATATAGAGCCATATATGCAACAAAATTAAAAAGTGAAGAGAACATTAAAATAGCACATTTCCTAAATTTCACTTCTGTCCTAAAACACAGCCATGCCATCAAACATCCTCTATGTTTTCTAATAATGCTAACCCTAACCCTAGCTAAGGGTTTGGGCAGTTAGGGTTAGGGGTCAGATTTTCTTCAATGCAACCTAACACTCATTTAAGCAGAAAATAGAACTCAGGGCATCAAAATATTAGTCTGAAAAGACTTAGCAGCCTTGCCACAACAAACAAAATGTCTCTACTGTAGTACAGTTTCATTTTTTGACAAGTATTCTGTTGTTGGAAATTTTGAGTCGAATCGTACTCTCCACGAGCATGGTTTCAGCCTTCAACAGCCTAGGAGTCTGGAAAACCCAAAATATTTCAGCTACAACTGTAAAAATGGCAGTGCATTGATTGCCAAATGCAACAGATTGAGACGTTAAACCACTTTCTTTCAAACTTTTGCTGTTCGGAGATTTAGACAACATCCTCATTTAGGGCAATGCAGCATATACAGCCACATATGCAACAAAATTAAAAAGTGAAGAGAACATTAAAATATCACATTTCCTAAATTTCACTTCTGTCCTAAAACACAGCCATGCCATCAAACATCCTCTATGTTATCTAATAATGCTAACCCTATCCCTAGCTAAGGGTTTGGGCAGTTAGGGTTAGGGGTCAGATTTTCTTCAATGCAACCTAACACTCATTTAAGCAGAAAATAGAACTCATGGCATCAAAATATGAGTCTGAAAAGACTTAGCAGCCTTGCCACAACAAACAAAATGTCTCTACTGTAGTACAGTTTCATTTTTTGACAAGTATTCTGTTATTGGAAATTTTGAGTCGAATCGTACTCTCCACGAGCATGGTATCAGCCTTCAACAGCCTAGGAGTCTGGAAAACCCAAAATATTTCAGCTACAACTGTAAAAATGGCAGTGCATTGATTGCCAAATGCAACAGATTGAGACGTTTAACCACTTTCTTTCAAACTTTTGCTGTTCGGGGATTTAGACAACATCCTCATTTAGGGCAATGCAGCATATAGGGCCATATATGCAACAAAATTAAAAAGTGAAGATGACATTAAAATAGCACATTTCCTAAATTTCACTTCTGTCCTAAAACACAGCCATGCCATCAAACATCCTCTATGTTTTCTAATAATGCTAACCCTATCCCTAGCTAAGGGTTTGGGCAGTTAGGGTTAGGGGTCAGATTTTCTTCAATGCAACCTAACACTCATTTAAGCAGAAAATAGAACTCAGGGCATCAAAATATTAGTCTGAAAAGACTTAGCAGCCTTGCCACAACAAACAAAATGTCTCTACTATAGTACAGTTTCATTTTTTGACAAGTATTCTGTTATTGGAAATTTTGTGTCGAATCGTAGTCTCCACGAGCATGGTATCAGCCTTCAACAGATTAGGAGTCTGGAAAACCCAAAATATTTCAGCTACAACTTTAAAAATGGCAGTGCATTGAATGCTAAATGCAACAAATTGACACGTTTAACCACTTTCTTTCAAACATTTGCTGTTCGGGGATTTAGACAACATCCTCATTTAGGGCAATGCAGCATATAGAGCCATATATGCAACAAAATTAAAAAGTGAAGAGAACATTAAAATATCACATTTCCTAAATTTCACTTCTGTCCTAAAACACAGCCATGCCATCAAACATCCTCTATGTTTTCTAATAATGCTAACCCTAACCCTAGCTAAGGGTTTGGGCAGTTAGGGTTAGGGGTCAGATTTTCTTCAATGCAACCTAACACTCATTTAAGCAGAAAATAGAACTCAGGGCATCAAAATATTAGTTTGAAAAGACTTCGCAGCCTTGCCACAACAAACAAAATGTCTCTACTGTAGTACAGTTTCATTTTTTGACAAGTATTCTGTTATTGGAAATTTTGAGTCGAATCGTACTCTCCACGAGCATGGTATCAGCCTTCAACAGCCTAGGAGTCTGGAAAACCCAAAATATTTCAGCTACAACTGTAAAAATGGCAGTGCATTGATAGCCAAATGCAACAGATTGAGACGTTTAACCACTTTCTTTCAAACTTTTGCTGTTCGGGGATTTAGACAACATCCTCATTTAGGGCAATGCAGCATATAGAGCCATATATGCAACAAAATTAAAAAGTGAAGAGAACATTAAAATAGCACATTTCCTAAATTTCACTTCTGTCCTAAAACACAGCCATGCCATCAAACATCCACTATGTTTTCTAATAATGCTAACCCTAACCCTAGCTAAGGGTTTGGGCAGTTAGGGTTAGGGGGCAGATTTTCTTCAATGCGACCTAACACTCATTTAAGCAGAAAATAGAACTCAGGGCATCAAAATATTAGTCTGAAAAGATTTAGCAGCCTTGCCACAACAAACAAAATGTCTCTACCGTAGTACAGTTTCATTTTTTGACAAGTATTCTGTTGTTGGAAATTTTGAGTCGAATCGTACTCTCCACGAGCATGGTATCAGCCTTCAACAGCCAAGGAGTCTGGAAAACCCAAAATATTTCAGCTACAACTGTAAAAATGGCAGTGCATTGATTGCCAAATGCAACAGATTGAGACGTTAAACCACTTTCTTTCAAACTTTTGCTGTTCGGGGATTTAGACAACATCCTCATTTAGGGCAATGCAGCATATAGAGCCATATATGCAACAAAATTAAAAAGTGAAGATGACATTAAAATAGCACATTTCCTAAATTTCACTTCTGTCCTAAAACACAGCCATGCCATCAAACATCCTCTATGTTTTCTAATAATGCTAACCCTATCCCTAGCTAAGGGTTTGGGCAGTTAGGGTTAGGGGTCAGATTTTCTTCAATGCAACCTAACACTCATTTAAGCACAAAATAGAACTCAGGGCATCAAAATATTAGTCTGAAAAGACTTAGCAGCCTTGCCACAACAAACAATATGTCTCTACTGTAGTACAGTTTCATTTTTTGACAAGTATTCTGTTATTGGAAATTTTGTGTCGAATCGTAGTCTCCACGAGCATGGTATCAGCCTTCAACAGCCTAGGAGTCTGGAAAACCCAAAACTTTTCAGCTAGAACTGTAAAAATGGCAGTGCATTGATTGCCAAATGCAACAGATTGAGACGTTTAACCACTTTCTTTCAAACTTTTGCTGTTCCGGGATTTAGACAACATCCTCATTTAGGGCAATGCAGCATATAGAGCCACATATGCAACAAAATTAAAAAGTGAAGAGCATATTAAAATATCACATTTCCTAAATTTCACTTCTGTCCTAAAACACAGCCATGCCATCAAACATCCTCTATGTTATCTAATAATGCTAACCCTAACCCTAGCTAAGGGTTTGGGCAGTTAGGGTTAGGGGTCAGATTTTCTTCAATGCAACCTAACACTCATTTAAGCAGAAAAAAGAACTCAGGGCATCAAAATATGAGTCTGAAAAGACTTAGCAGCCTTGCCACAACAAACAAAATGTCTCTACTGTAGAACAGTTTCATTTTTTGACAAGTATTCTGTTATTGGAAATTTTGAGTCAAATCGTACTCTCCACGAGCATGGTATCAGCCTTCAACAGCCTAGGAGTCTGGAAAACCCAAAATATTTCAGCTACAACTGTAAAAATGGCAGTGCATTGATTGCCAAATGCAACAGATTGAGACGTTTAACCACTTTCTTTCAAACTTTTGCTGTTCGGGGATTTAGACAACATCCTCATTTAGGGCAATGCAGCATATAGAGCCATATATGCAACAAAATTAAAAAGTGAAGATGACATTAAAATAGCACATTTCCTAAATTTCACTTCTGTCCTAAAACACAGCCATGCCATCAAACATCCTCTATGTTTTCTAATAATGCTAACCCTAACCCTAGCTAAGGGTTTGGGCAGTTAGGGTTAGGGATCAGATTTTCTTCAATGCAACCTAACACTTATTTAAGCAAAAAATAGAACTCAGGGCATCAAAATATTAGTCTGAATAGACTTAGCAGCCTTGCCACAACAAACAAAATGTCTCTACTGTAGTACAGTTTCATTTTTTGACAAGTATTCTGTTATTGGAAATTGTGTGTCGAATCGTAGTCTCCACGAGCATGGTATCAGCCTTCAACAGCCAAGGAGTCTGGAAAACCCAAAACATTTCAGCTACAACTGTAAAAATGGCAGTGCATTGATTGCCAAATGCAACAGATTGAGACGTTTAACCACTTTCTTTCAAACTTTTGCTGTTCGGGGATTTAGACAACATCCTCATTTAGGGCAATGCAGCATATAGAGCCATATATGCAACAAAATTAAAAAGTGAAGAGAACATTAAAATATCACATTTCCTAAATTTCACTTCTGTCCTAAAACACAGCCATGCCATCAAACATCCTCTATGATTTCTAATAATGCTAACCCTAACCCTAGCTACGGGTTTGGGCAGATAGGGTTAGGGGTCAGATTTTCTTCAATGCAACCTAACACTCATTTAAGCAGAAAATAAACCTCAGGGCATCCAAATATTAGTCTGAAAAGACTAAGCAGCCTTGCCACAACAAACAAAATGTATCTACTGTAGTACAGTTTCATTTTTTGACAAGTATTCTGTTATTGGAAATTGTGTGTCGAATCGTAGTCTCCACGAGCATGGTATCAGCCTTCAACAGCCAAGGAGTCTGGAAAACCCAAAACATTTCAGCTACAACTGTAAAAATGGCAGTGCATTGATTGCCAAATGCAACAGATTGAGACGTTTAACCACTTTCTTTCAAACTTTTGCTGTTCGGGGATTTAGACAACATCCTCATTTAGGGCAATGCAGCATATAGAGCCATATATGCAACAAAATTAAAAAGTGAAGAGAACATTAAAATACCACATTTCCTAAATGTCACTTCTGTCCTAAAACACAGCCATGCCATCAAACATCCTCTATGTTTTCTAATAATGCTAACCCTAACCCTAGCTAAGGGTTTGGGCAGTTAGGGTTAGGGGTCAGATTTCTTCAATGCAACCTAACACTCATTTAAGCAGAAAATAGAACTCAGGGCATCAAAATATTAGTCTGAAAAGACTTAGCAGCCTTGCCACAACAAACAAAATGTCTCTACTGTAGTACAGTTTCATTTTTTGACAAGTATTCTGTTATTGGAAATTTTGTGTCGCATCGTACTCTCCACGAGCATGGTATCAGCCTTCAACAGATTAGGAGTCTGGAAAACCCAAAATATTTCAGCTACAACTTTAAAAATGGCAGTGCATTGAATGCAAAATGCAACAGATTGAGACGTTTAACCACTTTCTTTCAAACATTTGCTGTTCGGGGATTTAGACAACATCCTCATTTAGGGCAATGCAGCATATAGAGCCATATATGCAACAAAATTAAAAAGTGAAGAGAACATTAAAATATCACATTTCCTAAATTTCACTTCTGTCCTAAAACACAGCCATGCCATCAAACATCCTCTATGTTTTCTAATAATGCTAACCCTAACCCTAGCTAAGGGTTTGGGCAGTTAGGGTTAGGGGTCAGATTTTCTTCAATGCAACCTAACACTCATTTAAGCAGAAAATAGAACTCAGGGCATCAAAATATTAGTTTGAAAAGACTTTGCAGCCTTGCCACAACAAACAAAATGTCTCTACTGTAGTACAGTTTCATTTTTTGACAAGTATTCTGTTATTGGAAATTTTGAGTCGAATAGTACTCTCCACGAGCATGGTATCAGCCTTCAACAGCCTAGGAGTCTGGAAAACCTAAAATATTTCAGCTACAACTGTAAAAATGGCAGTGCATTGATAGCCAAATGCAACAGATTGAGACGTTTAACCACTTTCTTTCAAACGTTTGCTGTTCGGGGATTTAGACAAAATCCTCATTTAGGGCAATGCAGCATATAGAGCCATATATGCAACAAAATTAAAAAGTGAAGAGAACATTAAAATAGCACATTTCCTAAATTTCACTTCTGTCCTAAAACACAGCCATGCCATCAAACATCCTCTATGTTTTCTAATAATGCTAACCCTAACCCTAGCTAAGGGTTTGGGCAGTTAGGGTTAGGGATCAGATTTTCTTCAATGCAACCTAACACTCATTTAAGCAGAAAATAGACCTCAGGGCATCCAAATATTAGTCTGAAAAGACTAAGCAGCCTTGCCACAACAAACAAAATGTCTCTACTGTAGTACAGTTTCATTTTTTGACAAGTATTCTGTTATTGGAAATTGTGTGTCGAATCGTAGTCTCCACGAGCATGGTATCAGCCTTCAACAGCCAAGGAGTCTGGAAAACCCAAAACATTTCAGCTACAACTGTAAAAATGGCAGTGCATTGATTGCCAAATGCAACAGATTGAGACGTTTAACCACTTTCTTTCAAACTTTTGCTGTTCGGGGATTTAGACAACATCCTCATTTAGGGCAATGCAGCATATAGAGCCATATATGCAACAAAATTAAAAAGTGAAGAGAACATTAAAATACCACATTTCCTAAATGTGACTTCTGTACTAAAACACAGCCATGCCATCAAACATCCTCTATGTTTTCTAATAATGCTAACCCTAACCATAGCTAAGGGTTTGGGCAGATAGGGTTAGGGGTCAGATTTTCTTCAATGCAACCTAACACTCATTTAAGCAGAAAATAAATCTCAGTTCATCCAAATATTAGTCTGAAAAGACTAAGCAGCCTTGCCACAACAAAAAAAATGTCTCTACTGTAGTACAGTTTCATTTTTTGACAAGTACTCTGTTATTGGAAATTTTGTGTCGAATCGTAGTCTCCACGAGCATGGTATCAGCCTTCAACAGCCAAGGAGTCTGGAAAACCCAAAACATTTCAGCTACAACTGTAAAAATGGCAGTGCATTGATTGCCAAATGCAACAGATTGAGACGTTTAACCACTTTCTTTCAAACTTTTGCTGTTCGGGGATTTAGACAACATCCTCATTTAGGGCAATGCAGCATATAGAGCCATATATGCAACAAAATTAAAAAGTGAAGAGAACATTAAAATAGCACATTTCCTAAATTTCACTTCTGTCCTAAAACACAGCCATGCCATCAAACATCCTCTATGTTTTCTAATAATGCTAACCCTAACCCTAGCTAAGGGTTTGGGCAGTTAGGGTTAGGGGTCAGATTTTCTTCAATGCAACCTAACACTCCTTTAAGCAGAAAATAGAACCTAGGGCATCAAAATATTAGTCTGATAGACTTAGCAGCCTTGCCACAACAAACAAAATGTCTCTACTTTAGTACTGTTTCATTTTTTGACAAGTATTCTGTTATTGGAAATTTTGAGTCAAATCGTACTCTCCACGAGCATGGTATCAGCCTTCAACAGCCTAGGAGTCTGGAAAACCCAAAATATTTCAGCTACAACTGTAAAAATGGCAGTGCATTGATTGCCAAATGCAACAGATTGAGACGTTTAACCACTTTCTTTCAAACTTTTGCTGTTCGGGGATTTAGACAACATCCTCATTTAGGGCAATGCAGCATATAGGGCCATATATGCAACAAAATTAAAAAGTGAAGATGACATTAAAATAGCACATTTCCTAAATTTCACTTCTGTCCTAAAACACAGCCATGCCATCAAACATCCTCTATGTTTTCTAATAATGCTAACCCTATCCCTAGCTAAGGGTTTGGGCAGTTAGGGTTAGGGGTCAGATTTTCTTCAATGCAACCTAACACTCATTTAAGCAGAAAATAGAACTCAGGGCATCAAAATATTAGTCTGAAAAGACTTAGCAGCCTTGCCACAACAAACAAAATGTCTCTACTATAGTACAGTTTCATTTTTTGACAAGTATTCTGTTATTGGAAATTTTGTGTCGAATCGTAGTCTCCACGAGCATGGTATCAGCCTTCAACAGATTAGGAGTCTGGAAAACCCAAAATATTTCAGCTACAACTTTAAAAATGGCAGTGCATTGAATGCTAAATGCAACAAATTGACACGTTTAACCACTTTCTTTCAAACATTTGCTGTTCGGGGATTTAGACAACATCCTCATTTAGGGCAATGCAGCATATAGAGCCATATATGCAACTAAATTAAAAAGTGAAGAGAACATCAAAATATCACATTTCCTAAATTTCACTTCTGTCCTAAAACACAGCCATGCCATCAAACATCCTCTATGTTTTCTAATAATGCTAACCCTAACCCTTCCTAAGGGTTTGGGCAGTTAGGGGTAGGGGTCAGATTTTCTTCAATGCAACCTAACACTCATTTAAGCAGAAAATAGAACTCAGGGCATCAAAATATTAGTCTGAAAAGACTTAGCAGCCTTGCCACAACAAACAAAATGTCTCTACTGTAGTACAGTTTCATTTTTTGACAAGTATTCTGTTATTGGAAATTTTGAGTCGAATCGTACTCTCCACGAGCATGGTATCAGCCTTCAACAGCCTAGGAGTCTGGAACACCCAAAATATTTCAGCTACAACTGTAAAAATGGCAGTGCATTGATAGCCAAATGCAACAGATTGAGACGTTTAACCACTTTCTTTCAAACTTTTGCTGTTCGGGGATTTAGACAACATCCTCATTTAGGGCAATGCAGCATATAGAGCCATATATGCAACAAAATTAAAAAGTGAAGAGAACATTAAAATATCACATTTCCTAAATTTCACTTCTGTCCAAAAACACAGCCATGCCATCAAACATCCTCTATGTTATCTAATAATGCTAACCCTAACCCTAGCTAAGGGTTTGGGCAGTTAGGGTTAGGGGTCAGATTTTCTTCAATGCAACCTAACACTCATTTAAGCAGAAAATAGAACTCAGGGCATCAAAATATTAGTCTGAAAAGACTTAGCAGCCTTGCCACAACAAACAAAATGTCTCTACTGTAGTACAGTTTCATTTTTTGACAAGTATTCTGTTATTGGAAATTTTGAGTCGAATCGTACACTCCACGAGCATGGTATCAGCCTTCAACAGCCTAGGAGTCTGGAACACCCAAAATATTTCAGCTACAACTGTAAAAATGGCAGTGCATTGATAGCCAAATGCAACAGATTGAGACGTTTAACCACTTTCTTTCAAACTTTTGCTGTTCGGGGATTTAGACAACATCCTCATTTAGGGCAATGCAGCATATAGAGCCATATATGCAACAAAATTAAAAAGTGAAGAGAACATTAAAATATCACATTTCCTAAATTTCACTTCTGTCCAAAAACACAGCCATGCCATCAAACATCCTCTATGTTATCTAATAATGCTAACCCTAACCCTAGCTAAGGGTTTGGGCAGTTAGGGTTAGGGGTCAGATTTTCTTCAATGCAGCCTAACACTCATTTAAGCAGAAAATAGAACTCAGGACATCAAAATATTAGTCTGAAAAGACTTAGCAGCCTTGCCACAACAAACAAAATGTCTCTACTGTAGTACAGTTTCATTTTTTGACAAGTATTCTGTTATTGGAAATTTTGAGTCGAATCGTACTCTCCACGAGCATGGTATCAGCCTTCAACAGCCTAGGAGTCTGGAACACCCAAAATATTTCAGCTACAACTTTAAAAATGGCAGTGCATTGATTGCCAAATGCAACAGATTGAGACGTTTAACCACTTTCTTTCAAACTTTTGCTGTTCGGGGATTTAGACAACATCCTCATTTAGGGCAATGCAGCATATAGAGCCATATATGCAACAAAATTAAAAAGTGAAGAGAACTTTAAAATATCACATTTCCTAAATTTCACTTCTGTCCAAAAACACAGCCATGCCATCAAACATCCTCTATGTTATCTAATAATGCTAACCCTAACCCTAGCTAAGGGTTTGGGCAGTTAGGGTTAGGGGTCAGATTTTCTTCAATGCAACCTAACACTAATTTAAGCACAAAATAGAACTCAGGGCATCAAAATATTAGTCTGAAAAGACTTAGCAGCCTTGCCACAACAAACAAAATGTCTCTACTGTAGTACAGTTTCATTTTTTGACAAGTATTCTGTTATTGGAAATTTTGAGTCGAATCGTATTCTCCACGAGCATGGTATCAGCCTTCAACAGCCTAGGAGTCTGGAAAACCCAAAATATTTCAGCTACAACTGTAAAAATGGCAGTGCATTGATTGCCAAATGCAACAGATTGAGACGTTTAACCACTTTCTTTCAAACTTTTGCTGTTCGGGGATTTAGACAACATCCTCATTTAGGGCAATGCAGCATATAGAGCCATATATGCAACTAAATTAAAAAGTGAAGAGAACATCAAAATATCACATTTCCTAAATTTCACTTCTGTCCTAAAACACAGCCATGCCATCAAACATCCTCTATGTTATCTAATAATGCTAACCCTAACCCTAGCTAAGGGTTTGGGCAGTTAGGGTTAGGGGTCAGATTTTCTTCAATGCAACCTAACACTCATTTAAGCAGAAAATAGAACTCAGGGCATCAAAATATTAGTCTGAAAAGACTTAGCAGCCTTGTCACAACAAACAAAATGTCTCTACTGTAGTACAGTTTCATTTTTTGACAAGTATTCTGTTATTGGAAATTTTGAGTCGAATCGTACTCTCCACGAGCATGGTATCAGCCTTCAACAGCCTAGGAGTCTGGAACACCCAAAATATTTCAGCTACAACTGTAAAAATGACAGTGCATTGATAGCCAAATGCAACAGATTGAGACGTTTAACCACTTTCTTTCAAACTTTTGCTGTTCGGGGATTTAGGCAACATCCTCAATTAGGGCAATGCAGCATATAGAGCCATATATGCAACTAAATTAAAAAGTGAAGAGAACATTAAAATATCACATTTCCTAAATTTCACTTCTGTCCTAAAACACAGCCATGCCATCAAACATCCTCTATGTTTTCTAATAATGCTAACCCTATCCCTAGCTAAGGGTTTGGGCAGTTAGGGTTAGGGGTCAGATTTTCTTCAATGCAACCTAACACTCATTTAAGCAGAAAATAGAACTCAGGGCATCAAAATATTAGTCTGAAAAGACTTAGCAGCCTTGCCACAACAAACAAAATGTCTCTACTGTAGTACAGTTTCATTTTTTGACAAGTATTCTGTTATTGGAAATTTTGAGTCGAATCGTACTCTCCACGAGCATGGTATCAGCCTTCAACAGCCTAGGAGTCTGGAACACCCAAAATATTTCAGCTACAACTGTAAAAATGGCAGTGCATTGATAGCCAAATGCAACAGATTGAGACGTTTAACCACTTTCTTTCAAACTTTTGCTGTTCGGGGATTTAGACAACATCCTCATTTAGGGCAATGCAGCATATAGAGCCATATATGCAACAAAATTAAAAAGTGAAGACAACATTAAAATATCACATTTCCTAAATTTCACTTCTGTCCTAAAACACAGCCATGCCATCAAACATCCTCTATGTTTTCTAATAATGCTAACCCTAACCCTTCCTAAGGGTTTGGGCAGTTAGGGTTAGGGGTCAGATTTTCTTCAATGCAACCTAACACTCATTTAAGCAGAAAATAGAACTCAGGACATCAAAATATTAGTTTGAAAAGACTTAGCAGCCTTGCCACAACAAACAAAATGTCTCTACTGTAGTACAGTTTCATTTTTTGACAAGTATTCTGTTATTGCTAATTTTGTGTCGAATCGTACTCTCCACGAGCATGGTATCAGCCTTCAACAGATTAGGAGTCTGGACAACCAAAAACATTTCAGCTAGAACTTAAAAAATGGCAGTGCATTGATTGCCAAATGCAACAGATTGAGACGTTTACCCACTTTCTTTCAAACTTTTGCTGTTCGGAGATTTAGACAACATCCTCATTTAGGGAAATGCAGCATATAGAGCCATATATGCAACAAAATTAAAAAGTGAAGAGAACATTAAAATATCACATTTCCAAAATTTCACTTCTGTCCTAAAACACAGCCATGCCATCAAACATCCTCTATGTTTTCTAATAATGCTAACCCTATCCCTAGCTAAGGGTTTGGGCAGTTAGGGTTAGGGGTCAGATTTTCTTCAATGCAACCTAACACTCATTTAAGCAGAAAATAGAACTCAGGGCATCAAAATGTTAGTCTGAAAAGACTTAGCAGCCTTGCCACAACAAACAAAATGTCTCTACTGTAGTACAGTTTCATTTTTTGACAAGTATTCTGTTATTGGAAATTTTGAGTCGAATCGTACTCTCCACGAGCATGTTATCAGCCTTCAACAGCCTAGGAGTCTGGAACACCCAAAATATTTCAGCTACAACTGTAAAAATAGCAGTGCATTGATAGCCAAATGCAACAGATTGAGACGTTTAACCACTTTCTTTCAAACTTTTGCTGTTCGGGGATTTAGACAACATCCTCATTTAGGGCGATGCAGCACATAGAGCCATATATGCAACAAAATTAAAAAGTGAAGAGAACATTAAAATATCACATTTCCTAAATTTCACTTCTGTCCTAAAACACAGCCATGCCATCAAACATCCTCTATGTTTTCTAATAATGCTAACCCTATCCCTAGCTAAGGGTTTGGGCAGTTAGGGTTAGGGGTCAGATTTTCTTCAATGCAACCTAACACTCATTTAAGCAGAAAATAGAACTCAGGGCATCAAAATATTAGTCTGAAAAGACTTAGCAGCCTTGCCAGAACAAACAAAATGTCTCTACTGTAGTACAGTTTCATTTTTTGACAAGTATTCTGTTATTGGAAATTTTGACTCGAATCGTACTCTCCACGAGCATGGTATCAGCCTTCAACAGATTAGAACTCTGGAAAACCCAAAATATTTCAGCTACAACTGTAAAAATGGCAGTGCATTGATTGCCAAATGCAACAGATTGAGACGTTTAACCACTTTCTTTCAAACTTTTGCTGTTCTGGGATTTAGACAACATTCTCATTTAGGGCAATGCAGCATATAGAGCCATATATGCAACAAAATTAAAAAGTGAAGAGAACATTAAAATATCACATTTCCTAAATTTCACTTCTGTCCTAAAACACAGCCATGCCATCAAACATCCTCTATGTTTTCTAATAATGCTAACCCTAACCCTAGCTAACGGTTTGGGCAGTTAGGGTTAGGGGTCAGATTTTCTTCAATGCAACCTAACACTCATTTAAGCAGAAAATAGAACTCAGGGCATCAAAATATTAGTCTGAAAAGACTTAGCAGCCTTGCCACAACAAACAAAATGTCTCTACTGTAGTACAGTTTCATTTTTTGACAAGTATTCTGTTATTGGAAATTTTGAGTCGAATCGTACTCTCCACGAGCATGGTATCAGCCTTCAACAGCCTAGGAGTCTGGAAAACCCAAAATATTTCAGCTACAACTGTAAAAATGGCAGTGCATTGATTGCCAAATGCAACAGATTGAGACGTTTAACCACTTTCTTTCAAACTTTTGCTGTTCGGGGATTTAGACAACATCCTCATTTAGGGCAATGCAGCATATAGAGCCATATAGGCAACAAAATTAAAACGTGAAGAGAACATTAAAATATCACATTTCCTAAATTTCACTTCTGTCCTAAAACACAGCCATGGCATCAAACATCCTCTATGTTTTCTAATAATGCTAACCCTAACCCTAGCTAAGGGTTTGGGCAGTTAGGGTTAGGGGTCAGATTTTCTTCAATGCAACCTAGCACTCATTTAAGCAGAAAATAGAACTCAGGGCATCAAAATATTAGTCTGAAAAGACTTAGCAGCCTTGCCACAACAAACAAAATGTCTCTACTGTAGTACAGTTTCATTTTTTGACAAGTATTCTGTTATTGCTAATTTTGTGTCGAATCGTACTCTCCACGAGCATGGTATCAGCCTTCAACAGCCTAGGAGTCTGGAACACCCAAAATATTTCAGCTACAACTGTAAAAATGGCAGTGCATTGATAGCCAAATGCAACAGATTGAGACGTTTAACCACTTTCTTTCAAACTTTTGCTGTTCGGGGATTTAGACAACATCCTCATTTAGGGCAATGCAGCATATAGAGCCATATATGCAACAAAATTAAAAAGTGAAGAGAACATTAAAATATCACATTTCCTAAATTTCACTTCTGTCCAAAAACACAGCCATGCCATCAAACATCCTCCATGTTATCTAATAATGCTAACCCTAACCCTAGCTAAGGGTTTGGGCAGTTAGGGTTAGGGGTCAGATTTTCTTCAATGCAGCCTAACACTCATTTAAGCAGTAAATAGAACTCAGGGCATCAAAATATTAGTCTGAAAAGACTTAGCAGCCTTGCCACAACAAACAAAATGTCTCTACTGTAGTACAGTTTCATTTTTTGACAAGTATTCTGTTATTGGAAATTTTGAGTCGAATCGTACTCTCCACGAGCATGGTATCAGCCTTCAACAGCCTAGGAGTCTGGAACACCCAAAATATTTCAGCTACAACTTTAAAAATGGCAGTGCATTGATAGCCAAATGCAACAGATTGAGACGTTTAACCACTTTCTTTCAAACTTTTGCTGTTCGGGGATTTAGACAACATCCTCATTTAGGGCAATGCAGCATATAGAGCCATATATGCAACAAAATTAAAAAGTGAAGAGAACTTTAAAATATCACATTTCCTAAATTTCACTTCTGTCCAAAAACACAGCCATGCCATCAAACATCCTCTATGTTATCTAATAATGCTAACCCTAACCCTAGCTAAGGGTTTGGGCAGTTAGGGTTAGGGGTCAGATTTTCTTCAATGCAACCTAACACTCATTTAAGCACAAAATAGAACTCAGGGCATCAAAATATTAGTCTGAAAAGACTTAGCAGCCTTGCCACAACAAACAAAATGTCTCTACTGTAGTACAGTTTCATTTTTTGACAAGTATTCTGTTATTGGAAATTTTGAGTCGAATCGTACTCTCCACGAGCATGGTATCAGCCTTCAACAGCCTAGGAGTCTGGAAAACCCAAAATATTTCAGCTACAACTGTAAAAATGGCAGTGCATTAATTGCCAAATGCAACAGATTGAGACGTTTAACCACTTTCTTTCAAACTTTTGCTGTTCGGGGATTTAGACAACATCCTCATTTAGGGCAATGCAGCATATAGAGCCATATATGCAACTAAATTAAAAAGTGAAGAGAACATCAAAATATCACATTTCCTAAATTTCACTTCTGTCCTAAAACACAGCCATGCCATCAAACATCCTCTATGTTTTCTAATAATGCTAACCCTAACCCTTCCTAAGGGTTTGGGCAGTTAGGGGTAGGGGTCAGATTTTCTTCAATGCAACCTAACACTCATTTAAGCAGAAAATAGAACTCAGGATATCAAAATATTAGTTTGAAAAGACTTAGCAGCCTTGCCACAACAAACAAAATGTCTCTACTGTAGTACAGTTTCATTTTTTGACAAGTATTCTGTTATTGCTAATTTTGTGTTGAATCGTACTCTCCACGAGCATGGTATCAGCCTTCAACAGATTAGGAGTCTGGACAACCCAAAATATTTCAGCTACAACTTTAAAAATGGCAGTGCATTGAATGCCAAATGCAACAGATTGAGACGTTTACCCACTTTCTTTCAAACTTTTGCTGTTCGGAGATTTAGACAACATCCTCATTTAGGGAAATGCAGCATATAGAGCCATATATGCAACAAAATTAAAAAGTGAAGAGAACATTAAAATATCACATTTCCTAAATTTCACTTCTGTCCTAAAACACAGCCATGCCATCAAACATCCTCTATGTTTTCTAATAATGCTAACCCTATCCCTAGCTAAGGGTTTGGGCAGTTAGGGTTAGGGGTCAGATTTTCTTCAATGCAACCTAACACTCATTTAAGCAGAAAATAGAACTCAGGGCATCAAAATATTAGTCTGAAAAGACTTAGCAGCCTTGCCACAACAAACAAAATGTCTCTACTGTAGTACAGTTTCATTTTTTGACAAGTATTCTGTTATTGGAAATTTTGAGTCGAATCGTACTCTCCACGAGCATGGTATCAGCCTTCAACAGCCTAGGAGTCTGGAACACCCAAAATATTTCAGCTACAACTGTAAAAATGGCAGTGCATTGATAGCCAAATGCAACAGATTGAGACGTTTAACCACTTTCTTTCAAACTTTTGCTGTTCGGGGATTTAGACAACATCCTCATTTAGGGCAATGCAGCATATAGAGCCATATATGCAACAAAATTAAAAAGTGAAGAGAACATTAAAATATCACATTTCCTAAATTTCACTTCTGTCCTAAAACACAGCCATGCCATCAAACATCCTCTATGTTTTCTAATAATGCTAACCCTAACCCTAGCTAAGGGTTTGGGCAGTTAGGGTTAGGGGTCAGATTTTCTTCAATGCAACCTAACACTCATTTAAGCAGAAAATAGAACTCAGGGCATCAAAATATTAGTCTGAAAAGACTTAGCAGCCTTGCCACAACAAACAAAATGTCTCTACTGTAGTACAGTTTCATTTTTTGACAAGTATTCTGTTATTGGAAATTTTGAGTCGAATCGTACTCTCCACGAGCATGGTATCAGCCTTCAACAGCCTAGGAGTCTGGAAAACCCAAAATATTTCAGCTACAACTGTAAAAATGGCAGTGCATTGATTGCCAAATGCAACAGATTGAGACGTTTAACCACTTTCTTTCAAACTTTTGCTGTTCGGGGATTTAGACAACATCCTCATTTAGGGCAATGCAGCATATAGAGCCATATATGCAACTAAATTAAAAAGTGAAGAGAACATCAAAATATCACATTTCCTAAATTTCACTTCTGTCCTAAAACACAGCCATGCCATCAAACATCCTCTATGTTTTCTAATAATGCTAACCCTAACCCTTCCTAAGGGTTTGGGCAGTTAGGGGTAGGGGTCAGATTTTCTTCAATGCAACCTAACACTCATTTAAGCAGAAAATAGAACTCAGGATATCAAAATATTAGTTTGAAAAGACTTAGCAGCCTTGCCACAACAAACAAAATGTCTCTACTGTAGTACAGTTTCATTTTTTGACAAGTATTCTGTTATTGCTAATTTTGTGTTGAATCGTACTCTCCACGAGCATGGTATCAGCCTTCAACAGATTAGGAGTCTGGACAACCCAAAATATTTCAGCTACAACTTTAAAAATGGCAGTGCATTGAATGCCAAATGCAACAGATTGAGACGTTTACCCACTTTCTTTCAAACTTTTGCTGTTCGGAGATTTAGACAACATCCTCATTTAGGGAAATGCAGCATATAGAGCCATATATGCAACAAAATTAAAAAGTGAAGAGAACATTAAAATATCACATTTCCTAAATTTCACTTCTGTCCTAAAACACAGCCATGCCATCAAACATCCTCTATGTTTTCTAATAATGCTAACCCTATCCCTAGCTAAGGGTTTGGGCAGTTAGGGTTAGGGGTCAGATTTTCTTCAATGCAACCTAACACTCATTTAAGCAGAAAATAGAACTCAGGGCATCAAAATATTAGTCTGAAAAGACTTAGCAGCCTTGCCACAACAAACAAAATGTCTCTACTGTAGTACAGTTTCATTTTTTGACAAGTATTCTGTTATTGGAAATTTTGAGTCGAATCGTACTCTCCACGAGCATGGTATCAGCCTTCAACAGCCTAGGAGTCTGGAACACCCAAAATATTTCAGCTACAACTGTAAAAATGGCAGTGCATTGATAGCCAAATGCAACAGATTGAGACGTTTAACCACTTTCTTTCAAACTTTTGCTGTTCGGGGATTTAGACAACATCCTCATTTAGGGCAATGCAGCATATAGAGCCATATATGCAACAAAATTAAAAAGTGAAGAGAACATTAAAATATCACATTTCCTAAATTTCACTTCTGTCCTAAAACACAGCCATGCCATCAAACATCCTCTATGTTTTCCAATAATGCTAACCCTAACCCTAGCTAAGGGTTTGGGCAGTTAGGGTTAGGGGTCAGATTTTCTTCAATGCAACCTAACACTCATTTAAGCAGAAAATAGAACTCAGGGCATCAAAATATTAGTCTGAAAAGACTTAGCAGCCTTGCCACAACAAACAAAATGTCTCTACTGTAGTACAGTTTCATTTTTTGACAAGTATTCTGTTATTGGAAATTTTGAGTCGAATCGTACTCTCCACGAGCATGGTATCAGCCTTCAACAGCCTAGGAGTCTGGAAAACCCAAAATATTTCAGCTACAACTGTAAAAATGGCAGTGCATTGATTGCCAAGTGCAACAGATTGAGACGTTTAACCACTTTCTTTCAAACTTTTGCTGTTCGGGGATTTAGACAACATCCTCTTTTAGGGCAATGCAGCATATAGAGCCATATATGCAACAAAATTAAAAAGTGAAGAGAACATTAAAATAGCACATTTCCTAAATTTCACTTCTGTCCTAAAACACAGCCATGCCATCAAACATCCTCTATGTTATCTAATAATGCTAACCCTAACCCTAGCTAAGGGTTTGGGCAGTTAGGGTTAGGGGTCAGATTTTCTTCAATGCAACCTAACACTCATTAAAGCAGAAAATAGAACTCAGGGCATCAAAATATTAGTCTGAAAAGACTTAGCAGCCTTGCCACAACAAACAAAATGTCTCTACTGTAGTACAGTTTCATTTTTTGACAAGTATTCTGTTATTGGAAATTTTGAGTCGAATCGTACTCTCCACGAGCATGGTATCAGCCTTCAACAGCCTAGGAGTCTGGAACACCCAAAATATTTCAGCTACAACTGTAAAAATGGCAGTGCATTGATTTCCAAATGCAACAGACTGAGACGTTTAACCACTTTCTTTCAAACTTTTGCTTATCGGGAGTTTAGACAACATCCTCATTTAGGGCAATGCAGCATATAGAGCCATATATGCAACAAAATAAAAAAGTGAAGATGACATTAAAATAGCACATTTCCTAAATTTCACTTCTGTCCTAAAACACAGCCATGCCATCAAACATCCTCTATGTTTTCTAATAATGCTAACCCTAACCCTAGCTAAGGGTTTGGGCAGTTAGGATTAGGGGTCAGATTTTCTTCAATGCAACCTAACACTCCTTTAAGCAGAAAATAGTACTCAGGGCATCAAAATATGAGTCTGAAAAGACTTAGCAGCCTTGCCACAACAAACAAAATGTCTCTACTGTAGTACAGTTTCATTTTTTGACAAGTATTCTGTTATTGGAAATTTTGAGTCGAATCGTACTCTCCACGAGCATGGTATCAGCCTTCAACAGCCTAGGAGTCTGGAAAACCCAAAATATTTCAGCTACAACTGTAAAAATGGCAGTGCATTGATTGCCAAATGCAACAGATTGAGACGTTTAACCACTTTCTTTCAAACTTTTGCTGTTCGGAGATTTAGACAACATCCTCATTTAGGGCAATGCAGCATATAGAGCCATATATGCAACAAAATAAAAAAGTGAAGATGACATTAAAATAGCACATTTCCTAAATTTCACTTCTGTCCTAAAACACAGCCATGCCATCAAACATCCTCTATGTTTTCTAATAATGCTAACCCTAACCCTAGCTAAGGGTTTGGGCAGTTAGGATTAGGGGTCAGATTTTCTTCAATGCAACCTAACACTCCTTTAAGCAGAAAATAGTACTCAGGGCATCAAAATATTAGTCTGATAGACTTAGCAGCCTTGCCACAACAAACAAAATGTCTCTACTGAAGTACAGTTTCATTTTTTGACAAGTATTCTGTTATTGGAAATTGTGTCGAATCGTACTCTCCACGAGCATGGTATCAGCCTTCAACAGCCTAGGAGTCTGGAAAACCCAAAATATTACAGCTACAACAGTAAAAATGGCAGTGCATTGATTGCCAAATGCAACAGATTGAGACGTTTAACCACTTTCTTTCAAACTTTTGCTGTTCGGGGATTTAGACAACATCCTCATTTAGGGCAATGCAGCATATAGAGCCATATATGCAACAAAATTAAAAAGTGAAGAGAACATTGAAATATCACATTTCCTAAATTTCACTTCTGTCCTAAAACACAGCCATGCCATCAAACATCCTCTATGTTTTCTAATAATGCTAACCCTAACCCTACCTAAGGGTTTGGGCAGTTAGGGTTAGGGGTCAGATTTTCTTCAATGCAACCTAACACTCATTTAAGCAGAAAATAGAACTCAGGGCATCAAAATATTAGTTTGAAAAGACTTAGCAGCCTTGCCACAACAAACAAAATGTCTCTACTGTAGTACAGTTTCATTTTTTGACAAGTATTCTGTTATTGGAAATTTTGTGTCGAATCGTACTCTCCACGAGCATGGTATCAGCCTTCAACAGATTAGGAGTCTGGAAAACCCAAAATATTTCAGCTACAACTTTAAAAATGGCAGTGCATTGAATGCCAAATGCAACAGATTGAGACGTTTAACCACTTTCTTTCAAAGATTTGCTGTTCGGGGATTTAGACAACATCCTCATTTAGGGCAATGCAGCATATAGAGCCACATATGCAACAAAATTAAAAAGTGAAGATGACATTAAAATAGCACATTTCCTAAATTTCACTTCTGTCCTAAAACACAGCCATGCCATCAAACATCCTCTATGTTTTCTAATAATGCTAACCCTAACCCTAGCTAAGGGTTTGGGCAGTTAGGGTTAGGGGTCAGATTTTCTTCAATGCAACCTAACACTCATTTAAGCAGAAAATAGAACTCAGGGCATCAAAATATTAGTCTGAAAAGACTTAGCAGCCTTGCCACAACAAACAAAATGTCTCTACTGTAGTACAGTTTCATTTTTTGACAAGTATTCTGTTATTGGAAATTTTGAGTCGAATCGTACTCTCCACGAGCATGGTATCAGCCTTCAACAGCCTAGGAGTCTGGAAAACCCAAAATATTTCAGCTACAACTGTAAAAATGGCAGTGCATTGATTGCCAAATGCAACAGATTGAGACGTTTAACCACTTTCTTTCAAACTTTTGCTTATCGGGAGTTTAGACAACATCCTCATTTAGGGCAATGCAGCATATAGAGCCATATATGCAACAAAATTAAAAAGTGAAGATGACATTAAAATAGCACATTTCCTAAATTTCACTTCTGTCCTAAAACACAGCCATGCCATCAAACATCCTCTATGTTTTCTAATAATGCTAACCCTAACCCTAGCTAAGGGTTTGGGCAGTTAGGGTTAGGGGTCAGATTTTCTTCAATGCAACCTAACACTCCTTTAAGCAGAAAATAGAACTCAGGGCATCAAAATATTAGTCTGATAGACTTAGCAGCCTTGCCACAACAAACAAAATGTCTCTACTGTAGTACAGTTTCATTTTTTGACAAGTATTCTGTTATTGGAAATTGTGTCGAATCGTACTCTCCACGAGCATGGTATCAGCCTTCAACAGATTAGGAGTCTGGAAAACCCAAAATATTTCAGCTACAACTTTAAAAATGGCAGTGCATTGAATGCCAAATGCAACAGATTGAGACGTTTAACCACTTTCTTTCAAAGATTTGCTGTTCGGGGATTTAGACAACATCCTCATTTAGGGCAATGCAGCATATAGAGCCACATATGCAACAAAATTAAAAAGTGAAGATGACATTAAAATAGCACATTTCCTAAATTTCACTTCTGTCCTAAAACACAGCCATGCCATCAAACATCCTCTATGTTTTCTAATAATGCTAACCCTAACCCTAGCTAAGGGTTTGGGCAGTTAGGGTTAGGGGTCAGATTTTCTTCAATGCAACCTAACACTCATTTAAGCAGAAAATAGAACTCAGGGCATCAAAATATTAGTCTGAAAAGACTTAGCAGCCTTGCCACAACAAACAAAATGTCTCTACTGTAGTACAGTTTCATTTTTTGACAAGTATTCTGTTATTGGAAATTTTGAGTCGAATCGTACTCTCCACGAGCATGGTATCAGCCTTCAACAGCCTAGGAGTCTGGAAAACCCAAAATATTTCAGCTACAACTGTAAAAATGGCAGTGCATTGATTGCCAAGTGCAACAGATTGAGACTTTTAACCACTTTCTTTCAAACTTTTGCTGTTCGGGGATTTAGACAACATCCTCTTTTAGGGCAATGCAGCATATAGAGCCATATATGCAACAAAATTAAAAAGTGAAGAGAACATTAAAATATCACATTTCCTAAATTTCACTTCTGTCCTAAAACACAGCCATGCCATCAAACATCCTCTATGTTATCTAATAATGCTAACCCTAACCCTAGCTAAGGGTTTGGGCAGTTAGGGTTAGGGGTCAGATTTTCTTCAATGCAACCTAACACTCATTTAAGCAGAAAATAGAACTCAGGGCATCAAAATATTAGTCTGAAAAGACTTAGCAGCCTTGCCACAACAAACAAAATGTCTCTACTGTAGTACAGTTTCATTTTTTGACAAGTATTCTGTTATTGGAAATTTTGAGTCGAATCGTACTCTCCACGAGCATGGTATCAGCCTTCAACAGCCTAGGAGTCTGGAACACCCAAAATATTTCAGCTACAACTGTAAAAATGGCAGTGCATTGATTTCCAAATGCAACAGACTGAGACGTTTAACCACTTTCTTTCAAACTTTTGCTTATCGGGAGTTTAGACAACATCCTCATTTAGGGCAATGCAGCATATAGAGCCATATATGCAACAAAATAAAAAAGTGAAGATGACATTAAAATAGCACATTTCCTAAATTTCACTTCTGTCCTAAAACACAGCCATGTCATCAAACATCCTCTATGTTTTCTAATAATGCTAACCCTAACCCTAGCTAAGGGTTTGGGCAGTTAGGGTTAGGGGTCAGATTTTCTTCAATGCAACCTAACACTCATTTAAGCAGAAAATAGAACTCAGGGCATCAAAATATGAGTCTGAAAAGACTTAGCAGCCTTGCCACAACAAACAAAATGTCTCTACTGTAGTACAGTTTCATTTTTTGACAAGTATTCTGTTATTGCTAATTTTGTGTCGAATCGTACTCTCCACGAGCATGGTATCAGCCTTCAAAAGCCTAGGAGTCTGGAAAACCCAAAATATTTCAGCTACAACTGTAAAAATGGCAGTGCATTGATTGCCAAATGCAACAGATTGAGACGTTTAACCACTTTCTTTCAAACTTTTGCTGTTCGGAGATTTAGACAACATCCTCATTTAGGGCAATGCAGCATATAGAGCCATATATGCAACAAAATTAAAAAGTGAAGATGACATTAAAATAGCACATTTCCTAAATTTCATTTCTGTCCTAAAACACAGCCATGCCATCAAACATCCTCTATGTTTTCTAATAATGCTAACCCTAACCCTAGCTAAGGGTTTGGGCAGTTAGGGTTAGGGGTCAGATTTTCTTCAATGCAACCTAACACTCATTTAAGCAGAAAATAGAACTCAGGGCATCAAAATATTAGTCTGAAAAGACTTAGCAGCCTTGCCACAACAAACAAAATGTCTCTACTGTAGTACAGTTTCATTTTTTGACAAGTATTCTGTTATTGGAAATTTTGAGTCGAATCGTACTCTCCACGAGCATGGTATCAGCCTTCAACAGCCTAGGAGTCTGGAAAACCCAAAATATTTCAGCTACAACTGTAAAAATGGCAGTGCATTGATTGCCAAATGCAACAGATTGAGACGTTTAACCACTTTCTTTCAAACTTTTGCTGTTCGGGGATTTAGACAACATCCTCATTTAGGGCAATGCAGCATATAGAGCCATATATGCAACAAAATTAAAAAGTGAAGAGAACATTAAAATATCACATTTCCCAAATTTCACTTCTGTCCTAAAACACAGCCATGCCATCAAACATCCTCTATGTTTTCTAATAATGCTAACCCTAACCCTAGCTAAGGGTTTGGGCAGTTAGGATTAGGGGTCAGATTTTCTTCAATGCAACCTAACACTCCTTTAAGCAGAAAATAGAACTCAGGGCATCAAAATATTAGTCTGATAGACTTAGCAGCCTTGCCACAACAAACAAAATGTCTCTACTGAAGTACAGTTTCATTTTTTGACAAGTATTCTGTTATTGGAAATTGTGTCGAATCGTACTCTCCACGAGCATGGTATCAGCCTTCAACAGCCTAGGAGTCTGGAAAACCCAAAATATTTCAGCTACAACTGTAAAAATGGCAGTGCATTGATTGCCAAATGCAACAGATTGAGACGTTTAACCACTTTCTTTCAAACTTTTGCTGTTCGGGGATTTAGACAACATCCTCATTTAGGGCAATGCAGCATATAGAGCCATATATGCAACAAAATTAAAAAGTGAAGAGAACATTAAAATAGCACATTTCCTAAATTTCACTTCTGTCCTAAAACACAGCCATGCCATCAAACATCCTCTATGTTATCTAATAATGCTAACCCTAACCCTAGCTAACGGTTTGGGCAGTTAGGGTTAGGGGGCAGATTTTCTTCAATGCAACCTAACACTCATTTAAGCAGAAAATAGAACTCAGGGCATCAAAATATTAGTCTGAAAAGACTTAGCAGCCTTGCCACAACAAACAAAATGTCTCTACTGTAGTACAGTTTCATTTTTTGACAAGTATTCTGTTATTGGAAATTTTGAGTCGAATCGTACTCTCCACGAGCATGGTATCAGCCTTCAACAGCCTAGGAGTCTGGAAAACCCAAAATATTTCAGCTACAACTGTAAAAATGGCAGTGCATTGATTGCCAAATGCAACAGATTGAGACGTTTAACCACTTTCTTTCAAACTTTTGCTTATCGGGAGTTTAGACAACATCCTCATTTAGGGCAATGCAGCATATAGAGCCATATATGCAACAAAATTAAAAAGTGAAGATGACATTAAAATAGCACATTTCCTAAATTTCACTTCTGTCCTAAAACACAGCCATGCCATCAAACATCCTCTATGTTTTCTAATAATGCTAACCCTAACCCTAGCTAAGGGTTTGGGCAGTTAGGGTTAGGGGTCAGATTTTCTTCAATGCAACCTAACACTCCTTTAAGCAGAAAATAGAACTCAGGGCATCAAAATATTAGTCTGATAGACTTAGCAGCCTTGCCACAACAAACAAAATGTCTCTACTGTAGTACAGTTTCATTTTTTGACAAGTATTCTGTTATTGGAAATTGTGTCGAATCGTACTCTCCACGAGCATGGTATCAGCCTTCAACAGATTAGAACTCTGGAAAACCCAAAATATTTCAGCTACAACTGTAAAAATGGCAGTGCATTGATTGCCAAATGCAACAGATTGAGACGTTTAACCACTTTCTTTCAAACTTTTGCTGTTCGGGGATTTAGACAACATCCTCATTTAGGGCAATGCAGCATATAGAGCCATATATGCAACAAAATTAAAAAGTGAAGAGAACATTAAAATATCACATTTCCTAAATTTCACTTCTGTCCTAAAACACAGCCATGCCATCAAACATCCTCTATGTTTTCTAATAATGCTAACCCTAACCCTAGCTAAGGGTTTGGGCAGTTAGGGTTAGGGGTCAGATTTTCTTCAATGCAACCTAACACTCATTTAAGCAGAAAATAGAACTCAGGGCATCAAAATATGAGTCTGAAAAGACTTAGCAGCCTTGCCACAACAAACAAAATGTCTCTACTGTAGTACAGTTTCATTTTTTGACAAGTATTCTGTTATTGGAAATTTTGAGTCGAATCGTACTCTCCACGAGCATGGTATCAGCCTTCAACAGCCTAGGAGTCTGGAAAACCCAAAATATTTCAGCTACAACTGTAAAAATGGCAGTGCATTGATTGCCAAATGCAACAGATTGAGACGTTTAACCACTTTCTTTCAAACTTTTGCTGTTCGGGGATTTAGACAACATCCTCATTTAGGGCAATGCAGCATATAGAGCCATATATGCAACAAAATTAAAAAGTGAAGAGAACATTAAAATATCACATTTCCTAAATTTCACTTCTGTCCTAAAACACAGCCATGCCATCAAACATCCTCTATGTTTTCTAATAATGCTAACCCTAACCCTACCTAAGGGTTTGGGCAGTTAGGGTTAGGGGTCAGATTTTCTTCAATGCAACCTAACACTCATTTAAGCAGAAAATAGAACTCAGGGCATCAAAATATTAGTTTGAAAAGACTTAGCAGCCTTGCCACAACAAACAAAATGTCTCTACTGTAGTACAGTTTCATTTTTTGACAAGTATTCTGTTATTGGAGATTTTGTGTCGAATCGTACTCTCCACGAGCATGGTATCAGCCTTCAACAGATTAGGAGTCTGGAAAACCCAAAATATTTCAGCTACAACTTTAAAAATGGCAGTGCATTGAATGCCAAATGCAAAAGATTGAGACGTTTAACCACTTTCTTTCAAAGATTTGCTGTTCGGGGATTTAGACAACATCCTCATTTAGGGCAATGCAGCATATAGAGCCACATATGCAACAAAATTAAAAAGTGAAGATGACATTAAAATAGCACATTTCCTAAATTTCACTTCTGTCCTAAAACACAGCCATGCCATCAAACATCCTCTATGTTTTCTAATAATGCTAACCCTAACCCTAGCTAAGGGTTTGGGCAGTTAGGGTTAGGGGTCAGATTTTCTTCAATGCAACCTAACACTCATTTAAGCAGAAAATAGAACTCAGGGCATCAAAATATTAGTCTGAAAAGACTTAGCAGCCTTGCCACAACAAACAAAATGTCTCTACTGTAGTACAGTTTCATTTTTTGACAAGTATTCTGTTATTGGAAATTTTGAGTCGAATCGTACTCTCCACGAGCATGGTATCAGCCTTCAACAGCCTAGGAGTCTGGAAAACCCAAAATATTTCAGCTACAACTGTAAAAATGGCAGTGCATTGATTGCCAAGTGCAACAGATTGAGACGTTTAACCACTTTCTTTCAAACTTTTGCTGTTCGGGGATTTAGACAACATCCTCTTTTAGGGCAATGCAGCATATAGAGCCATATATGCAACAAAATTAAAAAGTGAAGAGAACATTAAAATATCACATTTCCTAAATTTCACTTCTGTCCTAAAACACAGCCATGCCATCAAACATCCTCTATGTTATCTAATAATGCTAACCCTAACCCTAGCTAAGGGTTTGGGCAGTTAGGGTTAGGGGTCAGATTTTCTTCAATGCAACCTAACACTCATTTAAGCAGAAAATAGAACTCAGGGCATCAAAATATTAGTCTGAAAAGACTTAGCAGCCTTGCCACAACAAACAAAATGTCTCTACTGTAGTACAGTTTCATTTTTTGACAAGAATTCTGTTATTGGAAATTTTGAGTCGAATCGTACTCTCCACGAGCATGGTATCAGCCTTCAACAGCCTAGGAGTCTGGAACACCCAAAATATTTCAGCTACAACTGTAAAAATGGCAGTGCATTGATTGCCAAATGCAACAGACTGAGACGTTTAACCACTTTCTTTCAAACTTTTGCTTATCGGGAGTTTAGACAACATCCTCATTTAGGGCAATGCAGCATATAGAGCCATATATGCAACAAAATAAAAAAGTGAAGATGACATTAAAATAGCACATTTCCTAAATTTCACTTCTGTCCTAAAACACAGCCATGCCATCAAACATCCTCTATGTTTTCTAATAATGCTAACCCTAACCCTAGCTAAGGGTTTGGGCAGTTAGGATTAGGGGTCAGATTTTCTTCAATGCAACCTAACACTCCTTTAAGCAGAAAATAGTACTCAGGGCATCAAAATATGAGTCTGAAAAGACTTAGCAGCCTTGCCACAACAAACAAAATGTCTCTACTGTAGTACAGTTTCATTTTTTGACAAGTATTCTGTTATTGGAAATTTTGAGTCGAATCGTACTCTCCACGAGCATGGTATCAGCCTTCAACAGCCTAGGAGTCTGGAAAACCCAAAATATTTCAGCTACAACTGTAAAAATGGCAGTGCATTGATTGCCAAATGCAACAGATTGAGACGTTTAACCACTTTCTTTCAAACTTTTGCTGTTCGGAGATTTAGACAACATCCTCATTTAGGGCAATGCAGCATATAGAGCCATATATGCAACAAAATAAAAAAGTGAAGATGACATTAAAATAGCACATTTCCTAAATTTCACTTCTGTCCTAAAACACAGCCATGCCATCAAACATCCTCTATGTTTTCTAATAATGCTAACCCTAACCCTAGCTAAGGGTTTGGGCAGTTAGGGTTAGGGGTCAGATTTTCTTCAATGCAACCTAACACTCATTTAAGCAGAAAATAGAACTCAGGGCATCAAAATATTAGTCTGAAAAGACTTAGCAGCCTTGCCACAACAAACAAAATGTCTCTACTGTAGTACAGTTTCATTTTTTGACAAGTATTCTGTTATTGGAAATTTTGAGTCGAATCGTACTCTCCACGAGCATGGTATCAGCCTTCAACAGCCTAGGAGTCTGGAAAACCCAAAATATTTCAGCTACAACTGTAAAAATGGCAGTGCATTGATTGCCAAATGCAACAGATTGAGACGTTTAACCACTTTCTTTCAAACTTTTGCTGTTCGGGGATTTAGACAACATCCTCATTTAGGGCAATGCAGCATATAGAGCCATATATGCAACAAAATTAAAAAGTGAAGAGAACATTAAAATATCACATTTCCCAAATTTCACTTCTGTCCTAAAACACAGCCATGTCATCAAACATCCTCTATGTTTTCTAATAATGCTAACCCTAACCCTAGCTAAGGGTTTGGGCAGTTAGGATTAGGGGTCAGATTTTCTTCAATGCAACCTAACACTCCTTTAAGCAGAAAATAGAACTCAGGGCATCAAAATATTAGTCTGATAGACTTATCAGCCTTGCCACAACAAACAAAATGTCTCTACTGAAGTACAGTTTCATTTTTTGACAAGTATTCTGTTATTGGAAATTGTGTCGAATCGTACTCTCCACGAGCATGGTATCAGCCTTCAACAGCCTAGGAGTCTGGAAAACCCAAAATATTTCAGCTACAACTGTAAAAATGGCAGTGCATTGATTGCCAAATGCAACAGATTGAGACGTTTAACCACTTTCTTTCAAACTTTTGCTGTTCGGGGATTTAGACAACATCCTCATTTAGGGCAATGCAGCATATAGAGCCATATATGCAACAAAATGAAAAAGTGAAGAGAACATTAAAATAGCACATTTCCTAAATTTCACTTCTGTCCTAAAACACAGCCATGCCATCAAACATCCTCTATGTTATCTAATAATGCTAACCCTAACCCTAGCTAAGGGTTTGGGCAGTTAGGGTTAGGGGTCAGATTTTCTTCAATGCAACCTAACACTCATTTAAGCAGAAAATAGAACTCAGGGCATCAAAATATTAGTCTGAAAAGACTTAGCAGCCTTGCCACAACAAACAAAATGTCTCTACTGTAGTACAGTTTCATTTTTTGACAAGTATTCTGTTATTGGAAATTTTGAGTCGAATCGTACTCTCCACGAGCATGGTATCAGCCTTCAACAGCCTAGGAGTCTGGAAAACCCAAAATATTTCAGCTACAACTGTAAAAATGGCAGTGCATTGATTGCCAAATGCAACAGATTGATACGTTTAACCACTTTCTTTCAAACTTTTGCTGTTCGGGGATTTAGACAACATCCTCATTTAGGGCAATGCAGCATATAGAGCCATATATGCAACAAAATTAAAAAGTGAAGAGAACATTAAAATATCACATTTCCCAAATTTCACTTCTGTCCTAAAACACAGCCATGCCATCAAACATCCTCTATGTTTTCTAATAATGCTAACCCTAACCCTAGCTAAGGGTTTGGGCAGTTAGGATTAGGGGTCAGATTTTCTTCAATGCAACCTAACACTCCTTTAAGCAGAAAATAGAACTCAGGGCATCAAAATATTAGTCTGATAGACTTAGCAGCCTTGCCACAACAAACAAAATGTCTCTACTGAAGTACAGTTTCATTTTTTGACAAGTATTCTGTTATTGGAAATTGTGTCGAATCGTACTCTCCACGAGCATGGTATCAGCCTTCAACAGCCTAGGAGTCTGGAAAACCCAAAATATTTCAGCTACAACTGTAAAAATGGCAGTGCATTGATTGCCAAATGCAACAGATTGAGACGTTTAACCACTTTCTTTCAAACTTTTGCTGTTCGGGGATTTAGACAACATCCTCATTTAGGGCAATGCAGCATATAGAGCCATATATGCAACAAAATTAAAAAGTGAAGAGAACATTAAAATAGCACATTTCCTAAATTTCACTTCTGTCCTAAAACACAGCCATGCCATCAAACATCCTCTATGTTATCTAATAATGCTAACCCTAACCCTAGCTAAGGGTTTGGGCAGTTAGGGTTAGGGGGCAGATTTTCTTCAATGCAACCTAACACTCATTTAAGCAGAAAATAGAACTCAGGGCATCAAAATATTAGTCTGAAAAGACTTAGCAGCGTTGCCACAACAAACAAAATGTCTCTACTGTAGTACAGTTTCATTTTTTGACAAGTATTCTGTTATTGGAAATTTTGAGTCGAATCGTACTCTCCACGAGCATGGTATCAGCCTTCAACAGCCTAGGAGTCTGGAAAACCCAAAATATTTCAGCTACAACTGTAAAAATGGCAGTGCATTGATTGCCAAATGCAACAGATTGAGACGTTTAACCACTTTCTTTCAAACTTTTGCTTATCGGGAGTTTAGACAACATCCTCATTTAGGGCAATGCAGCATATAGAGCCATATATGCAACAAAATTAAAAAGTGAAGATGACATTAAAATAGCACATTTCCTAAATTTCACTTCTGTCCTAAAACACAGCCATGCCATCAAACATCCTCTATGTTTTCTAATAATGCTAA
Organism: Atractosteus spatula; assembly: GCF_055471065.1. Classification (NCBI taxonomy): domain Eukaryota; kingdom Metazoa; phylum Chordata; class Actinopteri; order Semionotiformes; family Lepisosteidae; genus Atractosteus; species Atractosteus spatula. The sequence goes on along the minus strand of NC_142720.1, from coordinate 8,242,061 downwards.
CCCTAACCCTAGCTAAGGGTTTGGGCAGTTAGGGTTAGGGGTCAGATTTTCTTCAATGCAACCTAACACTCCTTTAAGCAGAAAATAGAACTCAGGGCATCAAAATATTAGTCTGATAGACTTAGCAGCCTTGCCACAACAAACAAAATGTCTCTACTGTAGTACAGTTTCATTTTTTGACAAGTATTCTGTTATTGGAAATTGTGTCGAATCGTACTCTCCACGAGCATGGTATCAGCCTTCAACAGATTAGAACTCTGGAAAACCCAAAATATTTCAGCTACAACTGTAAAAATGGCAGTGCATTGATTGCCAAATGCAACAGATTGAGACGTTTAACCACTTTCTTTCAAACTTTTGCTGTTCGGGGATTTAGACAACATCCTCATTTAGGGCAATGCAGCATATAGAGCCATATATGCAACAAAATTAAAAAGTGAAGAGAACATTAAAATATCACATTTCCTAAATTTCACTTCTGTCCTAAAACACAGCCATGCCATCAAACATCCTCTATGTTTTCTAATAATGCTAACCCTAACCCTACCTAAGGGTTTGGGCAGTTAGGGTTAGGGGTCAGATTTTCTTCAATGCAACCTAACACTCATTTAAGCAGAAAATAGAACTCAGGGCATCAAAATATGAGTCTGAAAATACTTAGCAGCCTTGCCACAACAAACAAAATGTCTCTACTGTAGTACAGTTTCATTTTTTGACAAGTATTCTGTTATTGGAAATTTTGAGTCGAATCGTACTCTCCACGAGCATGGTATCAGCCTTCAACAGCCTAGGAGTCTGGAAAACCCAAAATATTTCAGCTACAACTGTAAAAATGGCAGTGCATTGATTGCCAAATGCAACAGATTGAGACGTTTAACCACTTTCTTTCAAACTTTTGCTGTTCGGGGATTTAGACAACATCCTCATTTAGGGCAATGCAGCATATAGAGCCATATATGCAACAAAATTAAAAAGTGAAGAGAACATTAAAATATCACATTTCCCAAATTTCACTTCTGTCCTAAAACACAGCCATGCCATCAAACATCCTCTATGTTATCTAATAATGCTAACCCTAACCCTAGCTAAGGGTTTGGGCAGTTAGGGTTAGGGGTCAGATTTTCTTCAATGCAACCTAACACTCCTTTAAGCAGAAAATAGAACTCAGGGCATCAAAATATTAGTCTGATAGACTTAGCAGCCTTGCCACAACAAACAAAATGTCTCTACTGTAGTACAGTTTCATTTTTTGACAAGTATTCTGTTATTGGAAATTGTGTCGAATCGTACTCTCCACGAGCATGGTATCAGCCTTCAACAGATTAGAACTCTGGAAAACCCAAAATATTTCAGCTACAACTGTAAAAATGGCAGTGCATTGATTGCCAAATGCAACAGATTGAGACGTTTAACCACTTTCTTTCAAACTTTTGCTGTTCGGGGATTTAGACAACATCCTCATTTAGGGCAATGCAGCATATAGAGCCATATATGCAACAAAATTAAAAAGTGAAGAGAACATTAAAATATCACATTTCCTAAATTTCACTTCTGTCCTAAAACACAGCCATGCCATCAAACATCCTCTATGTTTTCTAATAATGCTAACCCTAACCCTACCTAAGGGTTTGGGCAGTTAGGGTTAGGGGTCAGATTTTCTTCAATGCAACCTAACACTCATTTAAGCAGAAAATAGAACTCAGGGCATCAAAATATTAGTTTGAAAAGACTTAGCAGCCTTGCCACAACAAACAAAATGTCTCTACTGTAGTACAGTTTCATTTTTTGACAAGTATTCTGTTATTGGAAATTTTGTGTCGAATCGTACTCTCCACGAGCATGGTACCAGCCTTCAACAGATTAGGAGTCTGGAAAACCCAAAATATTTCAGCTACAACTTTAAAAATGGCAGTGCATTGAATTCCAAATGCAACAGATTGAGACGTTTAACCACTTTCTTTCAAAGATTTGCTGTTCGGGGATTTAGACAACATCCTCATTTAGGGCAATGCAGCATATAGAGCCACATATGCAACAAAATTAAAAAGTGAAGAGAACATTAAAATATCACATTTCCTAAATTTCACTTCTGTCCTAAAACACAGCCATGCCATCAAACACCCTCTATGTTTTCTAATAATGCTAACCCTAACCCTAGCTAAGGGTTTGGGCAGTTAGGGTTAGGGGTCAGATTTTCTTCAATGCAACCTAACACTCATTTAAGCAGAAAATAGAACTCAGGGCATCAAAATATGAGTCTGAAAAGACTTAGCAGCCTTGCCACAACAAACAAAATGTCTCTACTGTAGTACAGTTTCATTTTTTGACAAGTATTCTGTTATTGGAAATTTTGAGTCGAATCGTACTCTCCACGAGCATGGTATCAGCCTTCAACAGCCTAGGAGTCTGGAAAACCCAAAATATTTCAGCTACAACTGTAAAAATGGCAGTGCATTGATTGCCAAATGCAACAGATTGAGACGTTTAACCACTTTCTTTCAAACTTTTGCTGTTCGGAGATTTAGACAACATCCTCATTTAGGGCAATGCAGCATATAGAGCCATATATGCAACAAAATTAAAAACTGAAGATGACATTAAAATAGCACATTTCCTAAATTTCACTTCTGTCCTAAAACACAGCCATGCCATCAAACATCCTCTATGTTTTCTAATAATGCTAACCCTAACCCTACCTAAGGGTTTGGGCAGTTAGGGTTAGGGGTCAGATTTTCTTCAATGCAACCTAACACTCATTTAAGCAGAAAATAGAACTCAGGGCATCAAAATATTAGTCTGAAAAGACTTAGCAGCCTTGCCAGAACAAACAAAATGTCTCTACTGTAGTACAGTTTCATTTTTTGACAAGTATTCTGTTGTTGGAAATTTTGAGTCGAATCAGACTCTCCACGAGCATGGTATCAGCCTTCAACAGCCTAGGAGTCTGGAAAACCCAAAATATTTCAGCTACAACTGTAAAAATGGCAGTGCATTGATTGCCAAATGCAACAGATTGAGACGTTAAACCACTTTCTTTCAAACTTTTGCTGTTCGGGGATTTAGACAACATCCTCATTTAGGGCAATGCAGCATATAGAGCCATATAGGCAACAAAATTAAAAAGTGAAGACAACATTAAAATATCACATTTCCTAAATTTCACTTCTGTCCTAAAACACAGCCATGCCATCAAACATCCTCTATGTTATCTAATAATGCTAACCCTAACCCTAGCTAAGGGTTTGGGCAGTTAGGGTTAGGGGTCAGATTTTCTTCAATGCAACCTAACACTCCTTTAAGCAGAAAATAGAACTCAGGGCATCAAAATATTAGTCTGATAGACTTAGCAGCCTTGCCACAACAAACAAAATGTCTCTACTGTAGTACAGTTTCATTTTTTGATAAATATTCTGTTATTGGAAATTGTGTCGAATCGTACTCTCCACGAGCATCGTATCAGCCTTCAACAGATTAGGAGTTTGGAAAACCCAAAACATTTCAGCTAGAACTGTAAAAATGGCAGTGCATTGATTGCCAAATGCAACAGATTGAGACGTTTAACCACTTTCTTTCAAACTTTTGCTGTTCGGGGATTTAGACAACATCCTCATTTAGGGCAATGCAGCATATAGAGCCATATATGCAACAAAATTAAAAAGTGAAGAGAACATTAAAATATCACATTTCCTAAATTTCACTTCTGTCCTAAAACACAGCCATGCCATCAAACATCCTCTATGTTTTCTAATAATGCTAACCCTAACCCTAGCTAAGGGTTTGGGCAGTTAGGGTTAGGGGTCAGATTTTCTTCAATGCAACCTAACACTCATTTAAGCAGAAAATAGAACTCAGGGCATCAAAATATTAGTCTGAAAAGACTTAGCAGCCTTGCCACAACAAACAAAATGTCTCTACTGTAGTACAGTTTCATTTTTTGACAAGTATTCTGTTATTGGAAATTTTGTGTCGAATCGTACTCTCCACGAGCATGGTATCAGCCTTCAACAGATTAGGAGTCTGGAAAACCCAAAACATTTCAGCTAGAACTGTAAAAATGGCAGTGCATTGATTGCCAAATGCAACAGATTGAGACGTTTAACCACTTTCTTTCAAACTTTTGCTGTTCGGGGATTTAGACAACATCCTCATTTAGGGCAATGCAGCATATAGAGCCATATATGCAACAAAATTAAAAAGTGAAGAGAACATTAAAATAGCACATTTCCTAAATTTCACTTCTGTCCTAAAACACAGCCATGCCATCAAACATCCTCTATGTTATCTAATAATGCTAACCCTAACCCTAGCTAAGGGTTTGGGCAGTTAGGGTTAGGGGTCAGATTTTCTTCAATGCAACCTAACACTCATTTAAGCAGAAAATAGAACTCAGGGCATCAAAATATTAGTCTGAAAAGACTTAGCAGCCTTGCCACAACAAACAAAATGTCTCTACTGTAGTACAGTTTCATTTTTTGACAAGTATTCTGTTATTGGAAATTTTGAGTCGAATCGTACTCTCCACGAGCATGGTATCAGCCTTCAACAGCCTAGGAGTCTGGAAAACCCAAAATATTTCAGCTACAACTGTAAAAATGGCAGTGCATTGATTGCCAAATGCAACAGATTGAGACGTTTAACCACTTTCTTTCAAACTTTTGCTTATCGGGAGTTTAGACAACATCCTCATTTAGGGCAATGCAGCATATAGAGCCATATATGCAACAAAATTAAAAAGTGAAGATGACATTAAAATAGCACATTTCCTAAATTTCACTTCTGTCCTAAAACACAGCCATGCCATCAAACATCCTCTATGTTTTCTAATAATGCTAACCCTAACCCTAGCTAAGGGTTTGGGCAGTTAGGGTTAGGGGTCAGATTTTCTTCAATGCAACCTAACACTCCTTTAAGCAGAAAATAGAACTCAGGGCATCAAAATATTAGTCTGATAGACTTAGCAGCCTTGCCACAACAAACAAAATGTCTCTACTGTAGTACAGTTTCATTTTTTGACAAGTATTCTGTTATTGGAAATTGTGTCGAATCGTACTCTCCACGAGCATGGTATCAGCCTTCAACAGATTAGAACTCTGGAAAACCCAAAATATTTCAGCTACAACTGTAAAAATGGCAGTGCATTGATTGCCAAATGCAACAGATTGAGACGTTTAACCACTTTCTTTCAAACTTTTGCTGTTCGGGGATTTAGACAACATCCTCATTTAGGGCAATGCAGCATATAGAGCCATATATGCAACAAAATTAAAAAGTGAAGAGAACATTAAAATATCACATTTCCTAAATTTCACTTCTGTCCTAAAACACAGCCATGCCATCAAACATCCTCTATGTTTTCTAATAATGCTAACCCTAACCCTACCTAAGGGTTTGGGCAGTTAGGGTTAGGGGTCAGATTTTCTTCAATGCAACCTAACACTCATTTAAGCAGAAAATAGAACTCAGGGCATCAAAATATTAGTTTGAAAAGACTTAGCAGCCTTGCCACAACAAACAAAATGTCTCTACTGTAGTACAGTTTCATTTTTTGACAAGTATTCTGTTATTGGAAATTTTGTGTCGAATCGTACTCTCCACGAGCATGGTATCAGCCTTCAACAGATTAGGATTCTGGAAAACCCAAAATATTTCAGCTACAACTTTAAAAATGGCAGTGCATTGAATGCCAAATGCAACAGATTGAGACGTTTAACCACTTTCTTTCAAAGATTTGCTGTTCGGGGATTTAGACAACATCCTCATTTAGGGCAATGCAGCATATAGAGCCACATATGCAACAAAATTAAAAAGTGAAGAGAACATTAAAATAGCACATTTCCTAAATTTCACTTCTGTCCTAAAACACAGCCATGCCATCAAACATCCTCTATGTTATCTAATAATGCTAACCCTAACCCTAGCTAAGGGTTTGGGCAGTTAGGGTTAGGGGTCAGATTTTCTTCAATGCAACCTAACACTCATTTAAGCAGAAAATAGAACTCAGGGCATCAAAATATTAGTCTGAAAAGACTTAGCAGCCTTGCCACAACAAACAAAATGTCTCTACTGTAGTACAGTTTCATTTTTTGACAAGTATTCTGTTATTGGAAATTTTGAGTCGAATCGTACTCTCCACGAGCATGGTATCAGCCTTCAACAGCCTAGGAGTCTGGAAAACCCAAAATATTTCAGCTACAACTGTAAAAATGGCAGTGCATTGATTGCCAAATGCAACAGATTGAGACGTTTAACCACTTTCTTTCAAACTTTTGCTTATCGGGAGTTTAGACAACATCCTCATTTAGGGCAATGCAGCATATAGAGCCATATATGCAACAAAATTAAAAAGTGAAGATGACATTAAAATAGCACATTTCCTAAATTTCACTTCTGTCCTAAAACACAGCCATGCCATCAAACATCCTCTATGTTTTCTAATAATGCTAACCCTAACCCTAGCTAAGGGTTTGGGCAGTTAGGGTTAGGGGTCAGATTTTCTTCAATGCAACCTAACACTCCTTTAAGCAGAAAATAGAACTCAGGGCATCAAAATATTAGTCTGATAGACTTAGCAGCCTTGCCACAACAAACAAAATGTCTCTACTGTAGTACAGTTTCATTTTTTGACAAGTATTCTGTTATTGGAAATTGTGTCGAATCGTACTCTCCACGAGCATGGTATCAGCCTTCAACAGATTAGAACTCTGGAAAACCCAAAATATTTCAGCTACAACTGTAAAAATGGCAGTGCATTGATTGCCAAATGCAACAGATTGAGACGTTTAACCACTTTCTTTCAAACTTTTGCTGTTCGGGGATTTAGACAACATCCTCATTTAGGGCAATGCAGCATATAGAGCCATATATGCAACAAAATTAAAAAGTGAAGAGAACATTAAAATATCACATTTCCTAAATTTCACTTCTGTCCTAAAACACAGCCATGCCATCAAACATCCTCTATGTTTTCTAATAATGCTAACCCTAACCCTACCTAAGGGTTTGGGCAGTTAGGGTTAGGGGTCAGATTTTCTTCAATGCAACCTAACACTCATTTAAGCAGAAAATAGAACTCAGGGCATCAAAATATTAGTCTGAAAAGACTTAGCAGCCTTGCCACAACAAACAAAATGTCTCTACTGTAGTACAGTTTCATTTTTTGACAAGTATTCTGTTATTGGAAATTTTGTGTCGAATCGTACTCTCCACGAGCATGGTATCAGCCTTCAACAGATTAGGAGTCTGGAAAACCCAAAACATTTCAGCTAGAACTGTAAAAATGGCAGTGCATTGATTGCCAAATGCAACAGATTGAGACGTTTAACCACTTTCTTTCAAACTTTTGCTGTTCGGGGATTTAGACAACATCCTCATTTAGGGCAATGCAGCATATAGAGCCATATATGCAACAAAATTAAAAAGTGAAGATGACATTAAAATAGCACATTTCCTAAATTTCACTTCTGTCCTAAAACACAGCCATGCCATCAAACATCCTCTATGTTTTCTAATAATGCTAACCCTAACCCTAGCTAAGGGTTTGGGCAGTTAGGGTTAGGGGTCAGATTTTCTTCAATGCAACCTAACACTCCTTTAAGCAGAAAATAGAACTCAGGGCATCAAAATATTAGTCTGATAGACTTAGCAGCCTTGCCACAACAAACAAAATGTCTCTACTGTAGTACAGTTTCATTTTTTGACAAGTATTCTGTTATTGGAAATTGTGTCGAATCGTACTCTCCACGAGCATGGTATCAGCCTTCAACAGATTAGAACTCTGGAAAACCCAAAATATTTCAGCTACAACTGTAAAAATGGCAGTGCATTGATTGCCAAATGCAACAGATTGAGACGTTTAACCACTTTCTTTCAAACTTTTGCTGTTCGGGGATTTAGACAACATCCTCATTTAGGGCAATGCAGCATATAGAGCCATATATGCAACAAAATTAAAAAGTGAAGATGACATTAAAATAGCACATTTCCTAAATTTCACTTCTGTCCTAAAACACAGCCATGCCATCAAACATCCTCTATGTTTTCTAATAATGCTAACCCTAACCCTAGCTAAGGGTTTGGGCAGTTAGGGTTAGGGGTCAGATTTTCTTCAATGCAACCTAACACTCCTTTAAGCAGAAAATAGAACTCAGGGCATCAAAATATTAGTCTGATAGACTTAGCAGCCTTGCCACAACAAACAAAATGTCTCTACTGTAGTACAGTTTCATTTTTTGACAAGTATTCTGTTATTGGAAATTGTGTCGAATCGTACTCTCCACGAGCATGGTATCAGCCTTCAACAGCCTAGGAGTCTGGAAAACCCAAAATATTTCAGCTACAACTGTAAAAATGGCAGTGCATTGATTGCCAAATGCAACAGATTGAGACGTTTAACCACTTTCTTTCAAACTTTTGCTGTTCGGGGATTTAGACAACATCCTCATTTAGGGCAATGCAGCATATAGAGCCATATATGCAACAAAATTAAAAAGTGAAGAGAACATTAAAATATCACATTTCCTAAATTTCACTTCTGTCCTAAAACACAGCCATGCCATCAAACATCCTCTATGTTTTCTAATAATGCTAACCCTAACCCTAGCTAAGGGTTTGGGCAGTTAGGGTTAGGGGTCAGATTTTCTTCAATGCAACCTAACACTCATTTAAGCAGAAAATAGAACTCAGGGCATCAAAATATTAGTCTGAAAAGACTTAGCAGCCTTGCCACAACAAACAAAATGTCTCTACTGTAGTACAGTTTCATTTTTTGACAAGTATTCTGTTATTGGAAATTTTGAGTCGAATCGTACTCTCCACGAGCATGGTATCAGCCTTCAACAGCCTAGGAGTCTGGAAAACCCAAAATATTTCAGCTACAACTGTAAAAATGGCAGTGCATTGATTGCCAAATGCAACAGATTGAGACGTTTAACCACTTTCTTTCAAACTTTTGCTGTTCGGAGATTTAGACAACATCCTCATTTAGGGCAATGCAGCATATAGAGCCATATATGCAAAAAATTAAAAAGTGAAGATGACATTAAAATAGCACATTTCCTAAATTTCACTTCTGTCCTAAAACACAGCCATGCCATCAAACATCCTCTATGTTTTCTAATAATGCTAACCCTAACCCTAGCTAAGGGTTTGGGCAGTTAGGGTTAGGGGTCAGATTTTCTTCAATGCAACCTAACACTCCTTTAAGCAGAAAATAGAACTCAGGGCATCAAAATATTAGTCTGATAGACTTAGCAGCCTTGCCACAACAAACAAAATGTCTCTACTGTAGTACAGTTTCATTTTTTGACAAGTATTCTGTTATTGGAAATTGTGTCGAATCGTACTCTCCACGAGCATGGTATCAGCCTTCAACAGATTAGAACTCTGGAAAACCCAAAATATTTCAGCTACAACTGTAAAAATGGCAGTGCATTGATTGCCAAATGCAACAGATTGAGACGTTTAACCACTTTCTTTCAAACTTTTGCTGTTCGGGGATTTAGACAACATCCTCATTTAGGGCAATGCAGCATATAGAGCCATATATGCAACAAAATTAAAAAGTGAAGAGAACATTAAAATATCACATTTCCTAAATTTCACTTCTTTTCTAAAACACAGCCATGCCATCAAACATCCTCTATGTTTTCTAATAATGCTAACCCTAACCCTACCTAAGGGTTTGGGCAGTTAGGGTTAGGGGTCAGATTTTCTTCAATGCAACCTAACACTCATTTAAGCAGAAAATAGAACTCAGTGCATCAAAATATTAGTTTGAAAAGACTTAGCAGCCTTGCCACAACAAACAAAATGTCTCTACTGTAGTACAGTTTCATTTTTTGACAAGTATTCTGTTATTGGAAATTTTGTGTCGAATCGTACTCTCCACGAGCATGGTATCAGCCTTCAACAGATTAGGAGTCTGGAAAACCCAAAATATTTCAGCTACAACTTTAAAAATGGCAGTGCATTGAATGCCAAATGCAACAGATTGAGACGTTTAACCACTTTCTTTCAAAGATTTGCTGTTCGGGGATTTAGACAACATCCTCATTTAGGGCAATGCAGCATATAGAGCCACATATGCAACAAAATTAAAAAGTGAAGAGAACATTAAAATATCACATTTCCTAAATTTCACTTCTGTCCTAAAACACAGCCATGCCATCAAACATCCTCTATGTTTTCTAATAATGCTAACCCTAACCCTAGCTAAGGGTTTGGGCAGTTAGGGTTAGGGGTCAGATTTTCTTCAATGCAACCTAACACTCATTTAAGCAGAAAATAGAACTCAGGGCATCAAAATATTAGTCTGAAAAGACTTAGCAGCCTTGCCACAACAAACAAAATGTCTCTACTGTAGTACAGTTTCATTTTTTGACAAGTATTCTGTTATTGGAAATTTTGAGTCGAATCGTACTCTCCACGAGCATGGTATCAGCCTTCAACAGCCTAGGAGTCTGGAAAACCCAAAATATTTCAGCTACAACTGTAAAAATGGCAGTGCATTGATTGCCAAATGCAACAGATTGAGACGTTTAACCACTTTCTTTCAAACTTTTGCTGTTCGGAGATTTAGACAACATCCTCATTTAGGGCAATGCAGCATATAGAGCCATATATGCAACAAAATTAAAAAGTGAAGATGACATTAAAATAGCACATTTCCTAAATTTCACTTCTGTCCTAAAACACAGCCATGCCATCAAACATCCTCTATGTTTTCTAATAATGCTAACCCTAACCCTAGCTAAGGGTTTGGGCAGTTAGGGTTAGGGGTCAGATTTTCTTCAATGCAACCTAACACTCCTTTAAGCAGAAAATAGAACTCAGGGCATCAAAATATTAGTCTGATAGACTTAGCAGCCTTGCCACAACAAACAAAATGTCTCTACTGTAGTACAGTTTCATTTTTTGACAAGTATTCTGTTATTGGAAATTGTGTCGAATCGTACTCTCCACGAGCATGGTATCAGCCTTCAACAGATTAGAACTCTGGAAAACCCAAAATATTTCAGCTACAACTGTAAAAATGGCAGTGCATTGATTGCCAAATGCAACAGATTGAGACGTTTAACCACTTTCTTTCAAACTTTTGCTGTTCGGGGATTTAGACAACATCCTCATTTAGGGCAATGCAGCATATAGAGCCATATATGCAACAAAATTAAAAAGTGAAGAGAACATTAAAATATCACATTTCCTAAATTTCACTTCTGTCCTAAAACACAGCCATGCCATCAAACATCCTCTATGTTTTCTAATAATGCTAACCCTAACCCTACCTAAGGGTTTGGGCAGTTAGGGTTAGGGGTCAGATTTTCTTCAATGCAACCTAACACTCATTTAAGCAGAAAATAGAACTCAGGGCATCAAAATATTAGTTTGAAAAGACTTAGCAGCCTTGCCACAACAAACAAAATGTCTCTACTGTAGTACAGTTTCATTTTTTGACAAGTATTCTGTTATTGGAAATTTTGTGTCGAATCGTACTCTCCACGAGCATGGTACCAGCCTTCAACAGATTAGGAGTCTGGAAAACCCAAAATATTTCAGCTACAACTTTAAAAATGGCAGTGCATTGAATTCCAAATGCAACAGATTGAGACGTTTAACCACTTTCTTTCAAAGATTTGCTGTTCGGGGATTTAGACAACATCCTCATTTAGGGCAATGCAGCATATAGAGCCACATATGCAACAAAATTAAAAAGTGAAGAGAACATTAAAATATCACATTTCCTAAATTTCACTTCTGTCCTAAAACACAGCCATGCCATCAAACACCCTCTATGTTTTCTAATAATGCTAACCCTAACCCTAGCTAAGGGTTTGGGCAGTTAGGGTTAGGGGTCAGATTTTCTTCAATGCAACCTAACACTCATTTAAGCAGAAAATAGAACTCAGGGCATCAAAATATGAGTCTGAAAAGACTTAGCAGCCTTGCCACAACAAACAAAATGTCTCTACTGTAGTACAGTTTCATTTTTTGACAAGTATTCTGTTATTGGAAATTTTGAGTCGAATCGTACTCTCCACGAGCATGGTATCAGCCTTCAACAGCCTAGGAGTCTGGAAAACCCAAAATATTTCAGCTACAACTGTAAAAATGGCAGTGCATTGATTGCCAAATGCAACAGATTGAGACGTTTAACCACTTTCTTTCAAACTTTTGCTGTTCGGAGATTTAGACAACATCCTCATTTAGGGCAATGCAGCATATAGAGCCATATATGCAACAAAATTAAAAACTGAAGATGACATTAAAATAGCACATTTCCTAAATTTCACTTCTGTCCTAAAACACAGCCATGCCATCAAACATCCTCTATGTTTTCTAATAATGCTAACCCTAACCCTACCTAAGGGTTTGGGCAGTTAGGGTTAGGGGTCAGATTTTCTTCAATGCAACCTAACACTCATTTAAGCAGAAAATAGAACTCAGGGCATCAAAATATTAGTCTGAAAAGACTTAGCAGCCTTGCCAGAACAAACAAAATGTCTCTACTGTAGTACAGTTTCATTTTTTGACAAGTATTCTGTTGTTGGAAATTTTGAGTCGAATCAGACTCTCCACGAGCATGGTATCAGCCTTCAACAGCCTAGGAGTCTGGAAAACCCAAAATATTTCAGCTACAACTGTAAAAATGGCAGTGCATTGATTGCCAAATGCAACAGATTGAGACGTTAAACCACTTTCTTTCAAACTTTTGCTGTTCGGGGATTTAGACAACATCCTCATTTAGGGCAATGCAGCATATAGAGCCATATAGGCAACAAAATTAAAAAGTGAAGACAACATTAAAATATCACATTTCCTAAATTTCACTTCTGTCCTAAAACACAGCCATGCCATCAAACATCCTCTATGTTATCTAATAATGCTAACCCTAACCCTAGCTAAGGGTTTGGGCAGTTAGGGTTAGGGGTCAGATTTTCTTCAATGCAACCTAACACTCCTTTAAGCAGAAAATAGAACTCAGGGCATCAAAATATTAGTCTGATAGACTTAGCAGCCTTGCCACAACAAACAAAATGTCTCTACTGTAGTACAGTTTCATTTTTTGATAAATATTCTGTTATTGGAAATTGTGTCGAATCGTACTCTCCACGAGCATCGTATCAGCCTTCAACAGATTAGGAGTTTGGAAAACCCAAAACATTTCAGCTAGAACTGTAAAAATGGCAGTGCATTGATTGCCAAATGCAACAGATTGAGACGTTTAACCACTTTCTTTCAAACTTTTGCTGTTCGGGGATTTAGACAACATCCTCATTTAGGGCAATGCAGCATATAGAGCCATATATGCAACAAAATTAAAAAGTGAAGAGAACATTAAAATATCACATTTCCTAAATTTCACTTCTGTCCTAAAACACAGCCATGCCATCAAACATCCTCTATGTTTTCTAATAATGCTAACCCTAACCCTAGCTAAGGGTTTGGGCAGTTAGGGTTAGGGGTCAGATTTTCTTCAATGCAACCTAACACTCATTTAAGCAGAAAATAGAACTCAGGGCATCAAAATATTAGTCTGAAAAGACTTAGCAGCCTTGCCACAACAAACAAAATGTCTCTACTGTAGTACAGTTTCATTTTTTGACAAGTATTCTGTTATTGGAAATTTTGTGTCGAATCGTACTCTCCACGACCATGGTATCAGCCTTCAACAGATTAGGAGTCTGGAAAACCCAAAACATTTCAGCTAGAACTGTAAAAATGGCAGTGCATTGATTGCCAAATGCAACAGATTGAGACGTTTAACCACTTTCTTTCAAACTTTTGCTGTTCGGGGATTTAGACAACATCCTCATTTAGGGCAATGCAGCATATAGAGCCATATATGCAACAAAATTAAAAAGTGAAGAGAACATTAAAATAGCACATTTCCTAAATTTCACTTCTGTCCTAAAACACAGCCATGCCATCAAACATCCTCTATGTTATCTAATAATGCTAACCCTAACCCTAGCTAAGGGTTTGGGCAGTTAGGGTTAGGGGTCAGATTTTCTTCAATGCAACCTAACACTCATTTAAGCAGAAAATAGAACTCAGGGCATCAAAATATTAGTCTGAAAAGACTTAGCAGCCTTGCCACAACAAACAAAATGTCTCTACTGTAGTACAGTTTCATTTTTTGACAAGTATTCTGTTATTGGAAATTTTGAGTCGAATCGTACTCTCCACGAGCATGGTATCAGCCTTCAACAGCCTAGGAGTCTGGAAAACCCAAAATATTTCAGCTACAACTGTAAAAATGGCAGTGCATTGATTGCCAAATGCAACAGATTGAGACGTTTAACCACTTTCTTTCAAACTTTTGCTTATCGGGAGTTTAGACAACATCCTCATTTAGGGCAATGCAGCATATAGAGCCATATATGCAACAAAATTAAAAAGTGAAGATGACATTAAAATAGCACATTTCCTAAATTTCACTTCTGTCCTAAAACACAGCCATGCCATCAAACATCCTCTATGTTTTCTAATAATGCTAACCCTAACCCTAGCTAAGGGTTTGGGCAGTTAGGGTTAGGGGTCAGATTTTCTTCAATGCAACCTAACACTCCTTTAAGCAGAAAATAGAACTCAGGGCATCAAAATATTAGTCTGATAGACTTAGCAGCCTTGCCACAACAAACAAAATGTCTCTACTGTAGTACAGTTTCATTTTTTGACAAGTATTCTGTTATTGGAAATTGTGTCGAATCGTACTCTCCACGAGCATGGTATCAGCCTTCAACAGATTAGAACTCTGGAAAACCCAAAATATTTCAGCTACAACTGTAAAAATGGCAGTGCATTGATTGCCAAATGCAACAGATTGAGACGTTTAACCACTTTCTTTCAAACTTTTGCTGTTCGGGGATTTAGACAACATCCTCATTTAGGGCAATGCAGCATATAGAGCCATATATGCAACAAAATTAAAAAGTGAAGAGAACATTAAAATATCACATTTCCTAAATTTCACTTCTGTCCTAAAACACAGCCATGCCATCAAACATCCTCTATGTTTTCTAATAATGCTAACCCTAACCCTACCTAAGGGTTTGGGCAGTTAGGGTTAGGGGTCAGATTTTCTTCAATGCAACCTAACACTCATTTAAGCAGAAAATAGAACTCAGGGCATCAAAATATTAGTTTGAAAAGACTTAGCAGCCTTGCCACAACAAACAAAATGTCTCTACTGTAGTACAGTTTCATTTTTTGACAAGTATTCTGTTATTGGAAATTTTGTGTCGAATCGTACTCTCCACGAGCATGGTATCAGCCTTCAACAGATTAGGATTCTGGAAAACCCAAAATATTTCAGCTACAACTTTAAAAATGGCAGTGCATTGAATGCCAAATGCAACAGATTGAGACGTTTAACCACTTTCTTTCAAAGATTTGCTGTTCGGGGATTTAGACAACATCCTCATTTAGGGCAATGCAGCATATAGAGCCACATATGCAACAAAATTAAAAAGTGAAGAGAACATTAAAATATCACATTTCCTAAATTTCACTTCTGTCCTAAAACACAGCCATGCCATCAAACACCCTCTATGTTTTCTAATAATGCTAACCCTAACCCTAGCTAAGGGTTTGGGCAGTTAGGGTTAGGGGTCAGATTTTCTTCAATGCAACCTAACACTCATTTAAGCAGAAAATAGAACTCAGGGCATCAAAATATGAGTCTGAAAAGACTTAGCAGCCTTGCCACAACAAACAAAATGTCTCTACTGTAGTACAGTTTCATTTTTTGACAAGTATTCTGTTATTGGAAATTTTGAGTCGAATCGTACTCTCCACGAGCATGGTATCAGCCTTCAACAGCCTAGGAGTCTGGAAAACCCAAAATATTTCAGCTACAACTGTAAAAATGGCAGTGCATTGATTGCCAAATGCAACAGATTGAGACGTTTAACCACTTTCTTTCAAACTTTTGCTGTTCGGAGATTTAGACAACATCCTCATTTAGGGCAATGCAGCATATAGAGCCATATATGCAACAAAATTAAAAACTGAAGATGACATTAAAATAGCACATTTCCTAAATTTCACTTCTGTCCTAAAACACAGCCATGCCATCAAACATCCTCTATGTTTTCTAATAATGCTAACCCTAACCCTACCTAAGGGTTTGGGCAGTTAGGGTTAGGGGTCAGATTTTCTTCAATGCAACCTAACACTCATTTAAGCAGAAAATAGAACTCAGGGCATCAAAATATTAGTCTGAAAAGACTTAGCAGCCTTGCCAGAACAAACAAAATGTCTCTACTGTAGTACAGTTTCATTTTTTGACAAGTATTCTGTTGTTGGAAATTTTGAGTCGAATCAGACTCTCCACGAGCATGGTATCAGCCTTCAACAGCCTAGGAGTCTGGAAAACCCAAAATATTTCAGCTACAACTGTAAAAATGGCAGTGCATTGATTGCCAAATGCAACAGATTGAGACGTTAAACCACTTTCTTTCAAACTTTTGCTGTTCGGGGATTTAGACAACATCCTCATTTAGGGCAATGCAGCATATAGAGCCATATAGGCAACAAAATTAAAAAGTGAAGACAACATTAAAATATCACATTTCCTAAATTTCACTTCTGTCCTAAAACACAGCCATGCCATCAAACATCCTCTATGTTATCTAATAATGCTAACCCTAACCCTAGCTAAGGGTTTGGGCAGTTAGGGTTAGGGGTCAGATTTTCTTCAATGCAACCTAACACTCCTTTAAGCAGAAAATAGAACTCAGGGCATCAAAATATTAGTCTGATAGACTTAGCAGCCTTGCCACAACAAACAAAATGTCTCTACTGTAGTACAGTTTCATTTTTTGATAAATATTCTGTTATTGGAAATTGTGTCGAATCGTACTCTCCACGAGCATCGTATCAGCCTTCAACAGATTAGGAGTTTGGAAAACCCAAAACATTTCAGCTAGAACTGTAAAAATGGCAGTGCATTGATTGCCAAATGCAACAGATTGAGACGTTTAACCACTTTCTTTCAAACTTTTGCTGTTCGGGGATTTAGACAACATCCTCATTTAGGGCAATGCAGCATATAGAGCCATATATGCAACAAAATTAAAAAGTGAAGAGAACATTAAAATATCACATTTCCTAAATTTCACTTCTGTCCTAAAACACAGCCATGCCATCAAACATCCTCTATGTTTTCTAATAATGCTAACCCTAACCCTAGCTAAGGGTTTGGGCAGTTAGGGTTAGGGGTCAGATTTTCTTCAATGCAACCTAACACTCATTTAAGCAGAAAATAGAACTCAGGGCATCAAAA
Organism: Atractosteus spatula; assembly: GCF_055471065.1. Classification (NCBI taxonomy): domain Eukaryota; kingdom Metazoa; phylum Chordata; class Actinopteri; order Semionotiformes; family Lepisosteidae; genus Atractosteus; species Atractosteus spatula. The sequence continues at coordinate 8,224,777 of NC_142720.1, read as the reverse complement.
TATTAGTCTGAAAAGACTTAGCAGCCTTGCCACAACAAACAAAATGTCTCTACTGTAGTACAGTTTCATTTTTTGACAAGTATTCTGTTATTGGAAATTTTGTGTCGAATCGTACTCTCCACGAGCATGGTATCAGCCTTCAACAGATTAGGAGTCTGGAAAACCCAAAACATTTCAGCTAGAACTGTAAAAATGGCAGTGCATTGATTGCCAAATGCAACAGATTGAGACGTTTAACCACTTTCTTTCAAACTTTTGCTGTTCGGGGATTTAGACAACATCCTCATTTAGGGCAATGCAGCATATAGAGCCATATATGCAACAAAATTAAAAAGTGAAGAGAACATTAAAATAGCACATTTCCTAAATTTCACTTCTGTCCTAAAACACAGCCATGCCATCAAACATCCTCTATGTTATCTAATAATGCTAACCCTAACCCTAGCTAAGGGTTTGGGCAGTTAGGGTTAGGGGTCAGATTTTCTTCAATGCAACCTAACACTCATTTAAGCAGAAAATAGAACTCAGGGCATCAAAATATTAGTCTGATAGACTTAGCAGCCTTGCCACAACAAACAAAATGTCTCTACTGTAGTACAGTTTCATTTTTTGACAAGTATTCTGTTATTGGAAATTGTGTCGAATCGTACTCTCCACGAGCATGGTATCAGCCTTCAACAGATTAGAACTCTGGAAAACCCAAAATATTTCAGCTACAACTGTAAAAATGGCAGTGCATTGATTGCCAAATGCAACAGATTGAGACGTTTAACCACTTTCTTTCAAACTTTTGCTGTTCGGGGATTTAGACAACATCCTCATTTAGGGCAATGCAGCATATAGAGCCATATATGCAACAAAATTAAAAAGTGAAGAGAACATTAAAATATCACATTTCCTAAATTTCACTTCTGTCCTAAAACACAGCCATGCCATCAAACATCCTCTATGTTTTCTAATAATGCTAACCCTAACCCTACCTAAGGGTTTGGGCAGTTAGGGTTAGGGGTCAGATTTTCTTCAATGCAACCTAACACTCATTTAAGCAGAAAATAGAACTCAGGGCATCAAAATATTAGTTTGAAAAGACTTAGCAGCCTTGCCACAACAAACAAAATGTCTCTACTGTAGTACAGTTTCATTTTTTGACAAGTATTCTGTTATTGGAAATTTTGTGTCGAATCGTACTCTCCACGAGCATGGTATCAGCCTTCAACAGATTAGGATTCTGGAAAACCCAAAATATTTCAGCTACAACTTTAAAAATGGCAGTGCATTGAATGCCAAATGCAACAGATTGAGACGTTTAACCACTTTCTTTCAAAGATTTGCTGTTCGGGGATTTAGACAACATCCTCATTTAGGGCAATGCAGCATATAGAGCCACATATGCAACAAAATTAAAAAGTGAAGAGAACATTAAAATAGCACATTTCCTAAATTTCACTTCTGTCCTAAAACACAGCCATGCCATCAAACATCCTCTATGTTATCTAATAATGCTAACCCTAACCCTAGCTAAGGGTTTGGGCAGTTAGGGTTAGGGGTCAGATTTTCTTCAATGCAACCTAACACTCATTTAAGCAGAAAATAGAACTCAGGGCATCAAAATATTAGTCTGAAAAGACTTAGCAGCCTTGCCACAACAAACAAAATGTCTCTACTGTAGTACAGTTTCATTTTTTGACAAGTATTCTGTTATTGGAAATTTTGAGTCGAATCGTACTCTCCACGAGCATGGTATCAGCCTTCAACAGCCTAGGAGTCTGGAAAACCCAAAATATTTCAGCTACAACTGTAAAAATGGCAGTGCATTGATTGCCAAATGCAACAGATTGAGACGTTTAACCACTTTCTTTCAAACTTTTGCTTATCGGGAGTTTAGACAACATCCTCATTTAGGGCAATGCAGCATATAGAGCCATATATGCAACAAAATTAAAAAGTGAAGATGACATTAAAATAGCACATTTCCTAAATTTCACTTCTGTCCTAAAACACAGCCATGCCATCAAACATCCTCTATGTTTTCTAATAATGCTAACCCTAACCCTAGCTAAGGGTTTGGGCAGTTAGGGTTAGGGGTCAGATTTTCTTCAATGCAACCTAACACTCCTTTAAGCAGAAAATAGAACTCAGGGCATCAAAATATTAGTCTGATAGACTTAGCAGCCTTGCCACAACAAACAAAATGTCTCTACTGTAGTACAGTTTCATTTTTTGACAAGTATTCTGTTATTGGAAATTGTGTCGAATCGTACTCTCCACGAGCATGGTATCAGCCTTCAACAGATTAGAACTCTGGAAAACCCAAAATATTTCAGCTACAACTGTAAAAATGGCAGTGCATTGATTGCCAAATGCAACAGATTGAGACGTTTAACCACTTTCTTTCAAACTTTTGCTGTTCGGGGATTTAGACAACATCCTCATTTAGGGCAATGCAGCATATAGAGCCATATATGCAACAAAATTAAAAAGTGAAGAGAACATTAAAATATCACATTTCCTAAATTTCACTTCTGTCCTAAAACACAGCCATGCCATCAAACATCCTCTATGTTTTCTAATAATGCTAACCCTAACCCTACCTAAGGGTTTGGGCAGTTAGGGTTAGGGGTCAGATTTTCTTCAATGCAACCTAACACTCATTTAAGCAGAAAATAGAACTCAGGGCATCAAAATATTAGTCTGAAAAGACTTAGCAGCCTTGCCACAACAAACAAAATGTCTCTACTGTAGTACAGTTTCATTTTTTGACAAGTATTCTGTTATTGGAAATTTTGTGTCGAATCGTACTCTCCACGAGCATGGTATCAGCCTTCAACAGATTAGGAGTCTGGAAAACCCAAAACATTTCAGCTAGAACTGTAAAAATGGCAGTGCATTGATTGCCAAATGCAACAGATTGAGACGTTTAACCACTTTCTTTCAAACTTTTGCTGTTCGGGGATTTAGACAACATCCTCATTTAGGGCAATGCAGCATATAGAGCCATATATGCAACAAAATTAAAAAGTGAAGATGACATTAAAATAGCACATTTCCTAAATTTCACTTCTGTCCTAAAACACAGCCATGCCATCAAACATCCTCTATGTTTTCTAATAATGCTAACCCTAACCCTAGCTAAGGGTTTGGGCAGTTAGGGTTAGGGGTCAGATTTTCTTCAATGCAACCTAACACTCCTTTAAGCAGAAAATAGAACTCAGGGCATCAAAATATTAGTCTGATAGACTTAGCAGCCTTGCCACAACAAACAAAATGTCTCTACTGTAGTACAGTTTCATTTTTTGACAAGTATTCTGTTATTGGAAATTGTGTCGAATCGTACTCTCCACGAGCATGGTATCAGCCTTCAACAGATTAGAACTCTGGAAAACCCAAAATATTTCAGCTACAACTGTAAAAATGGCAGTGCATTGATTGCCAAATGCAACAGATTGAGACGTTTAACCACTTTCTTTCAAACTTTTGCTGTTCGGGGATTTAGACAACATCCTCATTTAGGGCAATGCAGCATATAGAGCCATATATGCAACAAAATTAAAAAGTGAAGATGACATTAAAATAGCACATTTCCTAAATTTCACTTCTGTCCTAAAACACAGCCATGCCATCAAACATCCTCTATGTTTTCTAATAATGCTAACCCTAACCCTAGCTAAGGGTTTGGGCAGTTAGGGTTAGGGGTCAGATTTTCTTCAATGCAACCTAACACTCCTTTAAGCAGAAAATAGAACTCAGGGCATCAAAATATTAGTCTGATAGACTTAGCAGCCTTGCCACAACAAACAAAATGTCTCTACTGTAGTACAGTTTCATTTTTTGACAAGTATTCTGTTATTGGAAATTGTGTCGAATCGTACTCTCCACGAGCATGGTATCAGCCTTCAACAGCCTAGGAGTCTGGAAAACCCAAAATATTTCAGCTACAACTGTAAAAATGGCAGTGCATTGATTGCCAAATGCAACAGATTGAGACGTTTAACCACTTTCTTTCAAACTTTTGCTGTTCGGGGATTTAGACAACATCCTCATTTAGGGCAATGCAGCATATAGAGCCATATATGCAACAAAATTAAAAAGTGAAGAGAACATTAAAATATCACATTTCCTAAATTTCACTTCTGTCCTAAAACACAGCCATGCCATCAAACATCCTCTATGTTTTCTAATAATGCTAACCCTAACCCTACCTAAGGGTTTGGGCAGTTAGGGTTAGGGGTCAGATTTTCTTCAATGCAACCTAACACTCATTTAAGCAGAAAATAGAACTCAGGGCATCAAAATATTAGTCTGAAAAGACTTAGCAGCCTTGCCACAACAAACAAAATGTCTCTACTGTAGTACAGTTTCATTTTTTGACAAGTATTCTGTTATTGGAAATTTTGTGTCGAATCGTACTCTCCACGAGCATGGTATCAGCCTTCAACAGATTAGGAGTCTGGAAAACCCAAAACATTTCAGCTAGAACTGTAAAAATGGCAGTGCATTGATTGCCAAATGCAACAGATTGAGACGTTTAACCACTTTCTTTCAAACTTTTGCTGTTCGGGGATTTAGACAACATCCTCATTTAGGGCAATGCAGCATATAGAGCCATATATGCAACAAAATTAAAAAGTGAAGATGACATTAAAATAGCACATTTCCTAAATTTCACTTCTGTCCTAAAACACAGCCATGCCATCAAACATCCTCTATGTTTTCTAATAATGCTAACCCTAACCCTAGCTAAGGGTTTGGGCAGTTAGGGTTAGGGGTCAGATTTTCTTCAATGCAACCTAACACTCATTTAAGCAGAAAATAGAACTCAGGGCATCAAAATATTAGTCTGAAAAGACTTAGCAGCCTTGCCACAACAAACAAAATGTCTCTACTGTAGTACAGTTTCATTTTTTGACAAGTATTCTGTTATTGGAAATTTTGAGTCGAATCGTACTCTCCACGAGCATGGTATCAGCCTTCAACAGCCTAGGAGTCTGGAAAACCCAAAATATTTCAGCTACAACTGTAAAAATGGCAGTGCATTGATTGCCAAATGCAACAGATTGAGACGTTTAACCACTTTCTTTCAAACTTTTGCTGTTCGGAGATTTAGACAACATCCTCATTTAGGGCAATGCAGCATATAGAGCCATATATGCAAAAAATTAAAAAGTGAAGATGACATTAAAATAGCACATTTCCTAAATTTCACTTCTGTCCTAAAACACAGCCATGCCATCAAACATCCTCTATGTTTTCTAATAATGCTAACCCTAACCCTAGCTAAGGGTTTGGGCAGTTAGGGTTAGGGGTCAGATTTTCTTCAATGCAACCTAACACTCCTTTAAGCAGAAAATAGAACTCAGGGCATCAAAATATTAGTCTGATAGACTTAGCAGCCTTGCCACAACAAACAAAATGTCTCTACTGTAGTACAGTTTCATTTTTTGACAAGTATTCTGTTATTGGAAATTGTGTCGAATCGTACTCTCCACGAGCATGGTATCAGCCTTCAACAGATTAGAACTCTGGAAAACCCAAAATATTTCAGCTACAACTGTAAAAATGGCAGTGCATTGATTGCCAAATGCAACAGATTGAGACGTTTAACCACTTTCTTTCAAACTTTTGCTGTTCGGGGATTTAGACAACATCCTCATTTAGGGCAATGCAGCATATAGAGCCATATATGCAACAAAATTAAAAAGTGAAGAGAACATTAAAATATCACATTTCCTAAATTTCACTTCTTTTCTAAAACACAGCCATGCCATCAAACATCCTCTATGTTTTCTAATAATGCTAACCCTAACCCTACCTAAGGGTTTGGGCAGTTAGGGTTAGGGGTCAGATTTTCTTCAATGCAACCTAACACTCATTTAAGCAGAAAATAGAACTCAGTGCATCAAAATATTAGTTTGAAAAGACTTAGCAGCCTTGCCACAACAAACAAAATGTCTCTACTGTAGTACAGTTTCATTTTTTGACAAGTATTCTGTTATTGGAAATTTTGTGTCGAATCGTACTCTCCACGAGCATGGTATCAGCCTTCAACAGATTAGGAGTCTGGAAAACCCAAAATATTTCAGCTACAACTTTAAAAATGGCAGTGCATTGAATGCCAAATGCAACAGATTGAGACGTTTAACCACTTTCTTTCAAAGATTTGCTGTTCGGGGATTTAGACAACATCCTCATTTAGGGCAATGCAGCATATAGAGCCACATATGCAACAAAATTAAAAAGTGAAGAGAACATTAAAATATCACATTTCCTAAATTTCACTTCTGTCCTAAAACACAGCCATGCCATCAAACATCCTCTATGTTTTCTAATAATGCTAACCCTAACCCTAGCTAAGGGTTTGGGCAGTTAGGGTTAGGGGTCAGATTTTCTTCAATGCAACCTAACACTCATTTAAGCAGAAAATAGAACTCAGGGCATCAAAATATTAGTCTGAAAAGACTTAGCAGCCTTGCCACAACAAACAAAATGTCTCTACTGTAGTACAGTTTCATTTTTTGACAAGTATTCTGTTATTGGAAATTTTGAGTCGAATCGTACTCTCCACGAGCATGGTATCAGCCTTCAACAGCCTAGGAGTCTGGAAAACCCAAAATATTTCAGCTACAACTGTAAAAATGGCAGTGCATTGATTGCCAAATGCAACAGATTGAGACGTTTAACCACTTTCTTTCAAACTTTTGCTGTTCGGAGATTTAGACAACATCCTCATTTAGGGCAATGCAGCATATAGAGCCATATATGCAACAAAATTAAAAAGTGAAGATGACATTAAAATAGCACATTTCCTAAATTTCACTTCTGTCCTAAAACACAGCCATGCCATCAAACATCCTCTATGTTTTCTAATAATGCTAACCCTAACCCTAGCTAAGGGTTTGGGCAGTTAGGGTTAGGGGTCAGATTTTCTTCAATGCAACCTAACACTCCTTTAAGCAGAAAATAGAACTCAGGGCATCAAAATATTAGTCTGATAGACTTAGCAGCCTTGCCACAACAAACAAAATGTCTCTACTGTAGTACAGTTTCATTTTTTGACAAGTATTCTGTTATTGGAAATTGTGTCGAATCGTACTCTCCACGAGCATGGTACCAGCCTTCAACAGATTAGAACTCTGGAAAACCCAAAATATTTCAGCTACAACTGTAAAAATGGCAGTGCATTGATTGCCAAATGCAACAGATTGAGACGTTTAACCACTTTCTTTCAAACTTTTGCTGTTCGGGGATTTAGACAACATCCTCATTTAGGGCAATGCAGCATATAGAGCCATATATGCAACAAAATTAAAAAGTGAAGAGAACATTAAAATATCACATTTCCTAAATTTCACTTCTGTCCTAAAACACAGCCATGCCATCAAACATCCTCTATGTTTTCTAATAATGCTAACCCTAACCCTACCTAAGGGTTTGGGCAGTTAGGGTTAGGGGTCAGATTTTCTTCAATGCAACCTAACACTCATTTAAGCAGAAAATAGAACTCAGGGCATCAAAATATTAGTTTGAAAAGACTTAGCAGCCTTGCCACAACAAACAAAATGTCTCTACTGTAGTACAGTTTCATTTTTTGACAAGTATTCTGTTATTGGAAATTTTGTGTCGAATCGTACTCTCCACGAGCATGGTATCAGCCTTCAACAGATTAGGAGTCTGGAAAACCCAAAATATTTCAGCTACAACTTTAAAAATGGCAGTGCATTGAATGCCAAATGCAACAGATTGAGACGTTTAACCACTTTCTTTCAAAGATTTGCTGTTCGGGGATTTAGACAACATCCTCATTTAGGGCAATGCAGCATATAGAGCCACATATGCAACAAAATTAAAAAGTGAAGAGAACATTAAAATATCACATTTCCTAAATTTCACTTCTGTCCTAAAACACAGCCATGCCATCAAACATCCTCTATGTTTTCTAATAATGCTAACCCTAACCCTAGCTAAGGGTTTGGGCAGTTAGGGTTAGGGGTCAGATTTTCTTCAATGCAACCTAACACTCATTTAAGCAGAAAATAGAACTCAGGGCATCAAAATATGAGTCTGAAAAGACTTAGCAGCCTTGCCACAACAAACAAAATGTCTCTACTGTAGTACAGTTTCATTTTTTGACAAGTATTCTGTTATTGGAAATTTTGAGTCGAATCGTACTCTCCACGAGCATGGTATCAGCCTTCAACAGCCTAGGAGTCTGGAAAACCCAAAATATTTCAGCTACAACTGTAAAAATGGCAGTGCATTGATTGCCAAATGCAACAGATTGAGACGTTTAACCACTTTCTTTCAAACTTTTGCTGTTCGGAGATTTAGACAACATCCTCATTTAGGGCAATGCAGCATATAGAGCCATATATGCAACAAAATTAAAAAGTGAAGATGACATTAAAATAGCACATTTCCTAAATTTCACTTCTGTCCTAAAACACAGCCATGCCATCAACATCCTCTATGTTTTCTAATAATGCTAACCCTAACCCTAGCTAAGGGTTTGGGCAGTTAGGGTTAGGGGTCAGATTTTCTTCAATGCAACCTAACACTCATTTAAGCAGAAAATAGAACTCAGGGCATCAAAATATTAGTCTGAAAAGACTTAGCAGCCTTGCCAGAACAAACAAAATGTCTCTACTGTAGTACAGTTTCATTTTTTGACAAGTATTCTGTTGTTGGAAATTTTGAGTCGAATCAGACTCTCCACGAGCATGGTATCAGCCTTCAACAGATTAGGAGTCTGGAAAACCCAAAACATTTCAGCTAGAACTGTAAAAATGGCAGTGCATTGATTGCCAAATGCAACAGATTGAGACGTTTAACCACTTTCTTTCAAACTTTTGCTGTTCGGGGATTTAGACAACATCCTCATTTAGGGCAATGCAGCATATAGAGCCATATATGCAACAAAATTAAAAAGTGAAGATGACATTAAAATAGCACATTTCCTAAATTTCACTTCTGTCCTAAAACACAGCCATGCCATCAAACATCCTCTATGTTTTCTAATAATGCTAACCCTAACCCTAGCTAAGGGTTTGGGCAGTTAGGGTTAGGGGTCAGATTTTCTTCAATGCAACCTAACACTCATTTAAGCAGAAAATAGAACTCAGGGCATCAAAATATGAGTCTGAAAAGACTTAGCAGCCTTGCCACAACAAACAAAATGTCTCTACTGTAGTACAGTTTCATTTTTTGACAAGTATTCTGTTATTGGAAATTTTGAGTCGAATCGTACTCTCCACGAGCATGGTATCAGCCTTCAACAGCCTAGGAGTCTGGAAAACCCAAAATATTTCAGCTACAACTGTAAAAATGGCAGTGCATTGATTGCCAAATGCAACAGATTGAGACGTTTAACCACTTTCTTTCAAACTTTTGCTGTTCGGAGATTTAGACAACATCCTCATTTAGGGCAATGCAGCATATAGAGCCATACAGTATATGCAACAAAATTAAAAAGTGAAGATGACATTAAAATAGCACATTTCCTAAATTTCACTTCTGTCCTAAAACACAGCCATGCCATCAAACATCCTCTATGTTTTCTAATAATGCTAACCCTAACCCTAGCTAAGGGTTTGGGCAGTTAGGGTTAGGGGTCAGATTTTCTTCAATGCAACCTAACACTCATTTAAGCAGAAAATAGAACTCAGGGCATCAAAATATTAGTCTGATAGACTTAGCAGCCTTGCCACAACAAACAAAATGTCTCTACTGTAGTACAGTTTCATTTTTTGACAAGTATTCTGTTATTGGAAATTGTGTCGAATCGTACTCTCCACGAGCATCGTATCAGCCTTCAACAGATTAGGAGTCTGGAAAACCCAAAACATTTCAGCTAGAACTGTAAAAATGGCAGTGCATTGATTGCCAAATGCAACAGATTGAGACGTTTAACCACTTTCTTTCAAACTTTTGCTGTTCGGGGATTTAGACAACATCCTCATATAGGGCAATGCAGCATATAGAGCCATATATGCAACAAAATTAAAAAGTGAAGATGACATTAAAATAGCACATTTCCTAAATTTCACTTCTGTCCTAAAACACAGCCATGCCATCAAACATCCTCTATGTTTTCTAATAATGCTAACCCTAACCCTAGCTAAGGGTTTGGGCAGTTAGGGTTAGGGGTCAGATTTTCTTCAATGCAACCTAACACTCATTTAAGCAGAAAATAGAACTCAGGGCATCAAAATATTAGTCTGAAAAGACTTAGCAGCCTTGCCACAACAAACAAAATGTCTCTACTGTAGTACAGTTTCATTTTTTGACAAGTATTCTGTTATTGGAAATTTTGAGTCGAATCGTACTCTCCACGAGCATGGTATCAGCCTTCAACAGCCTAGGAGTCTGGAAAACCCAAAATATTTCAGCTACAACTGTAAAAATGGCAGTGCATTGATTGCCAAATGCAACAGATTGAGACGTTTAAAAACTTTCTTTCAAACTTTTGCTGTTCGGAGATTTAGACAACATCCTCATTTAGGGCAATGCAGCATATAGAGCCATATATGCAACAAAATTAAAAAGTGAAGATGACATTAAAATAGCACATTTCCTAAATTTCACTTCTGTCCTAAAACACAGCCATGCCATCAAACATCCTCTATGTTTTCTAATAATGCTAACCCTAACCCTAGCTAAGGGTTTGGGCAGTTAGGGTTAGGGGTCAGATTTTCTTCAATGCAACCTAACACTCCTTTAAGCAGAAAATAGAACTCAGGGCATCAAAATATTAGTCTGATAGACTTAGCAGCCTTGCCACAACAAACAAAATGTCTCTACTGTAGTACAGTTTCATTTTTTGACAAGTATTCTGTTATTGGAAATTTTGAGTCGAATCGTACTCTCCACGAGCATGGTATCAGCCTTCAACAGCCTAGGAGTCTGGAAAACCCAAAATATTTCAGCTACAACTGTAAAAATGGCAGTGCATTGATTGCCAAATGCAACAGATTGAGACGTTTAACCACTTTCTTTCAATCTTTTGCTGTTCTGGGATTTAGACAACATTCTCATTTAGGGCAATGCAGCATATAGAGCCATATATGCAACAAAATTAAAAAGTGAAGAGAACATTAAAATAGCACATTTCCTAAATTTCACTTCTGTCCTAAAACACAGCCATGCCATCAAACATCCTCTATGTTTTCTAATAATGCTAACCCTAACCCTAGCTAAGGGTTTGGGCAGTTAGGGTTAGGGGGCAGATTTTCTTCAATGCAACCTAACACTCATTTAAGCAGAAAATAGAACTCAGGGCATCAAAATATTAGTCTGAAAAGACTTAGCAGCCTTGCCACAACAAACAAAATGTCTCTACTGTAGTACAGTTTCATTTTTTGACAAGTATTCTGTTATTCGAAATTTTGAGTCGAATCGTACTCTCCACGAGCATGGTATCAGCCTTCAACAGCCTAGGAGCCTGGAAAACCCAAAATATTTCAGCTACAACTGTAAAAATGGCAGTGCATTGATTGCCAAATGCAACAGATTGAGACGTTTAACCACTTTCTTTCAAACTTTTGCTGTTCGGGGATTTAGACAACATCCTCATTTAGGGCAATGCAGCATATAGAGCCATATATGCAACAAAATTAAAAATTGAAGAGAACATTAAAATATCACATTTCCTAAATTTCACTTCTTTTCTAAAACACAGCCATGCCATCAAACATCCTCTATGTTTTCTAATAATGCTAACCCTAACCCTACCTAAGGGTTTGGGCAGTTAGGGTTAGGGGTCAGATTTTCTTCAATGCAACCTAACACTCATTTAAGCAGAAAATAGAACTCAGGGCATCAAAATATTAGTTTGAAAAGACTTAGCAGCCTTGCCACAACAAACAAAATGTCTCTACTGTAGTACAGTTTCATTTTTTGACAAGTATTCTGTTATTGGAAATTTTGTGTCGAATCGTACTCTCCACGAGCATGGTATCAGCCTTCAACAGATTAGGAGTCTGGAAAACCCAAAACATTTCAGCTAGAACTGTAAAAATGGCAGTGCATTGATTGACAAATGCAACAGATTGAGACGTTTAACCACTTTCTTTCAAAGATTTGCTGTTCGGGGATTTAGACAACATCCTCATTTAGGGCAATGCAGCATATAGAGCCACATATGCAACAAAATTAAAAAGTGAAGAGAACATTAAAATATCACATTTCCTAAATTTCACTTCTGTCCTAAAACACAGCCATGCCATCAAACATCCTCTATGTTTTCTAATAATGCTAACCCTAACCCTAGCTAAGGGTTTGGGCAGTTAGGGTTAGGGGTCAGATTTTCTTCAATGCAACCTAACACTCATTTAAGCAGAAAATAGAACTCAGGGCATCAAAATATGAGTCTGAAAAGACTTAGCAGCCTTGCCACAACAAACAAAATGTCTCTACTGTAGTACAGTTTCATTTTTTGACAAGTATTCTGTTATTGGAAATTTTGAGTCGAATCGTACTCTCCACGAGCATGGTATCAGCCTTCAACAGCCTAGGAGTCTGGAAAACCCAAAATATTTCAGCTACAACTGTAAAAATGGCAGTGCATTGATTGCCAAATGCAACAGATTGAGACGTTAAACCACTTTCTTTCAAACTTTTGCTGTTCGGGGATTTAGACAACATCCTCATTTAGGGCAATGCAGCATATAGAGCCATATAGGCAACAAAATTAAAAAGTGAAGACAACATTAAAATATCACATTTCCTAAATTTCACTTCTGTCCTAAAACACAGCCATGCCATCAAACATCCTCTATGTTATCTAATAATGCTAACCCTAACCCTAGCTAAGGGTTTGGGCAGTTAGGGTTAGGGGTCAGATTTTCTTCAATGCAACCTAACACTCCTTTAAGCAGAAAATAGAACTCAGGGCATCAAAATATTAGTCTGATAGACTTAGAAGCCTTGCCACAACAAACAAAATGTCTCTACTGTAGTACAGTTTCATTTTTTGACAAGTATTCTGTTATTGGAAATTGTGTCGAATCGTACTCTCCACGAGCATCGTATCAGCCTTCAACAGATTAGGAGTTTGGAAAACCCAAAACATTTCAGCTAGAACTGTAAAAATGGCAGTGCATTGATTGCCAAATGCAACAGATTGAGACGTTTAACCACTTTCTTTCAATCTTTTGCTGTTCTGGGATTTAGACAACATTCTCATTTAGGGCAATGCAGCATATAGAGCCATATATGCAACAAAATTAAAAAGTGAAGAGAACATTAAAATAGCACATTTCCTAAATTTCACTTCTGTCCTAAAACACAGCCATGCCATCAAACATCCTCTATGTTTTCTAATAATGCTAACCCTAACCCTAGCTAAGGGTTTGGGCAGTTAGGGTTAGGGGTCAGATTTTCTTCAATGCAACCTAACACTCATTTAAGCAGAAAATAGAACTCAGGGCATCAAAATATTAGTCTGAAAAGACTTAGCAGCCTTGCCACAACAAACAAAATGTCTCTACTGTAGTACAGTTTCATTTTTTGACAAGTATTCTGTTATTGGAAATTTTGAGTCGAATCGTACTCTCCACGAGCATGGTATCAGCCTTCAACAGCCTAGGAGTCTGGAAAACCCAAAATATTTCAGCTACAACTGTAAAAATGGCAGTGCATTGATTGCCAAATGCAACAGATTGAGACGTTTAACCACTTTCTTTCAAACTTTTGCTGTTCGGGGATTTAGACAACATCCTCATTTAGGGCAATGCAGCATATAGAGCCATATATGCAACAAAATTAAAAAGTGAAGAGAACATTAAAATATCACATTTCCTAAATTTCACTTCTGTCCTAAAACACAGCCATGCCATCAAACATCCTCTATGTTATCTAATAATGCTAACCCTAACCCTAGCTAAGGGTTTGGGCAGTTAGGGTTAGGGGTCAGATTTTCTTCAATGCAACCTAACACTCCTTTAAGCAGAAAATAGAACTCAGGGCATCAAAATATTAGTCTGATAGACTTAGCAGCCTTGCCACAACAAACAAAATGTCTCTACTGTAGTACAGTTTCATTTTTTGACAAGTATTCTGTTATTGGAAATTGTGTCGAATCGTACTCTCCACGAGCATCGTATCAGCCTTCAACAGATTAGGAGTCTGGAAAACCCAAAACATTTCAGCTAGAACTGTAAAAATGGCAGTGCATTGATTGCCAAATGCAACAGATTGAGACGTTTAACCACTTTCTTTCAAACTTTTGCTGTTCGGGGATTTAGACAACATCCTCATTTAGGGCAATGCAGCATATAGAGCCATATATGCAACAAAATTAAAAAGTGAAGATGACATTAAAATAGCACATTTCCTAAATTTCACTTCTGTCCTAAAACACAGCCATGCCATCAAACATCCTCTATGTTTTCTAATAATGCTAACCCTAACCCTAGCTAAGGGTTTGGGCAGTTAGGGTTAGGGGTCAGATTTTCTTCAATGCAACCTAACACTCATTTAAGCAGAAAATAGAACTCAGGGCATCAAAATATTAGTCTGAAAAGACTTAGCAGCCTTGCCACAACAAACAAAATGTCTCTACTGTAGTACAGTTTCATTTTTTGACAAGTATTCTGTTATTGGAAATTTTGAGTCGAATCGTACTCTCCACGAGCATGGTATCAGCCTTCAACAGCCTAGGAGTCTGGAAAACCCAAAATATTTCAGCTACAACTGTAAAAATGGCAGTGCATTGATTGCCAAATGCAACAGATTGAGACGTTTAACCACTTTCTTTCAAACTTTTGCTGTTCGGGGATTTAGACAACATCCTCATTTAGGGCAATGCAGCATATAGAGCCATATATGCAACAAAATTAAAAAGTGAAGAGAACATTAAAATATCACATTTCCTAAATTTCACTTCTGTCCTAAAACACAGCCATGCCATCAAACATCCTCTATGTTATCTAATAATGCTAACCCTAACCCTAGCTAAGGGTTTGGGCAGTTAGGGTTAGGGGTCAGATTTTCTTCAATGCAACCTAACACTCCTTTAAGCAGAAAATAGAACTCAGGGCATCAAAATATTAGTCTGATAGACTTAGCAGCCTTGCCACAACAAACAAAATGTCTCTACTGTAGTACAGTTTCATTTTTTGACAAGTATTCTGTTATTGGAAATTGTGTCGAATCGTACTCTCCACGAGCATCGTATCAGCCTTCAACAGATTAGGAGTCTGGAAAACCCAAAACATTTCAGCTAGAACTGTAAAAATGGCAGTGCATTGATTGCCAAATGCAACAGATTGAGACGTTTAACCACTTTCTTTCAAACTTTTGCTGTTCGGGGATTTAGACAACATCCTCATTTAGGGCAATGCAGCATATAGAGCCATATATGCAACAAAATTAAAAAGTGAAGATGACATTAAAATAGCACATTTCCTAAATTTCACTTCTGTCCTAAAACACAGCCATGCCATCAAACATCCTCTATGTTTTCTAATAATGCTAACCCTAACCCTAGCTAAGGGTTTGGGCAGTTAGGGTTAGGGGTCAGATTTTCTTCAATGCAACCTAACACTCATTTAAGCAGAAAATAGAACTCAGGGCATCAAAATATTAGTCTGAAAAGACTTAGCAGCCTTGCCACAACAAACAAAATGTCTCTACTGTAGTACAGTTTCATTTTTTGACAAGTATTCTGTTATTGGAAATTTTGAGTCGAATCGTACTCTCCACGAGCATGGTATCAGCCTTCAACAGCCTAGGAGTCTGGAAAACCCAAAATATTTCAGCTACAACTGTAAAAATGGCAGTGCATTGATTGCCAAATGCAACAGATTGAGACGTTTAACCACTTTCTTTCAAACTTTTGCTGTTCGGAGATTTAGACAACATCCTCATTTAGGGCAATGCAGCATATAGAGCCATATATGCAACAAAATTAAAAAGTGAAGATGACATTAAAATAGCACATTTCCTAAATTTCACTTCTGTCCTAAAACACAGCCATGCCATCAAACATCCTCTATGTTTTCTAATAATGCTAACCCTAACCCTAGCTAAGGGTTTGGGCAGTTAGGGTTAGGGGTCAGATTTTCTTCAATGCAACCTAACACTCCTTTAAGCAGAAAATAGAACTCAGGGCATCAAAATATTAGTCTGATAGACTTAGCAGCCTTGCCACAACAAACAAAATGTCTCTACTGTAGTACAGTTTCATTTTTTGACAAGTATTCTGTTATTGGAAATTTTGAGTCGAATCGTACTCTCCACGAGCATGGTATCAGCCTTCAACAGCCTAGGAGTCTGGAAAACCCAAAATATTTCAGCTACAACTGTAAAAATGGCAGTGCATTGATTGCCAAATGCAACAGATTGAGACGTTTAACCACTTTCTTTCAATCTTTTGCTGTTCTGGGATTTAGACAACATTCTCATTTAGGGCAATGCAGCATATAGAGCCATATATGCAACAAAATTAAAAAGTGAAGAGAACATTAAAATATCACATTTCCTAAATTTCACTTCTGTCCTAAAACACAGCCATGCCATCAAACATCCTCTATGTTTTCTAATAATGCTAACCCTAACCCTAGCTAAGGGTTTGGGCAGTTAGGGTTAGGGGTCAGATTTTCTTCAATGCAACCTAACACTCATTTAAGCAGAAAATAGAACTCAGGGCATCAAAATATTAGTCTGAAAAGACTTAGCAGCCTTGCCACAACAAACAAAATGTCTCTACTGTAGTACAGTTTCATTTTTTGACAAGTATTCTGTTATTGGAAATTTTGAGTCGAATCGTACTCTCCACGAGCATGGTATCAGCCTTCAACAGCCTAGGAGTCTGGAAAACCCAAAATATTTCAGCTACAACTGTAAAAATGGCAGTGCATTGATTGCCAAATGCAACAGATTGAGACGTTTAACCACTTTCTTTCAAACTTTTGCTGTTCGGGGATTTAGACAACATCCTCATTTAGGGCAATGCAGCATATAGAGCCATATATGCAACAAAATTAAAAAGTGAAGATGACATTAAAATAGCACATTTCCTAAATTTCACTTCTGTCCTAAAACACAGCCATGCCATCAAACATCCTCTATGTTTTCTAATAATGCTAACCCTAACCCTAGCTAAGGGTTTGGGCAGTTAGGGTTAGGGGTCAGATTTTCTTCAATGCAACCTAACACTCCTTTAAGCAGAAAATAGAACTCAGGGCATCAAAATATTAGTCTGATAGACTTAGCAGCCTTGCCACAACAAACAAAATGTCTCTACTGTAGTACAGTTTCATTTTTTGACAAGTATTCTGTTATTGGAAATTTTGAGTCGAATCGTACTCTCCACGAGCATGGTATCAGCCTTCAACAGCCTAGGAGTCTGGAAAACCCAAAATATTTCAGCTACAACTGTAAAAATGGCAGTGCATTGATTGCCAAGTGCAACAGATTGAGACGTTTAACCACTTTCTTTCAAACTTTTGCTGTTCGGGGATTTAGACAACATCCTCATTTAGGGCAATGCAGCATATAGAGCCATATATGCAACAAAATTAAAAAGTGAAGAGAACATTAAAATAGCACATTTCCTAAATTTCACTTCTGTCCTAAAACACAGCCATGCCATCAAACATCCTCTATGTTTTCTAATAATGCTAACCCTAACCCTAGCTAAGGGTTTGGGCAGTTAGGGTTAGGGGTCAGATTTTCTTCAATGCAACCTAACACTCCTTTAAGCAGAAAATAGAACTCAGGGCATCAAAATATTAGTCTGATAGACTTAGCAGCCTTGCCACAACAAACAAAATGTCTCTACTGTAGTACAGTTTCATTTTTTGACAAGTATTCTGTTATTGGAAATTGTGTCGAATCGTACTCTCCACGAGCATCGTATCAGCCTTCAACAGATTAGGAGTCTGGAAAACCCAAAACATTTCAGCTAGAACTGTAAAAATGGCAGTGCATTGATTGCCAAATGCAACAGATTGAGACGTTTAACCACTTTCTTTCAAACTTTTGCTGTTCGGGGATTTAGACAACATCCTCATTTAGGGCAATGCAGCATATAGAGCCATATATGCAACAAAATTAAAAAGTGAAGATGACATTAAAATAGCACATTTCCTAAATTTCACTTCTGTCCTAAAACACAGCCATGCCATCAAACATCCTCTATGTTTTCTAATAATGCTAACCCTAACCCTAGCTAAGGGTTTGGGCAGTTAGGGTTAGGGGTCAGATTTTCTTCAATGCAACCTAACACTCATTTAAGCAGAAAATAGAACTCAGGGCATCAAAATATTAGTCTGAAAAGACTTAGCAGCCTTGCCACAACAAACAAAATGTCTCTACTGTAGTACAGTTTCATTTTTTGACAAGTATTCTGTTATTGGAAATTTTGAGTCGAATCGTACTCTCCACGAGCATGGTATCAGCCTTCAACAGCCTAGGAGTCTGGAAAACCCAAAATATTTCAGCTACAACTGTAAAAATGGCAGTGCATTGATTGCCAAATGCAACAGATTGAGACGTTTAACCACTTTCTTTCAAACTTTTGCTGTTCGGGGATTTAGACAACATCCTCATTTAGGGCAATGCAGCATATAGAGCCATATATGCAACAAAATTAAAAAGTGAAGAGAACATTAAAATATCACATTTCCTAAATTTCACTTCTGTCCTAAAACACAGCCATGCCATCAAACATCCTCTATGTTATCTAATAATGCTAACCCTAACCCTAGCTAAGGGTTTGGGCAGTTAGGGTTAGGGGTCAGATTTTCTTCAATGCAACCTAACACTCCTTTAAGCAGAAAATAGAACTCAGGGCATCAAAATATTAGTCTGATAGACTTAGCAGCCTTGCCACAACAAACAAAATGTCTCTACTGTAGTACAGTTTCATTTTTTGACAAGTATTCTGTTATTGGAAATTGTGTCGAATCGTACTCTCCACGAGCATCGTATCAGCCTTCAACAGATTAGGAGTCTGGAAAACCCAAAACATTTCAGCTAGAACTGTAAAAATGGCAGTGCATTGATTGCCAAATGCAACAGATTGAGACGTTTAACCACTTTCTTTCAAACTTTTGCTGTTCGGGGATTTAGACAACATCCTCATTTAGGGCAATGCAGCATATAGAGCCATATATGCAACAAAATTAAAAAGTGAAGATGACATTAAAATAGCACATTTCCTAAATTTCACTTCTGTCCTAAAACACAGCCATGCCATCAAACATCCTCTATGTTTTCTAATAATGCTAACCCTAACCCTAGCTAAGGGTTTGGGCAGTTAGGGTTAGGGGTCAGATTTTCTTCAATGCAACCTAACACTCATTTAAGCAGAAAATAGAACTCAGGGCATCAAAATATTAGTCTGAAAAGACTTAGCAGCCTTGCCACAACAAACAAAATGTCTCTACTGTAGTACAGTTTCATTTTTTGACAAGTATTCTGTTATTGGAAATTTTGAGTCGAATCGTACTCTCCACGAGCATGGTATCAGCCTTCAACAGCCTAGGAGTCTGGAAAACCCAAAATATTTCAGCTACAACTGTAAAAATGGCAGTGCATTGATTGCCAAATGCAACAGATTGAGACGTTTAACCACTTTCTTTCAAACTTTTGCTGTTCGGAGATTTAGACAACATCCTCATTTAGGGCAATGCAGCATATAGAGCCATATATGCAACAAAATTAAAAAGTGAAGATGACATTAAAATAGCACATTTCCTAAATTTCACTTCTGTCCTAAAACACAGCCATGCCATCAAACATCCTCTATGTTTTCTAATAATGCTAACCCTAACCCTAGCTAAGGGTTTGGGCAGTTAGGGTTAGGGGTCAGATTTTCTTCAATGCAACCTAACACTCCTTTAAGCAGAAAATAGAACTCAGGGCATCAAAATATTAGTCTGATAGACTTAGCAGCCTTGCCACAACAAACAAAATGTCTCTACTGTAGTACAGTTTCATTTTTTGACAAGTATTCTGTTATTGGAAATTTTGAGTCGAATCGTACTCTCCACGAGCATGGTATCAGCCTTCAACAGCCTAGGAGTCTGGAAAACCCAAAATATTTCAGCTACAACTGTAAAAATGGCAGTGCATTGATTGCCAAATGCAACAGATTGAGACGTTTAACCACTTTCTTTCAATCTTTTGCTGTTCTGGGATTTAGACAACATTCTCATTTAGGGCAATGCAGCATATAGAGCCATATATGCAACAAAATTAAAAAGTGAAGAGAACATTAAAATATCACATTTCCTAAATTTCACTTCTGTCCTAAAACACAGCCATGCCATCAAACATCCTCTATGTTTTCTAATAATGCTAACCCTAACCCTAGCTAAGGGTTTGGGCAGTTAGGGTTAGGGGTCAGATTTTCTTCAATGCAACCTAACACTCATTTAAGCAGAAAATAGAACTCAGGGCATCAAAATATTAGTCTGAAAAGACTTAGCAGCCTTGCCACAACAAACAAAATGTCTCTACTGTAGTACAGTTTCATTTTTTGACAAGTATTCTGTTATTGGAAATTTTGAGTCGAATCGTACTCTCCACGAGCATGGTATCAGCCTTCAACAGCCTAGGAGTCTGGAAAACCCAAAATATTTCAGCTACAACTGTAAAAATGGCAGTGCATTGATTGCCAAATGCAACAGATTGAGACGTTTAACCACTTTCTTTCAAACTTTTGCTGTTCGGGGATTTAGACAACATCCTCATTTAGGGCAATGCAGCATATAGAGCCATATATGCAACAAAATTAAAAAGTGAAGATGACATTAAAATAGCACATTTCCTAAATTTCACTTCTGTCCTAAAACACAGCCATGCCATCAAACATCCTCTATGTTTTCTAATAATGCTAACCCTAACCCTAGCTAAGGGTTTGGGCAGTTAGGGTTAGGGGTCAGATTTTCTTCAATGCAACCTAACACTCCTTTAAGCAGAAAATAGAACTCAGGGCATCAAAATATTAGTCTGATAGACTTAGCAGCCTTGCCACAACAAACAAAATGTCTCTACTGTAGTACAGTTTCATTTTTTGACAAGTATTCTGTTATTGGAAATTTTGAGTCGAATCGTACTCTCCACGAGCATGGTATCAGCCTTCAACAGCCTAGGAGTCTGGAAAACCCAAAATATTTCAGCTACAACTGTAAAAATGGCAGTGCATTGATTGCCAAGTGCAACAGATTGAGACGTTTAACCACTTTCTTTCAAACTTTTGCTGTTCGGGGATTTAGACAACATCCTCATTTAGGGCAATGCAGCATATAGAGCCATATATGCAACAAAATTAAAAAGTGAAGAGAACATTAAAATAGCACATTTCCTAAATTTCACTTCTGTCCTAAAACACAGCCATGTCATCAAACATCCTCTATGTTTTCTAATAATGCTAACCCTAACCCTAGCTAAGGGTTTGGGCAGTTAGGGTTAGGGGTCAGATTTTCCTCAATGCAACCTAACACTCATTTAAGCAGAAAATAGAACTCAGGGCATCAAAATATGAGTCTGAAAAGACTTAGCAGCCTTGCCACAACAAACAAAATGTCTCTACTGTAGTACAGTTTCATTTTTTGACAAGTATTCTGTTATTGGAAATTTTGAGTCGAATCGTACTCTCCACGAGCATGGTATCAGCCTTCAACAGCCTAGGAGTCTGGAAAACCCAAAATATTTCAGCTACAACTGTAAAAATGGCAGTGCATTGATTGCCAAATGCAACAGATTGAGACGTTTAACCACTTTCTTTCAAACTTTTGCTGTTCGGAGATTTAGACAACATCCTCATTTAGGGCAATGCAGCATATAGAGCCATATATGCAACAAAATTAAAAAGTGAAGATGACATTAAAATAGCACATTTCCTAAATTTCACTTCTGTCCTAAAACACAGCCATGCCATCAAACATCCTCTGTTTTCTAATAATGCTAACCCTAACCCTAGCTAAGGGTTTGGGCAGTTAGGGTTAGGGGTCAGATTTTCTTCAATGCAACCTAACACTCATTTAAGCAGAAAATAGAACTCAGGGCATCAAAATATTAGTCTGAAAAGACTTAGCAGCCTTGCCACAACAAACAAAATGTCTCTACTGTAGTACAGTTTCATTTTTTGACAAGTATTCTGTTATTGGAAATTTTGAGTCGAATCGTACTCTCCACGAGCATGGTATCAGCCTTCAACAGCCTAGGAGTCTGGAAAACCCAAAATATTTCAGCTACAACTGTAAAAATGGCAGTGCATTGATTGCCAAATGCAACAGATTGAGACGTTTAACCACTTTCTTTCAAACTTTTGCTGTTCGGGGATTTAGACAACATCCTCATTTAGGGCAATGCAGCATATAGAGCCATATATGCAACAAAATTAAAAAGTGAAGAGAACATTAAAATATCACATTTCCTAAATTTCACTTCTTTTCTAAAACACAGCCATGCCATCAAACATCCTCTATGTTTTCTAATAATGCTAACCCTAACCCTACCTAAGGGTTTGGGCAGTTAGGGTTAGGGGTCAGATTTTCTTCAATGCAACCTAACACTCATTAAAGCAGAAAATAGAACTCAGGGCATCAAAATATTAGTTTGAAAAGACTTAGCAGCCTTGCCACAACAAACAAAATGTCTCTACTGTAGTACAGTTTCATTTTTTGACAAGTATTCTGTTATTGGAAATTTTGTGTCGAATCGTACTCTCCACGAGCATGGTATCAGCCTTCAACAGATTAGGAGTCTGGAAAACCCAAAATATTTCAGCTACAACTTTAAAAATGGCAGTGCATTGAATGCCAAATGCAACAGATTGAGACGTTTAACCACTTTCTTTCAAAGATTTGCTGTTCGGGGATTTAGACAACATCCTCATTTAGGGCAATGCAGCATATAGAGCCACATATGCAACAAAATTAAAAAGTGAAGAGAACATTAAAATATCACATTTCCTAAATTTCACTTCTGTCCTAAAACACAGCCATGCCATCAAACATCCTCTATGTTTTCTAATAATGCTAACCCTAACCCTAGCTAAGGGTTTGGGCAGTTAGGGTTAGGGGTCAGATTTTCTTCAATGCAACCTAACACTCATTTAAGCAGAAAATAGAACTCAGGGCATCAAAATATTAGTCTGATAGACTTAGCAGCCTTGCCACAACAAACAAAATGTCTCTACTGTAGTACAGTTTCATTTTTTGACAAGTATTCTGTTATTGGAAATTTTGAGTCGAATCGTACTCTCCACGAGCATGGTATCAGCCTTCAACAGCCTAGGAGTCTGGAAAACCCAAAATATTTCAGCTACAACTGTAAAAATGGCAGTGCATTGATTGCCAAATGCAACAGATTGAGACGTTTAACCACTTTCTTTCAAACTTTTGCTGTTCGGAGATTTAGACAACATCCTCATTTAGGGCAATGCAGCATATAGAGCCATATATGCAACAAAATTAAAAACTGAAGATGACATTAAAATAGCACATTTCCTAAATTTCACTTCTGTCCTAAAACACAGCCATGCCATCAAACATCCTCTATGTTTTCTAATAATGCTAACCCTAACCCTAGCTAAGGGTTTGGGCAGTTAGGGTTAGGGGTCAGATTTTCTTCAATGCAACCTAACACTCATTAAAGCAGAAAATAGAACTCAGGGCATCAAAATATTAGTCTGAAAAGACTTAGCAGCCTTGCCACAACAAACAAAATGTCTCTACTGTAGTACAGTTTCATTTTTTGACAAGTATTCTGTTATTGGAAATTTTGTGTCGAATCGTACTCTCCACGAGCATGGTAACAGCCTTCAACAGCCTAGGAGTCTGGAAAACCCAAAATATTTCAGCTACAACTGTAAAAATGGCAGTGCATTGATTGCCAAGTGCAACAGATTGAGACGTTTAACCACTTTCTTTCAAACTTTTGCTGTTCGGGGATTTAGACAACATCCTCATTTAGGGCAATGCAGCATATAGAGCCATATATGCAACAAAATAAAAAAGTGAAGATGACATTAAAATAGCACATTTCCTAAATTTCACTTCTGTCCTAAAACACAGCCATGCCATCAAACATCCTCTATGTTTTCTAATAATGCTAACCCTAACCCTAGCTAAGGGTTTGGGCAGTTAGGATTAGGGGTCAGATTTTCTTCAATGCAACCTAACACTCCTTTAAGCAGAAAATAGTACTCAGGGCATCAAAATATTAGTCTGATAGACTTAGCAGCCTTGCCACAACAAACAAAATGTCTCTACTGAAGTACAGTTTCATTTTTTGACAAGTATTCTGTTATTGGAAATTGTGTCGAATCGTACTCTCCACGAGCATGGTATCAGCCTTCAACAGCCTAGGAGTCTGGAAAACCCAAAATATTTCAGCTACAACTGTAAAAATGGCAGTGCATTGATTGCCAAATGCAACGGATTGAGACGTTTAACCACTTTCTTTCAAACTTTTGCTGTTCGGGGATTTAGACAACATCCTCATTTAGGGCAATGCAGCATATAGAGCCATATATGCAACAAAATTAAAAAGTGAAGAGAACATTAAAATATCACATTTCCCAAATTTCACTTCTGTCCTAAAACACAGCCATGCCATCAAACATCCTCTATGTTTTCTAATAATGCTAACCCTAACCCTAGCTAAGGGTTTGGGCAGTTAGGGTTAGGGGTCAGATTTTCTTCAATGCAACCTAACACTCATTTAAGCAGAAAATAGAACTCAGGGCATCAAAATATTAGTCTGAAAAGACTTAGCAGCCTTGCTACAACAAACAAAATGTCTCTACTGTAGTACAGTTTCATTTTTTGACAAGTATTCTGTTATTGGAAATTTTGAGTCGAATCGTACTCTCCACGAGCATGGTATCAGCCTTCAACAGCCTAGGAGTCTGGAAAACCCAAAATATTTCAGCTACAACTGTAAAAATGGCAGTGCATTGATTGCCAAGTGCAACAGATTGAGACGTTTAACCACTTTCTTTCAAACTTTTGCTGTTCGGGGATTTAGACAACATCCTCATTTAGGGCAATGCAGCATATAGAGCCATATATGCAACAAAATTAAAAAGTGAAGAGAACATTAAAATATCACATTTCCTAAATTTCACTTCTGTCCTAAAACACAGCCATGCCATCAAACATCCTCTATGTTATCTAATAATGCTAACCCTAACCCTAGCTAAGGGTTTGGGCAGTTAGGGTTAGGGGTCAGATTTTCTTCAATGCAACCTAACACTCATTTAAGCAGAAAATAGAACTCAGGGCATCAAAATATTAGTCTGAAAAGACTTAGCAGCCTTGCCACAACAAACAAAATGTCTCTACTGTAGTACAGTTTCATTTTTTGACAAGTATTCTGTTATTGGAAATTTTGAGTCGAATCATACTCTCCACGAGCATGGTATCAGCCTTCAACAGCCTAGGAGTCTGGAAAACCCAAAATATTTCAGCTACAACTGTAAAAATGGCAGTGCATTGATTGCCAAGTGCAACAGATTGAGACGTTTAACCACTTTCTTTCAAACTTTTGCTGTTCGGGGATTTAGACAACATCCTCATTTAGGGCAATGCAGCATATAGAGCCATATATGCAACAAAATTAAAAAGTGAAGAGAACATTAAAATATCACATTTCCTAAATTTCACTTCTGTCCTAAAACACAGCCATGCCATCAAACATCCTCTATGTTATCTAATAATGCTAACCCTAACCCTAGCTAAGGGTTTGGGCAGTTAGGGTTAGGGGTCAGATTTTCTTCAATGCAACCTAACACTCATTTAAGCAGAAAATAGAACTCAGGGCATCAAAATATTAGTCTGAAAAGACTTAGCAGCCTTGCCACAACAAACAAAATGTCTCTACTGTAGTACAGTTTCATTTTTTGACAAGTATTCTGTTATTGGAAATTTTGAGTCGAATCGTACTCTCCACGAGCATGGTATCAGCCTTCAACAGCCTAGGAGTCTGGAACACCCAAAATATTTCAGCTACAACTGTAAAAATGGCAGTGCATTGATTTCCAAATGCAACAGACTGAGACGTTTAACCACTTTCTTTCAAACTTTTGCTTATCGGGAGTTTAGACAACATCCTCATTTAGGGCAATGCAGCATATAGAGCCATATATGCAACAAAATAAAAAAGTGAAGATGACATTAAAATAGCACATTTCCTAAATTTCACTTCTGTCCTAAAACACAGCCATGCCATCAAACATCCTCTATGTTTTCTAATAATGCTAACCCTAACCCTAGCTACGGGTTTGGGCAGTTAGGATTAGGGGTCAGATTTTCTTCAATGCAACCTAACACTCCTTTAAGCAGAAAATAGAACTCAGGGCATCAAAATATTAGTCTGATAGACTTAGCAGCCTTGCCACAACAAACAAAATGTCTCTACTGAAGTACAGTTTCATTTTTTGACAACTATTCTGTTATTGGAAATTGTGTCGAATCGTACTCTCCACGAGCATGGTATCAGCCTTCAACAGCCTAGGAGTCTGGAAAACCCAAAATATTTCAGCTACAACTGTAAAAATGGCAGTGCATTGATTGCCAAATGCAACAGATTGAGACGTTTAACCACTTTCTTTCAAACTTTTGCTGTTCGGGGATTTAGACAACATCCTCATTTAGGGCAATGCAGCATATAGAGCCATATATGCAACAAAATTAAAAAGTGAAGAGAACATTAAAATAGCACATTTCCTAAATTTCACTTCTGTCCTAAAACACAGCCTTGCCATCAAACATCCTCTATGTTATCTAATAATGCTAACCCTAACCCTAGCTAAGGGTTTGGGCAGTTAGGGTTAGGGGTCAGATTTTCTTCAATGCAACCTAACACTCATTTAAGCAGAAAATAGAACTCAGGGCATCAAAATATTAGTCTGAAAAGACTTAGCAGCCTTGCCACAACAAACAAAATGTCTCTACTGTAGTACAGTTTCATTTTTTGACAAGTATTCTGTTATTGGAAATTTTGAGTCGAATCGTACTCTCCACGAGCATGGTATCAGCCTTCAACAGCCTAGGAGTCTGGAAAACCCAAAATATTTCAGCTACAACTGTAAAAATGGCAGTGCATTGATTGCCAAATGCAACAGATTGAGACGTTTAACCACTTTCTTTCAAACTTTTGCTTATCGGGAGTTTAGACAACATCCTCATTTAGGGCAATGCAGCATATAGAGCCATATATGCAACAAAATTAAAAAGTGAAGATGACATTAAAATAGCACATTTCCTAAATTTCACTTCTGTCCTAAAACACAGCCATGCCATCAAACATCCTCTATGTTTTCTAATAATGCTAACCCTAACCCTAGCTAAGGGTTTGGGCAGTTAGGGTTAGGGGTCAGATTTTCTTCAATGCAACCTAACACTCCTTTAAGCAGAAAATAGAACTCAGGGCATCAAAATATTAGTCTGATAGACTTAGCAGCCTTGCCACAACAAACAAAATGTCTCTACTGTAGTACAGTTTCATTTTTTGACAAGTATTCTGTTATTGGAAATTGTGTCGAATCGTACTCTCCACGAGCATGGTATCAGCCTTCAACAGATTAGAACTCTGGAAAACCCAAAATATTTCAGCTACAACTGTAAAAATGGCAGTGCATTGATTGCCAAATGCAACAGATTGAGACGTTTAACCACTTTCTTTCAAACTTTTGCTGTTCGGGGATTTAGACAACATCCTCATTTAGGGCAATGCAGCATATAGAGCCATATATGCAACAAAATTAAAAAGTGAAGAGAACATTAAAATATCACATTTCCTAAATTTCACTTCTGTCCAAAAACACAGCCATGCCATCAAACATCCTCTATGTTATCTAATAATGCTAACCCTAACCCTAGCTAAGGGTTTGGGCAGTTAGGGTTAGGGGGCAGATTTTCTTCAATGCAACCTAACACTCATTTAAGCAGAAAATAGAACTCAGGGCATCAAAATATTAGTCTGAAAAGACTTAGCAGCCTTGCCACAACAAACAAAATGTCTCTACTGTAGTACAGTTTCATTTTTTGACAAGTATTCTGTTATTCGAAATTTTGAGTCGAATCGTACTCTCCACGAGCATGGTATCAGCCTTCAACAGCCTAGGAGTCTGGAAAACCCAAAATATTTCAGCTACAACTGTAAAAATGGCAGTGCATTGATTGCCAAATGCAACAGATTGAGACGTTTAACCACTTTCTTTCAAACTTTTGCTGTTCGGGGATTTAGACAACATCCTCATTTAGGGCAATGCAGCATATAGAGCCATATATGCAACAAAATTAAAAAGTGAAGAGAACATTAAAATATCACATTTCCTAAATTTCACTTCTTTTCTAAAACACAGCCATGCCATCAAACATCCTCTATGTTTTCTAATAATGCTAACCCTAACCCTACCTAAGGGTTTGGGCAGTTAGGGTTAGGGGTCAGATTTTCTTCAATGCAACCTAACACTCATTTAAGCAGAAAATAGAACTCAGGGCATCAAAATATTAGTTTGAAAAGACTTAGCAGCCTTGCCACAACAAACAAAATGTCTCTACTGTAGTACAGTTTCATTTTTTGACAAGTATTCTGTTATTGGAAATTTTGTGTCGAATCGTACTCTCCACGAGCATGGTATCAGCCTTCAACAGATTAGGAGTCTGGAAAACCCAAAATATTTCAGCTACAACTTTAAAAATGGCAGTGCATTGAATGCCAAATGCAACAGATTGAGACGTTTAACCACTTTCTTTCAAAGATTTGCTGTTCGGGGATTTAGACAACATCCTCATTTAGGGCAATGCAGCATATAGAGCCACATATGCAACAAAATTAAAAAGTGAAGAGAACATTAAAATATCACATTTCCTAAATTTCACTTCTGTCCTAAAACACAGCCATGCCATCAAACATCCTCTATGTTTTCTAATAATGCTAACCCTAACCCTAGCTAAGGGTTTGGGCAGTTAGGGTTAGGGGTCAGATTTTCTTCAATGCAACCTAACACTCATTTAAGCAGAAAATAGAACTCAGGGCATCAAAATATTAGTCTCAAAAGACTTAGCAGCCTTGCCACAACAAACAAAATGTCTCTACTGTAGTACAGTTTCATTTTTTGACAAGTATTCTGTTATTGGAAATTTTGAGTCGAATCGTACTCTCCACGAGCATGGTATCAGCCTTCAACAGCCTAGGAGTCTGGAAAACCCAAAATATTTCAGCTACAACTGTAAAAATGGCAGTGCATTGATTGCCAAATGCAACAGATTGAGACGTTTAACCACTTTCTTTCAAACTTTTGCTGTTCGGGGATTTAGACAACATCCTCATTTAGGGCAATGCAGCATATAGAGCCATATATGCAACAAAATTAAAAAGTGAAGAGAACATTAAAATATCACATTTCCCAAATTTCACTTCTGTCCTAAAACACAGCCATGCCATCAAACATCCTCTATGTTTTCTAATAATGCTAACCCTAACCCTAGCTAAGGGTTTGGGCAGTTAGGGTTAGGGGTCAGATTTTCTTCAATGCAACCTAACACTCATTTAAGCAGAAAATAGAACTCAGGGCATCAAAATATTAGTCTGAAAAGACTTAGCAGCCTTGCCACAACAAACAAAATGTCTCTACTGTAGTACAGTTTCATTTTTTGACAAGTATTCTGTTATTGGAAATTTTGAGTCGAATCGTACTCTCCACGAGCATGGTATCAGCCTTCAACAGCCTAGGAGTCTGGAAAACCCAAAATATTTCAGCTACAACTGTAAAAATGGCAGTGCATTGATTGCCAAGTGCAACAGATTGAGACGTTTAACCACTTTCTTTCAAACTTTTGCTGTTCGGGGATTTAGACAACATCCTCATTTAGGGCAATGCAGCATATAGAGCCATATATGCAACAAAATTAAAAAGTGAAGAGAACATTAAAATATCACATTTCCTAAATTTCACTTCTGTCCTAAAACACAGCCATGCCATCAAACATCCTCTATGTTATCTAATAATGCTAACCCTAACCCTAGCTAAGGGTTTGGGCAGTTAGGGTTAGGGGTCAGATTTTCTTCAATGCAACCTAACACTCATTTAAGCAGAAAATAGAACTCAGGGCATCAAAATATTAGTCTGAAAAGACTTAGCAGCCTTGCCACAACAAACAAAATGTCTCTACTGTAGTACAGTTTCATTTTTTGACAAGTATTCTGTTATTGGAAATTTTGAGTCGAATCGTACTCTCCACGAGCATGGTATCAGCCTTCAACAGCCTAGGAGTCTGGAAAACCCAAAATATTTCAGCTACAACTGTAAAAATGGCAGTGCATTGATTGCCAAGTGCAACAGATTGAGACGTTTAACCACTTTCTTTCAAACTTTTGCTGTTCGGGGATTTAGACAACATCCTCATTTAGGGCAATGCAGCATATAGAGCCATATATGCAACAAAATTAAAAAGTGAAGAGAACATTAAAATATCACATTTCCTAAATTTCACTTCTGTCCTAAAACACAGCCATGCCATCAAACATCCTCTATGTTATCTAATAATGCTAACCCTAACCCTAGCTAAGGGTTTGGGCAGTTAGGGTTAGGGGTCAGATTTTCTTCAATGCAACCTAACACTCATTTAAGCAGAAAATAGAACTCAGGGCATCAAAATATTAGTCTGAAAAGACTTAGCAGCCTTGCCACAACAAACAAAATGTCTCTACTGTAGTACAGTTTCATTTTTTGACAAGTATTCTGTTATTGGAAATTTTGAGTCGAATCGTACTCTCCACGAGCATGGTATCAGCCTTCAACAGCCTAGGAGTCTGGAACACCCAAAATATTTCAGCTACAACTGTAAAAATGGCAGTGCATTGATTTCCAAATGCAACAGACTGAGACGTTTAACCACTTTCTTTCAAACTTTTGCTTATCGGGAGTTTAGACAACATCCTCATTTAGGGCAATGCAGCATATAGAGCCATATATGCAACAAAATAAAAAAGTGAAGATGACATTAAAATAGCACATTTCCTAAATTTCACTTCTGTCCTAAAACACAGCCATGCCATCAAACATCCTCTAAGTTTTCTAATAATGCTAACCCTAACCCTAGCTACGGGTTTGGGCAGTTAGGATTAGGGGTCAGATTTTCTTCAATGCAACCTAACACTCCTTTAAGCAGAAAATAGAACTCAGGGCATCAAAATATTAGTCTGATAGACTTAGCAGCCTTGCCACAACAAACAAAATGTCTCTACTGAAGTACAGTTTCATTTTTTGACAAGTATTCTGTTATTGGAAATTGTGTCGAATCGTACTCTCCACGAGCATGGTATCAGCCTTCAACAGCCTAGGAGTCTGGAAAACCCAAAATATTTCAGCTACAACTGTAAAAATGGCAGTGCATTGATTGCCAAATGCAACAGATTGAGACGTTTAACCACTTTCTTTCAAACTTTTGCTGTTCGGGGATTTAGACAACATCCTCATTTAGGGCAATGCAGCATATAGAGCCATATATGCAACAAAATAAAAAAGTGAAGATGACATTAAAATAGCACATTTCCTAAATTTCACTTCTGTCCTAAAACACAGCCATGCCATCAAACATCCTCTATGTTTTCTAATAATGCTAACCCTAACCCTAGCTACGGGTTTGGGCAGTTAGGATTAGGGGTCAGATTTTCTTCAATGCAACCTAACACTCCTTTAAGCAGAAAATAGAACTCAGGGCATCAAAATATTAGTCTGATAGACTTAGCAGCCTTGCCACAACAAACAAAATGTCTCTACTGAAGTACAGTTTCATTTTTTGACAAGTATTCTGTTATTGGAAATTGTGTCGAATCGTACTCTCCACGAGCATGGTATCAGCCTTCAACAGCCTAGGAGTCTGGAAAACCCAAAATATTTCAGCTACAACTGTAAAAATGGCAGTGCATTGATTGCCAAATGCAACAGATTGAGACGTTTAACCACTTTCTTTCAAACTTTTGCTGTTCGGGGATTTAGACAACATCCTCATTTAGGGCAATGCAGCATATAGAGCCATATATGCAACAAAATTAAAAAGTGAAGAGAACATTAAAATAGCACATTTCCTAAATTTCACTTCTGTCCTAAAACACAGCCTTGCCATCAAACATCCTCTATGTTATCTAATAATGCTAACCCTAACCCTAGCTAAGGGTTTGGGCAGTTAGGGTTAGGGGTCAGATTTTCTTCAATGCAACCTAACACTCATTTAAGCAGAAAATAGAACTCAGGGCATCAAAATATTAGTCTGAAAAGACTTAGCAGCCTTGCCACAACAAACAAAATGTCTCTACTGTAGTACAGTTTCATTTTTTGACAAGTATTCTGTTATTGGAAATTTTGAGTCGAATCGTACTCTCCACGAGCATGGTATCAGCCTTCAACAGCCTAGGAGTCTGGAAAACCCAAAATATTTCAGCTACAACTGTAAAAATGGCAGTGCATTGATTGCCAAATGCAACAGATTGAGACGTTTAACCACTTTCTTTCAAACTTTTGCTTATCGGGAGTTTAGACAACATCCTCATTTAGGGCAATGCAGCATATAGAGCCATATATGCAACAAAATTAAAAAGTGAAGATGACATTAAAATAGCACATTTCCTAAATTTCACTTCTGTCCTAAAACACAGCCATGCCATCAAACATCCTCTATGTTTTCTAATAATGCTAACCCTAACCCTAGCTAAGGGTTTGGGCAGTTAGGGTTAGGGGTCAGATTTTCTTCAATGCAACCTAACACTCCTTTAAGCAGAAAATAGAACTCAGGGCATCAAAATATTAGTCTGATAGACTTAGCAGCCTTGCCACAACAAACAAAATGTCTCTACTGTAGTACAGTTTCATTTTTTGACAAGTATTCTGTTATTGGAAATTGTGTCGAATCGTACTCTCCACGAGCATGGTATCAGCCTTCAACAGATTAGAACTCTGGAAAACCCAAAATATTTCAGCTACAACTGTAAAAATGGCAGTGCATTGATTGCCAAATGCAACAGATTGAGACGTTTAACCACTTTCTTTCAAACTTTTGCTGTTCGGGGATTTAGACAACATCCTCATTTAGGGCAATGCAGCATATAGAGCCATATATGCAACAAAATTAAAAAGTGAAGAGAACATTAAAATATCACATTTCCTAAATTTCACTTCTGTCCAAAAACACAGCCATGCCATCAAACATCCTCTATGTTATCTAATAATGCTAACCCTAACCCTAGCTAAGGGTTTGGGCAGTTAGGGTTAGGGGGCAGATTTTCTTCAATGCAACCTAACACTCATTTAAGCAGAAAATAGAACTCAGGGCATCAAAATATTAGTCTGAAAAGACTTAGCAGCCTTGCCACAACAAACAAAATGTCTCTACTGTAGTACAGTTTCATTTTTTGACAAGTATTCTGTTATTCGAAATTTTGAGTCGAATCGTACTCTCCACGAGCATGGTATCAGCCTTCAACAGCCTAGGAGTCTGGAAAACCCAAAATATTTCAGCTACAACTGTAAAAATGGCAGTGCATTGATTGCCAAATGCAACAGATTGAGACGTTTAACCACTTTCTTTCAAACTTTTGCTGTTCGGGGATTTAGACAACATCCTCATTTAGGGCAATGCAGCATATAGAGCCATATATGCAACAAAATTAAAAAGTGAAGAGAACATTAAAATATCACATTTCCTAAATTTCACTTCTTTTCTAAAACACAGCCATGCCATCAAACATCCTCTATGTTTTCTAATAATGCTAACCCTAACCCTACCTAAGGGTTTGGGCAGTTAGGGTTAGGGGTCAGATTTTCTTCAATGCAACCTAACACTCATTTAAGCAGAAAATAGAACTCAGGGCATCAAAATATTAGTTTGAAAAGACTTAGCAGCCTTGCCACAACAAACAAAATGTCTCTACTGTAGTACAGTTTCATTTTTTGACAAGTATTCTGTTATTGGAAATTTTGTGTCGAATCGTACTCTCCACGAGCATGGTATCAGCCTTCAACAGATTAGGAGTCTGGAAAACCCAAAATATTTCAGCTACAACTTTAAAAATGGCAGTGCATTGAATGCCAAATGCAACAGATTGAGACGTTTAACCACTTTCTTTCAAAGATTTGCTGTTCGGGGATTTAGACAACATCCTCATTTAGGGCAATGCAGCATATAGAGCCACATATGCAACAAAATTAAAAAGTGAAGAGAACATTAAAATATCACATTTCCTAAATTTCACTTCTGTCCTAAAACACAGCCATGCCATCAAACATCCTCTATGTTTTCTAATAATGCTAACCCTAACCCTAGCTAAGGGTTTGGGCAGTTAGGGTTAGGGGTCAGATTTTCTTCAATGCAACCTAACACTCATTTAAGCAGAAAATAGAACTCAGGGCATCAAAATATTAGTCTGATAGACTTAGCAGCCTTGCCACAACAAACAAAATGTCTCTACTGTAGTACAGTTTCATTTTTTGACAAGTATTCTGTTATTGGAAATTTTGAGTCGAATCGTACTCTCCACGAGCATGGTATCAGCCTTCAACAGCCTAGGAGTCTGGAAAACCCAAAATATTTCAGCTACAACTGTAAAAATGGCAGTGCATTGATTGCCAAATGCAACAGATTGAGACGTTTAACCACTTTCTTTCAAACTTTTGCTGTTCGGAGATTTAGACAACATCCTCATTTAGGGCAATGCAGCATATAGAGCCATATATGCAACAAAATTAAAAACTGAAGATGACATTAAAATAGCACATTTCCTAAATTTCACTTCTGTCCTAAAACACAGCCATGCCATCAAACATCCTCTATGTTTTCTAATAATGCTAACCCTAACCCTAGCTAAGGGTTTGGGCAGTTAGGGTTAGGGGTCAGATTTTCTTCAATGCAACCTAACACTCATTAAAGCAGAAAATAGAACTCAGGGCATCAAAATATTAGTCTGAAAAGACTTAGCAGCCTTGCCACAACAAACAAAATGTCTCTACTGTAGTACAGTTTCATTTTTTGACAAGTATTCTGTTATTGGAAATTTTGTGTCAAATCGTACTCTCCACGAGCATGGTATCAGCCTTCAACAGCCTAGGAGTCTGGAAAACCCAAAATATTTCAGCTACAACTGTAAAAATGGCAGTGCATTGATTGCCAAGTGCAACAGATTGAGACGTTTAACCACTTTCTTTCAAACTTTTGCTGTTCGGGGATTTAGAAAACATCCTCATTTAGGGCAATGCAGCATATAGAGCCATATATGCAACAAAATAAAAAAGTGAAGATGACATTAAAATAGCACATTTCCTAAATTTCACTTCTGTCCTAAAACACAGCCATGCCATCAAACATCCTCTATGTTTTCTAATAATGCTAACCCTAACCCTAGCTAAGGGTTTGGGCAGTTAGGATTAGGGGTCAGATTTTCTTCAATGCAACCTAACACTCCTTTAAGCAGAAAATAGTACTCAGGGCATCAAAATATTAGTCTGATAGACTTAGCAGCCTTGCCACAACAAACAAAATGTCTCTACTGAAGTACAGTTTCATTTTTTGACAAGTATTCTGTTATTGGAAATTGTGTCGAATCGTACTCTCCACGAGCATGGTATCAGCCTTCAACAGCCTAGGAGTCTGGAAAACCCAAAATATTTCAGCTACAACTGTAAAAATGGCAGTGCATTGATTGCCAAATGCAACGGATTGAGACGTTTAACCACTTTCTTTCAAACTTTTGCTGTTCGGAGATTTAGACAACATCCTCATTTAGGGCAATGCAGCATATAGAGCCATATATGCAACAAAATTAAAAAGTGAAGATGACATTAAAATAGCACATTTCCTAAATTTCACTTCTGTCCTAAAACACAGCCATGCCATCAAACATCCTCTATGTTTTCTAATAATGCTAACCCTAACCCTAGCTAAGGGTTTGG
Organism: Atractosteus spatula; assembly: GCF_055471065.1. NCBI lineage: Eukaryota > Metazoa > Chordata > Actinopteri > Semionotiformes > Lepisosteidae > Atractosteus > Atractosteus spatula. Next base: position 8,188,875 of record NC_142720.1, on the reverse strand, counting down.
GCAGTTAGGGTTAGGGGTCAGATTTTCTTCAATGCAACCTAACACTCATTTAAGCAGAAAATAGAACTCAGGGCATCAAAATATTAGTCTCAAAAGACTTAGCAGCCTTGCCACAACAAACAAAATGTCTCTACTGTAGTACAGTTTCATTTTTTGACAAGTATTCTGTTATTGGAAATTTTGAGTCGAATCGTACTCTCCACGAGCATGGTATCAGCCTTCAACAGCCTAGGAGTCTGGAAAACCCAAAATATTTCAGCTACAACTGTAAAAATGGCAGTGCATTGATTGCCAAATGCAACAGATTGAGACGTTTAACCACTTTCTTTCAAACTTTTGCTGTTCGGGGATTTAGACAACATCCTCATTTAGGGCAATGCAGCATATAGAGCCATATATGCAACAAAATTAAAAAGTGAAGAGAACATTAAAATATCACATTTCCCAAATTTCACTTCTGTCCTAAAACACAGCCATGCCATCAAACATCCTCTATGTTTTCTAATAATGCTAACCCTAACCCTAGCTAAGGGTTTGGGCAGTTAGGGTTAGGGGTCAGATTTTCTTCAATGCAACCTAACACTCATTTAAGCAGAAAATAGAACTCAGGGCATCAAAATATTAGTCTGAAAAGACTTAGCAGCCTTGCCACAACAAACAAAATGTCTCTACTGTAGTACAGTTTCATTTTTTGACAAGTATTCTGTTATTGGAAATTTTGAGTCGAATCGTACTCTCCACGAGCATGGTATCAGCCTTCAACAGCCTAGGAGTCTGGAAAACCCAAAATATTTCAGCTACAACTGTAAAAATGGCAGTGCATTGATTGCCAAGTGCAACAGATTGAGACGTTTAACCACTTTCTTTCAAACTTTTGCTGTTCGGGGATTTAGACAACATCCTCATTTAGGGCAATGCAGCATATAGAGCCATATATGCAACAAAATTAAAAAGTGAAGAGAACATTAAAATATCACATTTCCTAAATTTCACTTCTGTCCTAAAACACAGCCATGCCATCAAACATCCTCTATGTTATCTAATAATGCTAACCCTAACCCTAGCTAAGGGTTTGGGCAGTTAGGGTTAGGGGTCAGATTTTCTTCAATGCAACCTAACACTCATTAAAGCAGAAAATAGAACTCAGGGCATCAAAATATTAGTCTGAAAAGACTTAGCAGCCTTGCCACAACAAACAAAATGTCTCTACTGTAGTACAGTTTCATTTTTTGACAAGTATTCTGTTATTGGAAATTTTGTGTCGAATCGTACTCTCCACGAGCATGGTATCAGCCTTCAACAGATTAGGAGTCTGGAAAACCCAAAATATTTCAGCTACAACTTTAAAAATGGCAGTGCATTGAATGCCAAATGCAACAGATTGAGACGTTTAACCACTTTCTTTCAAAGATTTGCTGTTCGGGGATTTAGACAACATCCTCATTTAGGGCAATGCAGCATATAGAGCCACATATGCAACAAAATTAAAAAGTGAAGAGAACATTAAAATATCACATTTCCTAAATTTCACTTCTGTCCTAAAACACAGCCATGCCATCAAACATCCTCTATGTTTTCTAATAATGCTAACCCTAACCCTAGCTAAGGGTTTGGGCAGTTAGGGTTAGGGGTCAGATTTTCTTCAATGCAACCTAACACTCATTTAAGCAGAAAATAGAACTCAGGGCATCAAAATATTAGTCTGATAGACTTAGCAGCCTTGCCACAACAAACAAAATGTCTCTACTGTAGTACAGTTTCATTTTTTGACAAGTATTCTGTTATTGGAAATTTTGAGTCGAATCGTACTCTCCACGAGCATGGTATCAGCCTTCAACAGCCTAGGAGTCTGGAAAACCCAAAATATTTCAGCTACAACTGTAAAAATGGCAGTGCATTGATTGCCAAATGCAACAGATTGAGACGTTTAACCACTTTCTTTCAAACTTTTGCTGTTCGGAGATTTAGACAACATCCTCATTTAGGGCAATGCAGCATATAGAGCCATATATGCAACAAAATTAAAAACTGAAGATGACATTAAAATAGCACATTTCCTAAATTTCACTTCTGTCCTAAAACACAGCCATGCCATCAAACATCCTCTATGTTTTCTAATAATGCTAACCCTAACCCTAGCTAAGGGTTTGGGCAGTTAGGGTTAGGGGTCAGATTTTCTTCAATGCAACCTAACACTCATTAAAGCAGAAAATAGAACTCAGGGCATCAAAATATTAGTCTGAAAAGACTTAGCAGCCTTGCCACAACAAACAAAATGTCTCTACTGTAGTACAGTTTCATTTTTTGACAAGTATTCTGTTATTGGAAATTTTGTGTCGAATCGTACTCTCCACGAGCATGGTATCAGCCTTCAACAGCCTAGGAGTCTGGAAAACCCAAAATATTTCAGCTACAACTGTAAAAATGGCAGTGCATTGATTGCCAAGTGCAACAGATTGAGACGTTTAACCACTTTCTTTCAAACTTTTGCTGTTCGGGGATTTAGACAACATCCTCATTTAGGGCAATGCAGCATATAGAGCCATATATGCAACAAAATTAAAAAGTGAAGAGAACATTAAAATATCACATTTCCCAAATTTCACTTCTGTCCTAAAACACAGCCATGCCATCAAACATCCTCTATGTTTTCTAATAATGCTAACCCTAACCCTAGCTAAGGGTTTGGGCAGTTAGGGTTAGGGGTCAGATTTTCTTCAATGCAACCTAACACTCATTTAAGCAGAAAATAGAACTCAGGGCATCAAAATATTAGTCTGAAAAGACTTAGCAGCCTTGCCACAACAAACAAAATGTCTCTACTGTAGTACAGTTTCATTTTTTGACAAGTATTCTGTTATTGGAAATTTTGAGTCGAATCGTACTCTCCACGAGCATGGTATCAGCCTTCAACAGCCTAGGAGTCTGGAAAACCCAAAATATTTCAGCTACAACTGTAAAAATGGCAGTGCATTGATTGCCAAGTGCAACAGATTGAGACGTTTAACCACTTTCTTTCAAACTTTTGCTGTTCGGGGATTTAGACAACATCCTCATTTAGGGCAATGCAGCATATAGAGCCATATATGCAACAAAATAAAAAAGTGAAGATGACATTAAAATATCACATTTCCTAAATTTCACTTCTGTCCTAAAACACAGCCATGCCATCAAACATCCTCTATGTTTTCTAATAATGCTAACCCTAACCCTAGCTAAGGGTTTGGGCAGTTAGGATTAGGGGTCAGATTTTCCTCAATGCAACCTAACACTCCTTTAAGCAGAAAATAGAACTCAGGGCATCAAAATATTAGTCTGATAGACTTAGCAGCCTTGCCACAACAAACAAAATGTCTCTACTGAAGTACAGTTTCATTTTTTGACAAGTATTCTGTTATTGGAAATTGTGTCGAATCGTACTCTCCACGAGCATGGTATCAGCCTTCAACAGCCTAGGAGTCTGGAAAACCCAAAATATTTCAGCTACAACTGTAAAAATGGCAGTGCATTGATTGCCAAATGCAACAGATTGAGACGTTTAACCACTTTCTTTCAAACTTTTGCTGTTCGGGGATTTAGACAACATCCTCATTTAGGGCAATGCAGCATATAGAGCCATATATGCAACAAAATTAAAAAGTGAAGAGAACATTAAAATAGCACATTTCCTAAATTTCACTTCTGTCCTAAAACACAGCCTTGCCATCAAACATCCTCTATGTTATCTAATAATGCTAACCCTAACCCTAGCTAAGGGTTTGGGCAGTTAGGGTTAGGGGTCAGATTTTCTTCAATGAAACCTAACACTCATTTAAGCAGAAAATAGAACTCAGGGCATCAAAATATTAGTCTGAAAAGACTTAGCAGCCTTGCCACAACAAACAAAATGTCTCTACTGTAGTACAGTTTCATTTTTTGACAAGTATTCTGTTATTGGAAATTTTGAGTCGAATCGTACTCTCCACGAGCATGGTATCAGCCTTCAACAGCCTAGGAGTCTGGAAAACCCAAAATATTTCAGCTACAACTGTAAAAATGGCAGTGCATTGATTGCCAAATGCAACAGATTGAGACGTTTAACCACTTTCTTTCAAACTTTTGCTTATCGGGAGTTTAGACAACATCCTCATTTAGGGCAATGCAGCATATAGAGCCATATATGCAACAAAATTAAAAAGTGAAGATGACATTAAAATAGCACATTTCCTAAATTTCACTTCTGTCCTAAAACACAGCCATGCCATCAAACATCCTCTATGTTTTCTAATAATGCTAACCCTAACCCTAGCTAAGGGTTTGGGCAGTTAGGGTTAGGGGTCAGATTTTCTTCAATGCAACCTAACACTCCTTTAAGCAGAAAATAGAACTCAGGGCATCAAAATATTAGTCTGATAGACTTAGCAGCCTTGCCACAACAAACAAAATGTCTCTACTGTAGTACAGTTTCATTTTTTGACAAGTATTCTGTTATTGGAAATTGTGTCGAATCGTACTCTCCACGAGCATGGTATCAGCCTTCAACAGATTAGGAGTCTGGAAAACCCAAAATATTTCAGCTACAACTTTAAAAATGGCAGTGCATTGATTGCCAAATGCAACAAATTGAGACGTTTAACCACTTTCTTTCAAAGATTTGCTGTTCGGGGATTTAGACAACATCCTCATTTAGGGCAATGCAGCATATAGAGCCACATATGCAACAAAATTAAAAAGTGAAGAGAACATTAAAATATCACATTTCCTAAATTTCACTTCTGTCCTAAAACACAGCCATGCCATCAAACATCCTCTATGTTTTCTAATAATGCTAACCCTAACCCTAGCTAAGGGTTTGGGCAGTTAGGGTTAGGGGTCAGATTTTCTTCAATGCAACCTAACACTCATTTAAGCAGAAAATAGAACTCAGGGCATCAAAATATGAGTCTGAAAAGTCTTAGCAGCCTTGCCACAACAAACAAAATGTCTCTACTGTAGTACAGTTTCATTTTTTGACAAGTATTCTGTTATTGGAAATTTTGAGTCGAATCGTACTCTCCACGAGCATGGTATAAGCCTTCAACAGCCTAGGAGTCTGGAAAACCCAAAATATTTCAGCTACAACTGTAAAAATGGCAGTGCATTGATTGCCAAATGCAACAGATTGAGACGTTTAACCACTTTCTTTCAAACTTTTGCTGTTCGGAGATTTAGACAACATCCTCATTTAGGGCAATGCAGCATATAGAGCCATATATGCAACAAAATTAAAAAGTGAAGATGACATTAAAATAGCACATTTCCTAAATTTCACTTCTGTCCTAAAACACAGCCATGCCATCAAACATCCTCTATGTTTTCTAATAATGCTAACCCTAACCCTAGCTAAGGGTTTGGGCAGTTAGGGTTAGGGGTCAGATTTTCTTCAATGCAACCTAACACTCATTTAAGCAGAAAATAGAACTCAGGGCATCAAAATATTAGTCTGAAAAGACTTAGCAGCCTTGCCAGAACAAACAAAATGTCTCTACTGTAGTACAGTTTCATTTTTTGACAAGTATTCTGTTGTTGGAAATTTTGAGTCGAATCAGACTCTCCACGAGCATGGTATCAGCCTTCAACAGCCTAGGAGTCTGGAAAACCCAAAATATTTCAGCTACAACTGTAAAAATGGCAGTGCATTGATTGCCAAATGCAACAGATTGAGACGTTAAACCACTTTCTTTCAAACTTTTGCTGTTCGGGGATTTAGACAACATCCTCATTTAGGGCAATGCAGCATATAGAGCCATATAGGCAACAAAATTAAAAAGTGAAGACAACATTAAAATATCACATTTCCTAAATTTCACTTCTGTCCTAAAACACAGCCATGCCATCAAACATCCTCTATGTTATCTAATAATGCTAACCCTAACCCTAGCTAAGGGTTTGGGCAGTTAGGGTTAGGGGTCAGATTTTCTTCAATGCAACCTAACACTCCTTTAAGCAGAAAATAGAACTCAGGGCATCAAAATATTAGTCTGATAGACTTAGCAGCCTTGCCACAACAAACAAAATGTCTCTACTGTAGTACAGTTTCATTTTTTGACAAGTATTCTGTTATTGGAAATTGTGTCGAATCGTACTCTCCACGAGCATCGTATCAGCCTTCAACAGATTAGGAGTTTGGAAAACCCAAAACATTTCAGCTACAACTGCAAAAATGGCAGTGCATTGATTGCCAAATGCAACAGATTGAGACGTTTAACCACTTTCTTTCAAACTTTTGCTGTTCGGGGATTTAGACAACATCCTCATTTAGGGCAATGCAGCATATAGAGCCATATATGCAACAAAATTAAAAAGTGAAGAGAACATTAAAATAGCACATTTCCTAAATTTCACTTCTGTCCTAAAACACAGCCTTGCCATCAAACATCCTCTATGTTATCTAATAATGCTAACCCTAACCCTAGCTAAGGGTTTGGGCAGTTAGGGTTAGGGGTCAGATTTTCTTCAATGCAACCTAACACTCACTTAAGAAGAAAATAGAACTCAGGGCATCAAAATATTAGTCTGAAAAGACTTAGCAGCCTTGCCACAACAAACAAAATGTCTCTACTGTAGTACAGTTTCATTTTTTGACAAGTATTCTGTTATTGGAAATTTTGAGTCGAATCGTACTCTCCACGAGCATGGTATCAGCCTTCAACAGCCTAGGAGTCTGGAAAACCCAAAATATTTCAGCTACAACTGTAAAAATGGCAGTGCATTGATTGCCAAATGCAACAGATTGAGACGTTTAACCACTTTCTTTCAAACTTTTGCTTATCGGGAGTTTAGACAACATCCTCATTTAGGGCAATGCAGCATATAGAGCCATATATGCAACAAAATTAAAAAGTGAAGATGACATTAAAATAGCACATTTCCTAAATTTCACTTCTGTCCTAAAACACAGCCATGCCATCAAACATCCTCTATGTTTTCTAATAATGCTAACCCTAACCCTAGCTAAGGGTTTGGGCAGTTAGGGTTAGGGGTCAGATTTTCTTCAATGCAACCTAACACTCCTTTAAGCAGAAAATAGAACTCAGGGCATCAAAATATTAGTCTGATAGACTTAGCAGCCTTGCCACAACAAACAAAATGTCTCTACTGTAGTACAGTTTCATTTTTTGACAAGTATTCTGTTATTGGAAATTGTGTCGAATCGTACTCTCCACGAGCATGGTATCAGCCTTCAACAGATTAGAACTCTGGAAAACCCAAAATATTTCAGCTACAACTGTAAAAATGGCAGTGCATTGATTGCCAAATGCAACAGATTGAGACGTTTAACCACTTTCTTTCAAACTTTTGCTGTTCGGGGATTTAGACAACATCCTCATTTAGGGCAATGCAGCATATAGAGCCATATATGCAACAAAATTAAAAAGTGAAGAGAAAATTAAAATATCACATTTCCTAAATTTCACTTCTGTCCTAAAACACAGCCATGCCATCAAACATCCTCTATGTTTTCTAATAATGCTAACCCTAACCCTACCTAAGGGTTTGGGCAGTTAGGGTTAGGGGTCAGATTTTCTTCAATGCAACCTAACACTCATTTAAGCAGAAAATAGAACTCAGGGCATCAAAATATTAGTTTGAAAAGACTTAGCAGCCTTGCCACAACAAACAAAATGTCTCTACTGTAGTACAGTTTCATTTTTTGACAAGTATTCTGTTATTGGAAATTTTGTGTCGAATCGTACTCTCCACGAGCATGGTATCAGCCTTCAACAGATTAGGAGTCTGGAAAACCCAAAATATTTCAGCTACAACTTTAAAAATGGCAGTGCATTGAATGCCAAATGCAACAAATTGAGACGTTTAACCACTTTCTTTCAAAGATTTGCTGTTCGGGGATTTAGACAACATCCTCATTTAGGGCAATGCAGCATATAGAGCCACATATGCAACAAAATTAAAAAGTGAAGAGAACATTAAAATATCACATTTCCTAAATTTCACTTCTGTCCTAAAACACAGCCATGCCATCAAACATCCTCTATGTTTTCTAATAATGCTAACCCTAACCCTAGCTAAGGGTTTGGGCAGTTAGGGTTAGGGGTCAGATTTTCTTCAATGCAACCTAACACTCATTTAAGCAGAAAATAGAACTCAGGGCATCAAAATATGAGTCTGAAAAGTCTTAGCAGCCTTGCCACAACAAACAAAATGTCTCTACTGTAGTACAGTTTCATTTTTTGACAAGTATTCTGTTATTGGAAATTTTGAGTCGAATCGTACTCTCCACGAGCATGGTATCAGCCTTCAACAGCCTAGGAGTCTGGAAAACCCAAAATATTTCAGCTACAACTGTAAAAATGGCAGTGCATTGATTGCCAAATGCAACAGATTGAGACGTTTAACCACTTTCTTTCAAACTTTTGCTGTTCGGAGATTTAGACAACATCCTCATTTAGGGCAATGCAGCATATAGAGCCATATATGCAACAAAATTAAAAAGTGAAGATGACATTAAAATAGCACATTTCCTAAATTTCACTTCTGTCCTAAAACACAGCCATGCCATCAAACATCCTCTATGTTTTCTAATAATGCTAACCCTAACCCTAGCTAAGGGTTTGGGCAGTTAGGGTTAGGGGTCAGATTTTCTTCAATGCAACCTAACACTCATTTAAGCAGAAAATAGAACTCAGGGCATCAAAATATTAGTCTGAAAAGACTTAGCAGCCTTGCCAGAACAAACAAAATGTCTCTACTGTAGTACAGTTTCATTTTTTGACAAGTATTCTGTTGTTGGAAATTTTGAGTCGAATCAGACTCTCCACGAGCATGGTATCAGCCTTCAACAGCCTAGGAGTCTGGAAAACCCAAAATATTTCAGCTACAACTGTAAAAATGGCAGTGCATTGATTGCCAAATGCAACAGATTGAGACGTTAAACCACTTTCTTTCAAACTTTTGCTGTTCGGGGATTTAGACAACATCCTCATTTAGGGCAATGCAGCATATAGAGCCATATAGGCAACAAAATTAAAAAGTGAAGACAACATTAAAATATCACATTTCCTAAATTTCACTTCTGTCCTAAAACACAGCCATGCCATCAAACATCCTCTATGTTATCTAATAATGCTAACCCTAACCCTAGCTAAGGGTTTGGGCAGTTAGGGTTAGGGGTCAGATTTTCTTCAATGCAACCTAACACTCCTTTAAGCAGAAAATAGAACTCAGGGCATCAAAATATTAGTCTGATAGACTTAGCAGCCTTGCCACAACAAACAAAATGTCTCTACTGTAGTACAGTTTCATTTTTTGACAAGTATTCTGTTATTGGAAATTGTGTCGAATCGTACTCTCCACGAGCATCGTATCAGCCTTCAACAGATTAGGAGTTTGGAAAACACAAAACATTTCAGCTACAACTGCAAAAATGGCAGTGCATTGATTGCCAAATGCAACAGATTGAGACGTTTAACCACTTTCTTTCAAACTTTTGCTGTTCGGGGATTTAGACAACATCCTCATTTAGGGCAATGCAGCATATAGAGCCATATATGCAACAAAATTAAAAAGTGAAGAGAACATTAAAATATCACATTTCCTAAATTTCACTTCTGTCCTAAAACACAGCCATACCATCAAACATCCTCTATGTTTTCTAATAATGCTAACCCTAACCCTAGCTAAGGGTTTGGGCAGTTAGGGTTAGGGGTCAGATTTTCTTCAATGCAACCTAACACTCATTTAAGCAGAAAATAGAACTCAGGGCATCAAAATATTAGTCTGAAAAGACTTAGCAGCCTTGCCACAACAAACAAAATGTCTCTACTGTAGTACAGTTTCATTTTTTGACAAGTATTCTGTTATTGGAAATTTTGTGTCGAATCGTACTCTCCACGAGCATGGTATCAGCCTTCAACAGATTAGGAGTCTGGAAAACCCAAAACATTTCAGCTAGAACTGTAAAAATGGCAGTGCATTGATTGCCAAATGCAACAGATTGAGACGTTTAACCACTTTCTTTCAAACTTTTGCTGTTCGGGGATTTAGACAACATCCTCATTTAGGGCAATGCAGCATATAGAGCCATATATGCAACAAAATTAAAAAGTGAAGATGACATTAAAATAGCACATTTCCTAAATTTCACTTCTGTCCTAAAACACAGCCATGCCATCAAACATCCTCTATGTTTTCTAATAATGCTAACCCTAACCCTAGCTAAGGGTTTGGGCAGTTAGGGTTAGGGGTCAGATTTTCTTCAATGCAACCTAACACTCATTTAAGCAGAAAATAGAACTCAGGGCATCAAAATATTAGTCTGAAAAGACTTAGCAGCCTTGCCACAACAAACAAAATGTCTCTACTGTAGTACAGTTTCATTTTTTGACAAGTATTCTGTTATTGGAAATTTTGTGTCGAATCGTACTCTCCACGAGCATGGTATCAGCCTTCAACAGCCTAGAAGTCTGGAAAACCCAAAATATTTCAGCTACAACTTTAAAAATGGCAGTGCATTGAATGCCAAATGCAACAGATTGAGACGTTTAACCACTTTCTTTCAAACATTTGCTGTTCGGGGATTTAGACAACATCCTCATTTAGGGCAATGCAGCATATAGAGCCATATATGCAACAAAATTAAAAAGTGAAGAGAACATTAAAATATCACATTTCCTAAATTTCACTTCTGTCCTAAAACACAGCCATGCCATCAAACATCCTCTATGTTTTCTAATAATGCTAACCCTAACCCTAGCTAAGGGTTTGGGCAGTTAGGGTTAGGGGTCAGATTTTCTTCAATGCAACCTAACACTCATTTAAGCAGAAAATAGAACTCAGGGCATCAAAATATAAGTCTGAAAAGACTTAGCAGCCTTGCAACAACAAACAAAATGTCTCTACTGTAGTACAGTTTCATTTTTTGACAAGTATTCTGTTATTGGAAATTTTGTGTCGAATCGTACTCTCCACGAGCATGGTATCAGCCTTCAACAGATTAGGAGTCTGGAAAACCCAAAACATTTCAGCTAGAACTGTAAAAATGGCAGTGCATTGATTGCCAAATGCAACAGATTGCGACGTTTAACCACTTTCTTTCAAACTTTTGCTGTTCCGGGATTTAGACAACATCCTCATTTAGGGCAATGCAGCATATAGAGCCACATATGCAACAAAATTAAAAAGTGAAGAGAACATTAAAATATCACATTTCTTAAATTTCACTTCTGTCCTAAAACACAGCCATGCCATCAAATATCCTCTATGTTATCTAATAATGCTAACCTTAACCCTAGCTAAGGGTTTGGGCAGTTAGGGTTAGGGGTCAGATTTTCTTCAATGCAACCTAACACTCATTTAAGCAGAAAATAGAACTCAGGGCATCAAAATATGAGTCTGAAAAGACTTAGCAGCCTTGCCACAACAAACAAAATGTCTCTACTGTAGTACAGTTTCAATTTTTGACAAGTATTCTGTTATTGGAAATTTTGAGTCGAATCGTACTCTCCACGAGCATGGTATCAGCCTTCAACAGCCTAGGAGTCTGGAAAACCCAAAATATTTCAGCTACAACTGTAAAAATGGCAGTGCATTGATTGCCAAATGCAACAGATTGAGACGTTTAACCACTTTCTTTCAAACTTTTGCTGTTCGGGGATTTAGACAACATCCTCATTTAGGGCAATGCAGCATATAGAGCCATATGTGCAACAAAATTAAAAAGTGAAGATGACATTAAAATAGCACATTTCCTAAATTTCACTTCTGTCCTAAAACACAGCCATGCCATCAAACATCCTCTATGTTTTCTAATAATGCTAACCCTAACCCTACCTAAGGGTTTGGGCAGTTAGGGTTAGGGGACAGATTTTCTTCAATGCAACCTAACACTTATTTAAGCAGAAAATAGAACTCAGGGCATCAAAATATTAGTTTGAAAAGACTTAGCAGCCTTGCCACAACAAACAAAATGTCTCTACTGTAGTACAGTTTCATTTTTTGACAAGTATTCTGTTATTGGAAATTTTGTGTCGAATCGTACTCTCCACGAGCATGGTATCAGCCTTCAACAGATTAGGAGTCTGGAAAACCCAAAATATTTCAGCTACAACTTTAAAAATGGCAGTGCATTGAATGCCAAATGCAACAGATTGAGACGTTTAACCACTTTCTTTCAAAGATTTGCTGTTCGGGGATTTAGACAACATCCTCATTTAGGGCAATGCAGCATATAGAGCCACATATGCAACAAAATTAAAAAGTGAAGAGAACATTAAAATATCACATTTCCTAAATTTCACTTCTGTCCTAAAACACAGCCATGCCATCAAACATCCTCTATGTTTTCTAATAATGCTAACCCTAACCCTAGCTAAGGGTTTGGGCAGTTAGGGTTAGGGGTCAGATTTTCTTCAATGCAACCTAACACTCATTTAAGCAGAAAATAGAACTCAGGGCATCAAAATATTAGTCTGATAGACTTAGCAGCCTTGCCACAACAAACAAAATGTCTCTACTGTAGTACAGTTTCATTTTTTGACAAGTATTCTGTTATTGGAAATTTTGTGTCGAATCGTACTCTCCACGAGCATGGTATCAGCCTTCAACAGATTAGGAGTCTGGAAAACCCAAAACATTTCAGCTAGAACTGTAAAAATGGCAGTGCATTGATTGCCAAATGCAACAGATTGAGACGTTTAACCACTTTCTTTCAAACTTTTGCTGTTCGGGGATTTAGACAACATCCTCATTTAGGGCAATGCAGCATATAGAGCCATATATGCAACAAAATTAAAAAGTGAAGATGACATTAAAATAGCACATTTCCTAAATTTCACTTCTGTCCTAAAACACAGCCATGCCATCAAACATCCTCTATGTTTTCTAATAATGCTAACCCTAACCCTAGCTAAGGGTTTGGGCAGTTAGGGTTAGGGGTCAGATTTTCTTCAATGCAACCTAACACTCATTTAAGCAGAAAATAGAACTCAGGGCATCAAAATATTAGTCTGAAAAGACTTAGCAGCCTTGCCACAACAAACAAAATGTCTCTACTGTAGTACAGTTTCATTTTTTGACAAGTATTCTGTTATTGGAAATTTTGTGTCGAATCGTACTCTCCACGAGCATGGTATCAGCCTTCAACAGCCTAGGAGTCTGGAAAACCCAAAATATTTCAGCTACAACTTTAAAAATGGCAGTGCATTGAATGCCAAATGCAACAGATTGAGACGTTTAACCACTTTCTTTCAAACATTTGCTGTTCGGGGATTTAGACAACATCCTCATTTAGGGCAATGCAGCATATAGAGCCATATATGCAACAAAATTAAAAAGTGAAGAGAACATTAAAATATCACATTTCCTAAATTTCACTTCTGTCCTAAAACACAGCCATACCATCAAACATCCTCTATGTTTTCTAATAATGCTAACCCTAACCCTAGCTAAGGGTTTGGGCAGTTAGGGTTAGGGGTCAGATTTTCTTCAATGCAACCTAACACTCATTTAAGCAGAAAATAGAACTCAGGGCATCAAAATATTAGTCTGAAAAGACTTAGCAGCCTTGCCACAACAAACAAAATGTCTCTACTGTAGTACAGTTTCATTTTTTGACAAGTATTCTGTTATTGGAAATTTTGTGTCGAATCGTACTCTCCACGAGCATGGTATCAGCCTTCAACAGATTAGGAGTCTGGAAAACCCAAAACATTTCAGCTAGAACTGTAAAAATGGCAGTGCATTGATTGCCAAATGCAACAGATTGAGACGTTTAACCACTTTCTTTCAAACTTTTGCTGTTCGGGGATTTAGACAACATCCTCATTTAGGGCAATGCAGCATATAGAGCCATATATGCAACAAAATTAAAAAGTGAAGATGACATTAAAATAGCACATTTCCTAAATTTCACTTCTGTCCTAAAACACAGCCATGCCATCAAACATCCTCTATGTTTTCTAATAATGCTAACCCTAACCCTAGCTAAGGGTTTGGGCAGTTAGGGTTAGGGGTCAGATTTTCTTCAATGCAACCTAACACTCATTTAAGCAGAAAATAGAACTCAGGGCATCAAAATATTAGTCTGAAAAGACTTAGCAGCCTTGCCACAACAAACAAAATGTCTCTACTGTAGTACAGTTTCATTTTTTGACAAGTATTCTGTTATTGGAAATTTTGTGTCGAATCGTACTCTCCACGAGCATGGTATCAGCCTTCAACAGCCTAGAAGTCTGGAAAACCCAAAATATTTCAGCTACAACTTTAAAAATGGCAGTGCATTGAATGCCAAATGCAACAGATTGAGACGTTTAACCACTTTCTTTCAAACATTTGCTGTTCGGGGATTTAGACAACATCCTCATTTAGGGCAATGCAGCATATAGAGCCATATATGCAACAAAATTAAAAAGTGAAGAGAACATTAAAATATCACATTTCCTAAATTTCACTTCTGTCCTAAAACACAGCCATGCCATCAAACATCCTCTATGTTTTCTAATAATGCTAACCCTAACCCTAGCTAAGGGTTTGGGCAGTTAGGGTTAGGGGTCAGATTTTCTTCAATGCAACCTAACACTCATTTAAGCAGAAAATAGAACTCAGGGCATCAAAATATTAGTCTGAAAAGACTTAGCAGCCTTGCCACAACAAACAAAATGTCTCTACTGTAGTACAGTTTCATTTTTTGACAAGTATTCTGTTATTGGAAATTTTGTGTCGAATCGTACTCTCCACGAGCATGGTATCAGCCTTCAACAGATTAGGAGTCTGGAAAACCCAAAACATTTCAGCTAGAACTGTAAAAATGGCAGTGCATTGATTGCCAAATGCAACAGATTGCGATGTTTAACCACTTTCTTTCAAACTTTTGCTGTTCCGGGATTTAGACAACATCCTCATTTAGGGCAATGCAGCATATAGAGCCACATATGCAACAAAATTAAAAAGTGAAGAGAACATTAAAATATCACATTTCTTAAATTTCACTTCTGTCCTAAAACACAGCCATGCCATCAAATATCCTCTATGTTATCTAATAATGCTAACCTTAACCCTAGCTAAGGGTTTGGGCAGTTAGGGTTAGGGGTCAGATTTTCTTCAATGCAACCTAACACTCATTTAAGCAGAAAATAGAACTCAGGGCATCAAAATATGAGTCTGAAAAGACTTAGCAGCCTTGCCACAACAAACAAAATGTCTCTACTGTAGTACAGTTTCAATTTTTGACAAGTATTCTGTTATTGGAAATTTTGAGTCGAATCGTACTCTCCACGAGCATGGTATCAGCCTTCAACAGCCTAGGAGTCTGGAAAACCCAAAATATTTCAGCTACAACTGTAAAAATGGCAGTGCATTGATTGCCAAATGCAACAGATTGAGACGTTTAACCACTTTCTTTCAAACTTTTGCTGTTCGGGGATTTAGACAACATCCTCATTTAGGGCAATGCAGCATATAGAGCCATATGTGCAACAAAATTAAAAAGTGAAGATGACATTAAAATAGCACATTTCCTAAATTTCACTTCTGTCCTAAAACACAGCCATGCCATCAAACATCCTCTATGTTTTCTAATAATGCTAACCCTAACCCTACCTAAGGGTTTGGGCAGTTAGGGTTAGGGGACAGATTTTCTTCAATGCAACCTAACACTTATTTAAGCAGAAAATAGAACTCAGGGCATCAAAATATTAGTTTGAAAAGACTTAGCAGCCTTGCCACAACAAACAAAATGTCTCTACTGTAGTACAGTTTCATTTTTTGACAAGTATTCTGTTATTGGAAATTTTGTGTCGAATCGTACTCTCCACGAGCATGGTATCAGCCTTCAACAGATTAGGAGTCTGGAAAACCCAAAATATTTCAGCTACAACTTTAAAAATGGCAGTGCATTGAATGCCAAATGCAACAGATTGAGACGTTTAACCACTTTCTTTCAAAGATTTGCTGTTCGGGGATTTAGACAACATCCTCATTTAGGGCAATGCAGCATATAGAGCCACATATGCAACAAAATTAAAAAGTGAAGAGAACATTAAAATATCACATTTCCTAAATTTCACTTCTGTCCTAAAACACAGCCATGCCATCAAACATCCTCTATGTTTTCTAATAATGCTAACCCTAACCCTAGCTAAGGGTTTGGGCAGTTAGGGTTAGGGGTCAGATTTTCTTCAATGCAACCTAACACTCCTTTAAGCAGAAAATAGAACTCAGGGCATCAAAATATTAGTCTGATAGACTTAGCAGCCTTGCCACAACAAACAAAATGTCTCTACTGTAGTACAGTTTCAATTTTTGACAAGTATTCTGTTATTGGAAATTGTGTCGAATCGTACTCTCCACGAGCATCGTATCAGCCTTCAACAGATTAGGAGTTTGGAAAACCCAAAACATTTCAGCTACAACTGCAAAAATGGCAGTGCATTGATTGCCAAATGCAACAGATTGAGACGTTTAACCACTTTCTTTCAAACTTTTGCTGTTCGGGGATTTAGACAACATCCTCATTTAGGGCAATGCAGCATATAGAGCCATATATGCAACAAAATTAAAAAGTGAAGAGAACATTAAAATATCACATTTCCTAAATTTCACTTCTGTCCTAAAACACAGCCATACCATCAAACATCCTCTATGTTTTCTAATAATGCTAACCCTAACCCTAGCTAAGGGTTTGGGCAGTTAGGGTTAGGGGTCAGATTTTCTTCAATGCAACCTAACACTCATTTAAGCAGAAAATAGAACTCAGGGCATCAAAATATTAGTCTGAAAAGACTTAGCAGCCTTGCCACAACAAACAAAATGTCTCTACTGTAGTACAGTTTCATTTTTTGACAAGTATTCTGTTATTGGAAATTTTGTGTCGAATCGTACTCTCCACGAGCATGGTATCAGCCTTCAACAGATTAGGAGTCTGGAAAACCCAAAACATTTCAGCTAGAACTGTAAAAATGGCAGTGCATTGATTGCCAAATGCAACAGATTGAGACGTTTAACCACTTTCTTTCAAACTTTTGCTGTTCGGGGATTTAGACAACATCCTCATTTAGGGCAATGCAGCATATAGAGCCATATATGCAACAAAATTAAAAAGTGAAGATGACATTAAAATAGCACATTTCCTAAATTTCACTTCTGTCCTAAAACACAGCCATGCCATCAAACATCCTCTATGTTTTCTAATAATGCTAACCCTAACCCTAGCTAAGGGTTTGGGCAGTTAGGGTTAGGGGTCAGATTTTCTTCAATGCAACCTAACACTCATTTAAGCAGAAAATAGAACTCAGGGCATCAAAATATTAGTCTGAAAAGACTTAGCAGCCTTGCCACAACAAACAAAATGTCTCTACTGTAGTACAGTTTCATTTTTTGACAAGTATTCTGTTATTGGAAATTTTGTGTCGAATCGTACTCTCCACGAGCATGGTATCAGCCTTCAACAGCCTAGGAGTCTGGAAAACCCAAAATATTTCAGCTACAACTTTAAAAATGGCAGTGCATTGAATGCCAAATGCAACAGATTGAGACGTTTAACCACTTTCTTTCAAACATTTGCTGTTCGGGGATTTAGACAACATCCTCATTTAGGGCAATGCAGCATATAGAGCCATATATGCAACAAAATTAAAAAGTGAAGAGAACATTAAAATATCACATTTCCTAAATTTCACTTCTGTCCTAAAACACAGCCATGCCATCAAACATCCTCTATGTTTTCTAATAATGCTAACCCTAACCCTAGCTAAGGGTTTGGGCAGTTAGGGTTAGGGGTCAGATTTTCTTCAATGCAACCTAACACTCATTTAAGCAGAAAATAGAACTCAGGGCATCAAAATATAAGTCTGAAAAGACTTAGCAGCCTTGCAACAACAAACAAAATGTCTCTACTGTAGTACAGTTTCATTTTTTGACAAGTATTCTGTTATTGGAAATTTTGTGTCGAATCGTACTCTCCACGAGCATGGTATCAGCCTTCAACAGATTAGGAGTCTGGAAAACCCAAAACATTTCAGCTAGAACTGTAAAAATGGCAGTGCATTGATTGCCAAATGCAACAGATTGCGACGTTTAACCACTTTCTTTCAAACTTTTGCTGTTCCGGGATTTAGACAACATCCTCATTTAGGGCAATGCAGCATATAGAGCCACATATGCAACAAAATTAAAAAGTGAAGAGAACATTAAAATATCACATTTCTTAAATTTCACTTCTGTCCTAAAACACAGCCATGCCATCAAATATCCTCTATGTTATCTAATAATGCTAACCTTAACCCTAGCTAAGGGTTTGGGCAGTTAGGGTTAGGGGTCAGATTTTCTTCAATGCAACCTAACACTCATTTAAGCAGAAAATAGAACTCAGGGCATCAAAATATGAGTCTGAAAAGACTTAGCAGCCTTGCCACAACAAACAAAATGTCTCTACTGTAGTACAGTTTCAATTTTTGACAAGTATTCTGTTATTGGAAATTTTGAGTCGAATCGTACTCTCCACGAGCATGGTATCAGCCTTCAACAGCCTAGGAGTCTGGAAAACCCAAAATATTTCAGCTACAACTGTAAAAATGGCAGTGCATTGATTGCCAAATGCAACAGATTGAGACGTTTAACCACTTTCTTTCAAACTTTTGCTGTTCGGGGATTTAGACAACATCCTCATTTAGGGCAATGCAGCATATAGAGCCATATGTGCAACAAAATTAAAAAGTGAAGATGACATTAAAATAGCACATTTCCTAAATTTCACTTCTGTCCTAAAACACAGCCATGCCATCAAACATCCTCTATGTTTTCTAATAATGCTAACCCTAACCCTACCTAAGGGTTTGGGCAGTTAGGGTTAGGGGACAGATTTTCTTCAATGCAACCTAACACTTATTTAAGCAGAAAATAGAACTCAGGGCATCAAAATATTAGTTTGAAAAGACTTAGCAGCCTTGCCACAACAAACAAAATGTCTCTACTGTAGTACAGTTTCATTTTTTGACAAGTATTCTGTTATTGGAAATTTTGTGTCGAATCGTACTCTCCACGAGCATGGTATCAGCCTTCAACAGATTAGGAGTCTGGAAAACCCAAAATATTTCAGCTACAACTGTAAAAATGGCAGTGCATTGATTGCCAAGTGCAACAGATTGAGACGTTTAACCACTTTCTTTCAAACTTTTGCTGTTCGGGGATTTAGACAACATCCTCATTTAGGGCAATGCAGCATATAGAGCCACATATGCAACAAAATTAAAAAGTGAAGAGAACATTAAAATATCACATTTCCTAAATTTCACTTCTGTCCTAAAACACAGCCATGCCATCAAACATCCTCTATGTTTTCTAATAATGCTAACCCTAACCCTAGCTAAGGGTTTGGGCAGTTAGGGTTAGGGGTCAGATTTTCTTCAATGCAACCTAACACTCATTTAAGCAGAAAATAGAACTCAGGGCATCAAAATATTAGTCTGAAAAGACTTAGCAGCCTTGCCACAACAAACAAAATGTCTCTACTGTAGTACAGTTTCATTTTTTGACAAGTATTCTGTTATTGGAAATTTTGTGTCGAATCGTACTCTCCACGAGCATGGTATCAGCCTTCAACAGATTAGGAGTCTGGAAAACCCAAAACATTTCAGCTAGAACTGTAAAAATGGCAGTGCATTGATTGCCAAATGCAACAGATTGAGACGTTTAACACTTTCTTTCAAACTTTTGCTGTTCGGGGATTTAGACAACATCCTCATTTAGGGCAATGCAGCATATAGAGCCATATATGCAACAAAATTAAAAAGTGAAGATGACATTAAAATAGCACATTTCCTAAATTTCACTTCTGTCCTAAAACACAGCCATGCCATCAAACATCCTCTATGTTTTCTAATAATGCTAACCCTAACCCTAGCTAAGGGTTTGGGCAGTTAGGGTTAGGGGTCAGATTTTCTTCAATGCAACCTAACACTCATTTAAGCAGAAAATAGAACTCAGGGCATCAAAATATTAGTCTGAAAAGACTTAGCAGCCTTGCCACAACAAACAAAATGTCTCTACTGTAGTACAGTTTCATTTTTTGACAAGTATTCTGTTGTTGGAAATTTTGAGTCGAATCGTACTCTCCACGAGCATGGTATCAGCCTTCAACAGCCTAGGAGTCTGGAAAACCAAAATATTTCAGCTACAACTGTAAAAATGGCAGTGCATTGATTGCCAAATGCAACAGATTGAGACGTTAAACCACTTTCTTTCCAACTTTTGCTATTCGGGGATTTAGACAACATCCTCATTTAGGGCAATGCAGCATATAGAGCCATATAGGCAACAAAATTAAAAAGTGAAGATGACATTAAAATAGCACATTTCCTAAATTTCACTTCTGTCCTAAAACACAGCCATGCCATCAAATATCCTCTATGTTATCTAATAATGCTAACCCTAACCCTAGCTAAGGGTTTGGGCAGTTAGGGTTAGGGGTCAGATTTTCTTCAATGCAACCTAACACTCATTTAAGCAGAAAATAGAACTCAGGGCATCAAAATATGAGTCTGAAAAGACTTAGCAGCCTTGCCACAACAAACAAAATGTCTCTACTGTAGTACAGTTTCATTTTTTGACAAGTATTCTGTTATTGGAAATTTTGAGTCGAATCGTACTCTCCACGAGCATGGTATCAGCCTTCAACAGCCTAGGAGTCTGGAAAACCCAAAATATTTCAGCTACAACTGTAAAAATGGCAGTGCATTGATTGCCAAATGCAACAGATTGAGACGTTTAACCACTTTCTTTCAAACTTTTGCTGTTCGGGGATTTAGACAACATCCTCATTTAGGGCAATGCAGCATATAGAGCCATATATGCAACAAAATTAAAAAGTGAAGATGACATTAAAATAGCACATTTCCTAAATTTCACTTCTGTCCTAAAACACAGCCATGCCATCAAACATCCTCTATGTTTTCTAATAATGCTAACCCTAACCCTACCTAAGGGTTTGGGCAGTTAGGGTTAGGGGTCAGATTTTCTTCAATGCAACCTAACACTCATTTAAGCAGAAAATAGAACTCAGGGCATCAAAATATTAGTTTGAAAAGACTTAGCAGCCTTGCCACAACAAACAAAATGTCTCTACTGTAGTACAGTTTCATTTTTTGACAAGTATTCTGTTATTGGAAATTTTGTGTCGAATCGTACTCTCCACGAGCATGGTATCAGCCTTCAACTGATTAGGAGTCTGGAAAACCCAAAATATTTCAGCTACAACTTTAAAAATGGCAGTGCATTGAATGCCAAATGCAACAGATTGAGACGTTTAACCACTTTCTTTCAAACATTTGCTGTTCGGGGATTTAGACAACATCCTCATTTAGGGCAATGCAGCATATAGAGCCATATATGCAACAAAATTAAAAAGTGAAGAGAACATTAAAATATCACATTTCCTAAATTTCACTTCTGTCCTAAAACACAGCCATGCCATCAAACATCCTCTATGTTTTCTAATAATGCTAACCCTAACCCTAGCTAAGGGTTTGGGCAGTTAGGGTTAGGGGTCAGATTTTCTTCAATGCAACCTAACACTCATTTAAGCAGAAAATAGAACTCAGGGCATCAAAATATTAGTCTGAAAAGACTTAGCAGCCTTGCCACAACAAACAAAATGTCTCTACTGTAGTACAGTTTCATTTTTTGACAAGTATTCTGTTATTGGAAATTTTGTGTCGAATCGTACTCTCCACGAGCATGGTATCAGCCTTCAACAGATTAGGAGTCTGGAAAACCCAAAACATTTCAGCTAGAACTGTAAAAATGGCAGTGCATTGATTGCCAAATGCAACAGATTGAGACGTTTAACCACTTTCTTTCAAACTTTTGCTGTTCGGGGATTTAGACAACATCCTCATTTAGGGCAATGCAGCATATAGAGCCATATATGCAACAAAATTAAAAAGTGAAGATGACATTAAAATAGCACATTTCCTAAATTTCACTTCTGTCCTAAAACACAGCCATGCCATCAAACATCCTCTATGTTTTCTAATAATGCTAACCCTAACCCTAGCTAAGGGTTTGGGCAGTTAGGGTTAGGGGTCAGATTTTCTTCAATGCAACCTAACACTCATTTAAGCAGAAAATAGAACTCAGGGCATCAAAATATTAGTCTGAAAAGACTTAGCAGCCTTGCCACAACAAACAAAATGTCTCTACTGTAGTACAGTTTCATTTTTTGACAAGTATTCTGTTGTTGGAAATTTTGAGTCGAATCGTACTCTCCACGAGCATGGTATCAGCCTTCAACAGCCTAGGAGTCTGGAAAACCAAAATATTTCAGCTACAACTGTAAAAATGGCAGTGCATTGATTGCCAAATGCAACAGATTGAGACGTTAAACCACTTTCTTTCCAACTTTTGCTGTTCGGGGATTTAGACAACATCCTCATTTAGGGCAATGCAGCATATAGAGCCATATAGGCAACAAAATTAAAAAGTGAAGACAACATTAAAATATCACATTTCCTAAATTTCACTTCTGTCCTAAAACACAGCCATGCCATCAAACATCCTCTATGTTATCTAATAATGCTAACCCTAACCCTAGCTAAGGGTTTGGGCAGTTAGGGTTAGGGGTCAGATTTTCTTCAATGCAACCTAACACTCCTTTAAGCAGAAAATAGAACTCAGGGCATCAAAATATTAGTCTGATAGACTTAGCAGCCTTGCCACAACAAACAAAATGTCTCTACTGTAGTACAGTTTCATTTTTTGACAAGTATTCTGTTATTGGAAATTGTGTCGAATCGTACTCTCCACGAGCATCGTATCAGCCTTCAACAGATTAGGAGTTTGGAAAACCCAAAATATTTCAGCTACAACTTTAAAAATGGCAGTGCATTGAATGCCAAATGCAACAGATTGAGACGTTTAACCACTTTCTTTCAAACATTTGCTGTTCGGGGATTTAGACAACATCTTCATTTAGGGCAATGCAGCATATAGAGCCATATATGCAACAAAATTAAAAAGTGAAGAGAACATTAAAATATCACATTTCCTAAATTTCACTTCTGTCCTAAAACACAGCCATGCCATCAAACATCCTTTATGTTCTCTAATAATGCTAACCCTAACCCTAGCTAAGGGTTTGGGCAGTTAGGGTTAGGGGTCAGATTTTCTTCAATGCAACCTAACACTCCTTTAAGCAGAAAATAGAACTCAGGGCATCAAAATATGAGTCTGAAAAGACTTAGCAGCCTTGCCACAACAAACAAAATGTCTCTACTGTAGTACAGTTTCATTTTTTGACATGTATTCTGTTATTGGAAATTTTGAGTCGAATCGTACTCTCCACGAGCATGGTATCAGCCTTCAACAGCCTAGGAGTCTGGAAAACCCAAAATATTTCAGCTACAACTGTAAAAATGGCAGTGCATTGATTGCCAAATGCAACAGATTGAGACGTTTAACCACTTTCTTTCAAACTTTTGCTGTTCGGGGATTTAGACAACATCCTCATTTAGGGCAATGCAGCATATAGAGCCATATATGCAACAAAATTAAAAAGTGAAGATGACATTAAAATAGCACATTTCCTAAATTTCACTTCTGTCCTAAAACACAGCCATGCCATCAAACATCCTCTATGTTTTCTAATAATGCTAACCCTAACCCTACCTAAGGGTTTGGGCAGTTAGGGTTAGGGGTCAGATTTTCTTCAATGCAACCTAACACTCATTTAAGCAGAAAATAGAACTCAGGGCATCAAAATATTAGTTTGAAAAGACTTAGCAGCCTTGCCACAACAAACAAAATGTCTCTACTGTAGTACAGTTTCATTTTTTGACAAGTATTCTGTTATTGGAAATTTTGTGTCGAATCGTACTCTCCACGAGCATGGTATCAGCCTTCAACTGATTAGGAGTCTGGAAAACCCAAAATATTTCAGCTACAACTTTAAAAATGGCAGTGCATTGAATTCCAAATGCAACAGATTGAGACGTTTAACCACTTTCTTTCAAACTTTTGCTGTTCGGGGATTTAGACAACATCCTCATTTAGGGCAATGCAGCATATAGAGCCATATATGCAACAAAATTAAAAAGTGAAGATGACATTAAAATAGCACATTTCCTAAATTTCACTTCTGTCCTAAAACACAGCCATGCCATCAAACATCCTCTATGTTTTCTAATAATGCTAACCCTAACCCTAGCTAAGAGTTTGGGCAGTTAGGGTTAGGGGTCAGATTTTCTTCAATGCAACCTAACACTCCTTTAAGCAGAAAATAGAACTCAGGGCATCAAAATATTAGTCTGAAAAGACTTAGCAGCCTTGCAACAACAAACAAAATATCTCTACTGTAGTACAGTTTCATTTTTTGACAAGTATTCTGTTATTGGAAATTTTGTGTCGAATCGTACTCTCCACGAGCATGGTATCAGCCTTCAACAGCCTAGGAGTCTGGAAAACCCAAAATATTTCAGCTACAACTGTAAAAATGGCAGTGCATTGATTGCCAAATGCAACAGATTGAGACGTTTAACCACTTTCTTTCAAACTTTTGCTGTTCGGGGATTTAGACAACATCCTCATTTAGGGCAATGCAGCATATAGAGCCATATATGCAACAAAATTAAAAAGTGAAGATGACATTAAAATAGCACATTTCCTAAATTTCACTTCTGTCCTAAAACACAGCCATGCCATCAAACATCCTCTATGTTTTCTAATAATGCTAACCCTAACCCTACCTAAGGGTTTGGGCAGTTAGGGTTAGGGGTCAGATTTTCTTCAATGCAACCTAACACTCATTTAAGCAGAAAATAGAACTCAGGGCATCAAAATATTAGTTTGAAAAGACTTAGCAGCCTTGCCACAACAAACAAAATGTCTCTACTGTAGTACAGTTTCATTTTTTGACAAGTATTCTGTTATTGGAAATTTTGTGTCGAATCGTACTCTCCACGAGCATGGTATCAGCCTTCAACTGATTAGGAGTCTGGAAAACCCAAAATATTTCAGCTACAACTTTAAAAATGGCAGTGCATTGAATGCCAAATGCAACAGATTGAGACGTTTAACCACTTTCTTTCAAACTTTTGCTGTTCGGGGATTTAGACAACATCCTCATTTAGGGCAATGCAGCATATAGAGCCATATATGCAACAAAATTAAAAAGTGAAGATGACATTAAAATAGCACATTTCCTAAATTTCACTTCTGTCCTAAAACACAGCCATGCCATCAAACATCCTCTATGTTTTCTAATAATGCTAACCCTAACCCTAGCTAAGAGTTTGGGCAGTTAGGGTTAGGGGTCAGATTTTCTTCAATGCAACCTAACACTCCTTTAAGCAGAAAATAGAACTCAGGGCATCAAAATATTAGTCTGAAAAGACTTAGCAGCCTTGCAACAACAAACAAAATATCTCTACTGTAGTACAGTTTCATTTTTTGACAAGTATTCTGTTATTGGAAATTTTGTGTCGAATCGTACTCTCCACGAGCATGGTATCAGCCTTCAACAGATTAGGAGTCTGGAAAACCCAAAACATTTCAGCTAGAACTGTAAAAATGGCAGTGCATTGATTGCCAAATGCAACAGATTGAGACGTTTAACCACTTTCTTTCAAACTTTTGCTGTTCGGGGATTTAGACAACATCCTCATTTAGGGCAATGCAGCATATAGAGCCATATATGCAACAAAATTAAAAAGTGAAGATGACATTAAAATAGCACATTTCCTAAATTTCACTTCTGTCCTAAAACACAGCCATGCCATCAAACATCCTCTATGTTTTCTAATAATGCTAACCCTAACCCTACCTAAGGGTTTGGGCAGTTAGGGTTAGGGGTCAGATTTTCTTCAATGCAACCTAACACTCATTTAAGCAGAAAATAGAACTCAGGGCATCAAAATATTAGTTTGAAAAGACTTAGCAGCCTTGCCACAACAAACAAAATGTCTCTACTGTAGTACAGTTTCATTTTTTGACAAGTATTCTGTTATTGGAAATTTTGTGTCGAATCGTACTCTCCATGAGCATGGTATCAGCCTTCAACTGATTAGGAGTCTGGAAAACCCAAAATATTTCAGCTACAACTTTAAAAATGGCAGTGCATTGAATGCCAAATGCAACAGATTGAGACGTTTAACCACTTTCTTTCAAACATTTGCTGTTCGGGGATTTAGACAACATCCTCATTTAGGGCAATGCAGCATATAGAGCCATATATGCAACAAAATTAAAAAGTGAAGAGAACATTAAAATATCACATTTCCTAAATTTCACTTCTGTCCTAAAACACAGCCATGCCATCAAATATCCTCTATGTTATCTAATAATGCTAACCCTAACCCTAACTAAGGGTTTGGGCAGTTAGGGTTAGGGGTCAGATTTTCTTCAATGCAACCTAACACTCATTTAAGCAGAAAATAGAACTCAGGGCATCAAAATATGAGTCTGAAAAGACTTAGCAGCCTTGCCACAACAAACAAAATGTCTCTACTGTAGTACAGTTTCATTTTTTGACAAGTATTCTGTTATTGGAAATTTTGAGTCGAATCGTACTCTCCACGAGCATGGTATCAGCCTTCAACAGATTAGGAGTCTGGAAAACCCAAAACATTTCAGCTAGAACTGTAAAAATGGCAGTGCATTGATTGCCAAATGCAACAGATTGAGACGTTTAACCACTTTCTTTCAAACTTTTGCTGTTCGGGGATTTAGACAACATCCTCATTTAGGGCAATGCAGCATATAGAGCCACATATGCAACAAAATTAAAAAATGAAGAGAACATTAAAATAGCACATTTCCTAAATTTCACTTCTGTCCTAAAACACAGCCATGCCATCAAATATCCTCTATGTTATCTAATAATGCTAACCCTAACCCTAGCTAAGGGTTTGGGCAGTTAGGGTTAGGGGTCAGATTTTCTTCAATGCAACCTAACACTCATTTAAGCAGAAAATAGAACTCAGGGCATCAAAATATGAGTCTGAAAAGACTTAGCAGCCTTGCCACAACAAACAAAATGTCTCTACTGTAGTACAGTTTCATTTTTTGACAAGTATTCTGTTATTGGAAATTTTGAGTCGAATCGTACTCTCCACGAGCATCGTATCAGCCTTCAACAGATTAGGAGTTTGGAAAACCCAAAACATTTCAGCTAGAACTGTAAAAATGGCAGTGCATTGATTGCCAAATGCAACAGATTGAGACGTTTAACCACTTTCTTTCAAACTTTTGCTGTTCGGGGATTTAGACAACATCCTCATTTAGGGCAATGCAGCATATAGAGCCATATATGCAACAAAATTAAAAAGTGAAGAGAACATTAAAATATCACATTTCCCAAATTTCACTTCTGTCCTAAAACACAGCCATGCCATCAAACATCCTCTATGTTTTCTAATAATGCTAACCCTAACCCTAGCTAAGGGTTTGGGCAGTTAGGATTAGGGGTCAGATTTTCTTCAATGCAACCTAACACTCCTTTAAGCAGAAAATAGAACTCAGGGCATCAAAATATTAGTCTGATAGACTTAGCAGCCTTGCCACAACAAACAAAATGTCTCTACTGAAGTACAGTTTCATTTTTTGACAAGTATTCTGTTATTGGAAATTGTGTCGAATTGTACTCTCCACGAGCATGGTATCAGCCTTCAACAGCCTAGGAGTCTGGAAAACCCAAAATATTTCAGCTACAACTGTAAAAATGGCAGTGCATTGATTGCCAAATGCAACAGATTGAGACGTTTAACCACTTTCTTTCAAACTTTTGCTGTTCGGAGATTTAGACAACATCCTCATTTAGGGCAATGCAGCATATAGAGCCATATATGCAACAAAATTAAAAAGTGAAGATGACATTAAAATAGCACATTTCCTAAATTTCACTTCTGTCCTAAAACACAGCCATGCCATCAAACATCCTCTATGTTTTCTAATAATGCTAACCCTAACCCTAGCTAAGGGTTTGGGCAGTTAGGGTTAGGGGTCAGATTTTCTTCAATGCAACCTAACACTCATTTAAGCAGAAAATAGAACTCAGGGCATCAAAATATTAGTCCGAAAAGACTTAGCAGCCTTGCCACAACAAACAAAATGTCTCTACTGTAGTACAGTTTCATTTTTTGACAAGTATTCTGTTATTGGAAATTTTGAGTCGAATCGTACTCTCCACGAGCATGGTATCAGCCTTCAACAGCCTAGGAGTCTGGAAAACCCAAAATATTTCAGCTACAACTGTAAAAATGGCAGTGCATTGATTGCCAAGTGCAACAGATTGAGACGTTTAACCACTTTCTTTCAAACTTTTGCTGTTCGGGGATTTAGACAACATCCTCATTTAGGGCAATGCAGCATATAGAGCCATATATGCAACAAAATTAAAAAGTGAAGAGAGCATTAAAATATCACATTTCCTAAATTTCACTTCTGTCCTAAAACACAGCCATGCCATCAAACATCCTCTATGTTATCTAATAATGCTAACCCTAACCCTAGCTAAGGGTTTGGGCAGTTAGGGTTAGGGGGCAGATTTTCTTCAATGCAACCTAACACTCATTTAAGAAGAAAATAGAACTCAGGGCATCAAAATATTAGTCTGAAAAGACTTAGCAGCCTTGCCACAACAAACAAAATGTCTCTACTGTAGTACAGTTTCATTTTTTGACAAGTATTCTGTTATTGGAAATTTTGAGTCGAATCGTACTCTCCACGAGCATGGTATCAGCCTTCAACAGCCTAGGAGTCTGGAACACCCAAAATATTTCAGCTACAACTGTAAAAATGGCAGTGCATTGATTTCCAAATGCAACAGACTGAGACGTTTAACCACTTTCTTTCAAACTTTTGCTTATCGGGAGTTTAGACAACATCCTCATTTAGGGCAATGCAGCATATAGAGCCATATATGCAACAAAATTAAAAAGTGAAGAGAACATTAAAATATCACATTTCCTAAATTTCACTTCTGTCCTAAAACACAGCCATGCCATCAAACATCCTCTATGTTTTCTAATAATGCTAACCCTAACCCTAGCTAAGGGTTTGGGCAGTTAGGGTTAGGGGTCAGATTTTCTTCAATGCAACCTAACACTCATTTAAGCAGAAAATAGAACTCAGGGCATCAAAATATGAGTCTGAAAAGACTTAGCAGCCTTGCCACAACAAACAAAATGTCTCTACTGTAGTACAGTTTCATTTTTTGACAAGTATTCTGTTATTGGAAATTTTGAGTCGAATCGTACTCTCCACGAGCATGGTATCAGCCTTCAACAGCCTAGGAGTCTGGAAAACCCAAAATATTTCAGCTACAACTGTAAAAATGGCAGTGCATTGATTGCCAAATGCAACAGATTGAGACGTTTAACCACTTTCTTTCAAACTTTTGCTGTTCGGAGATTTAGACAACATCCTCATTTAGGGCAATGCAGCATATAGAGCCATATATGCAACAAAATTAAAAAGTGAAGATGACATTAAAATAGCACATTTCCTAAATTTCACTTCTGTCCTAAAACACAGCCATGCCATCAAACATCCTCTATGTTTTCTAATAATGCTAACCCTAACCCTAGCTAAGGGTTTGGGCAGTTAGGGTTAGGGGTCAGATTTTCTTCAATGCAACCTAACACTCATTTAAGCAGAAAATAGAACTCAGGGCATCAAAATATTAGTCTGAAAAGACTTAGCAGCCTTGCCACAACAAACAAAATGTCTCTACTGTAGTACAGTTTCATTTTTTGACAAGTATTCTGTTATTGGAAATTTTGAGTCGAATCGTACTCTCCACGAGCATGGTATCAGCCTTCAACAGCCTAGGAGTCTGGAAAACCCAAAATATTTCAGCTACAACTGTAAAAATGGCAGTGCATTGATTGCCAAATGCAACAGATTGAGACGTTTAACCACTTTCTTTCAAACTTTTGCTGTTCGGGGATTTAGACAACATCCTCATTTAGGGCAATGCAGCATATAGAGCCATATATGCAACAAAATTAAAAAGTGAAGAGAACATTAAAATATCACATTTCCCAAATTTCACTTCTGTCCTAAAACACAGCCATGCCATCAAACATCCTCTATGTTTTCTAATAATGCTAACCCTAACCCTAGCTAAGGGTTTGGGCAGTTAGGATTAGGGGTCAGATTTTCTTCAATGCAACCTAACACTCCTTTAAGCAGAAAATAGAACTCAGGGCATCAAAATATTAGTCTGATAGACTTAGCAGCCTTGCCACAACAAACAAAATGTCTCTACTGAAGTACAGTTTCATTTTTTGACAAGTATTCTGTTATTGGAAATTGTGTCGAATCGTACTCTCCACGAGCATGGTATCAGCCTTCAACAGCCTAGGAGTCTGGAAAACCCAAAATATTTCAGCTACAACTGTAAAAATGGCAGTGCATTGATTGCCAAATGCAACAGATTGAGACGTTTAACCACTTTCTTTCAAACTTATGCTGTTCGGGGATTTAGACAACATCCTCATTTAGGGCAATGCAGCATATAGAGCCATATATGCAACAAAATTAAAAAGTGAAGAGAACATTAAAATAGCACATTTCCTAAATTTCACTTCTGTCCTAAAACACAGCCATGCCATCAAACATCCTCTATGTTTTCTAATAATGCTAACCCTAACCCTACCTAAGGGTTTGGGCAGTTAGGGTTAGGGGTCAGATTTTCTTCAATGCAACCTAACACTCATTTAAGCAGAAAATAGAACTCAGGGCATCAAAATATTAGTTTGAAAAGACTTAGCAGCCTTGCCACAACAAACAAAATGTCTCTACTGTAGTACAGTTTCATTTTTTGACAAGTATTCTGTTATTGGAAATTTTGTGTCGAATCGTACTCTCCACGAGCATGGTATCAGCCTTCAACAGATTAGGAGTCTGGAAAACCCAAAATATTTCAGCTACAACTTTAAAAATGGCAGTGCATTGAATGCCAAATGCAACAGATTGAGACGTTTAACCACTTTCTTTCAAAGATTTGCTGTTCGGAGATTTAGACAACATCCTCATTTAGGGCAATGCAGCATATAGAGCCACATATGCAACAAAATTAAAAAGTGAAGAGAACATTAAAATATCACATTTCCTAAATTTCACTTCTGTCCTAAAACACAGCCATGCCATCAAACATCCTCTATGTTTTCTAATAATGCTAACCCTAACCCTAGCTAAGGGTTTGGGCAGTTAGGGTTAGGGGTCAGATTTTCTTCAATGCAACCTAACACTCATTTAAGCAGAAAATAGAACTCAGGGCATCAAAATATTAGTCTGAAAAGACTTAGCAGCCTTGCCAGAACAAACAAAATGTCTCTACTGTAGTACAGTTTCATTTTTTGACAAGTATTCTGTTGTTGGAAATTTTGAGTCGAATCAGACTCTCCACGAGCATGGTATCAGCCTTCAACAGCCTAGGAGTCTGGAAAACCCAAAATATTTCAGCTACAACTGTAAAAATGGCAGTGCATTGATTGCCAAATGCAACAGATTGAGACGTTAAACCACTTTCTTTCAAACTTTTGCTGTTCGGGGATTTAGACAACATCCTCATTTAGGGCAATGCAGCATATAGAGCCATATATGCAACAAAATTAAAAAGTGAAGAGAACATTAAAATAGCACATTTCCTAAATTTCACTTAAGTCCTAAAACACAGCCATGCCATCAAACATCCTCTATGTTTTCTAATAATGCTAACCCTAACCCTAGCTAAGGGTTTGGGCAGTTAGGGTTAGGGGTCAGATTTTCTTCAATGCAACCTAACACTCCTTTAAGCAGAAAATAGAACTCAGGGCATCAAAATATTAGTCTGATAGACTTAGCAGCCTTGCCACAACAAACAAAATGTCTCTACTGTAGTACAGTTTCATTTTTTGACAAGTATTCTGTTATTGGAAATTGTGTCGAATCGTACTCTCCACGAGCATCGTATCAGCCTTCAACAGATTAGGAGTTTGGAAAACCCAAAACATTTCAGCTAGAACTGTAAAAATGGCAGTGCATTGATTGCCAAATGCAACAGATTGAGACGTTTAACCACTTTCTTTCAAACTTTTGCTGTTCGGGGATTTAGACAACATCCTCATTTAGGGCAATGCAGCATATAGAGCCACATATGCAACAAAATTAAAAAATGAAGAGAACATTAAAATAGCACATTTCCTAAATTTCACTTCTGTCCTAAAACACAGCCATGCCATCAAATATCCTCTATGTTATCTAATAATGCTAACCCTAACCCTAGCTAAGGGTTTGGGCAGTTAGGGTTAGGGGTCAGATTTTCTTCAATGCAACCTAACACTCATTTAAGCAGAAAATACAACTCAGGGCATCAAAATATTAGTCTGAAAAGACTTAGCAGCCTTGCCACAACAAACAAAATGTCTCTACTGTAGTACAGTTTCATTTTTTGACAAGTATTCTGTTGTTGGAAATTTTGAGTCGAACCGTACTCTCCACGAGCATGGTATCAGCCTTCAACAGCCTAGGAGTCTGGAAAACCAAAATATTTCAGCTACAACTGTAAAAATGGCAGTGCATTGATTGCCAAATGCAACAGATTGAGACGTTAAACCACTTTCTTTCAAACTTTTGCTGTTCGGGGATTTAGACAACATCCTCATTTAGGGCAATGCAGCATATAGAGCCATATATGCAACAAAATTAAAAAGTGAAGAGAACATTAAAATATCACATTTCCTAAATTTCACTTCTGTCCTAAAACACAGCCATGCCATCAAACATCCTTTATGTTTTCTAATAATGCTAACCCTAACCCTAGCTAAGGGTTTGGGCAGTTAGGGTTAGGGGTCAGATTTTCTTCAATGCAACCTAACACTCCTTTAAGCAGAAAATAGAACTCAGGGCATCAAAATATTAGTCTGAAAAGACTTAGCAGCCTTGCAACAACAAACAAAATATCTCTACTGTAGTACAGTTTCATTTTTTGACAAGTATTCTGTTATTGGAAATTTTGTGTCGAACCGTACTCTCCACGAGCATGGTATCAGCCTTCAACAGATTAGGAGTCTGGAAAACCCAAAACATTTCAGCTAGAACTGTAAAAATGGCAGTGCATTGATTGCCAAATGCAACAGATTGAGACGTTTAACCACTTTCTTTCAAACTTTTGCTGTTCGGGGATTTAGACAACATCCTCATTTAGGGCAATGCAGCATATAGAGCCATATATGCAACAAAATTAAAAAGTGAAGATGACATTAAAATAGCACATTTCCTAAATTTCACTTCTGTCCTAAAACACAGCCATGCCATCAAACATCCTCTATGTTTTCTAATAATGCTAACCCTAACCCTACCTAAGGGTTTGGGCAGTTAGGGTTAGGAGTCAGATTTTCTTCAATGCAAACTAACACTCATTTAAGCAGAAAATAGAACTCAGGGCATCAAAATATTAGTTTGAAAAGACTTAGCAGCCTTGCCACAACAAACAAAATGTCTCTACTGTAGTACAGTTTCATTTTTTGACAAGTATTCTGTTATTGGAAATTTTGTGTCGAATCGTACTCTCCACGAGCATGGTATCAGCCTTCAACTGATTAGGAGTCTGGAAAACCCAAAATATTTCAGCTACAACTTTAAAAATGGCAGTGCATTGAATGCCAAATGCAACAGATTGAGACGTTTAACCACTTTCTTTCAAACATTTGCTGTTCGGGGATTTAGACAACATCCTCATTTAGGGCAATGCAGCATTTAGAGCCATATATGCAACAAAATTAAAAAGTGAAGAGAACATTAAAATATCACATTTCCTAAATTTCACTTCTGTCCTAAAACACAGCCATGCCATCAAACATCCTCTATGTTTTCTAATAATGCTAACCCTAACCCTAGCTAAGGGTTTGGGCAGTTAGGGTTAGGGGTCAGATTTTCTTCAATGCAACCTAACACTCATTTAAGCAGAAAATAGAACTCAGGGCATCAAAATATTAGTCTGAAAAGACTTAGCAGCCTTGCAACAACAAACAAAATGTCTCTACTGTAGTACAGTTTCATTTTTTGACAAGTATTCTGTTATTGGAAATTCTGTGTCGAATCGTACTCTCCACGAGCATGGTATCAGCCTTCAACAGCCTAGGAGTCTGGAAAACCCAAAATATTTCAGCTACAACTGTAAAAATGGCAGTGCATTGATTGCCAAATGCAACAGATTGAGACGTTTAATCACTTTCTTTCAAACTTTTGCTGTTCGGGGATTTAGACAACATCCTCATTTAGGGCAATGCAGCATATAGAGCCATATATGCAACAAAATTAAAAAGTGAAGATGACATTAAAATAGCACATTTCCTAAATTTCACTTCTGTCCTAAAACACAGCCATGCCATCAAACATCCTCTATGTTTTCTAATAATGCTAACCCTAACCCTAGCTAAGGGTTTGGGCAGTTAGGGTTAGGGGTCAGATTTTCTTCAATGCAACCTAACACTCATTTAAGCAGAAAATAGAACTCAGGGCATCAAAATATTAGTCTGAAAAGACTTAGCAGCCTTGCCACAACAAACAAAATGTCTCTACTGTAGTACAGTTTCATTTTTTGACAAGTATTCTGTTGTTGGAAATTTTGAGTCGAACCGTACTCTCCACGAGCATGGTATCAGCCTTCAACAGCCTAGGAGTCTGGAAAACCAAAATATTTCAGCTACAACTGTAAAAATGGCAGTGCATTGATTGCCAAATGCAACAGATTGAGACGTTAAACCACTTTCTTTCAAACTTTTGCTGTTCGGGGATTTAGACAACATCCTCATTTAGGGCAATGCAGCATATAGAGCCATATAGGCAACAAAATTAAAAAGTGAAGACAACATTAAAATATCACATTTCCTAAATTTCACTTCTGTCCTAAAACACAGCCATGCCATCAAACATCCTCTATGTTATCTAATAATGCTAACCCTAACCCTAGCTAAGGGTTTGGGCAGTTAGGGTTAGGGGTCAGATTTTCTTCAATGCAACCTAACACTCCTTTAAGCAGAAAATAGAACTCAGGGCATCAAAATATTAGTCTGATAGACTTAGCAGCCTTGCCACAACAATCAAAATGTCTCTACTGTAGTACAGTTTCATTTTTTGACAAGTATTCTGTTATTGGAAATTGTGTCGAATCGTACTCTCCACGAGCATGGTATCAGCCTTCAACAGATTAGGAGTCTGGAAAACCCAAAATATTTCAGCTACAACTTTAAAAATGGCAGTGCATTGAATGCCAAATGCAACAGATTGAGACGTTTAACCACTTTCTTTCAAACATTTGCTGTTCGGGGATTTAGACAACATCCTCATTTAGGGCAATGCAGCATATAGAGCCATATATGCAACAAAATTAAAAAGTGAAGAGAACATTAAAATATCACATTTCCTAAATTTCACTTCTGTCCTAAAACACAGCCATGCCATCAAACATCCTCTATGTTTTCTAATAATGCTAACCCTAACCCTAGCTAAGGGTTTGGGCAGTTAGGGTTAGGGGTCAGATTTTCTTCAATGCAACCTAACACTCATTTAAGCAGAAAATAGAACTCAGGGCATCAAAATATTAGTCTGAAAAGACTTAGCAGCCTTGCAACAACAAACAAAATGTCTCTACTGTAGTACAGTTTCATTTTTTGACAAGTATTCTGTTATTGGAAATTCTGTGTCGAATCGTACTCTCCACGAGCATGGTATCAGCCTTCAACAGCCTAGGAGTCTGGAAAACCCAAAATATTTCAGCTACAACTGTAAAAATGGCAGTGCATTGATTGCCAAATGCAACAGATTGAGACGTTTAATCACTTTCTTTCAAACTTTTGCTGTTCGGGGATTTAGACAACATCCTCATTTAGGGCAATGCAGCATATAGAGCCATATATGCAACAAAATTAAAAAGTGAAGATGACATTAAAATAGCACATTTCCTAAATTTCACTTCTGTCCTAAAACACAGCCATGCCATCAAACATCCTCTATGTTTTCTAATAATGCTAACCCTAACCCTAGCTAAGGGTTTGGGCAGTTAGGGTTAGGGGTCAGATTTTCTTCAATGCAACCTAACACTCATTTAAGCAGAAAATAGAACTCAGGGCATCAAAATATTAGTCTGAAAAGACTTAGCAGCCTTGCCACAACAAACAAAATGTCTCTACTGTAGTACAGTTTCATTTTTTGACAAGTATTCTGTTGTTGGAAATTTTGAGTCGAACCGTACTCTCCACGAGCATGGTATCAGCCTTCAACAGCCTAGGAGTCTGGAAAACCAAAATATTTCAGCTACAACTGTAAAAATGGCAGTGCATTGATTGCCAAATGCAACAGATTGAGACGTTAAACCACTTTCTTTCAAACTTTTGCTGTTCGGGGATTTAGACAACATCCTCATTTAGGGCAATGCAGCATATAGAGCCATATAGGCAACAAAATTAAAAAGTGAAGACAACATTAAAATATCACATTTCCTAAATTTCACTTCTGTCCTAAAACACAGCCATGCCATCAAACATCCTCTATGTTATCTAATAATGCTAACCCTAACCCTAGCTAAGGGTTTGGGCAGTTAGGGTTAGGGGTCAGATTTTCTTCAATGCAACCTAACACTCCTTTAAGCAGAAAATAGAACTCAGGGCATCAAAATATTAGTCTGATAGACTTAGCAGCCTTGCCACAACAATCAAAATGTCTCTACTGTAGTACAGTTTCATTTTTTGACAAGTATTCTGTTATTGGAAATTGTGTCGAATCGTACTCTCCACGAGCATGGTATCAGCCTTCAACAGATTAGGAGTCTGGAAAACCCAAAATATTTCAGCTACAACTTTAAAAATGGCAGTGCATTGAATGCCAAATGCAACAGATTGAGACGTTTAACCACTTTCTTTCAAACATTTGCTGTTCGGGGATTTAGACAACATCCTCATTTAGGGCAATGCAGCATATAGAGCCATATATGCAACAAAATTAAAAAGTGAAGAGAACATTAAAATATCACATTTCCTAAATTTCACTTCTGTCCTAAAACACAGCCATGCCATCAAACATCCTCTATGTTTTCTAATAATGCTAACCCTAACCCTAGCTAAGGGTTTGGGTAGTTAGGGTTAGGGGTCAGATTTTCTTCAATGCAACCTAACACTCATTTAAGCAGAAAATAGAACTCAGGGCATCAAAATATGAGTCTGAAAAGACTTAGCAGCCTTGCCACAACAAACAAAATGTCTCTACTGTAGTACAGTTTCATTTTTTGACAAGTATTCTGTTATTGGAAATTGTGTCGAATCGTACTCTCCACGAGCATGGTATCAGCCTTCAACAGATTAGGAGTCTGGAAAACCCAAAATATTTCAGCTACAACTTTAAAAATGGCAGTGCATTGAATGCCAAATGCAACAGATTGAGACGTTTAACCACTTTCTTTCAAACATTTGCTGTTCGGGGATTTAGACAACATCCTCATTTAGGGCAATGCAGCATATAGAGCCATATATGCAACAAAATTAAAAAGTGAAGAGAACATTAAAATATCACATTTCCTAAATGTCACTTCTGTCCTAAAACACAGCCATGCCATCAAACATCCTCTATGTTTTCTAATAATGCTAACCCTAACCCTAGCTAAGGGTTTGGGCAGTTAGGGTTAGGGGTCAGATTTTCTTCAATGCAACCTAACACTCATTTAAGCAGAAAATAGAACTCAGGGCATCAAAATATTAGTCTGAAAAGACTTAGCAGCCTTGCCACAACAAACAAAATGTCTCTACTGTAGTACAGTTTCATTTTTTGACAAGTATTCTGTTATTGGAAATTTTGTGTCGAATCGTACTCTCCACGAGCATGGTATCAGCCTTCAACAGATTAGGAGTCTGGAAAACCCAAAACATTTCAGCTAGAACTGTAAAAATGGCAGTGCATTGATTGCCAAATGCAACAGATTGAGACGTTTAACCACTTTCTTTCAAACTTTTGCTGTTCGGGGATTTAGACAACATCCTCATTTAGGGCAATGCAGCATATAGAGCCATATATGCAACAAAATTAAAAAGTGAAGATGAAATTAAAATAGTACATTTCCTAAATTTCACTTCTGTCCTAAAACACAGCCATGCCATCAAACATCCTCTATGTTTTCTAATAATGCTAACCCTAACCCTAGCTAAGGGTTTGGGCAGTTAGGGTTAGGGGTCAGATTTTCTTCAATGCAACCTAACACTCATTTAAGCAGAAAATAGAACTCAGGGCATCAAAATATTAGTCTGAAAAGACTTAGCAGCCTTGCCACAACAAACAAAATGTCTCTACTGTAGTACAGTTTCATTTTTTGACAAGTATTCTGTTGTTGGAAATTTTGAGTCGAATCGTACTCTCCACGAGCATGGTATCAGCCTTCAACAGCCTAGGAGTCTGGAAAACCAAAATATTTCAGCTACAACTGTAAAAATGGCAGTGCATTGATTGCCAAATGCAACAGATTGAGACGTTAAACCACTCTCTTTCAAACTTTTGCTGTTCTGGGATTTAGACAACATCCTCATTTAGGGCAATGCAGCATATAGAGCCATATAGGCAACAAAATTAAAAAGTGAAGACAACATTAAAATATCACATTTCCTAAATTTCACTTCTGTCCTAAAACACAGCCATGCCATCAAACATCCTCTATGTTATCTAATAATGCTAACCCTAACCCTAGCTAAGGGTTTGGGCAGTTAGGGTTAGGGGTCAGATTTTCTTCAATTCAACCTAACACTCCTTTAAGCAGAAAATAGAACTCAGGGCATCAAAATATTAGTCTGATAGACTTAGCAGCCTTGCCACAACAAACAAAATGTCTCTACTGTAGTACAGTTTCATTTTTTGACAAGTATTCTGTTATTGGAAATTGTGTCGAATCGTACTCTCCACGAGCATCGTATCAGCCTTCAACAGATTAGGAGTCTGGAAAACCCAAAATATTTCAGCTACAACTTTAAAAATGGCAGTGCATTGAATGCCAAATGCAACAGATTGAGACGTTTAACCACTTTCTTTCAAACATTTGCTGTTCGGGGATTTAGACAACATCCTCATTTAGGGCAATGCAGCATATAGAGCCATATATGCAACAAAATTAAAAAGTGAAGAGAACATTAAAATATCACATTTCCTAAATTTCACTTCTGTCCTAAAACACAGCCATGCCATCAAACATCCTCTATGTTTTCTAATAATGCTAACCCTAACCCTAGCTAAGGGTTTGGGCAGTTAGGGTTAGGGGTCAGATTTTCTTCAATGCAACCTAACACTCATTTAAGCAGAAAATAGAACTCAGGGCATCAAAATATTAGTCTGAAAAGACTTAGCAGCCTTGCCACAACAAACAAAATGTCTCTACTGTAGTACAGTTTCATTTTTTGACAAGTATTCTGTTATTGGAAATTTTGTGTCGAATCGTACTCTCCACGAGCATGGTATCAGCCTTCAACAGATTAGGAGTCTGGAAAACCCAAAACATTTCAGCTAGAACTGTAAAAATGGCAGTGCATTGATTGCCAAATGCAACAGATTGAGACGTTTAACCACTTTCTTTCAAACTTTTGCTGTTCGGGGATTTAGACAACATCCTCATTTAGGGCAATGCAGCATATAGAGCCATATATGCAACAAAATTAAAAAGTGAAGATGAAATTAAAATAGTACATTTCCTAAATTTCACTTCTGTCCTAAAACACACCCATGCCATCAAACATCCTCTATGTTTTCTAATAATGCTAACCCTAACCCTAGCTAAGGGTTTGGGCAGTTAGGGTTAGGGGTCAGATTTTCTTCAATGCAACCTAACACTCATTTAAGCAGAAAATAGAACTCAGGGCATCAAAATATTAGTCTGAAAAGACTTAGCAGCCTTGCCACAACAAACAAAATGTCTCTACTGTAGTACAGTTTCATTTTTTGACAAGTATTCTGTTGTTGGAAATTTTGAGTCGAATCGTACTCTCCACGAGCATGGTATCAGCCTTCAACAGCCTAGGAGTCTGGAAAACCAAAATATTTCAGCTACAACTGTAAAAATGGCAGTGCATTGATTGCCAAATGCAACAGATTGAGACGTTAAACCACTTTCTTTCAAACTTTTGCTGTTCTGGGATTTAGACAACATCCTCATTTAGGGGAATGCAGCATATAGAGCCATATATGCAACAAAATTAAAAAGTGAAGAGAACATTAAAATATCACATTTCCTAAATTTCACTTCTGTCCTAAAACACAGCCATGCCATCAAACATCCTCTATGTTTTCTAATAATGCTAACCCTAACCCTAGCTAATGGTTTGGGCAGTTAGGGTTAGGGGTCAGATTTTCTTCAATGCAACCTAACACTCATTTAAGCAGAAAATAGAACTCAGGGCATCAAAATATTAGTCTGAAAAGACTTAGCAGCCTTGCAACAACAAACAAAATGTATCTACTGTAGTACAGTTTCATTTTTTGACAAGTATTCTGTTATTGGAAATTTTGTGTCGAATCGTACTCTCCACGAGCATGGTATCAGCCTTCAACAGATTAGGAGTCTGGAAAACCCAAAACATTTCAGCTAGAACTGTAAAAATGGCAGTGCATTGATTGCCAAATGCAACAGATTGAGACGTTTAACCACTTTCTTTCAAACTTTTGCTGTTCGGGGATTTAGACAACATCCTCATTTAGGGCAATGCAGCATATAGAGCCACATATGCAACAAAATTAAAAAGTGAAGAGAACATTAAAATAGCACATTTCCTAAATTTCACTTCTGTCCTAAAACACAGCCATGCCATCAAATATTCTCTATGTTATCTAATAATGCTAACCCTAACACTAGCTAAGGGTTTGGGCAGTTAGGGTTAGGGGTCAGATTTTCTTCAATGCAACCTAACACTCATTTAAGCAGAAAATAGAACTCAGGGCATCAAAATATGAGTCTGAAAAGACTTAGCAGCCTTGCCACAACAAACAAAATGTCTCTACTGTAGTACAGTTTCATTTTTTGACAAGTATTCTGTTATTGGAAATTTTGAGTCGAATTGTACTCTCCACGAGCATGGTATCAGCCTTCAACAGCCTAGGAGTCTGGAAAACCAAAATATTTCAGCTACAACTGTAAAAATGGCAGTGCATTGATTGCCAAATGCAACAGATTGAGACGTTAAACCACTTTCTTTCAAACTTTTGCTGTTCGGGGATTTAGACAACATCCTCATTTAGGGCAATGCAGCATATAGAGCCATATAGGCAACAAAATTAAAAAGTGAAGACAACATTAAAATATCACATTTCCTAAATTTCACTTCTGTCCTAAAACACAGCCATGCCATCAAACATCCTCTATGTTATCTAATAATGCTAACCCTAACCCTAGCTAAGGGTTTGGGCAGTTAGGGTTAGGGGTTAGATTTTCTTCAATGCAACCTAACACTCATTTAAGCAGAAAATAGAACTCAGGGCATCAAAATATTAGTCTGAAAAGACTTAGCAGCCTTGCCACAACAAACAAAATGTCTCTACTGTAGTACAGTTTCATTTTTTGACAAGTATTCTGTTATTGGAAATTTTGTGTCGAATCGTACTCTCCACGAGCATGGTATCAGCCTTCAACAGATTAGGAGTCTGGAAAACCCAAAATATTTCAGCTACAACTTTAAAAATGGCAGTGCATTGAATGCCAAATGCAACAGATTGAGACGTTTAACCACTTTCTTTCAAACATTTGCTGTTCGGGGATTTAGACAACATCCTCATTTAGGGCAATGCAGCATATAGAGCCATATATGCAACAAAATTAAAAAGTGAAGAGAACATTAAAATATCACATTTCCTAAATTTCACTTCTGTCCTAAAACACAGCCATGCCATCAAACATCCTCTATGTTTTCTAATAATGCTAACCCTAACCCTAGCTAAGGGTTTGGGCAGTTAGGGTTAGGGGTCAGATTTTCTTCAATGCAACCTAACACTCATTTAAGCAGAAAATAGAACTCAGGGCATCAAAATATTAGTCTGAAAAGACTTAGCAGCCTTGCCAGAACAAACAAAATGTCTCTACTGTAGTACAGTTTCATTTTTTGACAAGTATTCTGTTGTTGGAAATTTTGAGTCGAATCGTACTCTCCACGAGCATGGTATCAGCCTTCAACAGATTAGGAGTCTGGAAAACCCAAAACATTTCAGCTAGAACTGTAAAAATGGCAGTGCATTGATTGCCAAATGCAACAGATTGAGACGTTTAACCACTTTCTTTCAAACTTTTGCTGTTCCGGGATTTAGACAACATCCTCATTTAGGGCAATGCAGCATATAGAGCCACATATGCAACAAAATTAAAAAGTGAAGAGAACATTAAAATATCACATTTCCTAAATTTCACTTCTGTCCTACAACACAACCATGCCATCAAACATCTTCTATGTTTTCTAATAATGCTAACCCTAACCCTAGCTAAGGGTTTGGGCAGTTAGGGTTAGGGGGCAGATTTTCTTCAATGCGATCTAACACTCATTTAAGCAGAAAATAGAACTCAGGGCATCAAAATATTAGTCTGAAAAGACTTAGCAGCCTTGCCACAACAAACAAAATGTCTCTACTGTAGTACAGTTTCATTTTTTGACAAGTATTCTGTTATTGGAAATTTTGAGTCGAATCGTACTCTCCACGAGCATGGTATCAGCCTTCAACAGCCTAAGAGTCTGTAAAACCCAAAATATTTCAGCTACAACTGTAAAAATGGCAGTGCATTGATTG
This sequence comes from Atractosteus spatula, assembly GCF_055471065.1. Taxonomy (NCBI): domain Eukaryota; kingdom Metazoa; phylum Chordata; class Actinopteri; order Semionotiformes; family Lepisosteidae; genus Atractosteus; species Atractosteus spatula. The sequence goes on along the minus strand of NC_142720.1, from coordinate 8,146,134 downwards.
CCAAATGCAACAGATTGAGACGTTTAACCACTTTCTTTCAAACTTTTGCTGTTCGGAGATTTAGACAACATCCTCATTTAGGGCAATGCAGCATATAGAGCCATATATGCAACAAAATTAAAAAGTGAAGATGACATTAAAATAGCACATTTCCTAAATTTCACTTCTGTCCTAAAACACAGCCATGCCATCAAACATCCTCTATGTTTTCTAATAATGCTAACCCTAACCCTACCTAAGGGTTTGGGCAGTTAGGGTTAGGAGTCAGATTTTCTTCAATGTAACCTAACACTCATTTAAGCAGAAAATAGAACTCAGGGCATCAAAATATTAGTTTGAAAAGACTTAGCAGCCTTGCCACAACAAACAAAATGTCTCTACTGTAGTACAGTTTCATTTTTTGACAAGTATTCTGTTATTGGAAATTTTGTGTCGAATCGTACTCTCCACGAGCATGGTATCAGCCTTCAACTGATTAGGAGTCTGGAAAACCCAAAATATTTCAGCTACAACTTTAAAAATGGCAGTGCATTGAATGCCAAATGCAACAGATTGAGACGTTTAACCACTTTCTTTCAAACATTTGCTGTTCGGGGATTTAGACAACATCCTCATTTAGGGCAATGCAGCATTTAGAGCCATATATGCAACAAAATTAAAAAGTGAAGAGAACATTAAAATATCACATTTCCTAAATTTCACTTCTGTCCTAAAACACAGCCATGCCATCAAACATCCTCTATGTTTTCTAATAATGCTAACCCTAACCCTAGCTAAGGGTTTGGGCAGTTAGGGTTAGGGGTCAGATTTTCTTCAATGCAACCTAACACTCATTTAAGCAGAAAATAGAACTCAGGGCATCAAAATATTAGTCTGAAAAGACTTAGCAGCCTTGCAACAACAAACAAAATGTCTCTACTGTAGTACAGTTTCATTTTTTGACAAGTATTCTGTTATTGGAAATTTTGTGTCGAATCGTACTCTCCACGAGCATGGTATCAGCCTTCAACAGATTAGGAGTCTGGAAAACCCAAAACATTTCAGCTAGAACTGTAAAAATGGCAGTGCATTGATTGCCAAATGCAACAGATTGAGACGTTTAACCACTTTCTTTCAAACTTTTGCTGTTCGGGGATTTAGACAACATCCTCATTTAGGGCAATGCAGCATATAGAGCCACATATGCAACAAAATTAAAAAGTGAAGAGAACATTAAAATAGCACATTTCCTAAATTTCACTTCTGTCCTAAAACACAGCCATGCCATCAAATATCCTCTATGTTATCTAATAATGCTAACCCTAACCCTAGCTAAGGGTTTGGGCAGTTAGGGTTAGGGGTCAGATTTTCTTCAATGCAACCTAACACTCATTTAAGCAGAAAATAGAACTCAGGGCATCAAAATATGAGTCTGAAAAGACTTAGCAGCCTTGCCACAACAAACAAAATGTCTCTACTGTAGTACAGTTTCATTTTTTGACAAGTATTCTGTTATTGGAAATTTTGAGTCGAATCGTACTCTCCACGAGCATGGTATCAGCCTTCAACAGCCTAGGAGTCTGGAAAACCCAAAATATTTCAGCTACAACTGTAAAAATGGCAGTGCATTGATTGCCAAATGCAACAGATTGAGACGTTTAATCACTTTCTTTCAAACTTTTGCTGTTCGGGGATTTAGACAACATCCTCATTTAGGGCAATGCAGCATATAGAGCCATATATGCAACAAAATTAAAAAGTGAAGATGACATTAAAATAGCACATTTCCTAAATTTCACTTCTGTCCTAAAACACAGCCATGCCATCAAACATCCTCTATGTTTTCTAATAATGCTAACCCTAACCCTAGCTAAGGGTTTGGGCAGTTAGGGTTAGGGGTCAGATTTTCTTCAATGCAACCTAACACTCATTTAAGCAGAAAATAGAACTCAGGGCATCAAAATATTAGTCTGAAAAGACTTAGCAGCCTTGCCACAACAAACAAAATGTCTCTACTGTAGTACAGTTTCATTTTTTGACAAGTATTCTGTTGTTGGAAATTTTGAGTCGAACCGTACTCTCCACGAGCATGGTATCAGCCTTCAACAGCCTAGGAGTCTGGAAAACCAAAATATTTCAGCTACAACTGTAAAAATGGCAGTGCATTGATTGCCAAATGCAACAGATTGAGACGTTAAACCACTTTCTTTCAAACTTTTGCTGTTCGGGGATTTAGACAACATCCTAATTTAGGGCAATGCAGCATATAGAGCCATATAGGCAACAAAATTAAAAAGTGAAGACAACATTAAAATATCACATTTCCTAAATTTCACTTCTGTCCTAAAACACAGCCATGCCATCAAACATCCTCTATGTTATCTAATAATGCTAACCCTAACCCTAGCTAAGGGTTTGGGCAGTTAGGGTTAGGGGTCAGATTTTCTTCAATGCAACCTAACACTCCTTTAAGCAGAAAATAGAACTCAGGGCATCAAAATATTAGTCTGATAGACTTAGCAGCCTTGCCACAACAATCAAAATATCTCTACTGTAGTACAGTTTCATTTTTTGACAAGTATTCTGTTATTGGAAATTGTGTCGAATCGTACTCTCCACGAGCATGGTATCAGCCTTCAACAGATTAGGAGTCTGGAAAACCCAAAATATTTCAGCTACAACTTTAAAAATGGCAGTGCATTGAATGCCAAATGCAACAGATTGAGACGTTTAACCACTTTCTTTCAAACATTTGCTGTTCGGGGATTTAGACAACATCCTCATTTAGGGCAATGCAGCATATAGAGCCATATATGCAACAAAATTAAAAAGTGAAGAGAACATTAAAATATCACATTTCCTAAATTTCACTTCTGTCCTAAAACACAGCCATGCCATCAAACATCCTCTATGTTTTCTAATAATGCTAACCCTAACCCTAGCTAAGGGTTTGGGTAGTTAGGGTTAGGGGTCAGATTTTCTTCAATGCAACCTAACACTCATTTAAGCAGAAAATAGAACTCAGGGCATCAAAATATTAGTCTGAAAAGACTTAGCAGCCTTGCCACAACAAACAAAATGTCTCTACTGTAGTACAGTTTCATTTTTTGACAAGTATTCTGTTATTGGAAATTTTGTGTCGAATCGTACTCTCCACGAGCATGGTATCAGCCTTCAACAGATTAGGAGTCTGGAAAACCCAAAACATTTCAGCTAGAACTGTAGAAATGGCAGTGCATTGATTGCCAAATGCAACAGATTGAGACGTTTAACCACTTTCTTTCAAACTTTTGCTGTTCGGGGATTTAGACAACATCCTCATTTAGGGCAATGCAGCATATAGAGCCACATATGCAACAAAATTAAAAAGTGAAGAGAACATTAAAATAGCACATTTCCTAAATTTCACTTCTGTCCTAAAACACAGCCATGCCATCAAATATCCTCTATGTTATCTAATAATGCTAACCCTAACCCTAGCTAAGGGTTTGGGCAGTTAGGGTTAGGGGTCAGATTTTCTTCAATGCAACCTAACACTCATTTAAGCAGAAAATAGAACTCAGGGCATCAAAATATGAGTCTGAAAAGACTTAGCAGCCTTGCCACAACAAACAAAATGTCTCTACTGTAGTACAGTTTCATTTTTTGACAAGTATTCTGTTATTGGAAATTTTGAGTCGAATCGTACTCTCCACGAGCATGGTATCAGCCTTCAACAGCCTAGGAGTCTGGAAAACCCAAAATATTTCAGCTACAACTGTAAAAATGGCAGTGCATTGATTGCCAAATGCAACAGATTGAGACGTTTAACCACTTTCTTTCAAACTTTTGCTGTTCGGGGATTTAGACAACATCCTCATTTAGGGCAATGCAGCATATAGAGCCATATAGGCAACAAAATTAAAAAGTGAAGACAACATTAAAATATCACATTTCCTAAATTTCACTTCTGTCCTAAAACACAGCCATGCCATCAAACATCCTCTATGTTTTCTAATAATGCTAACCCTAACCCTAGCTAAGGGTTTGGGCAGTTAGGGTTAGGGGTCAGATTTTCTTCAATGCAACCTAACACTCATTTAAGCAGAAAATAGAACTCAGGGCATCAAAATATTAGTCTGAAAAGACTTAGCAGCCTTGCCACAACAAACAAAATGTCTCTACTGTAGTACAGTTTCATTTTTTGACAAGTATTCTGTTGTTGGAAATTTTGAGTCGAATCGTACTCTCCACGAGCATGGTATCAGCCTTCAACAGCCTAGGAGTCTGGAAAACCAAAATATTTCAGCTACAACTGTAAAAATGGCAGTGCATTGATTGCCAAATGCAACAGATTGAGACGTTAAACCACTCTCTTTCAAACTTTTGCTGTTCTGGGATTTAGACAACATCCTCATTTAGGGCAATGCAGCATATAGAGCCATATAGGCAACAAAATTAAAAAGTGAAGACAACATTAAAATATCACATTTCCTAAATTTCACTTCTGTCCTAAAACACAGCCATGCCATCAAACATCCTCTATGTTATCTAATAATGCTAACCCTAACCCTAGCTAAGGGTTTGGGCAGTTAGGGTTAGGGGTCAGATTTTCTTCAATTCAACCTAACACTCCTTTAAGCAGAAAATAGAACTCAGGGCATCAAAATATTAGTCTGATAGACTTAGCAGCCTTGCCACAACAAACAAAATGTCTCTACTGTAGTACAGTTTCATTTTTTGACAAGTATTCTGTTATTGGAAATTGTGTCGAATCGTACTCTCCACGAGCATCGTATCAGCCTTCAACAGATTAGGAGTCTGGAAAACCCAAAATATTTCAGCTACAACTTTAAAAATGGCAGTGCATTGAATGCCAAATGCAACAGATTGAGACGTTTAACCACTTTCTTTCAAACATTTGCTGTTCGGGGATTTAGACAACATCCTCATTTAGGGCAATGCAGCATATAGAGCCATATATGCAACAAAATTAAAAAGTGAAGAGAACATTAAAATATCACATTTCCTAAATTTCACTTCTGTCCTAAAACACAGCCATGCCATCAAACATCCTCTATGTTTTCTAATAATGCTAACCCTAACCCTAGCTAAGGGTTTGGGCAGTTAGGGTTAGGGGTTAGATTTTCTTCAATGCAACCTAACACTCATTTAAGCAGAAAATAGAACTCAGGGCATCAAAATATTAGTCTGAAAAGACTTAGCAGCCTTGCCACAACAAACAAAATGTCTCTACTGTAGTACAGTTTCATTTTTTGACAAGTATTCTGTTATTGGAAATTTTGTGTCGAATCGTACTCTCCACGAGCATGGTATCAGCCTTCAACAGATTAGGAGTCTGGAAAACCCAAAACATTTCAGCTAGAACTGTAAAAATGGCAGTGCATTGATTGCCAAATGCAACAGATTGAGACGTTTAACCACTTTCTTTCAAACTTTTGCTGTTCGGGGATTTAGACAACATCCTCATTTAGGGCAATGCAGCATATAGAGCCATATATGCAACAAAATTAAAAAGTGAAGATGAAATTAAAATAGTACATTTACTAAATTTCACTTCTGTCCTAAAACACAGCCATGCCATCAAACATCCTCTATGTTTTCTAATAATGCTAACCCTAACCCTAGCTAAGGGTTTGGGCAGTTAGGGTTAGGGGTCAGATTTTCTTCAATGCAACCTAACACTCATTTAAGCAGAAAATAGAACTCAGGGCATCAAAATATGAGTCTGAAAAGACTTAGCAGCCTTGCCACAACAAACAAAATGTCTCTACTGTAGTACAGTTTCATTTTTTGACAAGTATTCTGTTATTGGAAATTTTGAGTCGAATTGTACTCTCCACGAGCATGGTATCAGCCTTCAACAGCCTAGGAGTCTGGAAAACCCAAAATATTTCAGCTACAACTGTAAAAATGGCAGTGCATTGATTGCCAAATGCAACAGATTGAGACGTTTAACCACTTTCTTTCAAACTTTTGCTGTTCGGGGATTTAGACAACATCCTCATTTAGGGCAATGCAGCATATAGAGCCATATAGGCAACAAAATTAAAAAGTGAAGATGACATTAAAATAGCACATTTCCTAAATTTCACTTCTGTCCTAAAACACAGCCATGCCATCAAACATCCTCTATGTTATCTAATAATGCTAACCCTAACCCTAGCTAAGGGTTTGGGCAGTTAGGGTTAGGGGTCAGATTTTCTTCAATGCAACCTAACACTCCTTTAAGCAGAAAATAGAACTCAGGGCATCAAAATATTAGTCTGATAGACTTAGCAGCCTTGCCACAACAAACAAAATGTCTCTACTGTAGTACAGTTTCATTTTTTGACAAGTATTCTGTTATTGGAAATTTTGTGTCGAATCGTACTCTCCACGAGCATGGTATCAGCCTTCAACAGATTAGGAGTCTGGAAAACCCAAAACATTTCAGCTAGAACTGTAGAAATGGCAGTGCATTGATTGCCAAATGCAACAGATTGAGACGTTTAACCACTTTCTTTCAAACTTTTGCTGTTCGGGGATTTAGACAACATCCTCATTTAGGGCAATGCAGCATATAGAGCCACATATGCAACAAAATTAAAAAGTGAAGAGAACATTAAAATAGCACATTTCCTAAATTTCACTTCTGTCCTAAAACACAGCCATGCCATCAAATATCCTCTATGTTATCTAATAATGCTAACCCTAACCCTAGCTAAGGGTTTGGGCAGTTAGGGTTAGGGGTCAGATTTTCTTCAATGCAACCTAACACTCATTTAAGCAGAAAATAGAACTCAGGGCATCAAAATATGAGTCTGAAAAGACTTAGCAGCCTTGCCACAACAAACAAAATGTCTCTACTGTAGTACAGTTTCATTTTTTGACAAGTATTCTGTTATTGGAAATTTTGAGTCGAATCGTACTCTCCACGAGCATGGTATCAGCCTTCAACAGCCTAGGAGTCTGGAAAACCCAAAATATTTCAGCTACAACTGTAAAAATGGCAGTGCATTGATTGCCAAATGCAACAGATTGAGACGTTTAACCACTTTCTTTCAAACTTTTGCTGTTCGGGGATTTAGACAACATCCTCATTTAGGGCAATGCAGCATATAGAGCCATATAGGCAACAAAATTAAAAAGTGAAGACAACATTAAAATATCACATTTCCTAAATTTCACTTCTGTCCTAAAACACAGCCATGCCATCAAACATCCTCTATGTTTTCTAATAATGCTAACCCTAACCCTAGCTAAGGGTTTGGGCAGTTAGGGTTAGGGGTCAGATTTTCTTCAATGCAACCTAACACTCATTTAAGCAGAAAATAGAACTCAGGGCATCAAAATATTAGTCTGAAAAGACTTAGCAGCCTTGCCACAACAAACAAAATGTCTCTACTGTAGTACAGTTTCATTTTTTGACAAGTATTCTGTTGTTGGAAATTTTGAGTCGAATCGTACTCTCCACGAGCATGGTATCAGCCTTCAACAGCCTAGGAGTCTGGAAAACCAAAATATTTCAGCTACAACTGTAAAAATGGCAGTGCATTGATTGCCAAATGCAACAGATTGAGACGTTAAACCACTCTCTTTCAAACTTTTGCTGTTCTGGGATTTAGACAACATCCTCATTTAGGGCAATGCAGCATATAGAGCCATATAGGCAACAAAATTAAAAAGTGAAGACAACATTAAAATATCACATTTCCTAAATTTCACTTCTGTCCTAAAACACAGCCATGCCATCAAACATCCTCTATGTTATCTAATAATGCTAACCCTAACCCTAGCTAAGGGTTTGGGCAGTTAGGGTTAGGGGTCAGATTTTCTTCAATTCAACCTAACACTCCTTTAAGCAGAAAATAGAACTCAGGGCATCAAAATATTAGTCTGATAGACTTAGCAGCCTTGCCACAACAAACAAAATGTCTCTACTGTAGTACAGTTTCATTTTTTGACAAGTATTCTGTTATTGGAAATTGTGTCGAATCGTACTCTCCACGAGCATCGTATCAGCCTTCAACAGATTAGGAGTCTGGAAAACCCAAAATATTTCAGCTACAACTTTAAAAATGGCAGTGCATTGAATGCCAAATGCAACAGATTGAGACGTTTAACCACTTTCTTTCAAACATTTGCTGTTCGGGGATTTAGACAACATCCTCATTTAGGGCAATGCAGCATATAGAGCCATATATGCAACAAAATTAAAAAGTGAAGAGAACATTAAAATATCACATTTCCTAAATTTCACTTCTGTCCTAAAACACAGCCATGCCATCAAACATCCTCTATGTTTTCTAATAATGCTAACCCTAACCCTAGCTAAGGGTTTGGGCAGTTAGGGTTAGGGGTTAGATTTTCTTCAATGCAACCTAACACTCATTTAAGCAGAAAATAGAACTCAGGGCATCAAAATATTAGTCTGAAAAGACTTAGCAGCCTTGCCACAACAAACAAAATGTCTCTACTGTAGTACAGTTTCATTTTTTGACAAGTATTCTGTTATTGGAAATTTTGTGTCGAATCGTACTCTCCACGAGCATGGTATCAGCCTTCAACAGATTAGGAGTCTGGAAAACCCAAAACATTTCAGCTAGAACTGTAAAAATGGCAGTGCATTGATTGCCAAATGCAACAGATTGAGACGTTTAACCACTTTCTTTCAAACTTTTGCTGTTCGGGGATTTAGACAACATCCTCATTTAGGGCAATGCAGCATATAGAGCCATATATGCAACAAAATTAAAAAGTGAAGATGAAATTAAAATAGTACATTTACTAAATTTCACTTCTGTCCTAAAACACAGCCATGCCATCAAACATCCTCTATGTTTTCTAATAATGCTAACCCTAACCCTAGCTAAGGGTTTGGGCAGTTAGGGTTAGGGGTCAGATTTTCTTCAATGCAACCTAACACTCATTTAAGCAGAAAATAGAACTCAGGGCATCAAAATATGAGTCTGAAAAGACTTAGCAGCCTTGCCACAACAAACAAAATGTCTCTACTGTAGTACAGTTTCATTTTTTGACAAGTATTCTGTTATTGGAAATTTTGAGTCGAATTGTACTCTCCACGAGCATGGTATCAGCCTTCAACAGCCTAGGAGTCTGGAAAACCCAAAATATTTCAGCTACAACTGTAAAAATGGCAGTGCATTGATTGCCAAATGCAACAGATTGAGACGTTTAACCACTTTCTTTCAAACTTTTGCTGTTCGGGGATTTAGACAACATCCTCATTTAGGGCAATGCAGCATATAGAGCCATATATGCAACAAAATTAAAAAGTGAAGATGACATTAAAATAGCACATTTCCTAAATTTCACTTCTGTCCTAAAACACAGCCATGCCATCAAACATCCTCTATGTTATCTAATAATGCTAACCCTAACCCTAGCTAAGGGTTTGGGCAGTTAGGGTTAGGGGTCAGATTTTCTTCAATGCAACCTAACACTCCTTTAAGCAGAAAATAGAACTCAGGGCATCAAAATATTAGTCTGATAGACTTAGCAGCCTTGCCACAACAAACAAAATGTCTCTACTGTAGTACAGTTTCATTTTTTGACAAGTATTCTGTTATTGGAAATTTTGTGTCGAATCGTACTCTCCACGAGCATGGTATCAGCCTTCAACAGATTAGGAGTCTGGAAAACCCAAAACATTTCAGCTAGAACTGTAAAAATGGCAGTGCATTGATTGCCAAATGCAACAGATTGAGACGTTTAACCACTTTCTTTCAAACTTTTGCTGTTCGGGGATTTAGACAACATCCTCATTTAGGGCAATGCAGCATATAGAGCCACATATGCAACAAAATTAAAAAGTGAAGAGAACATTAAAATAGCACATTTCCTAAATTTCACTTCTGTCCTAAAACACAGCCATGCCATCAAATATCCTCTATGTTATCTAATAATGCTAACCCTAACCCTAGCTAAGGGTTTGGGCAGTTAGGGTTAGGGGTCAGATTTTCTTCAATGCAACCTAACACTCATTTAAGCAGAAAATAGAACTCAGGGCATCAAAATATTAGTCTGAAAAGACTTAGCAGCCTTGCCACAACAAACAAAATGTCTCTACTATAGTACAGTTTCATTTTTTGACAAGTATTCTGTTGTTGGAAATTTTGAGTCGAATCGTACTCTCCACGAGCATGGTATCAGCCTTCAACAGCCTAGGAGTCTGGAAAACCAAAATATTTCAGCTACAACTGTAAAAATGGCAGAGCATTGATTGCCAAATGCAACAGATTGAGACGTTTAACCACTTTCTTTCAAACATTTGCTGTTCGGGGATTTAGACAACATCCTCATTTAGGGCAATGCAGCATATAGAGCCACATATGCAACAAAATTAAAAAGTGAAGAGAACATTAAAATCGCACATTTCCTAAATTTCACTTCTGTCCTAAAACACAGCCATGCCATCAAACATCCTCTATGTTTTCTAATAATGCTAACCCTAACCCTAGCTAAGGGTTTGGGCAGTTAGGGTTAGGGGTCAGATTTTCTTCAATGCAACCTAACACTCATTTAAGCAGAAAATAGAACTCAGGGCATCAAAATATGAGTCTGAAAAGAGTTAGCAGCCTTGCCACAACAAACAAAATGTCTCTACTGTAGTACAGTTTCATTTTTTGACAAGTATTCTGTTATTGGAAATTTTGTGTCGAATCGTACTCTCCACGAGCATGGTATCAGCCTTCAACAGATTAGGAGTCTGGAAAACCCAAAATATTTCAGCTACAACTTTAAAAATGGCAGTGCATTGAATGCCAAATGCAACAGATTGAGACGTTTAACCACTTTCTTTCAAAGATTTGCTGTTCGGGGATTTAGACAACATCCTCATTTAGGGCAATGCAGCATATAGAGCCACATATGCAACAAAATTAAAAAGTGAAGAGAACATTAAAATATCACATTTCCTAAATTTCACTTCTGTCCTAAAACACAGCCATGCCATCAAACATCCTCTATGTTTTCTAATAATGCTAACCCTAGCCCTAGCTAAGGGTTTGGGCAGTTAGGGTTAGGGGGCAGATTTTCTTCAATGCAACCTAACACTCATTTAAGCAGAAAATAGAACTCAGGGCATCAAAATATTAGTCTGAAAAGACTTAGCAGCCTTGCCACAACAAACAAAATGTCTCTACTGTAGTACAGTTTCATTTTTTGACAAGTATTCTGTTATTGGAAATTTTGAGTCGAATTGTACTCTCCACGAGCATGGTATCAGCCTTCAACAGCCTAGGAGTCTGGAAAACCCAAAATATTTCAGCTACAACTGTAAAAATGGCAGTGCATTGATTGCCAAATGCAACAGATTGAGACGTTTAACCACTTTCTTTCAAACTTTTGCTGTTCGGGGATTTAGACAACATCCTCATTTAGGGCAATGCAGCATATAGAGCCATATAGGCAACAAAATTAAAAAGTGAAGATGACATTAAAATAGCACATTTCCTAAATTTCACTTCTGTCCTAAAACACAGCCATGCCATCAAACATCCTCTATGTTATCTAATAATGCTAACCCTAACCCTAGCTAAGGGTTTGGGCAGTTAGGGTTAGGGGTCAGATTTTCTTCAATGCAACCTAACACTCCTTTAAGCAGAAAATAGAACTCAGGGCATCAAAATATTAGTCTGATAGACTTAGCAGCCTTGCCACAACAAACAAAATGTCTCTACTGTAGTACAGTTTCATTTTTTGACAAGTATTCTGTTATTGGAAATTTTGTGTCGAATCGTACTCTCCACGAGCATGGTATCAGCCTTCAACAGATTAGGAGTCTGGAAAACCCAAAACATTTCAGCTAGAACTGTAAAAATGGCAGTGCATTGATTGCCAAATGCAACAGATTCAGACGTTTAACCACTTTCTTTCAAACTTTTGCTGTTCGGGGATTTAGACAACATCCTCATTTAGGGCAATGCAGCATATAGAGCCACATATGCAACAAAATTAAAAAGTGAAGAGAACATTAAAATAGCACATTTCCTAAATTTCACTTCTGTCCTAAAACACAGCCATGCCATCAAATATCCTCTATGTTATCTAATAATGCTAACCCTAACCCTAGCTAAGGGTTTGGGCAGTTAGGGTTAGGGGTCAGATTTTCTTCAATGCAACCTAACACTCATTTAAGCAGAAAATAGAACTCAGGGCATCAAAATATTAGTCTGAAAAGACTTAGCAGCCTTGCCACAACAAACAAAATGTCTCTACTATAGTACAGTTTCATTTTTTGACAAGTATTCTGTTGTTGGAAATTTTGAGTCGAATCGTACTCTCCACGAGCATGGTATCAGCCTTCAACAGCCTAGGAGTCTGGAAAACCAAAATATTTCAGCTACAACTGTAAAAATGGCAGAGCATTGATTGCCAAATGCAACAGATTGAGACGTTTAACCACTTTCTTTCAAACATTTGCTGTTCGGGGATTTAGACAACATCCTCATTTAGGGCAATGCAGCATATAGAGCCACATATGCAACAAAATTAAAAAGTGAAGAGAACATTAAAATCGCACATTTCCTAAATTTCACTTCTGTCCTAAAACACAGCCATGCCATCAAACATCCTCTATGTTTTCTAATAATGCTAACCCTAACCCTAGCTAAGGGTTTGGGCAGTTAGGGTTAGGGGTCAGATTTTCTTCAATGCAACCTAACACTCATTTAAGCAGAAAATAGAACTCAGGGCATCAAAATATGAGTCTGAAAAGACTTAGCAGCCTTGCCACAACAAACAAAATGTCTCTACTGTAGTACAGTTTCATTTTTTGACAAGTATTCTGTTATTGGAAATTTTGTGTCGAATCGTACTCTCCACGAGCATGGTATCAGCCTTCAACAGATTAGGAGTCTGGAAAACCCAAAATATTTCAGCTACAACTTTAAAAATGGCAGTGCATTGAATGCCAAATGCAACAGATTGAGACGTTTAACCACTTTCTTTCAAAGATTTGCTGTTTGGGGATTTAGACAACATCCTCATTTAGGGCAATGCAGCATATAGAGCCACATATGCAACAAAATTAAAAAGTGAAGAGAACATTAAAATATCACATTTCCTAAATTTCACTTCTGTCCTAAAACACAGCCATGCCATCAAACATCCTCTATGTTTTCTAATAATGCTAACCCTAACCCTAGCTAAGGGTTTGGGCAGTTAGGGTTAGGGGTCAGATTTTCTTCAATGCAACCTAACACTCATTTAAGCAGAAAATAGAACTCAGGGCATCAAAATATTAGTCTGAAAAGACTTAGCAGCCTTGCCACAACAAACAAAATGTCTCTACTGTAGTACAGTTTCATTTTTTGACAAGTATTCTGTTATTGGAAATTTTGAGTCGAATCGTACTCTCCACGAGCATGGTATCAGCCTTCAACAGCCTAGGAGTCTGGAAAACCCAAAATATTTCAGCTACAACTGTAAAAATGGCAGTGCATTGATTGCCAAATGCAACAGATTGAGACGTTTAACCACTTTCTTTCAAACTTTTGCTGTTCCGGGATTTAGACAACATCCTCATTTAGGGCAATGCAGCATATAGAGCCATATATGCAACAAAATTAAAAAGTGAAGATGAGATTAAAATAGCACATTTCCTAAATTTCACTTCTGTCCTAAAACACAGCCATGCCATCAAACATCCTCTATGTTTTCTAATAATGCTAACCCTAACCCTAGCTAAGGGTTTGGGCAGTTAGGGTTAGGGGGCAGATTTTCTTCAATGCAACCTAACACTCATTTAAGCAGAAAATAGAACTCAGGGCATCAAAATATTAGTCTGAAAAGACTTAGCAGCCTTGCCACAACAAACAAAATGTCTCTACTGTAGTACAGTTTCATTTTTTGACAAGTATTCTGTTATTGGAAATTGTGTCGAATCGTACTCTCCACGAGCATGGTATCAGCCTTCAACAGATTAGAACTCTGGAAAACCCAAAATATTTCAGCTACAACTGTAAAAATGGCAGTGCATTGATAGCCAAACGCAACAGATTGAGACGTTTAACCATTTTCTTTCAAACTTTTGCTGTTCTGGGATTTAGAAAACATCCTCATTTAGGGCAATGCAGCATATAGAGCCATATATGCAACAAAATTAAAAAGTGAAGAGAACATTAAAATAGCACATTTCCTAAATTTCACTTCTGTCCTAAAACACAGCCATGCCATCAAACATCCTCTATATTTTCTAATAATGCTAACCCTAACCCTAGCTAAGGGTTTGGGCAGTTAGGGTTAGGGGTCAGATTTTCTTCAATGCAACCTAACACTCATTTAAGCAGAACAAAGAACTCAGGGCATCAAAATATTAGTCGGAAAAGACTTAGCAGCCTTGCCACAACAAACAAAATGTCTCTACTGTAGTACAGTTTCATTTTTTAAAAAATATTTTGTTATTGGAAAATTTGTGTCGAATCGTACTCTCCACGAGCATGGTATCAGCCTTCAACAGCCTAGGAGTCTGGAAAACCCCAAACATTTCAGCTAGAACTGTAAAAATGGCAGTGCAATGATTGCCAAATGCAACAGATTGAGACGTTTAACCACTTTCTTTCAAACTTTTGCTGTTCGGGGATTTAGACAACATCCTCATTTAGGGCAATGCAGCATATAGAGCCATATATGCAACAAAATTAAAAAGTGAAGAGAACATTAAAATAGCACATTTCCTAAATTTCACTTCTGTCCTAAAACACAGCCATGCCATCAAACATCCTCTATGTTTTCTAATAATGCTAACCCTAACCCTAGCTAAGGGTTTGGGCAGTTAGGGTTAGGGGTCACATTTTCTTCAATGCAACCTAACACTCCTTTAAGCAGAAAATAGAACTCAGGGCATCAAAATATTAGTCTGATAGACTTAGCAGCCTTGCCACAACAAACAAAATGTCTCTACTTTAGTATTGTTTCATTTTTTGACAAGTATTCTGTTATTGGAAATTGTGTCGAATCGTACTCTCCACGAGCATGGTATCAGCCTTCAACAGATTAGAACTCTGGAAAACCCAAAATATTTCAGCTACAACTGTAAAAATGGCAGTGCATTGATAGCCAAATGCAACAGATTGAGACGTTTAACCACTTTCTTTCAAACTTTTGCTGTTCTGGGATTTAGACAACATCCTCATTTAGGGCAATGCAGCATATAGAGCCATATATGCAACAAAATTAAAAAGTGAAGAGAACATTAAAATATCACATTTCCTAAATTTCACTTCTGTCCTAAAACACAGCCATGCCATCAAACATCCTCTATGTTTTCTAATAATGCTAACCCTAACCCTAGCTCAGGGTTTGTGCAGTTAGGGTTAGGGGTCAGATATTCTTCAATGCAACCTAACACTCATTTAAGCAGAAAATAGAACTCAGGGCATCAAAATATTAGTCTGAGAAGACTTAGCAGCCTTGCCACAACAAAAAAAAAATGTGTCTACTATACTACAGTTTCATTTTCTGACAAGTATTCTTTTTTTTGAAATTTTGAGTCAAATCGTACTCTCCACGAGCATGGTATCAGCCTTCAACAGCCTAGGAGTCTGGAAAACCCAAAATATTTCAGCTAGAACTGTAAAAATGGCAGTGCATTGATTGCCAAATGTAACAGATTGAGACGTTTAACCACTTTCTTTCAAACTTTTGCTGTTCTGGGATTTAGACAACATCCTCATTTAGGGCAATGAAGCATATAGAGCCATATATGCAACAAAATTAAAAAGTGAAGAGAACATTAAAATATCACATTTCCTAAATTTCACTTCTGTCCTAAAACACAGCCATGCCATCAAATATCCTCTATGTTATCTAATAATGCTAACCCTAACCCTAGCTAAGGGTTTCGGCAGTTAGGGTTAGGGGTCAGATTTTCTTCATTACAACCTAACACTCATTTAAGCAGAAAATAGAACTCAGGGCATCAAAATATTAGTCTGAAAAGACTTAGCAGCCCTGCCATAAGAAACAAAATGTCTCTACGGTAGTACAGTTTCATTTTTTGACAAGTATTTTGTTATTGGAAATTGTGTCGAATCGTACTCTCCACGAGCATGGTATCAGCCTTCAACAGCCTAGGTGTCTGGAAAACCCAAAATATTTCAGCTAGAACTGTAAAAATGGCAGTGCATTGATTGCCAAATGTAACAGATTGAGACGTTTAACCACTTTCTTTCAAACTTTTGCTGTTCGGGAATTTAGACAACATCCTCATTTAGGGCAATGCAGCATATAGAGCCATATATGCAACAAAATTAAAAAGTGAAGAGAACATTAAAATATCACATTTCCTAAATTTCACTTCTGTCCTTAAACACAGCCATGCCATCAAACATTCTCTATGTTTTCTAATAATGCTAACCCTAACCCTAGCTAAGGGTTTGGGCAGTTAGGGTTAGGGGTCAGATTTTCTTAAATGCAACCTAACACTCATTTAAGCAGAAAATAGAACTCAGGGCATCAAAATATTAGTCTGAAAAGACTTAGCAGCCTTGCCACAACAAACAAAATGTCTCTACTGTAGTACAGTTTCATTTTTTGACAAGTATTCTGTTATTGGAAATTTTGAGGCGAATCGTACTCTCCACAAGCATGGTATCAGCCTTCAACAGTTTATAAGTCTGCAAAACCCAAAATATTTCAGCTACAACTGTAAAAATGGCAGTGCACTGATTGCCAAATGCAACAGATTGAGACGTTTAACCACTTTCTTTCAAACTTTTGCTGTTCGGGGATTTAGACAACATCCTCATTTAGGGCCATGCAGCATATAGAGCCATATATGCAACAAAATTAAAAAGTGAAGAGAACATTAAAATAGCACATTTCCTAAATTTCACTTCTGTCCTAAAACACAGCCATGCCATCAAACATCCTCTATGTTTTCTTATAATGCTAACCCTAACCCTAGCTAAGGGTTTGGGCAGTTAGGGTTAGGGGTCAGATTTTCTTCAATGCAACCTGACACTCCTTTAAGCAGAAAATTGAACTCAGGGCATCAAAATATTAGTCTGATAGACTTAGCAGCCTTGCCACAACAACCAAAATGTCTCTACTGTAGTACAGTTTCATTTTTTGACAAGTATTCTGTTATTGGAAATTGTGTCGAATCGTACTCTCCACGAGCATGGTATCAGCCTTCAACAGATTAGAACTCTGGAAAACCCAAAATATTTCAGCTAGAAGTGTGAAAATGGCAGTGCATTTTTTGACAAGTATTCTGTTATTGGAAATTGTGTCGAATCGTACTCTCCACGAGCATTCCAATAACAGTATTCTGTTATACTCTGGAACTCTGGAAAACCCAAAACATTTCAACTATATCTGTAAAAATTGCAGGTCATTGATAGCCAAATGCAACAGATTGAGACGTTTAACCACTTTCTTTCAAACTATTGCTGTTCGGGGATTTAGACAACATCCTCATTTAGGGCAATGCAGCATATAGAGCCATATATGCAACAAAATTAAAAAGTGAAGAGAACATTAAAATATCACATTTACTAAATTTCACTTCTGTCCTAAAACACAGCCATGCCATCAAACATCCTCTATGTTTTCTAATAATGCTAGCCCTAACCCTAGCTAAGGGTTTGGGCAGTTAGGGTTAGGGGTCAGATTTTCTTCAATGCAACCTAACATTCATTTAAGCAGAAAATAGAACTCAGGGCATCAAAATATTAGTCTGAAAAGACTAAGCAGCCTTGCCACAACAAACAAAATGTCTCTACCGTAGTACAGTTTCATTTTTTGACAAGTATTCTGTTATTGGAAATTTTGTGTCGAATCGTACTCTCCACGAGCATGGTATCAGCCTTCAACAGCCTAGGAGTCTGGAAAACCCAAAATATTTCAGCTACAACTGTAAAAATGGCAGTGCATTGATTGCCAAATGCAACAGATTGAGACGTTTAACCACTTTCTTTCAAACTTTTGCTGTTCGGGGATTTAGACAACATCCTCATTTAGGGTAATGCAGTATATACAGCCATATATGCAACAAAATTAAAAAGTGAAGAGAACATTAAAATATCACATTTCCTAAATTTCACTTCTGTCCTAAAACACAGCCATGCCATCAAACATCCTCTATGTTTTCTAATAATGCTAACCCTAACCCTAGCTAAGGGTTTGGGCAGTTAGGGTTAGGGGTCAGATTTTCTTCAATGCAACCTAACACTCCTTTAAGCAGAAAATACAACTCAGGGAATCAAAATATTAGTCTGATAGACTTAGCAGCCTTGCCACAACAAATAAAATGTCTCTACTGTAGTACAGTTTCATTTTTTGACAAGTATTCTCTTATTGGAAATTTTGAGTCAAATCGTACTCTCCACGAGCATGTTATCAGCCTTCAACAGCCTAGGAGTCTGGAAAACCCAAAATATTTCAGCTACAACTGTAAAAATGGCAGTGCATTGATTGCCAAATGCAACAGATTGAGACGTTTAACAACTTTCTTTCAACTTTTGCTGTTCGGGAATTTAGACAACATCCTCATTTAGGGCAACGCAGCATATAGAGCCATATATGCAACAAAATTAAAAAGTGAAGAGAACATTAAAATATCACATTTCCTAAATTTCACTTCTGTCTTACAACTCAGCCATGCCATCAAACATCCTCTATGTTTTCTAATAATGCTAACCCTAACCCTAGCTAAGGGTTTGGGCAGTTAGGGTTAGGGGTCAGATTTTCTTCAATGCAACCTAACACTCATTTAAGCAGAAAATAGAACTCAGGGCATCAAAATATTAGTCTAAAAATACTCAGCAGCCTTGCCACAACAAAAAAAAATGTCTCTACTGTTGTACAGTTTCATGTTTTGACAAGTATTCTCTTATTGGAAATTTTGAGTCAAATCGTACTCTCCACGAGCATGGTATCAGCCTTCAACAGCCTAGGATTCTGGAAAACCCAAAATATTTCAGCTACAGCTGTAAAAATGGCAGTGCATTGATTGCCAAATGCAACAGATTGAGACGTTTAACAACTTTCTTTCAAACTTTTGCTGTTCGGGGATTTAGACAACATCCTCATTTAGGGCAATGCAGCATATAGAGCCATATGTGCAACAAAATTAAAAAGTGAAGAGAACATTAAAATATCACATTTCCTAAATTTCACTTCTGTCCTAAAACACAGCCATGTCATCAAACATCCTCTATGTTTTCTAATAATGCTAACCCTAACCCTAGCTAAGGGTTTGGGCAGTTCGGGTTAGGGGGCAGATTTTCTTCAATGCAACCTAACACTCATTTAAGCAGAAAATAGAACTCAGGGCATCAAAATATTAGTCTGAAAAGACTTAGCAGCCTTGCCACAACAAACAAAATGTCTCTACTGTAGTACAGTTTCATTTTTTGACAAGTATTCTCTTATTGGAAATTTTGAGTCAAATCGTACTCTCCACGAGCATGGTATCAGCCTTCAACAGCCTAGGAGTCTGGAAAACCCAAAATATTTCAGCTACAACTGTAAAAATGGCAGTGCATTGATTGCCAAATGCAACAGATTGAGACGTTTAACCACTTTCTTTCAAACTTTTGCTGTTCGGTGACTTAGACAACATCCTCATTTAGAGCAATGCAGCATATAGAGCCATACTGTATGTGCAACAAAATTAAAAAGTGAAGAGAACATTAAAATATCACATTTCCTAAATTTCACTTCTGTCCTAAAACACAGCCATGCCATCAAACATCCTCTATGTTTTCTAATAATGCTAATCCTAACCCTAGCTAAGGGTTTGGGCAGTTAGGGTTAGGGGTCAGATTTTCTTCAATGCAACCTAACACTCATTTAAGCAGAAAATAGAACTCAGGGCATCAAAATATTAGTCTGAAAGGACTTAGCAGCCTTGCCACAACAAAAAAAAATGTCTCTACTGTAGTACAGTTTCATTTTTTGACAAGTATTCTCTTATTGGAAATTTTGAGTCAAACCGTACTCTCCACGAGCATGTTATCAGCCTTCAACAGCCTAGGAGTCTGGAAAACCCAAAATATTTCAGCTACAACTGTAAAAATGGCAGTGCATTGATTGCCAAATGCAACAGATTGAGACGTTTAACAACTTTCTTTCAAACTTTTGCTGTTCGGGAATTTAGACAACATCCTCATTTAGGGCAACGCAGCATATAGAGCCATATATGCAACAAAATTAAAAAGTGAAGAGAACATTAAAATATCACATTTCCTAAATTCCACTTCTGTCCTAAAACACAGCCATGCCATCAAACATCCTCTATGTTTTCTAATAATGCTAACCCTAACCCTAGCTAAGGGTTTGGGCAGTTAGGGTTAGGGGTCAGATTTTCTTCAATGCAACCTAACACTCATTTAAGCAGAAAATAGAACTCAGGGCATCAAAATATTAGTCTGAAAAGACTTAGCAGCCTTGCCACAACAAAAAAAAATGTCTCTACTGTAGTACAGTTTCATTTTTTGACAAGTATTCTCTTATTGGAAATTTTGAGTCAAATCGTACTCTCCACGAGCATGGTATCAGCCTTCAACAGCCTAGGAGTCTGGAAAACCCAATACATTTCAGATACAACTGTAAAAATGGCAGTGCATTGATTGCCAAATGCAACAGATTGAGACGTTTAACCACTTTCTTTCAAACTTTTGCTGTTCGGGGATTTAGACAACATCCTCATTTAGGACAATGCAGCATATAGAGCCATATATACAACAAAATTAAAAAGTGAAGAGAACATTAAAATATCACATTTCCTAAATTTCACTTCTGTCCTAAAACACAGCCATGCCATCAAACATCCTCTATGTTTTCTAATAATGCTAACCCTAACCCTAGCTAAGGGTTTGGGCAGTTAGGGTTAGGGGTCAGATTTTCTTCAATGCAACCTAACACTCATTTAAGCACAAAACAGAACTCAGGGCATCAAAATATTAGTCTGAAAAGACGTAGCAGCCTTGCCACAACAAACAAAATGTCTCTACTGTAGTAGTTTCATTTTTTGACAAGTATTCTGTTATTGGAAATTTTGTGTCGAATCGTACTCTCCACGAGCATGGTATCAGCCTTCAACAGCTTAGAAGTCTGGAAAACCCAAAACATTTCAGCTACAACTGTAAAAATGGCAGTGCATTGATTGCGAAATGCAACAGATTGAGACGTTTAACCACTTTCTTTCTAACTGTTGCTTTTTGGGGATTTAGACAACATCCTCATTGTACCAAGGAGATTGTACCAAGGATAGTAAAACTGTATTGTGACAGGTATTTTGTTATTGGAAATGTCAGATTGAAAAGTGTTCTCAATCACAACAATTTCAGACCTAACTATTGGAAGAGACAGAAAACCCAATAAACGTAGCATTTATTTCTTTTTATGCCTGAACTTTCAATGCCAAATGCTAGATTTTGCATACTGTAATCCATTTCTTTCTAGCGTTTGCTTATTGGTCTTATTGAAAGGAAGGTCTGATTGTCACCAAATGTATCATATGGTATTTCACCATAGTCACACAATTACATGTTTCTTTTTCTTCTTTTGATCTGTAGTAGATGGATTAAAAGCATAAAAGTGCAATTCAAGACTGAATAATGTACTCTAAGTACATAACTCATCTCTGTCTTACAGACAAGAGGGGCACCCAAATCTTCAGGCTTCTCTTGTACAGGCCGAAAGGAATTGTGATAATCAGAGAAGGGAAGGTGAAAGCAAATAATATGGGGGAGCGGGAGAGGGTACCGAAAGGTGCGAAAAGGTGCCATATCACAAAATTTGCACAGGTGATTTACTATTGCCTAGGACAAGAGGATATCATTATGTTACAGGCAGATAAGGAATAAAAGCTTTACTTCATTTTCTGCAGTCCCTGTTCTTATAAAACCTGCACCTCTTTTGGAACAGTCTTATCTTGGTAGCTAAAGGGCTCAATCTGAAGCCCTTGAATCTGAAGGAAGATGGGTTTGACCTGAATTGACAGGTGATTCAGACCACATTCAAACATGATCTGACAGACATAAATCCCTTTCTGCTGCTGTCTGGGTCAAACTTTATGATACACAATAGAGTGAAAAAGAAAACTTCCTTGCATTTATATAGCACTTATCTTCCTACATGAACCCAACTCTTTTGATCACTACCCAAAGCCCTGTTTCACTCCTGAAGCCAAGCATCCATCTGGGTAACACATGGGAGTCATACTAGACAGCAGACGGAAGAAGCTGTTTATGAAAAAAATTACTTCAACTGAATTAAAGCTAAAAATTAGGAAGGCCACTTTATTCAAACCCAGAGTGGAACCAGGGTCAACACACCTACTCTGTTAAGAAGGGCTTTGGGATCTTGAATTACCCAAACAAGCTTAGCAGGCTTTAATTACTGAATGAGCAGGATGAGCTAAATTACTTCTTGACTTTAACCCTTCTACCATTTCAAAGTGAAGCAGTCAGGCACTGGGTAACGAAGCATCTGAAGAAAGGTACATCCTACAGCACAGTATCCAAGGTCACAATATAGGGGTATCGGTTTTGAAATTCTCATCTGGAGGGAAGAGCATCACCTCCTTGTCCACCAACACTGACCAAATCAGCCTTGCTTAGCTGCTAAGATCTGATTAGACCATGATAAAAGGAGGTAACACTGCTGCCACAGTGCTCTGTGAAGTTGCTCCCCCTAGAAACAGCACACATGATGAAACCCACCTCATTTGTTAGGGTTGCATTTGTGCCATTCAAAGTAGCGTTTGTGCTGCTTTCTTTTCAAAGATATAGCGCCTTGTTTCCTTGGGGTAATGACGTCACTCAGTCCCCCTACGGTGTCGTAGGAAAACCGAACTGGTCTCATTGGTTAGTGCTATGTTTGCGATGGTTTGTGCCGTTGAATGTAGCTTCCCAGTTTCTTTCGTTCCTGAGATATAACGCCTTCTTTTTCGGTTGATGACATGACAATGTACATGACAATGTTTGGCTGTAAGTAACCCTGTCTGTAGAGTTCAAGTACTCTATTATGGGTGCAAGAATAGCAATGTTTGCATTTTTGTTTCTCTGTTTTCCTGGACTGATTTTGCATTCACACCAGTATCTTCTCTGTGTTTGTGTGAACAGGAGAAAGACATCTGTCACCAATATCATAACCTAATCAGAAGGGTTATGGGCGTAGCCTTAAAAAGCAAACATTAGCAAGCAACTGCATGTTCTTACAAAGAGGCTTTTACTAGCATGTCTTAATACTTCATAGCTGTGTCCTTTGCTGAGGCATAATGTACAGCCTCAGCAAAAACATGGATGTGAACAGAAATTTTGTGAATAATTGTCCTCCGTCACCTTTTGCAAAAGCAAAGATTCATAGGCTCTCAATTTTGTTAGCAGGATTTCATTGTGCACCATGGATATCCAAAGACACCGCAGACGTTTAGGTGACAGATATGCAGTAAACGACAAACACGAATTCAAAGTGTCAAATTGTTTCAATTCAGTTTTCCTTAAATTAAGTATTTGAGGTTCAGGCTACTCATGGTTTTATATTGCAGATCTGTCATAATGAACACATGCTTCACATTTCAAATAAATATTTAATTGAGAGCTCAGCTGAATTGAAACCCAGAGCATCATCTTGTGGTTTCTGAAACCTGGAAGTTGATCCAAGCTTCCTTTTTCAGCCTCCTTTGGCAGAAAGCAAACTGAAATCTGAACTTTAAATCACTTTTTAAAAGGTGAGTAAAGATCAATTAATATTAATGGGTCCAATTCTACAGCTTCATTTCCATGAGGGCTGAAATGTATGGGAGATTTTAGTTAGTAATGAAAATGCTAGAGAAAGAAAAATGCTGTTTTTTTTCCAAGCAGCCTCCTCTTTTGACCCTTTTAGAAGCCATTTGAAAACGGACTGAGGGAAGTGAACTCATTAATTTGCAAAAATGAATTATCTGCCACGTTAATGGGTATCAGCCACCAGGGCCAGTGGAGCTGGGAGGCACAGGCATGAGTGCAGGAAAGATGCTCCAAAGCAACAGATTCACCTTTATCTGAAAGGCTGTCAGCACTATTGTTTGTCAAGGTAGAAAAAAAAACAAGGGAACCTTGAAACTTGATATCTTGGAAAATACAGACAGGGAAAGATATATGAAGATATAAAAAAAATTATACTCAAGTTGAAATTTGGCCAGAAATCCAGAGGCTATGACACAAGCTCCCCCTATGTTAAAGTGCTTACTGTTGCATTTAAGTATTTATACATTATTCCTTTCATACATTGGAGGCTATTATTCTTGTCCCAGCATAATTACTTGACCTCTCTCCTCTCCCTTTGCTGCTCTTTAAAGGAAATAATTCACTGAAAAAAAAAGTCATGAACGAACTGCTCTCAGTGAAAGCTGACTCTAAACAACGTGTCTTTCCCCTAATTTAAATTGCTGACTTGAAACAGTCTTGGGGGGTGCACAGGATCGCCTCCAGATGTCTCAGCTAGCCTGTAAATTAAGATAAAGCATGAAGAAAATGCAGATAGAGAGGCCACATCTTCTATTACAGAAACTGCTGTACTATACATGGAAGTACATATAAAACCCAGAACAGGAGGCATTTCTTAAGCCAAAGGGTTGTGGAGTCTGGGACAAGCTAAGCTGGTGAGATCCTTGCCTTTAATGTTAAACAATTAACATTAACTACTAATGACCACATAGCCTCCTCTCGTTTTTAATCTTTCATCAATTCTCATGCAAGTTAGTAATTCCAGTCTGTCTTACAGAGTTAGAAGAAAGAAGCCTTGCAATAGAAATCATTCAATTCCTCCACACATCAAAAGAAAAGCAGATTTTCAGAGTAGAATTTTACTATACATGTACATATGTAAACATTGTATATATGTACCGTACATTTGTGGACTCAAATCTATTTATCAAATGAAAAGCACTACGAGATGTTACGTAAAAAAAATGATGAGGTCATCCTTACTTGAAACACTTGGCACTGATCACACGCATAACAATCCTCGAAAAGGTATTTATATTTGATATTCTGAAGAAACAAAATATAGGCCTCTGGAGTTTCATACTGGCTGAATATGTGTCTTCAGTCGAAATGCATTAGGTCAGTTTCAGGTAGACTCCAACAGCTGTCAGTAAAGACAGGGACCACTGCAACTGGATGCACCACTGATGGTATTGTATTACAATCAGGGGCAGCCTTAGAAAGACATTTTTAGCATTCAATACAGCCCTCAAGAAAATGTTGGAGAGGCACTCCAGAAGTGATTTCAAAGTCTGTAGCTGATTTTCTTGAATATCAGCAAGTGATTAACAAGGTCACAAATGACCCACGATGCAAAATATAAGATTTTCTAGTTCCATCCAAAAAGATTCTGTATGAGAAACTGAGGTA
The DNA here is from genome assembly GCF_055471065.1 of Atractosteus spatula. NCBI lineage: Eukaryota > Metazoa > Chordata > Actinopteri > Semionotiformes > Lepisosteidae > Atractosteus > Atractosteus spatula. The sequence continues at coordinate 8,120,800 of NC_142720.1, read as the reverse complement.
TCGCATCCTGCCTCAAATCCTGTGCTTGCAGCTGCTGTCACAGCATACAAACTGTTCTACAGTTCACTTCAATACATTGCTTTTACTGTTTGGCTTCAGGAATTTTGATCCCCTATTTAATCACTCAAACGTTGTATGTCAGTTTCAGTAACATAATCCATTGGTCATTCTTAAAACTTTCAGCATAGCTGGTATTTATTGTCCTAGGTCCCCATTTCAATAGCATCGTGTTTCTTCAAACATCGTAGGTACTGTATTGCACTGCAGAATGTTTTTACTGCAGATTTATCACCCACAAAAAATCTTGAGTTAATCTTTAAAGAATCTTTAAATCTTGAGTATATCTATTGTATGTATATGTGAGCATGTTTTTTTGGCTTTCAGAATGTCCTCCTAACTATATCCATGAAGGTTAAGCTTTTTCAAATAGATCTCAAGAAAAGCCAACATAAATAATAGATAAAACTTCCCAACAGTTAAACTAAGGTAACAGAGCTCCTATCAATCACAGGAATGTGGCGGATTCCTTTCCTTTCACACACATTGCATTATAATGTCCATTTACAGACCCCAGTGACTTACACTGTTCTTTGCTAGTCAATGTCAATTTTCTGAGCACCATCTTGATTATAATCTTCCAGCCCCAAGAACACAGTTTGCTCTTTCAATGCAATTTTCAAAGCTTATACAGAAGTTGGTTTTTCTTCTGGGATTTACAGTATATTTAATCTTGTTTGCATGGGAGAGAGGGGTACAATATAGACAGATATACAGTGTCCACCCTAGAGGAAAATCAAATTCAGTGTCCTGTGACCTCAGATGTCTTTTGTTTTAAAGAGTACTGATTCATCACCAAACCCAGACCGCATATGAATCAAATCAGCTTATATCTTATATTATCTTATATTTTGCTCCCTATAGGTGGTTGGGGTCTGGTATTAATCTGAATGAAAATTATTTATTTTACTGGATAATGCCATGCAGTATGATTGTCAGAGTATTATATTAAAGAATACTATCACATTCAGTACCCTTTAATAGACATTTACTTAAAGTACATCAGCAGTGCGTATGGTAGAGACTAAAAAAAACAAGGTGATTGCCTCAGCCAAATTAAATCTGGACTGTGCATTGTCTAAAACCTAAATCTAATCTAAATCAGAATTCACTGTCTGTCTACTCGGGCAGCAGTAACAACGATATTGAAATGCCAGCCAGATCTATTAGTAATGGCATTATGTTAGCCTGAAGTCTTTTGTGGGAAAAAAAGCTATCTTTCCTTGGATTTAACCCTGATGTCTTCCACCGCAGTGGGAGGAAAGCGGAGACAGAACACCAGCTCATTTTGCGGTGTAATTTCTCCAGACACCTAGATATCGCTCATCCAGAGTGGGCAGAAGTCCCACTGCGCCTTCCCTCTGGACAGAAGACACATCAAGAACAGAGAGGCGAGCGCAGTAATGGATGTGTTTATTTTTAATAAATCATCACTCCACCACAGTAATTGTGGCAGAGAGCATTTCACTCTCTAGAATCAGCTTTTTATTTTTTTTCCCCTGCTTGTCACTCACAATGCATTTTCTAGGCTCCTCAGATCTTCTACCATCTGAATAAAACCTTCAAAACTTAAAATTACCCACCAATTTATTTCCCCCCTTGCTGGAAATTTCAACAGAACAATGTTAATCTTCTAATCAACCTTTAGCCATCAGAACACTTCTAGCACTACAAAACAAATTACGATCCATTTGCCCTTCAGTGTAAATGCCATCCTATAAAGCATGTGCCTTCTATGGCTAATGCACGTCTACAGTATATAATGCAAAAAAACAAAAAAAACTTTCCAAAACAATTTTCTAGTTACGCAATTTAAAAAGCCTTAACTTGGCCTGGCTTTTAGAATTTACATGCATTTTTAAACAGGCTTGCCTGGACATTACTGGAGTCTGGAGGAGCAGTGAAGTCAATATTGTGCTTCACCCTCCTGGATTTGAAAGGAATCAAGGAGATTAATCTCCAGGAAACCACAGCAAACCTTGTGCTCTCTGTACTGTTCACCCACGCAGCAGTTAGCCTTTCAGCTGTGACAACCTGCCACACGCAAATGGCACAATGAAATCAGTGGCTGACGTTTTTCTGCAGCTTTCCGAGTTCATTTAATAAAATGTACACAACTCATTTCAAAGGTGTTGATACTTTTATTTCTTTTCTTGGGTTGTAAAGATAGATACAACAAATCTCTGTATCAGGATAGAAACCACAGGGTTTCACAAATGTCAAACTTCAATGGCTTCATAACATATGCTATCACTTAATACAATTCTCAATCAATAATGTAAATATTAATGGAAACTGGAGCTGAATTCCAAGTATTTTTTAAACCTCCCTATTTTCTTTCTATGTTCAGAAAGAAAGAATGTAGAATTCAAGCACTCAGTATCCAAAATCAAGGTTAAAAATATTTTAAGCATTAAAGACTATTAAAAAAATCACTTTTTGTGGAGACAAAAAATAACACGCACAATCCTCCTCAATTTAGATTTGGAATGCAAGTTTTTGATTTCCTTGAAATGTAAATAAGAAAAAATGGCACACAAAAAGAAATTGGAGAAACAGGGAGTGTAACCCCTACTTTTTGGTGAAATTTCAGTCCTTTTCTAGGTGTGTCGCATAAAAGACTCACCGGAATTTCACTGGTTGTTGTTCCCTCAGTGGATATTTTTTCATTGACAACTGTCTTGGAGGTACAGGGCTGTGAAAAAGTATTTGCCCAACTTTCTGATTTCCTCTATTGCATATTTGTCACACTGGATGTTTTCAGAATGTTAGTCAAAATCTAGTATTAGATAAAAAGGAACCTGAGTAAATAACATTATTAAATACATGAAATAATAATAAACAAAGTTATCCAACACCCACATCCCCTGTGTGAAAAAGTAATTACCCCTTTACACTTAATAAGTGGTTATGCCACCTTTAGATGCAATGACTGCAAACAAAGGTTTCCTATAATTCTTTCACATTGTGTGGAGGAATTTTAGCCCACACTTCCTTGCAGAACTACTTTAATTCAGAAACATTGGAAGATTTTCGAGCATGAACTGCTCATTTCAGGTCCTGCCACAGCATCTCTATTGGGTTTTATGTCTGGACTTTGACTAAGCCACTCCACTCCAAGTTTACTTCTTTCCAGCCATTCTGATGTGGACTTGCTTTTGTGTTTTGGATATTGTCTTGCTGCACGACCCAACTACGCTTCAGCTTCAGCTCACAGACGGATGAATGGACATTCTCCTTAAGAATTTTCTGATACAGAACAGAATTCATTGTTCCTTCAATTATGGCAACTCATCCAGGTCCTGAGGCAGCAAAGCATCTCCACACCATCACACTACCACCATGTTTGTTCTTGCGATGTTCATACGGTGGAATGCTACGTTTGCTTTATGCTAGACCTAATAGGACCCATGTCATCCAAAATGTTCTACTTTTGACTCATCTGTCCATAGAACATTCTCCCAAAAGGCTTGGGGATCATCCAGGTACTACTTGGCAAATGAGAGACGAGCATTTATGTTCTTCTTGGTTAGCAGTAGTTTCCGCCTTGCTACTCTCCCATGAAACCCATTTTTGCCCAGTCTCTTTCCGATTGTGGAGTCATGAACACTGACCTAAGCTGAGGCAAGAGAAGCCTACAGTTCTTTGGATGCTTTTTTGAGGATCCTAAAAAAACAGCAGCCAGTTCTCAACTGGTGCGAGGTGAAAACCTTTAACTACAGTAGTTTGGAAGGGACGTTAACACTTCAAGGACACAGGTCTTAAAGCTGATACCACGGAGTGTACAATACTTCAATAGATAACAGGGAGATGAAACAAGAAGATATTGTGGAGTCAGATACTTTGAAACCCCTCATTGAAAAGAAAAAAAAAGATATATAAAAAAACTATACAGAATATTTGATTCAGAATCTCAGATAATGAAAGTATAAAAAACAAATAACTGGAGCACATGGTCCAACTGGGCCAGTACTAAAGAAACATCCCTAAAGGGCTTTTTTCTTTAAGTAGTGAAACATCAGTGAGATTGTTGCCAAATCTTTACATAATTAAAATCACTATGTAATTGTTAGAGTTTAGTCTTATGTTTTTGTCACACTGACCTGATGCCATTTATACAAATTAAATTAGTAATATAGACATGTTTTACTCTGCTGTCACAAAATAGAAATCCATCTGAATTTTCAATACTGTAAATTCAAAGGTAAGGAACTGCCTTGTTGTACTGAATAGAAGTTTATATAGACACTTAAAAAAAGCTTTTATCTTCAGATAGTGGCAGGCATCTCCAGACATCATACAGTAATAATGCAAAAACTCTTCTAATAATGTCTGACCTCATTAAAAGATGTTACTTTCTTCATCCATGCAAAGCAACTTATCTCACAATGACCAAAGACATTTCTTTTGTTCAATGCTAGGTCTTTAAAAAAAATCATAGAAAGTACAAAAAATAAGCCATAAAATATAATGGAAAATAAAGCATAACAAAATGGTAATCAGTATACTGCCAAAAAAACGTAATGCAAAACAAAAAATTAATAGAAAGTCAACAGATTGAGTGCCAAAAGCAGTTATCAAGTGAACTCTGTGATAATTCACCACATGACAGGTATAATTAGTCAGCAACTGGGAAAGTAGTTCATTTTAATAAGATAACAAGCAAAGAAACTCATAAACACTTATATAAAGCTGTCTGCCCTCTTCCAATCACCCAGGGATGCACATGATGTTCATAAAGTTAGTTTGTCTATATGGGGTAATTCATCAAAGCTGCAGTTCCTGCTTGTTTTCTTTGTTTTACATTAATGTATAGTGTCTTAATGTATTTGGTCTTGACATGGACTACATAAAACACAGGTGTCATTTTGAGATGTCCTTACAGAGCACTCGTCCTTGTCCTTGATGCTCAAGATATACAGTAATAGTACCAAATGGCACATCTCAAAGTGCTATAAAGATACAGTTTTCAAACAAGCCAGCAAAGACCATTAGTCCCCAGAGCATCCAACAAGCCAGACTTCTCTGCGCACAGTTTTAGAAAAACAGTGCTTTCCTGACACACGCAAACAGACATACACAAATGCACATTTACGCAATCAGCCAAGCAAAGTTAGAGCAGGACCAGGCAGTGGAGAAATAAAAGCATAATAAAGGGAGGGAATAAGGAAGAATGGCAGGAAAGAACCCCTTAAAGGTCAAGAATAAATTACAAAAGGCGAGAAATAAATTGCAACATTCAGAACATGGACATGAAAGAATGGGTTGTTTATGAACCTTGCTCCAAATGCAAGGGTGACCGCTTGGTTAACAGAATAAGTTTATGAACAGCACAACCAGATAACTTGTGGCATTTTACCACATAATAAAATCATGTTGATCTTTTCATTAAATTAAGGAGCCTGCATTACAAGAGCACTGCTGATTTGTGCGCCCCAAGTGGAATACATTTCTTTTTCTACAGCAGTTTTCAGCTGTCTGCATTACTTCTGCAGTCTGAGAAATACCATTTTGTTCTTACAGTGTAAAGCACAAGAGTTGTGAAGATTTCTGAATGGGGCCATCCACTGGACAGCACTAAAAGAGTCGTCCACGGTGAAGCCTTTTTCAACTTATTAACCACGTTCCATGGTCAAACAGATTGATTGATTCACTCAACAGAAAGCAATCGTTTTTCTATTAAATGTTCCGCAACCTTTATAACTGTTTTCATTGAATAGTGTAGAACATTTCAATCTAATTAGTCATCGGGTATTGTATTCAATTTACTAGTGAGGTTCATAACCAGCATCATTTATCAATGTACTGTAATTGATCAAATATTTATGTAGGCTTCAATCTCATTTTAAAAGGCAGTGCTGGTATCAAGCAATGTTCTTATTTTGACTCACTGTGTATTACTTGAGATCAATGACAAAAGCCCTTTGGAATTCCAATTACATCAGCAAAAGATGTCTGTCACATTTGCCTCTTAGTTTCATTAGCAATTAAAATAGAAGACAAGTCAGAAGAGTACTGCTTTATTTTGATTTATATAAAACGCACATTTATGCCAATGTAATTTACTTATAAGCTACTCTAATTTGTAAAAGTCTATAAAGGAAGTATTGCAATATCTAATAAATATCTAGAGTCGATAAGGTGAGTGTGAAATGAGACTAAGAGCTTGTGTTTTGTTATTTGCAATTTGGGGAGAGGGTGTATGAAAATAAACAAAATTGATTGACACAAAATTAACCCCTTTAGCCCTTAATCCTGTAAATTTATGTTTCAAAATCATTAATGCAACATCAGCTTGTCGTCTTAACAGATTTTCATTCAAAGTGAGCTCTCCAAACAGCATTGCACAAAATCATTAGATTAGACAGACATTGTCAAGCTTAAAACTCAAACAGAAATGGCGAGCACACAAACAACTAAAGCTAACCCTTTAAATAAAGTCATTTTGCTACAAAATCTTGTACTGTTATTAGACCACAGATGGAGGAGGATATTTTCATTGAATTCTCAGGTTTTGAAATCTCAATATTTGCTAGTATCTTCATAGAATTCAAGTACAGAATAATTCCTTGCCAGAACAATATAGTAAAATGATTCACATACTGTACTTCAAGTGTCATCTGAAAAGTGCTCTTTAACATACTATCATTTGTCATGAAGTACAGTTTTTCTATGCATACATTTACAGCAAGAAATTTTGATATGCTAAGAAAGAATTATCCTCTCAGTATCATCATATTTTCAGATTAACAACTCTCACTATGTAGTTTGGAAAAATGATACATTACAACAAAAGAATCAAATACCGTATTTCTTCTTTACAAAAAAAGTTCACTTGATTTATATTTCAGCATTTGCAATTTTTTTAATTGGTTACAATCTGTTTTTGTAATTATCTATAATTATTTAAATTATATTTTGATATCATTTTTATATTCTTTGTACTTATTAAAGTATGATCCTCATGCTTCCATGGCAACATCTTGTCTCTGTCTTCACATAATTAATCTGGAATAATAGTGATTCTGTGCAAACCTATGGCTTATTTCCCAAATTTCCAAGAGAAGAACAAATGCATACTGTATATTGGCAGGCAGCAAACTTTCTTAAAAGAACCACAACAGGATATTTACACTGAAAAAAGTCAAAACTTTTTTAAGATGGATTATATTTAATTTAGCATTACTCAGTAGAGGCACAAGCCATTACATTAGTTGCAATACTCAAGCCTCGCTACAGACAGTGAAGACCAACCGAGGACAGTGACATGAAGGAAAGATGTTCTTTCAGCCGAGAGCTGCAGACAGGAAAATTGTAAAAAGCATGACATTTCCATGGTAGGTTTTAAATTGTTCAAGCTAGACTCCTACCAGAGTTAACACCTGTGATTTCTATTTTGTCAGGTGACAACAAATATTCAGTAGGTAGCTGAATTACTATTCATATACTAATTTTCCCCAAAGAATATTTCGATCATATGTGTTTGATTACATCTCCAGTGCCACACAACTTTGATTTACAAAGGGTTATCAACACAATTATCTCACACTGATTCACAGCTTGCCCTGTAGAACCACGACAAATTGCTCAAGAAAAGCCACCTGTGGACCAGAACACAGCAGCCACTGAACCATTACTCCAAGAGAGCAGTTCAAAATTAGAGTAGGTATATATTGGCCATAAATTATACAGTACCATGAGCATTCTGGCTCATGTGAATAAGCTTTGTGGGAGGACAAGTGAGTTATTCCCCATCTTTCATTCCCATGGAGCATAAGAATAACAATGGTGAGAAAATACACATGCCTACTCTCACCATCAAACCTGTCTGGCCATTTATACATTTCTCTTTGTTTTGCTCATGAATTGCGATGGTTTCGTTTGCTGAGATGAACTGCAGTGAAAACCGGCACACACCGACCCTCAAGGACCAGAATTGGACTCCCCTTCTGTAATGTCACTCAGCTGGGTGCTTTGACCCTAACTGCAAATTTGTGTAATAGAACCAGAATTTGCCCACTAAGCTGCCACAGAGCACCTGCTGGACTTTAAAGCTGAATCTGTATCTAATAATCACACAGTGCTTCCAGCGCACTTAAACAAAATAAAATCAGATAAGAGCATTAGACTAGCTAAGTGGAAAGCAGAATTCAACCAATCCACAACCTCACTCAAAAGATCATCTGTCAAAAGTTTTCACTTCGTTTCATCCTGGTGAACAAAAATGCTCACCATTTTATTTTTATACCGAACACTCCTGAAAGAGCTAAAGGAATGTCTTTCCACTCATCTTCACTGAGCCCTGTTGCATCCTAATGTTTTGAAAGATATTCCACACTGTAGCTTTTCAGTCCTACCAGACAAGTTCTCAAACCCAAGAAGAAATATCATGTTTACTTTTATCTGTAGTTCAATTTATCTTTACAATGGTTGGAAGAGGAGGTAAAATCTTTTTTCTAACACTGAAAGATGTATTATCTGCAGAAATATTCAAAATCCACAATGTTTAACTCATAGACACTGTAAAAGATGAGCATTTCTAAAACATTGAAATTGTGTAATACTGAAACTATTAACACCTTCATCCAAGTGTAGAATGATTTATTCAATAGACACCATTAACCAAGGCAACAGACTTGTGACAAATCAGGATTGCTGGTCATCATGTAACTATAGTGAGGCAGTAGACTCAGGAAAGTTTTTCAATACTGCTAAGGTTATTTTATTTACTGTATAAAAGAGCAAAGGAGCACAGTGCTCACAATGAAGAACGGTTCTCCACTGGAGTCCCATCTACACTTCAACAAATGCATACAGTACGTCTCCTGAGGGGCGGATGATTAATCCATTTAGGAGCCTGCATTACTTGTTCAACATCCATTAATGACAGATTCTTCCAGTTTTCAAAGCTGTTTTTTTCATGAAAAAACACTTCCTGGAGAAAGAGCATCTGATATACAGTATATATGGTGGACTGTATATACAGTACATGTGTACCCAGGACTGCCCAATCCTGGTCCCAGAGAGCCTGTATGTCTGGATTTTCATTCCAACTCAACCTGGAAAAATGTTCTTTACAAGATCTGCTTCAGAGAGAATACTGTAAATTTGCTGCAATGGTTAAAATAACACTATGCCACACTGATAACCGCTATCAAGGGTGGAACTGCTGTCCTTGGCTGCTTAATTTAACTTAATGTACATAAAGCAGAATTTGACATCTCTTCACATGGTTCTGCTTTCTATTACTGTTAAACAGTCAGAGATAATTAATACTCATTTATAACCTTATATTTATTGAATATATATGTTCATGTATTTCGGGACACCACATACTGTAGCTGAGGTTGATAACTTCAAAGGGTAATGATGCTTGAATTGTTATCCTATCAAAAACTATTAATGGCTGCAGATCAATAACATACACCAATTTAATTAACTTCGCAATTATGCCATTTCCATTTCCATAACCACTGGTTTCTACCCCCTCCCCAAGGTTAGAAAGGCTGTGTTTAACAGCTGATAGGGTTGCAATTACCTTATGTTATTCCCCTCATTTTATCCCAAGATAAGAACCCAGAGAGAGTTCCAGGACATCTAATTTTCAAGGGCACTCTAAAGAACTCCAGCAGGAAAAACAAAACAGCACAAAGAACGTCAGTTCCAGTAAAGCTTAAGCAGTTTCCAATTCCTGTTCTTCTTTTTCAGTACTGCCATGTTTCAGAACATATGAAGTTCCACTGCACAAATAGCTTGATGAGCAAACTCTGCACAGCAGGGGGTTTTGTATTTAAATTGAGGGATAATTAGGACATGTGTGCCACTACTTCTTAATCTCACATACACTACCTCTTCCCAGCTTCAAACAGCCCCTGCATTGCACATGGATGGGTTCCAGAAATTGATAAGCTAATAGCTGTGTCTGTGCTGCTCTTTTGTAATACTAAAGAAGAACCATTAACACCCAAAGGCACCGCTGGGTTAGCTAATTGCTTTGCAAGAAACCCCCCCCCGAAAGAAGTCTCTCTCTGATCACACAGAGCGTTTATGGTCAGACAAAACAGAACTATCGCACAACTCAGAAAACAAACTTTAGAAATGACTCTGGTAACTCCAAGAAGAGAACTTGAAATGTTGACACCTTTTTCTTAATAAAATTAGTAATCTTGCAAAAGAGTAATGAGTTTTATTTTTTTAAAAAGTTTTGTGGTTTCACAACGCAAATGAAAAACAAATTGAAAAACAGATGCCTGAAAGAGACAAAGGACTCAGATTTAGAATGTTTCCCAGCATTCTTCTAACACGCGTACTGTGCCAGCACTAGCATTGCTGTACTTTTAAGTTATTACATGGGCAAATATCAGAAAAAAACTTTAAGGAGGTCCCAATGGACATTTAGACTTACTTTCTCTATGGGTCCATTTTAAAAAAATAAAACAAAAATTCATGTTTAAGCATAGCTAAGGTCTTGCTCAGTGTTCGTAAAAGGCACACAGTTTTATAAAAAATCAGTAAAAAATGCTGCCAAGTGTCTGAGCTATAAACTGAGGTAGTTAGCTTGAAATATTGTGGACCATAGTCACGATACATTAGTCTTCAAGCTTTCACATCTGCATTTTTCACACCTGCAAGAAAACACAACAAAGCTATTAAGTGTCACATACTGAAGGTCTTTCACAATGCTTTTGGAATTTCCTGTATGCTCTTCAAACTTTATTTCTTGATTTTGTAGTATTAGTCAAATACATACATACTTTTGAAAGCTAATATTTTATAATTTTGTGAATTAAATGTGTACAGTTTAAAAAGATGGATGTCTGTACTTTTTCCCAGTAACCGAAAGAGTATAATGTGCTGTATGTTGTGCTGTATGTTGCCTGATGTTATTTCACTTAACAGTTTTTTGAAAGACATTAAACCGAGTTATTTTTCAGGTCACACCACTGCATACTTACAAAGATTCACAAATGTGCAATATCAGAATGTCAGAAGAATTCTTAATGTTAAGACTCTTGACTATAAAAAAAATCATGACTTTTTAATCTATACACAACAATAGCAGCAATTCACATTGGTTTCGTATTTCAAAGTAGATACAGTAACTGTAATCAAACTTTTTAGCTTCATCTCCATTTTTCTAAGTTAACAGCATGGATGCACAAAGGCTTATTTTGATTTTCTTCAAAGTAATTTTCTACATCATGGATTCTGAGCTTTCTTGCTGTTAAAAAGGCACCAAAAGACCATCTTTGCTGTATTTATTACATCCTTATGTAGTTTTGTCATTCTCATGGCTTTGAAGAGTCACCCTTGCACCGAGGGGTGCATAATTCCAGTGCTCAAAAATATTTCTGCTCTTATGGAGTTCAGAACTTTCTTTAAAGGAAAGAGGAGATACAAGGATGTGCCTTTTGTATAATCCTATTCCAGACAATGCTGGATAACAGCAGTTGCAGAGAAACATAAGCATTTTCTATTCCCCAGCAAACTCTCTCCTAGACAGCTTTATTCCACTTTACTAAATTTTTCTCTGCTTTTGTTTAATAAAACAAAAATAGCTCTTTAATGAAATAAATTATATTTTCAATACATATACTACAAAACAGTCTCTAATCTTTTAATAATGTAGTGCTGTGTTTTGATAATTGTGAGATTGTGGTTCATAAATTGGAGTTTATGGTACTGATGTATTGTACACAGATGCATCCTTAAAGAGATGATTTTACTGACCAGCAGTTGGTAAGAACCCTCTTTATGGACAGAGATTTTTTATGTGAGCAATTACATTAATGGTTTGAATGTCAAATAGTCAATTAAGAGCTTGACACTCTGTCATTTCTTGTTCATACTATGATGAAGAATGCTATTACGAATAGATGCACTCAATATCGGAGTCTGACATTTGCCTGTTTTTTATTATTTATCTGTAAAAGAGCAAGACAAATTGAGACTTGACAAGCTGTGAATTCTAAATTTGTCAATTAATCACAAAACGAAAGTTTCATATTTCAGGGGTGACATTTAATTAAATGTATTATTTCTACATAACAGTCACAATGATCTTGTTTGCTGTGCAAACTTGCAAGCTTCATGGCAGGAACATACAATTATAGCACACAAATTAATGCCTGCTTTTCACTAAACCCAGGATCTTTGAGACAATTTAATATAATTAATGTAATCAGAGAATTGTAAATTATTATAGCACCTAATGTTATTTTAAATCTCAAATTATTTTTAGCATCCTTGTTCAGTTACTATCCTTTCTCCAAGAGTGTGTCCATTCCTGGTCCCAGAGGGCTGGTATGTATGTCCACAGGTTTTCAAGATCTCCAACACAGAAGCAGCAGCCCCTGAAGACCAGTAAGAAACTGTTAAATTGGTCCAGTTAAGGAGCTGGTTTAGCTCATTAAAAAGTGTTTTTGGATAAAAACCCACAGACACACCAGCCATCCAGGACCGGGAGAGGACATTCCTACTCTCAGATGTGATCATAAAATCAAATGTGAGAGATTGTAGAATGCCATTCAGCCTATTAGCCCTTTATCTTTTAAAAACCTACAAATTTTAATAGCAGCCTGACCAAACAGCAACTAAAGTCACTGTTCCACTGCACTACAGTACTGTTTAATACAGTGACAAACACAGGATGGACATAGAAAAAATAAAGATCATGTCTTTGCAAATGCAGTTACACAGAGTAGTTGCAGATGCAGTTACGCAGAGTGCATATCTAGCTTGCCCAGACACATGGCACTTGATTTGCTGAATCTGCACTAGATTTGTTAGAGCATTCAATGAATGTATTCTCATCGCTGTGAAGGCCTTATGATCAATTTTTAATAACGTCAGAATGTGTATTGCCACAAGAGATGGGAATCCACAGATACATACGGTGCCCATGGTATTTGAAAGGAAGGCCCCTTTTCAATTACACTGAAAGAATTAGTATCAGGAGAGGAATGTCATACCAACACAGTAGCTGAGTAATAGAGTTAAAGGGGGTTTAAAGAATAGGCAAAAAACAAGAGAAAATTCCATTATGCATAACAGGATTGGAATCTGCTTTTTCAACAGGCTGGAAATGCACCCCCTGCTCCCCAGAAATATCTTATTTGACCCAGAAGGTTCCCCCCCAACAGTGAATTGCAATCCATTTAAACAATTAACTGTGGCATACATTTAACTGGGAGATTACTCTTACTTTTTCCCTGCTATGGAGGAGCCAGTTATTTCTCAGGGGGGGATGGGTGGCTGCGAATGCCTTGTCCCTGAAGCATACACACGTTAGAGCCATTCTCCATTTTACACAATGTCAGTGTCATGGTTCCTTACGGGAGAGCTAAGAGCACAGCAATTGCTCTCTTAATAATGGCACAGACAGGGAGAAAGAAGCTTGGGGTCAGAGCGCAGGGTCAGCCATTTATACGGCTCCCCTGGAGCAGTTGGGGTTAAGGGCCTTGCTCAGGGGCCCACCGGAGTAGGATTCCTCTGCCGGCCGCAGGATTTGAACCAGCAACCTTCCACAGGTGCAGATCCTAAGCCACAGTGCCACCGCTCAGCCCTTTGCATTTGTTAAATACACTGCGCAGATCAATTTATCCACCAATTTATAACCTGGTGATTTTTAACCTTTAAAAAATACCTCAGACTTCCAACAATCAGATGACAGAAAAAGAAGTAGTTATTTGTGGTCCTACTTCTGTTCCAAAGTATGAGAAGAATGTATGAGAATTTATCTATGAGACCATGAAATATGAGGGTAACAGCTTGGTTTAGATAACTTCGCCTACATCTTTCTCTTTTAACAGCTGTCTGAAAGTTTGTCACTTCCATAACATCTATAAATTTCAATTTAAGAGTTGGGCTTAATTAAAAAGATACAGCAGAAGGCGAGTATGATCCAGTAATAAATTATGCAAGAAACTGCTTTTAATTTCTGTTTTTCCCCCATTGTGTACCTCGGGTTTAAGCGGCCAATAGTCATTTAAAAGGAAGTACTCATCCTGAACAACAGTGAAAGACGTAATTATATTAGTGGGAGGACAATAAGAACATGATCCCCCACACCCTCCTTGACTCCCTGAATGATGCTTTTTAGCTCTGCCCTAGTTAAATATAACCAGGATACAGTATATACAAAAGACTCAGGCTTGTACTTAATGAATTTCACAATCAGACCTGCAATGCAAAGACTAAATATAATGCACGTTTTCCAAAAAATGTCCATATTTTCCAACATGGAGAGGCCTGGCATGTTTTGTCATTATCCTGTCCGTCACACTCAGCTTATCAGGTGAACCGTCCTGTTTCATCGTGAGCATCTGAAGCTTCATGGATTCATGTTGGCAGAGAAGCATGCTCACCTGGTGAAAAAAAGCAATGCCCAAAACAAAGCATTTCTGCCGAGTTACTAGTGATGAATCAGAAAGAGTACGAGCAGGTTTTTGGATCTTCCATCACTCAAGGACAGGTTAAGTTATTATTTATGCTGTGCTCTCATTTCCTTTTCCTACATTCCCTTTGTTACACCATGGGGATAGCAAGAACCACAGGGACACAAACAGGCCCTCGTCACCACTGGAGACTTTCTGCGTGCACGCACTTATGCATACAGGAGATATGAGCACACACCTGAGGTCTGATGTCTTGGCTAGATCTCCTCTTGGGGAAGTATTCGGCGTGCTCTTAAAACACTCCCACAGCTGAGGCTCAATAATATTCGCTCTTTTCAGATGTGGTTACTGTGGCAATGCATCACTCTCAATCGAGAGGTCCGTCTCCACACCAAGCACAAATGTGTGAAGATTTGAAGTCTGAATCTTGCTTGGGCAAGAGAGTGCTGGCATTGTTGCTTGCAGCTATTACAGTACCACTTCTGGCCTGCAGGACTTCTCTGTCCATAACAGGTACATATTCCACTATAAATAGCTCAAATCCTTAATTTTTATAGCTGGGTTTCAGGTAACCAGAATCAGATGTGGTAAGATTCTTTCACAAAAAGTGCACGTACACACAAAGAACAAAGCAAGATTTCAAGTGAAAAAGTAAAGACCATACTTAAAAGAATGACGCACAATATGGCAACAATCAAGAATTCTGTCATTCTAGCTGACCAAAGAATTACTGTTTTAGAAGTAATTGTGAGGCAAATGTTCCACACATACAACACACAGTTGCAAATTTTCAATTAGTTTTAAAATGGTAACAACAACAACAACAACAACGTGTAGAATACAAATATTTTTATGTAATAGACAAATATAATCCTGCAAATGCTGCAAAGTGTTTTTTTTAATCCTTTGATTACATTTCTAGGAACAATACTGTTTCAGAACATTATTAATTAGTGCACATTAGTATACATAACTTAATAAATCTGCATCTTGGCCGAATTTCTTACTACCAATCATGGTCTCCTAATAATCCCATCTATGAATTGGCTTCATTACTCTATTCTCTTCCCCACTGAGAGCTGGTGTGTGGCGAGTGTACTGGTGCACTATGGCTGCAGTCGCATATTACAGGTGGTGCTGCAAATTGATGATGGTGGAGAGGATCCCCGTTACCTGTAAAGCACATTGAGTGGAATGTCCAGAAAAGCTCAATAAGTAAAGAAATTATTTGTATTATTAAATCTGAAGCCAAGTGTGGAGGGAAGGTCATTGTTGTTTAATAAAATGGGTTGTTATATTAAGAAGATGCATGTACAATATGTAGATCCAGGTAGGTAACCAACGCAGAAAGACCCCACCCCCCACCTTAATCAACTTCAATATGTCAAAGACAAGCCGCTAAATGACATTAAAGTGTATGCAATAATTCAATTGAGGAACTATCTGCCAGCTCAGTGTTTTAGTTTAATATGCCAAAGCCTTCATTCTTTGCCATTATATTTTACAAATGTGTCATTTTCAGCTCAGAGGCAAAAGGTTTCCATGCTTCATATACCTGCAGCACTGAAGACAGTGAGGCAGCTATGGAAATGCACATTCAGAAATCATGAATTTGCAATGAAACACTCCTTCATCAATCACGTACAAGAGCCTGAGTACTTGCATATGTGGAGACTCAAATTAAAGCAGTACAGAAATTAGTCTTTCTATTTGTCTCCACTGTAATTATCTACACACAATTCATTAAAATTGTTATTGATGTTATAAATGGTTCAAAAACATATTACATGTATCGCAAACCCTAGGATTAAGTCAGGTGTAGCTTAGGTTACATCAAAGTTTGGTTATATATACTTGCTAAATATTACCAAGATATCCTTAGGTGAAAGGGATGGCCGATTCAGGATGGAGGTGTGCCAGGACTATGAATGGGGTTGACTTTTCATGTAACTTTGCCTCCAAGGTTATGAAAATGAGCAAAGGGCTGATTGCAAAGGCTTTTAAGGTCTTGATGGTAATGGCATACCCAGGCCATTATTGTTAATAACTAGTCAAAGTTATTTACTTCATGAGCTTGACTTCACTGTGTCAGTCATTCCTATAACATCCTGATGGATAGTCAATTTTATACTCATCTTAAAGGATTTGGTTGTATCTTTGCCCTAGTGCTGTTGTTACTCATTATGTGGCTCGCGAGACATTAATTGGCGGCTCCTATCCATCAATAGTTTATAACCAAATATTTAATCAAACAGTGACGTTTGCAAAAGGTTTTCGAAGCAGCCAATATATCCAGCACAATATGTTTCTTATCCAGCAGGTGGCAAAATGTGAAAACTAATACAAATTCCATTATACCTTACGGTGGCAAGAAAATACCGCTTCTCTTTGCTGGGCAGAGTTTCATAGTTAGCAGTGTGCTCTACCAAGGAAAACCATGGATCAATTTGTGACTAAACAAAAACACAGAAATGAGAAGACCTGTGAAAACGCATCTGAACGTACTGCATAACCATTGAATCAACATGAGGAGGAGGAAAGAGGGAAACAGGAAAATGCGCTTCAGTCTGACCAAAATGAGCTTACTGTTGGAAAAGAGAAAGGTACGATCTATACATGATGAACACAAAAATTCATCTCTGCACTTGTCTTGGAACTTTCTACTTGTACTTCATGGAGCCAATCCACTATGTTTCATCTGCCACAAAACTCTGCTCTGGTTTCAAAACGTAATTTAGAACGCCATTTCCAAACCATGCACACGAAATTCAATGTGTTCCCACCTGGAAGTAACATTAGGAAAAACAAAATTGAGCAGCTTACTGCTTGGCTGGGTGAACAACACAAACTCATGCACAGAACAAACTCAATGTCTGAGCGTTTGACAGAGGCCACATTTGAGATTGCATAGACATTCGCAAGAGCGAAAAAGAGACAAAGAGACGAAAAAAGAGATTTCTGATGCAGAAATGGTAAAAAAAAGTGTTTTTTGGCTTTGGCAGAAAGACTGTATGCTGATTTCGGCAAAGACATGATTATAAAGCAACTCAAAAGGAGTCCAGTTATCCGATTCGACCATAATGAGGTGGGTCGAAGATCTCGGTAAAGACATTAGCAACCAGTTAATAGCAGATCTGTCCACTGCTTGTGCTGTTACCTCTGATCCCAATCATTACACAACTATGCCCTGTTGACCATGCTGCAGTTGAAAGTGAAGTAACGGAGTTACAGATGAATGACACCCTAAAAGCTGAGCTCAGCCCTGGTGTTGGCCACTTCTGTAGCAGTCTCCAAGGTAGACTATCCTACTGTGAAACAGTGTGTGCAAAAGGTAATGTCTTTTTGTCAGCACACATGCATTAAAATACACATTTTCCACAATAAATATAGTGAAAAGGAAATACAGAAACAGACTGACCAATGAGCACCTGGACCGTCTTACAAGAATTGCCACATCAAACTACAAAAACATTAAGTATGTCAAACAGATGCTTACACACTTCTGCTCATTTCTCCATTAAGGTAGGCCTGGTTTTCATTTGTACTGCTGTATTCATTTGACTGCTTCATAATTTGATGTACTGTACTGTAATAGACCTATAAATCGGTCAAACACTGAGAGGCATGGAAATACATTTATGGGTACCTGTAGTTTAGATAGATATGCTGAATGCTGGTTGTGTTTGGTAGGTGGCTCTCCTCTTGATGGTGTCCCACCAATGTGGCTCCCTTGGTAAAAATAGTGAGGAACATGGTCCTAGTGTGTCTAATCTAAACATATTAGCTTCAGTTAAACATGCCATCATTGCACTATGTTCGTTTCTCTAGGAATGGATTTGCATGGCACCTATAGAATACCTGCTTATATCATGTTGTTGTATTTGTGGATAGGACTGGGGGAGATGCAGAAACCAATCTGGCTTCTTTCAAGAAACAACTGTATGAGATCCTTGGATCAAGTAGCTATGAACTATCAAACACCGTAGATGACCCAAATGACCTCCAAGCATCTCTTAACTGTTATTCTGTAATGAATGGACAACCATTAAGTGTTTAGCTAATATTGAAAAGAGAGAAATTGTCAACATACAGTATAGGCTCTGAGGCAGGCACTGTAGCAGTCATGGATACAGGTTAGATCACAGCAACCCAACATGGTGGTTAGCCCTGTAGAGGATCTTGTGCTCCTTTCTCACTACAGTAGTTAATTTGTCAAGGGTGGTCCACACCTCATTGAATGGATTATCCGACTTTTAAAAAAGGCAACAATAAATGGCAAAGATTGAAGAAAGAACAGGCACAAAGAATCAAGTGTGCCTTTGCATGCTACTGTAGAGACACAAGGAGTCACAACATAGTTTAGTGTTGAAATAAGTTTATTTCTTAATGAAGAGGCCTCCCAGAGTTTAGAAGGACAGTAAGAAAAAGATTCTGCAGATGAGCCTCTCCCTATCTGATCACCATTGTTCACAAACATCTTTTTATACTTGGAAACACCCCCCATGTATCCTACATGGTATTGGAGAAGCACATATTTTAGGATCAATATATTTAGAGTTCACAACTGATCATCCTACAGACTTCCATATACAGAATATTATACAACAGTATGCTTGTTCAGCCCATCTTTGTGATGGCAACAGCTGTCTGTAGAATGTCCTTCACACGAAGGAATCTTCCACAGAGAAATCCTACACTACAATATGAGTTAATGGTACCTCTTAGGCACAGTAATATTGGCAGGTTATTTAGCAGGACAGGGAAGAATTGTTCTATATCTGCTTTTCCTTAACCTTGAAAGCTCTCATATTCCCAGTGCAGAGCATCCCACACTTTTCCAAGAGCAATTTAAAAAGAATGCATATGAGCTATCAATTTGACTTCATATTTTATTCATTGACAGGTTGTTGTAAAGCACTTGAAAACCAGTGTCAATGCATTATTGCTCTATGCTGCACAAGGACAATTGTAATAAAAGCCTCCTTCTGATATGAATCTGAATAGAATGTCTGTCAAAAGTCTTCCAGAAAGGACAAGACAACAAACAGGACCCCTCCAGCTGCAATATAAAACATATCAAGTGACTGCAGTTTCAAATTAGTTCCAGCTGGCACCGAGAAGCACACTGGTACTGTAAGCTTTGGGGTGGTACTTGAGGAGAAAGCAGAAGGCTGAAAATGTCGGAGACTCTTGTAGTTTCCATAGACCACTCAGAAAAACATTTGTTTATTTACAAAAATATAACCTGTACTCATAAGTTACACTCAGAATATTTATTTTAGATAGAAAACATGAAAACCAGAGCACTACCTGGAAATGTTCCTAGAACTGAACTCCCCAAACGAGATACGCAGAATGATTTACTGGGAAAAAATGTCAATAGTCTCTTCAGTGCTTCTTGATTCTTGTTTGCAATGAATACATAAACATCACAAACCTGATTTATAAAGAGGTTTCCAGAGGAATAAGCCTTGAAATGTCCTAATAAAATGTCAGTTATGTCTTATGCATTAAGAGCAACAGGACTGAAAAGAAAAAAATACTCAGTATATTTGTATATAGCACAGTGTGCAGAGTGTCCAGTCCAGTTCCAAATATGCATTTAGCAGCTGATAACCACCTTCCAGGGAGGCTGAGAATTCTGCCAACTGAATAATGAGCTTATCTGCTTTGCTGGAGATTCAGGTTTCATCCCCTGCCCAGACAGCCTCCTCCTTTGACATTACAGCATTATTGTCAATACAGTACATCTTGATAGACACAGTGTAGAATGAGGCACCAATTTAATTCCAGAGAACTTCATTAGACAACATTAAACCAACAGTGTGTATTTCTTTCCCTTTCCTATGTGTTAAATACAGTGCAAAGCAGATATCCTTCATTACATTTTAATGTAAAACTTAATTTAATTGGATTATATTAACTCCAATCTGCATTTCTAGATTTTTGTTTATGCTACTGTATTTGAATTTTTGCTATGGGTCATTTCTAACATTCAGTACAATTCTCACTGTGATTGCCATCAGTATGGTAGGGCAATATCTCAGGTGGGCTCATGACCGGTGGAGCCAGGTCCTCTTTAATGAGGAGATCAAGGTATTGTATAGTATGGGCCAGTCCAGTCACTACTGCATGCCCCTTGCAGTAATTAATGTCAACCTGACTGCATGGCACTACACTGGTCAAGTCCTGAGATCTTCACCCTCTGCCATTCTTTGGGCTCATCCTGATGGGACAATGCATATTCACATGCTACTCGTATAACTATTTCATCACAGGATTGTGACCGTTATGCTTTGAACCATGTACAGGTATTTACCAATATCGGTCCCAATAGAATATTTTTGGGAATAGCTGGGACAAGCTGTGGCACCTATGGCCCCTTGGCAAATGAACAGATACATGGTGGAGAGGAATACAACAGACCCATAACACAGCATCTGCAACCTGGCAGAAAGCATGCATTGCATATGTACAGCTTGCTTTGCTTCTGACAATGGCTAATGGCACCTGACTAACCTGTGATGTTCACAACTGACCCACCACGTTGATGACAACAAATGCTAAATCAGTACAAGAAATATTCCTATTCCAAGTCTTTTTCAATAAAATGGCAGTACATTGGCAATGTAAAAGTGCCATTTTCCTGTCAACTTTGTGAATACAGTGTGTTGCAGGTAGAAGTGTTTTTCTTTGCCTGTGCAGTAGTAATGCACAAAAGGAATTCTATGTTCAAGTCAAAAGGATTTAGTCAAAGAATTAACTCTCCTTGTGTTAATTGTCTCCCAGATGGTGAAGCCTGGCCAGATGAAGTTTTCTGTCCATGGTACTGGTGAGTTTGTCCCCACAGGACACAAACTCCTTGTTTTCTAAAAACCGTGCCACTGTGATCCTACCACTGTGTGGTCCTGTTGTCCTGCTGGACAAAGGACTTGTCAATGTATTACGGAGCTGAAGGTTTCTAGGTGTTCTCGTCTTGCGTTAATGGATATTATCCCCACATCACACTTCCATCGCCCCGCCACCACATCCGCAGTCAAACTGTGCTCTGGCAGGTCTGTTTACAGCAACGTGGCACTCATTACTAACGGGAACACCTCCTTAGCCTTCCCTGCCAACACCTGTGGGTCAAAGAACATCTGAGAACACAACTACCTGGAGTCCTGAATGGCCAAGAAAGCAGAGAAGTAGAATATCTTGCAGATTCTGAGGTGCCTTCCTTTTGCCAAATTCTGTCTTCTGGACACTTCCTGAACTGTAGCCTTAGCAATAAGAAAAAGATTCTGCAGGTAGATCACATGGCTGTGGTGGCCCTGGGCTTGTGGGATGGCCCTTTGCCATCCAGGACTTGACCTCTCTCTCAGTTTCTCTAGTTCAGTTGGCCTGCTGTTGAAGCAGAATAACTCATTCTCTCATCAACAGTGGGAAACTTCAGTCATGTTAAAAGCAACCTTCCTATTTTCATAACACAGGGGGGGGGGCAGTCATACTTTCCACATTTCTTAAATGATTAAGATTCATAATCAACTCATAAGAAATTGTTTATGCAGATACCAAATACTGAGCACCTGAATGTTTGTACAATTGCACAATTTGAACTCACTAATTTGTTTTCCTAAGGAATACTACTACTCAATATCAACAAGCCTCTATGTACAGTATACTACTTAAAATGCCAACAATATTATTTACAGTATGAGGTTAATAAGCTATTGATATAAACTTAGACTTTTGCATTTTTATTATGCATTAGTATACTTGGGGTTAAGGAACACAAAATACCTGTAGATCAGCAGGATAATAGTCCATAATACAGTTTATAAACTGGCTCCACATTTTTGAGCTTCTAATAAAATCGAGATAAAAATCCCATGCTATATTCAAGAGTTTTATTCCCTTCGTCCTATTTTATATCGCATCTCTTAATGCATCTGCACATTTTAAATTTAAAATAGTCTTAGAAAACCGGGAGTAAACATAAATCTGGAGGAAAATTTTTAAAACACCTTGCTGATGTTTTGATGCAAAATGTTCCTAAAAACATTAAAAAAATGAATTTTCCCCAACTAGTTTGGAAACCTGCAAAATTAAAATTTAGGGAGATGTTTACCGACAGCAATTTTCTGAAAAAAGGGTCTGATAAATCTCAAAGCCCTAGGATTAATTCTCAGGGATCATGTCTGAAAAAGGCTCAGCTGAAACAGTGTATTCTTTCTTCTTTCTAATTTTCAGCATGGAATTAAGTGGATTGTTGTAATGAAAATGTGGGAGTGATGACAGCAGAGAAGGTCACCTCTGCTGCTTTAGATTATAATCCTCCATGACAATTTCCTGATAAAAACTATAAATACCGCTGCCAGCCTCTCTCTCTCCCTCTCATTAATTGTTCTGCTCACTCAGCCCCATCTCCACCTTGGCAGCTGCCCTCTGGATGGGCATCCTACCTTCCTCATCCTTCAGCCAGGAGGTCGGCTCTCAGCTTTGTGGGTTAAGCCAAAGTTTCTCCTGTCTGACATGTAGATACCATCATGACAAACAGAGACATTTACCTACACATCTCAAAATACATTTTCTTATTGGGTGATCTTATTTTCTGAACCTTTGTTCCAAATCACTTATTTCTTCCGGATTTAAAATTTTGCACATTTACACCAAGAATGGTTTCTACTAAAGGCATTAAAATTTCAGGTTTTCTGCCCTCCGAAAGATGCCTGCTTAATGCCTACTACCAAATCGCAGCGTGGAAGTGAGTAATCCAAGTGTTGAAGACAGATTGCCTGACACTTGAGAAGCTTTCCCCTCGAGAGAGAGTAAGTCATTCCAAATTGTGGAATCATCTTTAAATGTGTATTTTGTGGTTCATTTTTGTACAGTCATTGGAGATTGAATGTTGTTGAATTGATGCTTACCAGAGGATACAGTATGATAGATGTAGCAGAAACCGAATACTACTCTTGAATATACAGTACCACATTGCACAAAATGAAAACTTATTTTCTACCCACGTTTTCCCCACAGTACTGCAATTCATTATTAATAACTACATATAGAAAGACAAAACTTCTGGATTGGTTTTAGAGTTCGTCACAAATTATCCCTGTTCTTCTGAACCAGTCTCTGGGACTCAGAAATATGCTTGTCTCAGCTGGGGTCCAAGGAACAGTTTAAATTTTCTTTTCCTCTGAGGTATATTAAAAACGAATCACTAGCTATAAACAGCTAGTGGATTGATAGCTTTGTCCGAGCCAAAAAATAAGATTAATCCGATTAATCAATTAACTCATTTTTAAATGTATAAAGATAAATAAGTATGGCTGTTGCCATTATCAGCTCCAGACAGAACCGAAATGTAGATGTAAGTGGTTGGGAATGAAACAATATTAACCTGAAGCTGCATGCAATTTCAAAATCCTTGGTTTCCCTTTTGAAGCCAACTGAGTAGAGAGGATTAATCATTATATCATCATAGAAAGCAGGCCAGAAATCTGGATATCCCCACTGGCTGCAAGATGCTATAAACCCAACAGGTAAAGAAGGTATACAGCCAGCAAGCTAAGCTGTCAAGGGACCTGGCTCTTATATTCATTTCAGGATGGCGATGCTTCCTCTCACATTAAGACATGCAAAATTATTCAAACTAGTCTCCCGAATGCATGTCCAGACATTGCTTGTCCAAACTGGAGTTAATTTGATCAGTTTCCTAAGGGTGCTGTAGGATCTTCCAAGCATAGGCCAAGTTTGGGCAGGTCAAGGTGTTCCTTGCAAGAGGAAATAAACCTTAAAGTTATTGGGGGGTAAAAACAGTCAGATAACTACTGTAGATGCTATGAAAAGGCAAAACTGAGCACACTGTGTTCAGTGTGTTCAGCTCAGTGGAATGGAATGCTAACTTCTCAGCATGATCTGACCCTCTCCTCTCATAGTTAAAATATACCATTTGCACCTTCATACAGTGAAGGTTTGTATTTCACTAACAGAATATTGAACACAACATGTTAAGCGTTTCCCTTTTTGTAAGCCATGTATGCAGACAGAGTCAGAGGAAAGAATCTGCTTGAAAGTTCTGCTGCCTTTTTATTTCTTTTGGTAATTACAAATAAGAAACAATCTGAGAAAGTGGTTTGGTGAAAAGTAGCTGTTAGATCATACTCAATTTAATGCCAATATCATCAACATTGATATTGATAGTTCATAACTTTAATTTAACTCGTCAATATCAACAGTTTCCTTTCCATGAGTGTGGTCCCTACTGCTCTAAAGACTGCATCAATTACTCCAATGCTGAATAAACCTGGCTTGGATTCTGATATAATTCACTACAGAACAATTTCTATGTTATGATTCCTAAGATTTTAGGATGTGCGGTTGCACATCAAATTTCAGGCTCACATGATAGCTAATGATTTGTTTAACTCATTCCAGTCCGGCTTTGCTCTAAATCACGGCACTGAGACTGATCTTGTCAGGGCTGTGAATTATTTCCTGATTGTATCTGACTCAGGGGCTATAAGTATTCTTATGCTCCTTGATCTTAGTACAGCTTTGGATACAAAAAAAATCATTCCCTGTTGCTCACACACTTGCAAATCATTTAGTGTTGCTTGTGATGCCTGCGAACATTCCTGTCCATCAACAGAACTGTCCTTCACTGGTTCCGCTCATACAATATCTGACTGTCATGCAGCATAAATCCCACATGGCCCCAGTCAATCACGCTGTGCAGCAGGATTCAGTCTTGGGCCCATTGCATTTTATTATTCATATTCTTCCTCTGGCTTCATCAAACTCACTGAACTCCATCATGTTTACACTCTCTCCCATGGGCTCCTTTTAGTTGGGGCTGGTTCTTTGCTCACTGTACCTACTGTAAACGTCAGACTTTTGGTGACAGAAAAAGCACTGTCACTGCTCCAATGGAATGGAATGCCCTTCTTTTGTCTCCTTGAGAGAGACAAATTTTTTGGATTTGAAGAAAGTCAAAGCTCAGAACTCATCTTCCTACTGATGCATATTGGCCTACAATTTATCCTGTACAGTATGTTCTAATGGAATTTGTTCTTTTACTTTTATTGATTTTTTTCCATTTTTCTTAACCACTATGTACAATGTCCTTGGGTTTAGAAAGGTTTAATTATTATTATGAACGCTCTTCATACCTAACAGTATTTGCAGCTTCTAATTTCTTCACTATTAACTGTACTTTTCGTAGCTACCATTATCTTGTATTTTTCCTCAAGTGTATTAGTACAGTGCTTGTTTGTACAGCATCCTGCTCTTGTCCTGCTAGCATGAAATTAATAAATAAGCATGCTCTCTATTCATGTACAAGTATGCATCTTGTCTGCAGAAATGGAATCAAAGCAATCATACTAACTGCCCAGACAACAGCACCACCAGTTACCATTTTAATCTTTACAGCTATTAGTTGGCATATTTTCACCATAAAGGGAGAAAAACAAATATAAAACACACAGAATATTCACAGAACACCTACAAGGACAGTTACCTTGTCCGAAGACTTCATTGAAAGATTTACCACAGCTTTATCTTTTACATTATTCTTGATCATTCACAGAACTTTGTTGCCATCCACAAACTATTTACCATTTGTCTGACCACAGTTTCTCATCTGTCCTTCAGGGATACCAAACTACAAATTCAGAATGAAAGATAGGAAGCAATGCCATTTTTGAAAGGTCTGCAGTCCCATTTTAGATGTTATACTAGGGCAGAGGTATTGTCTAAAGAAGAGTAGGAAGTAAAACTGGTAACGTATACACCCTTGCATAGCACTGCCACCTGTGCCGCAATTTGACAGCTTTGCTGTTGCTTCAAATGGCAGCTCAGTTTTTTATTCCATTCTTTTCGTTATGCCTCTGACTGTGTATAAGCTTGGCAAATGGATTTAACATTCTAAGAGAAGGCTGATGAAGTCTGTTAAAGCAGTGCTTGCTCACTGGCTTCTTGAAAAAGGAGTTATGGTAAAAAGTATCAATCACAAAATGTAAGTACAACTCAATTTATCCTCCTGGAAAGGGTATTGTGTTTATTAACACCATATAAACATGATTGCATAGGGATCTTGGGCCACTTTCTTTGATATGTTAAGCATTACTCATAGAAATATTATAGTTTGCATTCCGTGTGGGATGCGATCTCAAGTTCCAGCACTCCTGTTAAATAAACAGTATTGCATCACGCCTACCCACCACACAAAATAAAATATATCCATACAAGGCACGAACGCATGTGGCCAATTGTGAATTCTCTAGAGGCAAAATGGTACGATGAGGAAAAAAAAAGGAATAAAGATCTGCATTTCTATTCATAATCAAAACCTCTGTTTCTGCCAGTCCAGCCAACCCTGTCTCACTATTCTGGTAGCTGACGGAGAGAGGGACTGTTACGGCAATAAGCAAGTCCCATCAGGATTGAGTTATGCGCCACCCTTGTCAAGCAACTCACCATCCACCGTGTTTCACATTAACACTAATTTCCACAACTGTCAGACAAGCAAAGACTGCATGTTGCAGAGCCATCGCTGGCTACAAGTGACTCAGTCACTGCATGTAAGCATCCGGGAAGCAGAAACTAGCCAGGCAGTGCTTCTGCCTCTTACAGAGTAACCTTCCTCAACACAGCAAACGGAATTTGAGGTTTAAAAGTTTTTGCAGCATTTTTAACCCCTCTGCTTATTTACTGTTAATGTGCTTCTGGAGAGAGAGAAGGCATTGTTCTTTTTACTCTGCTTATTTACTTTGTGTGCTAATTGTGGTTGCTGTAGCAACCAGGAAGAAATCTCCAGATAAGGATGAATGCTGTATGGATAGCACGAACACTAAATTGTTCCTATTAAAACCTCACAGGTCACCTTTATGCAACCTTGATATTTAATGTACACTTTAAATCGTGCTATAATGGTTTGTTATAAGGTGGATTCAGTGGCCTACACAGCTTTGAAACTGATACACTTAACCGCAAAACAAATTAAGCTGTTGTCAGAAGGCAAGATAGTTTTAACTCTATCTCCTGTTACAGTTTAAGCCTTACTTTACAACTCATTTAGTTTAATGCCAGAGTTTGAATAACGCAATTACCAGTTTGCCTAATATAAGATGCAATTAATGCTTTATTTTGTGCTGAAATTAAAAGAAAAGCACATAGGAAGATTATTATATACATTTTTTTATTATAGTCTTTATACTGTTGTAAAGTGACAATATCAAATCCAAAGTGACAATTAAGCACTCAAACAGGCACAAACCTATGAAGATAGTACAGATTCAGGCAGAATCCCAGGATGGTACTTCTTTCACCAGATAGAGTGGGCACTTTATAGCAGGATGGTTCATCTCTGATCACGGAATGCAGAAGTGTTTGTAGGTCTTTTTACAGGCAACAATGCCTGAGGAGCTCTGAGAAGTTAGCAAATGGGTTCAATTAAGCCAATTAAAGCTCAATTAGGTGTTTATGACCTGCATTTAAATGATCAAAAGGTCTATTAAAATGACCCAATCATTACTCTAAAGCGTATCAACCTTTGGTCTGCAAACACGAATGAGTCTGGAGTCTTTATGAAAGTGCTGCTCTGGAGCATTTCAAATAAACAGTACATTTCTGCCATGAATACCCAGGAGCAGCTTTATTTTCGCTCAGAGGTGACAAGTCCAGGGTTTTAATCTATGCTAGAGACAGCTACAGCAATCTCAGCTGCTCATATTAATATCTTTGCCCAATGCTGACAGTTTGAGTATTGATTGTGGAGGAAATACTTATGTGCTTATCGATGAGCAGAAGCAGAGCCTCACATTCCGAGCAATAGTTTATACAGAGATGAGAAAGCAAGTATACAGAAAGGTGCAATTTTCCTGTATGCACCGATGAGCTCCTTACTGCCAATAAAGAATTGCTCAATTTCTGAGACCACTCAATTCATAAGAACCCATTTATTTCCAGGGCACTGCTGTGAAACTCAAACAAAGGGTGAACAATAAAGCACGCTGAGTCATTAAAATTTCAACCACAGCCAAACAAAGCCAAAAGGTCACTTGGTTTTGATTTTTAAGATGGATACAGTCCATGAGAGCAAGACTTGGCTTTTGGGGTTTGAAGCAGGAGGCGAGAGAAAAGTGACCACAGGGATCACTGCCCTGTATTGTCCAATAACTCACTTTTTGATCCTTTAATGTTGGCACTTGCTCTCAAGCACTGGATTGTTCACCCACCCAAAGTGAGTGCAAGTTGGGTTAAGACCACCGTGAGACAGGCGAGTTTTATTGCAGGTTGAGTTCAGTGTCTGAAATGCAGGTTCAGACCTTTGGTGTCTGTGCTTGACTGAGGGGGTTAATGGGGGATTTAGGACTGAGGGCCTCCAAGTCAGAATCCTCCCTTCAAAGGACATGTCACAAGAAAACCCCATGGCTCAGAGGTACACAGAACTGATGTGGGTGAAACAATGAAAAGGAAAAATCGTAATATAGGAAGGATAGCCTTCTGCAGCAGACCGTCAGCTAGAGATTTTAATTAAAGCATTGTTTGTTCAAGTGTGCCCGTTACCAGAAGAAGTATTATTTTGTCACCACTGCCAAGAAATTAATTTCCTCTGAGTGCATTTTTGATAACATATGGTGGAATGTGGGAGATAGTAAATTTTCAGGCAGGGCTTTATAAAGTTTGTAGGGGAAAATAAAGAACACACTTCACCAGTACCTCTTTGACATTTTAAAAAAAAATCCCCATGAGTAGGTTATATTAAAAAAGAAACAGTTTTGTCATTACCTCCATCTACCATAAAATGAGGTTACTGCAATGACCTTTTTATGGGTAATTCCTTCCTTTACTTTGGTGTTTTTACACTGTTAATTTCTGAGCAGCGTGACATCACGAGGAGTAATGTTTCTTGTTAATGATCTCCTCTTTGGAGGAGTGATGTCACATTCCAGGAACAAAAAATTCACATTCTAAAGTAGACAATTTTAAAGCACAGGACTGTGCATAAATAACTTCTCAGAAATGTCAAGTTTCTGGAATACACTACAGTTATTCTAAAAAAAAAAAGAGAAAAATTAACTCCCATAATCTGTGCTTAG
Organism: Atractosteus spatula; assembly: GCF_055471065.1. Classification (NCBI taxonomy): domain Eukaryota; kingdom Metazoa; phylum Chordata; class Actinopteri; order Semionotiformes; family Lepisosteidae; genus Atractosteus; species Atractosteus spatula. Next base: position 8,091,258 of record NC_142720.1, on the reverse strand, counting down.
ATCTATTAAAGGATAGCTGCAGTGTTATTTTTATATTTGGGATGAGAAATATGATGGGTGCAATGAAAGTAAAATGTAAACTGTAATTGCGAAACATAATTGACATCAATTTCCAGGTTTGTGCAACTCTATATTCTGCAATTCAGAATGAGGCGACGAAACGTCTGGTGGCATAAAGTAGCCCTATTACATCTCTAAGTCAAATAGAAATATTGCTTTCGATTTCAAGATGATTTTGCTGATAATGGAGCTTACTTTTAACTCTGTATGCAGATAATGTTGGAACATTTCTGCGGTGAAATGTCTGCTGGATAACCTGTACTTATTCGCTCGTCCATTACATTAGTCATTACAGCAACTAGCGAGCAGGAAGGGCCACATCACATCGCAATTCAAGCAAACTCTTGCTCATGGTGACCAAGGATTTGTGATGAAAAGGAGACTTACGGCACAGTATTTTCACAAAGTTTACAATTTTGTGTTTGATTTGACATTTATAAAAATTTTCTATACCATCAATGAACTTATTTTGTCACCGAGATTAAATAACCGGTCTGAGAAAGTGGGACTGCAGTTCCTTTAGTAAAGTGATTTGAAGGTCTGCCTAGAACTATTTTATTCACGCATAATAGGTAGTTAATGAAGTTTATGAAAACTTAAAGCCAACATCTGCATGAAAGAATTCTCTTAATGATCTTAAGTAATTTTATTACTTTCTAACGTTACAAGCCATCAATTTAAATTATGTATACAAAGTCCGCAAGTACCACTGTAATCAAACTTCACCACTAAGACTTAAGTCAGATTCGCATAATAATCAGGTCTGAAAAGAATTCAAACAGATGTTTACTTCATAATTGACTTAATTGCAGATGATTATTTATGACAAGTGTATAGTATATACAGTATGTACTTTATACATTTAGAGTTTGATAAATTCTGTGTGTTGTGCATTAAGTGTGCTGTGCATTAAAAGTTTCTGTCTTGTGCGATATGCTTATTCCTGACAGCAGCAAAGTAAGTGCAACTAGAATAAGAAAGAGAAAGATGTACAGTACAGTACGTAGAGAGACTGAATGTTACTACACATGTGAGGGACAATGCAAGCAATGTGTTAATACTTAAAGTTTCAAAACAAAGAGATCTGAATGATTTCTGATGTTAACAGTATAAATACTGTTAATTAACACAATGGGGAGAAAACCCGACTCCTTGAAAAGCAACGGATTTGCAAAGTGCATGCCTGCACAAAATAAAACCACATTATACTGATGTGAAGCAGCACAGAGGTTAGAACCAGATTGCCTGCCGGAACAACTAAAATTTTCAACTCAAAACACTTTTTAAACAGATAGGCAAATGCATTTCCTACATGCAATAGTTTTCTACATGTAATACGCGAGTCCCGAAAGAGGCAACACCGTCCCTTGTCAACGCACACTAAACCCATTATAGTGTCCGTGAGCATGAATCTCTTTTTCGGGATGATTTGCAACAAAATGGAACAGCGCAACTAAAATTAGTTTAAATTTTAGAATGCTGAGAGTTTTTTCTTCCCAGCAAAATCAGGGAAGCAAAGAACATCTGTAGCACAACAACAGTATAATGTTGTAGACATTTGGAGGAGTTAAATCATTTGCAAGTCATCACCTGGAAAGACTTACACGGTACTTTCATGCTTTATTCACCCTTATTGAAATAGAGGAGGACAGTCTTTTATACTGTATAACAGACTACTTTATCTCTACTTAAATGAAAACCCCTGCAGTCCCATCACAGGTTAATGTGCTAGTCACACCTCCAGCCAAACATGCGTCAGGGCTGACAAATACAGTAATTTTGCAAGTTAAACCTGAGGAACAGGCTTTCCAGGCATCACATCAGCAGCAGCTAATGAAGGTGTCAGAGCCCCATTATTGCAATTAAAACCTAAAAGCAGATAAGGTTCCTGCTAGCACATTTAATGTGGTCGATAACCACCCACAAAATAAGTGTTCCCTTATCAAGTAGTGCATTTCCGTCTGTTTTCTGTTATAATGTCAGATCAGCTGTCTGTACTGAACAGCAATATAATATGTTTTAATTAAACCCCTTTTAAAAAGAGATTATCCCTACACACACTTGACCAGCCAGTAACTGTAGCTCAGGTTGGAGTCCATCGTGCACAGACTCACTGCGATGCAGTTACATACTGTACCTTCTCTTGCACCCTATGGACAAGGGTCTTTAAGTCTGGAGAGTGGGCGTGCCTTTTAATTGACAATAGGAAAATAGCTCAGAAAATGCCATCATAGAGAACATGCAGTATACTCCCTTCTCTTTACCAATGAATTAAGACTATGGCACAGTACTCGACTGCATTTACCTCAATTCACTCTTGCAAGCTCTCCCTCTGTCCTTGAAAACAACATCATATGGGCAGGAAGCCCATAACTCCCAGCTCTGTTCACACAACAGATCTTGGCTGTGGGGTGAGCTTTCATGTACTGTATCTGAGCTGCTTAAACCATGAAAGTGCTGAGAGGCAGAGAATATGCGCTTTCGTCCAAAACGAAATCCAAAAAGCAGGCAAATCATGCTGCTCATACGATTATCAGTCACAAGCGTACGTGTCCGCGTTTGTGTTCTTGTAGTAAAAAGTTGCTGACTCCATTTTGGGGCACTAGTTGATATGACTGATTTTTAAATGTACAAGGAAAAAATATATACAATGGTAGTCAAGTGATAACCTTACTCTGTTGGGACTGTAACCATTATCATAAGTAACTTGATATGGTTTCTCTTTTGTTCCTGTGGTACATCTGCAATACTGCCTGTGTCAAGGGAAAGTAGATTGATGAAAGCAATATTTTCTGGAATACAATAGGTCATAGTTTAATAACATTTACACATACTGTGCTAAAAGTATCTCATACTCAATGCCTACACAATTCAATTAAGGGACATTTTATTATTCATCAAGGATATAGAAGCACAGGAAGACCAAATGGAAAACACTGTATACACAGTTTTTTTTTTAATTGCCATAAAATTATTTTAAGCTTTAGACTGGCATAATAAAGTTTTGGGTACTATGCACAAATTGGGTATACTATACAACTTTGATAGCGAAAAAACTTTGGGAAGAAAAATTAAAGCTCCCATGCATGATGGAAAAATGTACTAGTAATACAAATTTGTATGGGTAAATATGGAGATATTTAATAAAACACCAAACAAAAATTGGCACATTAGAACGCTCAGTGATAGGGAATTTGGAAAATCCTCCCCCGCAATTTGGGTGTGTTTGAGTTTTTAGTTCCAGCATTTTCTTTAAAATGCTTAGTATTAAAAAAGGTTGAAAGCAGAAAATCAAATGCTTTAAAGTCAATATAAATTTATAAAACCTTATGTACAGGTTATCATTGTCTCTGTGCCTATGCTCCTTTTTTATATGCTTTAATGTTTTTCCTAAGCAAATATACAGTATATACAGATTCCACTGTATCTGATCAGACTGAAAAGACAGGACAGTAGACAAATGTAAGAAAGTGTATCGATTAACCTTTCATTGAGTGGCCATTTCTTAGGCAGGTATCCATCACCCAGGTTACTTCCCTATTCATTAGTTCACCCCAGTTTCCATTTCAATGGACTCGTCAAATCAAAAGGTGTTGACCTTCAACTTTTATAACAGTAGGCAATCGATTAAACAGTTTGCATGTTCAAGTCACTGTCCAATAAAGGGATGATTAAATTAAATTCTCTCAGAAGTGATTTGCGTGAGTGCGTGCGTGCGGTGTTGGGGGAGGTTAGTTGGGTCTCAACCTTCTTAGTTCCATTCCTGACTGCTGGAGTTTGACCAAATACCGACAGTTAGCATCTGGCAAAGTTTCAGACAGTAACCAAGTGTGTTCCTCATTCCTTTCATCTTTCCACCTAAAAAACACCCTCAAGGAAATTATATTTCCTTCACAGTCAATTACAATTTTTGATCTCTTCTTGGCAAGAGCAAATGATCATCTTGTGGTTCCGTGAGGGGAAGAGCAAAGGAGGGTGGGTAAATTCCTTCTGGCAGCTAGGGGAGATGGAGTAGAGAGAGATTTTGGTAACTACAAGACAAAGAATCCCAAGTGTCCAAAAAAAGACATTGAGCCTTATTAAATGGACATGCATTACAGATACAAAATGTCAATTAACAAAAGGAGGATGCTTGATCCATCATAAAAAGCTGGAGAGATACTGATTCCTTTAAACTCCTTATAGGAGCTTTTTTCTGGACAACTACCTGTGCATGGACTTTGAGCCAAGCCTGAAAAAGACCTCATCTTGGAAAAGCTGGCGTGGTTTTATGGACAACAAACAACTTAGCCTTCCGGTCACAGACCAGAAATGTTAGCTGGAGCTTTAAAAAAAAAAAACAGATACACTTATTTGTTGCGTTGTTTGCCTTACCATCCCTCTTGTGACACTGAAGAACTGAAATCCATCTCCCAACATGTACACATGCTTTGGGTCTCCGACATTGTTGTGAACCATGCCTTAAACAAAATCCCTGACCGTGTGTCAAAATTCTCCCCGTTTTAAACTTCTCTTTTGAAGTCCTGCCAATCATTTTTTCACTTTGATTCTTTGCATTACAAATGGAAAAAAATCAAAATTCTTGCTGTTCATCTCCCAGTGCTTAAATATTCAGTGGCCAAATCACAAAGAATTGAGATTTTACTGCACAGGGTGATTAAACATCTAGTGCAGGACATTACATCCCTTTCCAACCCAATAAGATTGAATTGGGAACATTAGCTCACTGCCACTCACTAAAATACGTTCTTGTTAAATTAGCATATGGACTGTTTGCTTTCATTTCAAAAGGAAAAAAAGTAGAAAACAATTAGTCATGCACCATCAACTTTCTAAATTCAGAACTCGATATATGCAAAGTGAACTACTGAAAGAAAAGCCCTCTACCAGGGAGGAAACAATTAGGAATTACTACATGGGTGCATGAGAAGTGTAGTATTTTTTCCAGTACTCTTGATTTAAACCAGGCAATTTAATTTATACTAAACTAATTAAAGAGTAGAAGCTAGGCACACAGTTTATTTTATTAAGCTTCTCAAAGACTGGGAAAAACAGCCACCTAGTTTTAATTGTTGACTTGGTATTCCATTTAGGACCTACTGCAAAAAGTATGCTTTGTTTTAGAATACAAAAATGCTATTCATTTAATGTGCCAAACATCTGTTCCAAGCACTGCAGTACATTATTCTTATTCTGGTGCCTGTTGGATACTAAACAATATTGTAAAATATCTGCTGCTAAATTAAATGTCCACAAATTCATACATCACTAAATGTACAGTAGCTGTGCCATAAAGTGCAGGAAAGTGGAGGAAGCCCTTTGCCTTTACAAATCTCTAGGGTACACCATTTTACTACTGGAGAGCAGCAGGCAATCGTCACCCATTGGGTCAGCTGGTCCATTACCTTATGAAAGGTAAACTTAAATAACAGGAGAGCTCCCTAGACCGTGTACGGCTATCATTCTTTTTTAGATCATTTTATCTAAATGTCCTTTAAATGCCCAGAATTAAACCTTGCCTAAGTCCGAAAACCGAAAAAAATTAAACAATTTTTATTTTACAGATCACCATCTGAAAGTGTCCTCTTTGAGGGGGTGTTGCACTGCAAAATTTCTGAATGAGATTAAAATGTACAAACCCCCCCCCATCTTAAATCAGTATTTGAGACAGGTGAACTGATACTACATTACTTATATGAAAGGCAGCAAGAAAATTAAGGAAACGAGGACACATTCCTGCTCCACTTTAACTTCAAACCATGTACACAGACATCATAGTGTCAGTGATTGTATTGGAATGATTAAGATCAGAGAACTGGCAGTATGTTCCTTTTTGGAAGGTTTTGAAACAAGTGTACCCAAGAATTAGAAAGATTTCTAAACAGGGATCACATTCCTAGCTAAAAAAGAATTTTGGATGGAATAAAATATATACAATTGATTTTCCAAAGTCCCAGTAATTGTAAAGCCTTAGAGCATGTTGAGATCATTTAAAAAGATCATTGCCTCACATTTTTAACCCACGTTTTCATGCTTATACTCGCTGATCAGTGGCAATCATTTTTCACCATGAACTTGCTCCTGCACAGAGGCTGACAAGACCAGAACACTAAAATTTACTGTACACCTGCTAATTAGAGCTGGCCTTTGTTCTACCCTCAGTGTGCTAGTGGTGATGGTTTTGTTTTCAGTTTACACAACAGTTAACTCCCTAATTGGAGGATAATAGGAGCAAAATGATTCATTACTGGGCCTTTCTTGGTTTTGCATCCTGCTAATGATGGCTAATTATCCATCAGGTTTCTATTCATTAGTTACTTGCAACCAATGTAAATGCCTCACAACAACATTGATCAATTATCCTCTAGGTTTCTATTTAAATCCGTAATCTGCTGTAGGTAAGTGGATTAAAAAAGAACCTGTAAATCTAACTTTGCCTGGCTTTCTGTGCGTCAGTACACCCCTCAGAATATAAGTTTATTGCACACTAAAGTAAAAAAACATGGTTTAAAATGTAGCCTTTATGCTTCATTCATCAGCAGAACACTAGCTGACAAATCAGAATTAAAAATGATCAAATGAGCAGGACACACACTGTCTAATCCATAATAATTTATTAAAAGCTGTCAACATCCCAGCACAAGCAAGCCCTATCCAGGACTTGCACATTTGGCTCAACGCAGATCTTACATCACTTAACATTACTTATAAAAAGATCACCTGAAAAGGGGCCTCATTACCCAAATTACCATTCAAATGTGTGCTTTATCAATTTTGATCATTTCTCATTGGGCAGCACTTCAATCATTTTTGATGTGTGATCCATTGCCTCTTATTGAATAAGGTAAGAATTATTACAGTGGATGTCTAGGCATTATTGCCTGAAGAGGTCTAAAGATGGACAATAACAGTATTTAGTTAAGCAATCAAACAAACCCCCAGACTATTTCTATTTAGTGGTCTCTTACAGTTCCTTATCCAACCTGTACAGCATTTCATTCCTTAGAATTCAAGACGGCTACTGTGCCTAATGCATTGAAATCCCATTCCTCCACAACAATTTGAAAAAGTATAAAAATGGGCAAATAGTTGAAAATAGTGAATTTCAACAAGGCAGCCCCAGATAGGAGCTGGTAATGGTAAGTCTTCTAAACCACAAAAACCTTCAGCCCATTCCAGACTTACTGTGAAGGAAAAGGTGCTTGTTAGAGGCTCTTAATGTCATGTTTTGAGGGAAATATTGTAAGAACATGCCTTAGGTTCACCTCTGTTGGTTTGGCTATATCAATTTGCTCTTGCATGTCCCATCTGTGTATGCTTAAAAGTGGATTCAGCTCTTCGGAGTTACAGCTCTTGCCCGCTCATATTACTGCGACAACAGTAAACACAGTGGACTGCCAAAGTGATTTAGTATTGCTAACCCTGTTATGCTGGAACTGCAGATATTTGCGGCTCTGTGCTGCAGAGCCTCTGGGATAAGTATAGTGCTGTCACACAGGCTGATTCCTTTCCTCTCCTGACTCAGTTTTACGAATGCCGAAGAAAATATCACGTAGTTTGGTTTTCAAATTCAGCATTGCCAGTAACTTTATTTTAACCTTTCCCAGTTTGGGAACTTTCAGATTGCATCTTTAAATCTTGGTTCTTGGCGACAGCCTCTATGCCTGTATGGGCACAGACACTGCAAACCCTGCAGCAACATGCAGGAGAGTCACTGTCTGGGGGAGGAGGTGGACGTCACCGTCACCTTCCCCCCCACATCCCTTTGACCTAACTACAACCCTGCCCCCAGGCCCTGGGTGGCAAGAGCTGTTGCTTGGGGAATCCATCTGGCTGGTGGCATGACTCCCAACATCTGGAGTTCCAAATATCCTGCATAATTAGCAAAAAAAAAACAGCAATACCCAATTGCAAATGAAGCCTAAGTTAGTTGTGACCCTCACAATGCTGAAAATGTTTTCGTCTCCCTTGAAAGTGCTGTATGCTATTTTCATAAAGGATAATTGTGCCTCCATTTCCCCTCTACAATATACGCAGATGTTATATGGATATAGGGTCACACAAGTTGGTAGAAATACACAAAGAGATGGAGGGTAAACCTTCAGGCATTTTCGATCACAAATACAGTCAAGTGCTGAAAATGATCCTTGCAACACTTAGAAAGTGAGCCAAGATCTGCATCACTCAATGCATACAGTAAGAACGCTTTGGGCTGCCAATAAGCTCAGATGACAAACACTCTCTCGCACCAAGTGTATCCTTTATGGACAATGACCATCCTTAGACAAGTTCCACCCAATGGTATACAGTTCAATTAAGAAAATGCTGGTTTCTCTTTGCAGGCTTTTGCATTAGACAAGAAACAGTTGTAAAATACTACACAAAGACTATTTTAACATGAACACCAGAGTCAATGTTAAAAGTAAGATACAGTACAAGGAAACTGCCCAATTGTAAAATTGACACTTTTCAAAATGTCAATCTAATTAAAAGCATGTTTGCCAAGTGCAAGAAAATATAGTGGGATTGAAACCTTGATACTGTAGGTCAAGGTCTACAGCTGTTGGAGCACTAGGGAAAGAATGTGCAGATGTTACAGGAACAGCAGGCAATTGCATATTATACAATATAATCAGTGTATAGTTTTCTGAAATGAACATTTCAATTTAGGTTCAGATTTCAACTAGCAGTCCAAATCGCTCAAGTCAAACTACAAATTATTCCATATTTCTATATTCAAAACAGGTGATGAGCACCTTGACTTAGAAGTGCAGTTTTCCCATCTGTTTGGAAGATGAGCTGCATGAAGAAACCTGTGCAAGAGAGCTTTTTGAAGTAGGAAAGCCATTACACTGGGGCAGTCCCACTCGCTCGACCTCAGAAGCCTGGGTACACCGGTACGAGTAGTCGTCACGACTAGAGACTTCCTTAGTTGCAGTGGAAAGCCATGACGCCTTTCTGTGCCTTGTCATGCCCTTCGCTTTCCACAGAGTGTTGCAACAGTATAGTGTCCCATCACTATACTGGGGCATTAGGACCCACACAAACTGCAGGGTAAGTGCCCCCTACTGGACTCACTAACACCTCTTCCAGCACCAGCCTTAGTTTTTCCCCAGGAGGTTTCATCCAGGTACTGACTCACACCTGCTTAGTTGCAGTGGGCTGCCAGTGAAACTCTGTACATTAGTAGTTAATGAAAAACATTCAGTTGCAATGCACACAAAGAGGGACAGTAATTTGACTATAAAAATAAATTACACAGTGGTTACATATCAGTGACTATAGAGGAAAAAAAACTTGTATCCTGAATTGTAAATGGATGGGTTTTCAATATGCCCCATTCAAGATGATTCAGACCACAGGATGTGTTCCAAATATCTGCCCCCTCCTCTATTGCAAGAGAATTAGATAAAAAAAATTAAATATTTAAACCTTGCTGACACACAGAAGATGCAAGCACTGCATTCTGAAAAGGAAGGAAAAAAAAGTTAATTTGCTTTAGAATCATGAGGGTTTACAAAAAATTTAAAGCCTATATTTCTCATACAGCAACTTTCTACTTCATTTGCTGGGTGAGTCACCATCTTTCCTAGCAACTTCACGCATTTAAATGACACATATAGCCAAGCAGAGTCATTGGTCCAAACAGCATGAAGCCACAGCATCGATTACATTGTGATAAATCTCTCATTTCACTGCTTATTGTTCACCATATTAAACCCCGACTGAATTTTGAAACTGTTTCATTACGTTTGGAAATAGAATGGTTTATTTGAAATTATTCTATTGTGATCTTCATCTCTCTCGGGTTAGAGTTACACAGTAGCTGAACAAAGCTTGACCAGCTTTGACTGTTTAAAAAGTGCATTGTTCCTTACTCGGCTGTGCCATACTGTTGGAATATAAATTAGTATTGCTTCAGTAAATGAGGGAGCTTGTGACCTTGTTCTAACATTTAGGTGACATCACTTTAGCATTTTGATCATTTTTAAAATGGCATATCAAGATCTTAATTGTCTTATGTGCCTGAAAAGCTGGGTTTCAACTCCTCTTAAAGTTTATGCATATCTATATGCCTTTCCTTTGCTTATTTTTTTGTACTCTTTGCCCCAGTACCTACACAGAATATTTTTGTGCACATTCAAATTTGGTGGCTATATCCTTTGAGACAATGCCTAAGAGAATTTAATTTGGTTTTCAAATTAGATCTTGTTAAAAACAAAATGCACGCTTTCCTGAAAGAGCTTTCCTTTTAAGTGGGAAATGCAGTGATTAAACAAGTGCCAGTAAGGCAAGGTCACATGGAGGGTTTTCTACTTTTTTTAAATAGCTTACCAGAAAGCACAACACAAAAAAACCACCGTGTAATGAGTACCAGGAGTCCTAGTGGGAAAAAAAAAAAATAAACAACTGCATTAATCTTGCTTTTAAAAGGTTATGTTTGTATCAAATAATGTATTAAATGTAACCTATTCAGTCTGGGGGAAAAGGAGGGGATTCTATCCATTTTTAAACATGATTGTGTTCATAAAATCTCTTCACAGGGCACAGCCCAGTAAACCTAAGGGCTATTGGATTTCTATCACTAGCGATTCGGACTGAAATTTATGTTTTTTTCTAATCTATTTCAGAAAGGATGCAAGAAAATTGTGGAGCAACACAATTTTACACTTTTTAGCTGCTACTGTGGAGGAACTGACTTTTCCAGTGAATTTGAAATGAGGGTTATCATGCAGAGATACCGCATGGAAATACAACAATCATAAGTCGTGTGTGCACAAACAGTCTCTAAACATACTTAAATATACTAAGACAGTGTTTAGATGCTGCAAATGTGTTGGAAGTATCTAAATGTAATGAATACATGGCAAGACAGTTTATAAACAAAGATAATATGCAAAGTAATCTTTTCAGGAACTCTAAGCAATTTTTCTTTCACATTCTGTCAGATGTTCCTCAGCCATCAAAAGCCAAAGCTGAAGTGGATAACATTTTGATATTCATACAGACTGGAGCAACTATAAAACAATGTTTTTTTCTTTTTGGAATGATAGTAATGCCCACTCACAGAGCAGACATTCCATCTATCACTCCTGCAATTCTTAAATCACAACAGGCAGGTTTGCTGTATTTCATACAACCTCCCGAGTGTTGAGCAGAACGCCAATAGCAAGGAAATAAAAAACAATGCTTCATAAGGAAAGCATCTCTGAAACAAGTTCAGATGCAATACACTTTGTTATTTTTCATCTTTTCAGAACTTTTCTTATTAAAAGCGTACAGCAATAGCTGCAGTACGAGGCAGGTATTATATTGATCTGTGTTACAGTAAGGAAAAGGTCTGCTTTCTAAAATCTTTGCAAGCACTGTATATTGGTTTTGAGTTACTTAAGTGTTTCAACTGGTCATTAATAACCTGCTGTAGACAGGAAGAAGCCTTAAAAAGAAATAGAACAGCTGAAATTTTGCTCAATTCTGTTGAGACCAATACAAAAAACCTAAGGCAGGTTAAGAATGTTTTGGAATAGAGAGCAGAGAAAAGGGAGAACACTCAGACTGGAGTACCACAGGGCTCTGTATTAGGACTGCTGCTTATTCTAATTTATATAAATGATCTAAATTCTGGCATGTTAGAAAACTAGTGAATCTGGTAGATAGATTAGGAGGATTAGCAAATACAGTATTTTAGACGCTGCAAAGGACATTTAAAAGAACTTTGAATTCTAACTAGGGAAACACCTGACAGAAATTTAATGCAGACAAGTACAGAGTATTAAATGCCGATGGCAGAAATGAACTATAATGAAGGGACACAGAGCTTGAAGAGTCTACTTCGTCTTCTAGATAAAGAGGAGAAAAAGTAAAAGGTTGCTTTGAACTACATATCCTAATGCAGAAAGGAAATTCAGGGATGTTCTGTTAAAATCATACAAATGTACTTGAGACATTTAGAGACAATATCATGTACACTACAAAGAAAAAAGAAAATGGTCGATATCAATCCTGGAATTTTCTTCTTTGGAACAATTCCGGTGTTGAAATTGTTGAATATACTCAAAAGAACTGGGAAAGTTAACCCTATTGATGCCTTTTCAAATTAACAGAAAAGCAAATGAAAACCATGTGGAAGTGCATTAAAAACAAAGAACAAGATGCACTTCTTTAGCAAAGGGTTGTGGGAGACGGGCTTCAACACTCTGGGCATCTTCGGATACCATTGCCTCTTTATGGACTGTCTGTATGAGATTCTCAGATCAATTAGCCATTAAAAAAAGTGAGCTAGTTGAGTTAAGCTTTTCCCATTTGTAGATATATACAGTATGTTCTTATACTCATGAAGATAGAACTAATGAAAGGGTCATACACAGCAGAATATCCATATTCATTCTGATTTGCAACTTTGAATTTGACTCTGATGCACTCAAATCAGAATGAATATTATTGAAATAAAAATTAAGGGACAAAAAATATTAACCAGCATGCTGTGTTTACACATGGCTTTTGCTTAATCTGCAAGGGATGTTAATGTAAAAGTGCAGTTGGTAGGCTAGATGTCCTTTTTTATTTATAAAGAAACATTATGAGTTTCTTTTTTACAAAGTATAAAAACAAAGGCATAAGTAATTCTTCACAACTGAATGAAGAAGACCTGAAATACAAGGTCAGAACCAGAGTAACATTTGCAAAAAAATGTTTTTCACTCTTCAGAATAATACAATCAGCTACGACTTAAAATTCTCTTCCATTTTCCATAACTCAAGGAACTCTGCATCATGTTACACTGAGTCACACCAAGTCTCCTGTTATGAGAATCTCATTACATAGCAAAAGTCAGATAAAATGCTCAGGACTCCATGATTGCTGCTATCAGCTGGTGTAATGAATGTGCATCTCATTAAGGAGGGCAGCCCTGTATAATCCTCAAAACAATTATCCTGTCCAGGAAATCCAATTAGAATCACAATGACAACATAAGTTCAATTGAGAGGGGGTGGGGAGAGAGATTTCCTAGCAACTTCAGAGATCATCTCTATTATTTTAATACTGGCCAAATACAGGGGATGTCAAGTAAGATCATACAAAATAACACTTTACAAAAAAGGCCTCTTTTCACAAATCAGACTGGACTAATGCTTCCAATTCCTCTGTAAAGCCTCCCATGTAGTTTGTTGCCTACAAGCTAAATCTGAATTGCAGAAATGGTTTCTTTGGATTTCCCATCCTACTACTTTCCACCTGTTTGTTTTCGCTAGCACGCCATTCCATAAAAAATGGATTGATATGAGGGGGCAGGTGGATTCATTCAAAGATTTTATTGAAGGCCTGAAAATCTGTAGGTAAAACACATATGATACAGTATATTCAAGCAAAACCCCCACTGAATGGTTTCCAAAAGACTTTACATGAGCCATTTTTTTTGCTGGAAAAGTCAACTTGACTGAGCAAAAGCGATGGAAGACAAAACACAAATTGTGCAGCATTCACTTGCAGTGACGGAGCAAGTTAATTAAAAATAACTTCATGTGCCTTATTCTTCCCATGCCAAAGGATACTAAAGTGCTTCACAGTAAGAAGGGACTCACTTCAGCCACCACTAAAGTACAGCCCCCGCCTGGGCCATGGTCCGAATACAGTTATTATTGTGCCAGCAGTCCCACTCAAAGGATCAGGGGAAGAAGTGAGAACTGACTCCAGCAAACAAGTAAAAGACAGGACTCAAATGGAGAAAGCAGACAGCATTTTTTGAGACAATATTTTGGTTTATTGTTTAACAGAAAAATATAGAAAAGCAAATACTAAATTTTGACAATGTTCCTTTAACATTTATGCTAGGTTGCACTTCTCAAGTGATCTTGCCTTGGAAAACTTCTGACAAGTCTTCAGCAGAAAAGTGCAGCCTTCATTGAAATGCAATCCTTGAGAGAGAGAGAGAGAGAGAGAGATTATGGCATCTGTTTTTGAAGAACATAAATTGTCTATTGTTTATTCTGTGACAACTTCACTTAAGGAAAATAGACAGCACGACACCTCCAACACCTTTCAGATGACTCACTGTCATCTATTATTTCAAATGCTCACGCTTTAAAACAAAATCTACAAGAACCACTAAAAGGATCCATCTGAGACACCAGAAGAAAGCAGCCAACAGTGGGAATTGTAAACTAGTGTATTCATTTATTTACTGGTTTAAACAGGCGTATTTGAAGCAACACACTGAAGTAGGTCTAAAGAATTTAAATCTATCCATGCAGAGGTGCATACCTCAAGCACCGTCAGCTTGAAAACACACAATACACAACATGTAATCGACGAGATGCAAATACTCAATGAATACTCATGTTTCAGCAGTCAGAGGCGGCGGCAAAACTAGTCCATAATGGATTGAATACCCCTCTGCATCCACCTGGGTGCATTATCTCCTTGTTAAAGCAGCTAGATGGGATGATTTTGTAATACAGTGCTGCACTGTACATAATATAAAACATTCCAGTTTCTTGCTGATGTTGGCAGTTTGGCTTCACGGGCCCTTAGCACTACAGTTTATGAGCTTTTTGACACCAGGTTGGATTTTGCTGGCTTAGCTTCCACCTGGACTTTCATCCCAGGATTTACAGTCCTTTCGGGATGGGGGATCTGAAAAACAATTCATGCTGTGTTGTTGTAATCCATTAAATACCTCCCCATCATTGCCCTTATGGAGAATCATGTACACCACAGCAACATGCTGGGAAGCCATCATTTTCTTTAGCTCCTTTGATCTAGGGGATTGTATTCAGGTCTGTTCATGAGGACATGAAAAGGTCTTTTTCTGGATCTTTTCTTGGAGGAGAGGCCTAGCAAGCCTTCTGCGTCCCCTTGTAACACTGAGTCTGTTACTCAGCAAACTGCCTCACTACTTCCCGAGTGGATATTTGCCAAAAGCATATTGACACTGCCATCAGCTTCAAAGCTGCAAAAAGATTTTTTGAAAAAACAGATTTCTGTGTATTTGTCTCCGGCAGAAGGAAGTTTCCATTTCATTTCCTTTCCAACCCATTTCTTCCAATGCAGAAAGTGTGTCTGGTTCCATATGGGCTTAATGCAAAGTTGTAAATTTGCTAGCGATTATGAGAAGCTTTATTTTTATTTTAAAAACGAACATGTTGTATCTGCCTTTTTAGAACTTTGTTCATTCTGGTTATGCCATGAGTGCAGTGCATGCACAGAAATGATAAACCTGACAATCAGATTGGACTGTAACAACCTGCATCCCAAAGAACTTTACCGCAGTACTGGAACATTCAAGAACAGTACAATAAGGATATCTTGGATGCTTTTTCCCTACCAAGGATGCCTGTTCTGTGCAGGCAAGTGCATCCGAGACATAACCTGGCAACAAATACAGTCCTGCATGTGTTCCTCTGAAAACCATTTTGAAACTAAAGTTTTAAAAAATAACTTGGTAAAAAACCCTGTATGTTCTAGTGCACAAGCAAGAAATTGCACAACTAATAAACGAAAGTAGCGCATTTCCAGATGGGACCCCATTGTCTTAAATCAGTAATATCAATTTCGGGCTCTTTCTCTTGCTAAAAAAGTAATTATCTGAAAAATAACGCTCATAGGACAGAATATCACAGCATCAATCTGGCTTACTTTAAAGGTGGGGAGGGCTGTGAAAGATCACATCTCTTCCAGATGACATTCATTTTAATGAAATTGATGCAGCATTTTCCTGAGGAATACGCTTTCCTGCCTCTGTTATGATTGTGGTTATAAAAGCAAACAGGACAGCAATGTCCATCTTCAAGTCAAAATGTAAAATTACTATCGAAAAAAATCTTCCCATGTAAATGGAAGATATCTACATATTAAATATGAAAATAGATTTCCCAGATAACCAACTAGTATTTTTTTTTTACTTTTATTGTACATTATGCATAAGGTGCTTGCTATAACCAAAAACACAAGAAAAAATAAATAAATAAATAAATAATAATAAGTGGGGGGAAAAAAGTATGAAAGTACATGTCATAACCAAGATGGAGGACTAAACTTATACCCATGATCAGGCATTGATCTTTTAAATCTGAGAAGTCTCTATAGTTCCTCCTTTTGAATGGATTTTGAGAAGATTTTGTTGATGGGTATCACACTGGATTTTCCTAAACATCATTGTGCCACATGTGGAATATGCACAACATGGTGTAGGTGTAACCAAGAATTACAGTATGGGCAACTATTACCCATAACGAGGCTAAAGCAACAAAGCATAAGTTATCCAATAGTTTACTCAACAAATACTGTAGTTAACCAATTAAATCTTAAGCTAAGATAAGAGAGTGAATGCTGATATCTACAATAATATACATGAAAGAAAGGGCGATTTAACCACTTAGCATGTATGGTGACAATACGTTTAAATAGAAAGCAGTACTTCTGAAAATGTTGTGCCACTGGGTTCCATTAAGTTTCATTCTTTTCTATTAAATTATCCGCCATTTTTTGTGGCTGTTGCACACAAATTTACAAGTCCTCCTAGCAATTTAACAACTCTGAACCTTCTATTGTAAGCTGGACACATTGCATGATCTTTCAAGAAAAATATTGTGCAAAAGTTATTTCATACATTTTTCAAATAAGTCTTTGACAGAGTATTACACATCTAGACCCCTGCAGAAAAAGTCTTGAACTTTGCATCACTGTATACTGCTGGGGAGCTGGGGTTAAGATTTTCTCCATCAGCTTTCCACCCAACATCACAGCCCTGCCACTGGAGTTAATGCACTTTGCATGTAAACAGACTGAACATTCTGCTCCTTTATCCCATGATGAAGGATTCCTCACTGTCTGAATTGTGGCTGTCAC
Organism: Atractosteus spatula; assembly: GCF_055471065.1. Classification (NCBI taxonomy): domain Eukaryota; kingdom Metazoa; phylum Chordata; class Actinopteri; order Semionotiformes; family Lepisosteidae; genus Atractosteus; species Atractosteus spatula. Next base: position 8,074,350 of record NC_142720.1, on the reverse strand, counting down.
TGACCCCTAGGGAAATTATCGCAGCTCTGGGTGACAGGCGGTGATGCAGAAAGATTTCCCTGTAACAGCTGCTTCCACTGGCTTATCAGTGAAGATATGTCAGACACCTTATTTTACTGCCTCTCTTTTCAACCATCATAACTCCTAATTAAAGCTCCCGGATGTCAAGCCTTCTGGGCTATTTATACATTGAGATCATTTGCAGCATGCCATTGTTAAAACTATATTATTTAAATGAAACAAATATATATATAAAAAACAAGAGAACAACTCACAAAAAATAATACAGATGCCTGGTCTAATAATTACCAATTAGTGTACTGCCAATTTATATGAAACTACAAGGCATTAGGTTTCCAAGTACTGGACTATGCAGTCGATTCCCATGCTGTTTTCTGGCACAACCAGGCCTTTAATTATTAAGTTGATTGATAATTAATTCAGTGACTTTATAAAACAACTGGCAGCAAAGGTCCTGCACTGGCACAGAACGAGGGGGAGAGAGATCACAATGAAGAGGCAAAAGACATCTTTAGCTTGCCTGCGTGTAGAGAAGCATCCCTCTGAAACACGACTACTAACCAGCGTCCCCAGTCAGCCTGTACCGTGACAGTTAACCCGAGCAATTTAAAGCCACTCTAAAATCGATACAGGTCCCCATTTAGAGTGCAGAGAAAAAAAATCATTACCAGCGTTGTCTCTAGAGATGTCCCTTTGAGAAATGCGTATCTTAGGTTTAGTTTCCAGGGGGGGCATGTCAGCGCAATGGCCAGCAGACCAGCCAAACTTACTGTACATCAAAACTAGCCGAGTTTCAGAAGACTAATCTAATGCACTGGAGAAGTGAAGGGCAATTATTCCTCAACTAACCCAATGAGGCTGTCAGGGTTAGGAGATTTGAGGTTCCCAGCCATGCTACAAGACACATCGCAGGAAAACATTCCTTCTCGAATGCACTCGCACAAAAACCCACACGTGTACTCGGAAACCATCAGAGAACCACGCTGCATTTTGACAGCATCGTAATTAAACGATTGATTATTCTCCCCCATCATATTAAGAATGTTAATGCTTTGAATGCGATAAGGGGTGAAGTGATTTTCTCACAAATCAATCTCACGACATCCAAAGTCCTCCACCTTTGATTAATCAAGCTATCCAAAAATCCAAAATGGAGTAAGACTGACACTAAATGTTAAAAAAAATACCAATCGTGTGCACCACAGATAAATTTCAAGTATTTTCAATGCAGAAATATTGAAATGCACCGTTCTAACATAAGCAGGCTTTCGGACACTTACAACATTTATTTCATTCTTAGCCACACATTTTCCTGGTTATGCAACTGAAATTTATTAAGCGCAATCAAAAGTTATTATGAAAGCACAGTAGAAGACAAAGACCTAAATGTGCAGTAATAGCGAGACAGTGGAACAGAACACCGTCAAGTTAATCTCCAGTTGGTTCAAACCTTCACGGTTCTGATCGAAAAACCGCCGTGCGTTTTCGTAAACCTAACCAATAGCTCCCTCTGGTGATAACAGATTTTAAAACAAGCTTAGTTAAGGCCAATACATTTTTTCACTCTTTATGGCACATACAATGTACAATTAATGTCACAAATAAACCAGTGTCTCGAGAAAGCACAAATTCATTTGTTTTCCAAGACCAAATACTCTTTTGTGAAGATCTCGGGTATTGGAGTGGCACACCACTACAAAAAGTTTCCATTCTAAAGTTATGTTAACTTTACATGAATATTTTATTTAATAGTGTAAAACCAAGATCAAACGTTACGTAATTTCTCATTTTAAAAAAAAGTCACTCAATTGCACCAATTACTTGCTCAGTTATTGAGCACAGCACGTCTGAATTGGTTTGTACCGTTTACTTTTATTACTTTGAAAACCTTGCCCCCACTACACAGCAGCAGTGACCAGTTCCTCCGATAGACTTTTAAATGATAAGTGGGTTGTTCTTACCTCGTTTTTCTCTTGGTTTTACTGGAGCCCATCCGAATTAGCACTTGAAGTCACGAACAGCGCACGCACACAGTTTAAACCAAGAAAAAGTACGGGCAGTGTTTTTTTTCCCGTTAATTTCTTCTTGTGCGCTCTTTGCGGCATTTTTAAAGGATTTGATACGAGACATGTACAAATAAAAAAGAACAAAACCATCCACAGACTACCTCCAACCTCGTATATAAGCACAAAACTAACGCGCCCCACATTCAAAGCTGTCTCTAGAAGCACCTCTTCATGTTCCATCGCCCACACCTGAGGAACAGCCCCTCTCAAAAACACCTGTTGCAAGAAATTGATTACTCATTCCAATTAAAGGGTTTATCGGGTCCTGGTGTCCTCATTAAGAACTGAAAATCCAAAAATCAATTGTGCACTGTGAAGAGTCATGTATATTGATGTCCCATGCAACTGTAGGTCTCAATCTCACGTCTGATCTAAACACAGTGATTTATTTTGTAGTCATTTACACTGTACAAGAATGCTAATCAATGCAATGACAGTTTCATACTCTGAATGGGTTCCACTATCCACTAATGCAGTAAAATAAACACTGTATTATGAGGATGATGTTTAAGTACTCCTCCAGCACAACTGGGCCAGTGTATATTTGTGTATTAAGTACTGTACATTCACTGCTCTTAACACCAGACACAAAAAAAGTACCATCAACCCGTGTGGCACATTTTTTTCAATTCCAATTTGAATTCATGTTTGAAAAAATAACATTCATAAATATAATCATGACCACACATTAAGTATTTATTTTTAATCAAATGATTTATAAATTTAACATCCTATTTTGGAAATACAAAAGTTGACAGTAGTACACTGATTCTCCAAGCTATTTTACAGATTCAGCATCACACTTTAACAGTATATAAACGTGTAATAAAAAGAACAATATGTAATCGTACAAAAAAGGTCTTTGGTGATCCAAATGAAATCCTCACTATTACAATGACTGTCACTGTTACTTTAAGCAGGACTATAGTCTGGTGTTTTCTTGTATATCCCTGTTAGTGGCACCACTAATTGGTCATTGGTTTCTGATAGACACAGGTGGGAATGGCAATGTAGCACTCTCGCAATCCGTTTTTTCCCCCGGTTTCACAAAGGTCCAGGGAGCTGCAGTACATTGTGTGCAGCACACCTGTGTGAGCACAGATCTGAAACTCTAAAATCGGTACAGGGATGGTATCGATTACAAATCCCATTCAACTCGCTAAGAGCAGAAAGCGAATTTAATATTTCCTAAATGGAAAAACTGAGACCAAGCAGCCACTGATCAAGAATGTGGCTGGCGCAAAACCCAGCAGACAAGACAGGTTCCCAAGGGAGGACTATCTCAAACTGCAAGGCCCTTGATAAAGACCAATCAAATGGGAAATCAGCCTCGTTAATAGCTTGTGTGGGGTTTCTGTTGAAATGGCAGTTTTTTCCGATCCTTGATGGCATTCCTCTTCCTCTTCTTACTCAGGAAGCTCTCCAGCTTGCCACTCTTTTTCAGCTCGTTGTATTTTTCTGCCAGCTCCAGCTTACGTATGCCAGCTGTGAAAAGGGAAGTTGAAATTGTGAGAAAAGAAAAACAGGTGTTACCCACATCGGGCATCCCGTGAAGGAACAGCGCTGTGCTTGGCAATAGCAGAGCAGCATCTTTCAGAACTTACACACGCTAATGAAAAGGGCAGCGAACTTCAGTTTTTAATAAGACTGAACACCACCAGGAGCAAAGACAGATCTGAGCCTTCCAAGTAGCATGAGGCTCTATCACATACTTAATTTGCTGAGCAATGGCGACCTACTGTGTGTGTGAAGTTTCGCAAACCACCCTTCACTCCAGTGCTGGTACAAAGGTCATAGCAAGAATTATACATCCAAATTATACATCCATTTCAAATATTGAACCTTTTTCTAACTGATGCAGGGTCACAGAAGAGCCAGAGCCTATCCCAGCAAGCAACCGGCGCAAGGCAGGATATAGCCTGAAAGGGACACACACAAACACAAACAAACACGCACACCCTCACACCAGGGTCAATTTTCCCAGAAGCCTTTAACTAACTTCAGTATGTCTTCGGACAGTGGTGGGAAACTGGAGCACCCAGAGGAAGCCCACATGAACACTGGGAGAACATGCAAACTCCACAAATGTTGCACCTAAGGAACTGAATAGAGCCCCAGCTCTGCGAGGCAGCAATGCTAACCATTGTACCACTGTGCCGCCCATGAGTACCATTAATATAAAAGGAAAAAGTGTCCTCAATGTTTTTTTAAAATATAATAGCATACATTTCTTCAGGAAGAAGGGCCTCTTGCCCTGTTGCACGAGCTCCCTCTGCTTCCGCTTGAATTCCAGTTCCCTCTCTCTCTGAATCTGCTTCCTCTTCTGTGCCTCCTCTTGATTAACCTGCAAAGAATCAACCAAAGTGATTTTCTAAGTCGTCTGTGCTGTGGATCCTATTTTGGATTGTGTGCTGGGACAACCAGACCCTGAGTCTCTCTGTAAAAAAACTAAAAAAAGAAGTTTAAAAAAACTCTTCTGAATACTGTTATTCTACCCTCTCAAAAAGTTAACTAACTCTCCGGAGCTCAGATTTACAACCACAACACAATCTCAGCATCTGGGAACCATTAAAAAGAAAACAGGAGGGAGGATGTAAAAGTGAATGACTGATAAGAAGAACCTACCATTCTCTTTAATAACAGCTGCAGTCTCTCTTTTTTCTTCGGCTCTTTAACTTTCTTCAGCTTTTTCTGGATCAGCTAAAATGCAATTAGAAAGTGTTAAAAAGTAGTCTGTTAACACTGAAAACCTTTACTTACAGAGCTGACATTCTACATGGGTAATACATTCTTCTTACACCATCATACACTCTTAAACACCTTGTGAATTACCTGTAACAAACTGCTACACAATTCCTAGAGGTGAAGACACATCAGAATTACCTTTAAAGAAGAAAATGTATTCCTAGTTGTTCAAATGAGTTTTTTCTGCTTATTGCTATCCCAAGTACTTTTCCACAATGTAAAGAAAGTCATCTATAACACTTTGTCTAATATGGCTGTTCTGAGCATTCAATTTAAAAAGCATTCACTACTATTTTCAAACAAACACATTATAACAATGAGTTCTAATTGCATTTTATGACAATGACAACAGCAAATAAGCCTTAATTTCAAAAGATGATCATACCTCTTTTTCTTTTTTCTTAATGTCTCCGATGAACTTGTGAGTCTTTTCAAATACCTCCGGGTTGTACTCTCCTGACAAATCATCAAAACGAGGATCTCTGAATACCTGGAAAAATAAATCGTAGATACTTGCAATATATATTACAAAACCAGAAAATGCCCCCAAAACACACAGGTTAAAAAAAGAAAAAAATACAGAAGGAGAAATGTTTGATTTTTCATGCATTTTAAGATGATACTCATTAAAAGGACACCAGCAAATAACTTTACAAAGCTGAGGGTGGGAAAGCAGTATTTCCTCTTGGGAAAAGGGAAATCTATTCAGTAACATTTTAAAGGACAGATAACAGTGGCAGTCATTCATACTATGACACAATGACTTCACACACAGCTCAATTCTGAAACTTCCTACGAGGAGCATTTTTTTTTACCGTTTTTTTGACTGGCACCACCCGCCTGAGAAAAGGAACAGGCTGCTTGGCTGATATCTCCATGGGCCTGACAAGAAGGAAAGAAAGAAGAAACTGCAATCTTTCTAAAAATGGATAAAGCAAAGCCGGCTTCGTTATCGGGGAGAATGCTTGGAGGTCCTGCCTTGATTAGGAGCCTTCCGTGATTCCACACAGAAGACAAGGATTTCATAATCGCTCTGCTGCAAATGAACCTCCCAATAATCGCTCTATCCAAAATAAATGAATAAACAGCTCCCCAATGCTCCTCCTTCATGAGAAGCTTTTTGAAAAACCCTACATTCCCACTAATTTCACAACCCTTCCCAGAACAGTAAAAACCAGAAGGAAAAAGATTCTTTTACCTGTTCTTGTTCAGGCGCTTCATTCCTTTCTCCGATGAAGACTTTCTTTTTGACCCGTAAGCCACTTCATTGTAGATTTTAGTTCCAACCTTATTCTGCAGCTGCATTATCTCCTCAAAAGACATTGCGGAAAGTTCTGTACCAAGGAGGAAAAGAAATTTGTTAATTGCCATGTTTCAGCAGAACAACAATACACCACACTCCACATCCAACGCATTCTCTTTTAGCGCTCTATCTGAAATGTCCCCTTTATGCACTTTTAACAGCTGGTTTGACCATCCTTTGGTAACAGTGCACTTCTCCTAAACCTGGGTTTGGCGATAAAGATTAGTTAAGCTCTTCATATGTATGGCCTTGCCAGTTTCACCACCGTGAAAAAAAAAAGATATAGTCCACATTTTTTTATTTTTGACACTGAAATGCAACAGGTAATTTTGTTTTGTTTGTGCAGCTTTAGAAAATCATGTCGAAACTAATAACCACCCTCACTGGCTATGTAGCTTTTAAAGGGAGACCGACTCCTGTGGATTAAAAAGCAGAGCAGGAGAATCCAATATAAGGACCTTAACTGATCACAAACTCATGTGAGGATTACTGGGAATGCCTAAAATATATTTAAATGTATTTATTGCCATTCTGATAACGACACACATTTCACCTGGAATGTTTCATTTTTGCTTATTAAAACATTGCTAAAGACGTTCGTATAGTTTTATGTGAGAGCTAGGATTTGCATGTTCTTTTCTTTTGCTCACGAAGCATTTAGTAATCAAAACCGCTCTTGCAATTCTCAAGGACTACAGCTGCCCTGTTGTCTGGGTTATTGCATTAAGAAGGAAAATGCATCAAGACCAGCACTTTTTTTTTCTCTGGCCTTGGGATGAGATTAGGTTTAAAGTTCCATTTTAGTGATAATGCTGCCAAGCAAGACTAAACCGCTGCTATTGTTTTGACAAGTGAGACACTAACACCTTTCCTAATCTCCCTGCAGACAGGTTTTCTTCCACTACAATGGTAAACATACTGAACAACACAAAAAAACTGACTGCCAAGACATTTCTACCAGCTGACTTTAATCTTTAATTAAAAAAAATCACCCTAATAGAGTTTCGTATGCCTTCTCACTACAATTCAGAAGTTACCTTCAATCGCATGGATACTGGAATATCAACAACACACTTGCCTGCCTGCGTGCAATTTTACAGATATGTTAATACATTTAGCTTAAAAAGATAACCCCTGGTGAGAATCATGGAAAGACCAAAAGAAATTCTGCTGCCAAAGCTATTTAATAGCCATTTTTAGAAATGTTTTATATAATATAAAAAATTATAATTATATAATTTGTATAATTAACAGGTAATTCAACCAATTCATAATAACGACCTGGATACCCGTTTATACAGCAGGGCCTTAACTGGAGCAGAGACTGAAGTACTTGGCTCAAGAGTACAGCTTCCCACTTGGGATTCGAACCCAGGACCCTCCGGTCCCAATCCACCACTCCAAGCTGCTGCCAAATACTATACCTCTCTGGATTTCTTCTCTAGTTTCCATTTTCCCACCAGTGTTTTTTAATTTTCCCAGGCCAGGCTGCTGATCCCCCGAGTCTCCATCTTCAGAATCGCAGTCGGACTCCTCGGACCCGTCGCTGGCGTCGCTCTCCCCGGTGTCTTCGCCTCCCTCGCCGCCGCACCTCGAGTCCTCCTCTGCCCCGGAGTCTTCCCCCTCTCTTGCCTCGCTGGAGTCCGGGGCTCCCGGGGGTCGCGGCGCCGCGAAGCGCTTTCTGATCAGAGAGAAGTTTCTCTCCAGCTCCTCCTGATCCGAGTCCTCGCTGTCGGAGTCCCCGGCTTTCTGCTCCAGACCCGGGCGCACCGGCGCTGCCTCCCGGCCTTTTCCTTTCCGAATCCCCCCCTTGGCCTTCGATGCCATCGTGAGCTGAAAGGAGAAAAAAAAACTAATCTGGACACCGAGCAACTGCTTTACGTCAATTTACTGTGCTTTCACTCTCTTGCAGTCCTTAGCAGAAAATAGCACATGCATGTAGCTCGTACACAATGCAAAATTAAAAATTACAACGTTCTGCGCAAAACAAATGCAGTAACAGCAACCTAATAATATGCATTTTAACAGGACTTTTTGTCAGATTCCCCACAATACGCAAATAATAACTACAGCAGTGTACTGTATGACTGTACTATATGTTCCGTATATACTGTATACTGTATATGTAAGACTTCGTTTACTTTTCCAAACTTAACAGAGGCTGTCACTACCGGGAGGTACAGTAGTCATTTCTCAGTAATTTCTAACACCGATAAAGGTCTAGTGCAATCTACTATATCTACAATCTACACTATAAACACTATAATAATAAAGACACTGTAATGCTTTTCTGTACTATTCTGCATTCTTCACTGTAAAACTGGAGTGAAATATTTCCGAGAATATCCGGAAAATATTGAGAGAGAAACCGGTGAACTATAAATAACATTGCGCAAAACAAGAAAGGGAACAAATGTGTGCCTTCTGATTTAAAATCTTTTATTATTACTACATCCGCAGGGAACCGCAGAGTTAATGTTGTGTTAAGCTGAGGCTCATGCGCTGCTCTCCGCGATGGCAAACTCACTCCAGTCCCCGGCTCGACTGAGGCCTTTTGTTTACACACACACATCCAACATGAGCTCAACATCACCGAGTTCCTCGCGAAGCGGATTAACACTTCGTAACAGAAACACCGCGTTTTCCTTCTGTTCACCAAAGACACAACATTTAAAGACAGATGCTTACTTTAATAAACACGCCGGACAACCTCAGAAACTCATCCCTCGCTGTGCACGTGGATGTCCCACTTCAATCCACTTCTATCACCGACGTGCTGAGACAGAGGCGGTAATACAGAGGCCTGGCTGCAGGGGGCGCTGTTGTTTATAAGAATGTGCAGTAGTTTGGTGCTGTCTAGTGCTGAAAGTGAGCAAGTAGGGAAGCTAATTCTGTAGAACAAGGGACCTGCCAATTAGTGCTTGCGTAAGACAGTCTAAAAACTATTTGAATCATAATGTAATTTATTGTATCATTATATGAAACAGAAGTGAGCTGCAGGGTGGCACAGTGGTTAGCAGTGCTGCCTCACAACCCTGAGGCCTTTGGTTCAATTCCAGACCTGGGGTGCTGTCTGTGAGGAGTTTGTAGGTTCTCCCCCTGTTCGTGTGGGTTTCTGCTGGGGGCTCCAGTTTCCTCTTTCAGTCTGAAAATATACCAGTAGGTTAATTGGTTTCTGTGAAGTTTGGCCCTGGTGTGAGTATGTGCCCTGCAATGGGCTGGTGCCCTGTCCAGGGTGTATCCTTGCTTCTGATTCTGATAGATTCTGGCTCCCCCATGACCCTGAATTGGAACATTTATAACTGTTTGCAATACCACAGTATGTAAAATCTGGCTTGTCTATATGTTGTCAGTCATGGCAGACACTTGTAAGCATGGGCAAATCAAACAACAAATGTTGAACAAATATTTGACTGAGCTTAAAATCCACCTCCATTCAAAACTAGTGCATTCAGTCAGTTTAGATCTTTCACTTTATTTGCAATACAAAAATACAAAATAAAATCCTAAAATATTTTTTTCAGATTTACACATATGTTACATTTAGGCACAAATTAAATGTACTTTTTAGCTACAAGAAAGGATAACTTCATTAATATTGCCAGAGGAGCAAGACTAATTTGTCAATGGCAAAACAGCATGAGTTTAAATAATCACATCTCAGTACCATGTTGCACAACACTTTTAATATGCTTTGTAATACAGCTGGTGTTTTTCTAACACAAATTCTTTTTAAAAGGCACACGTCTCCAAGTATGTTCACAATACTTAACTCTGAACATTAAGTTCTGTACTAATTCAGAAGCACTGGGCTCACATTTGTAGAAGCTTACCAGCCAATCAGACTGGTATAATACACAATGTTCTATAAGAAGCTCCTGTACTGATTTTAATATGCCACACAGAGGTACATACAGAGGTAGTTCAGTTTTAGTCAAGGTAATAATGTTTTTTTTTGTTTTTACTTGTTGTTTTTAATGAAGCCCTTCAACTTCTCATTCCGTAGTGAATATTCATTCACTTGAGGCCAGAAACATCACATCTACAAGTCTGGAAGGGTAAGAACCAGTACTGTTAAGTTTCCTTAACAGATGATTTTGCATTCTTGTTTCAAATTGGTGATTGACTGTTTAATACTACAGATGGGCTTTTCTTTTCTCACTGCCTTTATCATTTCCTCAAATCTGCACATGTAATTAAGTGCTCAGGAGTAGTTATGCATACAGCAATATAGCAAGACTCTCAGTAACTGGTGTTGTGTACAATGAGATTTGTGGTTTGTGGTTTTGCAAATTATTGTTTTAACATAGTACCATATGTTTGTAGAGCACTATCAGCAATACTAGTGCAGCACAGTGAAAAATCAACAATCTAAAAAATAATACTTAATGCTCATACAAATTTGGCTACGCCTACTGGTTTGGTCCATCAAATATACATTTTAACAATCTTTAAATTAAATGACGTTCCATTTTTGGAAACTGTCATTGTTTTTCTGAAGTAACAATTGCTTTTTGAGGCACTGGTCCCCTCTGTTGATACAGTCTTTTGGACACAAGACAAAGAAAGTCCCCATAACAAATGCCTTCAAGTTCTTTGTTGAATCCAGTGAAGAAGCTTCAGGTTGTCATGACAATATGCCATACAAGGTGAAGTACAGTAAGTCACAGACTTATTTCAGTACATGGATTCTTCAACAAGCCCATCTGAAATGAATCAAGAGAAAAGAAAGAACAACATGAATACTGGGCTATGGCAGACAGCAATACAAGTTTGGAAGAATAAGCTTTTAAGTAACCATACTGTAAGTAACATCATTTGCAATGTGGTTACAGTTAAGTTAAAAAAAAAACTCCAGAAAGTTTCTGTTTATTTTTGATTGTGGAATTTTAACCACATCTGGAAAACAGTGATCTGAAAACAGCCTTGCTTCAGAGCTTCTGGGTGTTTACTCCCACCACAACACACTGCCGTTGGGCAAGAGAAAACCCATAAAGAGGTTATTTCTGTTTAAATTCTGCAAGGATTATTACCATTCGTGTGAGATTTTTAAACGCGCTTAAGGATATTTTACGTGATTCAGATTATCCCTTGAAAATGGCGAGAGAACAAAACAAAGTATGTTGATCTGGAGATAAGTGCATGGTTACAGCTAGTGCTTTTAATGGTGGTGTGCTTATGCTGTCGTATGAATTTAAATTTACCTTGCTGTAGGCTATTGTGCAGATATTCATTGAGTTGATACAACTCATTGGCATATCCGTTACAAGAAGACCTCTGGATGCAGGTGTCTAGCGCTGGATGAACTGTGGAGAGATGGTCCAGGGGCAGGTTGTCTTCAAGTGCAACATGCGGAAAAGATGATGGCTCCGTGGAATTACTGTCCAGGAGGTCCTGACTCCCCTCCAGTGCGCAGGCAGAGTCTGAACAAGAGGGCTGAGATTCAGCACGTCTGTCAGAGGTAGGGCTGCAGTGAGGAAGGCAGTCTTTTGCCTGAACCACGTCCAGCTCCTTTAAGATGCCATAGATGACCTCTTCGCTCAAGACGGCCTCTGACTCAGAATGGCGCAGAGCGCTCAGAACGTGGTCCGCGCACTGGCGCGTATCAAAGCTGCTGGCAAGCGAAGAGATTTGCCTGGCCAGGATGCTGATTTCGGCCTGTTCCTTCTCGCTGTAATGAAAGCTGCTCTCCGAGGTGGGTGAAGCGTCGGGAGTCGGCAAGCTTGTGGGAGGGCCGGCGCTACTGACAGAGCCATGAGGCACAAGGTAAGAGGGCACTCCAGCTGGGAGGCTTTCAGGAATGCCGAAGTCGTCCGGGTGAAAACTGCAGTCTGACACACCTCCGCAGACATCTGCGAGCTGCAGGCAATCGGGCACCAGGTGCACATCGCTGGAGCAGCTCGAGAGATCGTGGGGAGGGGAACCCGGAAGCTGTGGCGACAACGCCGATGCCACGCCAAAGCTGTTGATGCCGATGGCAGCGTCCGCAATGCCTGGGAGAGCCCCTGCTGCCGCGTGGTGGCTGGGCAGTGCAGAAAGGACACTGTAGGGCAGGGACTCTGCTGTGGGTGACTGCAGGCTCTCTGGGAAGCTGTAGCTTTCCAAGAGGAAGTCAGAAATGGTAAAGGCTGAGGAGCTAGCTTCCTCTTGAAGGATAGGAGAGCCTTGGAAATCTGGGCTGTAAGGAGGGGTGGAAGGTAATTCAGGGCAGTCACTCAACACAGGTGGAGGGCTGCCTCCACTAGGCTGGTTATTTAAAGTAGAATAATACAGGGAAATGCTGGGGTCTGAAATCCTGCTTGTTTTGATCCTTGGCTCTTCGGTCGGGTTGCCTTCGTTCATCTGTCTCTTCAGGTTCTTCGCCGTGCTGTCAGTGAAGCTCTGACTGGTGTCTGATGCTACAGGGCTGATCTGATAGTGATTTGAGGATCTGTGGCTGGAGGTTCTTGATCTGCAGTTGACATGAGCGTGGATTTGTTCACTAAGGAAAGTGGCTTCTGTTTCACTGTAAATGATATAAAGTACATGTATATTAATTCTTTTTTAGGGATGAAATAATCCAATGGTAATGTACCTAAGAATAGAGAATGTGCCATCTGTAGTGCTCAAGTTTTGCTGGTGTGGGATTCTAGTGGCATCTGCTGGTTCATGTTGGAGGTGCACCAAAACAAAAACTTGCACATTAGCAGCATAAGCACATAGTGCAACATGAACATTTGTGTAGTACATTTTTAAATTTATGGCATAAATATCTGTAAGAAAGCACCTCTCTGTTTTTTGCTATGCCTCTGAAAAATGGGTAAATACTTCAAAAAAATCTCAGCAATCAACTGAATTACATGATTTGTGGTACCTGATAATGTAGTTAGTGCAAGACACTGACTGACTCCGAGAATCCTTGACAGCCACAATATAGAAGCAGGTCCAAGAGAGATTCTTGCATTGCATTCTCAGAACCATTTCCACAGGCGTGTCATCATCTGCCTTCACTGTAAACCATGGAGAGGAAGAGAGTTAACAAATATCTGCTGCTTTAGAATAAATGTGTCAGAGAGTCAGGAAAGAGTGGAAAGTTCTGTTTGTTTAGAACAATTTTGTTTATTTTCGTTTTCATTCTTGCCCTTAAAATTGGAAGAACTTTCTAAGTAAATAATAGATTTTTAGGAATTAATAGGATCTACTTTACATGTAAAAACAAATCCAGTTTTTCACAATAATCCAGAAATAATGCTCATACTGTAAGTAAAGACTTACACAAAATCTTGTGCTGAGCTGCTGCAAAGGCAAGATCATCAGGATGGAGCAGATTGTACCACGGTCGACTGATCATTTCCTTGTTCGAATACCCCAGATGGAGCACCACACTAGCAAGAAAGTAAGAGTTGAAAATCATGCTCCCACCTTGGCTTAACAGAAGAGTAAAGCATCTTAAAATCACTGAAGAAAATTGAATCATAGAAACCATCAGAGAGGCTGCACATTGTTCTTAGAACAATGAAGAACAGCAATGATTTTTTTATTGTCAACATAATGGCAGATTTAAAAAACTTTGCTGCCTCTTCCTTTTTGCTGCCTCCAAAAACTTTTCAAGAAACAAAGTCGATTTTCAGCACCAGTGTCAGTGTGCTGTGAGTGTGCTTCTTTCCTTCACACCGATATACTGACAGCCACACTCGGCAGATTTTGCTGTTATGAATGACAAAGGTGCTACTCTAAAATGCCAATTTTTGTTTCCTTCTTCAGAATCCCGGGATGGCTGTTATGTCTTTCGGCTCTCACCTGTCAGGGACCTCAGTGAACGCCATGTCGAGCCGGTGGAGGGACTGGAAATGTGGCACAAAGCAGCAGGCATCTGTGTCCTGCAGCCAGTTGACAACCGGGGAGCAGAGGGCAATGAAAACCGGGCTCGAGCCAGGGGAGGCGCCCAGCTGAAACCTCCCCCGGACCAGCACGGGGCAGCTGCCCCCATGTCGGAGGCGAAACGCCCTGGAGGTGTGCATCCGACAAACGAATGCAGTTTCTGGGAGCAGAAGGGGAAAACACACAGAGGGAATGAGACAACCTGCCAACACGAGCTGGCTTTCTGTAGTGTAATGAGAGCATGAGTGAGTGATAAAAATCAAGGTGGCCTACTGCCCTACTGCCCTAGGCTCTCAGGTCGTCACATGCGAAAGGAACCACAAAGGCGGTAGCAAATGCTTCACAAGTGAACACACCGAGTCATGAGAGTGGACTCTCAGATAAGAAGACATTGTCTAAGAGCAGCAGAACAAAGCCCAGTAGAGAAAGATTTTCTCTTTAATGTTTATTTAGGAAACATTAATTACCATTAACTATTAATCTATCACGAATATTATTGAAGTGAATCAGTATTCATTATGTTAATTAATTATTATTGGAATAATAATTATAAAGGGCATTTTTTTCATATTCTGAGTGCATCACATTTAAAGCCGTGAAACATGAACTGAATGTTTTTAATGAAAGCAGAGTCTGATTTTCTGTACACTGAACTACAACCAATGTGACACCCCCTCTCTCAGCCTGTAGAAATGCTCTCACCTGTTTCTGACAATGAGCCTGTCTGCAGGTGACTTTTTGCCGTCTCTACATCTGCATTTTCGACTATGTCATAGAAACTGTCTCCTTGAAGTAAATCCACCTAAATAACAAAAAAAAAAAATATTTTTTTGTATTTTCTGACTGTTAATGCGCAGAATGCCTTCCCTCAAGATTAAGGCCTCTTTTATGAAAGGTTTTTAAATCAAAGGCGAACATGTACTGTAGCTACCGGCTCTCAAGCAACTTTAAATAATACAATCATTTCTATTTCTATTAGTTATTTTACTCTTTATTTCACCTAAAACAAAAAAAAAACCTAATAATGAAATACAATGTTGTGACCTGTAAGCTGTAACTGAATGTTAAATAAAACAACAGCATTAATTTCACACATTCTGAATGCTTGGCCAAACGCAGGGCCTGCTGATGCTGGTTACTAAAGTATGTTTTTCACAGTAAATAAGTAAATAAAAGATAATTGAACTAATGCTTTTCCAACACAATTGCCAAAATATATTTTAAAAAATCTAACCGAACATTAAAATCCAAGGGTAACTATTTCTGAAAACAATGTGTAATGTATATAAAATATATATATATCAATATATTGTTCAGAGATCCACACTCTGACTCGGAAAAGAGTCATGCTCAAATGTTAAATTATTTTAAATAAATGTAACTAAATCAAAGCAATGCATCTTAAGAACGGGCTGATGAAGTTCTGTTACCAACATCCAAGAGAATCAAGCCTCTTAAAGTCTTATGGCAGCAGAGAATAACTTACCATCGAGAAACCTAGGAACTTGCTGACATTCTCCGAGATGTAAATCAGTTTTCCCTCACTCGTTGTGGCCACTATAAACCCAGGCAAAGCTTGCAGAAAATCCTCGTATGGGAAAAGGGAGCTCTCCCCAGTTTCACTGTGGAGCTCTGGCATGGATGAAGAAGAAAAAGAATTAGCTTGTGCTCAATTTTAAGTTCAGACATTGCCAGCAGCCTTTGAACTGAAAACAGTGGATAATTGGGTTGCGTTACCTTGGAAGAACACCGATTTCCTTATGTAGGTGCAGATGGCGGACATGGTGTGCAGGTATGACAGGCGATCCTTCTCCTTTTGGGAAATGGGCAGGAGGGCCCGCATATTCCTGATCTCTGCGTTAATGTGGTCTCTCCGGGCCTTGGAGGCTCCCTTAGTGGACCTGTAGAGCACCATGACTGAGAAGTCAGCACACACAGCATGTAGGAGGGTGAGAACTTATTGCTCGGTCTAGTCAGTCTAGCTCAAGGGAGAACAGCCCGAACAAGTTCCTGCGGTGCATCCCCAGTCCCCTTTCAATCACCCCGTCTGTTTTATCTTGCCGGTACCTTTTTTGTTAAAAAAAAGTAGCAAACCACTTATCTTCAAAAGCTTACTTCTGCTGGGTTTTTTTTTAGACTGTAGTGAATCGCCTGCAGATCCCCCCCTATTTTTATGCAACGCTTTTCTCAGCGAAAGCTAGGAGAACGTGTTTCCATGGAAATTATTCATCTAGGAGTGGGGAGGGGAGCAAAAAAAAAAGAAAAGAAAAATGAAAACTGAAGTACTATACCCAGCTGCACAAGTTAATTGTCTGGCCTTTTGAGGGAACCACTACACTTTATAGGCAGTGCACCGAGTGGGTGTCAGAGAAGAGGCAGGACTTATTGTCCGCCTTGATGCCATATAAAGAGGATGCCCTCCAAGCTGGGTATCAGGCGTCACTGGGCAGAGAATGACGCTTTTTTTCTGGGGTCTCTCTCTCTCTCTGCCCAATTAAGTCCAGGAGATGAGAGCTCTGAATCACAGCATCTCTGTATTTTTAAGTTGCGGCTTTAACAGCAGTTAGTTTCCCCCATCTCTCTCATTTTCAACATTGATTACAGCTATTCAAAATGTCAGCGTGGATAACAGCATGAGAGTGCTATTTAGTCACTGAGGGAGAAGCAATCTGTGAATCATCACCAGCAGTAATCAACGTGCCTGGCTTTGCTGCTGCTGCTGCTCCAGAGTGTGTGAGTTTAACTCGTAGCAGCTTATTATACAAGTTGCTTTTCTGTTGTACTTAAAATGCATTTGCCCCATGAATCAAAGGTATCCTACTACAATCCTAACCCGTACGATTGTGTGTGGGAAGCAGTTTTAAAATGCATTGTAGATACAGTTATATAGAACTAATTACGAAATGAAAGTATTGATTTTGGTCCATCCCTTCATGTTACGAAAAGCGCCTTTTTTTTCGCAAACACACGCTGCTCCTACTTTCTGAATGAAAGCAACACAATAACCCCCTCTAGAGGGAGCGCATCGGCGCAGAAATGGCAAGCCAAGCAGTAAAGGAGCTACTGACC
The DNA here is from genome assembly GCF_055471065.1 of Atractosteus spatula. Lineage (NCBI taxonomy): Eukaryota > Metazoa > Chordata > Actinopteri > Semionotiformes > Lepisosteidae > Atractosteus > Atractosteus spatula. The sequence goes on along the minus strand of NC_142720.1, from coordinate 8,057,286 downwards.
TGAACCGCTTGAAGCGAAGCCCCGATGTGATGCTTGCATCCGCGTTAGAGCAGGGCGAGCTGCAGGAGAGAATCCCGGGTCTAGCACCGAGAGCCTTTTTACAGTACTCGCAGGAAACCGTCATGATTTCCCCTCTTGTGTGACACTAAAACATGGAATCAAAAGTCAGATCCAGGTGTTTACCCTGACCAAAGAGTTGTGCACTCACGTTGTACATTTAGGACAAGTTTTTTTTTAACAAAATCTTAGCGAATGAAGTTCCAAAAAGCTGAAAGAAAACAGCTCAGTGATGATTAAAGAGTAAAAATCTCGACAAAACGAGCATTACAAAATGCCAGAAATATAATATTAGCAAAAAAACAGAAAAATGCATGGTTTACAATATGCTGGGCAAATGCATTTTCTCTTGTTTTAAAGATCAACACAAAAGGGCAGACACATGCATCACAAATGATTCAAGACTACGCGAGTAAGCGCTGTTGGCAGAGTCCTTACCTTTCTAAGAGATCTATCTCAAGGCAACTGTGCTTTGCCTCCGTCCTCTGCTTCCTTTTATATCCCCGTACAGGGTTAACCTGATATCTTTGTTCTAAACACTGACAGTGTGAAAGAAAAAAAAACGGGTCAGAAAACGGCTAGTGTTACTTGTTGTGACGCAATAACAAGAGAGGGGATATTTTTAGTAACGCGGACTCTAAAAATAACTCCACTCAGACTGCCCCAGAGGGGGGCAACCACACGGCCAGAGTTGCCAATAAAAGTTGGGTCTGGGCATTTAAGAACGGTGGTACCGCAAAACGACTCGATAGCTGTGATTTACCCATTCACTTTTTTTTTAATTGCTGACGGTTTATCTGAGTAATGTGTCGTATCGCCTTTCTGATCGGTTCTGTTTTACCGTGTCCCTTTGTTATCTTTTTTTTATTATAAGACTGAAGCACGAACTACAGTACAAGGCGACAAATAAGAATTGACCACAGAATGATCAATCATAGTAGACCATGTAGAGACAAGCGTCCAAACAGGAGTTGAGACAAGTGATCGCCTCATCACGAAAATAAAAGGCTGTTTATTTTTGCAGAGTGGAGATCAACAAAGTTCACGCACGTACTATCCAGAACGGGTCGTGAGCAGGCACACGGGACACAATAATACTCATTGCCGAGTATGGAGTCCATTCACTGCCTCCTTAAAATGTTGTCTATTCTCTGTTTCTGCTATCACAACCGAGATTATGTTGCAAGGTTGGCCTACCCAACATATGGAAGCTTTCGTTCATTTTAAGTGATTGGTTTCAGTAAGGATGGTTCATGTATTATTTGTATTTCACTTTCATTAACACGCCGCTCTTCCAGCCATTACTGGAAAGGCGCTGATTTCTGGCAAGTTTCAAAATAACCTACAGTCTGGGAAACACGGGAGACAAAATTGGACAACAGCCTGGACAGGACGCCCCTCTAAGCAGAATCACTGGAGAAAAACCCCTGGAGAATATGCAAACTCCTGACAGAATGACACCCTTCCCCAGTCCAGAACCGAACCCCAGACTCTGGAGCTGTGCCACGTCTTCCGGTCGCTTTCTTCACAAGTCGGTTCATTCGCTTACACCGAATAAAGGTCAATCAGACATGCAGACTTCTCCAGAGGTACCGCACGGTGCTCTCTGTAGTGTAATCTGATTGAGGAGGGGCAGGTTTGTACCCCGTGTATAGAGAAAACCAGTCCAGCTCAGCAGGTGAGTCGAGTCCCTTGCAGTGCGTCGTAAAAAGCAGAAGAGACTTCTAAAAGTAAGATAAGAAATCAAAGCAACTTGCACAAGGCAACTGAGTAATACATTTAACTTCACACGGACGTTAAATGATAAAAATGTTTTAGTGATAAAAACATTCCTAGTAGTATGCTGAATGATGCTTGCGTCAAAATAGCGCTCTACCCAGCCTGTCTGGGAAGTCTCCCTTCACACTTTATGAAGATTAGCAGTAATTAGTAGTAATAGTTAACATAATAATAATAATAATAATAATAATAATAATAATAATAATAATAATAATAAACACAAAATACAGAAATGCTAATTACAAATGAATGGCAGAATCTTTACTCTAGTGGTAATGTGTAATATGTGACCAAAAACATACACTGTACATGTTTAAATGTGCATATTACTTTCTTGGAAGAAACATAAGCTCATTTGTGTTTAACTTTGCGTTCACTTATTTGCAACCAGATCTTTAGTTTTGTTGGGGAGCGAGCTGTTAACACACACAGATGAATTGAGTATCTAGTGAGTTATTTGAGCGGCGTTTGATAGCTTGTTATCCTCTGGATATCTAAGCAAAAACCCTGCAGATTCACATAATAGAGCATGCACATGCACTTAATACTAAAACAACAATAAAACTAATGCATTCTTAGTATTATGATTAAAAAATAATGCTTTATTCCTACTGATTACTTTCTACACATAGCAGTCCATCTCCCCTAATCAGTTATAATCTATGAGTCTGTTATAGAAGAGGTGTCTCAGAATCAAGTTTGCCCTGTAGCTTGGTGTCAGTGAACCTTAAGGTGCAGGTGTTGTGCTCTGTGCTGAAAGACATCGGACAGCAGGCACATTACCAAGAAATAATGACTGGATGGTTCAGAGGATGTCTAGACTTCACTATTTCTTTACTAGGGCATTGCAGAAGACGGTGAGCCCATAGAGACTTTCATTTGCATTATCTCTGTATGGATTTTAATATTTTATGATCATGAATAATTTGATAAACCATGCTTGCTTATCCTGTACTGTTGTGTGAGTTATTAGTTTGTGAAATTATCATTTTATCAGTTTTGTCAATGTTATTACTCTGTTATTGCTACTGTATGGTAAAAAGACGTCAAATTTGCAATTAGAATGTTTTTGAAGAAGTCATAATATTTACTGGTAGCCATATTATTGATCACAATATCTCAGTTAACATGGCAACACTTTAAAGCAGCAGAAAGTTTATAGGCATGCCAGGTGATAATAATATCAATGGTTAATTTTTCAATTCAAAGAGTATAAATGTCATGCAAATTTTATGCCAGGAAGGAATGGAGGAAAAATGAACATGATACTTTTGAATGAATTCAGACAGACTGAGAAGTAATCAATTTTTTTTGTTTATAAAGTGTTAAAAGCTTTAAAAAATAGTAGTAAATAATTTCCAACTTCCTTAAATCTTCAATGGAACTGCCCATCTGTCCACAGGACGTCACGCATGAACAGAGGTTAACTTTCTGCACCCCTTAAAAACAACATTCAATTTCTTAACACTAATTGCTTTGCAGTAACCAATATGTATCATTATATGAAATGCATTAGCTAAAACATGCCTGCCTTTTGGCTTTCAAGACCAGGAATTGCTTTTTAAACCAAAAGGGAAATGAAAAAGCCATTTTCCAGCAAATCTCTTCAGTATTAACACTTGAAATGACCACTCTCTTTGGGGCTTGACTGGCCAACAGCGGACTGACTTCCTCTGTGCTGTATTGTATATGTGTTTGAAATGGGACAACGTGTCTCTTTGGCCAGTCTATGTGACCTCCCGTCTGCAGCTTGCACTTAACACTGGAGATAACATTCACTTTATAGCACAACTCTGGCTCTTAGCATGGTGATAGACATGAACAAACTGTTCCTCTGAAATGGTCTGCCATTTTCTAACGGCGCATTTATGCCTACTGCTTGTGCCCTGTGTGAAATCTGTCTGGCCAGACAGAGTGGCTGTCTCCAGCCTGCTCCGAGACGAATATCTCTGATAATACAGCCCCCTGTCTACTGAAGAGGAAAACTGAGAAATTAAAGGGAAAACAAGGCTAGTAATCAACAAGACTGGCAGGTAAGGGGTTGAAACGATTCAATGTCTTTGGTAGGCGCTTTGATCAAACGTCCACTCCTGTACAGTTGCTGCAGGTGATTGCTTATATTACAGCTTTTTCAAGTTTTTATGGTCAATTTGGTATTCAGATTTTTTTCACACTTTAATGGTGTTCCCCAAGAGGGCAGTAGCTAAGTATATTTTTGCCACTTATTTCAATCAGCATTGCTTTGCAATTATTCAACACCAGTATTATTAGGTTAAAGTAAAACACCGAAGTGGACATCACTTGGAAACCTGATACTGCACGCAGTCAGGGGCCAGGGAGTCATGATGACATACTACTTAACCTTTGCCTTCACAATGGCAGCTATACTGCAGACGCTGGTCAAAATCCTAAAGACAACTTATTGGTTATACTGGTTCAGTTGAAGGTAACTTCACAACATAATGGTCCTTTCCAACAAAACTCTGAATGAAGCCGATCAGGATTCAGACCACATTTGGATTTGGATCAAATCAGTCAGCCTCTTGCGCATTTATTTTATCGGCAAAAAAAACAAACATTTCAGCTGTTTATATTTTGTATACTTGTATAATTAGGCACGGTAAAACTGGCTTACCATTACCAGATAAATCATATATTTATGAAAAACTAAAAGCACACAACAAACGCAAAGCCTTAGAGAGGCTAGCTATTCATTTTCCCTTGGTCTTTTGTGTTTATCTACTCTTTGAGAACCTCTTTAATTTTTCCCATTTATAAGCTATTGCAGTATCAATATAAAATAGTTGATCTGGTTCCAACACTCAAGCAGCTGCTTCCTGTTTCTGCTTAATTCACATAACCTTCATAACTGTATATACAGTACCATCCAATAAGAATACAATCAACAGCCACACATTGATGAGAAACACTGTGTACTGTACATCGCAAAAAGAGTTTCGAATGGCAAAATCTGTAAAGCAATGATGGATCAAGGATAAATTCACCAATAGGCATTTGTTCTTGTAGGTGAAATAAAACTGTAAAATTCAGGCATGTGCAGACTGAGGTAAATCTGAGACAGAATCTTATATACAGTACTTGATACCTGTTGATATCTGTGATGTGAATGGTTTGAGTTGTAAATAATAAGTTCCTTATTATTATCCACGGAATAAGTTCCTGTCCGTCAGCACAGTACTGTTCAGAAACTCTGTTATTAAGGGTTTAACTTTAATTATTATGTCAGTGCAGTATTAATCTAGACTCTCAAACCAATAGCTCAAACGTCTCATGAAATTCCACACATTATGTTAATACGTTCCATACCACCAATTTAGGAAAACAATTTTTTAGTATTTCTGCTGAATATTACCGTCTGAACAAAACAAGATATAGGACAGTAGTGTATGTTTACTCTGCATTCATTACATTACCACAACCCAAAGAGCCCTACTGTCATGACAAGTTGATTAACTGTATTATGAAAATAAGCACACACTTTGTTTTCCATTGAGATTTCCAGAATAATGACATACTTGTGAAGATGAGCTTTAGAACATTTTAATTCAGTTTGCATTTTTACCTTGAAGGATAATCTTAAATTATGGTCTATCCTGTGAAAAATGACCCCCTGACACACCCCAGCAAAAAAAAAACAATTAAAAAAAATCTAAAAAACAGATAAACAAAATGAATATCCGATATAATTCCAAAATTAAACATACAGTAAAAGCGATAATGATATTCCTTTTAGTAATCTCAAAGAGTTTTAGTGTATTATTTTTTTCATGTAAAATCCAATGTAAGAACTGAACCCATAAAGTCTTAAAAGAAATTGCCCCCGACTAATGCTGAACTATTATTTCCTCTTTGGAAAGAGATTTTAAAGATGTGATAAATTAACATTAGGTCCCTTTTAAATATTGGGACGTGAACTGTTTGACTCCAGTAACTGTAAAGCTGTAAAAACTAAACCAACTTTTTTTTAATTCTGTGGCAGTAGGTACTTAACATATTTTATTTCACTGTTAATGTGAAAAGCTGTTCTGAAACACCTCATGCAATTTCTCACTCCTTCACCCACCTGATCTGGTGTGCAGTGGGGCTACAGAATGGTTTCTGTGTCACCTAGGTGAAGGATACTCTTCAGAGGTGGATGATGTTGCTCCCACTGAATATGGAAACTGATTTGGAATCCCCTGGGTTGAAAAGCACTGTATAAATTAAATGAATTATTCATAAAATTCCACTGGTAAGCCCTACAGTAAAGCACACGTGTGCACAGTGGTCATAAGGCTGCCTTCAACCATTTATTTGGAACATTCTTATTCGATATTTGATACAGTTTGACAAAAAGTTCAATCTTCTTTTTTTCATTTGCACACCTTTAAAAAAATTATAAACTACATACTTTCACTCCACACTTTGGGATATACAATGCAGGTGAAATACACATATCCTTGTTTAGTGATCTAAAAAAAATACAGTGAACACTTGCTAGGGATTATTCGAACTACATAAAGCTAATTTTCTGGTGAGAAAAGAACTTGCATTTACTTAACACCCAATTACTAACAGCCGTTGAATGTGCAATTTAGTAACTGGATGTTAACCCGGTTTACATAATTATGACTGTATATTAAAAATTAAAGGATCTGTAAAGGATGCCAGTCTCCAGGGAAGCAGACCATGAATTAGAAATTGAACACTCATGTGATTGCTAGCAGAAGTGTTATGATATTCCATACATGCCAGAACTTGCAAAGAAATAGTTTTTACCCCCCACATCGCCAAAACACCATTAATTACAACATCTGTTAAAATCAGTCAATAATACAATTTGATGGAAACTCTCATATTTTTACATTTTATCACTTTTTCTCTACATCGATGCAGGGAATATCTGTTTTTCTCCTCATTTTCTGTATTTGTCCCCACAAGATAATCAGTCCAATACTCTTTCCTTTAAACTCATGGGTTGAACATTTTATTTATGACAATCCAGCTGATTTTAACTTCAGATGAATGTGTTCTAGTCAGCTGAACATAACAGTCGTTGTCTGAGGGCTATTATATATACCTTTACCTATTAAACCATCATTAGAATTGTAGCATTTCTTTGTTTTCTGATGCATGCATCGCTTCAGGAAAACACACAGTAGGTTGTTATAACCACCATTCTCTCAGGTGTTTAATTTGTGTAATCCAAAATGAGTGACTAGCGTTTTAGATGATTTAACGTACTAAGCAACATGGAAAAAAAACACACACTTTGGACAACAGTAGGGTCACTGCAGTCTTAACATAATATCTTATTGTTGATTAATAAGGTGCTACAGTAGGTACACTGCTATAGTAGGTGGTTAAATTCAACTGCGTCGAGAAATCCAGCACTTCTTTGACAAAAACATCTGGAAAAACAAACCCAAAGAAATACCAGTTCAATGAGGGCTGCACCTCAATACAGTACAATACAGTACTGTGCCAGCTCCCTCAGTGCCTTTGTTAAAAATAAAGTCTTCTGTGGTGGATTTCACATTAAAACATTTGGTATTAAAATTTACAAAAGAGGATTGCTAGACATACAGCTTATTAAGCCTCACAAAAGGTATTAAAAGAAGATAACACTTCAAGGTTACAAGGTACTTTGTTTGCATATAAAAATACTCTAGGTACAGTACACCCAAGGCAGATCTGTATACTCGGTGAACACATGGTAGCATGCATCGCTGTGATGTGGGTCACACACCTGCATGCGCAGGGTGCTTCTTTGCTGTTCCTCTTCAGCGTCATACAGCGGATGTGATGAGCTACTGTGGGAAAAAATGTGACTCAAGAACATCTGGGGCATTGGAAAGGAAGGCGAAAGGACAGCAGTAATTTCCTTCAGCAGTGGCTGCAGTGCTCAGTGCAGAACAGAAAAAAAAAACACTGATGTAAATGTGCAGATTTCATGCAAGTTGAGGTGATATTTTGCACCCAAGACACATTCCCCAATGCTGGCATAAATATGCTATATGGTTAATAGAAAAGGAAGACCACCCAGCACTGGAAAGATTTTGCCTCAAGCATGTACAAAAACAATCCAATAAGAAGGTATGTGCAGTTTTCCAGTCTAAAGAAGTAACTATCTGTGTCTACAAAATGAAATTAATCAACTGCATGTACTGGTTATTGGGAGGGGGCGCTGATCCTTCAATCTCAGAACCCTGCGGTTTGTGAGAATATGCTGATGCTGGTGAGAAAAGGGAGGAAACGAGAAGTGTTGCCTTTTTCTCTCGATAGAATGTTAAAAACCTTCCTTAAAGTAAATACTGAATTAGATATATGCTTTTCAACCTATTTGTTTCAGTAGTCATTTTCACCTCATACTTCTTTTTATTCAACCATACAAATTTTAGAGCCCTTAATAAACAAAACAATGGTTTTAAAATTGAGATTTGTAGGCGAGAGGAGACACAATGTATACTGTAGATGCATAACGCACAGTGTCTATAGATCAAAGGGATGCTAAAATACAAACAGAATGGGCACTTTTTCTGCAGTTTGAGAACATTGGAACAGTCCAAGTGAAATCCAGATGGATCCATGTAGAAAATCTGTACTGCATTTTTGTAAGTTTCCGTAACTGAAGAGCAATTAGCATTTTTTCCCGTGAACACACCCTGGCTCTACAATTTACAGATAATCAAAAGTCCTGCTTGGGTTTTGTGCGGCCAGCAAGACCACGAGGTCTAGATGAGTGGACTCAGCCATGAGAGGATAAAATCGGTCGGCTGATGTTGCTGTTAGTTGTCATAGCTGTCAGCTCCCACCTGCAGAAGAGAGGGAGAACAAAACATGAGCACCTAAACTGTCTACCACAACTACAGGAGCGCCATGTGTCAGATCATCTCAGTTCAGCTGAACAGTGCTAAAGTCAAAGGAGTGCTCTAGATCCCACTTAAGCATTTTGACCACGCCAGAGTCTACAAAGACAGATTCTATTTACATATAACTGGATTGTCCATCATTTCTGACGTGTTTTCTTGTCAACCTGCAGTTTAGAATGTCATAACCCACATCTACTGCCTTTATTTAATAACATGTAATCTTTTAAGAATGAAGGTCCGAAGGTCTGTCAAACTGTAGACAAACTCCTGGCTCAACTTTCTGGGAAAACGTTTTTGGTGGAAAGACAGAACAACGAATCACAGTTAATGCACTTTGGTTTTCCAGAGGCATTTTTAATTAACAGTACAAAGAAAAGTCATGTTACATTAGAACTATACAATGCACTACTATGACCTCATTTAGAATATTGTGTAAAACTTGGTGCCAAGATGCAAAAAAGATAATACAGCTCTGAAATTAGTCCAGAAAATTTGAATACCTTTACATTGACAGGCTAAAAGAAATGGACCTTTTTAGTCTTGAAGAAAGAAAGATACAAGTAGGGTGGTATGGTGACACAGTGCTTTACTGGGGTCCTGGGCTCTGAAGTGCTATTTGCGTGGAGTTTTTAAGTTCTCCCTATGTTCATGTGGGTTACCTCCCACAGTGTTAAGACATACTGGAAAACCTGGCTTCTGGAAAACCTGGCCCTGGTGTGGGTGTGCCCTGCTATGGACTGGTGTGTCATCCAGGGTATATCCACCTTGCACCCATTGCTTGTGGGGATAAGCTTTGGCTTGCCCACGACTCTGAATTAGATGAAGCTAACAGAACAGGGACAGATGGATGATTCAACATGGTATTTAAAAATGCCTCAAAGGCATTGATAAAGTCAATCCAGTGGACTTCCTCAGAGTGAAACACGAACCAGAGAACACAAGTGGAAACTACATGGAAGTGCATTAAAAACTGAGAACAGGAGGCACTTCTTTATGCAATGAGTGGTGGAAGTCTGGAGCCAGCTACCCAGCCATGTTGCTGAAGTTGATATCCCGGCATGCTGGATTGCTGGCTCAGCTACTGAAAAACCATGTGAGCTCCAGACAAGCATAACAGCACTTACTTGTAACCTCATGTTCTTAAGCATCTTAGCTTAGTTTTGCACATAGAGAACCTTAATAAAACTCACACGTGGCAAATACCATAGTACCACAGGAGGGAGAAGATGATGTAGAAGAAAACAAAGAACAGAATGAGAGGCCAGACAAGATGAAATAAAAAAGACTTTCTTCGAGACATTTTGTACTTCTAATAATTAAAGAAGACTCGTTATCATGATCATCAATACAAAATGTTTTGGGTGTGTGCACGTGCAGAACAAATATCTACAGTAAATATCTATGAACAAGTCTGGGGTTACGTTTTCCCCCAACAACAAAAAGCACCTTTAGGTTTTATTTCTGCCGAAGTGGGTGTCCTTTCTCGTGATGTGTAACTATTCTGCGTCATGAGGTGCAGTCTGTTTTCTTTCCCTGCCTTGATAAACAACTCAAAGATGGCGCAGGAGAAGAAAAACACACAGAGGGAAGCTGTTGAGTAGTGACCACTTTGCTTGTTGAATAACTATCTGTGGTGGGTTAGACACATTGCCTCCCCGTCCCCATAACATTTCTGGAAAGCTTTAACATTAAGTTGCTGTAATCCGATAACCAGAAGCTGGCTGCTGACGAGGTCTAGTGGTGACCTGATGAGAGGTGAAAGGTCAGGCCTCAGATTGTTATCTATGGCTCTGGTTTCAAACTCCCTCACACTCACTGTGTGCACAGCAGCTCTGGGGTAAGAGGGAGTAGGTGCCCCTCAGTCAGGTTAGAGAACCCTTAATAAGGGCAACGCAGAGTGAATTGGACTCTGACCTCACCCTCTGCCACAGCACCTAAAAGCTTCTTTAGGGCAGCAATGCAGTTTCTATCCCTGCTCTCAGTGAGGGAAGGTTAAGTTAGAACTACATTCAGTTCTTTTGTTGACGGTCGTAGTCAGAGACTCCTTTCACTTTGAATAAATAACCTCCTGGAGAGCTTATGAGGCCTAAAGAGACCAAACATTTTTTCTAAATAAATAAGGAAAACCACCAATAGGCTTGTTTTTAATTAGAAAAAAGACAAAAATTGCCTTAACCAAAGCGGAACAATTCTTACCTGATGTCATGTGGGAGCCCAGACTGGTCCAGACTGTACTGAATAACAGCTAATTTGCATAATGTCTTCAGATTGGGGCCTAATTAATAAAAAAAAGAACAGTAAGATGTCAGGGCTATTTTTATTGCAGTCTTATGGATTACTAAGTGAAGCCAATGAACAACAAGAATTCCATTGGTATCAAAACAGCACACAGAATTACTTAAACCACTCAAAAACAAAAGCTTAGGTTATATCGTACATAATGGTGACTCCAGTTTTTCTCGTTTACGCACTGTAGCAAATTGCTGTTTATCTAGTGGTGCTGTCATTACTGACAACGCAATACCCTCCCTTGCTTACAGATAATTTACAGAGAACGGGATTCTTAAGATCTAGGAAATATCACTCACTGTCTCCATATACTCTGTTTCAAAGATTTTTTTTTTTTAATATGAGACAAACAGGTGTTTTACCAAAGATTCAAGGACAAGCTATTCTATCACCTACTCACAGACATGACATGACTCTAGATCACACCCATGTGGATACTTCCACATAATAAGACTGAAACAGAAGTCTGACATGAAGTTTAGAAGTTGGTGGTTACCAATAAGTGCAGTGAGTCGGAGGAATTCATTAATACCCTCAACTACAAACAAACACTAACCTCAACACAGATCAAAGAGATGGCTTGTCCCTTTTCCACCTCGTTGCACCTTGTGTTAGACTGTCTTTCACCCTGCGTCAAGAATTTGCTGGCTGACACATGGATTCACTGCATGGATGTTCAGACTGGCTCAGCAAATTTGATCATTCACAAATGCTTTGTGATGGAGGGGAGCTTAACATGCTGAAATATTTTAAAAGGGCCGAGGGTACAGTACTGTATGTAAATGAAGGCAGGGAAAGTTAAAAGGTATGGATCTCCTGCCATCCCTAAAATGTGAATCTAATTCCCAACTTCCGTGCTGAAAGTGTATCATGTTATTACCAGAAATCCCATCTTATTGCCGGGAAAGCAAAATTGTGAGGGCTGGGGGGCGGGTTGTTGAAGATCAAAAGATGTAAACAGGAAAAGTATGTAGAAAAAGATTAAGATCACATACTGAAGTCTAGGATGTACAAGTCAGAATGATCCATGAGGTTGAATTCATCTCCCATTCCCTGTTCTGGACACGGGCTAAAGGAAAGAAAAATCATTTTGTCAGTATGTGATTTATAGCGATTACATTTCTTTCTCAAAGTCAGAACACATTTGTAAGCTCCAAAAGCTGTTACATCAGGAACCAAGTACTCTTCTTTTCCCCATTGTTTTAACCTGGTTCAATTTCTGTCAAATATTATCAGTAAACTGGAAATACAACTTTCAGAACAAAGCTTATTACATTATTGTCTACTCCTGGCCAAAATGTTAAGTTAGCAAAAGATTTTCACTGTCTCATGTACAGTAGTTGAACAGGAGCACTCACCTGTATATGTTTAAGGGGTTATGTTTTAATGTACACAAATGTCCACAACTATATGGTTAAGTACATTCGTTGCATCTATTGTCATTGAAATTATGTTGCACAAATTGTAATTCATCATAATGATGACATTATGTTAAAGAAAAGAGAAACAAATATTTGATTTGATTTGATATACCGCTGGTATGTAGATAATAGCATTTCACTGCTATTTTAATGCATTAAAACTTTTAATGGAAAGCAGGCAAAGTTTTTAAATAGGATTTCACACTGATGTGCTTCATGAGTCTTGTCTACATCAGCAGCCCCAGGATGTGAAGCCAATCACGAAGGGAATCATGTGGAGATGCAGTGTTACTGTCCTGCTGTTAATCGCGAAGCTGCAGCCAGACCCACACTGCGCATTGCAGAGCCTCTACAGCACAGCTGGCTCTATTTAGGACAGCAGGACCTGCTGGGAATGACGGTCTTGCAGGTAAGTGGGCGACATCAAAAGCAGTGACTTCACTCGCTCACAAAGGCACTCCAAGCCGTAGGTGTGGTCTCAATGAAGCAGTCAGCATAGCAAAAATAAAACAAAATGCACATTTCTTTCTATTTTTAGTGGCATGAAGTTATCTTTAACTATTAGAAAGCCATCAAGAGCTCACATTATTTCCCACCTATATCAAGTAAAGTAACAAAAACCAGCAAGGAACACAACCAGGAGTTATCCAATGACGCAAAACAAGAGACAGCATTGCCTAAGCACGAGTTCAGTGTGTTTATGAATAGAATGTATGACGTATATATCCAAAGATATGCCATCAACCCACGTTTAGAGTCACATACTTCTTCCACTAGATTTCATTCATTTTATCCCTCACACTCATACTCAGAGACTGCAGCCAATGAAACAGAAAGTTATTCGCCAGACTGCAGGGCCTCTTCAAAGACAGTGACACCAGGAGGACTGACGCAAGGTAAGGTGCCCCACTGAGCTTCCTGATGACATTTGGCTCCCCCCTGCACCATGTCACTTCGGCCTTTATCTCCGCAGTACAAATTCAAGAACAAATGTAAAACGAGCCTTGCGAGACATGTTTAGGCTCATGGCCGACCCTCACACACAGATCAAATAGGCACTGCAGCAGCGTGATTATCAGGTGGACTGCTCATTAGGTGCTGAGGAAGCGAATGGGGAGTCTCACAGTGTAGACAGCCTGGCCATGCTGATAACACTCTCCCCAGGAGCGTGGTGCGTCTGCTCGCCACTGGGAATTAGCGTTCTGCATCTGCTTCCTGTTGAAATGCGAGGATGGTTCCCCTTCTGAACACCTGCCAAGCTCAAGGAAAGGCTTCAAAATGGTTCTTAAGCTAAGAGAAGGCACTTCCAGAGTAAAGGGGGAAAAGACAAAACGATTGCCCGCATTAAAGTTTATTTCTAGAATTCCATGTATTATCATTCTCTTACATATTTTTTGTGAAAGAAAGTGTTTGTGTAAATAAAGGGATATGTATATATAAAGTTAGTGTTTCTGTAATGTCCACCCTGAAAGCAAAGTGCCAGTGAGCAAAGATGATGTTCCAAATCTCATGAAGCTCAACTATGGATACCAAAACGCAGTCTGAAAGTCCTTCTAAAACCTCGCAACTGCCAACTTCAGACAATTAAAATAAAAAAGCTGGGAGCACTGACATCTAAAATTTTGATCCAGAAAATTATGTAATATCTTGGCGTTAAAGCTACTTCAATCTGGACGAATCTGCAATTTCCATTTATTATTGGTCACTTCATTAAACAACCAGCTATGAAAACACCATTTTGGGACAGAATAGAGTAAGAAGCTTACCTCAATATGAAGCAACATGCTTAGATTGTGTAAAGATATAACATGTTTTTTTTCCTAACTCAACATCACTTACAATTACAAAAGCTGACCATGCAGGTCGAAAGGTCCTACCATGTCCTTTAAAACCTGCTGGCTGCAGAAACCACGCGAGGACACTACAGTACATGTAAACACTAAAGGCTACTTATCCATGAAACCCATCTGGAGTGTACGAGTCTTGGACCTAAAGCTGTCCTCTGAAAATGAAAGTTTGTAAAATGAAACACTGAAACAACCTCAGCCCTTCTTTGTTCTCCTCAAAAGAACCTCCAGCACTTTTCCAGGATGTTGTAAGGATTTAATGTTACTAATCTTTCCCAAACAAACAAACGGAGAGTGAAGCACACCTCCGAGCAGGGAAACACGACTGGAGGAATCCGAGGCCTCAGCTGGGGAACTCATTACACGCCCTGGATACCCAGGGGGTCAAGCACCCTGGATTAAGATGGAACTTTTATCAGCTTTTCCCTCCTTCAGAAAAGAAACACTGTTTATAACAGAAACACAGGCCATATGATTGAAGGAAAGGAGTGGACTTTAGTTTATCTTCTGTTTGGAAGCCCATTTTAAAATGTTAATTAACAATGACCTATTTCATGAATTTAACCGTAAACCTTTTCTTCTCAACCTAAAATATATTACAGATGAACATCCCACAAGACATTATTGATTACTTTGTCTATAGACAAAATATTTTATTTGCCCGCAAGTATAAAAAGAATGTCCGTCACCCAATTAAAACTCGAACGAAAACTACCGCAAACACCACTGTGAATATAAATCAAAGATTCAATAATAACGCCTTCAAAGTCCCAAATGTAATTCATATGACATACTGTATGACTTTGAAATCAATGCCTAATAATTGCTGCTCTTTGCTAAATTCCTTCTACAAGCCTGTACTTACACATTCAAACTGAGACCACAATCTAAGATGTATCATGATGATCTGATCACGTGTCCCCAATATAAAGAAGGAAGCAGCAGTGCAAATCACGGTGTTTAAAGGCATTTCACACTGTGACACAAAATAATGGAAATAATTTGATATTTAGGGTTGTTAACCTTATAGCACCGCATCATAGAATCTGCTGTACAGAATAACTGAACTGCTCAAACCCTTGCCTGAACATACACTATTCCGGTCCTGCTTCACAGCTTTCTAAACTAGCCACCTAGTCCCGTAGTCAATCATAGCTTTGTGCTGTTTGAAAGCCCAGCATTTATTATCTGTGGTTATTTGCAGAGTCATGAACCTGACCTGTCCTCTGTAATGGGCTGACCCAAGAAAAGTGTTGTTGGAGCCTTGTTCTGTGAAGCTGTTTACTGTGTTTCCATCAGCACGGAGTGCGGTGTGTGTGACTAATGAGGGAAGACAGAGCGTGCTAAAGCCCAGCACCTGCCAGTGATAACCCCCATCTGCTCACAGTGGATCTTCAGCAGCACTGGACACACTCAGTTTCACCTGGACACTCGGGCGAACGCCTTATCGCACTGCAGCGATGTGCCACAGGGGCTACACAAAAACAAAATCAAACAAGCTCGTTACAAGTTCCAGAGGAATAACATTGCCCAATAAGAAAACGCATATGCTTTGGCTTAACCTGCATAGCTGAGGGCTGTAGGACCAGCTAGCTACAGTAGGATCCCCATGAGGGGTGAGGAGCTGCAAAGGTGGAGATGGGGTGGAGGAGAGACGCAGAAAGCAGACTGTGATTCTTCTAGTGATTTTAGTATGATGTCGTGGAGAATTAGATTAGTGGAGGTAGTTGTCATCTCTCCAAGTCTTTTGCTAAAAACACAGAAACCTGCAAAACTAATCTGTAAAGCTGATGAGACCGTGTTCCTTTTTGTTTTAGTCCTCAGCAATGATCAGTTTAATCCCTGTAACCCAGACAGTTTATATGCCCTTTGATAGAATGCTGCAGAAAACCTGATTGAAAAAGTTCTTTAATTTACATCCCATTTCACGATATTCACCGATGCACACAATTATTCATATACATTTCCCAGCTGCAGCAACAACTTACAAAAGGCTACAAATCAAAGGGGGCCATTCAGCCCATCAAGCATTCAATAACAAAGTCAATTGGAAGAAGACTACACTGAACCCGAAGCAAAGGGGAGTCTATGTATTAGCAATAGAAGAAGGCAGAAATTACAGACAGAGTGTTAGCTGAATGTTTTGCCTCAAGTCACAAAATCCTTGGGATAATCTTATTTTCGTTCCCTAGTCTCAGATGGGTCATTCCGCTACACAATCTGCTGAGTTTTATTAAGTGTGAATTTGCTTCTATTGGATCGATTAGCTACGCTGGGAATCAGTTAAAGGTTCCTTGACCCACTGGGCACCCTGAAGACGCGCCGCACAAGGTCTCGAGTCACCTTGTGTTATAAAAATAGGGATTGCTTTTTAACACAACACTCTGTGTAAGGGTGTCTAATTGGGACTTCCAATTCCTACTGAGGTCGTTTTCCTATAAAGTCAGTTTTATGTGTCTCATGGGACTCCATATTTGTAAGAGCTTTAGTAAACAGAAGGGGTATGAAGTATAACCTTGAGAAAGAACAAAATTGCCTTTATAATTTCTGTGACATATAGCACACATAGCTGCTGGGGTGTTCTGACATCCAGGTCAGATAGTTTCTCCTACAGCAAAATAGGGTTACAAAATCCTTAAAGAACACGGTTTCAGTAAGAACCTATTATTTACTGGTACAGCATAGAAATCAATATTACTGACATTGTAGTTATGATAAAATGGTAGTTATTTGTGGGATATGCTCGAGGTTAGGATACATACAGCCTGCAAGCTAGCCTATGAAAAATTAGCAAAGGAAAGTGCAATCATGTGTGGTACAGGATGGTGATTAACAATTAACAATCAACATATTAAAGATATGAGGACTGGTTTTACTGGACTTCACAATTGGCCAGACCTGTTTCCCTTCTTTCTAGAGGGGTCTTAATCAGGTCTAAAAAAAATCAGAGAGAAGTTTAGACAATTTGCTTTTGTGTAAAAATAAACATTCAAATTATCTTCCTTGGACATTTCTAACCAGCACTGACACAACCATCTGAATTGTTATTCCTTCTTGGATTCTATCTGTTCCATCTTCATCCTCTGAAAGTTATCTTCCCCCCTTCCTGTACCTACTTCCTGATGACCTATAACCCTTAGACCACTTGGGCTGTAAGGAACTCATCATGTGCAATAACTTCCTGAAGAACAACTTATCTGCTGGACCAGATGCACACCCGGCCTGATAGCCCCCACACACTCTTTTCTGCAGGCTGGCTGCCCCTGCTCTCCACTCCCACAGGACTCCCTTTTGAAATGGTTTTAAAAAATGTCACAATCTGACACAATTATTATTATTATTATTATTATTATTACTACTAATAATCCTCACTCTCATATAGCGCTTTTCCTGGACACTCCACTCAAAGCAATTTAATGGGGACTACCTTACACCACCACAGATGTGTAGCACCCACCTGGATGATGCGACGGCAGCCAAAACGCACCAGTACACTCACCACACACCAGCTATCAGTGGAAACGATGCAGCCAGTTCATAGATGAGGATCATTAGGAGGCCATGAACTGTAAAGGCCTGGGGGAAAATTGGCCAGGACACCAGGGTTAACACCCCTATTCTTTTCAAGAAAAAAAAATGGATTTTTTTTCATTCAACATTATTTACAACACCTCTTATGTATTATGTGTTTTAACCTTGTAATAAGAATAAGGGTACTACTTCAGGCCAAATGGTTACTCTATGCAGATGCAGAGGACAGGATGGAGTAGGAAAACAGCAGTATAGTATTAGTAGGAGTAGCGTGAAAAAACGATTCCTTTAAAGTTATCATTTTCATTAGCACTAGTGATTTTAAACCAGGAAGCAACAAAAGGAGATTAAATATTCTTCGAAAAAAAAATACATAAAAGTAGGAGAAGCATATCTTTGTGATTTATATAGGATATTCAGGCTGTTGTTTAAATAGTCCCCAATGGCCAGCTTCACACTCCAGGCAAACACTAAAGACAGGCAAAAGAAAAATAATGCGCTTCCTGAACAAAATACACTGTTCCAGCTCTTAACACGGTATTCAAGGTCAGCCAAAGGGAGGAAATGGAAACAAAATCTGTGATGCAAAACAGACCTGTCATTTCAAGAGCTTTGGCACCCAGTGTACTGTCCACTAGCCCATTTTCTGTCTCCCTTATTCACCATTAGGGCACTTCAGGGCTACTCCAGCTCTCCTTACTATACTGTAGGAGGCTTTCAGATCATTTACTCCTCACTGGACTGTTAGGACTGAGAACGAGCAGCAAAGAACATCTTTTCAAGAGAGTGGAACTGTCCAGCAAAGCTGTCGCCAAACCTCCTATAATACCTCAACCCCTAATCTGGTTTAAAAAAATAAAAATGGAAACATGGTTATCGCTTGGTTATTAGAATGACTGGAGACTGTGTTATTCCACAACTGGAGAAATGATCGTTTCATAGCATCAACAGTAATTATGGCACTTACAAAGATACATTTGCAAAGTCAACTTTGAACTGTAAAACCAGCATACAGAGAATCCCAAAATGTCAGGGATCTACAAAAGGACGCCTCTGATTTGTGCTTTATAGCCTGTGTTGATTTCTCCAGCAGATAATTGGCGCTTAACACAACTAAAAGGCCTAGTGAACAAACCACACACTGCTCAGGAGATACCCATTATGTGCATGTGGAGATACAGAGCACTCTAAAAGCATCTGAAGGCTTGTCAAACTTTGCTTTGAAGAATAAGGATAGCGACTCTCGCAGATAAGTTAAGGTTTGTTCTCTTGCGTGTCATGAACTCGAGTTTTTTTTTCCTTTCTCGCTTATCTCCAGCTGCCCGGGGCCCCCTTGTGCCACGTGCGAGATGCCCCACATCCTGCCAGGGTCACCTCACATGTTTGACAAGCCAAATCTGCAGCGCAGAGGGGAGGACCTACAAAAGAATGGAAACCTCTGGCATCTCCACTCTGACCTTGACAAGCGCTAAATGTGCAAATAATCCCAACCGGTGGAATCGCCTTTCAGAAGAGTGTGTCGGACCTTCGTCCTCCCAGGATACCTCATCCGAAAAACCCCATCTGTAGGATTAACAGACCGTGCCGCAGACAAACAGAGCTAACCAAGAAATAAAAATAAGAAACCTTATATTATCAGCCCTCTGCGCTCTCCTGTTCTCATTTCCCCATGATAAATAAATAGCGCAAAGGTTTTTTCGAGGCACAACTGTTTAATTTTGTTTAAGCCCTGGTTAATGTAGCATGTGTTTAGTCTACCCTCTTGTTTCAAGGTTAACCTGATGATGGCATCAAGCAAAGAGACTTGAGTGCTGACCCCTTGGGCTGGACAACTAATTGAGACCCCAGTTTTAAATGCCATTAAGACAGGGAATCACAAAGAGAGTTCTGTTTTTTCTTCTTTAGGAATGCTAATAATATCACCCACCTTGAACATCCTGGGTGCAATAGTTTTTTTAAAAAAAACAAAACAATTGTCTCATTTTATTTCCACTTACTCCTACCTGGGAAATGCTAAATGCACTGTAATGGCAGAACATCAAGGTGGTGAACAAAGCAATGGTATCAGGCTCTGTCTTACAGGTTCAACAGACCTGCTGTGTTTCTGGACTTTGCATTCTTATATTTTCATGCATGCATGCTGGATGAGTGAAAATACTGCGTAGGAGCATCTGGGCAAAGTCTTACTCTCCTCCCTACAGAGGGCAGTTATGCAGTGGTGGGGCTGTTCTGGGGCTAAGAAAAGCACAGCACTCCCTGTTCAGGGTGACCCCATGACAGACAGGGCAGGCGCAAGGCAAACAACCTGAACCTTTATTTTAAAAATAAAGCAGCAGAAAAAAAAAGTTAATTTTGTGGTTTCTGCCGAGGGTCGGCTTGTTTTGGCTAACTGAAAGATTACGTCCACCCTGGTCCTTCCGTGAACTCGCACAGCTGTGTCAAAGGACACTGCCCCACCAGAGCCACAGGCTTCCAAACACTGTGAACACAACACAGGCTGTTTGGACAGAAATTAAACCCTCTAAGCCCTTGCAAAAGAAAACTCAATCACTCATTCCAAAAGAAACAGCAAGACTGAAGTTGCCTAGACCTTTCTGTACATTTTAAAAACTATATTGCTAGAAAGGTCTGATCTCTTTGGGTAGTGTTGGCATGTGTGTGGATGTCGGTGAGCTAGCTGTTTCTTACATACTACAGAGAAACATAGTCAATTCTGCACTTTTACAAATGCCGGATACTGTAGTTCCAGACTACACTGTATACTATTGCAGAGGGAAAGAATGCAAACATAAATGAGAGCCGCCATGCCTCTCACTGTCACTTGGAAATGAAAAAAATCATCAGACTCTCAATAACTGTATTTATAGAGATATTACAGAATATTTTTTTAATTATGGTGAATTAGTTTTAAAAGGCAGCACAGAAAACTCTTGATATGCAATTCTCAAATAGGGTAGGTTGTATTTCTTTTAGATACCAATCATTCAATCTAGGCTTTTTATGTAATAACATAGGATGCAAATTAGAACTGATTGCTAGGTGATTTCGAGATGCTTATGTAGTTAGGAAATGTTATGAAAAATAAATAATACATAATAAGAATTTAGAAACAAAGCTGATGAACTTTACAGGTGATTAAGATACAGAGAATACTGTGAAATACTCAGCTTCCATCTGATAATCCCCATAAATGGCTTTTAAGGAAAGAGAAAAGCCTACACCAAGGTCAGACAGGGAGTGTTAATGTCAGAGAGGAGACACCACATGTTCTCTGTAAAGTGCCTGTCAGGACTTCTGATCGGCTGCAGAGCTCTGTATTTACAGAGGAGTCTGTCAAACACTGTTACAAACAGATTGGAAAGAAATTGACAATGGCATGTTGACAACTATTCGTCAGAGAATATTCAGAGGATATTATAAAAAGTGTAAAAATAATTTCTCAAATGGAATCGAAAAAATTTTAATAAAATACTGCAATTTTCTTTAGAGATTGATTTATCTATTAAAAAGGGAAGAACTAATTGCACTGTTCACCTTTTATAGATACATTAATGCAAATGTAAAAAGTTGTACAAAATTTATAACCTCTTCCCACACATGAAAAACACTTAGTGATGAGTAACTCCTTCCACTAATGTGATGTTCTTATTACGGCTAATCTCTCTTACACAGCATGGTCCTGATGTCCCAGTGTCTACTGAACAGTTTTATTGCTGCTTACCATACTTATATTCACAAGTGAAGGACACACCACACAAAAAGCTACATATGTCACCTTGTTCCCAGTTATCTTTAACTTGATCTTTTTCCAGTTTATAGAATTTAAATCTGTTAACTCTCCTAAACCTAAACAATAAATAAAACACTCCAAATGTTAAAGCACAGAGGCCACTCTTTTACTAGCTGTTGCTAATGTTTCTGGGATTTAGTCATTTGCAGTGGTTAAGGTGGTCAATTTGTCGACTCTTAAAAGCTTTTATCCTTTAATCCACCATTAAGCCCTGATTTCAGACTCACGAGCCACACACAGAGAAGTAGCCACTTGACTGAAACCTAATGGTTAACAGCAGAAACTACGCAGACTAGATTAATTTCAGTCCCCTGATTGTTCAGGACATTATTCCAGTTTTTCAGTGCAGACCTGACACAGGATCTGACAGATAGTTTAGAGTAGAGAAAAGAGATAAGTTAGAATTTTGTTAGATTTTTTCAGAAAATTAAAGTAATATTACTAATTATACAGTTCCCAGGTGAATCACCTCATCTCTAAAGGACCTCTTAATGAACAATGAGACCCCATCAGTGTGCTGGTGGTGTACGGTATCCTTATTTGGGTAAACGAGGAGCCCTTTGGCTAGAATCCTTGGTTAAGAAATCCTAGAGTAAAACTGAAATATGATGTGAATCTTAGAATTCTGTAAATTGAAAAAAAATCTTAATGAGATCAACACTTACTTCAAAATGACTTGGAAACCACACAAAAAAGTCACATGCTCCTTTTGTTAAGCACAACAACACTAAACTTTAAAAATAAAATGAAGAAAATATAAGTTTAACATCTAATAGTTTGCAGAAAGCCTTGAATACGGCCAAAGTGGATATTCAGGCACTTGAAAAATATTTCTACACATATTAACTACACTGCCCCCTACCAAACCTACAGCATTCCTTAACTGCACTATTTCAAGTCCTCTTACAAAAGTGTTATGTAAAATTTAGAAGTACATCATTTCTGTGTGTTTAATGTGAATTTCAATCAGGACAAGCAGGGCAGAAAGGTAATTCTGGAAAGACATAGCTGTGAAAGGTAATTCTGGAAAGACATAGCTGTGATGTTTCCCCTCCTGTGATGGCAACCACCCTATTTCATAATCTCATCTGACTGCTCATATGACAACCATTCCGACTGAACAATGCTCCCATTTTGGCATAGAAGAAAACATATTCAGCTCTGCTGCACAACATGGAAGCCCAAAAAACTAAATCCAACTTGTGGGAAATGCAAAAGCAACTTCAAATTCTTATCCAGAAATGCTGCCACACAGAAGGAGAAAGCTGGCCAAACCAGATCTCCGCTGCCGCGTTTCCCGACATTTTCAATCGAACAACAATCTGAACCGGTGTTTCTGGCTCCCAGTGCCTGGGGAAGCTCAGCCCAGGCTGGTTTCATTCAGCAAGGCTCCGGCGCCACCAACAAGCAAGATGGTCTTAGAGGCAAACCAGCACCTGGAAGGTCTGCTCAAATCCATCTAATGAGACACTGCTTCAGCTCTGCAGGAGGGGAGGCCCTGCAGGACAGCTACACCTCCTTGCACAAGAGAAAGTAAAGATCATTAGTGTCACCAATACAGACTAGCCAGCTCAGAAGATCCATAAGATGTGGGACTTACTGTAGAACTACAGGACATCGGAAAGTAGATTACAGTATTCACTACCTGACCCTTCTTGACTGCAGGCAGTGGTCACTGAATGATGGAATAAATCCAGAACTGTTGGAACAACACAAGTCAATCATACCTGTAGAGCGGTCCTACTGACAGAGCTGTGCTAGATATCACAAGACTTCTGTCCACTTGCTACGTATGTACTACAGGTGCTACATGTACAGTACCTGTTCATCGGTTGTGATTTGTGACAGTTTCATTAATGCTGTTTAAGCCTTAAAACAAAAAAAAACAAACCTGACCAGGCTCTGCTGTAGTATGCGTTTTGCCATCACTGTTACGATCGGCTTTATCTATTTTATAAAGGCCAATTTCATCATCAGTATCATACTGGTTTTGCTTTGATGATAATATTACTCATGAATAAACACAAAATTGTGTCATTGTGAACTGTCGGCAATTCAGTTACTCAAACTGCTAAACGGAGGTCCTGAGCACTTAAGTCATCAGAGTTCCCGAGGCTCCATTTGCAAGAGCAGAAGGTGTTAAAACCCGGGTGTCCAGCCTAAATTCCACTCTGCACTTGTATGAACTGATTTAGCTGAAGTTTCCCCATAATTCAACCGGGGAAGCAATTTCTCGCTCATTCACCTGACCTACTGTGCAGTGCAGCTGCTAGTGAAGAGGGGTGCTGTGTGTCACCCAGGTCTGGTGCCTCACTTCTGTGGTGGGTGAAGTGAGTTCTCTCCCCTTTGAGATCCTTCAGGATGAAGGCTGCTACATAAATGCAAGGTACTCTAATTATTATTATTAGGATTCTAACACAGTCAAGAATTTTAATATTATCTGAGGCTCTTTGCTGGCTTTATCTCGCTTGGGAGTTTCATTACTAAAGGCATAAGGAGTATAAAATCTTCCAAACCTGCTGAAGGCTCAGTCAACTTGCTGACAACAGTGTCCCCTGTACTGATAAGTGACCTCAATGTCAGGACACTTAGCAGAGCATTCCTAAACACAACCCTCTTTCCGGCTTGGGATACTCTCTGCACAAGGACTGCGCGGTCTCCATTCCCAAGCCAACAAAGTGCAATCCTACCAGTCCAATTCATTACAAATCAGATGTAATGTTAATGACAGCACTGATGACTACCATTATGGTTTTTGCGATAAAAACAAAACTTTAACAGCGCGTGATAATAATTCTGACAAGGAAATGGAGGGATGAGTGGTAAATATTTAAAACCTTGTGATACGGCGCGTGGCAAACGCTGAAAGATTGTGAGCAGCTAGCTGCCCTAAACAGAGTACAAGCCCCGCCACGTGGATATTTCTATATGATGCATATGGACAGTCTTGTGGTTAATCAGACCCCTCCTGCTGTGCACAAACCCATCTTGTAAATGAGATAAGCAGAGCTGCAACAGCCGGGTAAAGTTACAGATCCTGTGATTCTAGGCTCCCCAAGGTAATAAATCAGAGGTCCCGGAGAATTTCACGCCCCTCTGCAACCCAGCAGGGCTGTTTACACTAGTGTAAGTGGCGATGAATGGCCAGGACCCCGGCACGGAGCTGCCATTAACACAGGGCCCGGCGCTGCCGGCGCACAGCCACTTCTGGAATGCGAAATAACTCGCCGCTCGTGCCGTGCCTGAGAAAAATACCGTTCGGCACCCAGAAAGCAAATGATCCAGATGGGAGAAACCCCCCCCCCCCCCCCCGAACAATTCCAAAACTGAGGGAACTGTAAAGTCTGGCCTTCCTCTGAATTCGAAGAAGGAGATCAGAGAAAAAGAACATTGCCATTTTTAGATCAACACTTGTGATCAATATACTGTACTAGCTATATTAACTTATTAACTCAAAATCTATACATCTGAAGTTGGGAAATTGTCTGCCAGCTGGCACAGTAAGACCACCATAATTCAAGTACAGACTTTATGTTATATTTAACACAGTACAGAAAACATCTACAGCATTCCCATTGATACAGGAACACATGAAGAACCAGCCTAGAGTAGCGCTGCCTTTTACCTAAATCTGACCCCTTTGAACACAGTATGCTTTAAACTAAAACTGTTTTATTGTGCTTCACTAAAACAATAAATTACATTTAACAAATTCCTCCACTAAAGTAAATATCATAAATGGTAAGAAAATATAAATGAAGATGCCTATTTGAGAAAGAATAATAGCAACACTTTCTCAGGGTACAAAAGAAAGAGTATATACAGTACATGCACAAAATATTTTTTAAGCATCTGTTCTTGTATGTTAGAACTTTGGAGAAGTGTTAAGTACTGTTAGAAAAAATAAAACTGCAACAATTTCTTGTCTTGAAGGACCAGAATACTACTAGAAGCTCAGCATTAAAAAAGTAAACTCAATTCAAATTCTGGCCAATAACAGAGGAGTACTATAGAAAAGACTTGACACAGAACAAGGAATGAACTGTGTTTCTTTTCTGAATAAAAAAATGCAACATGTAGTAACTGTAATATATAATATGTATCAAAAATGTAACGGTAATATCCCTTTAAATATAGACTTCAAATTATGTGCTATTGCCTTTCAGTACCTCTCTGTGAATTATTAAATACAGCTGAATGGTCCTTCTTAAAGCAAGGCAGCTACAATCATATCCCAGTGGTGTACTAACACTTAGGAAAAGTGCACCTTGTATTCGGAAATAAAAATTTAATTATTTATTATTTACTAACACGGCAAACTTGGAATGAATTCATATCAAAGCCCAACTGTATTACTGTATATGGTAATGTAATAATGATCAATGTAATTTTACTATTGCAGTTAAATATTTATTAGCAATGGATAAGAGAATTTTGCTTCTAAAACTAGAGAAAGGGATACTGCCGTGTTTCCATAAAAAACACACAAAACAATCTGTATTCATTTGGTTCCACCCTAGAAAAGAAAACACTGATCTTTCACCGAAGCAAGAAAGACACCTACTGTATCCCTCTCTGAGTGTTATAAACTAAACACAAACAAACAAGACAGGACAGCAGTCCGCTCTGCCTCTGTGTGGTCCTGCTGCCCAGTGCTTGTAGGAATCATGTTCTCATTTGTACAGTAACTGGAAACACACCTAGAGCAAGCTTTGCACAAGCGTATGAAGGACCACACATCCGCCCAATACATTCTGAATCTTAACAGTGATGCTCTATTGAACCTCAACTTAGAATCAACAACAAAAAAATGCATGTGACAAAGTTGTATCAGGACCAATGACCGATCATCCACACTAAGCCTTCAATGGTATGTACTTCCCAATTCTGTCTATCCTCCTTTGAAAAACGATGTCGCTGTGTTTCTTGATCTGATCCTGAAGATGATAATTTGTTTAATGTCAGCAGGGAGAGTATTTCATTTCTCTTTGTGACACTGGCTATAATTTATCAACACAACGAAAGCCTCTTCTTTCGAAAAGCCAAGGGCTTCTGCTATCTCTTGTGGACAGGAAATCATGATTCCTGAAAGCAAACACTAGTCAAATCCTCAGAGGAATGACATCTAGGCACGTCTGTGCCAGTTAATAATAACAGTCTTTTGTACTCACATTGTCTTCCGCAAATAACTCTGAACGATATTCAATAATCCTTCTAGAAAAGTTTTTTTCAGCAGAAATTAAAAAACTCTGATTAGCTTTTCTGTTTTTTTTGTTTTTAGGCTGTGCATCTAAAAATCTGTTTTTAAAAGTATCAGATTAAGGAAATTGATAAATCCATATAAATACACGTCACACATATTTCCCCTCATCTCTTAATTTAAAAATGGTCTGGTCATGGCTCTGTTCCCATCACTGCTGCATGGCATGAAAAAGGCCCATTGTTCATCTCAAAAATACTCCAATCCCCAAGTGCATCTTAACATCACTACTATAAATGTAATAATCTGCTTCAACACTTTGTACACGTGAAATAAACACAGAAAGGCGGGGGGGAGGGGGGGGGGCAGTGTGCAAAAACAACACAATCCTGCCTTTTCACAATAAAAACATCTTTTTCGGTCAGCAGACTGTCATCTAGGTTAATAAGCTAGGTCATACTGGGCTAGGCAGTTAAGGTAGAACACATAGGTGCCAAGACTGTGCAGTTAAAGATGTGGCAGTACATTTCTTTATACAGCCGCTTCATTCAGGCTATCAGAGCAATGCCCAGTGGGGTTTGCGTGATAAGAGACTAGCTGGTCCTCAGACAGTTGATAAGTGTCCCTTGATGGGGCCTGATTCAGAGGGACAGGTCTGGTCCCTGCTGTTAACTACCTTGTTACGCAGCTACTGTACTATCAGAGGGACTCCGAGATGAGCACAAGTCCACTCTCCCAGACCTTGTCAGCTGCCTATCACAGGCTGGTATCTTCAGGGCCTGCAGATCCAGGAAGCACTACAAGCCTGAAAAGACTTCAAGTCTCCGTTCTGATGAAAGGAATCTCTTTCCTTCCTTTGCAATAAACGGCACAAATCAAACCCTGCAGGGTGTGCTGTGTCACTGCCTGTTCTGCTCCCCCAATATTTTCCATTTAGTGGAAGGTAGGATGTAGGGATTCAGTTGGGCTGTAATGCAGGAACATAGAGTACCTCCTCCTGCAAATGTATTTGTTCCTAAAAATAAACACATTCCCATTCCTGACACACTCAATTGAAATGTGTCTTTACATAAAGATACTAATTATTCAATCACGTTAAATGTTCTTTTGTATGCAGTGAGGCTGAAGTGAAATTTAATTCATGATGCAAAGATTTATTCTGGGTTGTAGTAAGTGCTGTTTTCAAGTTGCGTATCTGTGTTATTAATACCAGAAGAATTACAATTAAACACTACCCTGCAAGTTAAAAATTGAGTGAGCTATGGTCTACAGACCATACACTTTATGAAAGGTACATAACACTAGCAAAAAAAATACATTCATTTTTGATTCTATATGCCATGTATACATGACAAGGCTTTATGGAAAAAGTATTTCTTCATAATAGACCTTTTCTCTTTAAAACTAATTTATGCATTCACTGTGGTTACATTAAAAGACTGGATTGCCTACCAACTAAATTGCCTTAAGTTTATTTCTTCTTTTATGTATTTCAGAATACAAAACAAAAATTCTCCTAACCACACAGGTGTTGACTTAGTAACTATAAAGTGAAGTCTAAAGTATCTTACTTGAAAAAAAAATTGACTAATATCTATATACAGTACTAGATGTAGCATAAACAGCATAGCACTGCCAATAGACTATCATATGTCAGACAGATTAAGCGTAAAGTTCGGGAGCTTATTGGTAGGAGTGAACCTTTAGATGAATGATTTATGCTTTTATAAGCCTCGTTCTGTCAAAGCAATATCATAAGGTCATGAATCAGAATACAAGATCTAGGCTTTCGGAGAATATAAAGACTTGCTTACTCAGAACATGCTTTTATCCTGAAATGTTAAACATCTGGAATGAAATGCAGATTTTGCAGTAACTCTCTATGAAAAATTACCTCTGGAGGGGTAGCAGGCAGATGGGTGGTTCAAGCTTAGATTTTCACTATTTTTTACTACACTTATGGCAAATGTTTCTCATTTAAATACATATTTTTGTAAACTAAATTACCTCGATAGAACAAATTACAGAAATGGCCATTTAAGAGGTCAGACATTTTTAAAAGCAAATCAGTCATACAAAGTATACTCATTTTTTCACACTTCTTTGTTTTCTAAATTTTTACTAAGGTAGAGGTAAAAAATCCCATATAAGTAAAAAAGATCTGTTCTCACAAAGTAAAATAGTCTATACAAGTAGCAACACCAGACTGTGCAGACGTTTAACATAATTTTGTTCTCAAAAACAAATTTTTACACGGGTACTATACTATTCAGAATTACATTTCACAAAAATCAGATGCAAGTGTGCATCATACCTAAGCATGAACCTAATACTTTCAATATTTCTCCACAGTAACCACAGGCAAACAAATTGGCAGCAGAAATAATTATTTATCTGAATTCTGTGTTTAATTAGGAATTGCTGTATCTGTGCTGCAGAACTGTGGCTTATTTTGTATGAGTTCCACAGCAGATGCGTTTAAAGCCACTTTAAAAAACATCCGCAGTCCTTTCACTTGCTGAAAATTAGTTTTTAATGCAGGAGTATCCACATCTAGTTTTATATGAGGTAAGTGACCCGGATTAAATTGTTGCAGGCCTTTAGAAATCTATTAAAAGGTGCCCCGTAAAGCCTGCAGGACGGGGTATGTTCAGTGCTCTCTTGGCTTAAGGCTATGCTTCACTGAAAGTGAGAGTGATCAGGATAGCAGCAGTACTGAAAGATGGTTTACTCAATGTTGCTCTTGACTGCATTGTTAAGATGAATACCTCTTCCCACAACCGCATAGCTCAGTATGATCAAACTAAACGACACTGATGACAACGTCTCATTTTAGTATGATCATTGTGATGCATATGTAATGCTAATACCAGGCTGCAATACAAGTGTACTTGGTTCAGTAACAAAATGACTTTCCCAGACTTGATTAGGATTACCTGGTGCCTCCAAAGAGGATAATCTTGTCTCCCACCATGCAGCAGCACTGTCTTCTTCGGGGACACGGAGCTTTTCCTTTGGGATCTATCTTCTTCCAGGAGGAGCTCTCTGTAATGTACATATACCTCCTTCTTATTATTTTACTAATAAACACCGTGACAACGTTCATCTCCGTGTCCTAACGGACTATACAATATACACATTATAAAGAGCTGTACTCTACATATTTCAATCCCATAACAGAGATTCATGTTTATTTTCATCTAAATATAGTTATAAAAATGACCTTTTAAACCAAACATGTTTTTACATACACAATCATAAAAACAATAAGGCATTCTAGTCTTATAAGGTTATGTTAGACTCATTCTGATCTAATATAATCTTTGATATCTCTCTCTATTCCAATTTCATCCTCAAATACTATTTTAAGAAAGAAGACAAAAGCAAAGAAAAAAAGGGTCTAATTGTTACATAAAAGCAATTGCCCATGAAATTACACACGATAAATGAAAATGAGGCTTTTCTGATGCATTTCTGAATGGTACGACTGGTGCTCATTCATACATTCCATATATAGAAGAGACCACTGTTACTTATTACACTGATCAATGTGAGCAACTGCATCACAGGACTTCTATGGCAACAAGCACTGCATCCTTTGTCAAGCTACTTTACAGTATGTCACAGACTCTGTGTAGGATGTTAACACTGCCATCTTTTGGCTAAATTAATACATGAAAAGGTTCTTTGCATTCAAGTAATTCACCACGACTGATTTTCTCTAACCACTTAGTTATTCTTAAAAATGTCTAAAGCTGTACTGGACTTTTATAAAAGGAAAGCTATTATCATGCGTTCTGTATAGACTACATTTTTAGATGTGCTAGTACTTAACTGGTTTTACTTAAGACCCATATATAGTAACAGTTAATGAAGGAACACAGCATCAGAAAGAGGAAAATATTCAACAGAAGAAAAAAACAAAACTGACAAAGAATAAAACATTAATGTATTAATGTTTCCCATCAGAACTAGGATTTAATCAACAATCATACAACAAGCAGTATCATTTCAGCACTTAAAAGTAGCTTTCAACAGAAACTGGTGAAACAACACACTGAGATCAAATGACTTACCTGGATTAAACTTCCAGAGATCACTGAAGTGTCTATCCAGCCGTGCGTTATAGCCACCAAATATGTACAATTCACCATTGTAGGCAACTGAAAAAAAACATTCATTTTAAAGAAAAAAGACATTATTAGCAAACATTCATTTCAGCAAACTGTCTAATGTTCTGTATGTATCAGGAGAAATAAAAGTAGCCATAAGAAGTGAAAAAAACAACAATCGATAATTTAAACATTCTTAATACCATTAATGAACTGATTTATGTTTATTGAACACCAAATGCTGAATGCGTGTTTAACACGCACCTCTGAAAACCCCATTTAAAAGCATGGGAATTATTGCCTTTTAATTCAGATTTCTTGAAATTCTACAGACCAATATTTTACCCCTCAGTATTTTTCACATTAAGTAAGTTCACATTATTTTAGACACTCGCCAATAATGAATGAAATATTTCCAAACAGCTCCCTGATATAAATGGGAATTATTTACCGATTTACTGAAAACACATATTTTCTTAATCAATAATTAAGTCTTTTCTGCACCACAAATCACTTCCCTTGCTGTAATATTACACAGGCAGTAACAAAATGGCATTTATGCTTAAAACTCTGTTTTCCAACAGGCTCAGATTTGTCCTTGCTAACATCCTGCTTAAGTCTAGTTTCTAGTGAGTTTCATCTGAGGAGGGTTTATCGAAGAGGGAACTACAAACATACTGTAATACCAAGCGCATGCAGAACCTTTTGATTTTGGGACCAAAGATTTGGGCCAAGAATGACGTCAGTCAAACAAGATTTATGGTCACAGAGCCTTCAATCACTACGATTAAGGAAAGTGGTCTCCATTGGTTCCTGTACTGAGAGGAGCAGAATGCAGGGCTGAATGAACAGATCTGTGTTCTGCTCTGGCATTCTCTCAAAATCTCCTTTTCGTGAACGAAATGATGCCCTAAGTATGTTCTCTTCATACCTCAGATGTTAGCAAGGTCACTTATTGGTGCAGTCTACTCAAATAAGCGTTAATGCTGTGTCGTATGTATATACGCACATAACACAGCATGCAAAACTGGAATTCAAAGGTCACAATGGAAATCACAGCATGCTAGACTGCATACATTATGAAAGAAAGACAGCTGGAAAATTAGACTTCAATCTCTTGCCTGTTTACAAAAAATTCTAAGACCTGTTGACAGCAGTTTACAACAACTTTTGCAGAGGCCGTCCAAAAAGCACTTCACAACAAATAAAAAGAAATACTCCTTACATTGCAGGACCTTGCTACAACATAAAAGCAAAAAGGTTTTGGATTTAAAACCTGTGAGAAGTTTGAGACTCCTAATATAATGGTATAATGGAGCTCCACAGGAAAAGCAATCGAGCACAGAAAATGTACTCTTCAGTCAAAAGCTACTTTTATAACAACAAGTTGGAGGAAAATAATTTTAACAAAAGTGGTCTATTAAGTACATGCAGTTATTGTGGAAAGCAATGCATTTCATTATAAAAACACTTTCTCCACTTGAGATCTCACGTAAAACACTAATTCAAAAGCCTGCTGTGTGATTCCTCTGAGAGTCTGGCAGCCATTGCACCACAATCACACAACAGTACACTGCGTATCGCAAACCGAGATGCAAACTTCAAGCACAAACCTGTATGCTAGGACAGATCGACACAGTCTAAATTGGTAGATTCCCATCACAAAAGGCAACACACTATGCATTACATTAGGATTGTAAGTGTTTAAGTTTTAGTTGCTAGAAGCCAGGAGCTCATTGCCACCGAACCTTTGTTTCATGTGCCTCTGACCACAGCAGTCTGTGTGTGCACAATGGGTCCAGTACTCACAGGCTGAATGGCTTCTCCTGCCCTCTGGAAGGAGCTGGGTGTTTGGGGAGTCCAGCCAGCAGTTGGTTTCTGTGTCAAACACTTTAATCTTATTGCAGTATATTTCGTTGTTCGAGTGGAACGGTCCGAACCGATCCGCCCGGCCACCGAACACGTACATTTTCGTGCCGATGACGGTGGCGGAGTGGAAGTCCCTCCAGCGAGCTGGGGTGCCCTGTGGAAAAGCAACGGCATGAAGGAACGTTCAGGAGGGCAGAGCGTGTCTGGATCTGAGCATGGCCAGCCACCATACTGCGGCTCTTCACAGCAACCATGATCAAAAACAAAGCCACCTGTTCTTGGTAAGGGTCATGGCTACCCAGCAGCTACCCTGGAAGCACAGGGCACAAAGCAGGACTGGTGGGACCACAGTCCTTCACAGGGCACCCAGGGGCAACTTTACAGACACCAGTTAACCCAGCCAGCATGTCTGTGAGGGCCACCTGGTGTTAACAAACACCTAACCAGGGAGAACACAAAAGCGTCGCTCTGAAGGTGCCCCAGGTCACAAACGAACCCTACAACCAGGTTAGTGGGGGAGCCCCGCTCACCACTCACCCTCCCTCCTCCCTCTGATTCTGGAACGTGCGTTAAACCACATTCAGCTTAACATGGGACGTGCTCCAAACCAGGCTCTTCAGACTCGGGAGATTAAAGATGTGATTCTGGGCAGTCTGTTTCTGAAGATGCGAGACATATTTGATATGAGCAAAAGCACTGAAAATAAAACCCAAAAATGTGACAAAGTTCCCTTTAAGCCTAAGAATGTTATGGAAAATAACATAGAAGAGCTGGTTTAAGACAGCAGGTCAGTAAAAAAAAAACTCTTGTACTTTGTCCAGTATTTAATCCATTCGTTTGCCTTTAACACTGGTTCTGTGAGGACACCTGGTGGTAGTTTTAACTCCCGTGGGCTTGATATAGTAAGCTCCCGATGAAAAACACTAATTCACAAGCCCAGTAGCAAGCCTGCATCTTGGCTAATAATGGCTGACACCCAATATCCTAATCTCAAAACCAGCACATTTGTTTATTTGACCTTTTATGGCCTGAGAGTGCTGCCAAGAGAAAAAGGCCATGAAAACTGAATCTGGGCTTCAGGTCTGGCTAGACTGCAAATTCATGTCGTAAGACATGAGAATGCAGAATGGAGGCGGGTGCTGATCAAAGCTTGTCTCCCAGATGGGAATTGTGAGCTGCCAGAAAAAATGAGTATCGGTCAAGGTGCACACTTTGCAAAGCTTTCCTCTGAATTCAAATCTGAATTTGTAGCAGAATCATTATTATTATAAATGTACCTCACTCATCATCCTGAAAAAAAAGTATGAAACCGATTATTTTTATACAGTTATTATATATCCACATCTTGTATAAACAATAATTTGACATTCAACATGGATTGTCCACTGCCTATAAATATTATAGAGCAACAACAAAAATTAGTTATTTTTTATCAAAAGAATTATTCCAATAATATATGAGCTCCTCTGTTTTTACGCAAAAACAACAAATCAGGGCAAAGGTTAAACTACCACATTTCTCCTTTGACTTTCCATAAAACTGAACAGTCCTTTCCGTTATACTCTCTGACAACCACTAAGGTTAAAAATAGAGCATAACACCTCATCAGATTCCCTCAAGAGGAACTGTAAGACAATAATAAAATGGCAAGGATCACCCTGTTTATTTTAATGAGCTGTACAAACCAAAGGAACTACATTAGCATTAAAACCTGGCCACTATTAAGTAAATGCTAACTTAATATTGACTTATTAATTATGGCTCAGAACTACTTCTTGGGCTGAAGAGCTATGTTCTTTTTAGATCAGTCTTGACTGTCTTTGTATGTTTAAAGTTATGTCTAATCATGATGGAATACTTCACGCTAATATGGGATACCATAACATTTTTTGGATGGCTGAAACCACTCATCTAGTAATAGTTATTCATTCCAAAAAAAATAATTTCCACAAATAGCAAGGTCAAAATATATTTCATGAAAGGTGCTACGTTTATACTGGTAGCCTTACAAAGTAAGCAATGAGCTTTTATTTCCAACCAAACATTTGAGGGATTTTTCTTTGCCAAAGTGCTTTATTTTTTTAACTAAGCCTTTATTGTAATTCCATGGAAATTTAAACAGATGATGCAAATGGAAAAAGAAAAAAAAAATTAACAGTGACACCTAATGGGCTAAATAAATACTGCTTGTAATACTGTAGTTATAGTGTCCAATTCATTTAAGAAAAGACAGAGATCTACTAGCATTCTAACTGCAGCTACATGTTTGTCAACAGGTGAATAACTACAGTCTGATAAAAAGCAGTATTTTTATACATGTACACTGGGCTCAAGAAGGATTTATCCTTTATATGAAAACTGTACAGTTTGACACTTTTTTAAACAGGCTCAACACAGGGAAAGGAAGGGTTTACTACAAGACAATGAAGAGAGAACATTATGCATCAGTGACTATTTGAATTATTACAAGGAATGCAATATATGATTCTGTGAAGTAAGCACAGGAAAAAATGATCCTTTTTATATTGGATTCAAACCAACATAGAGGCATTTCTTTACACACATGCGTTAGGGGGATATGGGACAAGCTATTCAGCCATGCTGCTGAAACATACCCTGCATTCCTTCAAGAAATGGCTGGATTAGATCCTGGATTTAATGACCTACTACCTATCAAATGGGCCAGAATGGCTGAAAAGTCTCCTCTTGTGTGTAACCATTCTTATATCACTGTTCCTTAGTAGTTTAAATAGCTGTCAATTTAATACAGGCTTCTGTAATTGAATTCCCTTATGGTGCAACACCAGACACAACATGTCTTTATCAAGCTTCGTTTCTGTTCTGCACAAGTCAAGGAAAGGGAAAGGAACAGATTTTAAAAGACAGAACATGATCATTCCAAAAGAGACAATCCTGGAAAGTCTTTATTTGTGGGTTTTGGGACTACACTATTTTCAACTGAAAACACAGAGCAAACAGCATTCCCCTCTGACAGCTATTAATCAGACTTGTTATCGCCTCAGCACATACAGCCAACAGGATAATACAGCCAACAGAAATAGAAGTGAAGCTTACCCTTGTATTGACTAAAGACCAGCACATTGTCGTCGTGTCCAGTTTATGGATATCATTCGAAAAACAGTCAGCCTAAAAAAAAAAGAGATTCATCATACCACTGAGTCAAAATTAATGAACTGCTTGTTATTTCGAAGACATCAATGTGAGACTTCACAGGAAACAAACTAAGTAACTAAATGAAGTGAGCAATAATATATCTTTACTATAATAACCTTTTTTCATCCAATGATACTTTATGAAATGTTATTGGATGGATAATTATGAAAGTAACTACACTTCAATTGACACATAACTGTCTGGCACCAGCAGGAAAGGTGCCTGCTGTGGAAGTTATAAGCCCTCCATTTCAAAAATGAAAGATCATCTGAAAAATAAATTGGAGAAACCTGAAACCTAAGGAATAGTGCAGAGCAGGATTCTTTAGTACCAACGTAACTTTGTTAATGGTTTTCAAGGAACATTTTGTTTACAAATGACAACAAAATGTTTGTGGGTTTTTATGCAACCTGTGGTATATAACATTTCATGGATAACATTCTACGGCATGTAAGTTTGGGATTTCAATTTACGTAATAATACTGAATGTTTCTTTCTTGTGAAGGTTTTTCGTTTTACATTATCTCTGGTGGCAAATGTGTCTCAGCAGGAGAGAGGACAGATGTCTCACAGGAGGCAACAGCAGGACCATAGAGGACATGGATTTCAAAATCTACCTACAAGCTGCTCGTATCCCCCGAAGATGTACATGGTCTTTCCCAGGACGCAGGCTGAATGACCATCTCGAGCTCCTGGGATCGTTCCTGAAACCTTGGGCGTGTACCACCTGTGGGTGTCTTAAACACAGGGAGAAAATTATGTTAAAACATGTCTGCATCGTGTGTATTGCCTTCTAGAATTTCATTCTTTAATAAATCCATATAACGTGGAAAGACATGAATTTTTAGAACATCTCTCCTGGTATTCAACATGTTTTATGAATGAGCAATTGTGTGCATATATCAGTTGCAGGCCATCTACCACAATTAATTAAACTGCTTCAAAAGGAAACTCAAGGCGAGCCAAGCCACATCTTTAAAACTTCTTATTTGACTAAAGCCTTAAAAAGAAAAAAAATCTTGGAAGAATATCATTTTTTTGTACTGAAATATTTTCTCAAATTAAGTCATAAAAGTAAATGCTGCTGGAGAGAGCATGGGCATCCATTTAATGGAGACCACATCTTCATCAGCTGCCATTCCCTCCAACAGCAAACTCAGCCAAACACTTTATAATTCCTGACGCGGGTGAAGTTTAAGACACACTTCAGACAGGCCAAAAGACACATCTTGTTAAATTTCAAAAGTAGGGTCTTTAAAGAGGAGCTAGATAACCGACTCAATGCTTTATTTTTATACCTGCTCCTTATCACTATCGCGGGAGTCGGTAGTGCTTTAAAAAAGACGAGGCTTCTCCGTTTTCCTAAAAGAAGCTGTTAGAACCCTGCAGTGCTGTCATCGACTTCATTCACAGTGACTGTGCGAAACCAGCACGTCGGGCCTCTTACCCATCCTAGCATGTGAAGCCAGATGGAAAGAGAATCAGGGGGCATTAAGGCCTGCAATAAAGTGAGATCTATCTAAAGGACGTCTAAAAGCAGCTTCATGCCCTAATATTTCACATGCACTACAGAGTAAAAATGTGTCTAGGAAGCATTTGTTTTCCAGCTGCAAACACCCTTCATGGAAATGAAAGAGGCCCAGCGCTGGCCTGGACCTGGGTGAAAGGAAGCACAGGCACATGTCTGGGAGCTGCCTGCAGCGGGTGGGGAGCGGGCTGGACTCACTGACGTCGAAGGCGTACAGCACGTTGCAGGCCCCTTCCGTGTCGTTCCTCCCTCCCCAGATGTAGATGGTGTCGTCCACCAGCACGGCGGTGTGGCCGTATCTCATGTAGGGAACCTCCCGCGCGTGCTCCCTCCCGCCGGTCCTCACGGGGGGCAGCTTCGTCCAGCGGAGAGACACTGCGGCGCGACAGACGACACATCGTCACCCGAGGAGCCGAGGTCGGGGGAGAAAAGCGGGCGGGCTGGAGCAGGGGGGGGGTCTTCTGCTATCAAAAACGGAAGGCACTCGGGCGAGAGCAGGACCTGGGTCTGGAGCGAGCGCTGCAACTTCCGACGAGGCACGAAGCACAGACTGCAGTCGTGTTCAGAACGGCCCAAGTTCGATTTATGGCAAAGGACATTATTTTTCAGGATATTTCGCCCAGTGCAATATTTATACACTTGCCTCTCCAGCTGCTCTGTTAGCAGCATGAAACCAGTTCTGCCACATGAGTG
The DNA here is from genome assembly GCF_055471065.1 of Atractosteus spatula. NCBI lineage: Eukaryota > Metazoa > Chordata > Actinopteri > Semionotiformes > Lepisosteidae > Atractosteus > Atractosteus spatula. The sequence continues at coordinate 8,019,124 of NC_142720.1, read as the reverse complement.
ACAAAATAACTGAGGCACGAACTAAATGAGGAACTCAAAGCACACGATGTGCAAAAGCCCAAAAGCGAGGCAGGAGTCAAATTTAAAATGGTAAAAATACAGGTCCCTCAGTTGCTGCCATTCATTTTCCAAAATTTTTAAAAGTTCTACCTGACGCTTGAATATCTCTTTGCCTGAATATCTCCTTTAACTGAAACGGTTAAAGCAAGAAGTACTCGATCCGCATAAAAGAAACCTGCCAGATGGAAAGGCCGTCCGCAGCGCGGCAAGCAAGCTCCACATTTTGCACCGTCTCACACGAAAGTCTCCCTTGCGTGCGAGAAAGTAAATTAAGGCAAAAGCAGATGTTAGGCTACAGTAACAAAACCATAATTAGGTTCAGCTCATTATTGCAGTAATAAAAACATTTGCGTTATTGTCCACATCGGTTCCAGGCCCCAATATACAGCTAAGACGCAATGCTGTAAAACGGGTTTTTAAGACTAAGCTCTGGCATATGACGCCTCTTAAGAACCACGACTCAGCGCTTCGCAACCGAGTGCTGGAGAGAAACTCCCTGGCAATGGCCCAAAACAGGAGCCCGCAGCGACACTGGGGCCATTACACTCCCCCCGCTGGTCCCGAGGGGCCCCTAGGGCCCGGCCCACCTGCGTTGAAGACGTGGACGTCGATCTGCCGCAGGGTCTCGTAGTCCTCCCCCGAGCAGTAGCCGCCGAAGGAGTACACTTTGTGCCCCACGGACACGGCCGCGTGGTTGACCCGCCGCGGCCCGCCTTCCAGGTGCACCGTCCAGCGCAACATTCCCTCCCGGAGACGTCCCCGCCCAGCCGCTCTAGAGCATCGCGCCCCTCGCCGGCCCGGCCGCCGTCACGCCGCAGTCATGGCCCGTCCTGCAGCAATGTAATACAGAAGCGTTACGGGCAATGTGTGAGTTATTTGGAATAAACATTATATATAACCCCCTTCTCTCGCTACACTTGAGCCCGCAGCTATAGTTTATAGCTTCAGCCTGCAGCTCACAGCTGGCAGCCCACTGGAGCTCAGCAGGTGTGAACCTGGTCAGTACCTGGATGGGAGACTCCTGGGAAAGCTAAGGCTGCTGCTGAAAGAGGTGTTAATGGGGCCAGCAGGGGGCGGTCCATGTGGGTCCTAATGCCCCAGTATAGTGACGGGGACACTATATTGTAAAAAGGGCGTTCCTTCGGATGAGACGTAAAACCCAGGTCCTGACTCTCTGTGGTCATTAAAAATCCCGGGGTGTTTCTCAAAAAGAGTAGGGGTGGTACCCCTGTGTCCTGGTCAAATTTTCCCCTGGCCTTTACCAATCATGGCCTCCTAATAATCCTCATCTTTGAACTGTTCTCCTCCCCACTGAGAGCTGATGTGTGGTGAGCGTACTGGCGCACTATGGCTGCTGTCGCATCATCCAGGTGGTGGTGGTGGTGGTGGTGGAGGGGAGTCCCCATTACCTGTAAAGCGCTTTGAGTGGAGTGTCCAGAAAAGAGCTACAGAAGTGTAAAAAACTGTTATTAAACCGGCATTCACAGCGATCTGCTCCAAGATGAGACTTTCTAACCACCTCCAAGTCCTCTACAGTCGTCATAATTATATAGTATATAATATACAGTACGCATTGGGCCTATATAATATATAACTACATATTATATATAATTATATATTTTTATACATTATAATTATGTAATAATTATAAGTAATTAACTTGATGTCACTGGTGAGACACTGCCAGTGAGTCCCCAGCTGTTCCTTCTCGATAAAGACTCCCAAACTACTGCTGATCTGCAGCCACTACTGTTTTGGCTGGGTGGAGACACAGCTGCCCTCAGATAGCACTTGCTTGCTTTATTTGCAGAAATCAATGGAAACAGGACTAACGGAAAGAGAAAAGGTCTGAGGAGGCAATGCAGTTAGATGCACGTTCTAACCTCCAAAAACCCTGTCTTAGTATCGGATTTTGTGCGTATAACTACACTTTTCGTCTCGTACAATTTATGAACTAAACAAAACTGTGTTCAGAAAAAAAAGGACATGTATCCCCTACAGTTACTCCGCAGTTTTATGCAGAAACCTCCCACGGAGCTTGCTGAATTTTGCTTTATTTTGTGAGAGCACCACTATTTTAAGAAAGAGATGGACTCATTTTGCTGGCTTAGGTGACAAGACCCCTGGCTGACCCAAGAAACAGAAAAATGATAAGGGTTGGACTAGCAGAAGAGCAGCAAGTTTAAAACCACAGTGCTCTTTTAAAGTGTAAAGCACATTACAAACTAACAATATTGCACTGAGCTAAAATGATGCAAGGACAAGAGTACATACAGGGACTGATCCTGGTTTGTTCTGTCTAACTATGTCCTTCACTGTTAAACTCACCACGTATTTCAACGAGCTAAACTTGACATATTGCCTCTGGGAACTGCATTCATGTTTAGAACAAATCTCCAATTCCTGTACCCCTCCAGTGAAATTTACTTCAAGGTGAGCCAGTTTTCTGCAGTGAAGATTATCTTCTAAAGCTACAGTATATAGGATATGTTCTGCTTTTCAGGATGTTATATTCTACAAATCCTTATTTATATATAGAAAACACCTGATAGCTCTTCAATCTGCAAGTGTCATTGCAATTCAACATGACAGCCGCTGGCATTTCTACTCTGTCCATGCTGGCCAAACACTATCACTGCTATCCATGGACTGTGGACACCAGAGCTCTTGTTTCCACAGTTATTACAGTCCTCGCACTGTTAGATAAAGCTTGAATATTCACCAAGATCCAAAACTGGTTCATTATGGCAAGAATCTTTTTTTATCTTTCTCTTACCTTTGAGAAACTGTAAAAATATAGTTCTCCAAATTGTTAAAATTAATTTTCCATGACACATGCTTACTGTCATACCTAAATAATTGACTCTCAGTTCCTTTTCAGCTCCTTCAATTTACCTGTACAGTAGCCTAATTTAAGCCTCACGCATATTGGGACTCACTGATCAGGACCTGGACTATTTGAGCTTCCAGTTAAACAGTCCCAGGCACTTTCCCAAGCCTGCAGTGACATACTTGAACACAGTTTTTTAAGACATTAATGAACTTTATTACATGATCAGTCACCAATGAAAATGTTTATGTTCAAATAAAGTTAAACACGTGTTCCACATAGATATTGAAGTGGTGCCACAAGTATCAAGCACATTTGTGAATGAGGGCTTACTGAATAACACTACAATATAACAAGACTAGCATGAATTAGGAATTAACACAAAGGTCCATTTGAACTGACCCCGATACCAGCTGCTTGCAATGCCTTTAATATGTCAGAGTACTGTCTGAGGAAAATACATCCTGCTGGGAACACCCTGATTTAACCACAGCTAAACAAGAATTTGCCTCACATCAGACATTTTTATTTTTCTAGTTCACAATTTTGTGTGCACTAAACTGATATCAAAGGCTGCATAATCAGCGCTTTCTAAGAACTTTGCTTTCAAAATGAAGTAATCCAAAATGTGCTTCATTCTCCAGCTCCCACACGAACAGCCATGGTATCCCTCAAATTACATTTTCGTTCTCAGAAATTATAGTTAACTGAAAAGACCCAACAGACTTTGATACGTTCTAAGAGGTGGATGACAGGGAGTGGGTTCTTTATGATTAATGATTCACTGACACATGGAATTATCAAATGAATGCTGGGGGTGTGTGTGCCAGTTTCAGGGTCAGAAAGAGCAAGCTCTCATTTCTTGGATTTATCGTTAATGCACAAACTGAACATCTGTGAATTTCTCACTCAAAATGTATCTTATATTAAGGGCTATTGAGGCATTTTTTTGGTTAAGTAGTAAAAGAAACATTAAAAACATTTATTTACTGAAACGAAAAAAAAGAAAGCTCCATAATAGAAAAAAGCTGTTTTATAATGACAAAGCCTAATAAATACTCTCGATAAACACACATTCATTAAGGCAAAGCAGAACCTTCTTTTATCAATATACTATTTTCTGAAGAAAAAGTAAGAAATTAAAACAGTAAAACACCATAAAAAGGTACAAAATATATTACTTCACATCTAGGAGTGCATTATTGGCACCATTCCTGATAGATTACTATAATAATTAGAATTGACTGCAACGTACTGATTAATACTAGGACTACAGAACTTTCAATAATCAATAGAATCACAATCGCACACAATCTCTGTATGTCAAATCTGAAGACAGTAGGGGGACCTTATACTTTACAAAGAAAAAAAGTCTGGCACACAGTTTTGTTAAATCAACAGTGATTGATTATTGTAATACAAGGATAAGGTGCCTCCACCTTAGTCGGACCTAGAAATTTTCGGAGATACAGCAGCTCTGATGACCCAAAGCCAGATCGTTGCCATCGCTCTATTGAGACCAGCTCTTACGGGTATCAGAAAGAACAGATATTACAGCAGGTTCAGAGCAGGTGGAGATCCTCAACATTAAACAAGGGCAGGAAGGCCAAAGGTGTCAGCGGTCTAATTAGTAATTACTGAAGCAGATCAAGTCATCTTCAGAGTAATAATAAAAGCAACAGCTGATGCGTAACACTACAGGTCTTTGATGTGTTACACTACAGTGAAAAACTGAACGGGCCAGGCCTTGAAACACAAACGGTTCATATTTGCTTTTTTTGCTGCTCCTTTGATTTGTTAACATGGTCTTATAAATAAATCCAGATCTTTGACTGCATACTGAGAGTGCATACTGTATAAAACCACTTGACCGACAAGGTTAGTAAGAGGTGAGATTCAGCCGATAAGAATGCTTACCTTAAGAAAACAAAATTGCACCTATGAATCGTAAATCAGACTTCACAAATAATTATATCAACATCCCATTAAATGCAGCCCAGTTACATACCCGAATAGCCATTTCTGCTGCCACTGTTCATGTGCCACTGAGCCTCTTCCTACACCTAAAATAAACCTCAGCACTTTGTATTCCATATAGACTTCTCTATTTCTGGCACATACTTCATCCAGCAGTGAACTACATAGCACAGGGCAGGCTTCAACCTGACATCTGACATTTACTAAACACAGCTCACCGGTTCAGCTACTAGATTAGAGGGGATGCACTAATGTCACTTCAAAAGTTGGTACTTTGATTTTATTGATTAACTCCCCCCCAGGAATACTGATAATCATTTTCATGATACAATCGCTAAAAGCTATGCTATGTACATGATGAGCCCACAGCGTGAACCTTCCTGCAAGACTAACAACAGATGGGTCCAACTCAGATATTCATAGGACCAAGGTCCAAGGCCAGCAAATCACGACTGATGTTGAAACACACACCCACAGAAGCCAGCGATACAGCAATTCGAAACCGATTAAACCGATTAAAAAACTACCAAAACACGTATTTCACAGCCATGTGGTGATGATTTAACATTGCTCACGGTGGCGCTCAGGTGTCGAACACCTCTTTCTCCAGTGGCTAAATCAACAAGCTGTCAAAAATGTCAGATTGAATGGGGTGACCGTTGTGTTTATTTACTGTAATGGCAGCAACATTGCTAAGTGACCTACAATAGGATTAAAGATTAAAAATCACAGCAATCGTCACTTGAGAGTCGGGTCAAACACTTTGAAGAATCGAGTAATTAGAGGTTATTTTTTCTCTTTTGTTTGTTTAATTTCTACCAAGGTGGCAAGTGCAAAGTAAGCTAAAAAAAGATCCGGTTTTCCAATATTGCCTGTGTGGACGCTACACTGTGTCGGCAAGTAGTAATTGGAATTAAATGAAAAATATCGAACTGATTTTATGCAAAAGGCAAAAGGTGCGAAAGTTGAATCGAAGAAAGGCTTTCATATGTTTTGAAACAAACGTTTATTATGATCACACAGCTGATCGTGAGCAGTGGATATTGTTCAGCGAAAAATGAGCTTTTCTGTTAAAAATCCTAACGCACGCAGGTGTGGAAACAGATAAAGAAAAAATGTGCATCCCCTACCTTTGATTTTTGCAACGCACTTCTTTTTCGGCCTCCTTAATTGCCGTTTGTTGAATACTGAACAGTTTGCAATATGTGAAGTTGCTGTCAAAATAAAAAAAAAGCGTACAGGAAGCTGGTTTAACCTTAGCTTTCCTCCATGATAACACGGTCTGCAAACGGAGATTGGTCTGAAACTAAAAGTAATTCAATACATATTTACTATTTAGCACAGGCAGAGAAAATAATCATATTTTATTTACTTTTTCTCCTGCAGGTCGTGATACCTCACCTAACGCCTACGTAGCGAGACGTGAGTATTGCTATCTGGGTCTTGTAGTTTTAACAGGAACATCGTGGTAAGAAAGCAGAAAGAAGGTGGCTCGGTGGGAAAACTACAAATCCCATAATGCACCTAAACCACTTCCTCCACGTGCTAATAGGTTTTTGTGGTGGCAACGCCTCTAAAAGTCATTTAATTCAAGCAATGAAGTTGAGACATGTAGAGTCGATTTAAACTCAGCGATTCAGTAGCTGCTGAGTTATTTAGCTAACAGCTGGTGCAGCCACCTGATTATGAAGACTTTTACAAAAATTATGCATGGCTGTTGCATCGAGTCTGCAGACAGGTTACTGAATTGTAAATGTCGGAACACACAGGAATAGCAAAATAACTTGTAAAACTTGACAAAATATTAGACGTCTTTTAAAGCACTGCAACACGGACTAGTAGGTGAACATATAAACATATGTTTATAAATATGACAGAATAATTTTGTAATATTCCATGTCTCTAATGCAACACGGGAAAATAGGATGGTGTAGTACAGCTGTTACAGTTCTGTCCATTGGAATGTAGCGTAGTATACAGAGACTTGACTCCACATTTTAATAGCATTATCAACTACAAAGCATTGCGCGAGAGTGCCATTTTGGAGGGTTTTATTTATTTTTTAATACTGATTTATATTTGTCAACACTTAAGCATGCAAAAGGAAATGATTGACAATTTAATCAACGTATCCTGATCGTTTCCAATAGCAGCATTTCAAACTTGAATTAATGTAATGATGGATTTTTGTAACGATAGGTGTCTGTAAGAGCGCTATAATCAAAGGGAGACGATCTACGATGTGTCGTCAGATCTGTTTAGCTGAAAGTTATTATTTTATTTCTAACAAATCTGGTTTAGGCATGAATTATTTACCGAATATTAAAATAAGCAGCAAAAATGCAAAACAGTAACATTATTATTAGTTCCGAATAACATAGTATTCTAACTTAAACATGCTTGCCCTCTGGAACATCACCAGACACTCATAGAATAACTAATGATTGCTTTGCCAGATGGCCAAATGCCATGTGTTCAATTATGAACACTGTGGTCATTAACACACCTGCACGTCTCATCAGCCACAGCTCCAAGAAGTCACTCTCCAAATCTGCAGATGGCTAAAAAAAGGCCTGTGCCTTCAGATTTGTTTTTAGAAAGGGGAAAATTAGTTTATTAATTTTATTAAGAAAAGTTTATTCAGATTTTGTGGTGTCCTCGAACATTTTGGATAAAGCTGCTCTGGACACAGTAGGAGAAAAAGGTGCAAATATCTTGGCACGAACAAAATAACGAACGACTTCTCACAAACGTGGTAGAAAACATCTTTACCGTCAAGCAGGCCAACTTGTACTTTCCAATTGTGACCACTAGCGGTCCCCCTAACACAAAATGAAAGCAAAGTTTAAGAAAAAAGACACATATGCTAACCCCCAAGAAATTAATTGCATCTAATGATGTAATGCATTATGCTCAGTCATCGGGTTTTAATTTCACAAGAGGATATTGCAAGACACCGCCCACAGAAGGCCATATGTAATTTTTAAAACCGGACATGCAGAGGCCTAGATTTATGCTTCATTTTTTTAAATGTGGAAACCTCCAGGAAACAATCTGTCCTAGTGACTCTAACGGGTGAGGCGCAGTGTTTTTGATCCCAGGACTGTTTAAAAATGGAACTGTTTCGCAAGCTGCCTTACCAGTTTCACACTCTGTCAAAGAAAGTGTCCAGAAAGTGCCAGAGTGTCCTTGTTTTTTTGGGTCATAAAGCTACTGCAAGTAGCCCTTCACAGGGTTTAAGACAAGTAAACCTGTGAACAGAGTTTCCCTCCTTAGATTAAATTCAGTAAAGCAGGAAGAAGAACATCTTCAAAGAGCCTGCCCTCTGTAATATGGAAAACACTTCTATCTGAAGGTATTGGCATTACAATCTAAAACACGAAAGCATTTCAATCTTTTTTAAAATATATGAAAACTAATGCCTTTCATTTATAACCCGGAAAACAATACACATCTTCTCATTTTGACCTACCATTCATTCATTTGCAGTCAGAAATAAATTATTACTAACCAATCAACTGTGCAACATTTCTCCTTATATAATACATCGCAAAATTATGTGCTGTGTATTTGTTGAAGTCCAGTGGTTTACTATAATTGATCTTTCTTGACTTGCATTTTTTATTTTTTTGTTGTTTCAAGTGAACTATACTATTTTATTTGACTCATGCCTTTATCCAAAGCTACACACAGAGAGTAGAATGACCCATTTTTCTTTCTTGTGGCACATTTCAGTTTCCTTTTATACATTTTTTAGGAGCAATCTGGAAAAAGTTTTTTGCTTGACGGTGAGGTTGCAGAATCTTACCTGGGATGTAGAGCCTTCATCGCTATTCTTTTTTTTGTGTGCGTAAAAAAAATTGAAGAAAACACAACACACTTTTTTGTGAAAGACCTCAAATGATGAACAAAACAGCTGAGTGGCCCCTCAAGCTTAAGCTAATCTACAGAACATGAGCAAAGAGGCTGTCCTTCAGATACACAAGTCCATGTGTTTTTTTTGCACACAGTCTCTGAGCTGATATGTTAGAACTTGGAGCCAGTCCTGATTGTGGAGAATGCCTGAGCCTGATTTCTGAGTCTGTTCCTCTGAGGAGCATTTCTTTCGAAGAACACCACCACTGTCCGCTCTTTAATTGTTTGCCTTAAAACTTCTACCTGCCCTTTTAGGGTATGACTAGAGGGCAGAATATTAAAAGAAAAATTGCTGTGAGATGTGAGTAATGTGGCCAGCTTGCTCTGCAGACAAATATGTTTTAACTGTACATGTGGCCACAGTCACAGAAAAGAATTTGTCAGACTTCCCTGTGGCCGGATAGCAAGGATGTCGGCTCTCGTGGGTTCTGTGCGGCTTAAAGATGCAAGCAAGCTCTATGCGCCCTGCTACATTACTAGGGTAGTAAAACATTATTATAGCTGGCTGGCACATTGTGGACTCTCTTCTGGAAAGTATGCAAGTCTGGGTATTCCTTCTGCCACAGGGAGTTACAGTGTGATCCTACCCTAACACACGTCTGTTGTTGTTGAATATTTTGGCTGCAAAGCATTGTTTTCATGAATGAGACATGCTATGGCTTCTTCCTTTCCAGCAAGGGATCAGATCACTTTATTGGCCATATACAATTTCTTGTTTTAGGAATTTGTCTTTTTTCGCACACCCCAACTTGCTCTCCATGAGACACACAGACACACAGACAGGGAGAGAGAAGCCTGGGGTCAGAGCGCAGGGTCAGCCATTTATACGGCTCCCCTGGAGCAGCGGGGGTTAAGGGCCTCGCTCAGGGGCCCAACAGAGTAGGATTCCTCTATAGGCCACAGGATACGAACCGGCAACCTTCCAGCTACAGGCACAGATCCTTAGCCACAGGGCCACTGCACTACCCTTAGCAATAGCGAGCACCAGTGTCAATCGGAATTTGTGGAAGGAGTACGATGTCCCTGTGAGCGAGAGACAGACAGGTGGCAGCTGGCATAGACGTGGCAGGTGAGGCCTGTCTGGTCCAGCCCAGCTGCAGGGCCACGGACAAGAGGCTTCTGCCAGGCTGATAGCCCTCAGGCAGGATGACTGACCTATCGCTTAAAGGCATTTGTGCAGTGCCAGCTGCACCACTTTCCCCACACAAAAAACAATGTCGACATTGTGTGGCCTTGTCCCACAGAACAGCTGCCTGTTGCCCACTCCCTGGCCGCCTAATAAACACACACATTCCACTGAACATCTGACATCCAAAAATATTTTGAAAATAAAGCTGTAAAATAATCATGCCCCAAGTTGTCATCTTTAATGGTAGGAACTATTGAAAGTTAGTTGTGTGTACATCTTTTACCCCCAAAGTTATTGAGATAAAAGCATCAATCTATGAAAGGAATCCATTTTTTTCATTTTAAGGTTATGTTAGATCTGATATCAGGCAAAAGCTGTTGCAAATTCTAATGCAGACTAAAGCAACCTGTTTGCACGCCATTAGAGGTTCCCCCGTTAGTTTTTTAACATTCTATTATAGAATTGAGAAAAATATTTTCTAGTAATAGAAAATTATTCAGGACAAGTATCTATGAAACACGGTTTCTGAGTTACTTTTATTGTTTAATTCTTATATTAAACAATTAAGCTCAAATTAAACAATTGTCAGTCAAGCTGAGTAATTGTCCCAACAAATTATTTTAATTAAAACTTGCAGCTTAATTGCTTAATATAGAGACACTCTTCCTCTCTTCTGTTCCACTAATGATTACTTGATTCTATGTCATCACTGCCACCAGTGCCTCTACTAAGCTCTCAATTTTAAGCTGAATGTCATATAAACTCTTTTGGCATCTGATCTGGAAACAGTTTGGAATATTACGAACTAATCCCTAATGTTTTTTTAATCAAAACATTTTTGACATGGGTAGGTCAGTGTTTCCTTGCCATTCAGAATGATATTCAGTTTTTTAACCACAGTTTCCAGGCAAGTATGACAGCTCTATTTGCATACTTTACATACTGTATGTACACAAGTGTGTGCCTGAGTACAGCAGCACAAGACATGTTAAATTCCTATTCAGTGTTATGCAGTGTCGTCTTTATTCAAACACGTGAGCAGAATAACGCAAATACAAAAAAGATCACTGGCATGAGAAGAAAGAGAAAGTAAAAGAAGAAGAAATCGATCCATCCATTGAGAGATGTTTCATGGCTTTGAAGTGCACCTTTCAGAAGACTGCAAGCTTGCATCTGTCCTGTGATTTCAGATCACAGCTAGCCGGAATGTGCTAAATCATTGATCTGTTTCCGATCAAAGAAGTCTCCTGCATTAAGGAAAAGCAGGTGTCGTCTTCTGCCCTGGAGCCAGTTGGTGATGAGATGATGGACAAGATATCCCCCCGTTAATCGAGCCTGGTCTCCAGCACAGATTGGCAGTCAGCGCCACCTGTTAACCATACACTTTGCATCAAACATCTGACCCTGGACAGACACTGCGGAGTGTGTCTTTTTCGCCAAGGTTTCATGCTCCTTAAAACAACAGATGTGACTTCTGCCTTTACATGGAATAAAGATCACTCCTCCTCTCCACTTAGAGATTCCATTGCAAATATGCAACAGAGTAACAACTGTCGCACCAACAGCTGCTCCTTTCTGTAGGCAGGATGATTTTCGCAAGCCTGGGCTCTGGGTTCTTTGAAATCCACTGCCTCAGGAAAAATATCCTGTTAGTTTTAAAGTTCTTCTTAATAGATTCATATTCTTCTTTGGAATAATGTACTTCCATATACTCCTTTTAGTCATTCTGATACTATGTAAAGGATGCCTTACATTCAGTACGCAGCAGAACTTTTCCTCTGATAGCTACTTCTGCAAATGACAGCTGAAGAAGTGAAAGTCTGCATGATTTGACTGACTCTCCTTCTCCTTTGTTTTTCTTCTTGAGCGAGTGAAAGGAAGGATTAGTTTTTGAATGCTTTTCATCCATAATTTATCCTTGACAGAACGGTACAACTGTGACTTCAAAACCACTTTGTGAAATCTGTAAACAGTGGAAAGATTGTGGCAGGGCTAATTTTTCCATTTTCCCACTTTGTTTTGTTCACTTTGTTTGCAAAAAACAATTGTAAAAATCCGTTACATCAAAGATTGAAAACCCCTCCCCTATGTTAGAAAACAACCTTTTAGCCTGATCTGGTTACATCTCAGAAGCTCGGCAAAGCTCAGCTTAGTCAGTCCTGTGACAGAAAACTTCTCAAGAAACCCAGGTAGCTGTTATACGTTGTGTTTCGATGGAGCAACAGGTGGGGCTCTTTCTTCTGGAGCAAAAGTTCCAAAATCAGTCCCTGTTTCCCAGGTACATTGTGCTGGAGGAGGTGTCAGTTACTGGATGGGATATTAAACCTAGGTCTTGGTAAGCAGGTCATTAAAGTTCCCATGCCACTGAAGCTTCCCCTGAATTTAAATGGCAAAGCAATTTCTCAGTTCTCCACCTGATGCTGTGTCATGGTTTTGCTGACATATACTGGATGCCACATGTCACCCAGGTGACTGCTGCTTCTTGGCCTTTTGGTCCATTTGTACTGCCTTGAGATTTATCAATGGTATGGCTGCAGCCTACTATTATACAATGAGGATGCTGAACTTTTCGGCAGAACAGCAATCTTAACTTAAGGCAGGAATGTCCATTAATGTGTGTCTATTAAATCTTCAGCCAATAAGACTCAGGAAAGTGGTGTCTCTGACCAGTTAGACCAATATGTCAGTCAAGCTGAGTAATTGAGAGACCAGATGAAACACAAACAAGAAACTGCATCACCCCAGGGACTAGAGTCAGGAAATAATCTCTTCTCCAGTCCCAGCAGTAACACACTCCAGCTCATCCGATGTCATGACAAAGTCAATGCGCTCGGATGATCCATTTTGACATGAATTCTCACATATCAGTTTCATAGCGAGTGGGAAGCTAAGATGTAACAGCTACTGACGTGGAGAATCCAGAACGGTAACAGCAACCAAATGTTCCTACGAAACAGGAACCCAGTATGGGTTTGTTTGTTTCTCTCTTCATTGTTTTGTTTTAACTGTGGTCAGAATGCCACAATGATAAGCATTGCCTAAGCAATCTGCTATTTTTCAAATGTTGCTACAGTCTCGGCTGTTAACGTTCAAAGTGAAACCTAAGTAGCCCACATATTTAGGCACTATGAATTGGGATACTTGTTATGATTTGCACTGCCATAAGGCACAACAGCTTGCAGAGTTTGTGTGATATTAATTTGCGTTTAATGTACTGATTTGACTTCCTCTAACTGAATTAGGTCAACAGGATAGTGTAATCCAAGATGATGTCATAAAGCATGATCTAACTCTAGGGCAAGATTAAATCATACATTTTCCTTTAATTTAGGGTAATTAAAGAAACAGTGCTCTTTCTTTCAGAGGGCTTTTTTCATTATTGGGTTTTTTCAACTAGTCCCAGCAAAGGTGTTCTGTACAAACAGTTGAGATTAGATTGTGCAATCTTAGATGTGTGGACTCATTTGTTGGCAGGTGAAAATCTTCCTCCAGTTTTCCTTTTTCAATCAGATTTCATTTGATCATGGTAGGTCACATGACAAGATACAGCCCTTGCATAAGAAACATCATGCTTTAGTTAATGTATTCACGAATGGTCCTAATGGTTTTATTGTTGGCTGTCAAATTCAGAACTCATGAATTTCATTGTAATGAAAAACAAGTCATAAGAATATTTGCTATGACTAAAGAAAACATGGGGGGAGTATAAGGATCTGTTGAAAACCAAATAAGTGCGGCCTGTGAGATAACATGGGAAGTTCGCATCAGGCTAGGAGAAAGACACTCGAAATAGACATCCACCTATATCACTGTGTGCTCTAGTTGTTGTTGTTGTTGTTGTTGTTGTTGTTGTTGTTGTTTTTCCATCAGTCCCTACACATCCCAATGAAAAAAAAATGCAATATCGGTATAACGGAAAACTACAGGGATTCATGGAAATCCGAGACAAGCATTCCATTTATTGCTGCATGGGATACTTGGTTCCCCAGTTGCTTGGCGACAGTTGGCCAAGATGCTGCCTCATCCGGCCGGCTGTTGCTCGCTGGGCTGTGACCTCCAGACACCTGTTTGTTCTGACCGTGACAGACAGCTCCTGCTCGGCTGTCAGATACGGCCCGGGCAGCAGGCTCTACACTTAGCTTTCCAGTGTCATGAATAGTGCCTATGTCCCAAGAGGTGAATACCAGGGCACACAGCATCAGAAGTCTTCTCTGGTCTCTTTCATTGATCCACTGCTACAGTATATTTACAATACAGTAGGTGCTATACACCTGGGAACATAGCATATAGTATATAACAAGTATAACTTCATGGCTGGTAAAATCGATTCTATGAATGACCCCATTTAGTGGTGATATTCTAAAGCCTCCCTCATCATAATGTTACTTGAATACGGTATATATATTTCCCACCACATGAATTATGTAACCTAATCAAGACTTGTTTTATTTCTGTTATCTGAAAATTTGCCATCACTCTGAAACTCTGCAAAAACGTGTTTATTTTGCTTCCATTCTTTAGCCTTTCATCTGTTAATTACTCACATGTGAACTTTCAGCTTCCAGCCCGAAAAGCTGAATTGAAAGAAGCATAAGAGACTCAGGAATTTGGTGCTGTAAATGTAAGGTGTCAGCTAGATCCGATTCTTGGTAGGAAGAGCTGATAACATTTCAAAAGAATAAAAAAAAAGTTTCACTGAGCAATTAAAAAAAATAGTACTATTATTTAAAAAAAGTAGTTCATGGATCATAACGTGGGGTACTTTTTAGTTTATACTTTAAATTGTTTAAAAACGCCTTAAAGCAAACAGTTTAATAGCTCTACTTTATTGCAAATCTTTTAATGTAAAAGCATGACATCAATAAAAATTGATGCTTAGGTTATATGATTTTACAACAATAAAAGAAAACAGTGGAGACATATATGGAAATACTTGCTACAGATGAGAAAAAACGTGGATAGCACAAATTGGATTACTAACGACTGGGTGATGTCATCTCAGTTCATTTTTTCATGCAGCCAGGGACAAGCTATTTTGATTATCCTGAGAACAAAATAATTGCCATTTTCTTCACTGACCCAAAGGTCCTGTCTGTTAGAGCCCAGGGCTGTGTTAAAGACATGCTCTAGCCTGACAGGAGGCTGAGACTTGAGAAGCCTTTAACAATTTCACTATTCCCGGCCATGCAGAATATATTACATTCAGTTTTCTTCCCACTTGAATGATACACATTTCTGTCACACCTAATTATAGATTATCGATTTACCAAGCCCCTTGCTGGCTTAATATTACTTAAACATCTCAATTTTCTGTAGGGAACCGGTTTTTCTAAGTAAAAGCAGAAAGCCTGCATGTTTTTACATTTAAGAATATTTCATCGCATTTAAAATGACTGTGTATTAGAAAAGTATGTTTTCAGTATGGACAAAAAAATAGAGATAGTTTTCATGTGTTGTTACCATTTGTATGTCAATTAAACAGGTCTAGCCAGTAACCCAGGGATATCTTGAGTAAATACTGAACTTCTCCAAAGTGAGACATTTTTTTTAACTACATTTCTTGTATGTTTGTACCAGGTTTGGTCTCAGCTTCCTACAGTATATACCTAGCTGATCCTTGGCTTCTTCAATCACTCCCTACTTGAGAAGAATTATGCTCTGTCTAGTCTGCTGAGGTCATCACATTCCCTTGCTCTTATATGAGATGTGTGTTTAAAATATTAAGACTGTGAGAGATGTAGGTTACCAGACCTTGTTGTGCAGCACATGTCAATGGGTCAGGTTTTGTCTCTTGATGAAATTCTAGGTTATATTTTGTGAACAATTCTTTTAAAAAATGTCAGATATTTTAAAGAAGTTCATTAGACAAAGCAAACTGAGTACACATCCACTAAAGCTTTTGGTTTACCCACAGTATGACACTGGGTATATAGATCACATAAATCAGATAGCCATTTCCAACACATTCAAATGATTTTCAGCAGTAATGCTGTTTAAATTCAGTTTGAGGTGGTTTTTGATTTGCAGCAGTATAAGAGTTTTCTTTTTATGTAATTTGTTTTTTTTTACTCTCCACGAAAGCCTGGTGTTTGCATTGCAATATGTACACTTTTTCGTTTTAAAACAGGTCTCTCTTCAATTAAAATGTAAAAAACAAGAAAGAAAATGCCCTTTTTACTGCACACAAATGATCTAAATGGCAGAAACATGTGTGGACAAAGAAACATACATTTGACTGCAAGCTCTCTGTATAGTTCATAAATCAGCATTGTATATGCATTAGCATCACAACATAATAGTGGTAATGTTATGGGACCATTGCTATGACATCATGGGTCAAAGGTCAAACTCCCTATCAAAGTATTTAATATGTCGTGTGAAACCAAATCAGATGCAGCTTTTCCTGGTTATTATAACAGGACTCAACCTTTGATCTGTGAAATTGCTCCCTGCTTTAGGAAAACTGTATCCTATTTGTTAACCTATGATGTCATCACATTCCTGCTATTTGAGCTGGGCAACTTTGGGAAGTTTGATGGAGTAACCTAATCCCTCCAGATTTCCTTTCTGCCTGATTGCTACCTGAAACTAGCTTCCGATCATTCAGAAAGAACACTGTAGGGACAATGCTTGCCCTTGATACAATACTGTCAGTCGAAAGCTATTGGACTGGTGGAATTTCAAACCCAGTTTTACAGCCTGCTTTGCAGTTTGGTTTAATTTTGGTTTTCACCTTATTCATATCACCTACAGCAGATTAATCTGTCTTTCTGCATTCTTGCAAATAGATATATTGTTCACATAGCAGATTTAGAAATGTCAATTATAACAGAGCTGCCAGCAGACCTATATCTCGGTATTGCGTTTGCTTCAATCTAAGAGTGTCACTGCTGGCCTGTCTTACTCAGTCTGAGCCCACACAATGCCCTTGTTAGCTTCTGCCTGTTCCCTGTCACTGTAGTGTATTTCCAAGTGATGGCAGTATTGATAGTGGAAGCTCCCACATCAGTCCCAGTGGTATTCCCAGTGCAATCATGCAGGGTGGAAAGTGTGAGACATTCTTACCATTTAAATGTCAGAACAGTGGAAGATGTTGACTAGGGTGCTGCAGAAAGATGCTGGCTCCACTGTAGAATGCTTTAGCTTCCAACTCCAGGTTCAGTTCTTGCAACACAGCATGCAAAATCACCTCCTACAGGGAAAGACGGATTGGCTCAGTGCTGAAAATTATCTGCAGTCTGCAGCCCCATGCTGAAGTCAGAAAGTAAAAGTTCTGAATGTTGTTGTTTTTTCTGCACAAGCTCAGCTGCAACTGTTGGGAACAACCTGGCAAGGTTTTGAGCCCTAAGCCTGTGAAAATCAAGAGCTCTGTCCAAGATCAGTCTTAAAACTGAATAATAATGAGAATTACAAGTGCTTAAGATCAAACCATGTGTCAGAACAATAATCTACTTCGACATACACTCCAGCTATCCAGATGAACCTGAAAGGACTGGGTGAGATCCTCAGGATAGCCGAGGGCTAGCAACTGGACTCACCGATCTGCCTGAGCACACCAGCCACTGGCAAACTCGCGTACGTCTTTCCTGTGCATCTGCTGTTTGAACAGGGGCTGAAACAAGTCAAAAGGCATCCAGTGAGCACTCTTACATTGTCAGCAGTCTGGCCGAAACCAGAGCTGTTTTGAGCCAGAGCCTCATTATTGCTGGTATGAACTTTGTTGAAGCAGAAAATGTAAAATAATCAACTCTGGTGGTCTTGGTGTTACAAGGACAAAGGGCCACTCATTGGCAGTGACTAAATCTGACGTCTTTGAATATACAGATTCTGTGCTAATTGCATTAACCACCTTTTGCTTACTTTAGACCATGCTGTTCTGTTTTGAATAACCTAGGGATCCAATGGGGCACCTACAGTACCAAGACGGCAGAAACCCATCCCAGATGGTAAATTGTGACCAACATTTTTCACTCACAGCTCTGCTTCGTTTGGTATTGATTATTTTTCACAATAGCAATGATGTTTTTCTCCCTTTTGAAGGATGTTTCAGCTGCTGGAGCCATACAGTAGATGCGCAAATGAGAAAAAATGTTAAGAGATTCAATTGGAATAACTTACTGTACCTCTATCTGGGAGAGACATCAGTGTAATCAGAAACTGTAAAAGGAGACTATAAATCCCATAGCCACAGCTGAGTACCTGCAGTATATATGTTCTAAGATTACATTGCATGTTGCACTTTTCAGTGTTTTTAATTTTTTTTAAAGTTTATTTTTATAATGTAGAATTAAATATTTAGCTTTCAGACTGAAGGAACTGATTTACACTTTCCAAAACTCTTTGAAACCTACAACATTTTAGGTATGACTCATGTGTTTCACTCATGCCAACCTCTTTAAAATCCCTCTAACAACATGATTTTCTCTGCACTGGCATATTTTAAATGGATTTGAGTAACACATGATGAATCAGGGGAAGAAAGACATTTTTTCTCAGCTTTGTGGTCTTTCCCACTTTTGGTGCCTACCAATTTAGCTTAATTAAGAACACGTGCAAAATTACAAATGAAAGGATACTCGTCAGCCTACAAGGTACAGTCTGTTGCAAGTAGCCTCTCCATCTTCGGATTTGTTCTTCAAAATTCTTGGATGCTCCTGAGAAAAATCCAAATCGATAAAATTCAGCATTTACAGCCTTAAAGTTGTGATTTTTTTCCATTCTGAAGAATGGAAGCTGTAACAACACCCTTAAGGACGATTTCAAGCTAGAAAATATGCAGCCCACAACTGAGGTTTAATTAGTGGATTTGACCTTATGTTCTTCTCTTTCCCTGTGGTTTCTAAGCATTATAACCAATGACTTTATCAGAGAGGTATCCTTGTGGCAGATTACATCATTGGTATGCACAGCCTCCTCCTGCAGAGATAAGAGGGTGATTTGCTCAGAAGTTTGCCTACAAATGTTTGATATTTTACCTTGGAGGTGTGAAGCAATGCCCAGATTGCCTGCGCTTCTACCTTTCCTACTATACTAAGAAGTGATAAAAAGGTGAAGTAATGCCTTCAGTGTCTCGAGAAAAATAGTGTTGCTGACAAATGTTCACCAATACAGGTATGTGCAGGTTTAGGTTGACAGGCTTCTTGTCAGTAATCCAAGAGGTTTTTCTTTTGGACAGAAAAATAGAGGTACTGCAACATGTTGACAGTACATTGCAGACTGAGATACGAAATCTCGCATTTTTGTGTCACTAGTTCTGAATAAATGTATCAATAAAAACAAGCATCATTCTTCGCAACAGATACATTTACAGTATCAAACAACTAGATATTTAGTTTATCTGGCTGTGTGACAAAGAAATGTTTTAGCATCCAATTTGTGTATGTATTAGTTTCTGACATCTTTATTCCTTTTTATCAAGCTTAGACCTTAACTGGAAACAGAAGAGCAAGTTCATGAAAACTACGTGTTTCAACTGACTCCTCAGCAATAATGCAAGCATATCACAATAAAGGGCCAGTGTCTCACTGATGGGGATTTTGCTAACACTGTCTACCCAGCCAGGAGCTATCAGGACAGGTTTATCATGAGCTCAGGAGACTGGAATCTCTTGCTGTGTAGGTACTGAAGATACTTGTACACATTTATAGAGAAGCTACTTTATTCCAACTGCTTTTCTCCCTTTCTCCTTTTACCATTTGTCTTCCACACAGCATTTCACTGACTGCACTGTTCAAATTCATGACAAGCAAAACAATCATATTCTCAATCCCTATTGTGTTCACACATGCACTTGGCACATATCCCTATAACCGTCAGTCCCTAAGCCACTAAGAAAATAAAATGTGAGTTGGAGTTTGGGCCAATACATGCAGTTCATGTTGCTCTATTTAAACAGAGCTGAAGCCAAGCCAGAGAAGAGGGTGGTAGAGCTACATACATTTTTTATTTCTTTTAACTATCATGTTTTCTTGTGTTACAAAGTATATAAGTGTTATGCTGGATTTTAAATTACCTTGCCTTAGTTGTGCTCATTTTCAAAGCATCTGGCTTGCCTTCGAAGCAGTGATGAATTCTAACCAGCTGTCTGGCCATTGATCCAGCCTAAACATTTGCTTAAATTTGTTTTTCGTTGATTGCTCAAAGATTATTGTAAAGTTAAGGAACACAATGCAATAATAAAATTATATTTGTCTTGGACTTTGGCTGCTGTTTCAGGTTGAAGACGTCAGTTAAAGAAATTACGCCACTAGGCTGAAGTTTTTCTTTTGTTTTGCTTCCCAGATTTCAGAAGGAAGCCATCCGATGGTTATTCATATGCTGTGCTCAGTACAGGTGAGCCAGGTGAAGACAGAGTATTGTTCTTCACCCTTGGCACAAATTAAAAAAAAATAACAGGCAATGGACCAAGTCTTCACTCTGAATAACTGGCCCTTTTAGGCTGACACACAGAATCAGCCTCCTCCAACATGTAGGAATCCTGTTTTAGATTAAGTTAAACTCTGAAGGATAATGGACTTTTCATGTTCCTTATACAAAATCAGCTTGAAGTCACAAACTCCAGAACAATGGATTTAAAAATCATTTGGACCTGTTATCTGACATTTGTATCATTTTTGCATAGCTGGATACAAAGTAAAAGGAGAATGCTCCATGTCTCCAGTCATTCCACAACTGAGCTGTAACACAAGAAGACTATGGGGTGAAGGAATGAAATGCACACAGAGAAGAGGATGCCTGTATAAACCAAAGTACTGAGCAGTATGTCGTTAAAAACACACAAGTTCAATTTTTCTCACTGGAACTTTTTTCACTTTTTTTTCACGAGGAATAATAACACCCAAGGATGAAGTGTACTGAAAGCATTATGGAATATTTGTGAAAGTTGGCTTCCGCTTCTGAGGGCTGACCTCCTGGCCAGGGGACAAGGAGGCTGGAACCCCCAAGCAGAGTGAGGGATGACCCGGGGCAGCTACAGAGGTGGATATGGGCTGGAGGTACCGTATGTGAGGGAGAGAAGGGGATCATGTACAGTATTTATAGTGTTTTAGGAGAGGAAATGACATCAAGAGTGATTGCTTATTACTGACGGACGAGTCTGATTGAACTTGGCTGTTATCATCCCTCCCAAACTTTCATACAAACTCCTTTAAGTGCACAAGGGACCAAGCACACAATGCTTACTCCATGTTTGCCTCAACTTGGCTTCAGGGATGATTTTGCGCCATACCTCCAATCACAAAATCACTCCTGAAAGCATTGTGGCAATACTGACAAACAAACCCCAAAACAGATGTGTTGTTTAAGTGATACTGCTTAGTGCTGATTACTTTGAAAGGCTTTTGTTATTTTTTCGTACAATGTTATGGTTTGGTTGACAGTTTATAAACACAGTTTATGGTACATAGTCATGTTAAAGACAGGGAAAAACTGTCGTAAATCATATCATATCGTATTTTGAAAGGATATCTGCAGGCAAGTTGTCCACAGGAGCCATATGGATTACATCAGACAAATTCAGAATCCATTACATTTTTTGTGTCTTAATTCAGGAAGCAAAGACAAAGTCCAAGGGGCCCTCATTCAAAACTTCAAGATTCTGAAAGGCAATGACAAAGTCACCTGACGGATTTCTTCAGAATGAACAGTGAAACACCAACTAGAGGATAAAAGTGGAAACTTTATACCAAGGGCTGTGGTGGTTTGGAAAAAGCCATGTTGTTGAAGCTAATACACTGGTTTATTTCAAGAAACAGCTACTGTAGGTTAGCCAGCTACCAAATGAGCTAGATGGGACAGGTAGTGCCCTCTTATTTGTTACCTTTCTTGTGTTCCTGTGATTGGGGGTGTTGTGTTGCGGTATGGACTCTAAAGAAGATGGCACTTCTTTACCCGAAGGGCTGTGGTAACACCACAGTTACCCAGCATGTTGTTGAAGTCAATACCCTGGCTAAGAAGCAGGTGGATGAGAACCTTGGATCAATAAGCTGCTAATGACCAAATGGTCAAGATGGGCCGAATCACCTCCTGTGGTTCTTGATCCTTCTTATGTTCTTATGCACCACTGCCATTGAAAAGGTATGCCCTTTTCCAAAGGAGCAGCTTTTAAAAGATTTTATGTTTGCTTCAAAAGGGCATTTTATTGCATGCTGAATGCTTCTTATGTTACACACATGACCGCAGGATTACAGTTTTTACAAAGCTAATAAAGTGTAGTCTATTACTGCTTTCTGCCAGGCCTGTAGTTTGCAGATTGTTTTTTTTCAATTTTGGGATGGCGTGATATCTTCCCTGCCAGAGGCAGTTTGCTTTCCTGGCATTTTGGTAAGTACAGCAGGATAGTCTCCCTCAGACTTGGAAATCTCAGTTTATTATGAAAGGTTTTTGTCTGCACCTCTACCATCATGCCTGTTTCCAAATGGAAAGAGGAATCCAGGAGAGAAGCAGACCACCATAATGACTTTTTTATTACACGTTTGCAAGGCATGCGATTGCCCTGGAGCTGAGATTGAACATACAGTATAGTACACGTTACCCAACATAGCAGGCCTCACAGTGTAAGACGAAACTGTCTGAGTGATGTCACCTCTTAGGACTCTCAAGAGAATTGAAGTGTCCTGCTGCAGGGGGGTGTTTATGTTCTCAAAGTGGATTTTTCTGTCCCTTGTCTGGGCGGCACGGCTCAAGAACCCAGAAGTGCCTCAGAAACAGCAGTTTGAATGTGGAGACTGACCATGTACTGTACTACACAAAGACACATTCATCTGCAGTTTTCCGAAAAGCAGCATTAAACTGTGATCATTGACCATTATGTCCAACACATAGGCTGTCTGATCATGGATCCGCGGTAACAGCTGCCGGAAAATCCAAAAGAAAATGGAAAAGGGAAAGAAGATAATTGTATTACATAAAAAGAGTACAGTTAATGAGGAAGAAATGGCAGCCAAGGTGCAAGAGAGTCCTTTCCTGAAAACTGCTACCAGTGAAAACGATCACCGACAGATGGGGTTTCACAATGGATCAAACCCGAAAACGTGAACAACACATTCTGACAAGCAACATGCGGAAGGCGTTACAATCTCCAGAACCAGAGAGCTGTTCAGCACCGGATCAGACACACCTGGTTCCAATCAAGCAAAGCAATGTGTGAATAACAGTAGGATAGATGAGACAGAGCCCCCACAAAAAATTCTTGAGATATTTTACATAATCTATTGAAATATAATGTAATCAGTTCAGCATAAACTATAAACAAATCATCTATGAAGACTTTATATTCAGTTTAGTTATTTCTCTTTTCATAACTTAAATGTGGATGTAAAATATGCTACGAAGCACATTCTTAGGATATTAAGAAATACAGTATATTACATCTGAAGAAGGCTCAAAAGCCACAACATTGTGCTCTTTCTTTCCACTTTTTAGCATGGATTTGACCTCCACCTCAACCTTAAATTTTTAACTAAGAGGCTGGGTTTGCCCTGTAAAAATGGTTTGTTGTCACAGTAATGAAAGCCTTTAAATTGTAAAGCTCTTGGGAGTATTTGTAGTTTAACATACTCACACCTTTAATGGTGTTTGGATGAAAGCCACTTTAGTTTAACAATCAGAAGGTCAAAGTATTCTCCAGTTAGACCGTCCTGTTGTTTCACGTTAAATGGGAATTAATGAGACTGATGCATCTGGACCTGTGGTAACTGACATGTGTTGACTTCAAGTGTGACAGTGCTTTACAGTACAATGAAGTGTTTTCCCAACAAGGCCTAACATGAACTAGTACAGATAGGACAGACTCCCTGGACTTTAATGTATAATTTTGTTAGAATAATTACACTCAGGAGGCTTCACTGATATTTGTCAGGTTCTTCTTTCAACTGTGAAGAAGTGGCAACTACCCAGGCAATCCTAGACCACACCTCCTAGGAACTAAACACACCCCTTTTTGATGACGTCACCCTTTTCTGCTCAGCCTTATCCCACCCCCCACCCCCCCTCAACTCACTCCTCTTTCACTTCAGGGTGTAGCACGTTTCATCTTTGTTCCCCCACCATGCCTCCCCAACCCAGTCCAAATCAACCAGGGTGCCTGCTGACGCAGCCCTGCATTCTCCTGCACTGTAAGAAAATTGCTCAGACCAGACCAACATCCATTGCATATAGTGCACTTTCCCTGCCCGGGATGTCCTCCTGTCTGCCCAGTATGTTGGAAGCATGTGTCTGGAACCATGACACACAGATGTGGCACAGTGCGGGCTCTGCACACGAGCACGCCTAGGGTTCACAGGCAATGCTATAGGTTTCTGCAGGTAACACACTAGTTTGTTGTTGCTGATTTTGTATCTATACCTTGTACCTTTCTGTTTCTTTTTTTCTTTTGCATATAACCCTTTTGTACTTCAATTGTTTTAAAGTTCAAAGCCCTGGTGTCACTCTTCACGAAAGTCGTGCTAGGAGAGCATTTTTGAGCTTGAAAGAGAAAAAACGCAAAGCTGTCAGCAGCCTTTCCATGTCCATTTTAGAAACTGTTGCGTTTATTGGGCCTCAATCCCTAGGGTGTCACACAGCTGCAGTCCCAAGGTCATGTTGTTGTTAAAATGTGACCCAAACAACACTTTCCTTGATGAACAACAAATCTATAAAAGGTCAACAGTAAAGAGGCCTGCCTGAGAGATTACTCAAATTGTTCCAATATGGTAATAAACCTTATATTTTTTTCTTTGTAAGAATAAATCTTATTTTATCCGACAGGACAAGAAATATTGGATAAGATATCCAATAGGATAAACCACAGTGGATAAGAAATCCAATAGAATAAGCCACACTAAATGATAAAATTGGATATAATAGGCCATATTTTACTGTATAAAAAATCTTATAGGATTAAGTCAAATTGGGCAAGAAATCCAAAGCAGATAAGCCACATTACATAAAAATAGCCAAATGGGCCAAATGGTCTCCTCTCATTTATATCTTTTCTCATGTAATGTTTCTAATGTTATATGGATTTTGTTTGGTGGTTGTGAGTTTTTCTGCAGTTTTTTGTGCAGGAATTGATTTTACATTGTGTAATAAATACATGAGACTTCCTGAGACTTCTGACCTGTTTAATTGTCATTCACAAAACAAGAGATGCCATTTATAGGCTGTTAGCAAAGCTCTGTACAGTCACTCAGGACAGGGGTAATGCCTACTGAGTGCAACATGTCTAATGTAGTGCCCAGCCAAAGAAAATAAACTGAACCAAGAAATTCTAGACCAATAAGTCTTAATTTAGGTACATGCAGAGTTACAGTACATGGAAATGATAATTAGAACTAACCTGGATGGAAACAGGATTCTAGGGAACTTTACATCCTTTTCCATTTCCAATATTAGAATGTATTATTTCCTTGGCATTATATACATTTACTAGCATACTGTAGCTGCTGAAATCATGATGATGAATGAATGTGGTGCGTGGAGAGTATTTTTAGAACACCCAGCAAGTTTTCCACCTTGAAACACACAATTTAAGGCCTTAGTTAAACCAGGTGGCAATGAGAGGTCAAATGCTGTGACAGTTTTAGGACTAAAATTGTCTTTTTTTTTCCCTAGAGGTTTTTCCCACCACTGATAGTCCAGTCACTTTTCCTGCCCTCCCACAACCCCCCACCCCCACCCCCACACACACACACACCTCCTCCTCCTCACCACTTGTTCAGGGTCTGTTTTTACCAGGGCAGAGCTGAAGGTATTGTCATCTGTTAGAACTCAGGGGTCAAAGCTATTGATTGCACCAAACATTTGTCTTTCTAGGCAGCCTCTTACTTAAAGCAGCAAGTGAAAGAGCTTCACTGTTTCAGTTGCCTGCAGCAGCTCCTGGTGCTCCCACTGCTGGTGGAGCACAGAGAGGACAGAGGCCACAGCTGGAGACAGGCAGATCAGCACTAGCCTGGGCTTCAAAGGGAAAGACTTTGCGAGCAGAAGACATGTGAATGTTTTTTTTCTTTCCAAGGTTTTAAAAAACGAACTGAGCAACTGGCAAAAGACATCGGCACTAGTCTACAAAGATTCCCTTTTTTTTCCAGAAAAATTTCTTTTTCAGAAGAAAATCTTTTAGGCAGCTCCATGAAAAGACTGAGAGGCAGATGCTTGATTTTTTCACCTTCATTCTGCAGAGCTACCTTTTCTTTTTTGATGTAAATTCCCACTCGGTGGCCAGCCCCAGCTTGTGTAAAGCTTAAAGGGAGCACGTTTCTGGATTGTTTCGAAGTTTTGTTGTTTCTTATTCTCTCCATTTCTTCTTCACTCCATTGAAAAAAAAAAGAAGAAAGAACTGGAGGGTAGAGGTAAGGGCTCTTAACTGGCTTGAGCTGTTTATGTTGAAAGCATTACCTCACCCTAAAGTATTTCTGGTTGAGGCGGTCAGCCTGGAGTGCGTTAGTGTCTCTCTGTCTTTCTTCTTATCTAACGGGCTTTTTTATTATTTTTAAAAGGAAGTTTTGACAGCCAGAGTTTACAGCCTCCTTTTCTTCAGGCTTTTTGCACATGCTCTGACAGAAAGCGGTGACTTCACTCCTCTTTACACACTCCCCCCTCTTCCCCTATTTTTTCTTTTTTTTTTACACGACACAGTCAGGCAGCATGCCAGCCTTTTTCCTCTTGCTCCGCTCCCTGCTTATCAGGCTGCTTAGTAGCAAATTAGCAGGCTCTGCAGCGCAGTTCCTCAGGAGAAGCCTCTCTGCGACTGCTTCTCACATCGGCTCCCTGTTGCGCCACATCTGGGACCGCATCCGATCTCAGGAGTCACGGGAGGCTATCCTTTCCTGCGTCCTCTGCATTCTCAACATGCACAAGAAAGTGGATAACTGATTTTCTGCACACCCCCCTCCCTCCCATTTATCAACATTATTTTTTTTGTCTTTCATTGAGCTGTGAGAGAGACACTGAAGACTTTTACAAAGCTGATTTATAAACCATGTCGGAAAGCATCGTCAGGAAAATCCAGCCTTTCACAATCGGGACCAAGCTCTCTGTCCCCTCTGTGCCGAAATGCCCAGATTTTGCGGAATCTTACCTGCCAAGCCAGACCCTGGATAACTGTAAAATGCAGCACAATTTGAACGACCAGGTGTCCCTCTACCTCGGACAGTCTCAGATGCACCCCAGCACCTCGCAATTCTCACCCGTGGCGGCCAGGGTGATGCAAGTGGAGAGGCGCCCAGAGGAGATGGTTGAGGAAGACCACCTCAACAGGAACGCTGTCTCTCCCACCTCTGCCTCCAGATCCATCAAAAAGATCACCATCTCTGGCAGCACTGAAGCTCCTGGAGACAGGGGGGCCACAGTAGCACACTGTACCAAGGTAGCACCAGTCTCCAAAACAGAGAACATCAACAACAACAACAACATTGCCTTCAAGCCCTTGCCCAGGATTGTTGGGGTGACCTGTGAGAATAAGCCCAATTCCCAGTTCAAGGTAAAGAAAACGCTTCTATTTTCTGACATCGGTTTGCGGTTCAGGAATCATAAAATAGTTATCCACTGTAAATGTTAAAATCTTTATATATTATACGTTCAAGAATCCTCAACAGGCAACTGTATGGCCAAGAATGGGGGAATATTTGAAACATTACCTGTGTACATATGTATAGCTTTTTTTGGCTTTCTTTAAAAATATCTATCAATATCAGACTAAAGGAATTAGCATATGAAAAGCACAACACAAATAGCAATTTGATATGGAGCCTTTACACCCCTGTCAGGATTCTGGAGATCTGGGAACTCTCTGTGCTTGACAGGGTAATAACAGCCATCATTAATTTTATCATTCTTGAATGGAACTTTTATTGCAAACAAGCAACAGTGTAAAAATGCAGTAATAGCAGCCTTTTGCACTTCATTTGTATGCATAGCTGTAAATTTGATATATTTTTATACACTTGTTTTTCTTCTGACGTGTTCCAGATTTGTGTTGTGTTCTTTTAAAACACATGTTAAGAAATCCTCACACTGCCATTTTAACATTTCTAGTTTGGAGAACATATATTGCCAACCTGTAGTATCTTGCACAGTCAGATTTCATTAAAAGAACTTTAATCCATGTTCACCTCTCAAGACACAAGTGTCCCACTGCACTGGCTTCATGAAGTTAAGCCTGATGGAAACAATGACTGGAACAAGTAAGAAACTATACTGCTTAATAGATTAAACATGGTGGAGGCCAGCTACTTGCTGAAGCAGGGGAGAGAAACCATCCGCAGGGCAATCTGACTCAGTGTTAATTCCTGACCAGATCCCAGGTGGTACTATTTTTCATGGTTAGACACGTGTAATTGTCAGCCCACATGTGGGGCACTAATTTGTTGCTTGTTTAAGGTATCGGCTGGATGTATTTTCTCCACTAAAATCTATTCCCCAAGAGCATGGTTTCCCTTGAGCAAGGTCGCTTTTAATCCATTTCACGTCGAAAGAAAAACTTCAGGACTGTCCACTGACATCACCAGCTGCCATGCTGTACTAGCCCCAGAAAGTTAAAGGTCCAGTGTTTATATCATCAAAAATATAGGTCACCTACAGGGCATTCATTCACGCAGAGATGTTTCATACCTTTCAAAATTACCGTATACAATTAATTTAGCTTTTTCCCCATATTCCTTAGATCAAAATATGTTTAATCTGAACAGCATCACTAAACAGCTGAAATTGTCACGCAAACTTGTGAACTTGGAAACTTTGCAAAATACTGCAGGCGGAACAAATAGCAGTCGAGTTGGGCTGCCTGTAGAACTATCTTCCCCGGGAAAACATTTTGAGTAACCTGAAAGGTGTTAGAGAAATATAGTACATACAACGGAGACAGAATACTACTGCAACGGAATACTACAGTTAAAAAAAACCTCACAGCTCATATAATATGTTTTAGACATACTGTAAAACCACAGTGAAACAAAGATCAAGAATGTAATGCCTTTATTGAAGATGATTTTCATTGAAGATGTTTCATTGAAGAGGCTTTAAAAGTCATCTTCAAGCACCATGTGTCTTAATCAAACAAAACATAAGAAGAAATCATTTTGAAAAAATAAGAGGGTAAGAACTCCAGATTAAATTTTATTGCTACTGTTCCAAAATTTTAAAGAACTGGGAAAAGCTATGTTGCATTCGTAATTCAATTTGTGTATACAGTACATATATATCACATTATGTGGTTTGAGAATAGCTTATTGTTTCTACAGTACGAAAACAGTATAGAACTGCCCAGGAATTATTATTATTTTTTTGTCAAAATTCTGAAAAGAAAATACAACTTTCCATCCAAAAGCTAACATCCTCATTCGAGGGAAGTGTAAAGAGAATATAGAATATTTTCTGGGAGAGAAGACCAACCAAAGACATAAAAACTGCACTTTCAGCAGATAAACATCCTCCAATGAGATTCTCATTGTAGAATGATTCCTCTTAATATCTGGAGTCTGGTGATTTAAATAGATACGTCTGCAGAGCCCATTTCTGAGTTCTGCAAGAGGCAGTATACTTCATTGCCTGCCACTGCAGAAAAGATTTCCAATTGTTTTCCAGAGTAACAATACATAATCACACAAGTAAGAATCTCTGTACTGAACTGAATGAATAAGGATGATTATCAGACAGCATTTCATTCTTCACATGGAGATGAAGTCATGTCCAGTCTTCCTTTGTGGAAGACAAGGGCACATTTAGGATGGGCTGGTTATTTCCAGTCAGAACACATGACACAATGCAGCAAGCTTTTATAAATAAAAGATGTATAAAATGAAAATAACCTCATTGTATATATTTTTAGATGCCACAATTTAATTTATATTACATGTAATCAGCTTATTATTAAATGCTTCCCCTACCACAATTGAGAATTAATAGTAATTACTCTGTAGTCTCTAAAGAGCCTTTTACCATTTTTTAGTTTCCCTTTGACAGAGGCCAGACTGTTCGAATAAAGGTTCCTTATTAAGTAACAAGGAAGTCCTTTTATTTATTTTCCCGTCACACAGTTTATACGTTTAAAATTCATGTTGCACTCACTTTTCTAAAGGCTTAATAAAAAATAAGTAATAAGTAGATTGTAAACACCATGGAACTTTTATTGCAACTATGGCTCCATATTTGCCATGAGATCAGTCAATTTCTCTCATTTAGAAAGCCTTCACTCACAAGCCAGCCCTTACTTTCTGTGACCTTTCTTTTTCTTTACTTAATAAAGCATGAATCTTCGGACATGAAATACCGTTTGGAACATCTGAATTGTGTTGTTACTTAGAAACCATGAGCAAAATAAAACAGGATCCTTTTTTTTTTTGAAAGGCTCCTTCAGAGCAGCAACCATTTCAGTTTAGAAATAGCTACTGTTCGCAGTAGAGCTTGAGGCTTGTCACATTTTTACCGTTTCAGGTTTTCCTTAGAAAAGAAGCAGATTTGGACACAGGGAGCAAAGAAAGGAGCAATGGAGGCTCAAGTGGATTGCAGAGTTTGAGGGAGAAAACCCCCAGCATCTGTCAGGTATTTATTACAGACAGGAATTGCAATTGTTACGATCCTGAAAGCTGCTGAAATGATCTTTAAAATTAGACTTCAGAAACAAAACTTATTTTCCCCTGGTATAGTATAGCATACTGTATGCAGATAGGCTAAAGAATAAATAATGTAGTCAGCAGTAGTGTTTTTAAAATATGAATAGAATAATTAATAAATAAATATAAATACAGTTTGCACTTTTATATACAATTCACATAAAGCCGACTGAGGTGTTTTGCTTATTGATTAATTGACATGCACCTATTAGCTGTGTATGTAATTGCTGTTTTTTCATGTGCTTCAGTCTACTTTCTGCTTATCTCACCGGAATTGATCTGAATATTTCAAATGGATGGCTTTTTTCACCACGGGCAAAAGTATATGCCAAATGTGATGAAATATTAAAATAATATGATTGCGGTTTCATAATGCGCCACCCGGATGACACATAGGAACAGACTTTTGGGGTGTTTTAAATAATAATGTCCTAGTGTCAGTCTAATCAACAATGAGGAGAATACAGTACATGAATGAACAATTGTTAAATAACGGCAACCAGAGGATTAAAATAACAGAAAATGGCTCCTTGAAACTGGTTTGTTACCGTCTCCTATGTTACCATTTTGCTCTGCCTTTGCTGTTATACATGCTTTATAGCAACAGGTGGTGAGGCTAGTCCTTCCTATGAAAGGAGATCTTGGATTCATGGAGTCTCATCACGTTTTGAGATACTCAATGTTCTGTCCTATAAAGCTTTTTTTTTGCTGTATTTATTCCAAACATACACACTGTCAGACACTGACATTTTGTTTTGCATCCTACTGTGAAACTGACAGCCAGCAACTCTTTCATTTGTATTTCACTATTGAAAAGACCGGTGTCTGAATCCCTGCTCTTGCAGCATGCCATTTTCCAATTCTCAACCACTTGTCTGACAGTGAAAAAAACGTCCCCATTGTTGAGCGAGCGCGCTTGTGGAGTTCACAGCTGATGTGACCATCTGCGTTTTATTTTATCTTAATGGAGCGTATTGTAACAATAAGGCTCCCTCAAGATCCCATTCACTGAATCAGGAGCTAAGTCAAAATAATATGAAAGTTTTATCCATTTTTCGGGCCTGGTAGAAGACCATGCACTACCGGAAACTGATCCAGAGAGCTGACTTGTCCCCTGAAGTAACCAGCAGAACAGATAATGTTTCCAATTGGACATCCAGAGGAAAATCATCTTGCAGAAGTGTGGCTCTTCACGTTTTTTAGTAACTTTTCTTTTACCACAAAAATGTCCTTTCCCATAACTGTTTTATATTTTTACCTGATTTACATCTCAGCCAGTTTCCATGTGTCGTTGCAAAACAGACATAACAGTGTTTTTCTAACAATACAGTCATTGGCTTTTCCAAATGGGCTACTTCATAAATAACTGCAATAAAACAGGTAATTATTTCACTAGGCAATTTGCCTTATATATAAAGTTAAAAAGTAAGGCCTTAACGTGACAAAAAGCAAATACAAATAGTTGCAGCAATATCTCATTCATTTAGAATGATATGGAATCTGTGGAACATTCTAGAAATGTTCTAGGGTCCTGTTTATGAGCCCAAATGGGGCTTTCATTTTCATCATTTCAAAAGGCCTTCATATAACCTTTGTTTTTTAATTAAATACTGTAATTGCCTAAGAAATCATGAATAGGGAAGAAGTACCTTTTTGAAAACAGTCACTGTATAATTTCACCATGAATCACACTGAAAACTGAGTGTCTGCCGGTTTAGCTATAACCAGCTGTACATATGATAACGGTCTCTTGGAATTTAGGAAGTGATGTCATTTGCATGGCCGCCAAGCCCCAACAACCAATTATTTTAGGACCTGAATACACAGTTCCACAGAGGGAGAACAGTGATGTAGTTTATACCATGGTTTGGGGGGTAATGCGGGTCAGAACTTAAAACGAGACTGCCCATTGATCAAATTGCTCTGTGGTATGACCACCTGTGACATACTTTACAGAAGGTTTTTTAAATGCATACTTGGTGGTGTGGCTGAAGCCACTCTTCAGAAGGCATTTGCATTTGATTAAAAGTCTAGCTCAGTGTTCCCCGAGACTGGATCTTGAATCATCGGTGAAAGAAAGGGTGTCTTTCAGTCTGTGCTATGTGCCGCAGTTGAACATGAGGGTGTTTTGCCCTAAAGTGGAAAAACATGAGGTCAGGAATTATATCAATGGATGACATGGAGTGTACTGACAAAACACAGAAGATGGAAAATATCTGTTTTAACAAACATTAGGAAAATAATTTCTTTTCCCTTTTATCAGGGGAAATATTTTCTTGCATCTGAAAGTTTAAAACTGTGCAAGGACCGACTGCCTCTGCTGTCAGGGAAACAGAGAGTACCCGGCTAAGACCAACATATTTGAGGACTGTTGTGCTGAATTTCAATGCTGTACAGCTGAAAAAAAAATGTATTGAAGAGAACTATTCACCCATCACGCTTTAGAGAACAGATGCTTCCTGACTAAGAAAAAGGGGGAAACTAACTCTGGAAAGGAAATTCTATCATCCCTATTAATTTGTCCCTAAAAAAATCTCCTATAGTGCTGAAAGTAAGATTTGTTAAATAGGACCTTAGGGCTGCCTAACATATGTTTGTAAGGGCCATATTGATTGCATGAAAGGTATAATTAACAGTTTAATGGACAGTTTAACATTCCCTCCCTATAAGCTGGTGATGGCTGAGCTGGCCACTTTCCTGATTCACTGGTGAACTACCGATTTCATTTCCAGCTTGTTTTCTGTGAAAGATATGTCATTACTGAAGACCACATCAGACTCACATTTCTGTAACTTTTAATGCACGAACCCATGTGCTTTGTTTAATTATAGGACATGAGCACATCTGGTTCATATTGTGCAAACTTTTGTCCTTATATTGTACATATAATGCAAGTTGATTTTGTGCATAATAATGACAGATTAAATGCACAGTCATTCAGAGTTAAGTATAAAAATTAAGAAAAATCTATTTTTGTTTAATGGCAACAAGTGAACCCGTACAACACGCTTCTAAAAAGTTGGATGTCGTCATATGTGCCACATATGCTCCTAGACCAAGAGTGGTTAATTCTCATTTAGCACATCTTCTGCACCTCTCCGCTGCAGGGATTCACTACAGCAATTGGATTTTTCAGCAAGTGAGTAATTAATTCCTCAAAACCGCAAAGTTACATGAGATTAAAGCTCTCTTCACTGTGGGGGAGGTGGCCTAGTCTGGTGGAGGGCAGAATAAAATCATAATCACACAAAGCCCACAAAAACGTATTTGTAACAAATACTATCAGCAACATTATTTTTTAAGATTGAGTGCTACATGTAATTACCAATGCTACGTGAAAATCTCCACGTAAGATATAAAGCTGGCTTTTTTAGTCACTATGGAGAATTATTCCAGGACCACGGAGAAAGCTACGTAAAAATGCGATGAATAAAACACTGCTTAATTCTCCTTCAAGTGTGCATGCTTGTGCAATTTGGCACTGTCCTTCTCCATACTGTGCGTAATGGCAAAGGGTGCCAACTTGGGAGGGCATCATGTTTATCCCTCCGCCAAGGGCTCCGTTAGGCCAGAAACCACTTTCGCGGTTTCATCTTCGAATTGGTTACTAATCCTGCTAATTTACAAGGCGGTGTGGGCTGGACCTTAGTCAGTGATGACTTCATCAAAATGAGCCGACCGCTTGGGTCTGCGGCTCGGGTCGCCGTGGTTTCGGTGCTGAAGCCTGGCTTCCCAAGGGGCTGTTTTTACATTTCTGCCTTTGACGTTGTTTCTGCCTACAGGCTTCCTTCACAGACGGCTCATGTCATTAAGTTTGCCCACAAAGCCAGCCCTGAAAATTTATACGTTTCGATACTCGAAGGTTTGCGCCTTCGTTTTAATTTAATAAGTACCAAATGTCTGTCACGTGTTCTCCATAGAGAAGCTTCCATATGTTCACAGGAGCTCAGTTATCCTCTATGCTCCTTGGTTTGTTTTCCACTGGGAAACAAGTGCTAATGGCAGCTCTGTTAAAGGAACCTAAAAGAATCCAGTTCATTTGATTAACACAGCATATATTGTACATAAATAAAGTTAGCAGAAGTTTCAAAATGAAGTCTTCTTGCAGGGGATGCAAGCCAGCTTCCACACGGGCCAGTCCAGGGAGAGACAGAGCTGGTACACACACTCCAGTCTTGTTACCAAAAAGAGTCAACAGTCGATAAGAACACTTCTCCAGAACATTTCATTCATTTCAGGCCCTGACATAATAAAAACACAGTAAAATGAATGTTCTGTAGTTCACTAGAGTCAGGGTTTAGGAGCCAAAATGTGCATTATAAAAAGCTGATGCGTGATTTGGGCTGAATTGCTGAAGGGAACTGGACAAAATGGATTTTCCAAAGTCTCCATAACTCTCCAGCATCCAACTTCATAATCCCAATGGGGCTCTCAAAATCCAAAAGCTTGGGAAGAAGGCACTGGAGTTTGTTTCATAACAATAATTACTATCTAGAAGATGAAAAGTACACAACTTGTTCATTATTCCCGACTCACTTTTCTTACAGAATGCTGAACCAAGGGCCGTGTTGCCCAGAAAAGAGTCACTGAAAATGGAGATCCAGTCTTATGGGCATGTGGAAACACCCAGCTCTGAGAGAGTCCACACACAGCAGAATGAATGCAGTCTCACACAGCTCAATGCACAGTTCAACAGGGAGATATTGCAGGTACTGTGGCCTTTGACTGTGAACCAATGAGGTCTACTATCACTGTTCTTACTGTGCTTGAACAGAAAATCACCATTGAAATATAATGTTGTGCCTACTTTCTTCTTCTATGGGGTATTACTTTTGGTTTTAAATCTAATTTTACTTTGCTTACAATGTACTCAAGCACTATAACATTTTATTACTATGCATAATAGCATAGCATTAATA
Organism: Atractosteus spatula; assembly: GCF_055471065.1. Taxonomy (NCBI): domain Eukaryota; kingdom Metazoa; phylum Chordata; class Actinopteri; order Semionotiformes; family Lepisosteidae; genus Atractosteus; species Atractosteus spatula. The sequence continues at coordinate 7,983,709 of NC_142720.1, read as the reverse complement.
TCGTATCACACTTGGATACATTATAGTTATACAGCTCTTCAGATGATCTGTGTCATGTTCTAAACTGGCCCAGTCCTTTATCTTAAAGATTTCGGTAGTGTTAGTGTTAAAGTGGTATGTTAAAATTAAAATTATAGTATATGTATAGAGAGATTAACTGTTGCTGTAAACTGCCCCTTCTATCTGTATGAGATGCAGTACAACTGATTATGTTGAAAACCAGTCTTCATATCTAAGAAACATTTCATTAAAATGGCTGATAGCATGAATAGTAAACCCACTTGCATGATAACTAAGTCCTACATAATATATTTTTATTTAAGTCTTGTTTTTGGCATTTTGAATGAATAATAAGTTTAAAATGTTTTTGTTTCAGCTATAATTTCCCTGTAAATCAGTGATTACAATTCCAGCAATTGCATCTTCCTATGCAAAAGAACTCAAAGGACATCATTAGTCCCGACTGAAATTATGAAATTAGAAAGTCTGTTCAGATGTGCTCTACTTTATTAAAGCACAGTCCCAAACTCCTTTGTGCTACCTTACCCTCCGTACAAGAAACACAAAAAAAGTTATAAAAAACACTTTAGATTTCCTCTAAAGAACCAGGAATTGCTCTGGAAAATTATCAGTTCCTGAAAATCACCAGTTTTGCCATGTGGCCATCTACAAAGAAATTCAAAGAAAGATTTGGAAATACTATAAAAGGAATAAACCATTACTGGCTTCATAGTCCTTTGTTTTTAAGTGGAAACACAATGGTAAACCAATTACTCTGCAGTTCTGTCCTGGAGTACCTGCTCTTGCAAGAGAGTAGAACTGGTGCTAAACCCAACATGAATGCTTTTGGAAAAGTGACTGAAAGCTTGAAATCCGCATGGAAACAGCCTGTCTCTGTCCCCTGACCCTGGAGAAAGGGTTCGTTTTTTGCGCTGAGCATGCGAGCAGCGAAGGGGAGTGGGAGGGAGAGTAACAGTCACAAGAGGAGCAATTATTCAAGGGTGAGATCATTGTTTGGCTCCATGTCTTCTCGCCTGTGGCCCATAGAGACCAGCCTGTGCTGCAGAGGGCTTACGTTATCTCATCTCAGCACTGACTAGAAAATACAAGGACATTTTTCAGTGAGTTCGGCCCAGGGACAATGCTTCCAGCTGTTGGCTGAGACATTTTTTTAAATGGACAACCAGAGTGGGAGAAAATTTATGATAATAATAATAAAGGGGGGAAAAGTGGCCCCTTTATTTCATATACGCAGAAAGAACATGATGTACGCTGAGACAGGTTTCGTAGCACATCATAAATATTAAAAGGCTGAAGTAGTGCTGGTTAGCATGCTGAGTGATTTGGTTTTGGGGATACTTCTGTAGTGCTACACTTAACAGGACAGAAAATGGATGGATATCATACTACTGATATATTTACTTCGTGTGTGTCTTCTATTACTGCTGTAGGAAACCGGAAGAATTTGCTTCACAGTCTGCTGAGGTAACTAATGAGAAGTGTGCCATTGAAGCCTTCTAAAATCTAAAACTGTGAATGGACATTCTTAACAGAACTTTGGGAGGGAGGATGACAAACAAGTCACTTTTGTCACAGCTGTTCTAAATTATAATCCTTCCTGCCAACTCTGCGCGATGCTGTGTGGATAAATCAAACACACATCCCTCTCTTTTCTCATTTCGTCTCCTGCATCCCTCCTCCTCCACCCCATCTCTACCTGTGCAGCCACCCCTTGCCCCTTCCCCCTCACTCTTCCTGGGGGTCCCAGCCTCCTCCTCCTCCTATGGCCAGGGGGCTGTCCCTCAACTTAGAGGGTTAAATTAAATCTCACTTTTCATAAGTCTCAATAAACATCTTCAAGAGCACCTAATTCTTGGGTGTTGCTAAATGTGACACACAGGTTTAGGTTTCTAAATGTGTTGCAGCTCTGATCACTTACAGAATGGTGACTCCTGCTTTAAGGCTTGAGTCAATCACAGTCTGTGAAATTGGTGTTAGGGCTGTGGTGACCCGTATACATTATGTACTGAGTTACAGCTACTGCAAATCACAGTGTTGGAGTTTTGAGTACTCTACAGTATGGCTGCTGAAATTGTTTCTCTTGTTTGAGTTACACATTATAACTGGAGCGCAAATTTTAATAGTTCTGGTCACACAACAAACCAAAATGGTGCTTCTGGTAAAGATTCTGATTTTCCACAGAAAGAAAACTGCTATGAAAGTCAAAGGACTCATTCGACTTAATGAGAATAAGCAGAATAAGCCTAGTATTTGATCGTTCTGATAAAAAAAAATATTAACTTATGCAGTGTCTGTAGCAATTACAACAATATAAACATCTCATGTACTATCTTTATCATAGGTATTCATAACATTCTATAAGTAAACAATTTCTTTTCCGAGACCCTTTCATAAAGGATTGAACTTTAGAATAACCGCGCAAAGAAGAGAAACAGCTCAAAAAATGATTGCACCCGAGTTAGCCAACAAAGTTAACAAGTTAAAACTTGTTACCTTTGTTAGTGAGACAAAGCTTTCCTGAGCTGCTCTTTCAAAATCCCCTGGCACATGAGTGTTATTCTATTAGTGGAGTCCTTTGTGCCAGGAGTTTTTTTTAAGGGGTCAGATCTTTTTTGTCACACAGAACACAATGAGAGGTGATCTACAGAACCCTCTCCCTTCATACTACTTAAAAGCAGGACCAGGACTGGTGTCTGTTTTGACTGAATCGTGTTTGCTGATGGCCACATGACAACACATCCAGAGTGCTCTGAAACATAGCTATCGCCATGCTGCTCCAACATGAGATGTCAAAAATGTAAAGTGCCCCATATTTTTGGTAAACAGGCCATTGTTTTGAGAAAGAGGAAGAAACATAAGCATCAAGCACTTCCTCTATGATGTCATTATTGTAAAAGAAACACAATTGTAATTGGACCTGGGGTGTGGAGATATGAGAGATTTGTTTATACAAGGGATTTTTTTTTTCTAAATAAAAAGTGCTTCAATGCATTTGGGAGCTCTTAAAATTAATAGCTGTTTTATGGTCAGAAGAAAATAAATGAGATCATATTTTAATTTCTTGCAAATAGCTATGTGTTGCTGCCAAGGGTTATGGTAAGCAGTGTGTGGTGTGCAGTGTTTGTTTGTTTGGAGGGTGTGGGATCTCACACTCCAAACTCAGAAGCTATCTTTTAAAGGCACAGCAAGAGCATAATTAAAAGCCTTGTTCGTTTGGCTGCAGTGCCACAGAGCTGCGGTTAGGTTTGGCTCTACGTGAACCCAAAGTAAATCTGTTTTATTGTCATGTTCAGATGGGATTCCTCCCTCAGAACCTCTCATTTTAACATGACATAAGACTTCAAACCATGCTGCCACACCTGTTATTGGGCAGGACTCATACAACTTATCTTTTACAGGAAATGATCATCTTCCCCTAATGATCATTTACAACACTGTACATACAAATATACACTGTATGAAATCCCATATCATAAATATGGAAATAGATTGAGTTGGGCTTGGCATAATGTCCCTGACAAGAAAGCAATGCTGTCAGACGCAGCATGTTTGTATCCATAAACGTCTCTTCTTTCTAAGCAGGTTTTGAACCTCAGCCATGCCTTTGCTCAGCTAGCCATAAATATGAATACTGAGAGAGGCAGGCCTTCACTGCACTTGCCAAAAAAGCCTCAAGGCTTTTAGCAGTACATAGAACACGGCTTTGGAAAATGGAGAACAAGTTCCAGATAATATATTTTGAAATGGTTAAAGAAGGTTGAAGTGGCAGGAAGGATGATTGATGGCCAGCCTAGCTCTGGATACAATGCGACAATGAGATTCTATGTTTGGCTCACGTCCCTTGTGTTATTGTTTGCTTGATGTTTTGTACACTCTAGAACATATTCAGGTCCCCAGTGGCCGAAATACTGGAAGAGACTTTCCTACAGGCAAGGAAAACAGAACGTGATACAACCTCTGATAAAAAAAAACTATTTTAAACTTCACAGAAACACATTCCTTGGCTTCCTTGAGTTCTTAACCCTGATGTAATGTAGTGTGACGAAGGCATTCATTTTGCAGACATAAGCATGGAGCGGTCCCTGAGGACATACACAGACTGGCCTGTCTTCTGTAGAATCAGTTAAATGTCCATAGGGAAATTATTTTAAAGCCTAAGTAGTAACATATTAGTTGTATAACTATATAAGTATCTAACCATCAGGCTTTGATCATTCTTCTAGAAGTAACACCCAAATATATATATATATATTTACAGAATAACACAAGTAACAGATAATAGTGATGTTAAGTCTTTTTACAATGATAATAGATTATCTATATACCTGCAATGACAGCATTATTTAGTATTCAAAACAGAATTGATCCAAGTCTTCAAAATCCCCACAAACACAGACAAAGTCAATGCCCTGGATTTCTTCAGGATGAGCAGTGACACAGGAACCAGGGGACACCCACAGGAACAACATGGAAGTATTTTGAAAACTGAGAACAGTAGGCACTCCGTTACCCAGAGGGTGGTGGGAGGGTGGAACGAGCTACCCAGCCATGCTGTTGAAGCAACAACTGGCTTCAGGAAACAGCTGCATCCTTGGGGGTCGATTAGCTTCAAACTAGCAAGTGGTCTAGATGAGCTGAATGGCCTACTCTCGTTTGTAACTGTTCTAAAGTTCTTCAAGTCTTTTTCTTTGGGAGACACCTGCCAGTCTCACATTTCACATTTTCAATCTTGCTCTAGGCTGAGGCATGGATCAAGGGGAAGCTTCGAGATTTGAAGGATGGCTGCAGTGTGCAGAGGTGCCCCCTACAGGACTGGGAGGAAGTTGCACAGACCTTGCAAAGGGACCTGAAAGACTTTGAAAACACCTTGATACAGCTAAACCAGGTGACTTCGCAAGAGCCTCTGTCTTACAGTGGTTTGAGATCCTACCACGGCTGCTGTGCTTTTCAGGGAAGAGAAACCAAATCTTCAACGTCTTCACTTGACAAAGTTGCTGACTAACAAATGTATACATAAGCATGTTTTCTTTTTCATGTGAAAAAATTCAAGTTCTCGGCCTCAGTGAAATAAATTTAAAATGAAGAGGGGATACAGACTGAAAAACATGAGATGCACAATATGCATGATCTAGCACTTAACATATTACATTGCAGTAAGGATTTTATTAGCAACCATTGGCAAGACTGCAGACATGAAATGAACGTCATGTTATTGTTATGCGTCATATGTGATATGGAATTGTGTTGCAGTATTTATTTAGTCATGCTAAACCATTAGCTTTTAGTTTTATTTTTACTGAAACTAAGTATGGGGAACCAGCCAAGAGTATTCCCTTCTTGGAAGCAGAACATCACAGTTACAGCGAGTATAATGAACGCTGTGCAGGTCTCTGATGGAGTCCGAGGGGAACAGGTCCAAGAAGGGCGAGGCGGGAGAGTAGTCGAGAAGTCCAGGCGTAGTCGAGTCCAGAGAGGAATGCCAGGCAAACGAATCTGAGAAGGTCGAAAGGTACAAGCTGGAAAGGGGTCCGAGAGGCAAAGTCTGAGAGCACAAGATGGCGAAGGTTGTCAGTAACGAGAGCTCAGGAGGTGGAAAGATTCCTAATACCGAGCAATGAACAGGGTTAGCAGAGGGGTTAAGTAGTGAGGGAAGGGGTGTGATGTGGGTAATGGGAGTTAATTGGGGCCAGCTGTGCTCGTAACAATCACTGCATAACTAAATAGGAACGAGAGAGTTTATTGGCCCCCATGTAATGAATATGTGCTAGTCTGTGGCATGCTATTGTCTGTGTCCATATAAGAAACTCACTTATTCCTGGTAAGAAACCTGGAGATGATCCTGGGAGCGCAGGGGATCAAGTGGAACTACACCCTGAGTGAGACACTAGTGGATCGAAAGAGACACACATAAACATACAAGAATACTTTGGAGACACCAGTCAACCTACCCAGTATGTTTTTGGAAGGTGGGAAAGACACTGGAGCACCTCGGAAAATAAAAATGCATGTGGAGAGAACATGCAAACTCCAGACAGCAGATGCCTCAGTCCAGAATTGAATCCAGGACCCAAGAGCTGGGAGACAGCGATGCTACATTTCTATATTCTTCTCATCTCTCTGTGACTAGCGAATGCCAAAAAACTTGGGCTGGACCACTGCCCAAGACTCAATAAGCACAACACAAACCATGCTCAGGGTTATCAGGTTTTTGCATAGGATTACAACTCTGAGCTGAGCTTGGGGTTACTGCTAACAGTGGTTAAACAGCATTTCATTGAACTTTCTCCTGTAGCATTTACTCACAGGCAGAGAGATAGACTTGGTCTAGGTCTTACATCAGGGTGATCTTCCAAAGGTTTTGTCCTGGAGTTTAAAAAGACACTGTATGGTTAATACAGCACTTGCTACAACACTTTTCCCCATGTCTCATCTGGTACAGTCAAGGCAGAGCTTGTTCTTGCCACCTTATGGGATTGTTTGACAATGGTACAGTACACTGACAATATTTAATTAATAATAATAACTGCTATTATACTGTATAACCCTTTTCTGGACACTCCACTCAAAGTGCTTTACGGGTAATGGGTACTCCCCTCCAGCACCACCAGTGTGCAGCCACACCTGGATGATGTGATGGCAGCCATAGTGCACCAGTACACTCACCACACACCAGCTGTCAGTGGGGAGGAGAGTCAGTTTATAGATGGGGATTATTAGGAGACCATGACTGATAAGGGCCAATGGGAAATTTGGCCAGGACGCCGGGGTTACACCCCTACTCTTTCGGTAAATGCCCTGGGATTTTTAATGACCTTCAGGACCAAGTCAGGACCTTGGTTTTACGTCTCATCTGAAGGACGGTGCCTTTTTACAGTACAGCGTCCCCGTCACTATACTGGGACATTAGGACTCACACAGACTGCAGGGTGAGTGCCCCCCTGCTGGCCCCACTAACACCTCTTCCAGCAGCAACCTTAGTTTTTCCCAGGAGGTCTCCCATCCAGGTACCGACCAGGCTGACACCTGCTGAGCTCCAGTGGGCTGCCAGCTGGGAGTTGCAGGGTGATATGGCTGCTGGCATTTCAGAGTCAGTCACAATAGAAATCAGTGGACCCTTGTCATTGCCTGTTAGGAGAAAGCACACTTTAAAATAATGAGATCTGAAAGTTGGAGCACGAGAAGCTACCCTGTTTTTAACACACTCTCTTCCATGGCCTTTCAGATGGGGGAGCAGCTCATCTGCAGACAGAATCCCACGGCAGACCAGGTGAAGAAACAGCTCAGCCAACTCAAGGATCAGTGGCACCTGCTCAGGCAAACAGCTGGAAATCAGTCAAAAGCCCTCAGTGGAGCGAGAAATTTGCAAGAGTTTAACAGAAAAGTTGATAAGCTTGAAGTTTGGATTAAGGCAAAGGTATCTTAATTCCTGCTCACAATATTGCTTTCAGCTCCAGGAGTTCTTATTGTAATGGTGTTGATAAAAACAACTCTCTCAATACAACAGAGCTTAGTAAGGTGCAGTAAACAAGGACAGAACGTTTTCAGGTTCTTTTAAATGCAAGCTGTCAAAAAAGCAAAATGTGCTGAACATCAACCTAGAATTCCTCGGAGACCTCAGGGTACTGCTCAATACTTTCTCTGAGCCATTGACATGTTTCTTTGATGAAATGAGACAGGTTTTCAGGACAGATTTCATGGGATGCTGCAGAACATTTTCCCAGCTTTGCTATCCGGTCCGTCTCACAGAAATCTGAATCCATACACGTACAGAGCGGAGTTGCTAATACATCTGCGGAACATTACTCACTGTTCATGTGAAAGTTTCTCTGTTAGCGTAAAGCTCTGTGTGCCAGTTCTGATTCCTCCACTCAGAACAGATGTTTGCCTGTAAGACTCAGCTAAACTCCTGGACAGTCTTCCTCAATGGGATTCATGAATGCTATTATGTAATTTAGTCATTCTACATTTTGCAGTGGGTTATTTCAGTTTTAAATAGGACAGCTTTGACAAGATTTGGTCAAGCAGCAAATAAAGAAAAAATGTCCAAAAAATGTTTTGATTACTTCAAGTATCATGCATTTAAAATGGAAAACAATATTTTACCAGTTTTAAAATGAAAAAAATGATACCTTATAATTGTCATTATCATTTTTAATAATTTGCTGTGCATTCAAATTTTAATCTGATGTAAAACTGAAACAAAAGGACTAACATGCCGATTACAATAATGCAGTACCCTGTGCCTATTTCAAGATGAGACTCTTAATTCATTTAAAGGAGATCTTCAAAAGAATATACCAAATTCTATTATTACAATACTATTCTTTCTCTGTATTCTATTCTGATCATATTTTTTTAAATCAAGATTATATAAATTTACAAGGTTATTGTTTTTAATTAATTGATACTTGAGCTAAAACACTACAGTATAATTTGTTTTAAAAATAAAATAAAATCAAAATCAAGTGATGTTCTACAGTCAGTAGGAGCAAATCCCAGGTGAACATATCTACATGAATGTATGATGTGCGTGCTTAACAGATGACACTATTGTAGGACCAAACTACTGTGGCAGGTAGATCTGCAAACCTGAAACTGCACTTTTGAACATTTCTAATTAATAGTAGCATTAGGTATTTTTATTACAGACTTTAGCTAGGTTTCATTTTATTGAGCCCCAAGCAGAAAAGCTGAAGCATCTGTTTTATCAAATTAAAAAAATGTTCCTTTTAGAAACAACCAGCCACTATAACAGTTCATTTTGTTTTGCACCAGCAGGAAGAGGACCAATCCCTAGCAAAGGTACTTGGGCAGAATATTGACAAACTGCAGCTGACGAGAAAAATACTGGATCTTAAACAGGTGGGCTTTTCTAATGAGCTTTACATTGGGGGATACAGCAGGTCTTATCACGTCTGTGGAGGTTACTACTTTCATTTTAGGAGAACTGAACGTGAATATGAATAAGTAAGCTTTCTTTTAAAAAATGTTTTTTTGTGGTTGTTGATTTTTTTTGGCCTACTTCATGGTCATGTTTTCACCTGACGATCGAGAGGAGCTGGTTTTTAAAAAGAGCTACATTTCTCTTTGTCATGTTTACACAGGACGAGCAGCTGTATAGGACCCTTCACGAAGAGATCAACAGCCTGGCTCTCAAATTAGAAAAACTAGGAAAGAATGAAAGCAAGAACATCTCAGCGAGGAGGAAACATATCAACAAAATGTATGTACCGCACGTTACAGATTCAATCCATTGCTGGGCTTGCTGGTGACAAGTAGTAGTGAACACTGAACGAGTTACATTACATCCCAGAGAGCAACGTGCTAAAAAAATGTAAATGTCTTAAACTGCGATGGATTCCATACACTGAAGTCAGTTTACCTAAGCCCTCAAAAAATGTAGATGCATAATGAAAGAATTATTCACGCTCAAAGCCAGACACAGAGTACCTCTCCCACTTCCCTGGATCGCCTGTGAATTTCCATCTAATCTCCGCTACCTCTGCTGCAGGTGGCTCAAAGTCCAGACACTTCTGAAAGACTTTCATGAAAAGCTGCAGCTGGCTTTGGAACTCTCTTCATTTTACCAACAGGCAGACAACGTCATCAGAGCCATTAACAATAAGGTGAGCACAATGTCGGAGCTCTATTTCAGATTAGTGGAATCCTTTATTCTGTCAGCAACTGATCTCTACAAACCCTGGAGGTAAATCACAGTCCGATGTGACAGGGTAAAGGTACAGTATGTTTTTATGTACTGGAATGCTGTAAAATAAACTAGGCCAAGAGCTGTGGTTGTGTAAGACGATGCAACATTCTGTGAACAAAAGGTTGCTTTTCAAACACACAACGAAACCACAGTTTAATAACTAAATTAATTCTGTTTGAAATAAATCATGGAACCTTCCATATGGGGCAAATAAGCCTTGACTAAGACTCTCCTACACAATCTAGAGAAAGTTAACACAGTGAGTAACCGAAGTCTGGACTTAATGGACTTAAAAATAAAACTATTATTGTTCTCAATCTTCCTTTTATTACACAGCCTCTCCATGGATTCCAATTCTAATCAATGTTTAATTGATTTTAATGAATATGTGTATGCAAATTAATTAAAGATAATGCAAATAATTAAAGAATTGTTATTTTTTATCTGTAAACAGATACAAAACTTTTAATGTAAACAGATGTTTCCATTTATTGTACTGTGTGTAGAATTTACACTGCTTTAAACTTGTTTCAGGCTTACAAACACCCAAAGATGATAATATAGGATATAACAACACTGTGGCATTGGAGTAATTATGTTTTGTCTGTTTGTAATAGTACAAGACCCTTTTTTTCCCACAAGGACCTTTTAAATTAACGTCAGTTTCTTTCTATCCTTCCTTTTCTTTCCACAGAGGAAAAGCATATCATCTTCAAGTGACCAAGAAAACAGTACAGACAGAGAGATAAGGGACATAGCCAGTCACATTATGGTGAGTACCAGTGAAATGTCTAAAAAATGAACACCGTACCCTCCGCACTGACTTTGTTAAAACAACCTTTCACAATGGTGTCACACAGCAGAAAACCAGGGACTGAGACGGACAGGTTTCACGGACGTCTGCTCTTCATTGTGCATGTCTGGGAACTGCCAGAGAATGGCAAATACTGCCAAGACACCTAAGAGCCATGACGCAGTAACCCCAAAATATGAGCATAACAGTGTCGCAAACACAAACGGACCCCGTGTGAGACAAAACAAATGGCATGAAAAGAAAGACACCCGTTATGAGAAAACTAAACAAACACAGTCATTTCGAGGTGTTTGTTAAAAGCACTGCAAATTTCAATTTGATTGTTTTAAGAGAACACGTTATATAACCATATTTCTAACAGGTTATTTACTGTAGAGGCCCACAATGGATTTTGTAGTTAATGGTGAAAAGGGGAACTCAGGAACTTCCTAAGGAAATGTCATTTGGGAAAATTAAATACATAACATCCCCAAACCGGTCGCACACAGCTACTAAATACATGAGCCAGAGACACAGTCCTGTGCATATGCACAAATATTTAACAAGTGACTGACAGTAGGATCATGGGGAGATGCAGAGACAATCTGTTTGCGTACTCACTGGAGCATGGTAAATCCTAATAAGAGAAACAGAACACGATCCGTGCTCTGTGGGTTTTCCTACAGCACAAGACACCTCTGTGAATATGCGAAATGATTATTTTCCATCTTCAGAATATCGATGTTTGACTCCAATGTTTAAGAGAATAAAGCATATCTTGTTCCCAGCGCGTAGAACTAGTCCAAATGCACTGAGTAATTTCCTTCCTCCCCTCCTACCCCACCTCCCCACTCCCTCAGATGCTGGATGTCACTGCTTCTCAGCTGTCAAATCTCCACCCGGCCTTGGCAACCAGAGTGACCCAGAAGCAGGGTGAGGTGAAGGATGGCTGGGCCTTGCTCCAGAAGGCTGTGAGGTACAGGAGCTCCCACGTGGTTGCCAAGTTACATGAGGGCCCTGCGGTGTTCACGCCAGGCCTTGAGGAATTTCTGTCCTAATGGGCATTGTAGTGTCCAGAAAAGTGGAACAACCCTCATTTTATTTTCTGTATGGTTTTAGTGTAGCAGTCCACACAGGCAGAAAATACCCATATGACGCTTTCCAATACCTTTATTCTGATTCCTAGACTAGAGAGTGAGCCTGCCCCAAGGCTGTATGGGATAGTTTTTGTATTATGTGCCTCTGCGTTTTCATATTTATCAGACACCTGCTGCAGTCTGGAGATCTGAAAGTCCAGACCTTGAGGGTTGCAGAATTTTCTGGCTTGCTTCACTGTAGCCCTTGGACTGATTAATTTTTATTAATTTGTTGGATCTGACTTTTTTTTCCAGGTTTCAAGTCAATGACTGCTGCAGTCTTGCACATTTTCTATGTACTATACCTTGTATTGAATAAGCCGAAAAAGATGTTTAGGAGCTTGATTAAGTAAACAATTTGTTTGGTTAAATATTTTAAAGGTCACCTAGAACGAAAAACAGACCGCACGTCTCAAACTTAACTTAGGGTAAATCATTGTAACAGATGAGTAATCTGTGTTATTTTGTTTCTCATGCTTAATTAGAACTGCCTTCCACACCGATTTGTGTTGCACAGAAGGTAGATGCGTAGGGAATAGAGTGTGACACCTGGACTATTTCACTTTGCTTGGTAAACGGTTAATATTCCTAACACAAAAACAACGCCAGTTAATTCTGAAACGTTGACTGTACAATAAAAATGGATGTTATTCTTGTGCAATAGAGCTTTTACACACTAAACAAATAAACAGTTTCCTAGCAACCAAACCAGGATTAGGACATTAGCCATGTGTGATTAGTTACTCTGTGAATTTCAGAAATGAAATGTTATTGGATTTATCTAATTAATCTTGGTTATGGGATTTCCTGAAACCTTTCCCAGACTTCCCTTGTGAAAGAATTCTGCTTCTTGGTGATGGGGAACATACAGTCTTTGCAATAATTTGTCTCTTCCTTTGTTGTAGAGCCATTTCAATGCTGTCAGAGTAATGATTCTTTAAGAATTTTTCTTTAGAAAAATGGATTGTAAAATCCTAATTCTGGAGCGAAATGTGGTATACAGTATCTTTCTAAACTGGCAGATAATTAACTCACTTAAGCATGCAAATAATTAGGTTTTCAAAATTATGTCTTCCACCCATATACTGTAACTGTGTGTTTAACTTTCCAGAATGCAGTAGCATACTTTTATAAACATAGAAGCTATGGCTAACGTAGGCTCTCATATTTGGCCCAACTAGCTCATTTGGTAGTGAGTAGCTGATTGATCCCAGGATCTCATTCAGGGATGTCTTGAAAGAAGCCAGGGTATCAGCTTCAACTGCATGGCTGGGTAGCTTGTTTTACTGTATACTCTCATAAAGCTCTGGGTAAAGACATGCCTCTTGCTCCCAATTTTAAATGCACTACCACACAAGTTCCACTTATTTTCACCTCTGTTGTCCATTTCTATCCATTGTTATCTGTTTTTGCTTTTTTTTACTCTGTAAAAGAAGCTGTGCACAGGAAGTGATTAACTAAGAGGATCAAACGTGAATTAAGTCATCTTGATCTAGTTATCAGACCAGATTGTTTCAATTAACATAGCTTCACTCTGCTTCTTACTGAATTTGAGTTTTACAAAATTATCAGTTATTATGTTTTTTGTACATTTTAGAAACACTGAAATCAGCCTCAGAATTTTCTCCTAATTTAGTTATCATTTTCAATTTGTGACAAAGGTATTTCAATAAAACCTATCTTGTTTGTATTACTGTATATTCGGTGATCTGTGTGTTCCACTTTTTATTTATGGGGAATTGAGTTATTGAGATACTGTACAATTTTAAAAAGTGTACACTCCTTAAATTGACATATCTTCCATCTGAAAGGGAATAATCAGGAATATGTTTCAGTTTTGTAATTTATTGTTTATTGTTAAATGCATGTACTGTATAATTGCTATACTTACATTTTGAAATGCAGGTGTTTTTACACTTTTTTATTAATTAAGTTTATTATTGTAAATAATGACATCCACTGACGTCTGTGTTGTAAATAGAACTATGATACATGTTCAGTGAGCAGTCCTATTTTTGTACTTCTTACAGAAGCTGAATGATATTTCGATTAAAGGATATAAACACTTGTAGTATATTTGGGATGTTGTGAAATGTAAATCTAGGATCATGTCCATGTTCTGATCATTTTCTTGCCACAGGAATGAGAAAGCAGGGTTGCAGTCCTCCTGCTTAGTTTTCACCAGGGAAGATGGCGACCCCCTGACCCCTGCCAGGGGGCCACAATGCAGCGTGGGAACAGAAGTGCACAGGATCATGGGAAAAGAGGTTAAAGAAGAGCAGAACCGACTCAAAGGATGTGTGGTCAGTAGCTTGGTATTTAATGGCTACATCGGTGCAGTTTTTTTTATTTAACTGTGGTAGAAATGCACTGCTTCATAATGTCCAGACCTTGGACCTTTTTAGAGTTTTGGTTAACTGAAATGACACTGGAGAAGAAAAAGATTCTTTCTGTCTATAGTTTAAAAAGTTGGCTATGAGTAGTGAATATGTAGCTCACGAGAAGAGCTTTTAAAGGTGATATTTACACTGGCAAAAAAATATTCTATAACTTTCCATGAAAATGTCATGCCATGATTGTACAGTGTTTGCAAATGGTGTGCCAATACAAATACCCTTTTATTTTAAGTAGAAAATGTAATAGTTTTCAAACTGCTATTAGGTAAATAAGCATCATGATGAGAAGGAACTCTCTATGTAATGAGTAAATACACATTAACTTAATATGATATATTAATTCATATTAATACGATCCATCAGTACTGACAGGGCTACATGAGAGGGTTATGATGCATTCAGCACATTAAAGTCCAGCGGATTGGCAACTGCTTAGTGCTCCTTTTCATTTAGATTTTCTTATTTGAATATAGTATTGTAAATGCAAAAACCACTGGTTTCTTTCCCAGCTTCGCCAGGCTTACAGTTTTTGCCAAATATGACGCCAAACGCCAGCTCCATAGCAGCATGTTTACTGTAATAACATGAAGCCATTCCGACTGTCTGTGCTATCATCTCTCTTGGACCGATTGTAAACTGTGACATGGGTTTAGCCCTTGAGCTAAACCAAATTGTGCAGCCAGGTATGGCCACTGGTCAACCAAAAAATACTTTTTTTTATTTTGTTTTAGCAATACTTTGTTTTGCTTTAGGGATTTGTGGAAAGAGCACTGTATACTTCCAGTTGGAGATGCTGGATCCAGTTGCTTAAAATGCCATTTGCTCTAAGGAGCATTTGCCTTTACTCTCCTTTTCTTGGCACTTCACTTATTGCCTGTGTGTGGTGCAATCGTAAGGTTGCAGCAGTTGTGTTTCTTGTTGGTAGCATGAAGTAAACATGTTGCAGTGTTGTTTTTGTCTCTAATGACATCCAGATGTCAGAAGCTGTGGACCAGATGGGCATGTTGTTAGTGATAGTTCCTGGCTGACATCACTCCCACAACTCCGTGCTTAAAAATCAAAATAGTAATTGGAGGGAACGGTTGCTCTCAGGAACAGGAAATCTAGGCTATTTTTTGCCTCCAGCAACATTAATCAAATGTTATGTCTGGGAGGCATCTCCTAGCTCTGAGGTTAAGATGTGATTCAGGTTTTGTTTATGGTGGAGTTAAATAAGCGTGTGTTTAAGTATGCAGATGCATATTTTTAGAAAATCTGCTGACCATAAGTTAGTGGCGCTAACCAGTTGTGTTTGATAAACATGTTTTGGCGTCATGAAATAAATCACTGGTAGCAGTATAAAGTAGATTTTGTATGATTTAAGAGCATTTTATGACCTTGCATGTTCTTAAGTTGTATCGGGTGCTGCACAGGATCTGTTGCTATTGCCTAGGAGCCCATGATGATGTTGCTACAGTTGTGAAGAATGAGAAAATAATTTCACACGACCATTGGCAAATGGCACAGCAAAAGGGTTCTCGGTCTATTGTAGTACATAGTTCCCTCTGATTAATTGTTGTTTAATGTCTCAAAATGGTGCTTTTTATTTCCAATGAACAATTTGGTGTTTTGCTTTTCATTTCACGGCAGTTTTTCATTATGATACCTTGCCAATGAATGTCTTCCATTCTATGGGTAATTAAAGTCTTTCTTGGACATCCAAGGAAAGGCAATAACCAACCTTTGAACAGGAGGAAGGGAATTCTCATCATATGCATAGTGTATAAGGCTCACTTAAGTTTAGTTTGGCATTTTACAATGTTCAATTGTAGATGGGCTCATCCACTTTACAGGAATCTAACCTTTACCAAAGCTCTTCATCTGTGCTTTCAACAGCTGAACTTGAATTTTTATAACCAGTAACATCTTGGACAGAAATAGAGACTGAATTGTACATAGAGAATTTAAAACAAAATGCACACTAAACTTCCACCAGTTTTGAAGAGAAGAAGAGATTCACCAGCATGAGAGTGCTAGAGTTTAGGTAGCGGCTGTGGTCAAAGTTCAGCCTACAACACGTGAAATAACCTGAAGGCAGAGTCACACGTTTTCAGTGTTGCTGTATTCCAAACTCTAAAGGTTCAGCCTGCCATACAAGGTTTGCTCTTGACAAAACTTTTTCTCAGTCTTTCCATAATGGTGAGCGAGCAGAGGGAACTGGATTCAAAGCTGGGAGTGTCGGGTGGCCTTGCACCTCTGCTTCAATCTGTCTGGCCCTGCTGAGACTTAGCCTGTATGGTGGAACCCTGTAGATTCTCAGCACAGGCTGTGAAACACTACAGAAAGAGAAACAGCAGTGCAAGGTTGAGACATACCGGTTGTAGACAGCACAGACGAGTAAAACAACATTAACCTACCTTGGTGATTGGTGTAAATGTTGCAGTTTAATGAACACACCTGCAGGCTGGGTCTGAGAGATCATCCTACACTGAAGCAAAAGCAGCAGACTGGATGGCAAGGCCTGGCTTAACTTCTTCCCACATGGAGTGAGACTCTGGATCTGAGAACTTTGTCATAGACCAAACAGCACTGGAATGCTTGTTAGCACTGGTGAAAACCCCTGGCTAGCCTTTCCATGACATGACCCTTGCAATTATTAAAGTGAGAAGCCCCGGTGCCTGATTTTGTTTTTAATACATTATCCAGCACAGAAAGGGTCAGGTAGTGGATACTGCTAAACAGGTACCCTTAGTGCGAATCAGGCAAACCGTATAACCACTAATATCCTCCTGGTAGTGAGAGGGTCTCAGGCCCCTGAATATGTGAAGATCTGCATGCTGTACAACTTATATTGTAGATCCCTGCTCTCCAGTCTTTCAACCTCAAGTCTTTAATGATCATGAGCTAATGCAGTAGGGACATCAAAAGGAGGTATTAAATACTGTCTCACTAGACCCTTGGATTCCATCTGTCTGCCCTTGCTGGGACAGTGTGCTATCTCAGTCCCCCCAGCCACACTCTCTCAGAGGAAATCTCCAGCCACAAAGTGAGAGTGATACACAACAGAAGCCCAGATACAAACTATTATCATTTCATACAGTAAGAGCACTGAAGCAATACACTGTTTTACACTCAGTATACACTGCACTGAGTATGTAGCCTGAGTATATAGTACGCACTGCTTTATACCACTCACAGGTACGCTACTGGGAACTTCAATACAGCAGATATTTCAAGAAAAACACTTTTGTTCAGTTATATGGATGTATAAGTCAAGTATACATATACATCCAGTATGTAGACATAAACATAAAAGATTGTAGCATCTCAAAATGCATCAGAAATGTTGTTGAAAGAAAAATGTGTTTATGTTGTAAGTCCAGTTTAGCACGTGGCACCTTGCTGGTTTCTGTGGTTTTTCTAGACAGAATTTAATGGTTTTCAAGCCTATCAGTTTGAGCACATTTCTCTGCTCCTTCTACTATAGCCTTAAGATGCCAATGTAACCTTACATATGTGGGTTTGGTTTGCTTGTGGGTGATATGATTGCTTGTCTCTTTCGTGGTAATTTGGTAGCTGATTAAAGAAGACAATCAGAAAGAAGTTGAAAAATCAGAGCCAGTATATCACTCAAATTAGGACAACATCTGATCTGCACAAAAGATGGTGTTTTTATTATTTAAAGATTTAACAGAAAGCCTTTTCATTTCATTATCTGGTCAGATCATTATACTTTTTTCATTCACAGAACATTAGAGAGCCTGAGGGTATCAGGACATTAATTAACAGCCAAGTTGAAGACCACTCTTCAAAGAGCCCTACCACAGAAACAGGAATTAATCCCTGCCACTCACATGATGTCAGTGGGAGGAGCCAAGCAGATGAAGACAGGTAAATTTGCCATCATGTTGCATTTCTAGATCACACAAGGAAAATGTGAAAATAAACAATAACGCCTACTTACAGCATATCAAGCAAATCAAAAACATCTTTTCTTGCAGAAAAACATTCTGCATTTCTTTCATTTTAATTTCTACTGTCTAATCTTTAAAGCATGCCTTAAATCAACATACTGTGACATTTTAATATATATAAAATGGGGTCAATCATGTTGAAAGCCAACAATTGCAAAGTCAATAAAATCCATTAAAATATTTTGATTGATTGATTGGTTTGTTGATTGAATGTCATTCTCTGTTTGTACATAACTAATATTTGTCTGTACTTTACAGTAAGAAACATAAGACTGAGTCCCACACTGCCTTTTCACGTGGAAACTCACAACTCCAAGTCCAGTTACAGAAATTCACGGTTTCTGCAGATAAGGTAATTAGTGTGCTACTGTACATACTGTAGCTTGGGATCTAGGCTTGTTGTCACTCGTTAATGACTGTCTCCAGCACTTTAAACATTTAGCTGAAGGTTACAGTAGTGTTTTTTAATTGATACTTGCATTAAAAGCTGCATTTAAGAGACCCAGTGAGACAGGACTTGTCCACATAAAATAAAATGAACCAAACTACATTTTCCTGATGTCCAGGCATAGTCTTTGCCTCATAGCTCTCTGCCAGTTGTCTGTATGTTCTTTTATTTAATGGCATGACTAATATTCTATAATTTAATTACATTAAGTAATAATTATTTGCAATAATAGACCCATAACCGATTACTGAAAAAGCTGTGGAAAGTGGAAATTAAATTTTGCGTATTTTGTTCTTTCTTGTGGTAACCTGTTCCTTATGGAGCATGGCTGTAAGTTTCATCTTTTGTTCCATTCTTTTCCTATGAAGACTCTGTCATGGCTGAAGGACAATGTTGCTATGGCAACCCAGCTCTGCTGCGCTGTCGGTCCTGATGGCTTTGAGGAGGCCAGGAGGTGCCAGGCCGCCCTGGAAGAGGACATCCTGTCAAACAGGGCAAGAATTGAGGTGGTCCAGAAGGTATGTGCTCGGCCGCATGCTGAGGGCCAGAAATCACCGTTGTTTGTTTTTTTGTGCATCATTCTGTCAAACAAGAATTTGTTCTTCATGTAAATTTGGTAATCCGAGAGGTGCTCAGAAATATTTCCATACCTCCAAGCTACAAGAGCTTATTTAGTGCAACAGAAAGGTCTACTTTTACTGTATGCTTAACTACCAGTTAAGCTTAATGAATTTAATAAGGGTAGGAATGGAACAAAGTTTCGTGGGGGCTCTCAAGCGCCTTAGCCAGTAAAGTCACTCATTCAGAGTTAAGGCTGAGCGTGGAACCGCGACAGTTACAACGTCAAGCTGGTTGACAACTGTCACTGTCAATTCTAAACTGAAAGGAAATTGATAATCCCATATCAGAAATAATTCTATATGCGTTGTGCGTATGTGTACTGAACCATGTGTTGACTTACATATAGGAGGGAAGGAGCCTTGTGCGAGCACAGCACCCAGGCAGTGCAAAGATTGAAGAGTTCCTGGGCCAGCTGGACGTGCTCTGGGAGGAGCTGAAGAAGAGACACCAGAAGAATGCCGTGGTGCTCCAGGAATCAGAGAAACTGGACTTAAAGGTGCAGCCTTAGCAGAAGAAGGACCTTTCTCCCTGTCAGAAAAGCAAGCCTTTGCTAGTGTGGAATAGAAACTGTACACTAGCTATTTCATCACAGAAATGCCACTTTTATCACAAAATAATGACTGACTTTGAAACAAAATTGTTTCAGAAAGTATGCAGAGCTTACGTTTTCTGTCCGTTTTCTTTCCGTTTCCCATAGCAGACTATCTTGGAGATTTGCAGCAGTCGGTACATAGTTTGGCCCAAGTGTAGCATTCAGTTTTACTTTCTCGTTGCTGACCGAGAGCATGTCCGTCTTTTTGTCTGCACTTCTTCATGCGTCTTGGGCAGGCACAGAAAGTCCTGAAGGACCTGAGCAGCTTGGAGGCCTGGCTGCAGATGGTGGAGTCGTCCATCCGGCAGTCCTCCCTGGAGGGAGACCCCGAGTCCGTGTCAGCTGCAGAGAGGGAGAGCAGCCTCCTGGAGAGAGAGGTGGCCTCCAGAGGCCTGGAGCTCAGGGTCCTGCGGCAGGAGGTGGACAAGCTGAGCGGCAGGAGGCACGTCCACACCCAGCAGCTGCCGCGCAGGATGGACGAGGTGGAGGAGAAGTAGGTTTTCTCTCCCTGGCTCCCTGGGGTGCAACACGAGAGCAAGAGGAGGCTAACGAGCTCAGAGTCAGGCGGAGATGCGTTGGTTCACCTGAAAACTTTTTCAAGTTATTCTTGTGCGTTGGTCGAAAAGCTGGAGGTTAGGGAAAGCTGACAAATGCAGGTGAAATAACACCTTAAAAAATGGATTCAAAACACTCCTTTCAAAGAATAATATTTTGCCATTGCAGTGGAGTCCTGTTGTGTTTTGAGCTGAACTTGTGAAAGGTGGCAGTTCTTCAGCCATTCACAGACTGTCTGGGTGCCAGGTTTTAAGATACATTTCTGCAAATATTCTTCTGGGGCCAGAGTCTGTTTTATTAACATCTGTGGTATTTTCAGGACACTTGTGAAAAAAGAAGAGTGGATACTGTAAAACGTACAAAAACACATTTCAGCAATTACCGCTTTGGCAATTTTGATCCTAATTTTTAGTTTTTTCTGGCATGCTTTTATTTCTCCCAGTTTATGTTTTGAATGGATGCTGTGTGTCTCTGCATTGGTTGACCAACGCATTGATCATCCACACTCCTGAAACCTAAAACCTTTTGCGTTGCAGCAGGCTGTTCAGTTTCTCAACTGAAATTGCTGTAGTGGTCTGAAATGACCATTATCGCTCCCGCAAATACATTTAATATTCAATGGATTCAGTGTTTCACATTTTTATGTGTTTGAAATCACAGACTTGGGTTTGGTCGGAGAGATTTCCTTCTTGCAAAGTACAGCTGCACTGGACTCCTTGTAAAACTATATGATGTGGGCAGCTTTATTAGATGTACCTATGTCTATAAACACAACACTGACTCTGTTAAAGACAGCAAGCCTACCAAAGAAAATAAAGAAATGGAAAAGGTTTAATTTATAAGTTTCCACGGAGGACTTCTCTGTCTCTTTTTTCATGCCTTCTGAGAATAAACCCATACAGGTATAACTTATACTTGCAAATTACAAAAACATGTGAGCTCTTATAAGTAAGTTAATAGTTCCTTCTTACCATGCATCTTGTAGTCTGGGTCTGTGAGCAAGGGATGATTGTTGTAAACTTTCTTTTTTCTGCATTACGAATGTCAGATCTCCAAGCATAGACCTTCTGTCTGGATGCTTTTTTTAAAGCTTCAACAGGATTCCAGGGGCTTTCCAGTCACTGCTTGAGCTTCTGTCATTGAAGTGCTGCAGACATCTCCTCATAATTTCACTCTATTTAGAAAACGGGTAACACATTGCTAATGTAGTCTGACTGAACAATGCAGGAACAATTCCTTCCAGAAGTCCTCAGAGTCATAGATTAATTCCTTCTTGTACAATAATCACTACTTCAGTAACAGACCTGTGATTCAGGTCTGAGGGCGCTGATTTATACCAGAGCCAAATTTTACCTCTGGTTGAGTGAAAATATGTATTGTAGCTTTTTTCAAGCTTTGTGAATCAAATACCATGAATTCCAGGAATCCTGTTTTCCTTACTCGATTGCTATGGGCCCTTAGGTACCGGAGTGTGCAGGAAGCTCTGAAACAGCAGACCTCAGAGCTGCAGGATACTCGCATGCTGACGGAGTTCCTGGAGAGAGTGGAACTGGAGGAATGTCTGGAGCCCAAGAGAATGAGCTCCGTGGACTGCAATGAACAGGTGGATACTGTGTTACATCGCCTTCAGTCGTCAATGAGCTCGCCCTACATGAAATACACCGGGGCCCAGCTGCCAAATGTTACCATGCTACTTTACTGAGAAATAAGCAGAGGGACTTTGAGAAATCACTTGAATAATGCAAAACAACTCGTAAGACATATGTATTGCAGTACCTTTAGATTTGTTCCTGCCAGTAGTCTGAAGCAAGACTGGTGTGTTACACTTGGACAGTTTAGCATTCTCATTGTCTATATTCCAGAAGTAATCAATAAAAACCATTAGGTGCTTTAGTATGTGGTTCATGAGGACATAATGAGATGCAAGAAAGTCTAATGACTTTGAATTAATTTATGTTTATTAAAAGGACACAATAATTAGTAGATGTAGTGTAAAGAGTATAAGAGTTTGTACCTCCCTGCTATATTTTAAACAGATTTGCATTTAAATTTAATTTGGTTTTAAACGGCAAGACTTATGACTTCTGCCATTCACACTTCTGACATGATGCCTGTTCCCTCAGTTTATTATCTCAGTGACAGACTCAAGCAATAACAGCTCTTACTCCATAGCTGGGTTTGTGGAGTGGTAGTTTTTTTTTTTACCTCAAGGACAAATATCCAGAAGAGCTCATTTTTATCTGGATAAAGAGACTGGAAGGTTCACAAGTTCTGGCTTCTGGTTTGGAAATGTTTGTATTTGTGCATGAAAAACTAAAGCTGGCCTTCTTTCCTGATATAAAACAGCTTCAAAAACCTCAGGACCACTAATTAAATCATGGTTTGACGCAAGATCAATTTTTTGTAGATGACTTTTATATTATTAACATTATTTTGATATTTCACACCATGACAATACCAGGAAAAAATGCTACTTTGCCACAGCAGTGATCTGCATAGTCACAAAAACATTTCCCCTTTGGCCCTGCTGGGTCTGATTTGTTTGTTTTGTGCTTTTTTCGCCTACATTCCAGCAAAACCCATTGAAAGACAGTGAGGAACATGATGTAAAAAGTAAAATACAAAATGCTGGAAAAATAAAAAGTGCCCGTATTTTGTCCTACTTTTAAGTTGAGCCATGTTACTGTCATCATTATTGTTGCCACTATCTGCTATTGTCAGCAAAGTGGTATAAAATAACAGTAATGGACGTAGCATTAGAAAACCCAAAACTTTCTGTTGTGATGTCATCAAAAAGTGACAAGGTGATGTCTCTTAGGCTCATGGCAGTGAGCTGCGAGCCAATTCCTCACTGCTCCAGCTTTCGGACCCAGCCAGTCAGCTGATTGACAGCATTGCGGACCCTGTGGAGGAGCTGAGAGAGGCAGTGGAGATGCTCAATGACACAGTGAGGGAGAGGGGCAGATCTCTCATCCGCAACCAAGACCAGGGAATCAAGGAGCTGCTGAGCCAGGTAGGCCAACACATGTCCCTTTAGGAAAACATCAGCTCGTGGGGCTCCAGGGAGCTGAAGTCTGCAGGGAGGAAACTGCAAGTTCAGATCCAGGCTGTGCCACTGTAAAAGCAGTGGGCAGCATTCCTCAGCCACTGGGCTGAAACAGACCAAGAACCACTGAAATAGGGAGCATGGCTCAGAAATGTCCAGTTTGGGCTGTTGGCCTGGGGCATTGAAGACAGGACTTGTGGTTTAAAGCTCATTTTGGTTGTGTGTGGTGAGGAGGGGAGACCAGCTTGATTAGCAGAATTGTTTCCATTGGCATGCTTGTTTCCATGCTCCGTTTCACAACGGAGTGCAGGGAGTGTAATGGTTATATAACTTCTGAATAGCAGGTAACTGGGAGAACTTAATAGCCTACAGTATATTTTAAAACAGAAAACAGACTAACAATTAAGTACTTTACAGTGAAATACAATGAAGGAAACCACAGACTCCTATGCACTCTTTAGGTTTTATTTAATCAATTAATTCATGTTTCAGTTTAGATGATTTTACCTGCAGGGGTGACCTGAAGGTTTAGATGGTTATGCAATACTTTGTGGTGCTTTTCCTTCCTTGACTTATGTGGCTGGAAATATCACATGCCAAGTGCATATTGATGTTTATTACTATGATTCCATCATTGTTTTCACTTCTTTGTTATTGTTGATATTATTTTGGCCAATTACATGAATTGCAAACAAACACAACACAAAAGCAGCTTGATCATTCTGGCCATCATCCAGCTGTACTCTGATGTGGCATGTGGACGTATTCACTCTCCACAGCTGCATGAACATCTGGAGTTCAGTCGTCCCTGGTGCATGGTCATTTACTTAATATACATGAAACAGAATCACGCTTCAGAACCAAGGTCTGAAAACGAGGCTACTGCCAATGTTTAATCCTCACTGTAATATTGCAAACAGCAAAGCCATCACTGTGATGCACATTTCAAATGTCATAATATGTGATGATGAAATTGCGGTTTACAAGTAGTTCAAAGTGCAATATGTACACCTCAGAAGATGAAGCTAATACTCCTGTGACATTTAAGGTTTCCATTACAGGGATGCTATTTAGATAATGTTATCCAAGGACTGGCAGAACTTCATAAGCAAAATTAGTTTGTATAAAGAATATTTTCATGAACTGATTACGCACTTGTAATTGCAGCAAAAGATTAATTGCTTAAATTTTTCCATGTTTTTTAAACACCAATTGCAGACTGTACAGAATGAATCATTAGTCAGTTTATTTACTGCAACAGCCAGAATATAAAGTAGGAGTCCTGTACTCCAGAGGCAGGAACATTAAGCTTCTACTAAAAGCCCTTTATAACAGAGGTACAGGAGGAAGGTTTGGTCTTAATCTCTCACACTTCCACTTACCTACATATATACTGTAAGTCTAGCTCACAGGTCTTCCCTTTGCATATCTCTATCACATCCCTCCCACCACCCCATCTACACCCTTGCAGCAGCTCCCTAGCTCATTTCTCGCAGTAGTGAGTGGGGTGTTTGGGCAGCCTTATCCTTCTAGCTGGGCTGCCATTCCCTCAGCTAGGTGAGTTATTTCAAATACTCTCTACGTACATCTTCTCCCTACCGCATTCATTAGGATCAACCTGAGCTACTGAAAGAAGACATTCCCTTATGTACCACCTGCACTTAGGGCCTTTATACAGAACATAGAACAGGTAGGGATCATCCCATGCAAAGATCTGTGCCTTTTATCTGTTAAGAAGAACTCCACAGCTGAGGGGCTGAAGGCTAAGAAGCTCAGTTCTTGTTTCCCCCAGCACTCAGCTCTCACTGTGAGGATTAATGGCAAACTGTCGAGAAGTCTGGAGCTGCACGTGGACATTCATGAAATGGAGACAGAAATGGCAGTGAAGTGTGAGCCTGACCAGTGTGGGCTGGAAGACTTGGAAGACCAGCAAGAAGATCTGGAGGTAAGTGAAGTATGCACACATTTCCACTTCAAGAAAATAATCTTTTTTTTTTTAGAGCTAGTAGATGACCTCCACTCCCTCAAAATGATCAAATACAGTAGACTCTCTTTTCACACAGTAGTTAGGTTCCTGGCATAGAATGTATACCCAAAATCACATATAATCAGAACACCCCCCATAGATCCTCCTATTCCCCTCCCTTGATCAGGTAAAATCCATCATAAGTGTAATAGCATGTGTATGTAGTTTATAGTATTATGAAAACAGTAATATACCAAATATAGTACTATACAGTATACAAAATACTCTTTTAAGTATGGAATAATCCTATTACTTGCTCTTATGAATAGCTGATCACTATCAACTCATTCAAAATCTCAATTTTTAACTCCAAATCAGGCACTTTTCTTTCCTTTGCCCTTCATACTGTACTTGTTTCTTTCCACTTTGTACTTCTTCTCGGTTTAGGATGATGACACACGATTAAGAAAGCACCGATAAAGAAAGCACCCGCATACTAAAGGCTTTGTATTTAGTATCCAAAGAGTACTGTAGCTCAGCTGCATGCTGCACCAGATTTGAATTTGTGAAATTTCCTGCATTTTATGATTTTTCATTCATTTTTTCAGTGCCAACTGCATATACTGTACACAAATCTGTGTAAAAATATTTTGGGTAAAATGTAAGTCTACTTAATTAAGAATAGTCTGTCGAGACATACACATGTAAAACCAACAGGTTGGAATTCGGGACAGTGTTTCTCCCTGCAATGTTTTACATTCCTTGGAACAACCCTGTTGTACGCTGGTACTTTTTCAGTGGAGATCCCTATTAAATTTCCGAGTTCACGACAGAAAAGACATTTCGGCACAAACTTAGACGGAGCCAGTCTCGGTTTTTGTTTAGGGCTACATGATGTAAACTCTAACATATGATCCCACACAGATTGCGAATAATTTTATTATTCACAAAGGATTTCATTGTGTGTGCGTGTGAGTTTGCGTGTGCTTGAGGAGAGGGGGGAGGGTACGCTGTATGAGTCATATTTGGGCCAACATTATGTTTATCACATGCACGCACAGCTGTCTGGATACGATACCATTAAAGAACAAAAATGACCTAATCTTCTACACAAAAATAGAAACACGGTCATTGAGCAACTATCCAATGTACTGTATATCTGAACGTTACTTAAAATGCATTGTAAAGCTTTCTCTTATTGAGTGTTAAATGCAATTAATTATTTTTCCTCTTAAAAAAACTGTCAAAGCAAACAGTTACAGGCCTAGAAATTTTTAAGGCATCTGGATCCTTTTAATAGGTACCATTTAAAACCCTAGGACATGTATACTTTGTGGAAGATTATTAAAGCACACTACGCAAGACATCAGCAAAATCTGATGGAAGTGAAGAGAGGTTTTCTTTTATGCTTCTCCAATGTTTTCGCTCTGCAGATTGACTACGAGATAATCAAGGAGGAAGTAGATGAAATGGAGAAGCTGGCTGCTCAATTAGAGGAGCTGTGCCCGGAGAAAATGCAGGTCCTGAGTGAAGAGGTTCGATCGACACTGCATGTCTGGGAAGAGCTGGGCAAGAGCCTTTCAGAAAACAGAGCAAGGCTCCGCCAGTTTCTGCAGCTGCAGGACTTCTTCAGAAATTACCTGGCGATGATGTAAGTGACAGATCACAAGATTGATGTGCTCCTTTTATTGACTCAAGACTCCATCATGACCTCATCCTGCAATAAATCTTCGGTAGATAACAACAAACCACAGGATATCTATCATGGTGCATGCAATTTAAGCAATCCATTATTTATTTTCTTGAAAGAATAAAAAAATTATGTCATTTTTATAAATCTAAGATAAGATTATGGTATTAGAATACTGTGCATTCTTTGTGCACAGGAAATATCATCAAGTTATGTCGCTTATACTGTAGATAACTGGGTTATCTGATATGTGCTCCTTTGTAAGAAAAGGTGAAACCCAGGTCATTTCAATCTATGATAGTTTGAGTCCTTCTCAAAATCAACAACAGACTCCATTTTACCTCTTGCAGTTCCTGGACAGAGGATACCCGAGCCTGCATCTTCTCAGATACCACTGTGCACCCTGGGAAAGGCAATCAAATGCCTGTCATAGCAGAGCTCGATAAGAAGATTGAGCAGAAGTTTGCAGAGTTTGATGACCTGGCTGCTGCCGGACAGAAGCTAATTGATGAAGAGCACCATTTGACTGAGATGGCAAGTTGGGGTTCAATCAATCATATCAGCCTTTCATTTGCTATAGAGCCCCTTCACAACAGTTAGTCACACAGCGCTTTACAGATTTGTAAAGCACTTCACAATATTGTGAATGTCGCCCATGTGGGCATGGAGGTGAGGAAAACGAATAATCCCCGTTGGGAGTAAAGTAACCCCTGGGGGTCCCAGGCCTGCTGGCTGCCCCCCTTCCAGGCAATGAGATAGAGGTGAATTAATCACAATACATCATGAACAGTTTCTGCAGCTTCAAGGGCTGGGATCCTGCTGTGCTGTGTCTGTCATCTGGGTTATTTGAGTGAGGTAGCTGAGGTTTCCCAAGTCCTGATTCTGCTATCTTGGGTTCCACAATACTGGGTCTGATGTCACTGGCTGTCAGGACATACATGCTCAGTGTCAAAACCCAGCGCTGGGATCCAAGCAGTGGGAACATGAAAATGGGAAAGTATGTTAGTGACTGGTTGAAAGACCACCGGCCATCATAAAGTAATATAATAATTAATCTATCTTCAGAAATAAGTGGCAAA
Source organism: Atractosteus spatula (assembly GCF_055471065.1). Taxonomy (NCBI): domain Eukaryota; kingdom Metazoa; phylum Chordata; class Actinopteri; order Semionotiformes; family Lepisosteidae; genus Atractosteus; species Atractosteus spatula. The sequence goes on along the minus strand of NC_142720.1, from coordinate 7,955,704 downwards.
ACAATGAAATTTGATCCTTTTAATCACTGTAAAAGAAAGTTTGCACTAAAAGTAGAGTAAAACAGCATATTATGTGTAAGTGGTATTAACTATGATCCCTTAAGTCTAAATATTGTATAATATATACTTAATAAAACTAATAAAACTAAACATTTTTAAAATAGTGATGCAAATAATGAAGCAATTTGAAGTAATAATGCAAATAATGAAGAATTGACTTCCCCTGCAGATCAAAGAGAGAACAGAGGAGCTGAGGAGCATGCTGGGATGGATTCTTGTGCGCTGGAGGGCACAGAAGCACCAGAGGAGTTGTGGGAAAAGAAAAGAAGAGCCAAAGGGTGATGTCATTTACTCAGAAGCTACAATATGCTCACCTCAGCAACATCAGGTAAGCCTGGATGACATTGAATAATGAAGTGTTCTTTCTCCTTGCCTTTAATTTCCCACAAGTCCAAAAGTGGCACAAACGTTAGAAAAGAAATAAAAGTTCAATTTTCTCAGTAATTTGCATCAGTTTTTAAAGAATGACTCTTTAAAGTGTTAAAATGAATTTGAAAAATATGGCCCATGTCCCTCAGACCAGAACAACTATATCTTCTTACTTTTTGCATACTAACCAAAACTTTTCCGCCAACATGACAAAATACATTTTAAAACATTTTAGATTTTAAAATAGTGTACTAGCTTTTCTTTTCTTGTTCTTCCTGCAGAGCCCCTCGCCCCAGTCAGAGCTGCCTCTAATGGCAAAGGCACACTTCAAAGGAGGCCAGAGGCAAGCAGACTTTGAGGCCTGCTCTGGTCCTGATGGGTCCAGTACCCATGGTGACGCGGTCAGTGAGCAGCAGCCTGAGGCCTGCTATGAGGTGATGGCTCAGATTGGCCAGAAGAAGAAAGGTGTGAGCTCCCCTGTCGGGGCTCCGCAGGGCCTGCTGCCTGCAGACTCCCCAGAATCTCCTTTCCTCGTCCTGAAAGAGCCCAGTGCCCCATCCCTGGGCGGCACAGTCAACCTCATTCTCAGTTTTGGTAAAAAGGGGGACAGTCAGCTGCAGGTTCAAGACACTGTGGAAGAGGGGGAGACCCAGGAGCCTGTCCACCGGGTAAGTTCCGCAACCCCAGGGCAGGATGAACGTGTTCGTCATCAATGTGCACCGTAACATGCAGGAATTACATGCACGAAAAGAGAACAAGCTTCCTTCTACACTCACATGACGATCAGCCAAATTCTCCTTCTACATTTGTGCTGTTTGAATCTCTGGAGACTGTCAGAAAACCCATGGGATTCAGGAATTTGCAGGCAAAGTTTCTAATTCTTTTTTCTGTTCACTCTAAGTTGTATAGGAAAGAGAGTCAGACAGCTGAAGGCTACCATCATTCTTATTTTAGAACTTCATTGGTTTGAAGCACTGGCTTAAAAATATTATTTTTGATTCTGAAAAAAACAGCTGCGGATGATATTATGCTCCATTAGGTGCTACAGTTCATGGGGCACTTGACATGTGTTCAACTGAACCTGGGAGATAGAAATGGAAGGGCAGGACTCTATGATCCAGGCACTGCAGGTTCAAGTCTGGATGATGTCACCAGCCAGCTGTGACCAGGATTCTGAAGGGGGCCCCTGTGACACGGACTGCTGCCGGAAAAGGAACCCCTTCTTCTGAAATTGCTGCTGAACCTCCACAGTACAGGCCTGTACTGCCTGTGACGTGTTAAAACTAGACAAGGGTGTGAAGGTGGGCAGGTTTGGAGGAGGCTGCCTGCACTTTCTCATTCCCCATGTGCGTCTGCAGGCTTTGCAGCATGAAAGACATGGAAAACACACGATTGGCGGTTCCAAATCTGGTGATCGTTTCCCAAAAAACCTAAGTTTCAAGAAAAATAAAGACAAGTGGGACAAAGTGTGAGCACATCTTTTTGGTTGCTCTTTCATGGCAGAAGCAAAAGTTCTTAAAGAGAGTTCAGGATCTCCTGTTTGGTGTCTGGTTATGTTTTTTTTTACCCTGTAAATTTGACATTTTTCACATCCTTTTTTTCCCCCCTTTCAAATGACCCTTCATCCTTCTACTGTTTTTGCTTTCTCCTTCTCTCCCTCTCCTTCAGCCATCTGAATCTCAGTCCTCTGCCTGTAAAAACTTTTGGAAGCGCTGCCAGGGGCTTTTGGAAAATACTTTTGGTAGTTTAAAGAGAAAGAAAAAGATTTATCAGCAAAGTGCTGAAGAGGTAAATGGCGTGCACAACTGCATGTTGTGTTTGTGAATGCATGGTGGTGCTGTATGACAACAAAGGGCTTGAAGTTAAAGTCTTACTAACACGCACCACAGATATGTGCAGCTCAGACGTGTGCCTGCTCAATTAATGCAAAGAATCATTTGCAGTGGGAGCTAAGGATGTTCCCCCCCTTTTGTAGAAAACAAACAGGTCGGCCATCAGTCACAAAGGCGTAATGTGCCAGAGTAAAATAAATGCCTATCTGTGCTTGCAGCATCTTCAAACTTGAATATTGATCATCACTGTATTTAAAGGAGTTCATAATGAATGTTTAGGGCTATGATAATACCACTATCCACTATACCACTACTCACTGGAGTGGAAATACTGATCTTCAGACTTTCTCAGCATTCTCTGCTTTGCTTAAAGAGCATCTTCACCATCCTCACTGCTACCATCAATGCAGCAAACCCTTTACCTCATTCTATAGGGGTTTCCTCCTGCCTTGTGCAAATGGCCAGGTTGTCAAAGCCGAGCTATTTGGGCAAAAGCCAAATGTATATAATGTATAAACACTTTATTTCTTGGTTTGCTGGGACAAATGAGGCTCTGGCTCCCCTGTGACCCTGTATTGGATCAAATGTATGGATTGACAGTATTTCTTGGGGGTATTCTCATGACAAAGCTGAAAGTCTTTTTATCAATATATTCTTTTACAATTGAATGATCTATACTGAAAATGGCACACTGGTTCCTTTATGATTTCATACTGCTGTCTAAAGTGATCTCCTTCTGTTGCTGCTCCCTCAGTTGCTACTGGAAATCTCTAAGGTGTGGGACAACTATTGTATGAGAACGAACACACTTCTCTGTGGCTGTCTCAATTAATACCATTCCCATCTGTCTGGCTCAATGGCCAGCCTAAATCACATTTAAAGAGAGAAACAGCAAAGTTATGTAAATATGTGGTATACCCTTAATGGATTAAATAAAAATTTGATTTAAAGTAAAGTAGAAATGCAAACATACTGTAGCCAAGAGACTGTGTGGAGATCACAAGAGGCAAATTAACTTTTTAAAAATGAACTCAGCAAAGAATGATTGCAAACAGTTTCAAGCAGGTAATGGAAAAAGAAGAAAAAGATATTTCAATAAGAAAAAAAAATCTTTGATCAGCCCATGATACAGCCTGGCAACATTTGCACTTAAATAAGAGAATTTAATAATATGAAGCCAAAGAAAATACAAAGTACAATTTCAAAGCTTGAAATTGTTTACTGAAAGATGTGAAATTGTTGAGTGGCGATTCCAGCAAAATTCCTTTGTGCTTTTTGGAACATTTACAGGGAGATAAAAATCATGCTGTTATTATACGAGTTTCAAATGTATTCAGTTTCCATTTTCTCAGTGAAGCAGCTTCTTACAGATAATGCCTTTTGGAAAAGATCCCCTGGGATTTAGATTTTATAATTACTGTCTACTCATGTTTAGCCCTAAGAGGTCTTTTATCTTGTGATGAGCATCATCAACATACCTTGCAAATATTACAATTGTCTGCTCCTTGCCTTTGTAAATTGAAATGGTAAAATAACCTGTATGGACATAAACAGTGAAATTGATGAACAGTGGGAAAAAATTGTATTATGATACCTAGGTATTTTATTATATTGTGGGGGCTTTGATTTTAAAAAGATACTTTCTAAAGTTCATGTAATACAAAGGCATATGGACTTTGTAGAACAGGACAAGAACTGATCGTTCAGGACATCGAAACTTACTGTTTTCTGTGCAATCCAGTGATTTTGTTCCAGCTCCAAGGATGAATTTTGATATATCCCAGAACATTAGATTGGAAATACATGTCAATATGCACTGGAATGGAACATGCTCATCTTCCTTTTAATTTCCCTCTTTCATTTAAATTCAAAACGACTTCTCAAAGGCTGTCCCCAGGAAATGTGAAGGCAAAAGGAAATGGCTTTTGCTCTGTGGTTTCATGCCTTGTATGTCCGACCGCTTCTATGACATTAAGGCAGAAGGCTAACTGACTTTCCGCGATTTCCTCTCTGTCGGCTTTCAGGGGGTATTTATGCTGCCAGGGAGCTTAGCAAATGACAAGCAGACCCAACAGGAAAAATATAATCAAAGGAAAAATATAATAGGAGAGGATAGAGGGAACTCCCTCAATGTAGTAGCAGGTCCCTGAATCTGTGAGCAGTGTAATTATCGAAGTACTTTCCTTCTTCAACCTTGCTGCTAACGTCAAGGCCATGTTGATTTTATGCATTGTGGTACAGTGGTATATAGTGCAGCTTCATGCTTTAGTTCCCATGAAGTCTTGCTTTGAAATGCTTTCATGCACAACTGGGCTTGACTTGGCACGGCTTTTTGAGGAAGCCCGTTGTGGCACCGAATGTACTGTGAACTTATAAATTAGATTCCAGGACTGCTGTAAATAATTTATGAATGTGGGCCGCTGTGGCAACATGAGATTAGTCATGCAGGTTAAAGGTCAAACCATTACAGCTGTGTATTAACTCATTTATACACCATGTGATTTCAATAAAACACTGGTAAATGTACTCATATAGCAAATCTTGAGGCATTTACCTAGTACTTTATTTTTAGTGTAGAAAACACTGCAAATAGATAATGTCCATGTTAATTTAGTAATTTATGTCATGCAATTCTTACTGGTAAGAAACAGAACACATTGAATTGATAAACATTTCTCCACTTTGGCACTGCACACTGTACTTAAAAGAGTAAGTGCCAATTTTTTTTTAGCAAATCCAGATTTTGGAGCAAATTGTACTGGGATAAGATTGGTGCATCTTAAAGGGGGATTTTGTGAGGTTTCCACACCTTGACAACATTACCAGTAAGAAAAAGCAATGGAAATGTTTAAGTAATCCAAGGAATGCGAGCTTGCTACTGAGAGCATGGAGCTTCACAGATAACAAAAGAATCGATGCATCAGTGAGGTTCACATGAACCGCAAAGATTCTTTGATCTAACCTTATTTTATTTTGCTTTTCTAGGTAAGTACCTATCTGCATGTCAAGGACAGCCACAAAGCTATGACACCTGTATACGAGAGCGTTACTTTGCCCCATCTCTCAAGTAAGGAGCAACCTCAACCCTCCACCTCCTCCATGTGCTCGGTCAGCAGTGTCTCTTTCCACACACTGCCGAAGATCACCTCTAACTCCCTCTTCAGCAGCCTGAAGAGGAGAAACAAGAAGAAGAAAAGAGATGTTCGCCGACACACCATCCAGAAGATCATGGGTGTCAGCCAGGCAGACGTTAGACCACTGGAGGACAATCCAATCACATATAACACCAACACGTGGCCTCTAAAGGAGAGGACAAAAGGATCCACAGATCCCAATCCTGTCAATGGACAGGTTCTTGACTATGTCAAAAACCCACTGGTTAAGGACATTGATGCAGAATGCACTAGTGTTTCAAACTTTGCTCATTTGACATCAAAAAGAAGCACACATCTAAACAAAGATGGCTCCACACCACATGTCAAAAACAATTGCAGACATGTCTCTCTGGGTTCTGTGCTGAGCTTTGAACTGCCTAAGGACTTGAGCCTCATTAGCAACATCCCAGATCTTATTACAATAGCTCCCCAGGAACAGAAAAGGACGGGCGACCTTTCGAGCAGCAGTGACGATCATGGCCTGTACAGCAGGAATTCGATATCCGAAAGATGTCTGGGCTTTAGCACTTTCAAACAGACGTGTTTAAAACCCAAACTCGGTGAAGAATCTTCAGCACACAGCCAAGAAGTGGAAAAGAGTGTAATAAAAGGAAATCATAATTCCCGAAAGGTTAGTTTAGACACTCTCTCAGTGTTGCCCCAACTTTCTGAGAAGCATAAACAGGAATATGACTCTGCAACCAATAGTCAGTTCATTTCTGGTGGAGACATATCAGACATAAAGTTGGGCCAAATCAGTGATTTACTTAAGAAGGCTGGACATGACTGGGAGGAGCAGGTATCTGCATTGGACTCTCCTGAAAATCTACATAGTGCCAACCAAACTACTGATATACTCAAAGGGGAGAATCACCTTAAACCAAAAGGCAGCGACTGCCACTCTGAACCTGGTGGCAATGCATGCCAGGTGCTCATAAAGAAACCAGGCATTACAGACATCTCTGGAATCAGCCCTACTGCAACCCCCCACGTGGCCAAGGACCAAAACACTGTCATCAAGGACGGGGAAGACTTGGTGGATTCAAGTACTTGCAACATTGGAAGGATCAAGGTCTGTGCCAGACAGCGCATGGAAGCAGCGGATGTTTCCCTGCCGAGGAAAGCTGTTGGGAGACCTTATTCATTCGCAGAAGCAGAAGGCGTGGCCTGTAATGGTGACCTAAGCAGCTGTGAGGCTGGAGCAGGAGCAGGAGCGGGAGCCAGAGAGGAAGCCATGGGCGTCATCCATCCCGACCACCAGCAGTTTGAAGAAGAGGAGGAGGAGCTGGAGGACATCTGGAACAAAACCAACAGCTACAGGCAGAGCATCTGCTCTGACATCATGTACCAGACCCATAAGGAGGAACTGACAGGCTCACCCTCCACGTGTGAGGAGGAATCAGACTCTCGGGGTCAAGATGTGTTATACAGGAAACTAATCACTGCCTCGGCACCCAACCTGCTGGTCGCCGAGTTTAGGCTTCCAGCCTCCATTCAGACCCTTCTTGGCTACAATAAAGAGCAGAGTGCTGGGGAGAAGAGTCCAGACAGGGGCAACAGGCGGTCCTGGGCTGCTTTCCCTCAGCAGGAACAGCCTGACCAGCAGATAGCTCTGGTTAATGAGACAGCTTCTGATATGGTGAAACTGCCTGATGTAGAGGACCAGCAAAAGTATATCTACCAGTATAGAGAGGAGGAGGAGGAGGTGGAGGACACAGGTTGTCTGAAGGTGAGGTCTACATTTATTATCTCATTGACACTAACAGTTTGTGGCTGGTGATTCATTCCGATCTGTAGCAGCTCGACTGGGCTGCTGAGAAGGGTGCTAGCACAGGTGTGTCGAAGGAACCACAGCTCTGTTAGCATTTCTGTAATGCACCTGCATTAAGGCCTCACTGACATTCAAGTACACCCTGGCAACAAAATCAAAAAGAGTCATAACAGAGAATAACAAAGGCTTAAACATTAAATGATAAGAACATTTATACAGTATGTACAGTAGATTATCTCCTGAAACAACATTATGCATTATCCTAAGCCTCTTCTCTAATAGTGCACACTGTAATTTAAAATATATCTCATATCTAAAGTTAAACTAGCTATGCAGTCTGTAATTACTTATGCCCATATAAATCCTGAATTTCTGCTCTATTTCTCTCAGCTCCAGTCTCTTTCAGTAATCATTTACAAAAAATGAAATCCTACAGAAACCCAGGTGTTTTTTATTTTGTACCTTGCTTATTCCGAGTCTGAACACAGCAAATAAAAGTTGTTTATTATACACTGATGAACAGAGATGCAAACGTGTCCACAAAAGGAGAAGCGCTTTAAGTAGAACAGTGTCGTGTTTTGACTTTAACACACATGAACATCTGACCACTCCACAGGACCAATCGGTGAGCCTGCTGTCAGTTCACATGGGCTTGGAGGGTCATGGAAACCAGCTAACCTCCATGAGTCCCGAGTGTGACCGCGCTGAGCAGGGACACATTTCTACCACTGGAGGGCTCTGCAGCACTGTGGTATGACCAAAGCAATAAGCATGATTCTTTTTTCATCTCATCTGTTTGTTAAGGCGTCAGCATCAGATTGTTCCAAACTTCCAAAATCAAGTTCTAGTATTCTAGAATTCAGTGTTTATTTTCTACTGATTCTGCTGCATTTTCATGGTGTTGTAAGTTGCTTGTCGTTTTGAAATATCCACACAGACGCCAACACAAAAAGTCTTTTTACCTGGCAATGTGGATCTTGCAGAGTTTTCAAAGAGCTTTTTTTTCCTTCCTGCATTCTTGCAGCATGAAAACTATTCTGTGTTTTGTACTGCTGCTGATTTAACACACCGTGAAAGCTGCTGTTGGGACCGATTTGCTTTTACTTAATTGTGATGTCAATGTTGGGCACAGAAGATATGGCAGAGCTTGTGAGACTGTGTGCTTTCTGTTTCATATGTGCTGCTTCCAGAATGGGAAGAATCCTGAATTTCAATCGATGGCAGGAACACTGGAGAGGAAGCACAAGCTGCAACTGGGAGGAAAGAAGGTGAGAAGGGAGGGTTTGCTGAAATAACACAAGCGCTTGCAGGCAAGAGGAAACTCTGTGTGAGAGAAGACCTTGCTTTGAGGTGGAGGGTTAACCTTTGTCAAGGACTGAAAACAAAACTCAGCCCCAGTGCTGAGTAAAGCACATATTGCAAACTTAGGCCATTAAGGACGTGTTATTTCCGTCATAAATAGTCATTTTTATAAACTAGTTATTTGAGCCACTGTCTTTTGTCTTTTCAAGCATAGACATTTTTGTAAGTTTATGCGATAGCCTTGCTCAAAACGGGATTATTGTGTTTTACCATCACAGGCGTCGTGCAGAGCCTGGAACACATATCATGCTGTGCTGTTTAAACAGACTCTCTGCTTCTACCAAGACAGAAAAGACACACTGAAGGTAAGCTGGGATTCTTAGGGGCCTCTGTATTTGTTAGCAAAGGACAGAGCTATTTTGTAGAGGACACAGCAAACGCCACTGCAAAAGCCAAGAAATATTTTTGGCTGAAGCCCAGTCTTTTCTAAACTACTGATTTACGATTACTGCAAATCCTCAAATAAAAATCTATCGACATTAGGCAGATTTACTGATATAAGGATCATAGGAGATTGGCAAGACATGTAACCTGACCATCTTTGAATGTTTCACCTGAGAAAAATGGAATATTGATAACCAGTGAGCTCCTGAACAAAGCACTGTGTTTGTGTAACAGGGCTCAGAGCACTGAGCGAGTTAGAGAAGTGACATCACTCCCCTCTGAAATCTAGACAGTGCAGAACTCTGCTGTCACAGGATTGACACTGCGCACACTCACAGCCCGCAAGCGTACAAAACTGAGTTCCAGCAGGGGCAGGGAGAGCTGCTCGTCACACTCGATCTCTTATTTTGTTGTGCCCTGTGCAGAGTGCTGTGGCAGGACTGCCCCTCAACCTGACTGGCGCTGAGTGCACTCCAGCTCCAGAGTACACCAAAAAGGCCAACTGCTTCAGTCTCCGGTGAGGACCAGAAAACAGAAGTTTTTTCCCCACTTTCCCACCCTGTGCTTTCTTCTCCACTCCAGCCTAACTTTCACTAAGCGTGAAATACGGATTCCAGTCCGCATTTGTCAGCCCGGTGTTGTGTTCGTATCAGCAGTTCCTTATACAGGAACCAGGTGACACTTCACAACAACTGCACCAAATCGATCGCTTATCTGAAACTGACTGAATCAATCATCTTTGCAGGCTACGTGATGGCTCAGAATATCTCCTGAGTGCATCTTCCCGATTTTTAATGAAGAAATGGATCCTGAAAATTCAAGCAAATACAGGTATTAGACGTACACAGAAACTTCCAGGCTTAGCTGATCACGCACAGAACAACTGTGCTCTTCTTACTATGTCACTTTTAACATCAATAGTCTCTCTTTACTCCTAAACTTTCCCCTCAGTCCAGATTCCCCCTTTTACTCTTCTTGAATGTATTAAATGCATCTCCCTTTTTCCTTCTCTTATTTTGTTTCAAGCAATACTAAGTACCTCAATAGTTTTTATTTTGCTTTACACAATGTAGAATTTAGAACAATCTTCAAAACAGCGAAGAGAATCCTGAGTGTATTTTGCTGTTCTCCCCAGGGCTGAGAGAGATCAATTCCTCGCAATCTGTTTTTGGGCACTGTGTGCAGGACTTTTCAGCTATGAAGTAAGACATGAATGATATCACTCTTTACAGATTGCACCATCATTCAATATGTTAAAACTATAAAACACAATTATGATAAATCTTTAGAATCTTAAAATGCTTTATACACCAGAATAAAATGTCACTACAATAGTGTTGAATGTAGAACGTTGTGTAATACAATTACAATACATTGTTGTGTAATTACAATGTTGTGTAATACACAACAGTTTTAATTATTTCAGGGTGTTTTATATTTTTAGATGTAATTATTAAATTAGTAAATTACATGTAATTTTTCCATGTAATCAAGAATCGTATGTATAATGTATAATTCACTTGCATTAAGGCCTCATTGACATTCAAGTACACCCTGGCAACAAAATCAAAAAGAGTCATAACAGAGAATAACAAAGGCTTAAACATTAAATGATAAGAACAATTATAAAGTATGTACAGTAGATTATCTCCTGAAACAACATTATGCATTATCCTTAGCCTCTTCTCTAATAGTGCACACTGTAATTTAAAATATATCTCATATCTAAAGTTAAAATAGCTATGCAGTCTGTAATTACTTATGCCCATATAAATCCTGAATTTCTGCTCTATTTCTCTCAGCTCCAGTCTCTTTCAGTAATCAGTTACAAAAAATGAAATCCTACAGAAACCCAAGTGTTAGCTATGAAGTAAGACAAGAATCGTCTTAAGTAATCAAGAATCGTATTATAAATATACCTGCGATTTGCCATATGTCCATGAGAGGGCAGTAAAGTATTTTCCATTAACACTGCCAAACGGGAATGGACAATCAGACATTGATGTGCAAAAGTATTTTAAACAAAAAAAAACCATAAAAATGATACTCGTATGCTGTGTGGCTTCATCATTATTTGTATGAATCACTCTTGAAATTCAAATCATGAACAGTGCTGCAAAGGTACAGTGTAAATGCTGCTGGATGCAAGCCGATCTGGATGTTTAGTGCAGTTCTTCTGTTTCAATGACAGAAACACCTCTTCCTTTCACAGTTCTGGTAGCACCTGCCACTGCAGCCCTACATGTCACTGTCCAAAAGGGGGCAACACCACTTCCAATTTCTTGGGGCTCGGTCAGCTGGCCACCACAAGATCTAAAGAGATCATAGTTCTGACGAGAGACAACCCCCAACCTCCTAGGCAGCACCATGGGAACTCAGAGGACCTGCTTCCGGCCTTGTCTTCAGACACAGATCACTGTGGTAAGAGCAGGAGAGAATGAGGGACACTTCAGTTTTTTAGCAACTTCCATAAACATTTAATATGCGGTAATTGTGCACTGAATTATATGCCTCACATACATGTATAATCAATTCATATATACTTCCATGAAGAGTATACATCTCTAACATGAGACAGACAAGTAAAGGAGGGTCCTTGATCTTGTGACTGTTAACGCAAAGAGCTTTTGTGCAGCGTGCAAACACAGCAGAAATAATCTGTGCCACAGTGTTGCACCATCAGAGGTGTTTTATACATGTAAATATGTCTGGTCATTTATTTTATTACTTTGTGATTTTAGCTCACCTCACCTCATAACAAAAGATTAGTCTACACAAAAGGAAAAGAGGACCTGCATCTTGTTAGCGTGTTAGAGCTCCCTTGTGTGCTGTAATCAAATGTATGTGGTCCTACCACACTTAACTACTTCTTCACAGATCTCCCAGTGCCGGATTCAATACAGTACAAGCCAGTAAACTATCTAATGCATGAATGAACCACTCTCTGTGTAGCACAACAGAAAGATATTTCCTGATCATGCATGAAATTCACTGCAGTGCACACTGAAGCACAAAGAGAGACGCCATACCAGTCAGACTCTTTTCTCTGGCCAGACACTTGAGAGACACTCCCGGCCTACATTGTTAGTCATAGTTTTCATTGCCAAGAGGCCCAGCATTTTGACCTTTCTGTACCTTTTCAGAAGAGCACCGCAGCTCCCAACATCAGCTCGGGAAAGACAAGCTGTCTTGGGCTGGCAGGGAGTCCAGCCCAAAGTCCCGGGACTCCCCTCACTCTCACCACCTGGACTACCTGAGCAACAAGCGCCGCTCGTATTCCTTTACCTCAGGTAACACGCTGCGTTCCTGGGACTGACTGAGGCCCTTCTGACCAGGAGACATGTTTCTGAAGACACTTCCAACCCCGGAAAATCCTTCAGTTCCATCATCATTCATAAATCCACCCCTCCCCTCAGTCATACTCAAATTAGTGCAGCACTTAAAATATTTCTTGCTGTTGCTTTACACTCCACTTTATATTCACACATGCTATAATGTTTTTAGTAACTGAAGGTGACATTTAATATCACCATGTCATTGACTTTGTGAGCAGATATACTCCTTGCTATTATTCCAGCTGTTTTGTAAAAACAATTTAAATAATAGTAATGTAAGGATTTAAAAATGGAGTGCACATATTTATACCTGTTTGCTTTCTTTCTTCTAGCTACCTACCAGAAAATCACCCCTGTCTCTTTGCCCTCTCGAGCGCTGGAGGGAGGGTCCAGTTACTCTGTGACTCTGTTCATTGGAGATCAGCAAGCAGAACTCCAGAGCTCCCCAGCCCTTCCCAGTTTGAACAGCATGGAGTCAGTGAATCACAAGGAGTTACAGCCTATTAGCTGGAACCCTGAGACTATACAGAGAGAGAGAAACTTTGCCAGTCTGCCTAGACCAAGGAACAAATCAGTCTTCAAAAAGTTTTTTGGAAAGAAGGAATGAACAGCAGAGACTTGGAATACCTCTGGTTAGATGTGGGGGAAAACCATATAACTGTACTTGACTGGTTTGCTGTTCGGGTGTGCAGTGCACATTGTTTCCTTTAAAAGATTTTAGAAGTATTTAAGTATCCTTCAAGTATTTAAAATGACAAAAAAATAATTATGGGTTTCTCACAATTGTAATGTTTAGGGTTGGAATGACTGTTTCTTCTTAATTAAATCATTCACTAATTCATTTTTGTCCACTATCAGAAAGCTGCTAATTCCTAGTAAGATTTGCAACAGCTCACAGCACATCCCAGAAGCACAGAGCACAAGGCAGGATTAGGCCCTGGACAGGACACCCAGCCCATCACGGGACACACATAAGCAAGGAAACTTAGTGACACCAACTAGGTTAGTAAGCCTGACTTCTGCAGGTTTGAGGAAAGCAGAGCAAACAACACAAACCCTGAGGGCACATGCAAACTCCATACAGAATAGCCACAGTCTGGAATTGTACCTAGACCCTAGGAATAGTGAGGCAGTGTTAGCTGCCATGCCACCCTCCCAAGCCATAGTCACTCTCTTCACATTCTTCGGGATTGCACATAACACTATCCACAATTTCAACCAAGTACAGAGATTTAGGTCAGGTGTCTAAGTATAGCTGATTTATTATGACTTATCCACTGCTGTTCTGGTCCACACTTCTTCAACTAGAATAAACTGTAAAACCACAAATAAAAACAGCTAAATACAAAAAGGCAGACAACACCTAAAAAATACCATGTTTGTAAATGAAATGTACTCTGTTTGGACAGTGGGATGTACATTTTAAAACATTAGCCTGCCTTTAATTCCTGAGGTCAGCAGGACTCGTGAAGGTATTAACGTTCTGATATTTTACTGCTGTGTTTTTTTCTATTTTCATACTTTTATATCCAGTTGAAACTAATCTTAGCAGTCAAGCCAAACTGTTCTTATCCTTCAGTTTTTGTTGTTGTATCATTTGTCTGAGTGACGCATTTGGGGTGCTGAAGTGTGCTCTATAAGCTGAATCAAAGTGAATTACAGACATAAAGTGGTATGTATTATATGTATTGTGTATTAAACTGGTATATTGTAAAGTCCTTTTCTTAATTTTCTGCACAATGTCTTCCTATGTTCTTCAAGATTTTTTTTTGTTGCATACGTGTTGATCTGTTTTTAATGCCATATGTATAGGTATTGTATCACAAGCTGCACTACCTTTGCTATCTTCATACTCAGTTATTTAAAGAAAAGGAAACACTCAATCCTGCTGTAAGTGAAAACACATTGAATTCACTGTGCTGGACAGTTCAATCTCTCACCCCAGGGAAATCTAGAGCATTAGAAAGAGAAGGCCATTCAGCCCATTTAGCAGTTAGTTGCTAATTGATCCAAGGAACCAGTTGTTTCTCAAAATAAACCAGAGTATCAGCTCCATCAACAGGCTGGGTAGCATTCTCCATACTCCCAGAACCCTTTGCATGAGGAAGAGCCTCCTCTTCTCAGTTTTAAATGCACCTCTAAATAGTGTCTGAGTACAGCTTTATCTCAGAAGGCCTGAGTCATATCAGTAAAGAAAATTAGCAGATGACCTGTATGTTTTGAGGACCTGCACTGCAAAATGATCATCAGACATCATCTAGGCTGATGAATGGCACTCCACTCTACATTACTATTTGTACGTGGGCTGGAGTAGGTGGTGGAAATGCTCAGGTATACCTGAAGTGGTCCCTGAGCTTAATGGAGAAAGAGAGGGGCAAAAACCTTTAGTGTAGCCCAAATTAATATGCTCTCTTATTTGCTGGAGGCCCTTTTCGATACTATGTGCCGTTTCACTCCATTAACTTTTTTTGAAGAATACTGAAGTTACTACCAGACCATGGCTCTTGGTTTACTCACATTGTACTTTTCTTGGTGCAACATGGCGTCTGTAATGTGGCATTTTCCAATATGTCACAAACCAGTGGGATTTTGCAGGCAGATGTAACTGACATTACTGGGATACGTGAATCTGTCTAACTTCTGTGGCTTTTGATCCATTTGCACCTATATCTAGATGGCAAAAACATTTTGATAGGCTGTCTATGAAGACTGATTTTTTTTATTCAGCTGAGTGCAAGTTGGAATGTCCACTAATAAAATGTTAGAAGGTGCACTTGAACACAGGCTTTCTTGTTCCATCCTCATCTATGTAGATTCTGTATTTCCTATAAGTGTTGTAGTGTGTTGAGCAAAGCCACTACACATGTGAAGGAAAGGCTGATCAAAACCTTATAATAAAGTCTTACCAGAAAGATTAATGAAATGTTTTTTTTCCAGTTAGATTCAATTATCCCTGTTCTCATCCAAAAAAAGAAGAGCTACAATTCCAATGTTTTCCTTATATAAACACATTTTGATCTTCATCATATTTGCAGCAGTTTGAAACTGCTTTTATCTCTTTTATTTTCAAACGTTAACTGCAGTTACTGTAAAACTAATATTTTTGAATAAATAAAAAAAAAATCAGCTCCTGACGAAATGACTGGCATTGCTTTTGATCTTATTTGCACAGGCCTTTTTTTCACCTTGCAGAACTGTGTGGAAGAATGCTGCTCAAATCATTTCAAGAAAACGCATAAACCTTTTGTACTTTTTCTAAGTTCCAACCAAGAGGAGAGACAACACTTCCGATGGTGTTATTTAACAGACGTTCGAGAGGACGCCAAATTCTAAACTCTCACTTCCGCTCTCCCACATATAAACACTTGCTGGCTGCCCACAGCTCTGCGTGTGTCCTTACTGGCCCAGCTTCATCCTTGCAGTTGCTCCCTGGTTCATAAGCGAGGGGGATTGTGAGCATTGATCTTCATCTAACGCCATCGTTTCCTCAGCCAGGTAAGTTAACACTAAAGTATCACATTTGCTATGCCTTTACATTTGTCGGCTTGTTTTGTCGGTATTAGAATTTGACCGAGCCACTTCCTGGCTGATTTGAGCACAGCTTCTTGAGCCACAGGAGGCTATTTCACCTCTCTGTTGCTCTGTACAACAGAAGCTAAATCAGCCAACTCTGAAAGACCAGAAAGGGATGAAAAATCTGTGACCAAAGAGCTCAAAGCCAAATACGAGGTTGATGTACATCCTACATGTACATTGGGATTCTTATTTGCTCTGTTCTCTCAGGACATGCACAACACAACAGACACCACACAATGTACAAAACAGTAAGTAATAAACAGTGGCAGCATGTATAAATATGTATAGACAATAAACAAACAGAACAGTAAACGCGGTAGCCAAGTCAAAGAGAAGAATGTAGAGGTCTGTTGAATTTTGAGGCCTTGGACAGTTAGCTGTTAAGGATGCACGCTGCCGTAGGGCAGAAGCTGTTCTTATGTCTAGTGGTCCATGCTTTAATAGTGTGGTACCACTTGCCAGGGCACAGGGGTGAGGACAGTTTGTGGCTGGGATGGTTGGGATCCTGAATAATAGATTGGGCAGATGGTGTGTTTCTCATCGATTGATGGTAAGTCACATTCTGTAATCCTCGGCTCCATTGCCACAACTCTTTGTAGTACGTCTTTGTCATGCATAGTAGTATTACCGTACCATACAGCGATGCCACTAGTGAGGACACTTTCTATGGTGCTGCTGTCAAAGTTCACGAGTAGCTGCTTCCCAGTACCGCAATTTTTTAGGCACTGCAGAAAGTGGAGGCGCTTGTTGTACCTTTTTCATACTGCCTACAGTGTTTTACGACCAAGCCAAGTCAGCAGAGAGATGCAGTCTGAGGAATCTGAAGCAGCCGGCAGCTGACAGTTTCCACTGTTGTGCCCTCAATATTGACTCGGGTATGAAGTCCACACTAAGTTCTTTTGTCTTGTTGACATTCAGGGCCAGATTGTTGTCAAGGCACCATCTTGCAAGATGCTCCACTTCACTCCTGTATACAGACTCATCTTTATACTGATCAGCCTGATAACTGTGGTGTCATCACCAAATTCAAAGCACAGACTGGTGCCTCTTCTCTGCCAGTTCATTTTTCCAACAGTTTCACAATCAAACAGCCTTGCTGTCTTCAATGCTGGAAATCCCAGTTTTGCTAGAAACTCTACAACAAACCTGTTGTTTTCATTTATTATGAAGACATGTAGCTTTGTCAATCCCCACCCTGCTCGCCGTTTTTGGATAGGGCATGAGGCACAACCTCACCTGGAGAGAGAAGGATCCGGCTTCACCATTCTGAGGATCTTCCCCACAAGCAGCGTGTTCTTTACCCTTGAGCACCTTCTGTGTCAGAAGCATTTCCTTGCAGGTGAGACATATTAAAATGATTTCCCTCTAGGCTAAGCCACCCAGCAGTTTGGGAAGTAACAACTTCACTTAAACACAAACCAGTCTTGCTAACATAGCGAGAAGCCTCTCGCTGCGGAACACGGAACTGGGCGTGGTAATGTGGGGGCGGGGTTAAACGTTTAGCCCCGCCCTTAGCAAGAGTTTTCATTGGCCGCTCGTTCGCGATTCGCTTTTTGAATTCCAATAAGACACGCAAACGGGAAGAAAATCATTGACGTAAGAAAGGTTGCACATTTTTATCATGTAAAATACTGACTTTATGTTAATCATTTTTATTCCATTAGCCCTATGCTTATTAAATTTTACTTTGAGAAACATGAATATTTTAGTTGAGGGGGAGTATCACAGAGCAAATAGACGTACTGACTGTGCTTTCGACCATTGCCCCTCTCGCTCACATAAAGGAGAGCCACACAAGGGTGTTTTAATCTCATGAAAGCACAGACGTATATGTTTTGATCATCACCATGTATTTTCCTCGGGAGTGCCATAATCCTAAAAGAGAATCGACTGACTCTGAGTATCGCGATGACTGAATCGAGATCCCGCCCCAAGGGGTATATGGGATAGAGCTGCGCTGGTCGCGAGCGATTCGCTCGTTTTGAACGAATCTTTTTCAGCGAATCACTCAAATCGATTCACGAGTGCCCGGATGTTTCGTTCATTTGATTCACTAGGTCTTCAGGCTCAGTGACACTAATCGAGTATCGAGCCCAGCGAGTGGAAACAGTAGATGATTTAATTGCGGTCCCAGAGCTCGGCGAACGAAGGTCAAAGTGGGATCTTGGAAACCTGAGTCGAATTATTATTTTCTGTTAGATATCATTTTATAAATTATTATGCCTTGCCTTTGAAGATTTGTTTCGAAATAAAAAGGCATGATTTAAAGCTCCTATACTTGTGCAATATTTAGTTGTTTTCCCCCCTGTCAAAGACAACTGTACACTTCATGAGACAAGCTACTCTCACCTATAAACTCTCACGGTATTTTCACAAAATATTTTTTCCCCTCAAACAAGTATCTTCTTATGTGGAAGAAGGAAAAAACACGAAAAAGATCAAATTCAGATGGCACCTTCTTATTGTTCTTTAGCTTCGTAAATTGTTACATTGTATTTCTCTGAATGTGGAATTCAATGACGCATCGTTTGCTAAATCATCTATGGGGAATTATAAAAAGTGCAAATGTAATATGTTGCTCGACAAGCAGAATACAAAATATATGTAAGGTCCAGGAATATACAGTATTAGTGCAATAATTTAATTTAAATAGCTACTTTATATGCATAGAAAAACAACTACAGGGTATTTTATAAGCACAGGTACATGGACTTTGAAATAGGAATGTTCTGGTTGTTCAACGTAATCCATACAAGTAAAGTGTCGTCTTTCAGAAAGGCTCAGTTAAAGAACAGCTCTGTTGCCTCTGTTTGTCACTCCTTTCAAACCGGCCACTGCGAATTCCTGCCTGGTAGTGAGACGTGTCCAGTACTGCCGCCCGTGTCACTTCAGTCGTATACGAGATATTCTTCTGGTAAACGAACGCAAAACGCCCCTGGGTTCCCCTTAAAGACTAACCTTCCATTTTCTCTTCAGGGCTCTTTGAAGCTTTATTTAAGCAGAGGGAATATAGTTCTGAAGTGAAAAAACAGTCATTCCAGTGAGGAAAATAATGGGATTTGACCTCATTCGTTTTTTAAAGCAAGCAATTTCACTTCCATAATTCTTTTCACAGGGGATTTGTTAAGCTTAATTTCTCCGGTCTGCCAGGCTTATCAACCCCTTGCACATATACGGCACTTTTAAGATGTCTGACAAGCTTAATCGAAAAATATGCTAATCTCAGAAATACTTCAAATTAAATTTAATGACATATTAATTGGTTTGCAAGTAATCATCATTTTTTTCGACTACCGTGTTGCTGTATTAATTTGAGCTCTGTGGCAGCTGGCACAAACGGCGAATTTGAGTTTATCACCCCCAAAATCTAGTAAATTCAGGTTAAGGTATTCACTAAGGTCTGTGCCCAGTCTGAGTGCTATCTGGACAAAACGTCAAGTCTATTAATACAACTCAAAGCCAGAAAAAAAACATAGTACTGTATTAGTGTTGCTTTTAAACTTAAGAGTATCTTAATTCTTATGGCACTTTAGGAATTTTACATTGACAAATTGGACAGCAGTACGAAATAGATAACGCCGAAATAATGTGTGCATTAAGTCTTTTTAACAGTTTTCAATGATTCTGCTTTGAGGTGAAGCCTACAGTATCTAAGTAAATCTTCGTTTGCAAATATTTTAAATTAAATCGCTACACCAAAGGTTCCCTAACGCAATAAGCAACTTTGACCAGACTTGTGATTTTCAATCCAGTACAGGAAAATGAGAGACCGTTTATTATTGTCAACATGTGTTCGGTTTTGTAGAAATATCGAGGGCTGTATTAGGGGAGAAGGAGCTGTAAGTACAGATCGCGACCACAAGATGGTAGCACGCCTGTAGTTTTCCAATCATCTGAGCGTTTTTGTGGTTAAGGGTTGTAAGTGAAATAGACTGTTTCCCTGGACTGTCAACTAAAGAAATCAGCACCTGTAACTAGCTAAATATCATGCCGAGGACGGTCATTTTCCAAGAATGAGCAGCGAAGATCAGATTCCTGAATGTGGTCCCTGTGAGCAGGCAACGACGTTGGAAGGAAAACAGCAGCATCTGCTCTAAGGTCGAAGTACATTAGAAAGTTGCTAGGTTGCACACTGCATTCAGAAGATACAAAGCGCGATGCAATTTAGGTGACTACCGCTGGTAATCTATCGAATACGGAACTCTAGAATTCCCCTGGTTATTTCTTTTAAGAATTTTGAAGAAGTTACCTCGTTTGTTCGGAA
Organism: Atractosteus spatula; assembly: GCF_055471065.1. Classification (NCBI taxonomy): domain Eukaryota; kingdom Metazoa; phylum Chordata; class Actinopteri; order Semionotiformes; family Lepisosteidae; genus Atractosteus; species Atractosteus spatula. Next base: position 7,935,596 of record NC_142720.1, on the reverse strand, counting down.
CGATATGCCACGTCATTTCCATTCCTCCTTACTATCCGTTGAATTGTTTTGTAATAAAAAAACAACCACGGTGCCACATATGCTGCTGTGCTTGTTTTAAAGGGGAACCCTACGTGGTCTTCCCCTTTTCTCTGTTCACAGCATTCTTTTCATGTTAATAGTAACTGGTTTGTCTAAGACAGAGGTCTGTCATGGTACTCCTCTACTGTCAGCAATGAAAAAAAAACTTTTTCAGGTGCAGTGCAAGTATATGACACTGCAACAAACCTGATCTGAAGTGACTGAAGTCATGCCGGCTGTCATGGAACCTGTGGTGAGTGCCAGTCATGCCCAGTTCAGTGGTTCAGATATAACTCTTGTTAGCCCTGAGGAGACAGGCCAGAGCTGCCATAGAGTTTGAAAAATAGTTCTAGTTTCAAGTTTATGTGTATTGTCATTATACTCAGACACAGGTATATGGTATAACGAAATGCTATTTAGCTAGTTCTCAGACGGTAAGTATTGCAAACAACAGTACAATTGTGCAAGAAAAGAAAGACAGAGACAACAGGCGATGTGCAAAACAACAACTGTTGTGCAAAAACATATGTCAACAGAATGAAATAAAGGATACAAAATTATGGAGAGTAAATGTCTTGACGTGAGGTAGAGGTACGGTAGATTTCAATGTGCGTTTGAGTTTTGATAAACAGAGAAGGTACCAGAAGGGTTCAGATCGTAGGTGAGAGAGGCTGAGGGTAAAAATTGTCTCTGAGTCTGGTAGTCCGGGCCCGAATGCTCCGGTACCAGTCATAGAAAATGGTATCGATACTGAGTCCTGGAAAGAGACAATGTTTGAGAATATGACAATCTCTCAATTCACATAAGATGCCTTTTAGAGAGATAAAGGAAAGGGATTAACATAAAAGCTGTATCATTTTAAAAAAGGATAGCCAGTGAGAGTGATATTAAGATGCAAGGGGAATTTTCATTTGCAACATTTGGCACAGACGTCACAAAAATAAAGGATAAGGTGCATCTTCAGGTTTATCCCTCTCAGTTCTTGCACAACAGCCTTTTGGTTGCTTACTGATTGTGAAAAGTAAAAGCCCAATAATCCAATTAAATTTATGAGCAATTTTCAAGGAATTCAAAGTGCTGTATGCTAGTCCACACCTAACACACATAAAAGAAATAAAAAGAAGGAGGGAAAAAGCTCAGGAAGCTTAGTGTCACAAAGAGTACAAAGTTCTGCATTATACATTATAATTATACATTTAAGGGCTTTAGTGAAAAAATAGCTCTTTAAGTGAGATAAGTTGCCTAGTCTCCAGTAAATTGGACAGTGAGCTCCACAGAAATGATGCTGTAATCAACTGGACACTATTACACATTGTGCTGAACCAGGTTAAGAGCTGGGTACACACTGTACATGTAATAAGTCCTTAAGATAACCAGGAGTTATTGTATATTTATGGCTTCTGTATTCTGCATTTTTCCATTTTCCTGTGTTGTTCAATTTGATTATACTGTATGTGGCAGATATTTCATTTTGTCAAGGAGCTCTAACTTAACCCTGTTTCAGGTATAAGCAAACACGTAAAACACTCTTCCCACCCTGTTTTTTCTCTTAACAAGTCAAGACAACACAGCTCAGCTTAAGAGACTCCTGTATTTACTTATTTGCTTAACTAGAACACCCCTCCACACCCACCTGTTTAAATTAATTGATGTTTTAATTGATCTTTAAAGCTGGAGAATTGGATCTGTATTCCAGGAGGGCCAGTCATGAGCAAGCTTGTCGTATCTCTTGAGCTGGCAGTCCTCTGTGGCCCATGTGAAATGAATCTGCAATTGATCACCAGTACTTAGTTAAATATTAAACTATATTTAATGCATCATAATGTCTAGAGATGACAAGACTCTGACAGCATGAGACCCATTTCTGAGTTCATTAATGGGCGATAATGGAATTGTAACAAGCACATTAGCACATGCACTCACATGGAAACTGAGCTGCATTCTGTATCAGCTGAGCTCAGACACTTTCCAGCTACAGTGGAAGTGTAAAAAAAAAAACTCCCAATACAGCACTGTTGTTGGGGTGAAATATCTGGGCTCCATTCCCAATGAAACAATATTTAATGCCCAATAGTAGCATTTCTGAACAAGGGAAAAGATAGGTGTGTGCTGACAAAAGTAAATTGTAGGCACATCAAAAATCATCATCCCTCTATGAAACTCATTCTGAAGTCTTCCTAATGCCATTATTACAGCAGGAGGCACATGTGAGGCTTTCTAATTTTCACAAATCGTGATCTCAGGAAGTTTTCCTGCAGTAAACAATTTATCACGAGTCCTTTCCTGTGTTATGATCGGGTGTCCCATGCTGGCCTTGATCTGGGGAGTTAAGAGTCCTCCAGAGAGCTTTGAAACTCAATTCTGTGGTCATGAAAGGCCAACTGTACATACCTATGCTGTAATGCCGCGTGGCTAACATTTGGAAAGACTCCTTTGTTTTTTCTCCAGGCACCTCTGTCCACGCTGTGTAATGCTATACAATAAGTGCACATGGCAATTGATTAAAACCTGGTCTCTGCTTTTTTTTGTGTCCTGTTGCGTGACATATTATAGTTGGCAAAGCGGCATCAAAATTCTTCAATTGTGGGCCAAGGTCTACAACAATGGCAATTTCTCTGTTTCATTTGAACTGCTTTTCAACTATTTGTCCTCAGTCACGTCTATGCTTGTCACTCACCATTTCAGACAGATTAAAGATGTTGTTTTTATACAAAACATAAGACTACTATATAGCAGTAATTCATGTACCATGTTAGCAAGCCACAAATTGGTGATGTGCAGGTTATACGGGGTTTTTTTTGGTATTGTTCGGCCACTTTTTTCTGTGTAGTATAGGTATTACATGCCAGGTATCCCGAAGCTGTCTGGAATTGCTGACCTGCTGAGCTGATGAAGCTAACCTACAGCTCGGCTGTGTCTGTGTTTGATTACTTGCCCATAGCCCTCTCACACCACCACTGTACACACTCCTCTTGCAGCAAAACCTGCTTAAATCCCCCGCTGTCTTCACCTGTATGAACAAAGCTACCGTTGTCCAAACAAGTCTGCACGAGCTTGTGAATTGGAGACAGATGTTGGGGTCGGCCTTGAGCATAAGTCCGTAGATCAGTGTTATTTCAGCGAGCACCGCACGGGTGTGGAGAGCCAGTGTGAGAGAGAGATATGTGGGGCTGTGGTCAGGAAGCCTTGACCCCAGCAAAGAGTTTCATAGTGAATAGAAAACCAGATTGTCAAGTGCAGCAGTAAATCCAGTAAAGTCCACCTTTTGAAAAAACACAAGACAGACAAAATACTGCACAGAGAATGGCGGATGTTTACAACATGAGCATTGTACAGTGATCAGTTCAGCTCTTGTTCAGGATACAGACTGTAGTATAGCAGGACGCTGTATTTAATACAGTTTACAAATTAAAAGTTTCTACTGTGTTTATCACGACGTAGGGGATTTTAAATTAAGTCATTATCCTAAAATAGCGATGAATGCAGAATTTAAATTTGATTGTATGTTCAAAACACGCAAAACAAACAAACATCCGTTTCTCAAATTTTTCTTTTCTGATCATCCAGTAAAATGCACGAGTCAGCTTTAATGATTTGCATTTAATACAGTTGTCAATATTTGTGAAAGAAGAAATAAAATACATAAAACAATAATATATTCAATATGATTGAAAATCCAAGCTAATTCTCTTGTGCTTTAAGAAGAATAGTTACAATGTTGCTAATGTCACAAAATGAAAAAGGAACATTGGAACTACCCTTCGGGAAGGCCTCTCCAGTCCTGAGAGTCATGTGTCACCAATTCATTATTTTATTGTGTCTTCGGGGGAAAAAAAAATGTGTGATTGTGATGGGAAATCACATTTCATGAAAATGGCACTATGTAGGTTAAGAACTGAGCAGCATACAGCCTGCCCAGGGGCTGAGACGGGAGATTTAGAGATTCACACTCAACTGGCTTCTTCTTTCAGCCTGTGGTGTGCAGAATCCAAGGCGTGAGGTCTCTAAGGTGACCTCAGTGAACGCTGGGAGGCACCTGGTGAATTTGTCGACAGATCACCCCCAGCTTCCTTAGAACACTGGTGATGGAGAAGAGAACAGCGATCTCTGTGCTGGCATGCTGCAGGCTCCACACATGCCTTTCTATGCCAGAACACTGGGTATATTTGTGGGAGCCACTAAGGAGCTAAGCAGATTGTTTTCATCAACCTTATTCACAATCAGACATGCATCCTGCTGCCAGAAAAACAAGCAAGCTTATTTATAATCTCCATTTATTAAGCATTTCTAATGTATCCCGAGCCTCTACCATTCAAACCAGCGCAACAGCAACTGAAAGTTGTGTCCATGTTTTATTCACGCCTTTGGTTTTCATTTAATTTGACACATTTGCTAATTAAAGTTGTGCTGATTTATTGTTCACGGCTTCTCTGCAGAACAAGGCTGAGCCAAGAATTGCACGCTGTTAAACATAATAACTGGAAAAAAGGTTTATTTTGTTTTCTTTGTGCTTGCAATTTTTTTTTCTCGCTCATTCTAAGCAGGGCATTCAGAGTTGTTTAGGGGGAGAAGGCGTAAGGCGGTCATCTGGCAGATTTGCATACATCAGATTGTAAAAATATATCTTGGCACAAACGCATAATGACTTTCACATGCTTTACTGTTGAACATGGAAGCTCATTAGAAACCACTTACATGGCAGTCTTAGCTAGAACTGCAGTAATGGATGATGTGCTCACAGAATATAATACAGTTTCTCTACAGAAACTTTTCAAACCCTCATTATAGGAAAGTAATTTTCTACACTTTAGAATGACTTCCAGACTACTGTAATAATAGTAATAATGATATAATTATAATTGTAACTGACACTCCTGCGCTTGGAGACAGAAATACGTGGCAAGCAGTCAAATAAATAAATGTATAATGTCGCCTATTGGAAGCACCTTGATGACAGTGAATCTTCCTACTAGGAGTGTGAAGTAGAGTCCGACACACATGGGTTATTACCAGTTGCCCAGCTCTTTTGGGGGACTGAAAGCAGCAACCGTAATATACATGTGCTGGATCGACACATTTTTAAAGATATAATCGGGGAACACAAATTGTTTGAGTTTTATTGTTGAGACAAGCAAAATCTAAAGCTCTCACAGACACGCACAAAAAAAAAAAACTTAGCTTAGTCAGCATAAGAAATTTCATGGGTTATTACCCACATGCTGCAGGTAAAAGAGCTTGTGCTGTTAATATAGTCATTTTCCTGCATTTGGGCTGGATAGCCTGGGTATAGCAAACATTTAGTTTCAGTCTTGGAAAACCATTTCCTGGTTTGTAGCTCCCCAAGACAATCCCTTCTTCTGCTTCCAGAATCGCTTCAGGTCAAGATGCCGACGGCGCTGTCGACCTTCTCCGACAAATCTGATGTATTCCCCACCGCATGCCTCTAAGAATTTCCCTCCCCTGTGTATCGCTTCATTCCTCCCCATTCTTTGCATACTTTCGTCTCTACAGAGGGCCGCTGCAGAGGTGGCCATAATCTTATTTCGAACTAAAACAGCATTTGTGTGCTGCAGCCCTCCACTGCACTGCAGCCAACAGAAAGCCTGGGGAAGGGGGGAGTGATGAAAACAGGGCAGTTACAGCAGTTTCATTGTTAAAAGGAAAACTTGGTCCAGGAACTCCACTGTCCACTCAAATCAGCAGTAATGAAACAACTTCTTAAAAATAAACTACACACCTTGATTTTTCAGCTCACTTAAGGATACCGTACCTTTTGTTGCAATGATAGATAATATGAATCGTGTAGAAATTAACAAAATTCTATCATGGAATTAGTCGCCATGAAAGTGGGAGTACTTTGTGTTACTGAGCTTAAAAGTTTGGATCACCATTTATGACTACATGTCAAGAATTCAAAAATCTGGTAGTGAAACTAAAGGCCTGATTTTCTTTACAACTCTTCCACATTACAGTACGTATCCCGACCCACGCCGGGGGTGTAACACATCAGCGACACAGGTGATCAGCCCAATAGGACTGTCCTCTACCTTTTCCCTTGCGAGATCCTGCGGTCATGGGAGAAAATTGAACAGTCTTGACAGACTGGTTGTCCATTTGGTCTCCTTGTTGTTTCTGCCATTTCCTAAGGCATGACCCATGTGTCTTCAGGTTTCGTCAGGGGTTCTGTGTTGACAGATCTCTCAACGTCCTGATATGTTCATCAGTAGAAATGCTGGCCTCCAAGGTCCTGGAGAGAAGACCTTATTGCCTATGACCTTGCTCTGACCTTCTAATGCTACTGTGCAGCAGGGTCTGGATCTGTTTAAACGCAAGAACACATTCCTATAAGGGGGGTTTTGTTGTTGTTGCTTTGTAAGACCTCACTGCTATTTTAATCACTTAAAATAATATTAATGTAAAAAAGGCTTGAAAATGAAAGAGATAAACAAGGTTGCTTTTATTAAAACATGTGTTTTGGTATGTAAGAGTTGCTAATTGCACCAATCCTCATGTGAAACTCATTTGAAAATGCGAAAAACATGTTTTGGCACATTCAAAATAAAATTAGGAACTGTAGTGTTTTAAGAATTTAACAAAAGAGGAGGTCTGTGCAGTGAAGCAGTACGTTCAGTCCTGAGATTGAATCTTGAAACATTTTACATTTTAAAACATGCAAGTACTGAGTATGAAGGCAAGGCAGATCTTACCAACATTTTAAATTCCATCTCTCACCTCAGCTGTGTGTACCAGTGACAAAATTGGAAACTTTCTGCATGACTGGTTTGAATTCACCAGGCATGAAACTGAAGTGTGCTCACTTCCTATTAGCACATATTGATAAAATGTCCTCAGTACTTCCACATATTACAAGGGCATGAGAGCACAAATGATACAGTGTGATCTCACAATTTCTGTTAAAATCTCAGATTACCACACGTTAACCACTTAATATTATGTAAGCCAGTTTCTACTAAACATTTTTAAATATTTTAATTTTTTACAAAGATTCTATTCTTCCAATTGCTTTTGTTTTTCAAAACCAGCATTAGCAGGCATTACTCGTTACTTTAAACTGTGGGGCGATATAGCTCTAAAACAATAGCATAAGGCAGATGCACCCATCCTGAATTATCCATTTAAAACAAATGTTTTTTTTATGTTTTAAAGGATTTAGAAATACATATTGCAAAATCTCTGAAATCCTTTTTTAAGTCTCCCAGATAAACCATAGAGCTTCATGGTAACATTAACATTAATGTTACAACAAAGCTAAAGTAAATGTGGTTTTGAACTACTGCAGTATAATTCCAGTAATGTTATTTTTAGTAGATTTGTGCTTGATGTCAAGTCTATTAAAATTATTTTAAACCACAAGCATTTCATTTCACAAATACAGTACATTATCAATCCTTTTTCTTGTATACATGAAAAATAAATATATATTTAACCAAAATAACTATGGAAAACGCTGAAGTTTATAATTAGAAAACTTGCAGCATGCGTATCTCTGTCTTATATTGTTACAACAATGCATTTTAAAATACAATGATCACATACCGCATATAACTGTGCTTATAATTAAATCAAGTGGACAACTAATCGCACATTACAGGTTGATCAGCAGTTAGGTTTCATAAGTCATCAACATCTGTGAAGGGTCAAGCTGCAGCAGCAGACAGCAGCTTCTCTGTTACTGAAAACGTGTCTGCTGGCACTGTGAGAGCATTCAACCTTTTTGATGCTGCACTGGTGATGCTTCCCAAAACATTTAAGATTTGAGTTATAAAATAAGCCCCTGCATCCACTCAGTCACAATTATTTACTTTGCCAGAATGTCCATCCTGCTATTCTGGGTGTCCTTCTCTGGAGTCTGTGCTTTCTATAAAAACTCACTCGGATACCACAATTCTTACCATTGTGGTCTGTAAAGGTCTGGATTCGGGTCTCCTTCGCTGCTCTTGATTGTTCATTGAGAACAACAGGGAAAAATAATTGTCACTGTAGGTCTCCTTTTATTATGTTTTTATCTGATAGTGGAGTGGAGTTGGAAGGGATAGAGCCGAACTGAAAACACTTTTGTTAGGAGGCTTTTACTGCTTCTCACTGTGTCTTCACCTTATAACACCTGACCAGGAAATCTTCTTTCTTTTTGTACTGGATTTGGTTTTTCATTAAGATTTGTTGTGGTATATATAGAGGTTTTAATTTTTCTTAGTTTTTTTTAAATCATTTTATCCTATCAATTCTGCCATTCATGAACATTGCCTGTTCTGTGTATTAAAGTTACAAATAAAACTCTAAAGGCAAATACAAAAGAAAAGCTGTCTGAATAATTCCCTGCAAAAGCACTCCGATGTTCCATGAGCTGTTGCATGAACATGTGAGAGAAGAGGGAAGGAGTGCAGAACACGATAACATCAAAATCTCACCTTGTTTTTCACACAGCAACTGCAAACAACACTGCAGCAGTAAATATCACTTATTTTGGATGTGTAAATAAAAATGCACGAAAATAGCTTTTGCGTGGTACATAATTATTGCAGGTGAAATATTTCATATTATTGATGACTTTACTCTAACAGAGGATCTCAAAGGCCTTTCCTCAAATATTGATTTATTTCTTATCACATGAATACATCTGCCAGTTCGAGTGTTTGAGATTCTCAGTTGACTATAGAAACAAAGGTCACTAACTTAAAAATTTCAGTCATCCAGAAGACTGACTCCTCTAACTCTGAACACTGACATTCATTGGGTTAACCAAGAATTAAACATGTTTACAGAAACTGTACCTCTTACATAGTTGGCATATCTTACAATCTATGTATTCATTCCAACTATTTACATTATCAAACTCTCATTTAATCCCGTTGCTTCTTTCCTTGTATAAATCTGATCCAAAAAATCCACACAACACTTTCTGCATAAGTCAGTTTGCTGCCTTAGTTCCTGAACTGGTAACTTGAACCACATACGCGTCTTAAGAAACAGTTGAGCATCTCTATCTGTACAAACTCTGAAAAGAGTGATTATTACATTTGCAGCAACTAGTGGTTTACAAATAAGTGAAATTAACTTATTTAACTTCAATTCCCATTGAAGGCAATGGGAAGGCAATTTCCCATTGAATCTAAAAAACATAAATTGCTAAAGTCATTGAGATGGAAAAAAATAGAAGAGATCCTCATGACAATAGGCTACAAACTCAAAAGATCAAATGCCTGGTAATCTTTCTTATATTCTTGAATGCATATGTTTTATCACTGTATCGATCTGTGGTGTTTATCATGTTTATCATATCTTCTACAATTCAAAATTCATCAGGTTTACAGTAAGGTCATGTAATACTAAAGTGTTCCTGAAACAGCAGCACTACAATTACACATTACCTTCCCACATTCATTCCTTTGCGCGGTTTATTTTAAACAGTCCTGGAGCGTTGCTACAATCTGTGGTAAAATTTTGTCTCGATTGTCCTTGGTAACCTAAAAAAAATGAAATCCATTGTTAACAGCTATTAATTGTACGGAGCTATGCCAATGGATCCTTCCTGCTGTCCAGAGCAGATAAAGCATTTCAAACATGAGCCACATTATCCCTGAGATAAATTTCTTCTGTCATGTCTGACTGTGACCTCAAAATGAAACATGACAGCAAACATGTATACACTCTGCAGCAATACAACAACATTCAAGATACACAGAGCATGATAGTGGCAGCACCTTGACCCTGGATTATCATCATCTGTCCAACGAAGCAGTTGTTTTTTTTCTGCATTTCGGCCTGAATATATCTAGATAGCCTAGATATCTAGGAATGCTAGTACATTCAGGCTCTGCAATCAGGCCTGGTCCACAGTTCTCTTTTAATATGATAAAAGATAATAATTTGATATTTTAATATGCCAAGATCCAGGTTTGCATTTGGAGGTCTCAGTCAAACAAAATCTTCCAAATTAAGAATGGTTATGCTTGGAAGAAACAGATGACACTGTGTCATTTCTGGACAATTTCCTAGATAGCCATCACCGAACAGTTTCAAGGGAATTAACCTAACAGACCTTTGTTTTGACAATGGGAAGACCTTAAGGATTTTGTAAATCATTGTAAGAAGCCCAGCGCTGTCTTAAACAAGCCAAAGACAATGAAATGCTGTACTCACAGTAAACAACTTCACATCGCTCCTGTTTCTCACTTCCTCCACAAGCCCTAGTGGCTTTCCTTTAGGGATGGGAATAGTGCCCAGGATCACAAATGTAGGACTGTCCAGAGTCTGGCGCACAGCCTGGATAAACGAGTGGCTGAAGAGCTCCATCTTCCCAATCTCATCAATGACAAAGACTCGTTTCCCACTGCTGCTCCTGGAGCCTTCCTGTGCATCATAGAGGAGAAGCACACACTCTTTTATTTTACTTTTTCTAACAGCCCATCCATCCATCTCTAACCCATTTTATCCAATTCAGGGCTGCGAGGGAGCCGAAGCCTATCCCGTCAAGCAATGGGCGCAAGGCGGGATACACCCTGCACGAGATGCCAGTCAATCACAGGGAACACACAGACATGCACACATTCACACTCGGGCCAATTTTCCTAGAAGCCATTTCACCAACCAGAATGTCAGAAAATGCATTATAAGGAAATGCAATCCATTTCAAAGCAGAATGCTTGGTGTGCCACCAATTATTAAAAATTATGGAACACCCCTGGACTAAATTAGTTGAGCGGAGAAGTATTTAATGTCTAATTTGAAAAGGAGGCTTGAATGAAATTGCACTAACTTGGATGATCAGAATACACCTGTGTCAAATGAGCTATGTGGTAAGCTAAGACTGAAAGACCAAAGGTTAATAGAGATGAAAATGAAATGCAAAAGACGCATTTTATTTTTTATATTTTAAATTGTGCTGCATGATGTTGTCTTGAACAAGCACATTTTGCACAATTATTTTTCTTTACTGTAGATGGACCATAATTCAGTTTATTAGCAGACTAATATTTCAGGCATTCAAAGCATTGGAACAGAACACATCTAATCTATATATTTGTATGCTTTTATCAGTGTGTAGTCATTAAAGATCTGCAGTGTGATTAACCTCAGCCGTCAGCACAATACTTTTTCATTGTATACATTTTTTTACTTAAATACAATTTACTTTTTACATAAAAACTGAACTGACTTTACATAAACATCTATACTGAATATAGTGAATATATTTTTAGATTAATCACATTTCATTTTCTGAAATGCAAGTGTGCATTAAATAGCGTTTTCTTTCTACAAATAGTCAAATTCTCATCTTTCATGTCAAACAAAGTACAATTTTCACTCATAGTTCAAAGACATTTTGTCTTTTCCTTATGAAAACACACCATGTAAATGCATATACTCCACAAACAGATTACAGAACATAACAGACTGTAAAAACTAATTTGCTCTTAGTGGTGCATTATTTAGAGATGGTGTCTTTTCCACACTAAAACCATACTAAAGGAACATAAGAGTCGCAGAAAGGTTACAAAAGAGAGGAGAATGCTTGGTCCAACTAATCTGACTGGAAGTTAGTAGCTAATTGATCCAAGGATCTTATCCACTCATTTCTTGGGTATCAGCTTCAACTACAAGATTGGGTACCTTGTTCTCTCTTCCACAATCCTTATAGTAAAGAAGAGCCAGAAGAGCCCCTTGTTCTCTAATTTAAATGCACTTACCTGTAGTTTCCACAGGCTCTTGTTTCACTGTTCATTACGTAGAGATCTTCTGTGTTGACTTTGTCAATGAATACTTGTAGTGTTTGATGTGTAGAGTACAGTATATTCAGTAAACTCATAGCTCCTTGTACTTGAATGCCTCAGGTTTATCCTGAAGGCACTCTCATGCAAACATGTGGACCCACTGATCTCTATGTGTATTAACCTGAACACCGTCCACAAAAATGTCACATACTGTAAAACAATAGCAAATCATCAACCCCATCAGTGTAAAACTGCAAGAAAGCCTGCTTTTAAAGTAAGTTTACCCTTCACCTTTTTTTCCCCATTCAGGAAATTTACTATAGTTTGATACAGAAGATGTCCAGGCTTACACTTACATTTCTAAAAAGAGGAAGTGCCAGGTTTTCAAAAGAAGGCAAATCAACCACATACTGCCCCACAGTATATTCCCGTCTGCCAGCTGACCTCCCTGAACCACTGCTGAAAAGAAAAGGAAAATAAGGAATGCTCCCAGTGATTAAAAAACAGAGAGATGCGTTTAAAAGCAGCAGACTCAGCAGTACCCAATTCTGGACAGGATTCCTCGTTGCCCAGAGAAGGTGACAACATCAAATCCAATTCTCCTCCCTCCTTCTCGGACTTCTTCCGTGTAGAAGCCATCGAGGGCAAAGCCTGACGTCTTCAAAAGTTCGCTGGCTTTCTGAACCAAGGTCGTCTTTCCAACACCTAAAAATCCAGGCCACCCAATCAGGGAGGAAGATTTTAAACAAAAACAGGATGAGTTATAACTGCCTGAATGAAACAAACCACAAAGCTGAGATGATGAAATAAGTACAGTACATGCGAACCCTGGCCCTGCTTCTGTGATCTGAATTTTGGATCAAAATCATTCAATGGTGCATTAGATTACGAAATGTGAAATTTAAAATACAAAGCTGAGTGCTCCCTACTGGCCCCACAAACACCTCTTCCAGCAGCAACCTTAGCTCTCCCAGGAGCTCTACCATCCAGGTACTGACCAGGCTCACACCTGCTGAGCTTCAGTGGGCTGCCAGTTGTGAGCTGCAGGGTGATATGGCTGTTGGCATATGCCTTGGTTTATGCCTTTTAAGTACTCTGGGTATTACATGCTTTATGAAAAACCTAAATAAATGCAGGGGATGACAAAGATTAGGTGCATTTATTGCATTGGACTGATAATGACATTGGAATATTGCTAGTATTGCATGCATTGCATTGTGTGTTAATACTGTAGAATCTTATCCATAAAATTACAACAACATTCTTACATACAATAATACATTATATTTGTATGCCTGTCTGTCTATATTGATTTCTTTATATGCTTTTAAAAAGACTCATGAAATCCTAACATAAAATGGGCACAGCCAAATTTAGTTTTTGACTTTAATGAGACCCCAAGCTGCCTGTGCATATGAGTAAGCAAATTCAGAATTCAATACAAATGTTCTGAGCTCAATCAATAGTTCATCGGGTTACCCATCAGAAGCCCTAATCATCAGTGAGCTGAACAGTAGTACAGGATGTACAGAGCACAATGTACCTTTTAATGCAGCGGATAAGACTACTCTCAACTATCTGAAAACTAACTTTTCAAAATGAAATTCCACTACATTGAATCAGTCCATTTGAGCGAAGTCACAATATTGTTCCGACAATCCTTTAAACAAAAAACTCTGCTCTTTTAATATATGTACTACAATAATGACTTTATTTTATGGAACGTTCATTGAATCTGTCCTAACATACACTGTGGTGGCCTGGTTTGGGAACCCTAACACATACAGTACAATACAAACAATACGGAGCAGAACTGTGAAGGTAGCCAGCAGAATTATTGGTACACAACAGCTACAGCTTTCAGACATCTATGTCAAACAAATAGTGCAGAAGTCCAATATAATCAGTGACTACCCTGACCACCCCCTGCACAGTGAATCTGTGCTCCTTCCATCTGGGCGTTCCTAGTGGACTGGACTTCCCAGTATTCCCACTGGTATTAACCTGCTTAATTTGGACAGTTGACTGTATATTCTACTTTATTTCTATACTGTTTTCTTTCTCACTGTACATTTATATCTCTTATTTGTTTATGGGTTCATGTTGTGGTACATGTATTGTGCATTGTGTTATGTCTTTTACCTGCCTGCAAAGCAAATTTTCCACCTCCCATCTGTGACAATGAAAGGAAGTTAAGTAAAACAAAGCTTACTGAGGTAACAATTACATCATTGGGCTCAGAACGGAACTTAGACAGCCCTTTTAAATCTGCAGAAGAATGCACCTCATACAACAGCAAAACCATTGGAAGTACTTTTAGGCACCACAGGTGAAAATGATAAACAAACATTTAAGATGGAGACCAAAAAGACAGAAATAGGGGTGATGTGACAACTGTGAACTTTTTACACTACAACTCATTCAACTGTGAGAAAGCCACAGGATATGAGGGTAAGGCCTAAGGCATTTAAAGGTAATCTTACTGTCAAGGCCTGATAAGAGTAAACAGCAGCAGAAGTGTAGGAGACCTGTAATGCGATGCCAATCTATCACGCTGTCTACAGCAGTTATGCTGACTCTCATCTCCAGCAATGATCAGATTTAGTGACTGGCAATAGCCATGAATAAGGGAGAAGGGAGTGAAAAGCAGGAATTCTGAAAAACGAGGTACTATAATATCAATGCAAAAAACACAACTAGTTCGATTTCATTAAAAAACAAAAAGTCTGACATTTCAAAATCTGCTTTATATTCTTATGTCTATTTGAGAACCCCTTAGATAAACTGCATTTTTCATTTTATATTTGTTTTACTCTTGCTGGGGGGGGGTCTAGCTCAATAATTATTTTAACCCTTTACGATAAACCTCAGAATGTTCTCGTCGAAGTTAAGAGCAGCTCGCCATACGACAGGGAAAGTCTATAGCCAAATGGTTCCATAAAGGGGCGCTGACAGTCGGTTAATGCTTAAATATAAAGGCAGTAAAACCCTTTCATGGAGCTGAAATACAAAAATAAAACATGCAGGTTAGAAATGAGTGCACGAAATCCCTCCAGCTAGGGCAGCGACGAAAACCTGTTTCAGCAGCTGGAGACAAGGCACGTGTTCAGTTATAAACACAGTCCCGCAGTCCTGCCGCACCACTGAGCGACCGTACGTAAAAAGATATTACCAAGCACTAGCCTTGCTTAGTTTGTTTTGTAGTAAAAAGAATCATGAAAAAAAAAAAGATTTCAGAACCCTCAATACAATTTCTGGAATCAATTTCCGCTTGTATACCTTATATACTGTAGGTGAAGTAATTAAGTTCGGGATCATACTAATCCAATAGCATATGGAATTCCTGCTTAAATTGTGATATGCATGCCTTGCACAGCTGTTGTTAAAGTCGCGGTAATAGTTACCAGGAGGTCCTGTCAGAAAAACGTGTTTAAACATCGTTTCAGGCGTCTGAACTGAGCTCCATCAAGAGACCCCCGCTCCTTCCTGTTCTACGTCTGCACAGCCTCACGGGAGCGCGCACGGGCGGGGGAAGGACCGTGAGTCACGTGAAGCGAGTCGCGTTCCATAGGTGGGCTGAAAAAGCACGTGACGGGCGCAGGTTTTTGTTACATGCTGTATGCTGAAACGGTGTGTAACCTACATTAGGACAGGAAGCATAATTTATTTTCGCTGAAAAGTAGGAACCAGACATACAATGTAAGGAGGCCGGAAATCTCAAGCACCCAGCATTATAATAGATCTACCATTCCTATTTTGTTTTATGAATCTACATTTTTCTGTAGACTCCGTAAATCCGACTGTAACACGTTAATAAATCATGTGTATTTCCTCGTTTCATTGTCAAATACATTTTTCATTATACAAGATGATAAAGACATAAAGCGCTACAATGAAGAGATTTTTTTAAAAAGCATGTCAAAGAAATAAAGCACACGATGGAGTGATACAGCTCCCTCAGATGGTGAAGCTATATCAGCATTACTCATCTTCCTAGGAGAACGAAAGGTCAGGGTCAATGGAGGTCCTATAACTTCATACGCAGCTGCATAGGAGGTGAAGTATTTCTGGAATTAAGCAGGTCTCTTATCTAAAGACCGTCTTGCTAAAATGTTAAAATGATAAAAGTATGCCCTGCCAGCACAAAAGGAAATAATTCAGGAGAGTGATCTGATATACACTGAGTACAGGACACATTGTAATCTTTCATATATACCAGGCATGTGGAGAGAAGTCAGTAAGAGGAATATTTTTTTATTTAAACAAGAAAATTCCGTGTACATAATCAGAACCCCACTGGGGGGCCACTGTCTTGTATTTATAATGACCTCAAAGGAGTGAAACACACAGAAACACGAGTCGTGCGTGCGTGTGTGTGTTCCAGGCTTCTGCTAAATTTGTAAAAAAAATTAAAACCCTTCTATTTTTAAAAATAAAGAGTCCTACTCCAGTCCAGTAAACGCCGAAGACATCTTCCCAGGAAACGGAGCTCACAGATGCTTTCAGAAAGCCTCACAAACCGAGACAGCCGTCTGGCCTCTCTTGCGCAACACCCGCCATGATGAGACACAGAAGATGGCTATCAATAGGATAGGTCATGCTTGGCTGAAAAGTGTCCTTAATACTCATTTTAGAGCAGATGGGCTGAAGCGATGTTAGTCACAGCCCTATAGTTTATTATTGAACCACATTTCAAACACATGCTGCAACAACCCATTCTGTTGCAGTCCTACATCACAGCCTTGCCGAAGCAACAGTACCTAGACGATGTTCGGGTGACTCTATATATTAGATTTTTTTTAGTTTTTACCCCCTACATTTGCCACAAAACTATATGGTCAACTCACATTGTGCCATAATTCAGCCATTATTTGTGTGGGACAGGGCAATCATTATAAGTTTTAAATATACTGCATCACCCATTGTAATCTTCATTGTATCTAATGCATCAATTGTGTGAAATGACAAACAGGTTAATTAGAAAGAATTTCTTTTACTATTACAATTAAGTGCAAAGGCTAAATCTGAAAAGAGTTTTTTATTTACACATTGTTCACATCTTATCTAAATCTGCAGATTAGAACTTGTTTCAAAATTCTACTGTGTAAAAAAAATAGAATTTATTCCCCACATAAAAATGCAAAAATAAAGAAAATGTATTGTTGTTTCAGAAATACCCTATCAGTTTCTCATGAGGCAGAGAGATGAAAGGTCAGCCTTTGGAGAATTGTCAGCTGCTGTCTATTTCTCTGTGTTATCAGAGCGCAGATTATATACAGTAGGTGGAATAGAGAGAACTGTCTTCTGAGATCTTTCCCAGAGAGTTATTATATATACACACTGTGAATCATAAGTGAAAAACAGTTACTCAGATATGCTTATTTTGAATTCATGCAATTTAAAGAAACTTGGAATGAAGCCATCAGTATATTTCAGTATACTAACTGTGGCATCTTACTAAGATCTTACTGCTACAGGCAAAATTCCATCAAAGTCCTGGACCAAATATAGTGTAATAATCTATTAAATCTAATTAAAACTGCTAATAGACATAAACTCAATTCTCAGTTCCTTTGGCAAGAAAACATTTTATAATGGAAATCGTCAGGCTGTTAAAGTGATAAATAACCTCAAAGTGTTGACAAATAACATTTTCTTGTATATCCCATTCTTGCAAATCCTGTATTTACAAATAAAGTGTATTCTCACCAAACTGTATGATTAACCAGCTGCATAGTTCAATTGTACCAAGAGCAGACATGAAAGAAACAGGAATGGGAACATCCATCCATTCAGTATCAGAAAGCCACTTATTCCTGGTTTAAGGATCGTGGAACCTTTCCTGGAAACAGAGGTCACAATACAGCACTGGAAGGACACATGCCTACAGGGAAAGTTAGAGACAACGTTTAACTAGCCAGCATATGGAAACCAGAGCATCAGGAGAAGATATTAGAGGACACAGGGAGAACCTGCAGACTCCACAGTGGAGATGCCCCAGTCTGGAATCGAACCCAGGACCCAAGGCCTGCGAGGTGTGCTGGCCAGCGAATGACAAAACGACAAAGCAAAACATTTTAAACTGTTGTTAGAAAAGCTTTAAAGCTCAAGCCCAGCCAATGTTTAAGAAAAACACATAAATGTGTTTTCCACATAAATGTAGGAACTTCTTTACACCCAAAAAACGTAATGATTAAATACAAAATTTACAGTACGTTAGCATTGCATCCAGAACTAATTTGTGTATTTGGAGTAAACTTATGTCAATCCAAGATATACAATTAACATGGCTGCATTTTTAATGAAATATTGCAGGATTTGGGGAAATCAGAATTGTCAAAGCACATTGGTGCAGTGACTGAGCATGTATTGAGTCTTACCTCTTGCTTGCTTCAGGTTATACCAGTCAATGTATCTAAGCTACAGGTGTGATTACGTCAACAGTAACTCTTTGTACAACACATCTTCTACAAGGCAAATCATTCTCTGACTAGTAACATTTTGGATTTTTATTTAACAAGATGTTATTTCATTGATCACCAAATACCTTCATGAAAACATTAATGCTTTCAAAGTCAGACTTGTCCTCTACGGTCTAATGGCCTGAAGCACAACAGAATACTCTTTCAGTATTTCCCTACTCAGGGTGCATGACCCAGTCAGGATCTTCAGCAAAGCGAGTTTGGTGTAGTCTTTGATGCTTTCAAATGTTTTTTTAAATAAAAAAAAACATTATATAACTTTTACTTAAAAATGTAAACAGTAATCAGTGCATAAATGGGATTTGTACATTCTGTGTGATTTTTGTTTCAAAATCTCCATGGATCCAAGACAAATGCCCAAGTCTTTTCTCCAAGTTATTAAAAACATTTAAGAATTTCTTTTAGATTCTACCCAAAGTGTGTGAAGCCATGAATAATTAAGTCAATTAATATCACTACATTTTATTTATAATATTTTTTGATTAAATATCAATAACCACTACCTTTGGGGTTTCTGTAATTAAAGTCAAATTGGAGAAAATACTTCTGGAAGAATAATGGTGTCAGAAGACACGTATGAAATCAGCAGAGACCTTTCACAGCGTGTAGCCAGGGAGCTTGTTGACCACGAGTTCTGAAATATGATGGTACTTGTTTTCAAAATCTAAGGAGCCAAGCTCATCTCTCGCCTCCTCTTCCTCACGGGGTTCACATGATGCGACTTCATGTCCGATGAATTCCAGGTCAGTGTCGTTAGTGGCTATTGGGCTCACTAGAGAGTCACTAATTGAGTAGCTTCCTTCAAAAGATCCGTACTGCCTCGCAGAGCCTGGTAAAGTCTGTGAATCAAATGTTTCCTTGGCAACTATGTTAAGAGATCTAGGGGTTCCCCTGTCATCGCCCGGTTGTTTAGAATCAACTGAAACGTGCTCACTGTCCTCTGTGGACTCAGTGATGGCTGGTGTCTCCTGGCGAGGCCGGATGACTCGTGTGCCTTTCAGAGACAGTTTAGGAGACGAGTTTGCTTTAATGGGAAGAGGAACGGCAGCTCTTTGACTTCCAAAGGAACTGCTGCTCGAGCCGGAGACTTCATCCGAACAGTCTTTCCTCGGAGCGGCCAAAGCAGGTTCACTGCCGTTTTTAAACTCTGCAGAGTGGCAGTCGGAAGGTTCAGGACCAGAAAAATCTTCCACATATTCAAGGGGCTCAGGGCTGTCAATGAAATCATCCGAGTACTCCCGTCCAGGGCTGCTGAACCGACTACTTCCTGGGCTCGTATTTCCATCGGAACTCGAACTTGGAAATCCAGGGCTTGTTGCATTGGGTTCAGGGAAGCCTGTTTCATCACCGCTGTGGTCAGGGTCCTGGCTGAGCACGTTGGGTATGTGGACATGCACACTGCTCTCAGAAGACACGAGCCCCGGTTTTTTGCCCCGTTTTGGAACTGCGTCGGAAACGGTTTCACGAGCAGGATGGTTACGTGAGCCTAGGTGAAACTTTTTTATGACGGGGGAACTACTTTGTTGTTTCCTTCTGTGGTGCGTCACAGGATTTTCAACCCGAGGCGATTCTAAATCTAAACTGTTGATCAGCGTTTCCACATTTCCATCCAAACTATTGCCGGCAGCACATATCTCAGCCCCCCTGGGCGTGTGGTTTTGCTTCTCCTGCACCTGTCTAGATTTCATCCTCCCACTTTTCTTGTTCTTACATTTCATCAGCTCAATTTGCTTTCTTCTATAGCGTTCTCGGCGCTCATGGTTTATTAACATATCAGGGTTTGTCTTCTGCAGTCTGAGACGCAGTGTGTTTGTCAGTCCGTACATCAGTTTTCTCTTAGGGGCAGGAGAAGGGACCTTCTTTCGATCCTTTTCTTGACTTGCATTTGTCTTTTGTGTTTTGGCGTTCTCCTTAGGGGAAACAGGTAGGGAGGCTGTTGTTTTTGCCTGCAATTTCCACTGCTTGAGCCCTGGACTCGTTGACCTTTTCCTTACTGGGGTCTGCGACGTGCTGGACGTGTACGTTGGTGATCCTGACCTCATCTCCTGCACAGCTCCATGGGATTGCTCCTCTGCAGACCTGTACAACCAGGCAAGATGGGGGTGGACTGGTAAAGGAGGCAGCTGAGGCTGACTGCTCAACAAAGAAAGTTCAACAAGCAGGGCATTGAGCAAAGGCAGCTGTCTTAATGTATCCCCCAGAGCTGCTGGTGCTGTCTGGCTTTGTTGTGCTGCTCCAGAGCATTCTGATCCATCCCTGGTGTGCTTCAAGGCCTGACCTTTTGCAGGCAGATCCCTTTCTTCCGCACATTCGTCCTCTTCAGAGCAAAGCTCCTCCACCCCAAGAGCTTCCATCCCCACGCTGACTGACCTGTATCGATCAGCGTCCACTTCGTCTTGTTCTTTCACTGAGCACCTGTAGTACAAAGGTGGAGGGCAAAACACAGCAGTGTCTGTTGCATTATCAAGGCCTACATTCTTTCTTTGAGTTTCTATTTGCCTTCTCTTCACAAAGTCAGTCTGGGTCCCAGCTGAAGTAACATGCCTTTGTTTTGCATCTGGCTCTGATATTATCACCTGAGTGGGCTGTCCCTCCAACTCCATCTTCTGAAGAAGCACGCCGGACGAGTCGCCCGGAGCTACCGGTAAAGTCACCTGGATGCTGTCAGCCCCAGTTTCTAGGTCTTGTGAAGGTGTAACTGTATGATCTTTCACTTGACAAGACCCAGTTTTTAGAATCCTGTTTTCAGGAATGTGCGGGATCAAGCTCGCCCCCAAACTTAAAAGTTTAAACCCCAGGGAAATACAGCCTACCCTGTCTCCCATCAAGTTGCTTACAGCAAAAACTCCTTTCTCTCCCTGGGCGGAAGGGGTGCAAATTCCGTGCTGCCTGACATCTGCCATCATTCTGTCGGCTGTTTTCGCCAGGGAGATCAAGGAGCTCCCAACTAACTTCGGCGCTTCCTTCGTCAAATCCAAAACCATCGCGTACAGCGGCGTGTTGGACAAATGCGTGTGTAGCGAATCCAGCCTGATTTTAAACAGGCACGACTTGCCTTTGTGAAAACGATATTCGCGGTTCCTCCCCCGCGGCGGGTGGAGAAATCGGGATGCCTCGTTCTCCTTTTCACTCCCGGAGTCGTCGTCCTGCTGCGCATCTTCCTCTCGGCCACCTGGGTAGATCATCAAGGTTGGGAAATCCAGTAAACGTATTGCTACAGCGGGATCCACGCTGCCTTTACTAACCCTGTCAAGGTTTACGTATTCAACCAAGACCTCGAATGAAAAGAGTGTTTCTAACTTGTCCGATTTGTTAGCCATTCGGATTAAAACAGGGTACGAACTATCATACAGACTTGGTTGGTCCTAATGTGCTAAAAAAAAATGCATTGGTGTCATTCCTAAAATCCGTGTCCAACTGAATGAAACAATTTCGTAAAAACAAAAAAATAGTACCCTGTAGTCCACAGCACACGCAATCCGTTAAGTAGCTTGTGTAGCACCAAGGAAACAAACCCCGTCACATGTTTCATCACGGAAATACACAAAGCTTTCTGGGAGTTGTAGTTTTTTCAAAAAACACGAAAAACGTATTCGTTGTAAATCGGAATGAGCAGATTACTATTAAAAATGTAGGTAGGAGTAAGGGGCTTGTATGCGTTTATATGTGAACGAAAGAAAAATAAGAAGGATTTGAGGATAACGTTTTTAAAGGTATTTCAATGTGTTATTTGGATAGTGAAGTGCTTCCACAAAACATTTTTAAATGTGCCCATAAATAAATTCTCTACTGTGACTTTGTGTTATTTCACAAATCGGAAAAAAATATATGAATAAACCATTTATTCTTTTAAGTGAGTTTGATTGTATATTATTTATGACAACGCATAGATTCTTGGTCCCATAGTTTGTGTCAATCCTTTGTCTTTATAATCTCTATAAGTACACAGCAGGTAAATACTGTCATTCAACTTCACTCTTCTTTAATAAAAAAAAGTTATACGAAGATGCTTTAAAAATGAATTTAATAAACACGTACCTATATTTATGAATGTTAGAATGAAAGGCTTTCAGCTAGTTGTACGTCAGTGAATCGTACAGCAGTACAGTACTTAACACACTCCCTTAATCTCCCATTCCTACAGTACCGTCGAAATATTTACTTAACGTATTTCACAAAATGAATTAAAGTAGGTGTGTGTATTTTCATTAGGGGTGGTTGCAATGTTCCTCATGCAAAAAAAAAAGAAAATTGACTTTAGATTTAAATTGTTAATGTACCAGCTTTGCGTTCATTTCCCCTATTTTTTCTTTAACATTCCAGTTGGTGCCACTAGCACTCCACGTGATTAAAATTACATTTAGTTCAAATTATGACATGAGATTTACTGTATGGATCCATCTGATTTCGGATATATATTAGAACAGTATTTGTGTTAAATTGCGTCTTTTTATTGCAGTCTTCAGAGCGTGATATGATGTGATTTAATGTGATGAATATAGTGATAACAAAAAAAGTATTGACACCGTTACTTTTTCAGGGTCGGAGCAGAATAACTATACACCCATATTCATTGCAGAATTATTCTTATTGTTAGGCGAGGGAAATGATTGGCATTAAGCCGGACACATAAAAAGAGGCTTTGTGGGCGGTGCCTTCGAGCCCTTGGCAAATCAGCATGCGACGGAGGCGGGGCGTCGGTCGCTGGTGTCAGCGCCGCTGGAGAAAAGACTTCAGTTGGATGAAGTACTGAGACTGAGTGGGAGTGTGGCTGCAGGACATCAGGCACACAGGACCGTGAATGGAACACGCCAGCGCCCAGAGGATAATAATCTTCACATAGACCAGTGATTTCATTGCATCATGGCATTGTCTTTGGACGCATTAGGAGGTAAGGCTGAGAACCCCGATTATCTGCTCTTGAAAGTGATCTTTAAAGCCGTGTTGCTGAAGCCGAAATTGATGGGAAGTTTACCTGGGTTGCTGGGGTAATGGGACTTGCTTTGACAATCCCAGTGAAAGAGAGACAGACGTTCACTTCGCAGTAATGGAGGGTGATTTACTGTAGTTTATTATCAACATAAAAATATGTCATTAACAATATCAAAACGATCATATTAGTAAGCAATGATAGTGAAGCATATCTTATGTATATAGGAATGATTTATTAAAGAAATCCAGGTTTAACTGCTTTAGTTTTGCATGTGTAGTCTCTGGCACTAAGGACATATGTAATATATTTCCAGTTTTGGCGTATTAGCCATTCACAGTCTGTAGATAACGCCGCACAGTAATACCTTTCTGGAGTTCGGACCTGCAACTTTTTTCGATTCGGGTAGCAATGTATGCACTCGAACACTAGGTGTCTTTCTTCCATCACTCATACCAGTACTGTGGTGGAGGAACTGCACACAACAGACGCGAGTTCTACCAACATGAACCCTACATCCATCGAGCGATTGTCACGAATTATTACCAATACTTCGGAAAATTAGGCGCGGAACAGAACCACATATCGAGTTGAAAACAGAAGTTGTTCGTTTATTTTTTTTAAATGTGTATATGTATTAAAGTGCTGTGTACACCTGTGCAGTTCTTTTTGTTGCGCTAAAAGTATTCATTTAATCGATGTGCTCTGTAGTGGATCTCGCCCTGGGATATAAACGGCAGGAGACAAAACTGCCAGGTTGTTTCTGATATTTGACTAAATTGATGGGGGTATTTAAATAATGTTTAAAACACAGCATTCTCACATTTGCAGTGGCTTGAGCTGTATTTTATTGTTCACGCTATCTGGTTTGCAATGATAATTAGATTTTTCTTTTTCTGTGAACTGCTATTGTAGACAGTACCGACATATCTGTATCCGAAACATCACTGAGCTATAGTAAGCCGTGTTTCCTTTTTTACCTATGGATTGTGTAGTGTTTACTTGAGTTTTTCCGACTCAAAATTTGTCAGCTTTAAAAGTAGTGCAACAATGTATGTCTCTGTACACTGTCAGCTAAAAGATTTTCTCCGCTTTGCGGCTCCGTAACGCAGCAATGAAAGCAAAATACAGCAGTTTTCACATTCGATTCTGTTATTTACAACTTCTTAAGCGCACAAAACCAGTGTCTTGTACTAGTGTTTATTTGCGAAATTGACAGGGAGGAAGGTATTACAGATAGTTTAACCAATACCAAAGAAATCTGACCTGCGATTAGCCCAATTTTTGGAGAATGATTCAAAACAGTTGTTTTGTAGTTAAATGCAAGGTGACAATAATATTTTAATATTGTTCATTTCACTTTGAAATTGCATTTCAGGAATCTGTATCATTGTGAAAGGCATTATTTATAACTCGAATGCTTCTTTTAATAAACGTTTCTTAGAAATCCATTTATTACGTTCTTTGTCCCTCAGAAAAATCGGTTCTGTCCAGTTAAGGTAATGTGAAATAACCGTGGGAACTCCCCGACAAACAGCTGGTAGGAATATCAGGTCGGCGTTTGAGGTGCGACCTGTGCGGCGATACTTCATCTGTTTCAGCCCCTGTGTTTCGGTGCCTTTGAAGTTTAATTCCTGCCTCAGTTTCGAGAACTTTTCCCCCAGCTGCAGCCGCCTGCCTGCCCCGTACCTGTGACGTCATGCCCTTATTAGACGCGCTCGGTTCGTTTCAATTAGTCTAGAGGTGCACCCACCCAGAAGAGTGCAGTCTCCTCCGACACGTAAATCGTTGATAATGGGGAATGTGTCCGAGAAGGGCTTTTGGTGAAACTATGGGGAAAAAAAATATTTTGTGTTGTGTGTGAGTCGTGCTTTCTTTTCTTTTTTTTAAACAATAATTTGTATTCGGTGTCTCAGTGTGAATGAAATTGTTGTACGATGAGGCGGTTCTAGAGGTGGCGGTGAAAGTGAAGTCTGGTGACAGAGCTGGCTCTGTCTCGGCTGCTGGCCGTATGTCTACCTCTGTTTATTTAATGATGCACCCCTTGAGATATAGGAGGGACAGGTGTAGAGTTCAATCCATTCTGATTCCACTATTACTCTTTTCTGTGGTCGATCTGCGCACAAATAAGCATCACATCAGTGGCATCTAGCGGACGTGAACTTGGCTCTACCACATTGCACTCCAGACCTCTTGAGTTAGACCTAGCATTTTTATAGCAGGTGTGTTCAGCTCTGGTTCAACTTGAGTCTGGGATGTCTCTGTGTTTCTGCAAGTATTTAATTTCAGTTCACCTCTTGGCAAGCTAAACCAGCACATTACTGACATAACTGGAGAAATTTAACTGGTTTAATTCAATTAGCTCTCTGGTTGCTGCTGCCTTCAAGAGAACTTGACAACCTGTAGACAAGCCAGTCCTCTGGCACCAGGTGAATTATGTGACCATAAGGAATCCACACATAGACAGAGCTCAACAGCTGAACTGTGATGGGTTGCATTGGAGCTTCATAGCTGCTAAAGTCCTTGCAACGCTCAGTGCTGGCTAAATGTTAGCCAGGCTTCTGCAGTGTGAAGAGACAGCAACAGCATCCCAAACCACAAAGAAACAGGATGACCAGGACTGACTTAATACATGATAGGTTATGATTGTCCTCTCAAGGCAAACTGAGAAAAACTTTAACCTTTTCTTCATGCTTATCTGTATCCTAAAGCTCCTAAGATCTAGCAGTGTGAGTAATGGCACATGTGGAAAACGTGCCTCTAAGTTTGATTTTCATCATGTGTCTTAACTAACTTAACTAACCCTCAATTCCTCCTTTCCTGCATGCAGACACCTTTACTTAATACCCTAAGGATCTTCATAGCATGATGAACAAGTTTTAATTTCTACTGCAGTTCACCAACAAGCCAGACAAAGGAAATCTTGTTCCAATTCAGCTTGCTTAAAAGCAATTCCTGGTTCCTGTTTTCACAAAGAATGATCTGAAGATTTGAAGGATGAATATAATATGTACTGTACTGACCCATGTAAAATTAGTTATTTTTCATATTCCAAATAAATGAATAGAGAACAGAGTACAGAGCAGTTTATTACCATATGTACACGTAGATTGGAATTCTTAATTGCTCTGAACTCTCGGGACATGCATAGTACACCAGACAACATCACACAATGTAGACAGTCAATTATAACCATAATAAGTAATAATAGGATAATAACAGCAGGACAGAACAGGTATCTAAATATTCATTAAAAGTGAATGAACAACTTAACTGATCACAGGATCATTGAATTATTTTCAGATTTTGCATCATGCAGAGACTCTGAAACAATGATGGGTTTTAGAAACGAGGATAGCACCAATACAGATTTTTATTCAATTCAAAGCTCGGCCAAAATGTCTTGATGTTCTGAAGTATGCTTAAAGGATAAGAAAGCCCATAAACTTCTCGCGCTTGAAGTTTAAAATAGTGTCAGGGGATGTAAAGATCAATTCGCAAAGCTTCTTCACTAGCAGGAGAAGGGAAAGACTTTTTAAGCTCCTCTTGCTACTGCTCTATTAATTATTAATATTATAAAGGGTATAAGTTGAGCTAGCTGTAGCTGGCTGGCTGCCTCTTGTCTTTGTATAAATTCATGTCGGAAGTGAGCACAAAGGAAACGGAAACTTAAACGATTACCGTGTAATCGCAGAGATATCAGTTACATAGATGCCGTCTCTTGTCACCATACATCAGGGTAGCAGTAACAATTTCTGCAAGTGGTCTGGACGTGCGTAACAGGAATCAATTCCTGATTGTCCTGTGGGCTACTAGTCTGCGAATTTTTACACAATAGTACAGAGAGAAAGTTAATGACACCTTTGGAACGGTGGCTTGCAGTCGTAAACACAAAAAGAAAACCACCAAAAATATCTGCGTGAACTTAAAAATAAATGCCAGTTCATCTCTCACTACCTGTTTAACTGAAAAGAAAGAAGTTTCCTCTGCTGTCCAGAAAGCATAGCCCCCTCTGTGCTTTAAGAGTGGAAACAGATGCATCTTGTCCAGTTTTATGGGAGCTGTAATGTGAGCCACCATACAAACACGTTCTCGCATTTTGGTGCCAGAAAAAGGCTTCCCATCAGTGAGTAAAGAGTCGTTGGTGGTTTATTTGCAGTGCTTCACAATGAACCAAATTTTGATGAATATTTTCAAAACACCTGAATCTAAGTGGTGAAGGTTATTTCAAAGAGGATTGGCTGGTTTTGACAGCAAGCATTTGTTAAAATAACAGTCTAGGGGCCTGTTTCATAATTTGTAACTCATGCCTTCTAAACCATTCATTGTGCTGCAGAAGGCTAGATCTATCTTTCAGTGCCCAGCATGTATATTATTGCACATGGTATTTATTTTTCCTTTAATGATAGCTAGTAATTTAGCACCATTTTGTCTTTGTGCACACAGCCCTTGCACTTAACCCTTAGTCTAAGAACCTACACTTAAAATTAGCAAGTACACAGTGAGGCTAGGATTAATCATTTTTCTAGGCTTGTTTACTCAATAATATCCCTTACAATCAGGAAAGAGCAGAAATATACACCAGCATCAAGCTTTTCTCATAATATCCTTTGCATTTGACACCCTCAGATGGTAAAATCAATATTCTTTCTAATAAATTGTACACTGTGAGACTAAGGCCTTTTTTGTATGGACAGATAATGCCTTTTATCTGAGTATGGAAAACACCTGTCAGTATAGTACAAATTCTACAGTATCCTCATGGAGCCCTAGGTTATTCTGATAGGTGAGCGTCCTTTAGAGTGGCTTTTTGCTGTGTTTTAAAGTATAGGGACCAGGCACAGCTATAAATAGTAAGTTTTAAAAACTGGAAGAGGTTTTTGAGCAAGATGTTGCTGAACTCCCTCTTGAAGTACAAGTGATGCCAGTTTATTTAATTATAGACATTTTTTTTTCAGACAGCTCAACACTATTTATTTTCAGTGCCCAGCAGTTTTTGTGATGGATTTTTGTGATTGATTGATTGCTGTTCTACTGCCACCTCCTTTGTGTTACTGCATGAGTTTTCTCTCTGTGCAGTGCTTTCGGCTTGTTCTCCCTGGAGTGTGAACTAATGGAATGATATTTGCCTTTTAGTCAGTATTAATTTTTCTTTCAATTACAAGTGTGGTCATATTTTCTCAAGGACATTTAAATTACTTATGCTGTGTATTAGTAAGAGCAGACAACAAATGAACCATTATGTGCTATTAACTCAAAACCACATGAAGGAGATAAGGATGCAGCTGAAAACATTGCTTATCATTTTATTTTGCTGATTAGCTAGGGCAATGGACCCACAACCTAATAGGCTAGCTTCTGCAATGCGCGAGGAAGAAATATGCTTGAATTGCATGTTTATTTGTATGATGATTTAAACATCTTGCATTATATTTTCATTCTGACACTACTCACAAGATGTAGTGTGAGGTGCAGGGCAATTTGGACATGACTCTTTGTGCTTCAGGATGTACTGTACTCACAAAAAGTAAGAAACTACAGAAGGAGCATTCTCATGACATGGTCACGTTGTCTGTACACTGTACATCTGAACTGTTTCTCTACGCAGCTTCCAAGAATTTGTTTGTGCTTCCTGAGCACAAAGTTTTATTTTGTATTTGTAGTAATCCTTCGCTTTTCAGTCATCAAGTCACACTCTTACAGAGATACGAAGTTTTCAAGAAGGCGTCTTTTGCAACATATGTTTTACAGCATTGTATGTATTGTTAAGTGTATTAGGTATTGCCAAGAGGTCTTCAAGACCTAAGCTGCTGGGGGAACTCTGTATAAATTTCTCCTTTTGTTGCTTCTCTATAAAGATGGTGTACCTGTCTATCTAGGCTACTAGTTGAAGAAAGCAGATATCTAAAGAATCCTTGCACTCTGTGCTAGTCTGCAGGGTGAAAAATCTATGTTTTGAAAGGTCTCTTAAGCCCTTCTGTTCTGTTAGCCCCACGATTGCCAAGGCAACAGCTTACTGTTGTTATCTCCTGTATGTGAAATACAAATGGGAGGTGGGATTGTTGAAATGGGGGAATGTTGCTCCACTGAAACGAATCTCCATTAGCTGGGCCATCTGTTGCCTAGAGAAGTGATAGCCAGGCACTCCTCAGGGTCTTTCCACTGAAAGCACAGTAACTGAGAAGGACGTCCAGACTCCAGTGTAAATGTTGGGACAGTTTGTCTGAGACTCTCCTCTAACCTCTTGTGGTTTTAGTTACAACTGAAGCAGAAGGGACATTGAGAGTTGACGCTGCAATGTGGCTGAACAGGTTTGCACCAGACGGTGGGTCTGCCATGGAAAGTGGTTTTAACCCTGAGCCATGACTTTCTTACTCTCAGTGGCAGAGGGAAGACTTAAAGACATGAACCCGACTGCAAGGAATTGTTTGTGGTAGACTAATTGGAATGACATTCATCGCCCAACACCCTGCTTTATTAACCTCTCAAGAAAGTGAGGTGAATGGTTTAAGCTTTAATCGGCCTCTTTGTTATCAGTATGGTTCTCTGGAGCAGACTGGATTAAGCAGATTGTTTTGAACAGGAATGTTTCTTAACTGGCGATCTAGGAAATAAACCCATAGCTTAATCATGTCATGAGGCTCTGGGAAAATTCAGGACTGTATGTGCCTGTTCAGTTCTTAGTGATGCAGGATTATGAAAGTTTGTGATGTTCCTACAGGTGGATCAGCGTTGTATGCAGAAGAAACACCAGAATATTGCCTAGAGTATGCCAGATATTAGCACACTCTTTTTGAGGAGGGTAGCGATTGTGGCAATTAGTTCTGATTCCCAAATTATAATAAGTAACGGAAGAAGGAAGAAAGCTATGTATGCTAACATAGTCAGAACTTGCAGTTCTATGTTTGTGGAATAGTGAAAACATTCTACCAAACATATGGAAATGTTTCCGCTAACTTCACAAAAACACATGTACTCACTGCCCTATTTAAACTTTAGAACATGGCATGTTACATGTTACATGTGACCCCTCTTGTCCAAAGTATTGAGTAGTGCACAGAACCCGGTGTGTTTCATGATATTGAGGACTATAAAGTAGTAACAGACCAGACCTTACCTTTATGTTATGGAAAAGACAAATTACATAAGTAAGCAACATGATTGTTGGTATTTTCACCCCTGGTATGTCGCTGAGAGCAACAGCAGACCTGGCTAATATGTCATTTCAGACAATCTCAATTGTGGTTAAGAAAAACCTACCAACAGAAATACAGTTCATGCCAGTGGAAACCATTGAACAACTTCCCATGTCCTGTGCAGAAGTACATCAGCTAGAGTTGTCTTGGTGGTAACATACTGTATCTCCATGAACAACTATGTTGAATCAATGCTATAATGTATTGCAACGGTACAGTATTTGCTGCTTTGATAGGGTAATATGTATCTATATGCCTGTCTTACTAGTTCAAGAAATTAAGCTGTAGTTTCAGTACTTTTTGGACCTCTTCAAGGTAGCAGTGTTCCTTTGCATTAAGTAACATTTTATGAAATGAAACTTTCTCTAAAATCTGAAATCACAGGACATTGAATTATGTATACTTTGCTGTTTGCATAAGATCTTCAGTGTAACTGTGTGCTTAACCTCTGGAAGACAGGGATTTGCAATGATGTGAAAAAGTGTATCTTCAGGCTGTTTTGCACATGACTCTGGATTTTGCTGAATGGCTTCTTGTACAAAAAAAACAAACAAAAACAGCCTTGACACCCTAGTGCTGGAATGCAGTAAGTGCTTTGTTTTACTGATTGTTTTGATGAATATCACAACAACGTGCTGGTGAGCCCCATGTGTTTTTATTGCTGGCATTTTGCAGTTTAATATATTCATAAAACAGCTGTTGAAATGCAAACAGTGCAAGTTCTGAAAGTAGGGATAATTTTTATTCTGTGAAGTTTCACAAAACTTTTGCCTTTGTTTTGTCATGTTACCAGGATACGCTTTGCATTGTGAGTAGTGTCATAATACAAACAATGTCTTTTATCATAGTGTCTGCTTTCATTTTTCCAAAGTGTTATCTGAAGTTTAAGATTTTGTAGCCACTCTTAAGAAGACTGTAGGATTTTTGCGAGCAAACATTTAGATAGATACTTTATTGATCCCGTGAGGGAAATTGCAGTGCAACAAGCTTAACACAGACAACACAGCAACAGTGTAATGAATGATACAATAATAATAATACAATACATACAACATACAATACATACATTTAGCCTTCAGCATACTCCTTCTCATTAAGCAAGATTGTACCAACCAGTAGGTGTAAATGTTATGGTTATAGAAAGAAATCTGGAAGTCATAGATTTATAATGCTGTTCACATTGTGCGCAGAGGGTTGGGGTATGGACTGAGCTGAATATCACAACATGAACATAAAAAAAAATTCTGCATCACTGTTTATTTCAGTCCAAGTTTTCCTCACCACAAAGATGTTCTTAGTAATGATTAAATTACAGTGCACTGTCTCAGCCTGTTTTTTGTAGTCTCCGAAACTTTGATGGGAAATTGTTATTTCTTGGGAGGCCGAACTGGACCCATGCTGTGCAGAAATTTACTCAGAATATGCCTGAACAGAGAGAAATAGGAGGTTTAACAGTCAAAACACTGAACTCAAAAACTGAAGACCTGTGGAGTTGCTGGCTTTGTTTTGGTTGTAGATCTTTATCTCTAGAAGCTCAAGGTAAAATCTGAATCATTTAAACTCCCTCTATTATACTGTAAAACCTCTAAAATCTAAAGTTTAATGAGGAAAGAGTATGCCTGGAAATCTTACAGCAGACCTCTTTCTGAGTACACTAAATATCCATTACAGCACTTTGACTTCACCCTGCTGTATTATGCTTTTAGCCTCTTTTCGTTGTGATTTTTAAAATTTGAAATGTTTGACTTCCCACCCTCTGTGGGAAGCACATTGAGTACTGTAAGGTACTTAATTATTTGCTGTGTTCAGTTCATCTGTAAAGTGTTACAGAGGTTGCTGTTGAGAGCCTAAAGCCCGTGGTGTCATAATTGACAAGTGGCATTTTGAAATAGTGGAAATTTCAGCAAAATACACCAAAACATTATGCATTTCTGGCTTGTGTAATTCCTTAATTAAAAAATATGTTGGCTAACTCGCTTTAATATCTCTGTTAACTTTGCTGGGACAGTTTGTTTTATGCAGTTACTACTTGTTGTCGATCATCAAGACTACACTACCTGCAGTATCTACAGTATATATCAGCTTGGTTTTGTTTTGCCTTTAAAACACACACTTCAGTGTTGGTCTTCATGTTCGTTTGGCATGTGGCTGAATTGGATGTGAAGCCCTCTATACTGCAGTATTTAAACTGCAGCAGCATAGGAAAAGTGGTATTTCCCCCCTTCTCTTTACCCTTCAATGAACGTGCTTGCACCAGGCCTCACGGAAATCTGTGCTGATTCCAGAAAAGTGGGAGTCCAATTGTTTGCACTCTATCCTCTATCCAAAGATCCCAATTCATAAAAATTGTTGGTAGCCTTTGGGGCAGGTGACAATTGCCACAGGTCCTTTTCCTGAATTTGAACTGAAGTTTACCAATATCCAAAGTGAAAGGTTGATAAAATGCTGCCTGCAGTTCTGCATAGCCTTGCCACCTCCAGAACTTATCATGGTTCAGTGATTTATTTCCTGAAAATTGCTTCTGTACACATCACGGTTCAGTATTTCAATTTATTTCAGTTTCCCCCTAAACTGTTAGTTGAATGTCATGTAGCACAGGCTGCCCGGGAGCCTGGCATATGTAGTGAGGTGCAGTCTAGTTTACTTCTAGTCCTTCAGCTTTTAAACTGGTAAAATGAATTTAACTTTGACTTTGGATTCTTCATTTTTACAGTGCAGACTCAGAATCTAAAACTGAGGGTAATTCAGTAATAAGTAATGCTGGGGCATTGTTTATTCTGATTAATGTTAGCACATTTTTACCTTGTCTGGTTAAAGGAATTTTGTGCTTCAGGCTGCATGCATGTAAGGGATTCACAGAATTTTTCTTAATTTATTCAGTGATACACGTCAGTAAAATTTAACTTTAAAACCATCTGTTAAGCTGTACATCAGACAAAGTAATGAAAAGCTGGTGTGATGTAGTCATCTTTGAATTTTTATTTGCCCATCTGCAAATAGATATCTATTACTTAGGTGTTGGTACATTTTTAGATACAATACTGAGATTTGTATTTTGTATTACTTGACTTTTAAATTAGAGTATGTTCTCCTGCTTAAAAAAACAATGATGAAGAAAGGCCTCAGACAAAGGATTGACAAAGTGTCTCTGTAACTTACAGTAGATTTAATAACCAGACGGTGACCAAAGAGACTGAAATGTACATAATTTCCTGATCCTTCTGCAAAGTTTCTCACATGTTCCCCTTAGAGTTTATTTTGTAAAATAGTTAAACAAACCTGTGAAACTCTGTTCATTGGTGTGGGTTTGTAGCTTTTCTTCTGTTTGTTTCAGATGCATGCTAAGCGTCAAAATCAACCTACTGTTTTTCTATTTTTTTTAGAAAAAAAATATTTCTCTTTCATTCTTTGTTGAGAGGTGACAGTTATGCTGTGGAGAGGCTACTCAAACTCAGACCTAGAGCCCCATTGAACATCAGTTGGATTAGCTAGGACAATATGTGACATTGAATAGATACCAGTGAACAGGCATGGTTTTGTCTAGGCTCTACAAGAGAAATGGCAGAGTATCCCACAAGACAGCGTCTACAACCTGGTGCAAGGCTTGGGTCGCAGATGTACAGCTTGTATTGCTACCAGTGTTAGCCACACACTCCACTATACTCCAATATTCTCATTTTCCTGGTGATAATTATGTAAATTTGTTGCAGTTAAATAAGGAATACGATTTTGATGCTCAACACAGGACTACTGTACTTTTTTTTTTGCAAAACCTCAGGCACGTAGTTTTATGTCACATGAAACTGAGTTATTAGCGTGGTGGTATGTAATGTAGAAAGAAAATAAGAAAACGAGTGAAATTAAAGTTGTATACAAATATGTGCTACCTTCCGTTGGGTGGTGCCGTTCTGTATGACCCAGAAGAGAACAAAGGAGACAGCATCTTTGGTGGACTCTAATTCAAAAAGTAAGCTTTGCTTAATGTGACAGGCACATAGTTTCATACTACAAGCTGTACTTCGACAGCCTGAGCAGACTTTCCTGCTTCAATCAGTTTTGACTTTTATAGGGCTTTTATGCCCAATTTTATGCAGTTGTATTTATTAACATTTTATGTTTATGTTCTTGTTTCTACAAATTTTATTTCATTTCTGTACTACAAGGTATTTCTTTGCACAGTATATAGCCATGACCTTACCTCCTTCCCACACACCTAGATTTTGTTTCTCACAGGGCTTTTTGTTGGTTTGCTGAGCAGTTCTGTTTACTGTGTGAGTGCAAGGTGGTAATGCTGATAGAATTAAGTACACTGCAACAATGCTGCTATTCTTTTTGATTTTTGTGACTATGAAGCTGAAAAGCTCTGTGTACCCGTGTAACTGGTCCCTAAAGACCACAGCACATGGCAGGGTTCAAAAGATGTGGATGTCCAGTAAAAATAAAATTCTGTTCCCCTATAATACATACTTTAGCACTAATGTGTTTGATACCTGTGAAGCCAGCAGCCATATCACCCTGCAATTCACAACTGTCAGTCCACTGAAGCTCAGCAGGTGTGAGCCTGGTCAGTACGTGGATGGGAGACCTCCTGGGAGAGCTAAGGTTGCTGCTGGAAGAGGTGTTTGTGGGGCCAGTAGGGAGCGCTATCCCTGCAGTCTGTGGTCTGTGTGGGTTCTAATGCCCCAGTATAGTGATGGGGACACAATAACGCAAAAAGGCTCCGTCCTTCGGATGAATCATAAAACTGAGGTTCTGACTCTGTGATCATTAAGAATCCCAGGGCGTTTCTTGAAAAGAGTAGGGGTGTTACCCTGCTGTCCTGGCCATACAGTATTTCCCTCTGGCCTTTATCAGTCATGGCCTCCTAATAATCCCCATCTCTGAACTGGCTTCATCACTCTGTTCTCCTCCCCACTTAGAGCTGATGTGTGGTGAGTGTACTGGTGCTCTTTGGCAACTATCGCATCACCCAGGCGGGGCTGCACACTGGTCATGGAGAGGAGTGTCCAGGAAAGCTCTATATTAGTGTAAGGAATTATTATTATATTGTAAATGCCACACAGGAATGTTGAGCATGTCATGCTGAGGTGAAATGGACCGCACGTGTGATGGCAGTTAGCTAAACGCTACTAACAACATTTGCACATCTTCCTGAAGTTGCTTTGCTAGAATAGTAAAATGGGTAAAAATAAACTTTTTGTGTATTATGCTTGTTGGTTTCTTTTCATGTTCGACTAATCCAGTTATTTCTCATGACAAAAGAACCAGACTACCTTGGCATTTATCATTGTATTAACCCTTGACTCAGAATTGCCTCAACACACAGAAATAATTACTCCTTTCTGCTTAAATTGCTATCCTGTTTAAATAAAATATTTGGCCCATTTCCCTAATTTTAAATTAATGTCCTTAATATAATGGCTAAATGTTTTAAGTAATTTTTTTTTGTGCAGATGTTCTTTCATCTATATGAGAAGGTTCCTTAAAGCATCTGTCAACTAACAGATGTAATGTCAGTAGATGTTGTTCAAAGGGACTAATGACAAACAGCAGGAACATTTATTTTCTCCCAGTTTTACAGTTGTCTGGTACTGTGGTTTTTTTTATAGCAGTGGGTACTTCTGGCTGCTGGGAGTTCTGTTCTCCTGCTGTAACCATCAGTGAGGTCATACATTCTTCATCTATTCCAGGCTCACAGGCTTAAACATCACATTTCTTCATTGACATTATTAGGTTTAGGAAGTAACTTTCCAGACACAGTCACAGGTAGCGTGGATCCCCTGACATAATGAACAGTGAAGTCCCGCAGTATACCTTCTACTGCCTTCATTGCTCACTGTTTCACTAATACTGTTACAGCCCTTGCGAGTATCATTTGATGAATGACTGGGGCTTTAACACTGAGCAGCGCAGCAGATGAAATATTGCTCACTCTATTTTTTATTCGAATCTGATATTGAGGAGGGGCAAGACAGAGTGGCTTTCTGAAACTTCAAAGTGTAAATATGACTTAGGGTCTGAATTGGATTGTCCTGGAATAGTATTTTTTTATGGGTTTCATCGGCAGCCTAGGAAGAAGAGGCATTTCCTTGCGTTGTGCCCATTACCGCTGAAAAGTGAATTTTGATTATCCTAAACTGAGATGGAATGAGAACTTCAAGAGCCTCACAGTGTGACGCTGCACATAGTGGATTTAAGTGTGAGTACCTTGGCAGTGTAGGTCTACCCTGTTTGCACTAGCGAATGGATTTAAAATTTGCTCTATAGAAGTGCTTGTTGCTGGGCTTTCCTGACGGTGAGTCCACAGTCCAGGAAATTAAATCCTTAACTTTATAAGCAGTATGTTTTGTTCTGGTGAAAACTTCAGATAGTTAGGTTGATCGTTGTTGTTCCTCAAGTCAATTAAGTATCTTAGTACAAGCAAAGCATACTCTATTGGAAATGCTACTGTAACAGAATATTTCTTGATTTTATCTCTGTTCCTGGTACGCTGAATGCCTTAGAACTGGGCAATGTGCTTCAAGGTGTTGTTTGACACAGGAGTGAAAGGATGAGCAGCAGATGAGAGAGTTACTCCCACTCGGGTAACTCTAGAGGCATGTGAATCCATGATTTATTCACGTTTGGGGCTCAGATATCTTATTTGAGGTTCCTATGTTCCTAGTTTGGTCTTGTTGGGCGCTGGTGTAGCTGTACAATTGTCACCCATGCCGGAACATCTTAATGGTGACTCATTTTTGATACTGTGTCAGATGAAGAGTTAAAATATTGTTAAACCCCATTAATGGTCTGCAATCATGCACCTGTAAAATGTTGTGTTGTAACCTAATGCTGTCACAGTGTTTTGTGGAAGTACTATATATAAATGAATTAATAAAAACATAGTTAAACAACTAATTCTTAAAAATGAGCCCAAACATCTTTATTGGAGTGTCAATAATGTTAATCATCATAACTCCATGTTCACTGAGATGATTGAAAAGCTGTGATTTAGGTTTTATTTTTGTCAAAACACTATTTTCTAGCAGCAGCCAAGACGCCAATTGTCGATGCAGATTCTAAAGATATTTTCCAAGAGATTTTCTGCTTTGATTCGACGGAAGGGAATGTGACACTTCTAAGCATATTTAAAATGTGCCAGGCCATGTGTAATGGCGGCTTTCACACTGTGCTTGGTAACGCACGTTTCTCTTTTCTCTAACAGCTGGGAAGGGGGGCATCTCATTTACACCTTCAGCAGTCCTGGCTTAAAGGAGGGTAAGATGAAGAGCCCGGTGGTGAACAGCACTTGCTGCAGTATTTGCCTCTGGCCTTTTCTTTAATCTGAAATGTACAGTAATCAGCAGTCGGAAGCAAAAGATTGAAGTGGAAGATTGTTGCCCTGAGGCACCACAATAACTATATGAAATGGTTTGCTCTTCTATAAAGATACAATGCATAGCTGCAGTCGGCTGGCCAAGATTATCTGCATCTGTCAATTGACATCCGCTCATTTTGCTGTTTGCCCTGTCCGCTGGTGGTCTGTTTTGTATCTGAAAACCTACATAAACCCCAATATCAGCATTTCTTTAAAGGGAGGCTTGGGCTATCTGTAGTTATCTGTAGTTATAGCCATTTTGTTTTGTTTGTGCCTTTAGAAAGTTATTGCTTGTCTTTACAGCAGGCTGAAAGGAAAGGCTGCCCTGCATTTCTCGCACACCGTGTATCCCTGCAACAAAATTGAGTGGATCACAGCCTGCGGTCATTCAGTTTGAGATGTCAAGGTTTTGCATTTTCATTTGAAATCTCATAGGCGGGTCTTTTTCTACACACAAGTAGAGAAGGATCAGCTTTATAATCTCCTTGGGCTTCAAAGTCGTGGGTGTCTGGCGTCCAAGGTGGGCATGTTTTCAAGTGAGGCAATTGAAAAAGGGTGGGAATTTTGGAGAAGTAAAAGGCACTTTAGTCCTCTTTTCAACCATTGTGATTCTTACCTCAGGCTGGATGGTGCTTCTGTCTGTTCCAATTACATCAGCTCCTGTGTTCTCCCTTTTCAGCACTTTCTAAAAGAAAATCTCATCAGAATTTGTAGCTTGCAGTGTGCCAGTTATTTCCTTATTTCTTGTACTAAAGAAGGCTGAGGGGTGTAACAGACTTTTGGTTACTCAGTGTAATTGGACTCACTGGATACAGCTAGGAGCCAGGAGGAAAAAGTTGCCCTTGTGATACTTTATAAGAATTTCTCTTCTCTGGAATTTGCAAGGAAAACTGATTTTTGTCAGCAGAGGCAAATATGATTTTTAAGTTAATACTTTATTTAAAACATAAATATGCTTGAAAACATTAATAGTTTCATTGCTGTCTGGTATGAATCACAGTCTGCAAACATATATTTCTTTGTATACAAAAACAACTAGGAGGTCTGTGAATACTCTTTGATACTGCCATAAAACATTTGGAAAATCTTTTGGAGAAAAGATGAGATCTTAAGCTGAGGTGATGGAAGAACTCATGGTGCTATTTGTATGAATCCCAGTGTCTTAACTAAGTGTGGCCTTAATTCAACTAGAAAAGCAGCTTCTCACTTTTCTACCTGATCTGCCATGTATTGGGGCTTCAGTGGTAGAAGAAGTTGTATATGTAACACACTTTGGGATCTTTTGCCATGAAACTTACTATCCATCCATTTTCTAACCATTTTATCCAATTCTGGGTAGTGAGAGAGCTGAAGCCTATCCTAGCAAGCAACAGGTGCAAAGCAGAGTACACCCAGCAAGCTAATCCATTGCCCACAGACACGCTCTCACCAAGGACAGTTTTCCCAGAAGCCGGTTCACCCACCAGTATGTCTTTTGGACAGTGGGAGGAAAGCAGAACACCCAGAGGAAACCCACATAAACACAAGGCGAATATACAAACCCTAGGTCTGGAATTGAACCCCTGGTCCCCGCGCTGTGAAGGAGCAATGCTCACCACTGTGTCAACATGTGGCCCAAGAATATAACTATGTAAATGCAAAAAAAAAAAGTTTATTTGAATAGTCTAATTGAATAGAAACCAGAGATGTATGAGAAGTAGACCTTCTCATTTCAAAATGAACGAAGCTTCCCTGAAAACACGACTTTAAATGTAATGTCAATGTTTATCCAAAAAGTGGGATAATTTATTGGTGAATAAAAAGCTCTGAAAAGAGGAACATGTTACAGAAATTTCTACTTTCCAACTCTATAAACTCATGGCTGCCGACCACAGTTCTATGTTTGGTCCTTGTTGTTGTTGTGTGGGGATGTTGTTTTTTTCTGAATCGATGAAAAGTGAAAGCTGCCATTCAAGTCTCAACAGTGGCTGTGAATCCTGATAACCTTTTGTCACCAGGGGTTAACATGGTGGAGATTGTCAGGGAGAGTGCACTGAATGTTTCCACTCCTGACTGTGGACAATGGGAGGCTGACCTTGCGGGTCTGAGCATCTGATTGCAGATAAGAAAGGATCTGCTGCTGGCAGCATTCCTTCTTCCCTTTGTTGCGAAAGTGACAGTTAAATGGGTAGATACCAGCTGAATGTCAGCACTCCTGGCTTAGTGCTTCAGAATGACATTCCTCTGCATTTCTTTTTCACTCAGTAATGAAAGGGGAGGGAAAGCTGTAATGTGTCGATAGGCCATAGCAACCGGCATTGGCACCTAGACTCCTCAAGGAACAAGGAGAAAGCCTGGTTTGGAAGAGAAAAAGAAAAGTAAACATTCAGAGCCAACCTGGACAATTGGAAAAAGGTAGAATCTGCTCATATGAATTACACAGAAAGTCTGTGTATAATAAAGGTACTCCAGTGTGGGGTTCATCTTTCATCTGCAGACTACTTATAGCACAGACTCTGCCACAATGGAGAATAGTGAGCTAAAGTCTTCACTGATCCAATCCTATGTGCTCTGGCCAGCTAAAGTATGCTAAAGTATTTCTTTTTTTGCTTTGAAGGCAGAGTATTTTATACATTTCTGAAATACATCCCTTATCTATGTGGTGCAGTGAAGACTGCTTAAGTCAGACCTTCAGCAATCACTCAGGCTTCTGAAAGTTTGAAAAGTTTGCTTTAGAAAGAGAAGGTTTGTAGAGGTGCTGTTGCACCATAATGGGATTTATTTCTGAAGACACAGAGGATAAAAACATTTTCCTTAAATATGTGCGGTTTACTAGCTCTTACGTTTGCATGTGTAAGTCTGTTACTGAAGTGTGAAAGGCATGGATAATATCGGCTGGTTCTTGCTTTGCAAAGTGGCACAGTGGCTCAATCCCTGGGGTGCCATCTGTGTGTTCTTTGATGCCCTCTCATGATCCAAGGACATACTGGCCCTGGTGTGAGTGTGTGTCTTTGTCAAAGTGTGCCCTGTGATTGACTGGCGTCCAATCCAGGATGTATCCTGCCATGATCCTCTTGGTGGTTGGGATAGACTCCAGTTTCCCTGCGACCCTGTATTGGATAAAGCACTAACAGCCATGACAGTTTGGATGGAGCTCTATTTAAGAATAAAACCCCCAAATGTGCTTATTTTGTTGCATACGTAAAGGGGAAGGGAAGACTCTCTTCAGTCACACAGAATGAAGTAGGTCCAACTGTGTCAGTGCACTGCAGGGGGAGTGTGTCTATTTTAGGGAATATCGACAGAGAAAAGTATCGCATGCAACTCCTCCAGACACCTGTTGATTGTGAAATTGAACCCAGGAGTTTACAAAGAGTGCACTGAGTCTTTCCTGAGTGCACAATACAAGTGGCACTGGGAATGCATTTGTTTACAGGATGTTTGCTATTTCCCAGGAAGGAAAACAACTCTCTTAACTAGAATTTTATCAATTGTGTGAAAAACACTTTTCACGCACGCCGCAGGCATGTTAGGCTTATGACGTGGGAAACGTTTTGCTGTGTGAAAGATGTCTTTTTCAAAGCTAAAAATAATAGTAGGGTATTTAGTTTTTTGTTTGCAAGTTAAGTTGTAAAAGCTTAAATTATGGTTACATACTGGGAGGAGAATGGGCCCTGCATCAGAATTTGCACAAGTAAGGACCATTAAAATTATTTTGTGGTGTGTAATAAGTCTTTTGACTACTCCGTGACGGGGTCATTTATGTTTTAAAGGTCTAATAAGGAACCCTTATGGGTGCATTTTTGGTGTACATAAAGCCAAAGGGCAGCACATCTTGCACTTACTTTACCTATTTATTGTTAGGCTGTTTTTCCAAATATATCTGCCAAGATGAAACAATATCATTATGAAATGTGGGAAACTATGGACCTCTTGAAAACAGTAAGAAAAAGAGTTGATATCAAGTACACACCACTCTCTGGTCTCAAGCTATTTCTTTTTATTTTGAAGTCTCTATATTTTTTTTTTATCTACGACTGGAGTGAGTTCTGAGATTTTAGGCCGCAGGTGGAAAAGCCGTTTGCTTACATTATATTGTAGGTGCAGTCAGAACCTTGGAGCAGGCTTTTCTATATAGGCATGAGGGAGTCAAGGAGTCACCAAATCTGATTAAAAAAATAAGCCAAAAGGGCTTAATGTCTGTTTTGTTATTTGCTTCCTGCCTCTTGATTGTGGGGGGGTTTTGTTAGTGGTACAAGCTCAGTGATGTTCGTGAACGGCTTTGCTGGGAGTCTTCGTCCAAGCTCTTGGAGGAAAAGGGTACGTGTTTCCTGATTGCGTCTGAGGAATCTAAGAGAGGCAGTGTTTTATCTCTTTGAAGAAGGAATGAGTGAAGGTCAAGTACAGTGCAGAATGTTCACAACTTATGCATAGGATAAAACTCAGACAACATCTTTTTCAAGTTTTCATGACTCTGTCAAATCCCTGTCGTTAGTTCAGGGCTGTCGTTAGAATGGTAATTTAGCAAGAGGTCAGGGATCATAGTTCCCTCTTTTAGTGGAGATCTTATTTATGCCTCCTTCCTACAGAGTATATGCAGTACGTAACAGGTGCTGGCAGAACTCCTGAAATGTATACAAGATACATGTCTATCCGCTATATTAACATTAAATATGGATTTCTAGATTCAGATTTCTCAATCCAAGATCATCAGGCTTGATACTAATCTTTTTTATGGTGGCTTTCTATGTCTAGAAAGCCAGTGATGAGTCCGAAAGATCACTGCCAATCTGTTTCATGTTTTGCCACCAGTATTAATCATGAGTTGGAGAGACTTAGTCAAGGGCCAAACCAATGCATGGACTGAGCTTTTCACAGGACTTAACATCGTGTCCTCCTTTATGCACTGTGCTGTACTTGAGGTTAAGGGGAGGTCTGCTATATAGCTTTAAAGCCCCTCTTACAGATGAGCTGAGCGACTTTTCTAAGACGCGCTGCTTTTGCTCCCAGCTAGTTTCTTATCGAAATCTTTGTTTATGAAAGAAAAGGTTTTCTTTGACGATTTTTACAAGAGGAGCTAGCATTACCGCTGAAACCACTGGGGTATACAAATCACTGAATATGTTAGCCTTATTAAATGAAGATGAAGTGGAAGAGATGCCTGTTATACAAAGGACCATACACATACAGCAGTATTATGTCATTAAAGGAACATGAGCTAGCCCAGCCATGCAAACGTAATGTGATGCAAGGGTAGTTGATTCCATCTTAGTGTTGTTTTTTTTGCAGTGTAGTTTTAAATAGCTTTCCTTTTATCCAATTTATAAAAGCTGTTGACTTCAGATAATAACTCATAGTGACAAGGGCCTGTGTCTTTCTTTCATTCCTCTTTTTAATACGATATGGAAGTACATGCTTTGGTTGGAATATTACAGATTGCCTAAGAATTCTTGTATTGAGTAGTCCCAGAATTGAAGTGCATGGATACAGAACTAGCCTCTCAAGCTCTAGGCACTGATGTGTTGCATAAGGACTAAACAGAAGTTTCTTTAGCTCGTGTCTGTGTACTTCTTTGATCAGTGTTGTGAAGAATGGATTAGAAAATGGTACAGTGTTACAAAACTAAATAAAAGGCAGTGAACAATTATTTTGCCATTGTATAAGTGAGCTGTGTGCATGGTGCCTATACAGCAGCACCAATATCTAGTTTTACACCTATGCTTTAATGCTCTTAAACAGAACGTGTCTCTAGATATTGCCATTTCAAGTGTTTTTCAATATCACCACAAAAAGCTTCCATTTTCTTTCTGTAAACGTCTTATTTTGGTGAGTAACGTGGCAGGATTGAAAGTAAATAAATGCCCTTTCCCTAGACAGCACACCAGTTTATCACAGCGCCGTAGAGAAAGGGACAATTCAGAACAGCCATTCAAACCTCTCCAGAACGTCTCTGGGATGTGGGAGGAAACTGGAGCACCTGGGAAAAACCTGCGCAAACTCAAGGTGAACACGCAGAATCCCTGCAGACTTGTGGATTTAATTTTAGCTTGTGACATCAATGTAGTGATGTGAGGAAGCAGTACAAACCGTTTTGTCATTGTGCTACCCTGTAATAAAAACCAAGGGAAAGGACTTCTTAAACAAGATGAGAAAATCTAGCACTGTTTTCACATCTATGGTTAGTAGTACAAATGTTTCAAAGATTTAAAGATTGCTTTAGAAATCTTGGCATCTGTGAGTTGACTCCAAGCTGAGAAGGTCCCAGGACCTATCTGCAGCAGGGACTCAGGCTATGTTAAAGACACTGTTACTGTGCGACTGTGTCTTAAAGCTAAACAAAATAATTATGTGTAAGCCAATTTGCTTGTAAAGGTTTCTCTTTGGTTTTTTTTTCCAAATATGTTGGGCATTATGAAGAAGGATTAAAAGCAGAAAAAGAAGGGCAGCTAAATGCCTTAACTTTTTCCTTAAGCAATCTGTAAAATCCCTGCAGAAGGATAGGAGCAATTCTGCAAGGCTGATGAGCAGCTCCCTGTTTCCACTGAATCATTTGGGGTGATTCATAACTGCTGTTCCTCTTGGCTGTGCTCAGAGAATGTCTTTTCACTTCATCAATCAGCACAACGTCAATAAGCAGACATCTTTTGCTATGATTGCACCTATCAAGAAGTCATAATATGCTTTTATTTACGTCTTATCTTCCTGTTTGGCGTATCTGCAGTGGACTGGA
The DNA here is from genome assembly GCF_055471065.1 of Atractosteus spatula. Classification (NCBI taxonomy): domain Eukaryota; kingdom Metazoa; phylum Chordata; class Actinopteri; order Semionotiformes; family Lepisosteidae; genus Atractosteus; species Atractosteus spatula. The sequence goes on along the minus strand of NC_142720.1, from coordinate 7,891,130 downwards.
GTCTCGTCTAGGAGGAGAGCAGTCACATGTTCCATCCCGCTCTGTACCCTGTGATTCTGGGAAGGGCTCCAGTTTGTTACAGTCCTCACCAGGATAAGCAGCTTTCTGATAATGGATAGATATTTAGCATGTTCATTTATGACCGTCATAGTGGGGAGTGTTCTTCTCTGGGACATCATAAAACTAGAAATTTCCATTTTCTTAGAATGCAGCACTTAGAAAAATGATTTCCTGTGATTTAGTTTGATTTAGAGAGGGACAAGGACAGCTTATCCTTGCAATTCCAAAAAAAAAGAAGGCAGCTATGGGCTCATTTCCACATTAATAAAAGGACTTGTCTGCTTTCTCCAAGTTTGACTCATTTCTGAATATATGCTGCGAACTGCTGGCATCGGTAACCTCCAGTCTTCAAACACTGAAACCTGAGCTTCAAAAGGGTGGTGGCACCCTGCTTAAACTTGCATTAAACGACAGAAAATAAATCTTTAAATGCATGTTAAAAATGCAATGTGGACAAGTAAGTTTCTTAAAACAAGGCAGCTCAAATGCAACTGGCGATTTGCTCCTACTGCGACGGAGGAAAAAAAGCCTGAGGCAATATCACTGAGGGCACAACCTATTAGGTCATCAGCACAGAGCAGCTTGGAAAGTTAAAGGGCCTGCTGTGCAATGGAGGATTAAAATCTGTCCAGCTTTTAGGGGAATGCAGGGTGAGCTTTTTTTAAGAGAATAGTGTTTAAAACTACAAACTTTTCTCAAGGATGTCTTCGGGATTTTCTCAAGGTCTTCTGTGTTTTCTTCTGGAGGCCAGTGATTTAGTACTTGAGTGGCATGGCGGTTCTGGGTCTCTGAGTTTGTCATGGTTCAGGCTCGTGAGGTTAGTGCTTGCTAAAACTCAGGCCTGAGTCAGCACTGAGTGTGTGTGAGAGGAGGCTTCTGTCTACACAGTTCATCAGAGGGGAAGCACTGCGAGATCAGTCTGGCGGGCAGTAACCTTCGCTGCACGAGCCAGGTACTGCCAGATCCGATGGGCCCACGGCTGAATCAGCCCTCCCGCTTTCCCAGCCTCCAGTCCCCCCTCCCTCTCCACACGGCACACTCCCCTCCACTGCTGTGTACGCACGCCCATGCTTTGTGAAGTCAGGTGATAATGAAGTTCAAGAAACTGCAAGGGAAAAAAAAAGCAGCCTCTCTGTTCTAAGAATATCGCATGCGAGAAGTTTGCACCATCTTCAGGTGTCGCGGGTGTTAACAAATTGGTGAAAAATAAAATAGTGGGGCGAGAAGAACTTGGAAGTCTGTGACATTTGTGAAATAAATTAGAAATAGGAACGTTTGTGCTTGTTTAGCAAAAGTCATTTTGACTTGACAGTGCAGTAAGACTCTTCCTGAGTACATTTTTGGCCCATAGTATTGCGCATTATACAGTATCAATGCATTCTGTATGTTTGGTGTTTGTATCAGTATCCTGTCATATAAACATTTGCAAAATGGAGATGCTGTTATGCTGACTGAATAATTTAGTTCACAAAATGTCATTTTTTTTCTATTTTTTTACTTGTAGTTCAAACTGGCCCCTATAACATTGCAACAATGGTAATGGGTGTTGTTTGTCCTTGAACAGCCTGCGGTTTTGCAGATGCCCACTTATACATGAGACAGTTTACGTTGCTGGTTTCAAGTGTTAGATTTTTCCAGGTCAGTGCGATGCTGTGACATTTTCATATTCACTATATTTACCTCTTTATGGAAGAAGACAGTCCACCTAGCCTCCAGTTTTATGATTGGCTTGACTGGAGAGGATAGAGGTCATGATGAAATGCAGCAAATAATAAAGTCTTTTTTTATTTAAAAAAAAAACCTGAACTTCCAGTGATACGAGCCAAGCCCTGGGGTGAGACTTCAGAAGAAATAATTTTACGTTTGTTTCACAGTAGACATTACCTAGACAGTGATAAAGCCTACCAAATAACCAAAGACTTAATAGGAAGAGTTTACTCTTCTTTCACTTCTGTTGTGGATTTCAAATGCATTTATATACCTCATATAATTTATATCACAGTATGACAGTACCTTTGTCTTGTATGGAACTGAATATGAGTTCAACTAAGGAGTAAAAGTATAATGATAATATCTGTGCTTTTAAGCATCTCAAAGGAATTGAGCTGGGATTTTTAGTTACTTGGGTTCAGTGTGGAGATGTGACTCTAAAGTGAGACCTTGTGATTTCTTCGTGTTCTTCAGATATTTATTTTAATATATAAAATCCTACAGTTACATTACAGAGGATTCCTGGCTATTAATATTTGTGCATTTACAAATAAAGAATTCTTTAAGAATTCTTTGAATCATTTCTGTAGCCTTGCTTTATGACAGAATGACTCCGGTGTTGTAACAGATTTTGGTTTTCAGGCATTAGCATTCAAGCATTTCATATGCGCAGTAAAATTTTTAGGTATACCACGTGCTTACATATTATATTACTGTGTTCTTTGTGATTTTGAAAAAAACAAAGGATGTGTTCAAAATATTAAAACAGAGGAACAGTCCTTGGAGGAGAGGATTTAAAGGATATTATTTGTGCAATGGGGTTATAGGATATCAGTGTGTTATTCCACAGAGGAGGTTCAGACCTCTAAAAATAAATGGACAAACTGTGACCCACTCTGCTGAGAGCAAAATGGCTTTTATGTGTCCCTGTAGGCTGAATCAGATCAGTTAAGCAGCAGACTTGCACATCAGGGGTTGTCTGGGTAGTAGACCAGTATATTTCTTTCGGCCTGTAATACTAATTGAATGCTAGTTAATGTTCCTCGATAACTAGCAGCTCTGCTTCTTCTTTGCAGTGTCTTGTTTGTGGAGATGTTTTGCTCTGTCTCACCAGCTGTTCTGTCTTGGCATTGCACATCAACTGGGATTGTCTGTGTGGTGATTAGAGCTCGAGATAGCTGAATGGCTGACTTTAAGAACCTTGCATGCAGTGGAATTCTCTGTTGAATGACATTTTAATTCATTAAATCATTGTGCCTTTCCTTTTGCTTCAGCTCTAGGTTGGAGGCTTTTGTTATTGGTAGACCCTGATTTATAACTGATGAGTTTGCTATTGCCTTTTTGAACAAACTGCACAGTGATGTTCATCATTGCATGACTGGAAACATTTTGTTCCCCTTAGTGGAATGATTAACTGTGAAGTACCAGAGACTGCACAAATATACATAACAGATACTTGATTCATCCCGCTCGTAAATCGATGAACGTTTTCACTGGGAGCTTGAAGTCAGCAAATCTGGAAAAGAAAAATATTTTCAGAGCCTCAAAGAAGTCCTGTAACCCCCTGGCATGTGGGACATATACAGTTCTTCTGACTTTTTAAAGAGTACAGAGTGGGGTTGAAGGAAGTGGAATCGGTAGATACTGTGGGGCGAGTGGGCAGTGAAATGCACGAAGGCTATGCCAGGTCTGTGCCAGAATGACACTAAGAAGCCGCGACGCTGTGTTCTTTCTTTCCCTTATGAAAAATGGACTCAAGCTGAAATGTGTTTATCTAACCTAAAGGGTGAATGGAAATAATTCGGCTGATATCCCATCGCTGCCGCCTGTGTTACTTTACAAGGCTGTGGGTAGTGTTCAATGTCTGCACCATAATAAGCCTCTCTCTTTATTGAACTCTTCATCTCGAGCCTGTTTTAAACACTCCTACATCCCAAAAGCACAAATACTTTAGCCTTACTTGGCTGAGAGAACAGTTTATTTTCATGCCTCACTGTTTAAACAGCAGCAGGGACAGAAAAGCAAGCATGTACTGTATACGCTACACTCTTCTCTCTCCTGGCCCAGGCATTCGAGAAACAGCCTTCTCCCTATGCTGTTTAACCTTTGTTATGCTGTTTAATTACAGTTACATTTGCATTCATAGCTGCACGTTTTATTTGCATGTCAGTAGGCTGCTGTGGACATCTGCTGGCCACCATTCTTGAGCAAGCTTTGTAAGAGATTTTTTTCTGAATTAGTGTGCCTAGAGACCATGTGTTGCATTTGCCACATTTTAAGAGGCTTGAAAAGCCATTTAGAAACCCAAAACTGCAAAACACATTCTATTTTAGTAAAACAATGCTGTTAAATAGCTGGCTTGAATAAAGCATAGAGGCCAAAGCATTGAATTAAAGTTTGTAAGACTGCATATTCAAGATTATTTTTGATTTTCTTATCAAAAGTAATTGTACAGTAATTGTTTTAATGTGGTATTCCTATATAAATACTCACTGTGCTTTTAACTGATGCATAGTAAAGTTAAGCAGTAATGTTTGTTTAAGCAGTGCCATATCCACTGACTGATCTTTGTGATAATACAATAACACAAGTGGGTTTCGTGTTAAGAGATTTTAATAACCACACATTCTTTGCTTTGCCTTCATCTAGTTTGCAGAAAAGTCCTTCAAAGTGGTAACTAAATTGCAGCACTTTCCTCTGAGGAATCTTAATGTGCTTGCAATTCTAGGCTCCTGTTTACCTATTTATTAATGCTTTTTGAAATCTGCTTCATCAGTTCAAGAGGGATATATGGAGGAAATGTGATAATACCTACAATAATGTATCCATTACATTCAAGCATAGCACAAAGGTCTCTTTTGCATCCTGCTTCACTATCTGACCTCATAGGCTTTATTCTACTCCATATGGATGCCTGGTTAACAGCTGCCAGCAATCTTTAAAAAAACAATAGCAATGCACACAGGTGCCTGCAATCCGTCTCTCTGCATCAGACTGTGTAGAGTAAGGAAGAGGAATGAGCCTGGAAATGGTCTATCTGCAGGTAATTGAGCTGATGGTATTGGAAACATTAGCAGGCCAGAACTCTGTGGCCTGCAACAGCAGCCTTTTTTATCCCTCTAGACTCTGGCCCCCAAACAGAGATGCATTCAGCAGGATCTCTAGAGTGGAAGAGTCAGCTTCATACTCTTGGCTTGTTTGCAACCAGACCGAACAGTGTCTTATGCCAATACTTGAATTATGTGCTGCTAATTTGAGCAATGCACTCCAACAGTATGCCAGTATGATAACTCAAAACTCATTGCCTGTATTGGCCACTTCAACCAATTCACAGACAACTACCCAGATTTCTCATGCTCTGAAATGACATTTTAGAAATGCAATCAAATATAAAGACCTTATAGTCTTATCTTACTCAATCTATTATCTTGCACTCACTTTTAGATTTATGTTTGTAATCTGTATTTTATGTAACAAAGAAGCTTATTTAGTCCAGACAAAGATTCCAAAATGTACTGTACACCTCTGCATCATTATATTTTCTCCTGACAGACACGTTTTCTATGTACTGTGTGTCTTAAGGAATGTGAATGAAGCTTAACTTGTAGGTTAACGTCAAGAAACAGTTTAATAAGCGTATAAAACAGAGGGGATGACAGTGGAATGACATTCCTTCTGTGCCCATTTTGACAATTTTCATGTTCACAGCCCGTGCCCTGATGTTACTTTTACCTGATTCTCTCCATAAATGTCAAATAGAAGTGCATTGAAGCAAACGGCAGCTTGTAATGAACTATGAGATTGCAAACCTTCTTTGTAAAGACGTGTTGTTTTTTTTCTCAGCACACAAGAGACATATGCTGTCATTCAAGCTCGTCATATGAGCAACCAGTTACCTAGCAACCGGGCACAGTTGCGAGGCTGCCTGGCTTTGCACTCTTGGCATACAGAGAGTGGAGCAGCAGTAAGTTTAAAATGACCCCCCTGACTTCTGACATCAGAGCGGTGTGAAAAGAATCTCTGCCCTTCATCGACCACCTGATTTGTGCCGCTCTTAGTACTCGCCAAAGCTGCTCAGTCAGGATTGCAGATGGTCCTCAGTGTGACAGGAAAGTGTGCCACTGGTCTGGTAGACGGACTCATTCATAGGTAATCAAGGCTGAATGTGTGTTCGACAATAGAAGGTTCGTAACTCTTGTCCAGTCCTTGTCCTTGTCAGAACAAGTTCATTAGAAAGATTTATTGTGAACGTTGCTCGCTCCAATGGCTTTTTCCCCTCCATTACCCCAGTTTTGTTCTTCATGGCTTTTCCAAAGCATAACACTATAGCAGATGACATTTGAAAATCCTCTGCTCATCTCTTGCCAATCTTCTTTTTGTAGGGCATGTAGAAATTATAGACAAATTTCGCTTTTATGCCTTTCCCGCTTTGTTAATTCTGTGCAGAAGACATCTAACAGTTATTTAAGGACAGGTGTTCATGCTCCCAGAGGCGGGAGCCCAGGGTCGGACAGGGTTCCGTCATAGATTTGTGACTTACCTTTCGTACCTTACATTTACACTGAATATGTCAGCAAAGGGCAAATAGCAAGAAAACATATCCTGTAGCTCTTTCATTCCTTTGAAATGCTGTGTCTAGGAGTGAAGTGATGAAATGCAACATTTTTCTCCAGAAGCAAAGATTAACTGCGGCCCAGCATGGACTTCTAGCTCATGAAATCCCAGGATGCATATCTGGTTCCATGCTGCGGTCCTGCTTACTGGACATTAATTGTCTAAGTTTGCAGAATAACCAAAGCACGCTGAGAACAGATGCTCTCCTCTTGCCTTTGCATTCCAGTAAGAACATAGAAAAAATAAGAGATTAAAGAAGACCCTTTGTCCCATTTTGCCCAACCGGTTGTGTGTAGATTCATGATGTAAACACCCTATCAGGACCCTTGCCGAATGCCTCGTGGTTCAGTATCCGCATGTGTTCTGAGCACCACATTTGTAAGAGCTGTTTTAAACAGAGCTATCTGTTGAAAAGTTTGAAATGGGGCATGTAAAGTACAGGCAGTGAACCATGTAAGCATAAATATTACTCAGAGGCATGTTGGGCCAGGGTTCACAGGATGGAGATGGCCGCAGAAAACGGCAGATCTTCTGTGCTGACCGCTTGATGACTGTCTGCTCACAGACCCTTGCAGGTTGCAAAAAATTTGATTCTGATTTTGCCCGGCAAGGACCATGAATTATGTCAGAGGTTTTGTAAGGAAAGCAAAAGGCCAGAATGTTACATATCTGACTGTTCTTATAGATACATTCTCATGCATCTTGTGTTGAAGCTTTTTGAAAGGGATGATTTTGCTACACACTTGATTAAGTGCTACACACTTGATTAAATTTGATCCAACATTTAACTCTACAACTATAGTTAATGACAGTGCAGCCGGTCTTTCAGTATTTGGCTTCCTGTTCTAAAACATTGAAGTGTCACATTAGAATGTCTAGTAATTTAAAATGCAACCAGGTTCACCTTTAGAGATTTTTTAGAAAATGATATGCATCAGACATCTATAAACAAAGGAACTAATAACATAGTCTGTGCTGGAAGGCTGCCATTAGCTTTAATTTAAGACTGACAACATTCTGTTAAGGGTAATTTACTCTCTTTAGTAGACTATTGATGTCTCAAAGCTCATTTTTAAGCTGGACTCAAATAGTATTTTTTTTCACTGTTAGAATATAGAATATTGAACTTTATCATGAACAGTTGTTTTTCTAGAGATCTGACTGAATGAAATTCCCAAAGTAGTATAAAAAATGGAAGAAAAGATTTTGAGCAATAGGCTAGTAAATACAGTAAAAGATATTGTTTCATGTGTGCATAACAAACTTTTAAAAAAGCTTGATGGAATTTCAGTTCGTTCATTTAGCCCTGTTTTGATTGCTCTTCAATATAAGCAGTGAATGTAGAAAATGGCCAATGCTCTCTAAGTAATTTATGGTACATTATCTTCTATATCAATTTCTTTAATAATATTGTACTGTATTTAATCAATATACAAATGAAAATGTATATTTAAATTTAAAAGCAATAAAAATAATTAAGATATGAATAAGGCTGCTACAGTAGGTTCAGCAGACATCCTTCTGAAATATTATCGCTTAAATAAGAACTGTACTGATCATGAGAAGTACAACAAAGCACTATTAATGGAAATCGTCCTTAAAAAACAGAACCTTATTAGCCACAGTTTAACTAATCCACTTTGGTTTCAAGCGTTTAACTGTTCAGAAATCTAATTAATATTCTTTAATCTCTTAATGAGAAAAATGGAGGCTGCTCCCTAGCTTCTCCCATCTTGTGAACTCTTCATCAGCTTGTGTTGTTATTCAGCAAACAGTGACAGCTGCACCCATAACAGTTTGTGACAGAGGATTGTGGGGTCTCCTTGGCAGAAGTGTGAAGCGAGCATGTATTGCATACCAGAGTGTGTGTCTGGCACTGCACTTGGATGGTGAGAATGGCATCACTCAAGACTTTGGAATAGTTGCAGTGGGCCGGTTTTTAACTAAGGAGACCTTTTTATATATAAAAAATAACCCCCCCTTTTTTTTTCTCTGTTGCATTCTGAAGGCCATTAACCTCTTTGTTTAGCAATAACCCATAATTTGTGGAGAAGACAAAATGCATCTCTAGGTTTTCATCTTGTGCAAAGCTGTTTATTTCACTCGTTTGATATACAGCAGCCTTCTCAAGTGCTGCCAGTTGCTTGGTGTCGTGCATTCATCAACGATTGCTTGCGAGGACAGCTTTGATGTGTTGTGTGCCCTTTTTCCTCAAACAGACACAGCCCTCTTCGTGTCGGCGCTGGATTTTTTTCTCTCTCCTCTTTTCCCCCACTTGAACTGCAGCGGGGGAAGAATGTTTAAGGTTTCGAGCTGCCACCCTGGTATGTTAATTGCTCAGCGGACCTTGCAGACCCAGCTGACACGGGAAAATGAATGGCTGTTCTGTATGGTCCTCTTTCTGCAGCTCGCTAATAAATTGCAGGTTGTTGGGAAGTGATGCCTTGTGGCGCTTAATGACAAAAAGGCCGTTTCCGCGAAGGCGGTGTTTCATCGCAAGATATGGAAAGTTAAAAGAAATCATCTTTTCCGAAGCCCCCAATTTCCATTCCCAGTTCAAAAGCACATTATATGGTGAGTAGATATCAGTTCGGGCCTAAACTGTTGCAGAATTCTAAGCAACGGCATTTGCCACCAGTTTCTCCAACGTGAGGTTGAATTAAATGAATGATCGGTTGACACAGAATGGTAGCTGTACTACTGGTACTCCTTTTTAAGGAGCAAGTGCTTTGGACCTTTCTGGATGAAGAACCAGCTGTTATTATTGTAATCCCTTCAGTTCTTTCTCTCCTCTTCTTCCTCCTCCCTTGCTAACCTCGGACAGGCCCTGCTTACTGTTCGGCCTGCTGAAGTTCTACATGCAGGCACCCAGCTAACTGTCCAGGCAGCCCTGCTGTTATACTGCCCTGAGAAGAAGTGGCAGCCATAGCAGCTGACTGGGACTGGATGACACCCGATCCAGCTGCTCTCTCCACTCACAGCGCTGATGCAAGACGTGAGAGAGCTGCATTGCATTATAGGGTGCTATTAGCAGATGAGCAGTGCGCTCTAATGCAAAATTGGCCGAGAAGACTTGGAAAATGAACAATATGTTCTTTTTCCACTTGCAATGTTTAATACACAGTGGACTGCAACATGTTTTTCCAAATGGGGAAATCAAAGCAACAAAGCCGACTGCGGTGCAAACGGACTGTGCTTCGTTGGCAGGTGATTGGAGAAGAAGAGGCAAATTTGAAATTTAATCTATTGTGTGGAGCTGCAAAGCCTTTTGACTGACCCCTCCACTCCTATGTTTGTTTACTACACAGAACCGTTTTTTTGCTGTTTGTTCTCTGAGGTCTATGGCAACTGCTGAATGAAACAGATTAGATACACACAGCAAACTGCATCCGCATAATCAACCCCAAATATTTACCATCTCCTTGGAACTTTAAATTTCTTATCTGTTTTCAGAGGACCTGTTGCCAGAATATGCTTTTCGCTGGAGTCTGTTTGACTGGAGGTGGGCATCACTTGGTGCTCAGAGACCACATTCAGTGATGAGCCCAAAACCAGTGATAAACTGGAGGCCAGCAAGGAGAAAATGCGTTTTGCCAAAGCACACTGCACACATTGACAGAGAAAACACCTTGTTATTTTTTAGGAATATTGTATGGGTCATTGAAAACTGTAACATAAATAATGTACGTAAACTTAACTTATGTAATGTACATTGTCTGACCAATAAAGAGATTTACATTTTTCCACACTCCCATCTGCAGAAATTGAGCAGCCTTAGCATATGGATTTAAAATGGATTAATTTATTTCTGAAGGAGCCAGATTCTGCTCTCTTTTATACCTTTAGCACTTCAGGTGCAGTTTGTGAAATAGAAGTTTGTCTGGCAAGCTCAGAGGATCCGAATTTTTAAGTAGATTCTTATATCTCCTGCTGTTCCTACCCAATACAACCTTCAGTCATCTGGAATTTCTAAGGTCACATAGTGGACTGTGGGTTTGTTTCAGAACAATTGATTTTCTATGAAGCAGATAAGCTGAATGTCACGGTCTAGCCCTTTCCCTTACATATGCTAATTATTAGATTACATTCAGCAGTTGGTAGCTTTGTCTAAGGAAGAGGAGGAGGAGTGTGGATTATAGGGCAGCTGTATGCATTTCAGCTAATTGACTCCCAACGGCAGCCAGATTTCTCTCTCGGCATTCAGAAAAAATGTCCCCAATCTCTCGGATACTTGCTTAAGGACTGACACGTTGGAATGCAGGGACCTTGCTAGTTAGGGGAAGAAGAAGTGCTCAGTGCTCGTAGAATCAGTGCTTTTCTGTGTAGTTCTTTCATGGACTGAAGTTCTCTGTGCATCCTCAACATAGCGAGAAGTGCTTTTTAATGGCAACTGGATTGTAATGGCAAGACAACCCCTTTGTTTCCAGCCCCTAGCAGAGTTGTGCTGAAGGATTTATGGATGAATGAGGGATGTCATCATCAGGTTGGTTTGACATAGATTTCTACACAGCTTTTATTTGGTGGCTTTTGAGGTCGTTCAAAGAATGTAGCTTCCAAGGCAAATATATACAGAATGTGCTGCTGCATCAGAAAAAGCAAGACATTGATTGCATCTGTCTAAAACTGTACAATACATTTTATATGCTTCAAGCTAGCATCTGAACTTTTAACCTAAAGCACTTCCTGGGATTTCAACACAAATTTTTCTCTCATGCCATTTATTTTACCGGGTAGTAATCTAAACGCTTAGGAGCTCTCTTTGAAACCAGGTTAGCTGTGCTGGGAGCCCACTCTGCTTCCAGGTTTCCTCTGCTTTTGTAAGGTGTATAACAGAGCGAGTCGCAGGACTGCGAACTGTGTTCCTCTGTCTGCTTTAGATTCACAGCCACTGTTTGGAAGTTGGACATTAGTTCCAATTGCCTGTTTGTGGTGAGGGACTTGCTTGTACAGCACAAACAGGAACATGTTTTAGAAGACAGCTTGCTGCTGCCCTCAGTGCCGTTCTCTTCTACGGCTGCTGTCGACAGGTAGGAAGTTACAGGTATTTTTGTTTTTGCGTGATCGTTTGAGGGTGTGTACTGTAATTTTAGTTACCCTTCAAAAACACTAGCAAAAAACAATAACCTCCCTTCCTTGTGTACATTTTATGACAGAGGAAGTGGTACTTTCAAGCATTTATGCATTTGTCTTGAAAATATCCCCAGCAGTTTGCATTGGTGTTTTATTTTTCACTTTTTAACACTCTCCTTTTTGTAATTTCCCAGTTTGTTTTGGGTACTATTTGGCACTTGTTTGTCCTCCTAAAGCCCCTCGTGGATTGATGCTTTTTATTATGATGACAGTTCCACGGGGTGAGCAGAAGGAGAGAATCCTGCAGTGTTGGCTGTTGTTTTGGAATATAGAATCGCATTCTTCTCTCTAGAGCACTGAGACCATCTGGGTGCTGGTGGTTACAAGTTCTGGGGCCAGATGACCATCGTCCACTATCAGATCCATTTTTTTAAGGGACGGCTGACATGAGACATGACACTTTGACTGGGTTGGTGCTGGATGTTGTTGGTTTTATTGGTTTTATCATGGTTTTCTTATATGAAAATGTATATATAAGCAGCTTTTAAAAGTTTAGTTGTGCAGTGTCTCCAAAGTGTATTTTAGCTTGTTGCATTGTACATTAATATTGGAAGTTAGGGTTGGTGTCGTTTCCTAATGCACATACTGAGCTGAACTCTTAAATTTTATCAACATTAGGCATCTAAGAAAACAAGTCTCTTGAAGTCTAGGGAGAAGGATCTGTAGGGATAAAAAGCAGATAAAAATCACTGCAAAACTTGAAATAACTATCTAAAACTTAAAAAGAAATTTTAAGAACTAATTTTAAATTAACAGCATCCTAATAGTCTGTTCATGGTGCATAGATAGTGGTTAACTTTTGGTTTTCCCAGTTCTGCATGTTTTTTTCTATTACATTCTACATGAAATCAAATGTCAAACACAAACTGTCACTGCACTATTCTTTTGTATAACAATTAATTCTGCAGGAAATTCTTTTCCTGAACCAGTTTAATAAAAAGGTGTGTCTGAAGATGTCTAGGATTCATTATCAACTAATAGGAACCCTTTTAAAAATAGGCAGAAAACATAAGGTGGTAATATACTGTTTTTCTCCTACAACTGTGAAAGTGCACAGTATCAGGCTCCTGGCTGTTGCCTTTTTTATGCTGTTAACATCATCATTGAGTTACACTTAAAAAATATTTTTTTTATTAAACAAATACTGTTCCTGTCTGGATAGTACTGTTAGGGCTGTAACTAAAACACACAGTAGGAGACAGTAGAAATCATTTTATTTTTGTCAAGCAGTATACTGGAGAGGAGGCGGTGCTTTCAGAGCTGTAGGAGTTGTTTCCGAACACTTTCATTGTAAGTGTGCTGAATCCTGGAAGACTGATTTATGTAGAACAGCCTTATCCTGTAAGTGCGTCTGTAGGGAGTAACCTACATCTGTGCCAGAGAACATGAAGCCAGTGAAGTAAAACTGGTTATTTTTCACACCCACTGAACGCAATGCCAAAATTTGTATTGAATATCTTCTGAGCCACCACTGGCACTGCTCTGGGAAAAGGCTGTCAGGACACATCTGATCCAGATTGCTATCGCCTGTCCCCAAAGAGTGCTGAACAAAAGTAGCCTTTTCCTCCAACTCCCTTTGTTTGGTTCTATACGTTTCATTCTTCAGGCACGTTAACATTATTCAGCTTTAGTGCAGTGATGCCTTGCCAGGGATGACTAGCCCAAGCAGACATTGTGCCTTAATTGTTTATTTAAAAGTTTTATAAGAAGTCATGACAAATGAAACACATTACTAAGTAGCCATGTCATGGTCTGATAATTGTGAGCCATCTTGCAGTGTTTATGTTGAAACGACAGAGGTAGTCACCATTCTGGAACAGTGCCCCCTTTAAAGTAAAGGAAATGCTGTCTCGCATGCTGTTTCATCATAGACTGTTCATAAATATTAACAAGTTCATTCAAGGGGTCTGATCTTTCAAACAGAATGTTGTGTATTTGGCATTGTTTTTCCAGTTGCTTGCGTAGCGCTTTCAGCCTGTTGATCACAGACTGTCAGTAATGTGTGCAGTCAGTCAACTAATACACCTGCCAGTGGAGGAGTCTTGCATCTGCCAAATCACAGCCCGTGAGACCTGCCGGTCTACGCATATTATGCTGCACTCAAAATGGAAATGACCTGCATTGAGTAGAAGCTACTGAAATAACTGCAGAATTCGAGAATGTGTAGGTGGAGGACTGTTTTCCTACCACATTAATTCGTCTGAGAAACAGACTATAAACAACAAGTTAAATGGGTGACATATGGCTTCTCCTAGTATTTTTTTGGTTTATTGATCTGTGCCTGCTTTGAAAGTAAATGGCTTCCTGCTATTTTGGGATAAAGGCAAGGTGGAGTAATCAATACAAAGGAGAAAAAAAAAAGAATGTGCCTTCATTTTTTTTTCTTGTTTATTTGTCCCTTCAAAAATTCAGTGCTTGTGAATGATGAAGGACAGCGGTCATGGCCAGAGGCAGGCCCAGTGCCAGCTGGCACCCTAAATAACAGCTTCCTCTCATACCTCTGCTAACAAGTGCGGCTTAGTCCTCATCAGGACAACTCGGCCATTCAGTCACAGGCTTTCATTTAATGCATCTGCTGAATGGAGCTGGGCTTTTCGGCAGTTTTGTAATGCGTGCTTCTCTATACTGGTGTTTGCAGTGAGACCGATCCATTCACTCATCCTCTTAGACGGACCTGAACTCAGCTTGCCAGAAGTGAAGGTTTAGAGGGTAGTGAATTAGCCTCTTCTGAAAAGCACAGCAGCCTGTGTGGCCTCCTATTTTCAAGCTGACCTTCTGAAATGTCTTCAAAGGCATGTTCACAGTGTATTGTACAGTGTCTGTAGTGCTGTAGCTAGAGAAAGCCTAATGAGCTAAAATATGAGATGAGTTTGTGGCAGAATTCCACTGTCTTGCATTGCATTTTAAAGTTGTTTTGATCACTAACAGTTGATCGTTATCACCACTGCAGATTTCTGCTCTTCTTCGGGTCAGCATATTCCAGAGGATTCTCTTGTATCTCAAGCTCAACATATGGTAGAGATTATGGGAAAGGTTAAAGAGTGGAGAAATCCAAATAATTTGCCATTAAAAGCTTAATTGTGATAAATACCCAGTTTTCCTGTTTAGGAAAAAAAAGTGTAGGTGACTCCCGCCTGATCTTTTTCTTCTAGCCTGTATTCCAGATGGATTCAAACATGTCAAAATGAATTTTTCAGTATTTCTTTTGCCGGTGAATTTGAATCGAAGACTTAAATTATTTGTAAATAACAGCGTAAAATAATTAAAGGCAAATGGTATGCATTTTTAGAAAAATAGCGTAGCAGACCTCTCTGTGGCCTGCAGCTGAGCTGGTAGACTCCCGCTCCATGTCGAGGCAGTGTGTGAGAGAGCTGTCCTTGACGCGCTGTATTTTCACAGCTGTGATGAGTAAGCCGAAGCCGTGCTGCTTTCTGGCTCTTGTTGTCTTCGCGTAGACAACTTGTCCTGTCCTGTCGTGGTGGACGAAAGCCAGGGTGTGCACTGCAGGTCCATAAGCCAGATCAAATCCCAGCGCTTTCCAGTTCCAAAACTGAAATCGAGCGCGACGTTTGCCCCAGTTCTTCTGTGCGTTTCTGAGGGATCCATCCTCGGACTGACTGGATCCTAAGCAGTGTATGTAGCTGGAGCTCACAAGGAGCAGGCTGCCGTGGAAGTACAGATTAAAACTCTCTTCCCACAGCTTGCCTGGAGATTGTGAATGCCGAAAGGACATACTTCACAGTAGACCCAGGCAGCTCATCCTGTTTGCTTTGCCTGCTGTGGAAGAGGGTGCCGTTTGTTTGGAAAGAGGAAAGCTGTAAAATACATCAACCACACTGAGTGACTTGCATTGCAAGGTTTCTTTTGTTCAAGACCACTCTGTTGACTTTTGTAGCATGTGTCCTGTGGTTCTGTCTAAATACTCTTTATGTGAGTGTTTTGGGACACTGTTGATTATCCTAAGGAGCTTTTCCTCTGTGTTGTATTTTGTCTCTCTTATTATCTTATTTGTAAGTCTGACTGTTGGTTTGTGTGGTAATAAACTCGCCCAGCTGCCCAGACACCAAGGGTGTAGTGCATGACGTTAAGTAACATGGAAAATATTAAACAATAGGAGCTAAATATCATTTATGCAAGACCTATTCTGTTTTTTCTTTCCACCATGTTACACATTTAGGGCTTTCAATGGTCTTGGGGGGTGATCATCTGTTTAATGTGGTTGTCATGTGTATTTTCACATGATAACACCTTGACATCTGTCTTCAGGCCTGTGTTAAGAACATACACAGATGTTTAGGAGGAGAACTGCACAGGCTGCCACTGTTTTGTAAATGAATGACTTCCGGAGTTATGTGGGCTCACCAGAAGCATTGTTAAAATGCAAAATAAGCATAACTAGCAAGGCTGTTGTTTGGTGTAATCAAAGTGTGGTGGTTTAAGGAGAAGAGCCAGGTGGTCCTGGTGAAATCATCTTTGCTGGAATATTTGCTTCTGTATAACTAGAAGGTCGCACATAGAAGGTTTCTCTCTAGGATAGGCCTCGTGCTTTTGACATTAAAACTTTGTAGCAGCAAAAAATGCAAAAGGCATTGAACAAAGCAATAAAGTGAAATTGGAAAAAAGGATGATGAAGAATATCCAGTACAGGCATTTAAAAACTGGGAAAGGCAGGGCAGTTCCCAAAGTGCGATACCATGTGGTGCTGTCTTATCCATTTACAGCTAGCAGGAATGTTCGGCTGCTGCTTGAAACAGCTGTTAAGCTGAATCAGCTGTTTAGGCTATAACAAACAAAAGTGAAATAGAAGTGGAATTCAGGGAGCTTTGACTGGACGTGTGGAACTTGGAAGAAAGTGTAATCTGTTATACAGTATGCACGTCCTTCTATTTTTAAACTAACAAAAAAGTATCTGAAACATTATTCTAATAGTGTTGGAGTTTGGATGCAGAGAATAGGAAATTTGTAAAGCACAAATATCAGTTACCTTGAGAAAAGGCAGATTAGAAGATATAGTTGATTATTTAAAAGATAAACGGGTATAGATGAGGTTAAAAGTAGTTCCTTTTTTAAATGTCTGAAGCTGAGTTTTTAAAAGAGCTTGAGCATAAGATAGGATACATTCAGAAATATAAGCCAATACCTTTATAAGTCAATTTGCCTTCGTTTATTTACCATGTCTTTATTTTTGCTTCGTTAAATGTGTGATGTGCCTCTGCCCAGTATTCGTTCTTCTGTCGGTTTTAATTGTTAATTGGTCATTATTTAGCCTTGTCGTGTGGTCTAAAGGTGTCTGTAATGCCACAAAGTAATAAAATGGAAGACTCAGAAGTTATAGATACTGAAAGTGCTTTTATTATTACAATTTTTTTTGCTTCTCAGAAATCTTTATCCCAGGCAATTTACACAATACACCTAAGATAAAACCCGTGATGAGATACTTTGGAAATAAAATGTTTTTCATAAGCAATAACAAAACCTCAAGCAGTCACCCAAGACCCATTTACTGGGAAATTGCTAATGTCATACTCATCCATAAAAGGGGGGCATCAAAACAACACTAGCGTTAGACTAATAAGCCTTACTTTAATTGTATATAAGGATATGGAAATGATAATTCCTCAGGTTTAAAGGAATGCTGTATTCTGACATGGTTAAAATGGACGCTTTTCAGTCCTGAACAAAGAAGACTATAAGGAGGTCTGATTCAAGTATTCAAAATCCTCAGGGGCACTGACGGAGCCCACCTCTTGAACTTTTTCAGAACTACCAACAAGATACAAAGTAGATGACCCAAGGGCAAGCTATGGGAAAGTGCGCTTGGAGCCGACGACAGGCGGCACTTTTACACACAAAGCCTTGTGGGAATCGGGAACGAGCTACTCCGCCATGTTGTTGAAGCCGCTGCCCCGGCTTCTGACAAGAAGAGATCCTCGGATCGCTTAGATACTAGCAGCCAAGCTCTTCTTCGAGCTGCTGCTCAGCTTAGGGTCATGAAACCGCTGATGCCAGAAGGAATTAATCATTGCTGCAGCTGGTGGAATATCCCCACATTAAAAATACCTCTCTGTGTGTTGTGGACCCCCCTGTAGATTTACCACCAGGGCTGGGACAATATTCCACCGTACACTTCGGATGGAGTACTAAATTGTCTCTTAATAAAAAAATATGAATTACTGTATAATTTGGGGAATGTGAAGGCACAGAGAGGCCTTGGTACAAAATATTTTGCTGGAGGGTTTTGTGAACTGTGACAGAATTACATGAGTGCTAATAATTTACAGCTTTCAGTCCAGCTCATTTTGGATGCCTTCCTGTCAAGTGTTTGAATTGTATTGTTGGGGGAGATGAAAGGCAACATGCTGGGAGCTGAGTTCTACTGGCAGTTTCCTGAATAGAGCCAGCTGGGAATGGGTGGGACTGTACCAAATGTAGCACTCTGGCGTGTCACTCTTGATTCCCCCCCATCAAGGGTGCTTGAGCCCTAAAAGACGGGAGAGATCCCTTCCTGTGTAAAAGAGGGTGATCAATTTCTCCATGCTCTGGTCCTCATTTAAAAACAAAACCCCGACAGCTGCCCAGAGCAACTTGAATAGTCCTCTAATTGATACTGTATAAATTTCATGACACTGGCTTGACTCCTAAACCTTTTTTTCCCCCCCATCTTTCATTTTCTTTCTTATTCCATTAGCAGCTTGATTAACATTTTAAAGTAGGCCGACCGCATAGGAAAAAGGAGTGTTTTAACACATCAGAGCTACTGGTGTCTGGTAGCTTTCTGTTTTATAGCCTTTCTGGCTGCAAGAGTTTGGAATTAAATAAGATTTGGCCTAGAACTGCCCTTAGTGTGAGGTCAAAGCAATTGCCCTTTAAAATAAGATGAAAACCAGATTTTTTTCTTCTTAAAGTCTAGCCCCAGCTTGAGTAGAGCAGCACTGCTCTCCTTTGTGCTTTAGTACTTTAGGCCAGATGTTATCCAGCAATGTCTTTCTGATACGTTTGTTTTGCTCATTCAAGAAATATACTGTTGCGGGACTAATGAAGGGGAAGGAAAATGCCTTCAGGTGTTTATTTTCCTCTTAGATGTGATTATTTTCTTTTCAGTGAGGGGTCACAATCACTAGCACTGTACATGTGGTGAAGTGACTAGTCATGTGGTATGACTAAGGATCCAAATGTCTGTGGCTGGTCTCCCAGATAAAATCTTCTCGCTCCTTGTGAAGTTTTTTTTTCCCCCAGGATAAAAAGGGACAGGACTGTTGAATGGAGAAGATTATTATTTTTTTGTTTCTGTATTCTTTAGTAAAACACCACCGTCGTTACAAATTGCAGTTGTCAGCTTTTGTGTTTAACCTATGTGAAGATTTAAATTTGGTGGACATTTACAAAGCTTGTTGTTCTAATGATTCATTTATTTCAAGGGCTGTGATCCCTTGGGGTCTCTTCGTAAGGCGGTTCAGTCCTACCAGAGGGATATTACAAGGAGATATGAGAATATTATACATGGGAATTGTAATGATAATTGAATGAGTAGGTGGTTTTAATGGATGCTCAAAGCCTTCAGCCCAGAAGGTATTCATTTTCATTCAACATAGGTCTCCACTGTATTGTGTTTTCATGTGAATAGTTGTTCATTAGAGAGAAAGAAAACAACAAATACTCCTCAGCACTGAAGCAAAGATTTTCAGATTGGGGCTTTAATCTTAAACTTGCATTGACTCTTAGACACCAAGGTATTTCTTTAATGAGGATTTTTGAATCCCTTTATATAGCATGCATGCATTCATTATTAACATCTTATTAATCATTTTAGACTATTTCATTATCTTATTTTCAGTTAATACCTTTTTTGCATCCATGGCCACACTGATCCAGATGGTCTCCCATGACTTTAAGGCAATTCTGAGAATTCCAAGAGATCCCACCAAGTTGCGGAGACTTTTTTGTAAGTACTAAATTAGCATGTTGGCTTTTTTTCTGGATTTCTACGCTTCAGCTTTTCCCAAGCCATTTCTTTCTGAATTAAACATTTAGTTTTAATAATTTATTTTTTGTAAGTCATGTTGAATTGATTTCTCCCTGCGAATGTACGAGCTTCTACTACTTTTTGCTTAGCTTGAATAAGCAATTTGTTGGGGGCCCCTTGGTGTATGAGCAAGCTTATTGTCTAACCACAATCCAGATTTAAACACTGTACTTACTGTAGTTTGTTTTACAAGATAAGTTTCCTATTTCTGGTTTTGTTGAATTATTCCATCAGGGATTCCTTTAAAAAGGGGGACTTTAGACCTACAAGTAATTTAGAATCCACTATAATTCGTAAGAACTAATTTTGCAGTAAACCTGTACGCATCCTTAACAACATGGAGAGAACCTGACACCGAGCGTCATCGTCACGCACTTGAGCTGTAAAAAGACAAAGGAGAATGAAATCACCACCAGTCTAGGGCACAGGGACTTGGCGAACACCAGTCTTGACAGATGTTTTCAAAGCAAACTCATCTATTTATAAACCAGGACATTTTTTGTATCAAGGAGAATTTTTTGAGGCACAGCGCTCTCTCTCAGTTCGAGTCTGGTGTTGAGGAAAGTGAACTTTGTGAAAACCACAGCAGAAAACAAAGATGGATAAAGTATGGAAAACCAATTAAACTTCACACAAATGTGAAATGTATCATGCTCTTGATTATAGTTGTGTAAATTGCCCCTTCTTGTAACCATTAATGGGCAGAAGGAGCAGGAAACCATTCACTTTAGGGACTACATTTTGGATGACATACTAAACAACAACAGAAATGGCAACTGTTAAGGAGTTGCCAAGTGCAGTCTGGGGCCTTGTGACCTGCTGAGGTGTTTCAGTGAAGCCAGAAGCATAGGGGAAATGTTCTCCGAGCATTGTGTGCAGTTGCTGGCTCTGACTGCTCTTACTCAGCAGATATCAGGCCTGCTGCCAGCTTTACAAGGGTGATAAACAACACCATGATGCCAACAAGTTTGTGACCTGCTTTAATTGTGTGATTAGTGTGATAAGGCACATTAGAGATTTAAAGATAGCAAGGAGAGGTAAAGCTGTTTATAAGTAATCCCATACTGTAGTGTGGGCTTTTCTGTAGGTCCAACATGGCAACAGACTCTTAATTTGAAGAGTGCATGCAGAGGCTATATTTCTTTGATACGTATTCATAATCCTAAATCTTTATTCAACGCTCGTGGTCAGGGGGCTTATTTGTAAATCTTTATGAATGTCTGGGCTCTTCAACAGCAGAATATTGAGCTGAGCAGCTACTACATGTAAAAGAGCTAATGACCATTGCTCCCCTTTTTTAAAATAAGAATCATAATGCTAAAGATGCTTCTGTGCCTTAAGGTGCTGGATAGGAACTGCCGAGCCCTTTTTAGCGGCTTCTTCCCTACATAAAGAAGAAAACAAGTTCAGAAGGAAGTTCAAGGTCAGAGTAACCTGATTATCAGGACATACCTACAAGAAAGGACTCCTCTGCAAAAAAAAAAATAGACATTCACCTTCATCATGCTAGTACAGACCTGGTGAAGCAGCGTATTACTCACATCACCTTTGCAAGTGAGCTGCTCTTCAGTGGGTCCACACAGAAGCACAACCAACACCTAGAAATACTGTATATACAGCACCTAACAATGTAAGCAATGTCTTAAATTCTCTAGTGCTGACTATTTTGTGCCCATTGTTGAGTGTCATAATTTGGTGAAAAATAATGGTGCTGACTGTATATATTAATTGCACCGATGGACAGTTTTTGTGCATGACAATATTTTGCACTTAATTGCAAATCTGCCATTATTGCGGTGACTTATTTGTCCAAGGTAACCATTCTCAAGTGTTCACCTGCAAAAGAAAACGCAATCTGAATGTGATTTATGGTTTCAGCTGTGTTTAGAAAGAGCCTGAGATGTTTGATTAATGCACTGTGAATTGACAGGGATCTGTTTTGACGTGTCTTGCTGCTTTTCAGTCATTTCCTAGCATGTTGTACAGTGAGTACACATACAGTGGCTAGATGAAGAGCTGTTTAAAGGTCCCAGAGCACTGACTCAGCAAGATGTTTCTGTCTCTTCCTTGTTTTCATGTGTTATGAAAAGGTGAGCCTTCTTCAGTTACCAGAGCTATCTAATCATACACCCATTGCCCTCCAGACTACCAATCACATCATTCTGTAGAATTCTTACAGGATGTTTTTCTTTTTCTTATTTTTTATTGTAGTTGCTTTCTGAATTCAAATCTGGTGAGATGTGGGCATTGTTCTTAATGCCCCCTCTGCTGGTGGGAGTTTTTTCTACTGAGCTGGGCTTCATTCTCTTCTTGTTAGGAATTATTTGTTATGTAGGAACATTCAAGAAACAAAGACCTTCCACTTTCACAACTTTATCATTTAGATCATGCATGACATGTCATATTACAGAGCCCTACACTGCTTATTTTTGCAGATGCTTCTCTGAAAATATTGGCATATATTTCTTTTACAGGTGAAGCTAATCTGGTGTTCAAAGTTTTGTTTTGCTGGAAGGAAAAATCCAGAGTTTCCCAGGATTTGTGTTGGTTTGATTCACCTTTCTCTCAAAAGGTTCACAATGGAATGTGCTTCTATGAAGTTGTTCCTGTTTTTTAATGTCCCGTCATTAAAAAATAAAAACTAATGAACTGTGTGCTTAGACACAATCAATTTGCAGACTGATCTTGTTCATGTATTATTAACAAAGCATATAGTTTTATTTTCTATTTAGTTTCCTCTTTATCGTTATGGACTTTTCCTCTGTTAAGCCTCTGAACAGAATATTGTTGTGTGCAGACTGGGTTTTAAAACATTAGAATGAGAAACCCCCTGATATTTTAAAAAAATGATTATACCTTGGGCCATTCTGCAATTAATGTTTGCATTACATAACAATTAATAACTGTTTTTCTTTACTGTAGTTTAGTTTTCCTCTATGTGCTGTGAGCCTGAAAGGAAATAGTGTTAAAAATGGTTTTGCCAGTATTTCTAACTATTAGGAGACTGAGAGCAAAGTAATCATTCCTAGAAACTGCAATAATCCTCTGGAAGACTTTTTTTTTAATGTTAGTCTTGGCTAAATTGAAGTTCCACTTGCAAGTAAAACATGGCATAGAATTTCTTCAGTCTGTGAAGGACAAAATTTGTGCTTCATTATTTCATTCAAATATACACCCAGTCTATACCTATTAGTCTGTTTCCTTTTCAGTCATGTCCTCTGTCAGACATTCTTAACAAATTGCCCTAAAGTACAGTATAAGGTCTTTTCAAAGAAAAAATGTCACATTTGAGTTATGAACAAGAGCAGTACATCTTAAATGTATCTGTCTTCAACACAATTTGAAGATGTTTTCAGCCCTAATGAGAAAAAAAGTCACGGATATACAGGTAACATATTTCTGGTATGTTTTATGTTTTAAGTTTCATGAGTAGTATTGCCATTTCTTACATAGTACTTCAGGTCATGCTGCATTCCAGATAGAAACTTTGTAATGTATACTTGAACAAGAAAAAGCCATTTGAGTGGACAACAATTCTTTCCAGGAAAATGGAAGAAATTATGCTTTAGTTTAATTATTCCACAAGAATTATCTTGGAAAGCTTTGTCTCTGCTTTTGTGCCTAACGGTTAAGACTAATGGTTGAGTCCTTAAAAAGCATCCAGTGTGTCTAACAAAGGTCTTTGCAGAGCGACCTGGTCCCAATTTTCAGCATTTCTCTCTCTCTCCTTTCTGAGAAAAGATGTCTTCCATCCCTTTTTCTTTACTAGGTTCCATATGACTCACTATTTCACCACCAAATGAGCAAATTTATTAGCCTCTACAGTAGTGTGTTTCTCGTCATCCCACTCATCTTGTGATGTTAATCAGCTATGCCCTTAAAAGCAATATGTGTTCCGTTTCCACTAACAGTATTAAACGTTTGCACTGGTGCTGTATACCATCTTCTCTTTGATTTTTTCCAGTTATCTGCAAGATAAACATCAGTTTGTGCATGCTTTATGAAATGTACAGCTTTGGGAAAAGGAGAGCATGATCATAGGAAATATGCTTTAGTATCCTTGTGTAACAGTTTATAGGCTATGAAGAATTAGTTGTTTGCAAGTTAGGGTCAGTTTTATGTGCAACTGAAGTGTGGTTTTCAGTTGTATCAGTGTTTCACAGTCCCTTTATTGTCTGTTACACAGGACTGTTGTAAAGTTCATAATAAATGCAATCACTTCTGAATGAAATAACCATGAGTGCCAAATATTAAAGTTTTTTTTTGTTTGAGAAATGTTACACCAACTAAATTGTTTTGGTTTTTTTTTGTAATGCTTTGTTTGTAGTGTTTATTGCATTTTCACACTCGACCATGACATTCCGCAGTGCCGCGTGTTGGAAGAAATGCTGGGAGTACACTCAAATAGCTTAGAGTTGGCTGTTATGGTCCAAGTGCTTTCAAACAACAGCTTATATGTTGTTTTCTTCTGACATTGGGAAAAAAAATCTGGGAATATGCTAGATTGGTTGTTGGTGTTGCTGTAATCTGTGAACATCTTCTTTTGGTGTAGAGTTTGCACCTAGTCCTATGTTTTATGAAGCTACTATTTTCACTCCTTGGCTTTGAGAACTCATCGGCTTATTTCAGAGCTTATTCTTTACCACACTGCTTATTTTAGACAGTGAAAAAATGCCTCCTTGTGCTCAAAATAATGCTATTGCATTATTTTCATCTGCTTTACTGATGGATTTGCCTATTGTTTGCTTTTCCTCAACGAGATGACATCTGACAAAGAAATCTAATACATCTCCAGCAGGAAAGTCTGCTTGTTCTGTAGGATTATTTTTCAGGACACATAAAATCCAATTTTTATTGGCCTTTCTCTTCATAGGTAAAATGGACATTCCCACATATTTATTCCATGTTGGCATCATGCTTTGCAAAATCCATAGTAAGTAACTGAATAGTAAGTAAGAGTAAACCAGTTCTCTTTATTTCAGTATTACTTAATAATACTTATAATGGTGCAGATCAGTCAGGTCTGTGAGGGAGAGAAAAGCGCATGGCATTTTCCACTGGTAAAGTAATTCCCTATGGGGGTACATAGGTTTTGGACTAGGTATGTGAACCATGACATAAACACAAGCATAACAGTAAATGAAACTGCTTTTAATGAGACCTTTTAAATCATTTTTAGATGATTCATGTACAGTGATGGCGATTTTCCTGTGCAGTTGTTTCGTTAATTGTTTACTGGCAAGATGAGTTTGAGAAAATAACTCCAGACTTAAATCATTTTTTTAAAAATGCATTGTGTGGTCTTGCGGGCTTTGTTACAAAATAAACAATCGAGCAAGACATGTATCTGAATGTTTTTGTAAACATCTGTTTTGTTGTTCCGTGCTCCAAGATGCTTTATGACCATCTGAAAAAGATTTACTCGTGTACCCATCTGAGTAATGTGAAAGGAACCTGTCATTCTTTCCTTTGAAATGAACAAAATTCTCACAAATGCACTGCTGAGCTACCAGGGTTTTATTCTCAGGGCGGCATAATCAAGTGTTTTTCAAAAAGCAAACATGATCATTAAAACTGTGATATATGATTGTTGGCTTATTTATACATGACTCTAAGCATACTTCTGAACTGTCCGGAATAAGGAAAGAAACATGCACTTTAGATCTGTGTGATTTTGTAACATACCCCATGTCAGAAGGAATTGAGTTTAGGTTTTTCAGTAACATCATCTAAAATCCTTTTTTCTTTTTTGGCAGATCCTTCAAAGGAACACACCATCCCAGTTGCTGGCCTAAACTAGCCTTTGGTTTCTAAAGGAATACAGCCTTTCCTGTGGTCAGCCATTCTCCACGTGCCATCCACTGCTTCTGACGCATAAATGCTGTTTCTCACTCTCCACGTTCCTGTGGACCTGTGATAATGATCGCTCCTTGATGCTGGGTTTTGCTGCGGTTGCTGCCTAGCAAAGCAGTCCTTTTTAATTCATCCTCTTGTAGTACAGATGCATTACTGATGACAATGTAATAGAGACGGGGTGGTGAATTGCAGCTTGCCAAGGTGCCTGCATGCCCTTGGAAGGATATGAGTGATCCGAGCCCGAAAAAAGGAGACAAAGCTAATCCGCTCAGAGCAGCAGGAGGGTGCAAGGACTCCTCGAAAAGTATGCAGTCTGATGACCTGTTTGCTAGGAAGTTTAAAGCCTTGAATGGGAGCATGGGACCTCCATCGGCACAAGGGAAACTTGACAAGGCTAACGGGACACCGGCCATGCCTAAGATGGGAGTTCGAGCACGAGTGTCGGAGTGGCCCCCCAGGAAGGAAGGCTGGGACGGCCGGCCTCCCCCAAACTATGAGAGCATTATGATGGGGTTCCAGAATGGACAGCCAGACCAAAGCTTGGAAGCCATCAGCGAACGAAGCAGGGAGGCTTCTGTGGACTTGGAGTTCGCCGAGACCAAATACTCCTTGAGCGACTTTCTAAGCCGATCCCCTCCTAAGGGGCTGCACCCAATCCGGCAGCGGAGCAACAGTGACGTGACGATCAGCGACATTGACGCCGAGGATATTCTGGATCAGAACGCAGTGAACCCCAACACTGGCGCCTCTCTTCACCGCGAGTATGGCAGCACATCCTCCATCGACCGGCAGGGTTTGTCTGGGGAGAGCTTTTTCGCCATGCTGAGGGGCTACCGGGTCGACACTCTGGACCACCGCAGCATGCCCCCGCTGGGCTTCCCCGAACTGCTTCGCTACGAGACCTCGCTGTCCCCCAGCCTTCAGACGGCAGCGCAGATCGCCAGGGGGGAGATCGTCAGGATCTCGGGGTTCGACTACGTGGACAGCTCGCTGCTGTACAGCCGGGAGAGGGAGAAGTCGTTCAAGCGGCGGTTGAAAACGGAAACGACGGAGACCTCTCTGTTCCGGAAGCTGAGGACCATCAGAAGCGAGCACGACGGGCTGAGGTTGTCTGTGGAGCAGGACGACGGCAGGGCGGAGAAGTACGGCAAGCCTCCAAGCTTTCAGAAGTGCTTCGCTCACTACGACGTTCAGAGCATCCTGTTCAACATCAGCGAGGCCGTGGCCAACAGGGCCAACCTGGGCAAAAGGAAGAACACAACCACGGGAGCCTCTGCTGCATCACAGTATCAAGTGTCTGGGGGCGGGCCGGGGATGTGCGAGTCCCCGCTGGGAAGTCGGGAGGACCTCAACTCCAAAGAAAACTTGGATGCGGATGAAGGGGACGGGAAAAGCAACGCCATGGTCCTCAGCTGCCCGTACTTCCGCAATGAAATCGGAGGCGAAGGGGAGAGGAGGATCTCACTGTCGAGAGCCAATTCGGCTTCCTATAGCGCGGGGGAGAACTGTTCCTTTGAGTCCTCGCTGAGCTCCCACTGCACCAACGCTGGGGTGTCCGTGCTAGAGGTGCCCAGAGAGAACCAGCCTATCCACAGGGAAAAGGTCAAACGCTACATCATAGAACACATCGATCTGGGAGCCTACTACTACCACAAATACTTCTATGGGAGAGGTAAGGTTTAGCTCTTCTGTGCATCTGTTCCAATTACAGGTTCATGTTGCAATTATTAAAACCTCAATTGTTTGCTGTCATGCATACCATTCTCTTAGCAAAGCATTCTGGATGTATCTACAGTAAGTGCAGTAAAAAAGAAGTTTATTCATGTTTGATCGGTTTCGAAAACTGGGAACATCATGATAACTCATATCTCATGTACTGGAACAAAAGACCTCTATTTAGATTCTTTATGCATCTTTCCCTTTCTCAGAGTTTTTTGTGGTGAAGTGTGATCTGTGACATTTCCCTTTGCTGTACAATATGATTTATCATGTGACAAATCTGGACAAGAATGAGATGCGGTTTGTTGGGTGGGCAGATCCCGAGTAACAAAACCCAGAGGAAGTCGCAACTATGCCAGCACTCTTTATTAAAGGTTAACGTAGCTGAGTTGCGTGTGATATGTTTTCAGCAAAAGTTGTTTCACTCTTCACAAAATTGAATGCCTGCTTAAAAATGTAGCTGTGGAGTTTGTTTGATAGTCTACTTCACATATTAATGAGTTAGTATTTGGGGAAAATAGTCTGCAGTGCTTAATTTGTGATTGATGGTTATTATGTTCCTCAAGAAAAAAAACGTATGTACGTCAGTACTGTAGGTTTCAACCTCCAACATGTATTAGAGGAAGACAAAGCAGTTTCTCCGGTGGGACAATTTATCTTTTACAAATTGGTGGAGCATCTTGGCTTGAGATAAGGAGCTCAGTAAACACCACAGAAATCCTGGACTCCGCTTTTTTTACACTGCCTTTAATCTGTAGTCTTTTCTGTAGTAACACCCAAAAAAGGAACATCTCCCGCTTCTTCCTGACTTGTGTAAGAGAAATGCCAAAGGTGGTGTTTTTATTGAAGGGTCTGTCCTGAAGCAGAAGGGTTCATGCGATCCCCTTTCCTCCCAGTGCGATAAACCACAGCTCCTGTTTATTGCTGTTCTGCAGCACCAGGGGATTCTGCTGGAAAAGGGCCTAAATAATAGCAACTCTGCTGTCATCACCTCAGGAGCAGGTGCCTCTTGTCCTCTTGTTGTAATGGAAGGAGGCTTTTATCGCCTAGGGCCACAGGTCCAATTGACCGTTCAGTTGCTTTCAGGTGGGTGAGCGTTTTGTAACTGTGGCAGTTTAAGAAAGAACAATGCTAGTGATGCCTTCAGGCAAGTGGAGGGCTTTTTGCATGGAATTGTCCCCCCCCCCCTGCTAGGAGAATGTGATAATAATGAGACACGGCTCGAGGTGAGGTCAGCTGTAGATGGGAGTGTGACCCTGCGGTCCTGGGAGAAGACGGGGGGGGATGACAAAGCCCTGAAATTTGACCCCCTGGAAAATCAGCCCGAGCTCTTGCACCTCGTCACTCTGTGCCGCCACAGCAGATGACAAATGCCCATGAGTCACTCAGTTATTGCAAACATCATTTCTGTTTGAGCTCTGAGCTGTTTAACATCTAAGTGTACCTTTATTAAAATACACATTTACCAGTTTTACTGTCAAATTGGTTCTCTTTCATCCTTGTGTCAGTGAAATTAGGAGAAAGGAG
Source organism: Atractosteus spatula (assembly GCF_055471065.1). Lineage (NCBI taxonomy): Eukaryota > Metazoa > Chordata > Actinopteri > Semionotiformes > Lepisosteidae > Atractosteus > Atractosteus spatula. The sequence continues at coordinate 7,862,491 of NC_142720.1, read as the reverse complement.
AAAATAAGCATACTGACTTATCTTCCTAAGACAGTCTTTAAGAGAATTTGTGCTCTGCCTTTAGAAGTGAAAAGAATGAAATTAATCCCCAATGTAGATTAGTATTGGTATTTCTCGGAGCCCAGTCTTTCTGCGTGGCTTGCAGCCAGATATGTGCCTGTTTGTCTAAAGCACTGCTGAGTTTGCACAGTATTTTCACTAGAGGGTGAATGCCCATTCTGTAAGTCTCCAGTCTGGAACTGTAATGTGAAACAGGATTTGAATAGTTATCCCATCTAGTTTTATCAGATACATTGAGAAACCATGTGAACATTCTTCACTTGTGATGTAAATTTAGGAAAAGAGCTAAATCTGGAGGATTATTTGGTGAAAATCTTCTTTAGCAAACAACACACAAGCCAGCGAATCCCACGGAATGTTTGTCTTTGAAGGGATTTTCTTCCAAATGTTTTTGTTACACGGAGCCTGTTGTTTTTTCTGCCTGCTGCTTTCACAGAATGTGTCTTTTCCTGCAAAGAGCAGCTTAGATTCACTGTTGCACTCATGCCTTCTCTTACAGAAGTCAGGGTAGCTCATATCTTTGGACAGAAGCCACAGCTGTACTGTTTTACTGTTGGGGATAGTGGGTCCCACTGCTACTATGCTCATCAGATTTTACCTCCTTGACCAATAGATCAAATTTCTCCACTCTCGGGTGGATTTATTTATGCTTGGTGCAACGAGAAAGACAGAAAAACGAGACAATCCATGTGACTCTGCAAACATGTACATAACGTACATTTGTCTATTGTTCTTTTGCTATGTTGTTGATAAATGCCCAAACCAAGATTTAATTAAAAACCTAAAGAACAAAACATACAATTAGAAAGCTCTGTTGCTCCACAAATCTCTCCAATTTAATTCTCTCCAATTATTTGCAAAGTTATTGTATTTGTTTATATATGATGAATTGAATTCTTTATCCTCCGGTGAATTCCATAGGCCCAGGTAATTGTTCTGTGTCTTTGTAAAGCTGATACAAAGACACAGATGGGGAGCAAATGGCTTCCTTCCCACCCTGCACTGTAATGAATATCACCATCTAATTAAGTCTGAATTGTTTCCACAAGTACATGCAATCTGTGGGCCTCTGGCAATCCTTTTGTCGCAGTGCACTTTGTTTAAATGTGTCACAAAAGGGGACAGGATGTGGAGTGACAGGGCCGACGAGGGGTTCACACTGAGACTCTGGCTGCATTGCTGACTGAGTGCCTCATCTGGGTGGGGGGGGCACCAGTATCTGTGAGTAACACTTTTGGAGAGGATTCAAGCAGGGTCTTTTCCAACCCCGCTGGCTCTCTGCTGAGCCTCGTGCTCCTTTCAGAGACGGAAGCAGTTATAAATGTGCACAGCGATGTATCCTCGTTTTCCTTCACAACCTTAATTAGCCTCACCGCAAGACAGCAGACATGCTGCAGTTGTTGATGAGTGTGTTACTGTCAGTCATGTTGAATGAGTGTTCCTTCGGCCCTGGCAGTAAATTGGCCGCTTCTTACTGTCAGAATCTCTGGCTCTATGATGTGTTTGGGCTTTCAGCATCTTATACCACATCCCCTGGCCTCCATAATCAGAAAACATCTACTCAGACAGGGAACCATGCCCATGTGGCTGGGGTGTTGACATTTGTATGCAAACTCTGCTCGACAGCTTGCTTCATTCCACTCCAAGGTGGTGATGATGTATTTGTTTAATCAAAACACACAAATAGGGACCTTTTGTCTCTTCTTCACTCAGAACTGTCTGTTTTACAATATTAAAAATGCTTTTTTTTTCCATTTGTTTGGCGGAGTTTCCCCAAGGGCATGTCCAGTTTCCAGTTGAAATTCAGTGTGTAAGCATCTTTACTTTTTGAATTTCAGGGCAGGACTGATGTGACTCTAAGAGGGGTTGTTTCCCAGAATCCAGTGGTAAACATGAGTAGTCAAAGTCGTTACTGATCCAGTGGGGTTGCTGGGAGGGCTGCTGCTGAAGATAAAACAGCTGATGAGAGCTGGATTACAATACGTCACTTGTCATTCCGATTTAGCATTAATGCAATAGGGCTTCAAGGAGACAGGTGGACATATCAAGGCAAAAACGTCACTTGCTTTATCATCAGGGCTGTCTTGAACATCAATTTTGTTTTCTTCTTTTCTTCTGTGGGATGTTATGATGATCTCATGTGGCAGCAGCTTCCCTTTGTATGAGATTTGTGGTCCAGATGTGGTTTGAAAATGAGGTGACATGAAGAGTATCGGGAGAGCTTGAAATCCAAGCCCTCTAATAAAGCCAAACAAATTGCTCACTCTTGACATTTTCAGCTTTTTTTTTGTTGTTGTTCTCTGGCTAAAGTTTGGCTTTAGTCCTACAGATTCTTCGTTAAGAATTTATCTTTGCGTCCACTTTCACTGTTCTGTCATTTGTTCAGCGGGTGATTCTTTGGGTTTTTTTAACTGTAAAGACAGAAACAAGCACAGTGACAAAAGCAGATTCCCAGCATTGTGACAGAATGAAAGAATAATTGAGATAACTGACCATTCAGCTTGAAAAGGCGGAGGAACAGATGCTTGTATTTGCACACATTTTCATTCACGCAGAGAAGTCAGCAAATCGAAGTCTTTGTCGAGAGTGGGTGGACTGGTGACCTTCTTTTAGGGCACAATCAGCTTCTGGTTTGAACACATTTTTGGTGTCATTAATGCTATTAGTTAAAGCAAATTAATTGAATGTTTGGAACAATTGCTGACAGGCTGTGCAGTACAGCAACAGATTGTGAAACCTTTAATTGAATTCAGTGTTTGTCTTGGTGGAAATTCTTATTTGAGTTGAAGTAAGGAGAACCAAATTAAATTCACGGCATGAATTTTAAATTGACTGGCTCTGGGGAAAGCTTGTTTTGCGATTAAATATGTATACTTCATCGTGCATGTGGCTTCGCATCTTAGTTTACCAGACCAACGTTGCAGTACTTACAGTAATTTCCTTACCTTATAATAGTCTTTTTTTTAAATAGATAACTTACTACATGTACAATGGAATTCAATGCATAAGAGCATGCTTAACTCCTTAATAAATTAATCAGTTTATATCTGTCATAGGGTTAATCTGGCATTTACTTCATGTGAACAATCTGTGCATTTTGAACAAAAAAAACAATTATGCAAAAGCTCCAGAAATGTCATAAGATACACCTGACTAACTGAAGGACTGTTTGTTTCTTCACCTCACAGAGCATCAGAACTATTTTGGCGTTGATGAAAACTTGGGCCCTGTGGCCGTGAGCATCCGAAGGGAGAAGCTGGAGGACGTTAAAGAGAAGGATGGCGCTCAGTATAACTACCGGATCGCTTTCAGGACCAGCGAGGTAATGAGCTATGGGATATCTCGCAGAAACACAGACGCGCAATGTGGCATTTTAATTGCTGTTTAAAACACCTTTTTGAGCTACACAATTTACTGTAATGACTGGATTTTTTGGCTGGTTTTTCCTCATTCCTGCATCTTACTTCTCTTTACTTACTTCTCTTTGTTACATTTTTAAGCCAGTTTAAAAATTAAAATAATTGTTCTGAAGGTGGAGACTTAAATCTGGCTTGTCAGCTCGTAGAAGAATCCTGTTCTACTTCCCGGAAGTGAAATTTCTCTTGCACACAGTTAGCACTTAGCTTAAATTGATTACTTATTAAGGAGTCATCTGGATCCATGTGACTGTGTTCTAAGCACTGTGTCTGAATAGTCACAATGTTAGCAATGAGTTTTGAAGGAATGCTCATTAATGAGCTCACCTTTCAATTAAATTACATTTCATTTATAATTTCATCAGGAAAGCCATATTTCAAAGCATGGTGGGTAATGTCTGAGTATCTCACCTGCTGAGTCTATACAATAAAAGATTGAAAACTGTTTTCAAAATGTGGTTTGGATTGCAATGGAGTATGCACAACTGTACTAGGCTTGAGATTCAGAAACTGTCTGCCTTTTCAAACAGATCACCGTTCAACCTGCAGTTGTGAACTTGTTCACAGTCATATATATTGTCAACTCCCAGATAGCCTTCTGATGTAGAAGCAGCCAGTTTTTGAGGCTAGTCCAGAAAATAAATATGTCCGAAAACATTTTATTACTCACAAGTAAATTAAGCTGTATTTAGTAGGTTGAGCATAATGGTTGAAATAGCAACTCTCAAACAGCCAGCGGTTTAGTTAAATGTTTCAATATTGTCAAAATATAAGAGTGCAGTTTTGGAGAAAGAACTGTCTGCTTTATGTGCCAAGAGACAAGAAAACGTCAAAACTGAATGTGTGCCTGTTTGACAATGATATAATATACGCGCATAGGGTCTGACAAGGTCTTCTGCTTTATGCTGCAAAAATATATGAAGGTTTATCTCCGAGTGTGTGGGTAGAAGGATGAATGACAGAAGTTTAACATCTTCCTGATCAATTATAGCTTTCATCTTGACATGAGTCTCCCGAGTACATGCAGCATTACAGAATGCCTGAGCCATTCTGAGACTGAGGCACTAGCTCTGCTACCAAACATCTCTGATATTTTATCCATCATTTCATCCTCCAGCTGTGTCCACATGTTGAGATGCTAAAGTTGTCTCGATCTTGCTCAGTTATTGATCCTAACTTGAGGTTGAAGAAAGTCCTGACAAAGTCACAGTGGAAGGTTGCCAGATGAGATCGGACAAGTGAACAAGGCGCGGTGGTTCAATGTTAATGACAGTGACGGGGACACAGAGAGACCTAATGATGCAGCTGGTAGTGTATTTCTCTGGAGAGTGAGCTGCTGAGCGCCTACTTCTCAACAGGACTCACGCGGGATGCTGCTATAAATGGAAAGTTACATCCTGTTCAGTTAGTCTGTCTCAATTATTAATCTGGTGTTCCTCAGTGTGGCAGCTTGCCTTTTCCTTCTCACATCTTTTTAATTCCTAAACAGTTCCCGGTAGCCTTCCTTGAACTCTTAAATACAAGTTATGAAATACGGCAGAAAAAGTTATTTAGATTTACTTGACCTAATATGATTATTAATGTATGTCTCTTTTATAAACGACAAAGTTGGGCTTCATCCCTCCAGCTTGGTGCGATGCTGTAAGTGTGTCGGTATGAATAACGGACGAGCTCTCGGTCCCTCGCCCTCACACGCGGTGTTCCTTCCAGCTCACCACCCTGAGGGGAGCGATCCTGGAGGACGCAGTTCCATCGACCGCCCGCCACGGCACCGCCAGGGGGCTGCCTCTCAAGGAGGTGCTGGAGTACGTGGTGCCGGAGCTGAATATCCAGTGCCTGAGGCTGGCCCTCAGCTCCCCGAAAGTACCCGAGCAGCTGCTGAAGCTGGACGAGCAGGGGGTAGGTTGGCCGCCGAACCCACTGGGCCGCACCAGGGCAGGGGGGGCGTGGCGCGGGCTGTGCAAGCAGGGGATTGGCCATTGCAACCAACGCAGAAGTCGCGCCAGATGTTTTGCAGTTGACGGGCAGGTGCTCCTCACATGTTTCACACAGAGGGGGGGAATCAAAGTTTGGGGGAGACTGGCCATGGAACACATGACAAGATCTCTTCTTCTTTGCCTCTTGTAATGTTCAATATAAGGCTTTAAAGTCAGATTGATGAACTCATTTCCCCCTGTTTTACAGTTTCTGTTCAAATTTATTTATAGAAGAAAAAATTTGCTTCCAATCAAATCTGCTTTACATTCCATTTTAAATTCAGCACGTAATGGTCCACACTTTCAGCGTTTCTACTGAAAATAATGAAAAAAAGGAATCCACTGAGCGCAGGCTGATGCGGTTAGTCCTTCTAATGAACATTTATTACCATCCATTTCCCCTGTTTGTAGCACTTCAACTGCACAGCTGATAAGCTACATTGCCTGATATGGCTGTGCTGTATAAAGAGAAGCTAAAGATGTTAGAATCAATATTAGTGTAATGCATGATAATCAAATTCATTCCTGCCATGGGTCATGTTGTAATTTATTATTTTATTCATGTGAGGGAACAGAGTAAATCAGAACCTCATGGCTGAATTTTTATTAACCTCTTGCAGGCCTGTAATTACTAGAGCAATGGGAACAAATTTGCACATAAACCTCTGCTGTAATTAAGCTACAAAAGATATTAGAAAAACAATTGCACTCTGTGACTGTAGTGTAAGATGTCAAACAGCAAAGACCTCGTTTATCATATAAATTTATATTCATATATACAGCACATACATCAGCAATCAAAATCTTAAGTTAGAGGAGTACTTAATATATGTACTAATGAAGATTGTACTAAAACTAATAAGTGCAAAACAGTCACAGTGATATTTTCTTTTCCATAATTGTTACCTTAATCATTCAAAATATGAGATCGATTATCACCATATGAGTGTAAGTTGTAATGAGAATGAGCCCGGGCAGTTCCCTATCAGTTCTTTCCTGAGACTTTATGCTGATGTGTTGAGTCTCACTTAACTGCATGAAGACGTGCAGCAGAGTGGTCAGTGGACGAGAATCACCCACTTTTCGTGGTTCGTCTTTGGGTATCTTTTCAGCCGGGTATCTAAAACATTTCTTTTAAACAAGACCGGTTTGCAGTAGTCACTTACTGATGTACTTAAAATCTTCTTTTTTTTGTTGGAAGAAGCTCTTATTTTGCAGGCTTATAAATCTTGTTTCAGTCTTTTTTTTTTTTTTAAACTGAGAGCAAGCATGGATTTCTGCTAAGCAGCCACATGAAAGTTCCAGCTCCTGTCTGGTGCCATGCCCTTATAAAGACCTCCTCCGCTGGAATGTGTGGAGCGCATGGAGCTGCCCTGATTGTAGGAAACGAAACTAATTAAAGTGAATTTCCTGGGGCCTGATGCAGTCCCACTGTAGCTCTAGCATTTGATAGACTTAAATGATGCGGTTTGTTTATTAAACACAACTGCTCTCAAGGAGTTTTTTTTCCAGCAAACCCAGCTTTAGTACTGTTAGCGGTTACAGTGTTGCTCATTGTACAGCATGAGCAAGGGCCTCTACCTTCAGTTTGCTCTGAGCAGTACCAGAGGCATCTGTGATCACACTGTAAATTGGTAGCAGATTGTTGTACTGTATGATGTATTCACTATTATGTGTTTGGGAGCAGGTGGAGATAAAGGTCACACTGAAAAATAAATGTGAAGGCAATAAGGAAGTGTACTTGAATTACTATACTGATATACTGCATGTAGTACAATATTTCTCTCAGTTTAATGTTAAAGGGAGACATTGATGTTTTAAAAAAACACCAAGTAATAGGAAAAGCACTCTCTGTCTATTGACATCACTTAAAATATTTCTGCCCAACTAGGTTAGGTAATAGCAGGCATCCATTATTGTGCTAGAATTGAACTGATAAGAATCAGAGACATATCTGACTAGATCAGTCAGGGTATCAGGGGCACATTATACTCCAGCCATAAGGAAATTTACACTTTGGCATACCAGACCCTTACTAATGAGTGGAGGCGACACAGTAAATCGGACCCTTGCTGCCATGTGCACAGCCGGACATGAAACTCACAGGGCAGGCAGCTCAGTCACGTCGTAACGCTTGCTCTCCGGTGTTTCTTTGACACAGCTACTGTATCGTTGACCATCACCTGCCTGTCTTTCCTCTTGTCAGAATGGGAAGGGGGCATGGATTCAGAACATGCACCATTGTGTATGTTGTCTGCTGGGGGTGCACAAACGAAGTGGAAATTGCTGTGGTATGTGTAGCATAACCTCTCTAGAACTCTCTAGAGTAATGGTTGATATTTCCATCTATCATGCTTCATTTGATCCCGCCCCTACTTCAACCTGATAATGACATTTCACCAACATTTTAGCAGAAAGCTAAATGATCTTGCATTAAGTGAAAGTCATTTTTGATGTTACTTTTTATTGATTGGAGGAAGAGGCTGCTGCCTGAACAAATGGTGTTTCTTTTGATTTGGTTAATGTTCTCATAATATGAAAAAAAGTCCTATTTTAATTGTAAGCCATTTATTTAGATGCTAGTTAGATGTAGTTCCTGGCTCTTGTTCTGCTCAGGACTAGGTAACCCAGAGGACTTGGGGGTGCGGACAGGCAGTGTGAGTATTGGTGCGATGTCCCAATATGACAGCATGTTCCCACAATGGCAATAACGTCTAAGAAACAGGGGTTATGAGCACCTAAAAGTAAGTGACTCTTTTACAACCCCAATGGCAACATCTTTGTTGCCATTGGGCCCCTAATGGCCCCTAATGCAGTTTAATTGTGGTGGATTACAGAGCTATAAATGAAATTGAAAGCAGAATGAGAGCCAGTGGGAGATCCCCACAAATACAGAATTTCACAAGTGTATTGGTTTTTCAGATACAATTATTTTGAATTAAGATGAACCAGGTAGGGGAACCACACATATACAGTATATAATACTATAATGCTTTCCCAGTTGTTTCAGGGATGATGATAACAAAGCATTGCTAGAAACTCTGTTGGAACAAAGATAACAGGAGAGCAAAGTGCATCCATATGTACAAAAACTCAGTTTGCTGTAATTCTTTAACTTAAATTATCTGCTTACAAACATTTCTATAACCTTCGAAGTTTCAAACTTTATGTGCAAAATATGTATCCTCATTCTTGCCTTTTATTTCTGTTGAAGACAAGGTAGGAATGCTGGAAATCAATGTAATATTTTATAATGGCAAAGACAGATGGCAATATATTTATTTTGCACTTTAAGCATTTGTTAGGCCAACATGCGCCACTCATTTAGTTTGGTTCCGAAAGAGAAAGGCAGGAATTTGAAAAGGAACATGATGTAACATCAGGCCACATGAACAAGACAGGAGATCTTCAAAACTCAGTGGCATTTTTATTCGCCTGCATCAGTAATTTGCAAAAGGTCACAAGCAATAGGAGTTTAGCGTTTAGACTTAAAAAACAGCCTTTCATCATGCACTTACCACATGCGCTTCTTATAAACCTTAAGATTTTTTTCTATTTTATGCATCATTTGGTATAATATGCAAACTCAACTTAATGGTAAAAATGATCTTTTCTGACTCGGTACCTTCATTTAAAAAATATTTCCCATTCTTCATTTTAGAACATAGCCCTTTCTTTCGAAAAGCTGCTTTTACTAATGCAGTTTTAAGTGCACATTAGACATTAGTGGAGCTGGGACTGTGACCATGACACAATGTGTTGTATCAATTGTACAGTACATTTTACCACCAGCTGTGTGGTTTTAAATAGCTCCTCGATTTGTTTTGGTTCATTCACTCACCTTCGAGTTTGACTTTATCAGATTGTGCTCACTTAATTTCTGTGACGAGTTAACTGTGATACCATTAGGTTTGGAGGCTGGTGTAAAAAAACAAACAAGTGAAATGTGGTGCTTGAAAAAAAGCCCAAACATTATTGTTTCTGTTTTTTTCCCAGTCTCTTTGTTCTCTTTGTTAACTTTTGAAATCAAATCATATTGGCACAGTAGTGGGGACTTGTCACCATGACAACAGCATTAGAGGCATGCAGGAACTACTTGACCTGTCTAAAGAAGATAAATAAATATTTCAGAAATGGAACATGCATAGATGAATAGAAAACATTTAACAAACAGTAAAGTATTGTGTACATCTTAATAAATTCTGTAAGTAAACATATGCATAGTAGCATGATCGTCTGGGGCAATTGACTTAAAGTCAGATTTAATGAGTGAGGAGCAGATCAATTAGAAGTTTGTTTTCTTTGTTCCCAGTGTTTCAAAGCCCTTATAAATTATTCACATTGAGCTGTTCAGTGTCAGTAGAGGGGTTAAGCTGCCTGAGAGCACTTTGAATGTAATCATTGTCCTTTCATATTGAGCTTCCTCATCATCTAATAAATACTCTGCTTACGTAGGGGACTATTAAGTGTCTCCAGGGTAATATGGAGAGATAGCTGTGAATTAAATTCACTTACATTGAAGCAGTATGTGAGCAGATCCCATCTTTTGTTTTTAAGAAAGAAAGAAAATTTATGTTCACGTTTGAGATGTACCTGGCATTTCAATTGTAATCAGACTTTAAAAAGTTGTAATCAAATCCTTCTGGAAACAGTGCAGTAAATAACATATCATAGAGGAAAATGTGAACAGAAAAAGACTTCATCAGAGACTTCATCATAAGACGTCAGACTTTTTTTATTTGCTGCTGAAACGCTGTAAGCCATCAGTATGTGCACATAAATTGCTTCAATTGCACCTAAATAACTATATAAAGTATATAAAAATATCAATACAATAAAGCAGTTTGACAGTTTTTTATGCTTTTGTTGATGTGTGCATGTAAATGTTGTAATGAAGTATGTGACCCAAGTTTTGAGAAAACTAGACTTTTTATTATGTAAAATAATAATGTAAGTGAAAAGCAAAATACACTAAACATAACCTTTGAACTATTAATACAATTAAATGCACCAGAACTCTAGTGTAAATCCTGAAGTCTCCTCTCTAGACTTCAGTTGTCTGCCTATCAAGAGACTTGAACTTCAAACTTGCTGCTTCTGACACATTGCATTCTTGTTCAACTCTGATCCAGTATGATCCATGTCACGCCAGGAATTTGTTGTTTTTTATTGCTTTCTTCTCTACTCAGAGCTCACTACGGCTGATTGATTCAGTGGTGAAAAGTCATGAGATTCCACAGAAGTGTTCAGGAATTCACTTCACTGTCAGATAAGCAGGAAGGGAACTCTTGAGTTACCAAACATGGAAGTCAAAAGCCAAAAAGTGTTTTTGTAAAACAGGCTTAATTTAAGGGTTTTTGCTGAGTATTAACCTTAGCTAGACAGTCAGTCTGTGATCCAATTCTTCACAATTTCAAATTGCCTTGCAAAAGCAATACAATGACCAATTTACAGCATGAGTATGAATCTGAGATCTAAATATTTGAAACATTAGATAAAGATAAACCTTTGAAAAGAGGATAGATCTGATTTTTACACGGAACATTTCAGAACCACTGTATTTTAAGAAAAGGGTAAGTAAAAATGAAGAATATACATAAACAGGGATGGACTGCAGCTTGTCACACATCTGTTAAAATAAATGGATCTCATCTAGTCCTTTCTCGGAAGAAACCAGGGTATCGTCTTCAGTAGTGGCTGGGTAGCTTGTTGCTTGTAAAGAAGGGCCTCTTGTTCCGAGTCAGAAATGCACTTACACAATGTTTCCATTTGTGCTCTCAGACCTCTGGTTTGTGTTTCTCTGTTCATCCTGAAGACGTCCACTGGAGTGACTTGGTCAGTGCCTTGGAGGATTTGGAGGACTCATACCTGCTCCCCCTGTAGTTTTCTGCTTCTGTCTGTGCCCCTGCCACAGCGCCTCCCAAGTCAGGTGCCTAGCTGAGGCAGCGGTGTGTGTTTTTCAGCTGAGCTTCCAGCACAAGGTGGGCATTCTGTACTGCAAGGCCGGCCAGAGCACAGAGGAGGAGATGTACAACAACGAGAGCGCAGGGCCGGCCCTGGACGAGTTCCTGGACCTGCTGGGACAGAGGGTGCGGCTCAAGGGGTTCAACAAGTACCGAGCCCAGCTGGACAACAAAAGTAAGGCCAGGGCCCCTCTCCCGCCCTCTCGCTCTCTCGGGTCCTTCCGTGTGTGTGCACGCCCAACAACTGTCCAATCAGCTCTCGCGCTTCCTGCTCGTTCCGTTACCTTCCACACGAACGCCACGTCGGGAACGGCAGAAGCCTTTTCACGAAAAAACTTTGGTTTTCCATTTAATAATCGTAATAATGTAGGCTGAAATTCTCTCCCAGGGGCAGGCTCGGCAGAATCGGATAAACTTGAAAAGGAACAATCTTATTGAGGGGATAGGAGGCACAAGATGGGTTTTATTTGCTTTTGATGTATGTGCATGCTACAGTATTATTGCTGTTGTAAAATCTGTTCGGTCCTTTGAATTGGATTTTTGTTTTCTGTTAAAATTGTCGTTTTCTGTCTGTTTCAGCGGACTCCACAGGCACTCATTCTCTGTACACTACCTACAAAGATTATGAGTTAATGTTTCATGTATCGACATTACTTCCTTACACGCCTAACAACAGACAACAGGTGAGTGTGCCATTCTCTGGTGAATGGCCCTGTTTAACCTCTGTTTAGTGATCAGTGAGACCAGAGTAACAGAGATGTGTGGGCTGCATCGCTCAGGCAAAACCTTTGCAAAATCCCCTTTAATCAATGTGAGCCCATTTTGTGTCATAGGTCCTGATTTTACCTTTGTATTTTTAATATTTATATTTTTTATTAGCATTTATATAATTTTTAAAGCTGTTCTTTGGAAACGCCTCATTTTTTGTTAAGTGTTCTTCTTCAGTCTGCTGTATATTGTTCTGTAGTCCCCTGTTGCTGTTTAATGTTTTTCTGACAGCTTAAAGCATAAAACTAAAAGCATGAAGAAGGATCCACAGCCAAAACGTTATGTTTCTTTTCTTCTCTTTTCAGCATGGTATAAACTTTTGCTTGCTCCTTTGCAAACTAAAAGCATGATGCAGTATGTTTCAGTGATCCTGGGGAATGGTCCGGCAATTCTTGAAATGCTTTGCTTCCACTCTTTCTGTAGTATGTTCATTATGGTTCAAAAAGGGGCTTATCTGAGAAAGAAAAATATAAATAAATTGTCCTTGTATCATTTTGTGATAGATCGACACACATCGCAGTTAGATTGTTTGATAAATGTTTTGACCATTTAAACAGGTCTATGCTGACAGTACATTGTGTGATACTGTCATTTCTTGTATCTGGAGTATATCAAAATATAGTATGTCTCTTTATTTTGTTTACTGATTATACATCTAAAGATGGTTATTTTACAGGTTTAATTAGAATTTTCCTATGGGATGATAAACAGTGGTTAATGTGTAGTACAATAACTGGTATTCACTGGATTGTGGCTGTTTTTGAGCAAGTTTATGACAATACTCTGATTAAAAGGGCAATCTAATCTGGTCCTCCTACAGTCGAAAAGACTGAACTGTAAAGTAAGTTTCCAGCTTTAAGGGAAACCAGCCTCTGAACCTGTCTGCCAAGGCGTCGTGATAACAGACATATTACAGTGCTCTTTAAAACTATAAAAAAAATTACATTAATTAGGTGAAAGCTGAATGTTCATCACTGACGCTCCATCCTCCAAGTGTTTTTCTTTTTGATAAACCACCGAGCTGCACATAAGGATGAGTGTCATTGGAGAACAGAGGGAAGAGCTGATACCGCCCTTGTTTTGCAGGCCTCTATTAGCATGAATATGAGAGCAGTTTACCCAGAATAACGTTTCATAGCCCCAAGATTAGTGCTAATCTGTCTAACCGGCCGTGATCGGCCAGAAGGTAAACCGAAATAGGTCATTCAGTCTTCTCTTCAGCTGCCCTGCTTCACCTTAAATCATTTTTATTTATGAGCCGCATCACAAATCCATATACTCTCGTTGTTTAATTTTCTTAATTCGACCACAGGAATCATTGCCGTCTGAAATGAAATCTGGTATGTCTGATTTTATTTTCGTGAGGTGCTAGTCATGTCATGAATAAAAGGCGACTGATAAATGACAATATTCAAATGTTGGTTTAATAAGCACCAGTAGTTTCAGCGACTGTTTAATGTGGACCAGTAGAAGATTTCGTGACTCTGTAGGGTCTGAAGGTAACCTGTCTAAGGCATAAAGTCAGTTTAAGAGTAATTCAGGGGACCATGTACTGTATGTACTATACATCGATAACTACGCTGTCATGGGGCCATCTGTACAGTAATCTGATACTGATCATTACAACGAGTGCACTTTTAAACTGGTTTTATAGCAAAACCAAACCCTCAGATTTACAGCTTTTTATTGAAACTAATTGTCTCAAGATGCAAGAGGATACTTGTGGCCCAGTTCACATGCTCATGGAAAACACTTGCTCAGACGTAACCCTCTTGCAGGAAGTGTGATTAACTTCCTAATTCGTTTTTTTTCTGCCCCAGCTCTTGAGGAAAAGGCACATAGGAAACGATATCGTCACCATCGTATTTCAGGAGCCAGGGGCTCTTCCCTTTACGCCGAAAAATATTCGCTCCCACTTCCAGCACGTGTTTGTCATCGTCAAAGTACACAACCCTTGCACAGAAAACGTGTGCTACAGGTAACTAAGCTTTGCGACTTGATTAAATGGCAGGAGGGAACAAAGAGGTTTGGGGTTTTGGAAGACTGTCAAATAAGGAGGTAAAATCCTCACTGTCATTAAGTGATGTTTAATTTTTATCTTTGCTAGGAAAGATCCTTTTATCAGGAGTCTGATTTCTTTATAATTAAAGTAGTTGTTGCACCCAGAAAACTAAGTTTCACCTCAATCCAACTTGACTAGAAAGTTTTACAACCTAAAATGCATGCGTACCACCCAAAACACGCTAAACAGTACAGGCTGTATTGCTCTGTTTAACACAGTGACTAAAAATTTTTACTGAACTTTTAGACTATACATATGGATAATTAAGAATACCCTGAGAACTGTCTTAGATATAAGTGTAAGTATGGGAGACAGTAAAAGGGTGTGTTTTGAGCATTCTCTGTACTCTTTGAGCTTTTGGAATAAATAGTAAAGGCTCTAAAACATTCGAACCATTTCCCCAGTGGGGAAATTCACTTTGTTTTCCCTTCCTCCATTTCAGCGTGGCTGTTTCAAGGTCTAAGGACGTGCCTGCTTTCGGTCCCCCGATTCCCAAAGGAGTGACTTTTCCCAAGTCGGCTGTTTTCAGGGACTTTCTCCTGGCCAAGGTCATTAACGCGGAGAACGCCGCCCACAAATCGGAGAAGTTCCGGGCCATGGCAACCAGAACAAGGCAGGAGTACTTGAAGGACCTGGCGGAGAACTTTGTTACAACAGCAACCATCGACTCCACGGTGAAGTTCAGCTTCATCACGCTGGGGGCGAAGAAGAAGGAGAAGAGCAAGCCCAGGAAGGCTGCCCACCTGCACAGCATCGGTGCCGTCACGTGGAATGTTATCGCCCGGGACTTCGGGCAGACCACCGACGTTGAATGTTTGCTCGGCATCTCCAACGAGTTCATCGTGCTGATAGAGGAGGAGTCCAAGAACGTGGTGTTCAACTGCTCCTGCAGGGACGTTATAGGCTGGACCTCGGGTCTTATGAGTCTCAAAATCTTCTATGAGCGTGGGGAGTGCGTCGTACTGTCTGCCTTGGACAACTGCGGCGAAGACATCAGAGAGATTGTGCAGAGGCTGGAGGTAAGCCCTGTGGACAGGTATTTTCTCCACAGCCGCTCATCTCCTTCGTCATACATCTGCGTGTGTGTGGTGTTGAATTTCGTTTTTTCCTCAAACACTTGTAATTTTAAACAGGCTCTACCAATACATGCCAGATATCCCCAGGGAAGAGTCAGGAACTAAAGCAAAGTCTGCAGCTGGTTATCACACAGGGCATCGGAGTCTTTTCTTGGCAAAGATTTTTGGGATGTTTTTGGCTCAGCTCTGAGAGAGAGAGATTTCAAATAATTTAGAGCTGTAAGTGTATTATCTTATCTGTGCACCGAGGAATGAATGGTTACACACAGGGCTGGAATTTCTTATTCCTGTTACATAAATCCTGTAGAAGATGTAATATGTTTAGTATACATTTCTTCTTCCTTATATATCTGTAATAATAACAATAATAAATTATGAATAATTGCAGTATTTGTTGAGGTAACTATAACAGTACAGACCGTTAACAACTCAAATTAAACTGCATGAAGTTTGGCTAATGGTGATTTTGAACAAAAATGGTGTCCATTTTGGGAAGAACACAAGGTGTATGCAATAAAATAAGAAAAATGGGAAAACAACAGCACCAGATTGGTTGCATGTGCCACATAATACTCTGAATCTTCGTTAATAAAATCTCCAAACCTCTTCACTCTGCATTTGTCTTGAGCCAGTTCCCTCTGCTCAACACATTCCCATCCTTATTTTTGCTTTATTTTTAAGACTGTTCAGGAAGATGAAAACAGTGGCTTCTTATAAGATAATTACTCTACACATCAATGTCCACTGTCCCTCTGCCATCCACTGCTAATGAGAACTGAAAAATACAGTATAAGGACCTATCAGCCGTGAAGTCTACAGCAGCAGTGATTCTTCTTTTTTCTGGCTTGTCAGTTACTCAAAGGGATGCTTAAGTTGGTGCATGAAATCTGTGGCATCTGGCTGAAGAAAGTAGTTTTCTGATCCAAGCCAATCATTAAAAAGCTTTCCCCTTGATGTAGGAAATCTGGGATTTGTTTTACAAAGCTTCTTAGTGTGGTTACGTTTCACAGATACGTTTTAGTGATTCCCTTTGCGAGAGCTAACGCTTTTTGTTTTTGATCGCTTTTATTTGCAAATAGTTTATTTTATAAGGAACTTCTGGGAGGGGCTAAAATGAGGTGATCTTTATCCAAAATCAGTTCAGTGAGTGAAAGTTTCTTGTTTTATCCGAATGAGAGTTTGGAAACTGACTTCTTTCTGATTATTCTGTTGAAACATTATCATTGTTAGAGCACAGTATGTTCTATCATATCGATGTCCTCAATACTTCAACAAGAAAATGTAAAGGATTAAAAAGCAACAACTAAGGTCCAGGCATGCAAATTCTTGTTGCTAAATTAGCAATTATAAAAAGTGCCCCTTCTTTTTCTATTTCTAAAATGCAGAATCTTCTTATGGGTTTTTTATGTATCTTTTTTTGACTAATACATTAAGTGGCCCAAACTGTTCTTGGTTCTTTTTCTGTATCGTGATATAGTGATACATCTATGTAATTCTCAAAGATGCAGCATGATTATCCATATGCAAAGCAATTACTCATGATTGGAAACACAGCTCCTTTACAGAGAACAAAGTTAAAAGTCTTTGTTTTTGATGGTTCTGGTCCTGCTTCTGTAATTGTCACACAACCAATCTCCAGTCTAGTCTGCATGAATGCCAGATGTAGTGCTTGCACACCAGATATGTTTATGCAGTCCTGTTCCTAACAAGGAAATGATTGACATTTGTCTGCCACCAGTCCCAGCAGGACTGAGTGCTTTGTTGTTCTTCTTGATGAGGGCCTGCCATTTCTGAGACCCCAGGAGTAATATATGACATAGCAATATATAACAAAGCCAATCATCCAGTCTTACATACAAGTTGAATGTCTTGTCCTACATCCTGTTCGCAGCTCTCTGCTCTTTAATAGGTTTTCCATGTGTTTCCCTCTTCATTTCTGTTTCTTTGTCATTGTGGTTCTGAGCTACGGAAGGCATGACTTCTGCATGACTCCTAGTCTGCTTTTCAGAGCTGTGGTGGGGCTGCAGGCTCCCTCGAGTAGCGTCTCCTCACAAATCACACTCGTGCTGTGAAAATCAATTTTATTTGGCTTCCTATTCATGAACTGACTGACGAGGAATGTGTATGATTCTTCATTTAAATTTTGCAGTATTATACGACGAGTCTTCTAAAATGATTTATGTGATTAAGCATATTAAGTGGATGTTTAAAGAAGAGGCAGGTGATATGGTTACAGTACGTGGTACCACCATATTTCTTTTTTTTTCCAAAAAAGTGAAAACTGGCCTGCACACTCTCACACACCCACGTACCAATTGAAGAACACCACATTTATGAGTAAGACATTCTGCACTAGGGAGCGTCATCCTCGTTGTCAAGGTTACAGAATGCTCTTTGTCTGGAACATGAAGTAATTCAGCAGACATCCAGGTGTTTGAATGTTATTCATTGCCTTGAGGCCATTGTAGAGGTTAAGAGTAGTCCATTACAATATTCGCTGACTAAGTGGATATGGTGGATGAAAACTAGTACTGTTGAGTGACCTGTTCTGCAGCAGAGATGTTGGACACGGTTAAATGACGTCTAGCCTACTCAGACATGGGAATAAAAATGGATCAGAGTCATAATCCCCCAGCTTGTTTCAGCCACTTGCTTTAAGATGAAGAGATTCTCAGACATCTAATTCAGCTGGTTTAGTCGTAGCTATTTGCAAAAGCAGTGAAGCAGTTTCTCTCTTCACTGAAACCCTTGGCAGATGATATAGGTTATCTGAGGAGACTTTTTTTTTGAGTGAGGCTGTGGTTGAAACTTGATATGTGGTTGAAACAATATTTGCTATTTTTAGATCTGATTTCCCATAGCATTATTATTGTTGTTGTTATAATAAAACCTTGCTAGGCTTTGCCTTTTCCCCAGCATTACATGGGTGGTTTTCAAGGGAAGGTAAAGTACTGTAGGTCATCAGCAACATGAACCTAATTTGTACAGGTTGGGCTGATTACAGGTGAGTAAGGCAGGCTTCAAGATGTCTTTCTGTACAACTATGAATTAAGCACAAACAGGTGCTAGTCACAGTAAGACTAGTAATATCAGTGGTGTTTGGCCTTCTACCTCTAATAAATGGACTGTTGCCAGTCTTAAAGGCAGTCATTGAAGTAAAACTGTTCAAGCTCTGGTCTGCTTTAATTTCAAAGCCAAGTGTAATACTTGATTCATAGGTGGCTTGTGTGAAGGCCTTCTCCAGATTTTTTTAACCCAGTGGAACCTGTTTTTTGTGAAACACTGAAAATCGTTTTGGATTCTTTTAGCATCTTTATGTGTGTTTTTACGATGAGATTTGCTGTGTTATTTTCGTGAGGCTAAAATACTGTAATTCATCTCTTCCCTGTCTCCTGTGAGTGTATCCAGCTTCCAGCTTTTTTTTGCCAGGCATACAGTATGAATTCATGATTTCAGCTGTCCCCATATCAGGAATGTCTTCTCATTAGCAGCTCTTCAGGGGGTGTGAGAGGACAGCTGAGCTGTTTGTGCAAATGGAGTCCCAAGCACTCAAAACAAGATCCTTTCTTCCATACTCTGACCTCTTGTGTGCTCTATTCTAGTATTCTGCAATGAGACGAGTTCTGGTGTTTGCCATCATAAAGCTTTCATCGACTCACTTTATTTTTCATGTCAAAGCAACCCAAGTGGAGGAGTGACACAGATATTTCAGCCACCTAATTTTAGCATTAATAAAATGCTTTTTAATGCTTTTAATTTATTTTTAGCATCTGGAGTTTGTAAGTTTGGACTTCTTTAAAGTGATGAAAACGTTTTGATGAAAAAAACACAGCCCTGTATCCTTAAGGACCACACTAATAATATTAATACAGTGATGTACCTATAGTTTTGCTAAATCAGTGGGAAGTTGCACTAACAAAGTGGTTTTTGAGAAGTATAAATGTTTTTTTTATCTTTGTCTAGAAATTTGCTTTACTATGAACAACATGGACTGAGTGTTTATCTTGTTTTCCTCAGACTTCCTGTTTTCTTCTGGACTCGGGACAGTGTGGGTTTCAAAGTCTTTCTCGTCTGATCATTAAGAGAACCATTGTTCATGGTGCTGTCTACGTGTGAGAGACCAGCATTTAGAATAAATGTCCTCTCTTTAGCTTACACATTCTGTAAAGGCTGATTTTGACATAAAATTGCTGTTATTAATTTAGCTGATACCTCTATTCAAGGTGACTACATGAAGTACAGTTAATTAAAATTAATACTGTTCTCTGCATTCCAGTTATTTGACAGCAGCATTGTTAATTAGATTTTGCTGGAGCCGTAGAAAACCCTGGAAAAGCCTGATATGTGAGATCTGAGTGTTATTTCCCTCATTGAAGCAACAAAACATCTTTATTTTGACCTGTTTTATTACATAATTAATAATCCCATTCAGTTTATCATTAAAAGATGACATCCTTGCTCAGATTTGGAACTAGGTCTGACAGCTGCTAACACATGAAATACATAAGTGTGGATTTCCCTTCTCACAGGCCTGCAAAATCACAGCTTATTGTTTGAAATCAATCAATACATCTAATTTTTATTAGCAATACTGCCCTTCATAACAGTTTGCCTCAAAGTGCTTTAGAGAATGATATAGCAGTTAAGAATATTGTACAGAAACAGTTGACCACATTGGTGTCGGGGACAGAAAAACAATAACTCCCAGTGGGAGAGAGGAAGCCTCTGGGGGTACCAGGCCCAATCATTGCCCTCTACCAACCAATGCGTTTGTGGTACATTTAATTACTTTAGGCCCTGAACAGTCTAACTGAAGGGTCGGGATCATGCTGTCCTGGGTCTCTAGCGAAAGTCATACAAGTGACGTAGCTGAGGTTTCCTGGGTCTGCTGTCCTGGGTCTAGCGTTTAGGTTTCTGATGTCATTGTATATCAGGACATGGATATTCAATGTCTTATTCTAGCTCCAGGATCCAAGCATTGGGAATATAGAAAAATGAGAAAGTGGGTTGCAGTAACTGGGTGGAAGATCATGGTCTAAGGTGAGGAAAATGATGGAACAGACTTAGAACAGAACAAATGCAGAAGAACATCGGCATCCTTATTAGACTGCAGGCTCAGAGACACAGAATGATCAAACAAAATTCTGTAGCATAGGTATGTTTATCTTTTCATTGGTTTGTTCCCATACCCTGAGTTCAGTCACATCACAGAGGAGAGATTGACATGTCTTAGAATAGCGCAGCAATTAAATGAGCAAAAATGAATGAACATTGCTGTTTAAAAATGAACTGAGGATGGCAGGGCTTGTCAAACCGCACTGGCAGTTTACAATATCAATTAGACTCATGTCATGCTCTTGGTTTTACAATGTCCCAGGGCTGTTGCAGTGTGACACTGAACAGCTAGCGGTTACAATAAATCGATAACTCTGAATTGCATCTCTTCAGCGCATTTTGTATTTCAGAATTTAAGGAATTTTCCCTTTTGGGGGAGATTAAACCTCAAATAGATTTTGAAAGCCACCCTTAAGAGATATTTTAAAGATTGTTGAACAGTCAGGAAATTCTGTAACCTGGAGGTCTTGGAAAATATGAGGGCAGAGCACCTGTGTAGAAGCACCTTTCCTGAAGCCAAGCTGAGGAAGGGTTTTCTGGTACATGACAGAAGACAAGTGAAATTCAGTGCCAGTGCTTCTTTGGGATTAACACAGTCTGGACCGCTCTATGCATCTTCTCAGATGAAGCATTGTAGACTGGCCATTTGGGTGAGGGCCACTAAGATTAGAACTGCACACTGGAGCTGTGCAGTTTTGGCACCAGCTGCTAAAGGAAATAATAATACCCTCTCTAATTATAAACCTTTGCTATGGTAGCTGACCCATCACTGTCAAAGCTGGTTGTTCAGTTGCCACCACTTGCTTTGAAGTGCTCTTGTGAAACGAGTGTCACTAATGAAAGGGTAATTAATGTGGGTTTACTGTACATCTGCCATGAATAAGATAATTATGGAGGTAATTATTCACTGCTGCACAAGCCATCGTTGTAGCTCATGATACTTTGTTCAAAGTGGTCTTAAAAGATACAGACAAAAGAGGACAGTAATATTCATTGTACCATGACTCGAGACAATGCAAGCATCCGCATCTCTCAAATGGATTCATCCTGTTTTCTTAACTGCTGCTTTGATGTTGTGTATGTCCTTGACTGTGTGTGCAGAAGAAGAACCAGTATCAGTAGGAAAAGAGAGGTTTGTAGACACACATGTAGATATAGTCTAGGCAATATTTACGCTGATTTGGAATCAGTATCAGTAGGAAAAGAGAGGTTTGTAGTCACACATGTAGATATAGTCTAGGCAATATTTACCCTGATTTGGAATCAGTATCAGTAGGAAAAGAGAGGTTTGTAGTCACACATGTATAGTCTAGGCAATATTTACCCTGAGTTGGAAGAATACAAAACCTTCACTAATAGGAACAGGACCTCGTCACAAGTCTTCTTGTACTGAAGGGAAACCGGGTTGCCTTGCAGAGGTAACATAATGTGCAAATACCCTTTTCTGGGAGGAAACTGGATGGGACTGCAAGGGCAGAATACTAGCTGCTGCCCACCAGATGGTACAGTGAGGATTTAAGCAAAGCTGGACAGTTTAAACAACAATCAGTCGTTCTGGCAGCTCATGTCCTTTAGTATCAGTTGGTGCTGGTGTGCCACCTCCTTCTGAATCCCAGCACTGGCCAGACGGCGTGCTCCCTTTTGTTTCTGTGTGGAGGCTTTTACGGCATCGTGTTTCAGGCGCCGCTCACCACAAGATTTAAAGGCTGCTGAAGCTGTGATGTAATGTGAGCCAGCCCAGATGTGAAAAGGGCAGGTCGCTTTGTAAAGCCACTTGTGCTGGAAAAAGAACAAATGGATACAATCTGACTGCGTAGGAGGTTCTGGGTGCTGAATACAGTAATTCCCCAATCAGGCCCTTGTTGTATACTCATCTGTCTCTTTCCATTGGGGATTTCTACTTCCTAATGAGAAACATTTTTGTGTAGGAATTGTTTATTGACTCAGTGTCCTTCAGCATAATTTTCAACATCATCTTTTGATTCATTACATGGGCTTATTTGTAATTTTGCCTGTTGACAACTAAACTCTACTTAACTGGTATTATTTTAGGGGAAAAAAATAAACAGCATTTTTCGGCACTGCATGGCACTATGCAAACCTACAGAAATGGATTTAAATTTTTACTATGCAGAGTGGTATATAGTTCAGTTTTTTAAAGGATGTCTACAGCTTTATTGGGATGATTCATGGGCTGAAAGATGTTTCATATAGATGTACTGTATGTTTCTAATTGACATGCACTTTCTGCTAAAGACTGTTATTTCTGATCAATTTAAATGGGAAATCTGTGTACAAAATGATACCAAAACATTTTTTTTTCCCAGTGGAAAATACATTTGGAAAGCACATTTTTAATGAATTGAATATGCTCATTAAATCCACAGCCTTATGTAAAGGTTACCAGATGTGTAGTTAAATATAGAGCTGTTTGATTTCAGTTTCAAGCATGGTATAGCTCACTGTTGTACAAATGACCATGCAACATAAATGTGTTGTGAAGCAACTACGGTATGCTTTTAGTATGTGCAGTCAAGGAAAGTTTGTGAGCGGGAACAGTTCAGCTTAATACATTCCTGTACTTGATAGTCATGCTTGTACAGTACAGGTACAGTGTGTCATTTTACACAGTTAGTGAACTATTTCTTGTCAGAGATCTTTGTGTATCAGTGTGTGATAAAATTAAATGCTTTGGCACCACAAAGTAAATTAATTCTGTAGCGGTCTACTGTCCTTCTGTACGTGTTTGCAGACCTCATGGAATGCATTGTTTTCAATAATTAGAAATGCAGAAAAAAAGATGAATTTGTGGTGATAACATACTGTTTAGCCATGAGATGTGAAGTTTTTTGTGAGCACATGTCGGAAGACAGAATGTCTTCACCAGAAATGTCCCTTACCTTTGAGTTTCTCTGGCCTCAATATAGTCTATAACTTCTCTCAATGGGAAAAGCTTTTCACAAAGCTTGGGAAGCTGATCTCTTTGTGTGTACAGCTTGCCCGAAAGCCTTTTTCTTGAGCGGTCCTCTGCTTGTTATCTGTAAACCTGCTGTTGAAAATCAACAGCCATGCAGGCCAGAATTGCCTTGAGCTACAGAGGAGCCTGCTAGACTCCAGACCTTTTGTTTCCTTTTAGGAAACCTTCTCTTAACTACAGCTTGCCCTCTTCATTGTTTGTGTATGGGGGGGGGGGGGGGATAATGTTTGCCGTTGCTTAGAACTTTAAGCAGAAAAGACACCCAGATTAATTGACCTGAAAAGGAATCTCCATCTTTCTTTTTTTTTTAAGGAAACCAAATCTCCAGAGATACTGACTTAACAATGGCATTTTCATTTTTCTCTCTCTTTCTCTGCCGTTTTTAATTTAGATTGTAACCAGGGGCTGTGAGACTTCAGAAATGACCCTGCGGAGGAATGGCCTTGGCCAGCTCGGATTCCATGTGAACTTTGAGGGGATCGTGGCCGACGTGGAGCCGTTTGGGTTTGCGTGGAAGGCCGGCCTGCGGCAAGGGAGCCGCCTGGTTGAGATTTGCAAAGTTGCCGTGGCAACCCTGACCCACGAGCAAATGATTGACCTCTTGCGGACGTCTGTGACCGTGAAGGTGGTGATCATCCAGCCGCATGAGGACGGCTCACCCAGGAGGTAACATCCGTCTTTTTCCGGCTGCTCTCTGTGCAGAATCGTGAAAAGATGTGAAGGTGTGGATGCTACAGTGTAAATATGATCCTTCTGAGTATAAACAACAAACAACCTGCTTCTGCAACAGCGATTCCACTGAGCTGAGGACATTTTTGTGTAAACCGCAGCGATAGGATATAGATATAAAAGAGTTTTTGTTATGCCTGCAGCACAGGTTGTTTTGCAAACATACTTTAAATAATAACACTCCAGTGTAGCTCAGAACCACTAGGAAATTGAGCTGCAAAAACCAGGGCATGAGCTAACATGATAAGAACAGAAAAACATTAAAAATGAAAGGACGCTGATTAGTTAGTAACTGATCAACAGCCATGCAGGGCAGAATTGCACGGGTCTGAAGTGGTATCCACACTTTGCTTTTAAGTGTGTTTTGTAAAGGTTGCATCTCTTAAACAGCATCTCTCCACATACTTGCTGCCATTGGGGTTGATCAAACTGTGGTTTGATCTTAGCTGATCCAGCTCGTCACACGTCTCAGTGTAAGATCTTCCAGCTGTCCTGTTCTGCCAAATGATGTCATCCGAAAGCACACAGAATTTGTTTTTAAATGAAGACCTGGGACACTGCGGGTCTTGTTGTTTTAGAAAGGTTATTGGAACAGGATATTAAAATCACAATATTTTGAACTCAAGTTTCCTTTTTCTCCATTTCGCTTTCCCCTTAAATTGTGTCCAGGCAAGGTTACTGTCCATCATCTTTCATGTGGTTAGATATTACGTTGTGGGCATGTGGGACCTTGTCATCCAGTCCCACTTTCAGTGTGTTAATTCACACACATAGAGATTCAGTGGCTGACCAAGCACTATGTTACAAAAGTGACTGTTGGATGTCTAGCTGAGAAACATTGGCGAATGAAAGAAGATAAAAGTTGTCGCTATTCTGTTACTTGTTTTACTTTCTGAATCTCAGATTCAATTTATCTACTGTAAGAACTGATGTCCTTGAATCTTTAGTGTGATGATGATCAATAAAAGTACAGCTTTGTACAAATTTTAAGACTTTTTTTTGTCAAGGGTCCTATGCTATTCTTAAATGAGATTAGCAACACTGATTTTTAATGCTTGATTACTTCCACTTGATAAAATGACAACAGGTTTCATCTTGCAATGTAGTGGTTTATTACTTTGTATTAAATACCTGGAACTCTAAATTCAGCTTTATAAGCATTTTTACAGAGTGCCATTTTACCCATGCAAGTAGAAAATTTAAACATTTATTACAAGAAATAAAATGTTTTTCAAAGAAATTTATCTGAATGCAAATCCATGTTGCTAGTTTGTAACATATTTTCTATAATATACTGATAATGACAAGGATAATGTCAAATTTATCACAGTCTTAAAAGATACATTTATAAGATAGCTGCAAACCATCTGGTTTGAAAACTAGCAGACTCCTAGTCAGCGTTTCTTGCTAATGATAACAAGACAATCCACTTGATTAATGACATAACAATTCCAGTAGCATCTGAGAGAGTTTATGGATTACAAACAGCAGATTTCAATTTGCATTCTGTTAGTTATTTGTGCAATTATGTTTTAAAGTATTTGGTTTTTGAGAGCCTCACATTGGACAAAGACAGTGCTTGCTCAGAAAGGAATACTGCTGTTTAATCGTAATAAAAAGCAAAGACATACAGTATACAGTACATTAAGTGAAATAGCCTAGATCTTTTAATCTCAGACATTCATTGCCTTTACTCCTAAATTTTGGTTTAATTATTTTGCTTAATTTGGTGTTTTTTAGGGTTGGTAATAGCTAGGTCAATTATTTTCATATACTATAGTATTTTCGTATAATTTTTAATCATAACATTTTCTAAGCCCTTAACCAGGCACTTCAATTTGAATACACCAAGCAACATTAGACAGATGTACTGTACCTTAAATAAAAACAAGGACAGCCATTACCTTTGTAAACAAAGTGGTAACTTGCTGACTCCTGACTAGAGTTTCCGCCACTACAGAACTATATACTTTGATGTAGAGAGACATTTTTCAGCAAAGCACCCAGCAGTTTTAAATATAGGTAGAATAACTGTTTTGACGTTGCTTCTTCGGACTTGGGTACAACCGGCGGCAGGTGCGAGTGCATTTTTCTACAAAAAACGTATCAGACAAGAGACTTAAAGAAATCCCCCAATGCAAAAATAACTGGGGAACCAGAGGGCAGGAGGACATAAATCTTTCCCCAACAATAGACATGACAGCTCCTGGATCTCATCCAGGCCTTTTTTTTTTGCTGTCATAAGCAAATTGCGAGATTAGAGCAGCGTGTTTTGTGTGTGTGTAATCATGTTAAGAAGGTGATGCTTCCTGAGTCTGTTCTTGCCAGCGTGTTATTTATCTTGTGAATGCTCAGACAGTCGTGTCTTTGTCAGCGATGCACAGTCCTGGGTTCTGCTTGGCCTTCCATTCCATGTGCCTGGTTCCTTCTTTGTTTCTGCCGCCTGGTTTAGCTCTGTAGAAGCCCTTGATCCGTGCTGGCTTTACAATGCTGACACCCGACGGTGTTCTTTTCGATTTCTGTTTTTGCTTTTTTTTTGGGGGGGAACTATTGTGTTTGCTTAATCTTCCCGTGTAAGTGTGGGCCGTCTGTAGGGCTGGCTGAGGAATCCGAGAGGACCCTTAACTGTTTAACACAAGTGGAAAAACGTTCAAGTCAACAATGAGTGCTAGTGTTTTCAGCGTTATCTCAAGCCAAAGGAATTTGTGGGAAAATTCAAACCCCATTCACCCACTGGAAGCAGATAGACGCACACGCACACACAGAACAACTCCATGTGAGGAGACAACCAGCCCAGCTGCAAATATTCACAGATGTAGTTTGTCAAAGACTTATTTAAAAAAAGCTTACGAAACCCAATGCAGAGGACATGTTTTTTCGGTTGTTTTTAACTATAGCACATAGACCCTTGATGCTTCCGTAATGAAGTCAAGATTTAAAAATAATCTATGTAAACATCCCTTTAGTAACAGTACTTGTCTGTTGCTGTGGCTGAAGATGTACAGAATGTCGGCTAGATTTGTAACATCAGTATTTTTATTTACGTGTTCTTTATTTAGGGTCTTTAACGGCTCCGGCCTTTTAAGGTTTTCAATGTGCTGTCTTGAACAAAATGAGATATGTATCTAATATTAGATCACCCCAACCAGAAAATGTGTTTATTTATGCAGAGAGCAGAATTCCTAATTATAACACTTATGTGGTTCCAAAAGGATTAATGAATGCATTAAACATTGTATGAATTTATAGTGTACCATGTAGTAGAAATGTACTTATTGGGACGTTTAGCACACAAATTGAGAAAGGCAGAGAGTTTGTGGATGAGCAGCATCTATTTGGTGAAACCGGACCTAAATTTCTTCTAGCAATATATTAGATAGCTTTTATGTGTGGTAGACTGAGAAACTGAGGGATGTCTATCTGTGATCTAGCATTGGCAAATTACACCAGTCCCTTCTATCAAAATGAGGAAATGGAAAAGAAACAATTTCTTTTATCAAATTAAGTGTAAAGACTGAAAATGTGAAAGAATCTTGCATCTTCCCAGTGCTAAATAATATTGTGAGTGCAATAATCCAGTTGATTGATTCTAGGACAAAACAGGAGTGAGGAGAAGATTGCAAAACTGTTTCATTATGATAGAACTTTAATAATTCTTCCTGAACTTTTGCATTATGGTGATAGGTTTTACAGTTATCTGTCCTTTTTCAGAGCTTGAATATCAGATTATTCTGTGCTGCCAGATCAATGTCAGCATTGAGTTTGAGGTGGATGTATTGGCCTGTCAGCACAGCTAGAGTTAAGCAAAGACAAGGGGCCATGCATTAAAGGACTGAGCTGTCAAAACCACTTAATTGATTGCTATTGACAAATGCTTTGTAGCCTGTTACAAGCAATTTAGTTGATCTTGATCTTACCACGAGTAAGAAGAGCTACAGTTCAGCTCCATCCAACAGTAGCTACCATAGTGGCTCACGTATTGGCATGCCATGCTGATTTTGATGTGCACTGGAGCTGATGTATAATGTTCCTGGGCAGAAGCTAGTAAAAAAAGCTTGCTATAAAAGTAGTTTGTTCTGCAAGTTAAAGATATGTTGTGTGATCTTCATTTCCATAACACCTAAAGTTGAGATGACTCAGTTGGCTTTCATAACAGTCATTGCTGCTCACTAAGTTTTGAACATTTGAGTATTTGCCATTGTTAAAAGCTGGTCTCTTACTTGGAGATCTGGGATCTGGGGAAATTGATTAATAATATTTGCTTGTATCTGTATAGCACTTTTCATCCCAAAGAATCCTAAAGTGTTTGGCATACAGGAGGATCCATCTCAATCCAGCGCTGAAGTGTGGTGCCCAACTGGTGGTTCATGGCACACATTATATGGCAGTAACCCCCGTGCATTTTACCTGACACCTGCCAAAAGAAAATAGGGTTTTATTGAAATAAACAGCATCTTTCTGGCTATCACAATGCTTTTACATCATATAATAATTAAAGGAAATAATGCTCTATAAGACTCTAATCTGATTTAATCACACCAATTTAAATACATTATGTTTACCTAACTCCCTTTCCCCTCACACTCACCCCAGAAATAACAATCTAGGAAGGTCAGAGGGTAATAGGGTAGACCAGACAATTAATAGGGTATAATGATGTGCCATACAGAGGTCAGACGTGTGTACTGGTAAACTCAGCATTGTGTTATTGAGTATGCTGCATTTTGCAGTGCTAACTGGAAACTACAATTTGCATGGTACTAGAGGATCTATGGCAAAGTGTTGCAAAGGCCACCATGCCGAATTGATTGATTGGAAGTGATTGATTGACTCCTACAGTGTGCTCAAAGGCCACTTTTTTCTTAGGGCTCTGGAACAACAGAAGAGTGTTGAAGCTCTAGATTGTGAGGAGGTATAAAAGTCTTGCTGGCATTATTTAACCCATGTTGGAACTAATGAGGCATGGCAAAAGTGCTTTAGGGCTACGATCTGGCTGTTTAATGGCTGGGTTAGCAACCTCTTTAAAAAGGGATTAACTACCCCAGCTGAAGTATTTGCCATCAGATAGCAACAACTCAGTTTATAATCAAATCACTGCTGCATAGACGGCAGAAATTTTGAAATTGCTGACTTTTAATAGTTACATTGAATTGACACTTGCGAGAAAGGGAATGAGTTAAATCATTCTTCGGTGGCAGCATTTATTAGCATGAAAGATAGACGGGAGAAGAATCTTCTGAGTTAAAGAAGGACATGTTGTGTTTTCAACAGCTACCTGTAAAACACTAAAGGTATTGCAGACGTACAATATACAGTATATGCATTACAATACACTACAAAAATGTGTGCTTTATAAAGTACAATATATGCTTTATACAGTATATATCTTTTAGATTTTAGATTCTTCAGCAAAACTCACTTAACTCCAGTGATAATTTTATCTTTAGCACCTTGTCTGAAGAAAACTTGTCTTAAGCAATTTTGTTGGACCAGAAAATGTGTCACAAATTTGAAATTTTCAAAACATAATGATAGACAATGACAGGCGACTGTTTCACTCATGTAACAGTGGCATGTACATAATTGATGTAAATCTTGTCTTTTTATCTTTAGTTTTGAATGTCAAGCTGTGACTGAATACTATTACATTCTTAATTCAAGAGTAATATTAAAACTTTTCTTCTTAACCCTGATCTTCCGTATGAGTTTCTTTCCGCACACAGACAAGATGTAAAGTTTGTTAACCTCTGCAGTTGGGAACTGCTGATGAGCCAGATGTTGATACTTAAGCATGGAAACATTTAGCTGGGAAATGGGCAGTGAGAGAACATGGACTTCATGATAGAACGACTTCCCTGCAACAAGCAAATTCCTTCAAATGCGAGTTTGTTTCATGTAATAAACATGAACTCTGTATCCTGCTGAGCTTGATAATAAGCCGGACCTTTTCTGAAGATGAAAGCCTCTACGCTCTTGATCCCAATCAAGGACGCCACTTTGAAAAGAGCCGAATGTATATACATAGTGGCAAGCTCCCCTGGTCTAGTGGAAAATGGGGGGAAACGGACAATAAACTGTTTAGTTTCAGCTTACCCTTTTTAAAGGATGCAAACAGTCTTGAATGGTAAGTGGATAACCACAGAGCCCGTGGGTCTGCAGCGTTGTGGTTCATGTGTGTCATGAGGTGTCATGAGTCTTACAGATTGATCTCCCTGTTGAGAGGGAATCTTCACAAACATGACTTACTGTATGAAGGAAATTGGAACATTAAATGTCACAAAGGCAGGCCATGGACTTTACGCCCTTTCACTGTTGTTGTCCAGCAGTTGTACTGATTTCATTCTGACTGCATCTGTTCTTTTTGGCTGAGTCGTAATATTTCTCTAAACTTTGGGTATGTATTTCTCAACAGCCTTGGTTTCTTAGAAGTGGGAGACCAGTGCATAGTTCTGGTTCCTGCTTTAATAGGGAAAGTAAGCCCTGGTGTGAATTGTTTCTGATAATTAAATGGTGCCCTGTATTTTTCCACTTGCTTTATTTTTTTCCTCCAATTCTGCCATTGTGTCTCTCTGGACCCTGCTAGGTCAGCAGTAACCAAAGGGCAGAAGAAAATGTCTGATACACAGTGCTATGTGTTTTTAAAATGAGAGATGATCAGCACAGATATAATGTGTTTTTTTAAGTAAATCCGAGTTGCCTGTGGCTTTTTAATGCTAATTAATCACACTGAGTTTGGAAATTAAATTTTTCACACATGCACAAACGCACAAAGCGATGCTCTGTGGACCTGCTTTGCCAGCATACAGTTGACGTTCTGTTACTGCATCGTTGAAACGAGGGGGAAACCTTTAACCTTTTCTTTTTCTTCGTCTTTGTTGCTTTGGCAGAGGCTGCTCTGAGCTCTACCGGATTCCGATGGTGGAGTACAAGCTAGACAGCGAGGGTACCCCTTGTGAGTACAAAACCCCTTTCAGGAGGAACACCACCTGGCACCGCGTGCCCACGCCTGCTGGGCAGCCCCTGTCTCGGGCCTCCCCCACCCAGGGCTCTGCAGACAGGCTCCCATGCCAGCAGCTCCTGCAGCAGGCCCAGGCTGCCATTCCCCGCAGCACCTCCTTCGACAGGAAGCTGCCAGATGGTGCCAGGTACAGTGCAACTCCTTCCTTCCTCCCTCCTCTCCCCTCTCCCTTGCCCTTCTGTATTTCATCTAAACACTGCGGGCTTGAGACTACTGTGAAAGAAACACTTCCTGCCTCGCCAAGCCAGGTCTTTAATTTTCTCTACTGATTTTCTTTTTTTTTTCTGGGGGGATCTTCACTGCTTTTAGGGCATTTAATACAAATTGTACACGACTAGCATTTTTAGAGCCTTTGCGAAATCCACTGGTTTTCTGCAGTTTGAATTGTATTCAGCTGAATAACCAAGGTGACTTGCAGTACAGACCTTCCTCGCAGCCACAGCTTGAGGTTAGAAGAGCGTGACGTTCATGACTGGATAGATAAATAATAAGAGTATGGGAATCTGAGAGGCATGGCTTGGTTTAATAAAAATCGGCACCTTCTTGTGTTTCTTATGTATTTCTATACAGCAGAAATGTCCTTTCTTTAAACAAACGATTTAATATGTTCAAAAATTAATAGCGACATACAGTATATTTTAATATCAGCAAGGGGACTGCTACCACACAATGGCACTTCAGTATCCTCTTGCAGTGTCCTGCTGGGGCATTTCCATTCTGACGTCTCCAAAAAGCAAGCAGTGTTGATGTATCTGTCAGTTTTCTGTGAGAAATGACAGTACAGGGACAAAAAGTGACCTTTCTATAGTGTAAACCATCTAGACGATGTATTTCAGCTTGTCAGATTTCACATTTTGAGGTGGCAGAGATGTTGTTTTTTTTCAGTAGTGACTTTCATATTGATTTCCTCCAGGGTGTAATTCTGAAACAGTATAAAACCACTTCCATATGGGATTCAGTTCTGAAATGGCAATTTCTTAATTTCTGAATATACCAGTGTGAGTGTGTCCTAATCTGTGCTCCTGGTTTATTTCCATTAGGCCACAGAGAACCCCTTTCAATGTACAATAGAAACCTGAGGGATATTGTCATAGAAATATGAATGTATGGACACAAGTTCAGTTCACGATTGTGGCAGCTGTTTCCTTCCATTAATGTGGTGAATAGATTTGGACAGATTTAAGAAATGTATTAGCAATATTGCAGTAAACCTTAAATAAATATCTAAGTGACCTACCTTTCCAATAAGGAACATTTACATGGTTGAAAGTTGTCCAAGGGCATATAGAAATTGCTTAGGGGCATAGCCACATGTTCCATACTTTGTTTTTGTTATGAAAATTAGTATGATTAGCTCTTGAAGTTCCCAATTAGTGAAAACAGGTCTTACAGTTGCAATAACATTGCTCATTGCATCACGTTTAATGGTGTGTCATGACAGAAGTTATTTTTCAACATGGTCATCATCAGATGATGTAGAGTCTGTATCATTGTCAGTCTTAATTAACTTCTGAGCATTATTTAGCAGTTTACACACGTTCGTAATTGTGGCTAACAAATTGAATGGTAAGGACACAAAAGACTGTTAGTGGAAATACAATAAGTGAATGCATACAGCTGCTTGATGGGTTTGATCTTGAGCAGCCCAGTCAAAAGCACATCTGTCCCTTTAAATAATATCTCCAAACTAGTTTAACTAAACTCTCTTTGTGTGCTGTGGTAACATGATTCTTATTGCACTGGAACTGATTAATAAAGTACAGAAAAATTAACTTTATTATTTGTTAATTACAAGTTAACGTTCTTATTTACCACACAACAAACCATTGGCGCCAGAGTGCCACCTACTGGTCTACCAAGACTATAGCAGCCTGTTTTGGCTGTCTCCCATCCCAGTACTGATTAGGCCCTTCCTTTCTTACTTTCTGGGATTTAATGAGATCAAGCTAGAGGGCATGAACATTACTGAACTTGCCACTCTGATAAAGTACTTGTTAACTCTATATAGTAACTGTAGCTGGGATAGAAGATTAGTTCTAGGGAGAAAATGCTCAGTAGCTCTTTGCACAATTGTTTCCATTGGTGACCTGCTTCCTGCATTATCCAGAAATTGTTCATTCAGGTCCATCACTGCTTTTTACTGTTCTTTCTTTTTACAGCCTAGCATTCTATCCCACGCTAATTGAGAATTAAATTCCCATGTGGCTGTTCGCTTTCAACACCCAGTGGCTGTACATGAGAGTCTAGGACATACAATTGTAGGTCTCTGGCCCTCCTAAAAAAGATCTTGTCATTGTGCCCCATGTTGTCCCAGCTCTGTGACCTTGAAGACTGTCACTGTATTTTAGACGGCATCAGTGCTTTTAAGAGTCTCTGCATTCCCAAAGCTGGTGCCTGAAGTGCGGAGTGTCATGTTTCACGTTGGGATTTGGAACATCTCTGTTTGGTGATACTGGGAGACACAGTTAGTAGCTGCTATAAATAGGATTGAGCCATCTGCTTTGAGCGAAAAATATTTCCTTCCTTCGTTTTAAATGCAGCAGGAACAGAAGAACTAATACTGATTTATTGCAGCCTTTTTTTGTCCTTTTTTCTTCTTCTGAATGCCACATATCTGAGGAGCAGTAAAATTTGCAAAGGGCAACAGTTGGGCCATCTTCTACTAAGAGTGAATGGAAATTACAATTTAAAATGGCTAATTTAGAGTGACAGCAAAAGATCTTTGGTGCCTTGTGCTATTTATTTCCTTTCTGTGACATGATGAGATTAGATGATTAGAAGTCAGTATGATACAAGATACTTGTTTACTGTGTCTCAGGATTAGAATTGCAGAGAATGATCTCAGCTGTAAACAGTTTATTAGATCTGTATGAATCTCACTATTTTATAAACTGATTATGTACGTGTAATTAATGTTTGTTTATTTTATGAACCAAAATTAATCACTATGTTCAATTGCTGGAGCTGAACATCTTGATTCAAGTGAGAACCTAACGTTCTCCATTTAATGTGATATAACTGAAGCATTTTCTGTTGAGAATGCACTGCACACCTTTCTTTTATTTGGAGTGTTTACGCATCTGTGAGTTAGAAGGTGAAAAACAAAAGTACCTGACTATGAAAGGGGTTAGAAAGAGTGCACATGTCACACAGTGGGTAATTTAAGCTTCTATGGCATCCTGCCAAAGATGATGTCATAATACAGTAAATAATGTCATTTTACTCTTGTTGCCAGGGCACTGCAAGATGTTGAAAACCCTCAGATACCTCAGTGCAATAAAAACGATGCCAACCAGCACTATAGGAGCTCTCCAAGCAACCAGTCCTCTTCAAGTGACCCTGGACCCTGTGCAAGTAGCAGCTGGACACAGCAGACAGGATATGAGGGGTAGGCAGACAGTGACACTGTATTTTAGTAACATTTCCTGAGTCAGGGGTTGTCGCTTTCTGTCGTCTGCGAATAGCAACTAGCTATTTATACGACAGCCCGCCGACATTTGGCACATGTGCTACATTAATATTCTTGTCGGATCTCTAACTTCACACAGGAGCCATGGTAGCCGCCTAGACAGGTTTGGCCTATGACCATACTTTTTTCCCCTCTGAGGATATTCATACCTGGGCCCCTTTAAGAGTCTTGCCTTATCAGGATACCTTCCAAGGGGAATTGTGACTTGGGAGATTACTCTGATCAATTAAATAGTGAAGTTTCAAAAGTGCTTTTTCCTCCATTACACTTTTTTTAAGGATGGTTAGCAGGTTGTTTTCATGGGTTTGCTGTGCATTTACACAGATGCTGCCTAGGCGAGTTGCCTTTTCCATAGTCTCTGTGTCTCTCCTTTATTGAAGTGACAGGAGGTGTAGAACACTGTATTGCATGTTGTGTGTTCCTGTTCTAGACTCTTCAGATAAGCTTGACAGTGTCCCTGTGAGTTATCTTTGAGTGGATTAGACTGGCAGCTTAGCATACTGCCCGTCTGCTGTATCATGCATCTGTTACTTTATAACTTTATCTCTCAGCACACCCTATTAAAACTTGAAATAGGTTACAGGATTAACTTAAAGCTCTGTCTTCTTCAGGACGTAGAATCTGTTTCGTAGGTAATCTTTCAAAAGCAACAGGATTTAGTGAGGAAAACATTTTCCAGTTAAGTTAACTCCTTGTGCCATTTCATGGAAGTCAGTGAGAGTTTTCACTCTGGAAATAAATCAGCAGTGTCCTATGCAGTACATTGTGGTGGCCATATGTGTCATTGATTAATCC
This sequence comes from Atractosteus spatula, assembly GCF_055471065.1. Classification (NCBI taxonomy): domain Eukaryota; kingdom Metazoa; phylum Chordata; class Actinopteri; order Semionotiformes; family Lepisosteidae; genus Atractosteus; species Atractosteus spatula. The sequence goes on along the minus strand of NC_142720.1, from coordinate 7,827,067 downwards.
TGCTGTGTATTCTGAAATCACCTTTAGGATTATAAGAAGTAAAACATACCTATATACCTAATTATATCACGTTGCATTGAATAAAACAATATATCATATATTTAACAAATTTTGTGCTAGTTCCATTGTAAACTAGAATTAAATTAGCTGCATATTGCAAAGCATATTTAGTTGAAGTGCACCCAATTAAGTCTGTCACATTTTGTAGGATACTTTTAAAAAGTCAATTAAAAATGACTAGAATTACACAAATTAACGTTTCAAAAATGGAGAGTTTTAAAAAGCTTGAAATCTGAAATGTCACCTGCAAATAACCTTAAATATCATGATGTCATGATGTATATTTGTTTACTGCTCATGGATAGTTATTAATAAAGATAAAGTATTGTCCACTTTCCAGTGGGGGTACAGAACTCGGAGCAAGAAGGAAGGCTGCTCTAACACGCCTTTCAATGTTGGTATCTAGCTGCCAGTCCCCTGTACTACATGAGCGGTCAGCTGATACTCCAGGCAGCCACACAGAGGGGGAGGGACTGAGAGAGCGCGAGCCCACGTTAGAGAGAACCCGGTCTGCCGGTAAGCCTGTCAGTCACTGCAACGCACCCAGAAAACACTGGAGCCATCAATCACATTGCTTTTGGTCACTAGGTTCTGCTTTAAGGGTCATTGCAATGGTTTAATGTAAAGTGCAGCTCGTCTAACACCTGACTGGAGAATCACACGTGCCTTAGACTGTAACTCATATGTACACAGATGTACACTCTTACACTTGTACATCTTATTCAATGCAAAAATGAAAATATGACTATATTAAACCTCAAGGGCTGATGTTTCATGCATAGATTCACACAAATCCTGAGTTGTCTTATTTATGTTACCATACGTTAACAAAGATTTGTATTAATCAGTGTCTGTAAACCTCTGGAAAGAGTCAAGGAATACATTTACTTGCTTGTTATCTTTTATTTTTTTTGGAAGGGAGTATTACTGCAATATCAATTAGAAAAGCTACGCAGACATATTTTATATCCCCTGGCAAGAGTCACTCCTTTCATTGAACACTGACAAAACAAGAGAAAAAATAATCTGAGCCCTGGAACCATCAATATTGGATGTGTTTTATTTGCAGAAGCCAAGTGGCACATCCCCTCCACAAAGATCCTTAATTCGCTGAAGGATAGAGGCCCTCAGAAGGAAAGTGGAAAAGACTCCCCTAATAAACTATCCAGGGTGAGTCTCATTGTTTCTTTTTAAGCTGTGTGTTACTAATAATGATGCTCAGTGTCATATCGGGGCCTAGGATAATTCATTTTCAGGTCTCAAGTGTGTCAGAGGAAGTGTTTCTGCTCAGCGCAGACTGCCACTAAAGCTTGTGATTTCACTTGTCAGGTTGTGGTATCATTTGCTTTGATATATTAGTCGAGAAAAGGTCACTGTGCCCTTGTTCCTTGTTGGTGGTGCTTTTGCCATGAGTAGTGAGCTTTCTGGCAGGATGGCATTTGTTTATCAGTGAAGCAACTCTTTTTTTTTTTTAATTGCATCTTTTTTTCCTCATTTTACAATTGGATTTTGTTTTCCATGAAAAAAAAATAACATTGATTGCCGCGTGCCTTAGCGGGAAGGTCAGCCTTGTTTTTGCCAGTCCCAGCATAGGGGAGGTGCAGTCTTCTGAACTGGAGGGCACTCGCTTTCATTTTGTAAGGCACACTTAGCAGAATTCCCAAAGTATTAGTCTGTCTTGTCGATCGATCGTACTGTAATTCATCTCAAATGTGCTGAGATTTCCGCTGCCAAAGTCTTAAACTCATGATAATGTTTCCTGACATCGTTGACTTGTTTTCATGATTTTGGGTCTAAAATAAGCAACATTAAACAGGGTTAGAAGGCTTTGGTAGCCTAGAATGCTACATTTTGGACGTGACATTATTTTTAAATAGCATGGCAGTGTGGGAAAGCACTCCAGTGCCAGCATGCTAAATTTAGCTGTCACTTAATTACAGCTTTCAGTATGGAATCAGGGCTTTGGGTTGTAATCATTTCTTTAATGTTTAGCCAAATAAACCTTTGGATAGCTTTGGTTCTTTAACAGCTGTTAGGGCTTTTGTTTTAGAGTACAAACCTTTTTGATCAATACTTCTTAATGTGTATGCTTAATTGGAGCTCATAATGAAAGTGCTGGAGAAGGATCAACACCAACTTCCACCAATCCAGCCTTCTAGCCTATAAATACTGTCCCAGAGTCCATCACACTTGCACCCATAAACCGCCAAAAAACATTTCAGTAAATTTATCATGTAAGAACATAACAACATAGGCATGGTTACAAAAAAAACAGCCAATTTTCTGCCCTTTTAACCTGTTTGGTAGCTAGTAGCTAATTAATTCCAGCTGTTTCTTGAAGAAAGGCAAGTTATTAGTTTCAGCAACATGTCTGAGCAGCTTGTTCCATACTCCCACCACCCTTAGCCCAAACGGGTGCCTTCTATTCTCTAATAAATGCAGTTTCACTTACTGTAGTTTCCACCTGTGCCTAGTCACATTACAGGGGTTTGTCTATATCTCCTGAAATTAACAGTAGTGAAGCATCTCAAAGTGAAGTAACACTGCCAGGCACTTTTGATTAAATACTGTACTTGTGCGTGTTTTTGTAAAATCTACTGCACATCGAAGTTGCACAGTATGCCCCTTGTTCACGCAGCTGGTTCCCGCTGACATTGATGTAATATCCCCTCAGACTGGAGACCAGAACTGCTCCAGCCACTCCAGCAGCAACACCCTCTCCAGCAATGCCTCCAGCAACAGTGACGACAAGCACTTTGGCTCCGGGGATCTCATGGACCCGGACATGCTGGGCCTGACCTACATCAAGGGGGCGTCCACGGACAGCGGCATTGACACGGCCCCCTGCATGCCAGCCCCCGCCCTGGCCGCCGTGCAGCTGGCCGGGGGCCGCGTGATGCTGCAGGGCCGCGGGGAGCCGGTGATCCAGTGGGGTGGGGAGCACCCAGAGGAGCTGGAGCCCGAGGAAGAGCAGGCCAAGCTCTACCCGCTGCAGGGCTACGCCTCTGCGATGGCCTCCAGCCACGTCACAGAGGGAAGCGTCGGGGACCTCAGTGAGATATCCTCCCACTCCAGGTAGGCTTGTTCTGGGACACCAGCCCAGGCGAAACGGTGACACAGTGACAGTGGGAAATACTTGCATACATACACCCAAATGCACACATGCGTATCAATCATAAATGTTTCTGTGTGCAGAGCGTCGTATGGCAGCCCACTGGAGCTCAGCAGTGTGAGCCTGGTCAGTAACAGGATGGGAGACCTCCTGGGAAAAAGAAAGGTTGCTTGCATGTGTTAAATAACAGCCTGTAAATACATTGAAACAGTCGTATGAATAAGCCTAAACCAAAACCAATGATGAATTGATGTTCATACATTACACAGTTCTTGCTGTAGTCACCCTAAGTCTGTGAAGATATCGTGTTGCTTCTCAGGATAGATACTGAATATCTATCCTAAGTACGGTATTTCCTGCCTGTCTCTTGATAGTAACAGTATATGGTAGAAGGCATGGTAAAAGTACCCTCTCATTTGGGTCACCTGTGCCTTTGGTCTTCATTTGCCTGGAAGGTGAAGATGCTTGAAGAAGGTGGATGCTGAAGGTGCATCCAATACAAGCTGTCTGACAGCACTGCTGATAAATTACACCCAGTCCTATTGGTTCATCAGGGATATGTTCCAGAACTGTCCGTGTATAATGAAAAACGTTTACCAGGAACATAATATAGATAAACGTTTACAGAACATAAATATAGCACTGCAGTTTTATATTATTAAAAGGGATATTATAGAAGTGAATGGTAAGATTTTACCTCCGCAGTTACTTTCTGCAATAACCTGGTAGATGTAAGGAGACTACATATTGTACACTACATGACTGTGCATGACGATCAAGGTGTTAATGGTGGCAGTAGGTGAATCTGAAAGAGATTGTGGTGGTGAATTTGATGACGAAATTGCACAGTATCGGATCACTGTTGTACATTTTTTTATCTACGTTTCGGCATGAGTAGACAAAGTATATTACCAAAATGCCAGCAAAAAAGCAGAAAAAATCTGCGAGCCACCATGCTGATGCAGACCTCATAAAGGAGGAGAATCATGCTGGGAGAGATGAGATGTGTAATGAGGAAGAAAACGCATGAGAATTTTGAATTGAGCCTCTGTCTGAGAGTCTGAGAAGCTTTGGGCCTCTGAGAATGTTCTAGAAGCTTTGGCCCTCTGAGAATGTTCTAGAAGCTTCGAGAATGCCTCTCTGGCCAGGCTGGTCTAGATATCACAATTACATGAAACCATGGGTTGGGAGGAAAGGGTATAATCAACCACAGCACCCCCTTCCCTGTTCATCTGCCCTGGTGTTGTTTAATTGTTGCCTGAGACTCTGGCATTGTTGAGTCAAACAAAACCTCTCCTTCCTCGAAGGCAGCTGCTCGCCACCTTCCTCAGTGCAAAACAGGCTGGGCGATAAAGATCTGGATCAATGTCCTGTTCTTCTGTTCATGTTCCTTTCCCACAAAACATGGTTACCCTCCCCCACACCACTGTGCCTGTCGATTGGAGACTGCAGGTTAAGCTTGGATGAAGGGCGTGTCTTGGTCTGACATCAGTTCAGGAAAACTGCTGAGTCTCAGATTTAACTACTTAATGATACAATACTGAAAGACAAATATTGAGAAATATAGTATTTCCAAACAGCAGCTTCATGGTGACAAATTTAAAAACCCTAAAAGTGTCAAATGTGGAGTGCTTCAAAGTGGCAAGGTAGCCTGCTGAGGGTCTTGGCGTAAGTTATAATTTGCTGAAACGTAAGCACATTTCAGCCACACTAAGTTGTGAATATTGTGATAATATAGTTAGAGTGGCATTTCTGTGGGCATTTATTTATAGTTCTTCATTTAAATTTTTGTGTGCCTTGGTGAAGTAGCGTGTTCAGCAAATTATAACCTGACACATAATTTTCTCCCGAATGTACATGAGAATCTCTGGCCCTCTCATTTGCTGATAGCAAAGATCCTGAGGGATTTTCATTTGAAGAACAACAGAATTATCTGCTGTAAATAAACCCAGGTACAATTGTAGATGATTGTGACCTGTTATAATTTTTAAAAACATGTTTGAGTTACAGGTGTAACAAAGTCAATATATTCTCCCATTGTCCTTAATTCTTTCAAGGGTCATGCTAAAAAGTGTGCTGTAGTCCTTGCTATATATACAGTATGAGAGCACAACAAAAAGTAAAAATTTTACAGTCTGGATATTTTCTCCTGGATAAATATCCACATGCAGAAAGGTGCAGACAGGTTTAGCAAGATGCAGCTGTCTCCAACACCAAAACTGGAGGCAATAATAATAATAATAATAATTGCTTACACTTATATAGCACTTTTTCTGGACACTCCACTCAAAGCGCTTCACAGGTAATGGGGACTCCCCTCCACCACCACCAATGTGCAGCATCCCTCTGATATGGATGATAATCCCTCCTCCTTCCTGTGCCTTTTTTTCCCCATCTGACCAGTGGCTCACACCACTCAGGGAGCCCCTCGACTCGAAGTTCAAAGGTCAGTGCCTCCCTGGACACCTCGAAGGTCTACATCGTCTCTCAGGGCCCTGCGTCTCCAGGGGTGGGGCCAGACTCCAGGGCCTACGTACGCCAGGGGGCTGTCAGCAAGTACCTGATTGGCTGGAAGAAAGCTGAGGACAGCCCCCCACCTGACGAGCCCGAGTGTGAAAGGTGAGCATGATCCTCTTGCCCAGTGGGGAGGTACTCCCACCTCTATACACTTTCCAAGCTTGCTCATATACGTGTGCACTGCTTAAGTGCTTCAAGTGGTCAAACAGACACTGTTTCTCTTAACTTGGCCTCACATCACCATTAATGCAGAAATATATCCATTCACATCTTTGAATGCAGCTGACTTCTCGTATGAATTTATGTTTTCTCTTTTAGCTGCTTTACAGCTGTGCAGTTCCGAATAATTAAAATGATCCCAAAGCAAATTACTTACCCCCTGCTGAAACGTGACACTTGCTATAAAGCGTTGTTTAGCAGGTCCTGCTGTGCTTCAGCCACAGGAATATTCTGATGCTGTTACAAGAAAGACCTGTTTGATACTGAGGCCACTGCAAGATGCACAGTAACAAAGATCTTTATCAAAAATACTGTGAGGTCAATTATGAACCTAATGAACCACCTTTAAGGGCAAAAATGTGTATTATTCTCTAAAGCATTTTAAGCTACTAGTGTTTTTAAACTTGGTATATACATCCATGATTGAAGCAGACAGCCACATCATAAATAAGCTCCATAAAAACCCTGACATAGTACACTTGGCACATGTCTCTTCACGTTATTGATTTGAATTTGAAGCACCATCTCAACAGGCTGGAGGACTCTGATTATATAGTGAAATGGCCGGTGGGTCTGTGCATTGACGCTTGAAAGAACAGAAAAGTTTTTGTCTTCTCGAAATCGGTTGAAATTCTGTCTTTTTAAAAATTAACAGAAAGATACATACAGTACGTTTCACGTCTTAGATAAGTACGGTTTGCCAGAAGAGTTTTTCTCTGTTTCATTCCGCTAGTTAACCATGTAATAGATCATTTTTCCATCGTATTGTAGTCCTTGGAAATGGAATTTCCAAGATAATGTCTTTCTGCGAATACAGTAGGTAGATAATTCGTTCAGTGGTGGAACTCTACAGCTGATCTTTTTATGGAAAATGCTGTTTTGTTCAATATTTACTATACAAAGAAAAGAAAATGCAGTATTTCTCTAGCTGCTGCCTTGATTACTCGATTAGGGCCATATTATAATTGATCCCTTGCCTAGAAATGTGAACTGCTGATGCATCAAGTTTATGCTCTAGAAAAGAGAAATACAATAAATATACAGTAACCTGTTGTGATTCATTGTGCACAGTATTCAACCGAGCCATTCAAAGCGGTGCAGAAAGCCAATGACAATTTCAGAGAGAAACCGATAACTGACATTCACTGTTTGTGCTCTTATTGCAGTGGTTCAGAAGCATTGTTAGCTTTTCTCCTAAAGGCACTGTCGGATTGTTCCAGGTACAAGGCTTTACCACTTAAACTGTACACACCCTCCCCTGAGCCTTATCTAAGTGGTGTTTCCATTGCACCTACCTTTCCTGGTGCTAATAGTATTCCAGCGTATATCACTGACTCCATAGCTGTGACATTCCTGTATATCACTTCTGCACCATATCTCATGCTGTCAGCTTTCATACCCAAGATCATCTGTGCCTCCAAGAGACCCTTTTCCATATTGTACTAGAATCCAAAAGACAGGATTTTAAATGGCCAGTCTTTCGATCTGTATCAAAGTGCAAGAAGAAGTGCTATTGTGTGCTGGGGACATTCTCACTGTAAATAAACCAGGTAAAATAATAAAAAAAATCTGAGCTAAAAAGCTAAAAAAAAAAGTGATTTTTATATTTTTTCCGAGCTTTGAGGTCTCTTAAATGAGTCCTACATTGCAATGTACTTCAGATCAGACACTTTAGAAAGTTAAAGGTGTTACAAAGCCGTAATATAATGTGCTGTATCTTTAAATGTTTTTCTATCTGGACTCACACTCTTTTTTCTGAACTTTCTGATTTTGATAGTGAAGCGAAGCACCGCAGGACTTGAAATTGTCCATCCAGCTGTATTGCATAGCTAGCTTTTTAATCTACCTCGATTTTCCATCATAAATTGTTTGTCAGCTTAAACAGACTTTCATTTTGCAGCTCTGTTGCACACTCTATCATCTTTTCTCAGTGTTTCAAGAAACGTAGGGGTCCAGACAATTGCTTAGCTCTTTGAAGAGCTTTGCATATTGCTAAAGAGCTGTGAAAAGCCTGAGAATATTTTTCTTCAATACTGCCTGTCAGTTTTGCAGTGCTGTGCTCTGACAAAATACACGACCCTGCCAGTGGAATATGGAATGAAGATTCACAGAAGACCAACGATTCAGCTACTGTATATATGCCTATGGTTTATCTCTTCTCTTTTTTTGTAAGAAAATCAACAGTAGGGAGCTGCATCAGTGTGCCTTGGCCTTAAAGGAGTAATTAAGTGATTAAAGGAGCTTAATTTCACACTGAAAAGTGAAAAGAAAAGACACAGTGTTTTGCAGTGAAGACACCAGAAGAAGACTTCGCCTGATTTTCTATTTGTGCTCAGGAAAGATTTTTGGAAGATTTTTTTCAAGCATGCAGGGCATTTAAAATACAGGGGCAATCTAGCAGTGAAGTTTGATGTCCTTGCAGTCCTGGTTAAGGACATTTGCTGTGAAATAGCATTTCCTATACTGCTGAGCTAAATGGGTTGCCGTTTTTACCTTCTTTTAGGCTGTACATTGTATGTACAATCCAGTATTTTAAGTTCTTATGACCTAGTTGTTTAAGGCACTGCTTTTCCTATGGAACAGCGCAACGCTGCAGCTGTCATCAATCAGGAGCTAACTTCTGAGTTAACTCCCCACTAGTCCTAGTCTGACCTTGCAATTAGTTTCAGGCGCTTCTGCAGTATGAAGTAGAATGCAAACTATTTTTGCATTGTTTTTGGATCACTGAACAAAATGTACATTCTGGCTTCCCTTGAGAAAGTACAGGTTCTTCTTTTTGTGATCTACAATTTATTGTGCAGGTACAGATAAATCAGAAAGTATGACAGCATTCAGAATGTCATGACAGCTTTGATCTGCCCCTTGTTTTATGCATGGATACCTTATATCTTCCCACAGCATGTGGATGAGGTCTGCAGTCTGCGAGTTCAGCCCACCCCTGTGTTCTTTGCATGACAGTGGAGGCGAATGAATTGCACCTTTTTTTTTCTTTTGAGCACCTATCTGCTGTAATTAAATGTTTGCACCTAAAACTCACACATTGGCACATACAACCCAGAAAAGCACAAATTGTTCTGCACGGATTGTTCTCCCAGCTGCCTCTGAAAGTCCTATAGGAACTGTCAAATAGTTTGGATCCCAGTGATTTTTAAAAGGCCGGGGCATTTTCTCAAAGGTTTCAGAGCACGGGTTTGCCTGAAAAAAAAGCTCCGCTGTGCCCGATGGTTAACACGCTATTATTCTTCTGTAGGCGGCTCTATGTCGACCCGGCGGATACCTCTTGCCGACTCCAGGCTGCCGAAAGAGACAGGAAGCACCAGCAAGGCTTTTCCAAAGAGGAGTTTCTGAAGCTGATGCTGCCCGACAGCCCCCCTGTGGAGGAGAGCAGGAGGAAGGTTAGCCATCCCTTTAGTCTGTACACCTGTCGGAGGCAATTTGCGCACAGGAGCTGGTGGTATTTGAAAACCCGCAGATAGGGAAGGAATCGAATCGTCTTCAGACTTTTTTTCAGCAAACAAGAACCGTCAAGAAATGAAAATGCATGCATTAACTTGAGACCTCAAGGTATGGCACTCTAAACCAGTGGATCCTGCATGTGATGCATGTGATCCTGTCACAGTGCTGGAAATCATTGATATACAGTGAGGTGTGGTTGCATGCAGTGTTTCATGTCCTTTCTGTATTATAGATACTTCCAAAGATCTACCTTTGCATGAGATTGAATAGTTGGATTAATTTTTAGCAGCCTGACTATTGATTGATAGGATCTTTCTTGAATACATTTAACCTGTTATTTTGTTTTTTGTATATGGTACTTAAGAGACTGTTTGATAAGCCGTTGTGCACCACTGAGGATGAGATAATGCTGTCTTTGTAACATCGTTCTTCAGTACTAGTGAGTCTGCCTGGATTGTGTCAAGAAGGGGTCTGCAGAAACATGGATATAAATAAATATTGCCCTGATAGATTACCTGGCCCAGTAAGAAAGAAAGCCCTAATAAAACACATCTGTGGTTTCTCTATAGAGTGTATTTTTTATAACTGGCTTCCTCATGCAAAGCCTTCCAAATTTTAAAAGGAAAATATGAGGTTAATCTAATTTGTTAAGGGCTAAGTGTATTCATATTGGCTGTAATGGATTAAAGCCAGGAAGTTACTCAAATCACAAAGTTTGATGTGTTTCGTGGTCTTTAAGTGTAATTCAGTTAATTGCATTTCAAATTCCCCTTTTTGTAATTCATTATCAGTCAGGAAGGGATGCAAGAGATGCATACAATGGAGCTTTTTTTAGACATTATATAATGTTTGTCTTTTAAACTGAGACCAATTCCAACACCCTCCTGGTGCAGGTCCAGAGAGGAAGTCATGACTCTAGCTATTGTGAACTAAGAATGCTTTGGAAAAGTAATCAAGGCAGAGGTGCCTTTCGTATGATATTACTACAGAAAGACTGTGAAGTTTTGCTGACTGGTGCTGGCTTCGATCACTTTTTTTTTTTGGGCTGGAGTCCATATGTCCAAAAATATTCTTGATCCCTAGTTTGCATGGGGTAAAGAAACGTTTATCTGAAAAATGTCATCACAATGTGTGTGAAGTTGACACGATAACCAGCACAATGCTGTTTATCCATAGGTGTCAAAAATAAGTGCGTGCACAACTACCACAAGAGTTGATTAATAAGTAGTCTGAGGCATTTAATCTCCAGGAAGAAAAGAGAAAGCAGATTACAGTGGCCACTGTAGATTTTCTGTTTCACTTTGTCCTGTAATGGAACACGTACTTTATGCTTTCTTCAGACAGTTGGTGTCTCATAAATTTATTCCTTTGTCATTCAGATACAAATGTGAATCCCATCCGGTTAATAAGTGCAGAATGCTGTGATATTAGAATCCAGTCAATTTAAATTAAAATCATGTGTGCCAGAGCAATGCACAGAGAACAGAGGCTGCCAGACGTTTGGTAACCTTGTCCTGACCTGCACGCTAGTGCTATCTTAAGGTCAGAAAACCTTCATTTAGGAATTCCGGCATTGGAGACAATGTAATATCTTACTAATTAATAAAGATGTGCTCCTTAACGGACGATTAAAGGGAAAGAAATGAACAGACACTGGCAAGAGTGGGATACAGGCCGCGGAGCTGGGAAACAAGACTCCGGGATCCTTAATACAAAATTGATTTTATTTTGAAGCTGACAGGTCATTATACAAAGCTTCCTGAGATAAGAAACCATTGCGTCAGCCTCCAAAGGAAATTGCCGCCTTTAACAGATTTTCTTTTCTTAGCCTTCTGCGGCAAGGAACCTTAATAATTCACTTTGTGGTGCATCCTCTTGAGCTATGCCAATTGTGAGGTGAAATACATTGTTTAGGTTTCCTAGGCCAAAGTAAAATTTGATGACAACAAGATTAAAAAATGATACATGTATGTAACATTAAAATAGGTCTTTATGAGCATAATATTCTTGTCGTGCCATCCCCTAAATCCCTTGCTTGGCTGCAGAATCTTATTAGTAATCTTGATATTAAATTGGATTCATTTATCCCACCTGGCCTATCAGAAGCATCCTACCGATACAGGTGTGTTTTTAACATAGTGAAATTGAAAGCTGCCTTTTCTTAGACAAATTGCTTTTGATATGTGTCACAGGTTATCTGACCAAATGTCTACTGCCCTTCTGTCCTAGAAGAGGAAATCTGGATGTATTTATCTGGACGTAAACCCAGCACCAGAAGATTTTGAACTGTTTACTAAGAAAAATTATATCTTCTTTGTGGATGATCTTGTTTGTTACAGTATGTATCCAAAGTACACAATAATATTCGATATTTACAACAATATAAAGAGAAAAAATCTGCAAACTTTAGATGAACAAAATTGAATCTGAAGTCTGACACATGGAAGATAAAAGAAAGACTATCCTGTGTGACAGGGAGTATTCTTACAGGGACTGGGAACTAGGACATGTGCTTAGGGAGAATGGTTTCAATGCTTCATGTCCCAAGAAAATCTCTTGTAAACATTGTAAAGCAAAGCAAATTGATGAGAAGGAACTTTTATATCAGTTTTAAGGAACTGGAGTGCTTATTTTACCTGATTATCGCTTTTGATCCAAAAGACGCTACACAATTCTGTAAGACTATGCACAAGGTAAATGAGAAAGAAAAGACCGAACCAAAAATAAACTCAGAACCTGCTTGTAGATCATGTTAAGTATTATTTTAGACTTGACAAAGCAAGACAGACACTACACAAGATTTTGTTTTAAGGTATAAAAACACAGAAAAGCTTGTGCAGTAAGGTGATAACTGAGTAGAAATATTTCAGGTCCCTCTCAGAGACTCCTACATGATGCAGCCCATGTTTTCAGCCTTGTTGTTATGTTTGAAGCACTTAACAACACTATTTTGTATAGTTGACTTCTTATTAAAAGCAATGAGTTTTTCAGTGATATGAGAACATTTCATCCACATTCGTTTATATAAAACTACAAAAATGGCTATATGAATGTAGTCATTAAATTGTCATTGACTCTTTGTCAAAGACATTTAAAACTATGATTGAATTCTCTAGCTCAGAAGGTTAATGTAATATTTGGAACCTGCTTCAAGTACGCAACAATATTGCTTTTGTAATATTGTTCTCCTTGACAAAATGAGTTTATCAAAAACACCTTGGCAGACATCCTGTTACAGGAAAGTTTGTCAGACTTTGGCATTATCCATTATAAAGCTTCATTGTTGAACTGACATCCGAGAAATATTAGGCTTAGTCTGGATTTTTTTTAGATTGAGAATCTGAGGTTTCATGTATTTTAGAAACACATTCTGGATACCTTTATATTTCAATATTTGCCTCTGACACCCAAATATTTATCATGTTGGTCGGCCTCTGATATATATATATTTGTTTCTTTTTCTTATTTTTGTGAGAAGTAAGAGAAAATCCTATTTTAATAACGTTTTACATTTTGGAGATCCTGAGTCTTTTGCTCTACTTCCCCCCCAATATATGTGGATGTTTCCCATTAGTATACCATTAGCCCCCTTTCAGAAAGAAGGAGTTTCTGTTTTTGAAAAGGTATAGGTTTCTTCGGGGCAGTAGTGTGTGTGGAGCAGTGGCTGTGGGTTTCAGCTCCTGGATGGGACAGTGCTGTTGCACCCTTGAGTGAAGCACATCACCCAAATAATGCTCCAGTGAGTAAATGGGTACAAACGTACAGTAAGTCGCTTTGGATCAGTGCATCAATCACAAAAGTTAGTACTGGGCTCACTGTCCTTTACTGTCGTACTTGCCCTGCGTCTCTGATGAAGAAGCAGCTTTATAGTTTATTCTGTGCTTGTGGTGTCATGTTGTCCTTCTGCCTCTGATCCTAAGCTAGTGGAAAACCATGGCTCGTGCAAGTCTGCATCTGGATTGTAACACAGGATAATTAAAATGGCACGTTTTGGGAATGCGCACAGTTACTGAAATCTTAGAAAGGACAATGACATGTTTCTCACCTGCATTAATCTTTTTATCTGCCTCATTGGCAGTTCATTATGTAAGCTAATGCTTTAAGAGAAGCACTTAACCTTTTGACAATCCAGCTAGCAAGTACTCACTACAGGTACATAAAAGTAGGCTTCCAGTTGTATTTGGAATAACTTGTATTGTGAGTACCATAGCTATTCTATGCCATGCACAGGTAGAGTACTTCAAACCCACTTGTCCTTTTTCCAGAGAGCAGTGTACAACAGGAATATCCCCTTTGTATTTGGAATAGGGTTGCTATACTAGTTCTTTTAGACACCGAGTACATTTGTCTTTTGCTAGTTCTGTCCAGGGGGTTGGCAAAAGAAGAATTTCTAGTTGTTGCTCATGTTGTACAGTACTGTAAATAACATGCAGAATGACCCAGCAAGACTTGGAACACATCTCAATCGGTGCTTTTAAATTCTTCACGACAGATTACTCTTGTAGGCAACGTTTTTCATCACTGTGCACAAGTGCCTATTAAGTTTCCCACTGAAAGCAATGCAAACATGGAATATACTGTATTTGCAATAGAGGTTTCTACAGTCATCTAAACACAATTTTCAGAACATCGTGTTCTGGATGTGCATGTGCACAATACTGTCTGCAACTTTCAACAAAGGGGTGATTGAAATCCCTGAAGCAGTTAACTACTAACTACTAAGTGGACCAAAATGTCTGTGCTAATATGTCGTCAGATGAGGAGAGGTTAATTCTGCAGTGAAAAGTAAAGTAGGAGAGGAGAGCAAACCAGACAATGGGAGAAAAGGACAGAAAGAGGTGGGTGGGGTGGGGGACTAAAGAGAGCAGGGTTGAGAATGGGTGGGAGCTGGTTAAAAGGGTGCTAATTAGAAGCTCGTTAATCTCCCCATTCAATCACACTTCCCCCAGTAATCCCTCATGGTTCTTACTGATTATCCACCCAAAAAATTAATCCTCCTCAGCTATTTATATTCACCACACCCCCTCCTCTCATATCTGTGCTCCCCTCTCTCCTCTACACACCTGAAGAGGCTCCATACTGTAGCTGAAATAGTGTTTTACTCAAACATGCAAATTAATGAGCATTATTGCCAGAAGTAAGAATAGGCATTAACAGAGATCAGAATAGTATTAATAATAATAATAATAATAATAATAATAATAATAATAATAATATTATAACTCTAACACTCACTGGCTTGCAGCTCTGTTGAGTTTTCTCCCTCCTTTCCCAGTAGGATTGGAAGACTGGGTCTGATTCTGGCAGGTGTGGATAGTCTGGGGTTATTTTTGTAAAGAATATTTGTCTAATCCCATAGTATTTCTTGCAGTGCGACAGAAAATGTGTCTATTTCTTCTGGCTGCCTGTCCTCTCTGGGCAGCCAGGTCTGTCTGTGTCATCCAGTTTCAACGACCAGGCTGTGGTCACCGAGCCTGTACTCTCTGGGCAGCCAGGTCTGTCTGTGTCGTCTAGTTTCAATGACCAGGCTGTGGTCACTGAGCTTGTACTGTAGCAGGGTTTGTTTTTTCATGTCGTTTCATACCCTGTTCATATCCTCAGCAGTGAGTATTGTCTTTATAGGTTCCAGTAGCATTCCAGTCTGTGTTGTGTTTGAAGGTGTCCAGTGTAGTTTTACACTCTGTCTACTTCTCCACTGTACTTTTCTACTCTAATTGTTCCTCTACAGCTTGCAGGCTGACACTGCCCCCAACTCCAGCCTCCAAACTATTGTGATTACTTAAATGCCATCACATTTATGTTTTCCTTCCTCTTGACTTAAAGCTTACTGATAATTTCTAAAAGGACTTTTTTTAATTTTAGTCTTAAATGACAAAGCGTCCTTGTTAAAGAGTTCTGTTTTGTCTGTGACAGCCTTTACAGATTCCATTTCAATTTGGTGTGATAATAAGGGGCAGTTAGACTGATGGTGAAACAATATTATTGGGGATTTTGGTTCAGTCTGAAGCTGTCTGCTCCATATTCCTCCTTGTGCAGCTTTCACTTACCACAGCTGATGCCACACACCCACTCCATTCTCAATTGATAATAGTCCCTTCAGGAAGACAGTATTAAGGTACCAAATTCAAATAAAAACATTTATAAGAAGACTTTTGCTCCCTCCACAATAAAACTTCACAATGAATGTTTGCAAAAGTAGTTCCCTCCCAATACCTATTTCTTTATGTATCACATACTGTTGTTGTGCTTTCATGTACTTCATGAGGTGCTCTTCTGTTTGCTCATATCCGTCAGATGTCTGTGGCAGGCGGCCTGTCCCCGAGGAGGTCTCTGTATCGCACCCTGTCTGACGAGAGCGTCTGCAGTAACAGGAGGGGATCCTCTTACGCCAGCTCCCGCAGTTCGATGCTCGACCAAGCTGTGCCAAATGATATCCTGTTCAGCACGACGCCGCCCTACCACAGCACCCTGCCCCCGCGCATGTCTCTGACACAGGGGACGTCTGGCCTGAGAAGTGAGTTATGCTTGTGAGGAGCTTTCCAATTGTCAGTTCCGATTGTCTGAGCGTGCTAAAATTCCATCCCCTGAAACTGTGAATCGCAACGAGGGTGTTTTATCTTGTTGTTTGCCTTGAATGTCGATTTAACATCCTCCACAGAGTCACCAAAACTGCCAGCTTTCACAATTATATCCGAGTTGGAGTTTTGTGGTGGGAAAAAGTCTTAGACACCAGCATTATTTGACATACATACTAGTGTAGCACACAACAGCAGCATTACAAACTCTGTCCCTGTATGTATACATGAGTCACGCCTGCACACTTCTAAAGTGGTGTACAGTATGTAAATGCTAATTGCTGACCACACTAATGAAGACAAAAGCTTCATAACAGAAGCTGAAGATGAAGTGTTGACTGAGCGTTTACTGGTGACAAAAAGAGACATTACTTTGACTCAGCCTGTCCATTTTAAGGAAACTGTAGAATGCAGGACTATGGATTATTTAACCATTCTTTCCTGTATGATCTTTAAATTATTTGTTTCTTTTGTGGATTTTGTATCTCACTGAAGTAACTATCAAATGGATATAAGAGATAATATTATAACAAAAAGAAATTTTTTACTCATTTTTCCTGGCAGTCTTTCACCATAAGCTAATTTTCAGTAATTGCAGGTTCATACCTGCTCTGTGGTGTATAATTGAAATCCACATGATACAAAAAAAGGCATTGTCTGTTCACAACAGGTGGGAAGAGAAGTTCATCCTACACACCGAGAAGCATAGAATTGCACCATCACTGACAGGAACACTTACTATAGATGTCCCACACTTTGCTTGTCCTTTTCATTTATCAGTATCTCCTGCTCTGTGTTCCACGTGCTTTCAGGATTGCAGAGTCTGAGTAGTGAAGATTTGCTTTGTACTGTATACAGGAATCACTGAACCAGAGCGAAACAGCTTCTGTTCATGAAGATCCCATCTGTGATTGATCTGGTGTTGTTTGTAGGCCCTATATTGTGATTGCTGTGCTAGCCTTCTTTTTTTTCCATAACTACTGCACATTAATGTTTGTTATTGCCAAAATGCAATTAAATTCACAGGATGAAAACGAACATATGTAAGAAAACAGGGAGAAAGCATATCTCCAGTACTCAGACATTTGTCAGAATTGGCTTCTCGAACCCTGGACCTTATTTGGTGAATCCACAAAGGGATAAGAGAGCAAATGCACATTTGTCAGTTTCAGGATCTGCAGTTCATCTCTACCTCATAATCCAGCGGAGGATGGTTATTATTTGTCATTCTTCTAAATGGGCGATAACTCTCATGGTATTTGGATCATTTACAATCCTACGAATCTAAGGGAAGTCCTGCTACTTCAAGCTGTACCACAGAAGTATGAATTGTTTTTGGTCCAGTCTGACTGAGTTTCAGGGAATCTTGAGAAATACAATTTAAGTCAACAGTCCAGTGAAAATCTTCTAATCCTCTTTATAAGTCATGGATCCTTGCACTAAATATTAATTTGAATAAGAGGAATTTTGTTTTCATTTTTCTTAAGTTAAAATGTTTGTATGGGAAAAACAAATTCACATCACTAAAAAATAGTCACATCACATGTATTTATACTAGTGTACCATTATTAAGTACAGCTAATAGTATATTTAAAAATCATGGTTATTGGTGTACGGGGTAATTATAACCACCTCTCAAAGTTCAAAGTTATTGAAATGTAACTGTGAACTGCAGAGTCTTGAAACCTCCTTTCCTTCCAGACATGTTCAGTGTTCTGTCCTTACAGTGCTCTCCTCAAATGTCTATAATAAGCCCAGAGAACTGTTGCTTCAAGGCCTTAATCTCCTGCCCAGTCAAAAAAACAAATCCGATTCTACAAATATCTGCTTAGTCTGAGAAGCGTAAATAAAAATAATAATGAAATGGAAAACCTAATATTGGGATCAGTGTAGGGATTCCTGGAAGTCTAAAGCAGGGAGATGTTTATTCAAAGACAGTATTTCTGAGTAGTCTGCTCTTAGTCAAGTAGTGCTGACAGATGGAACTCCCACTGATGTGATGGCATATTGGCAATGAAACATCTCTGGCTTGTGTACTGGCAAACACACAACGGGAAATCAGTGACTACGTGGCCTTGGAATAACATGTACCATCTGGCCTACACAGAGCTGAGTCGAAGTCTTAAATTTCCTTTCTGACCCCCTTCTTCTCTTACAAGGGGTCCCCGCTATATGTTGGAGGTGGGGGGCCACAAAAATGTAACTTAGAGCAAAGCCACTTACAGTATAACAGGGGACTTTCCCCATTCAAATAATGTAAAATAAGGGGATTAGCAACTATAAGAAGGTAGATTTCTTTCTCCTATGCAACTTAATGTGAGGATATTTCTCCCATTAGAAGATGGATTATGGATCATGGTAGGGATAGGAATTGGAATATAGGGTGAAGTGTCATGCCTCTACAAGTTCACATGCAAGTCTGCTGTGATCTTGATGATAGGTCTGCTTCCCAGAGGCCTGAGTTAATGGCAAGCGTCAGAGAAGACTAGACTAGAAAAAATAAAACGCTGTTCTGGTGGTGGTTGATCTGATTACTTGTCTCCACAGATGAGTTCTGGTTCTCTGACGGGTCTCTGGCTGACAAGTCCAAGTTCACAGATCCTGGCCTGATGCCCCTTCCAGACACTGCCTCTGGCCTGGACTGGTCTCACCTGGTCGACGCAGCTCGGGCTTTTGAAGGTAGGACAGGAAGCATGCTGCTGTCTGCCACATGCCTCATTTATCTGAAGCAGCTCAACACAGAGACAATTCGTATAAACAGGAAAAAACTCAGACTAAATAACTTGCTCAGCTCAGAATGAGCTGAAAAGGTGCTTTATCCCATAACCTTTCATTGATTCCTTTCATTGATTTCTACAGCAAGACTTGCTGAATCTGCCAGCTTCTTGATTCAATGAATATTTATCAAGTTCATTAAATAAAGAGTGATTACTGTGATAAAGTCATGCTAGTGGAAAACCTGATCAGCCACTTGAATATTTCTTGATGAAGTTGAAAGAATTTTGTTACAATCATTTGAAATGCAGTAAGATTTAAAATGCCCCAAAAACATGCCAGAAGAGGTGTTACAGTATGTCACTCACAAGATGTGATGTAGTTTTTTGTCAGAAAACAGAATTTCTGTATGGCGTCTTTAACGTTGAAAGTCCATTATCATTAATAATGATAATGAGGTGGTCTGAAGAAACAGACATAAAAATAGGGACTGATATTGCTCCACTCTACTTTTCTCTTTTATTTTCAAGGTCACACATACAGTAGAGAAATTCACCATGATATATAGGCTGACACCCCCATATGACTTTCATGCCTCTTAAAATGAGATGTATTTCAGATAAATGAGAAAGTCATTGGAAAGCCTTTGGCAGTCTGGCGCAAGTAGACCTAGATATCTATCATCCCACTACAACCTAAACCTGCACTGTTGCTTGGTTGTCTAAACATGTTTGGAGGAGCCTAAATGCTGTGTTTTCTTGCAGATCTGTCTGTAATTAAATCTGTTTTTTTTACATGTCCATATGCGTTCTA
This sequence comes from Atractosteus spatula, assembly GCF_055471065.1. Lineage (NCBI taxonomy): Eukaryota > Metazoa > Chordata > Actinopteri > Semionotiformes > Lepisosteidae > Atractosteus > Atractosteus spatula. The sequence continues at coordinate 7,807,600 of NC_142720.1, read as the reverse complement.
TTGTTTCAGGCTGCTAATTTGAAAGCAAGGAAAATTTTCAGATACAATTGAAGCAATTTCAACAGTGCAGATCCCAGCAAGGAACCACTCAAGAAAATAATTTAACCATAGCATCCTGCAATTAAATTGCTGCCTGCCAGTGTTATGCAATTATAGCTGCTTTATTCCCTACAATGATTTGCATTTCATAGTAGTGCACTTCAATGCAGGTTATTGATGTTGCCTCTTTATGTTCTTGTCTGTTTTTTAGTTATTGTATTACACAGGAATCAAGCATTCTTTTTTCTTTGTATGATCTCACAAACCCTGGTCCCACTGCAAAACCTGTTTTATTTTCTGGACTTCATTAGGAGTTTGCAGGTTCAGGTGCACCAGTTATCAATACTGTACAGCATATCCAGAGTGCAGTTTTCTGCTGCAATAGTCATACAGTATGTGCATTGTCTAATAATACGACAGCTTTCATTGTTGAGTGTGCTCTGCAAGGAAATGGATACAGTATAGAAAGTGGTGTGAGCTTAGAAACAGTGTAAGGACCTTTTCTTTACCATTAGACATGCTGAGAGAGGTGGTTAGGAATGTGGGCTTGTCTACTACTACTACTACTACTAATAATAATAATAATAATTTAATATAAATAGCATCTTAGTAAAAGTGAAATCTCTTAGCACATTACAGTAGTTTTAAAAAACACCTATAACGATAGCAAATTACAAAATAGGTACATATAAGAAAGCCAAGAGGTTAGGAGTGCAGCATGTTTCAAAATGAAGCAGACACAAGTACTAATGAACTAAAAGCCTTTCTGAAAAAAAAAGGGTTTTGAGTCTAGATTTTAATGCACTCAGGGGTAGGTGACTCTCTGATATCCTTGGGGACAAGATTCCAGAGCTTTGGGGTACAGCAAGACAAGGCTCTGTCACCCACAGAATGTAAGTGAGCTTGGGGGACATTCAGAAGATCGGAGTTAGACAAACAAAGACTGCGAGGTGGGGAGCAGACTGATAAATTAATGATTAACTTAATGAATTAAGTAGGTAGCTGCATCAGCATGCGTAGGCTGCAGAGGAGCAAGTAAAGGTTTATTCCATGCTGAAGAGAAGTAAAGAAACACAACATTTCGGATGTGGAGCCTTCTTCAGGTGGTAATAAATCAGACATGTACTGAGGTTCCATCAGGAAGAGCAAGAGATTTTGAAACCTGATAAGAAGCCAGTACTTACCAAGGTCAGGAGTAATGTGACCGTGTGCACGAGACCTGGTCAGGATTCTGGCTACCAAATTCTGAATATTTTGGAGTTTGATCAGAGTGGATTTAGTTACCCTGGCAAGCAGGGTATTGCAGTAATCAATTCTAGAAAAAAATAAATGTCTTGACCAGTTTTTCTGGGCTTTCTTTCTTGATAATTAGGGGGCAAATTACACCATTGCTGGTACTGATGGCAAGAACCGCAGAGTACAACTATCTACTCCTGGAGGAACAAAATCCTGATTTGTCCTGCTACAAAATACATTTGTGAACTACACAGTTTGCTAAAATTTTGATTTTGGCTGCAGTACCTACTTTAATTTCTGGTGGAGGAGGGGAAGTCAGCACCTTTTACATCTGACCAGTTTCTATCTCTAGATTGTTGAGGTCTTTGAACCTTAATTAACCTTAACCTTCACTGACAGGAAAAGATTTTTCTTTCTCATTAGTGTTATAGTATTTTATTTCTCTTTTGGGGAAAATGAGATACTGTGCAGTAGTTCTGAGAGAGGCACAATCATTAAAATTTTCCAGATCTGCATAGATTTCACCTATTCTAAATCTATTAAGTCAGCAGATGATGGAGGCAGCATTGTTCCACAAGTGCAATTCATGGTTTGACCAGGTGGAATGAATCTGCTTTTAACATAAATCAGTACTTAATTTTATGAGTGGCATTCTTGAGAGGATATTGTTTTGTCAGACATTGTGTCCTATAGTTAGATCATGAAAAAAATGTGACATTGTGTAACCCTTATTGTTATTTTCATATTTCCTTCCTATTTATAGTTCATTGGAAAAGATCAATGAAGTTTAGAAAAGAATAAAAATTCACACTCATTTAATCAGATCAAAAGTGCTTGCAAAATATTGGCCACCTGTTTCTAAGAAGCAGTTGCAGTCCTTTGCTCTTGAGATATGAGTAATTGTTCAGACAGTCATAGAAAGGGCCTAATTCATCCAAAATGTTCTAATACAGGCTTATGAATATTGCAGTTCTAGTCTTAATAACATATAACGGAATGAAAAGAATAAATTATTTGTGTAATTGCTGAGCATTAGCATTGTTTTGCAAAGTGAAAAGTTGCTGTTGAATGAAAATTAAATAACCTAGCAGTGTCTTATAGCTAGTTATGGTTTTGGCTTTTTTTAATACTGTTACACTATCATCATACTATAGAATCAAGAATTATCCATATATTTGTTGTGTTTGTTTTTCAAAATGTGCATTTCCTTATCTCTTTCTCCTGCTCTAGAGCTGTCCTTTGCGCTCTTTCTGGAAGGTAAAAGAAGAGTACGGGTGTGAAACGAGTTGGGTCTTGATTCGTGCACTGGCCTTGTAAAGAGTGTGAGACACCCCTCCAAAGTCAGCCCTTAACACTAACCCATGTGTGTTGGAGTAACTGGTTTCATTGGAGAGGGCTGGGGCTTGGGCGTGGCGACTGCTAGCTGATAACACTAAGCCGGTCTGACAGGGCTTGCAGAAGTGTGCTTTCCAGCCATTTCAGAGCGGTGCTGACTCCGCAGGTAACCGTCACTCTAGAGCTGCCTCGCCGCATGGATCAGGCTCACAGCTTTTGAAATCAGCATGGTGAGGCACTGGCACCGTTTCCACCTTGTGTACTGCACCAGAAGGAAAGATTAAACTAGGCCCAGGCCTAGGGTTGCACAGCTTTCTTATCTCTTTGAACATCCCAAGTAGTGGTTTTTAAATAACTATAGGTCCTACACTGTCAACTCTAGAGGTTCGAGATGGGATCTGTGTCTGTGCGTGTTGGCTGCTTAACATTTCAGTTGCTGAGCCTGCTTCAGGTGTCAATATCAGGCTGTGAGGTGCTATCAACGTACTTTTGAGGGGGGATACTGATTAAGAGGCATTCAGTCCTAATCCCCACAGATGGCAGCTTCACACTTTTGACTCCTCAGCCAAGCACAGACACCCAGTGTCTGAACCTGCAGTTCCTCTCGTACTGAACAGGATCAGTATCCAGCAGCACATCATCAGCAGGAGAAAATTAACCAGTCTCACAGTGGTCTAAACAGGCTCACGTTCCTACTCGTGCAGGAACTTGGGTGAGTTGTGCTGCACTGCTGCAGAGATAGGAAGAGCCAATGTTAAAGGATCAGAAAGTGATGGTGTGGTAACTTTTCTTACACCACCTCCTTAAAAACCCCCAAGGCTTTCTACCATAAAATCCTGTCTGTGTAGGCAATACAGTGCATTGAATCTTTGGATTCAGTTCTGAAGCGTTTATTTAACTATCCACAGTACATTTAGTGTGATCAAGTGTTAATAGAGGGGATTCAATTATGAGTATGGGGGAATAGACTCGTTATAGTGGAAGGTTTAGAATATTGCATAAAAAAAATAAAAAATATAAGAAAGTTTACACTAGGGCCCTTCAGGACAAATGACCACATGCCGACAGTGCTGAGTTATCAGGCAGTCCCCGGCTATAGGACAAATGAAACAGAACACCTTCTTTGTATATTCAGTTGACATCACCCATTGCCTTTGAGTTCAATTGACATCTCCATTAATTCCCACTCATCTAACACACGCCTCTAAAAAAATCTCAGTTTACATTGGAGTTAAATACGCTTTGGCAGCGTGACAAATTTACTGCCTGTCAATGTCGTACATAAGTACATTCGAGTTACCAGCTGGCACAGAGTGGCAGTGGAAACGAATCCTATTGATTACCTCAAGCACGGTTTGTGAACCAGCCCCTGTGTCTTGAAAGTCGATCTGTGGCTTCCGATCCTTTGAGCTGTCACTGAAACAGCATCTTCTCATGCGTGGCTAATCCTCCTAGACAGAGCCATGTTGCATTGACTTTTTTGACGAGGTGGTTTTTTGTAGCTTGGCAAACATTGTTGTAGATGCAGCACATTGCCTGCATTCAGTAATAGGGTAGTAAAGACAGGTGCCAGGCTGTGCGTGCAGACAGGATTCACACCATTCTGTTAATAAATTCTAAAAATATTCTGCCCTTTGATACAGTGTGCATCATGCATTCAGGAGCCTTGCGCATCTTGGCTGAGCTCTATGTTTGCAGTTTACACTATTGCATAGGCCTGCGTTAGAGTGCATGTGCTTGCACTAATGGCTTTGTGGTGAGTATGAAGTGGCATTAATAGCCAGAGAGAGCTTTCCAGCCAGCACAGATCTCACAGGTCTGTGAGCTGCCTCTCACTGTATTGTTGTGTTTAACTCAGATGTAGGTTTATGTACGTTTGTGATTCACATTAATTGCTCATAATGTGTTTTTCTCCTGTAGGTATAAGAACATCTGATTTATGTTGTTAAATTAATTGATGAAGTAAGCTCAAACTCTCATTGTATGTGCTTTATGACACCACTGTTACTGCTTAACATGTTAACAGAGGTAACAGTATTCCACTGACACAACTCTGTGAGCTCACTGTTTTAATTGAATTGAATTGAATTTGGAGGTCTGTTGATGATGTGTGAATTTCATTTCCGAAGGTTATTAGATGTTTGTATAGTCACATATTTGTTAGGAAATAGGGCTCTCGTTGTTTTTTTTATTTGGGTTCCCCCAAATGTGTAAAATCCGAGCCTGCTGTTACATGTAGCAATTCTGTCTGATTTTTATCAATAAAAAACAGAGAGGAGAGATTTTGGGGCATCTGCTTTATCTTTCATAGTGCAGCACTGATCCTATTATAACGAATAAAAATAGGAGGCAACTTTTTAATACAGCATGTCTAGCTGACAGGATCTAAATAGTTTTTAGGACTGTTTTGTTTCCGAGGTCATTAAATGTTATGTTAGATGACAATGGAAATCGACTGATCTCACTTCTCATTACCATTCCAAATTCCTCCACACCAGTATCTTTGCACACTGATCCAAAGACTGGTCCTGAGGAGATATGACTACAAGGCAAGCAATTTATCATGCTGAAATCATCATAGATTTCTTAAATGTCACCAAGAATACCTTGTGTCTGTTGATTATTTTTCGGATAGGTCTCATTATAAATGTATCAAAATGCAGTGAACATAACCTGTGTAGTCATCTCTAAACTCTATAAATATACAAACTGCAGAAATGATGTTTTGTCTTGCAACATCCCTCAGTTTCTGGAATGTCTTGGTCTGTTTTTCAGGATTAGAGCATAAATTTATATATATTGATGTTCAATTTCCTTTTATATCCTAGCTTGTTCTTTTGTATCTGGCCAATATTTGAAGAGGATGCTTTGCAGTGTTTGGATAATGATATTTTCATATGTATAAAATTATAAAATACACAGATCCCTGATGTCTAGTTACAGTCATGAGATACAATAAGCCTAAAACACTTAAATGCGCTATGTTATTTTACTGTTTGCCAAGTTCAGTTTTATTGGGAGCTTTGAGCTGGCTTTAGGGCCTCATACAATAAAACAAGTATGACTGTGATCTGACAGCACCTTAAGTAAGTATTTGGGCATTACGCAGGAAAGCAGCTGCAGTCTGCAGAAGCTGTTTCTCTTAGGGAATACTTTGCATTTTTGATTCCAGGTCTGGAATTGGAAGAAGATCCTGATCCTGTATGTCATCACAATGGCTTCCTAGGTGATGGTTTGGCATGGAATAATTAGCTCTCTGCATCTTGGGGATGAGATTCTGTGCATGCTAAGCATGAAGACATCAGGCTTCAAAAAGGCATTTGTGACAGAGACTTCTGTATTGTCTCCCCACAACCTGCCTGCTTTTTCCATAGGCTTGAGCAGGAGCAATCTGCTGAGCAAATTAGCATTGGCTAGTCAAAAAGGATTTGTCAGCCCTACTCTTGACGGGTGTACGTGCGCCTGTTGTGGGTTTGCCTCCAGACAACACTGTCAAGAGAGGAGCTGGAGCTGGTGGGATGCAGTGATGTCTGTTTGTGGTTGCCAACCCTGCATTGGCTGAGCCATCCTCTTGTTCTCAGGGTGGCACATTAAATGCCTCTCTTCATGTCACCAGCCCACCCTTGGTACTAACAGGATTTGGCTGACTGACTGTACTCGTGTGTAAGGTGATAGAAAATCCCCAGGAAAAATCTGCATGTAAAATAACAGCGTTTTTTCTTTGCCCCCTTCTAGACCAGCGAGTTGCTTCTTTTTGCACGATGACGGACATGCAACGGGCTGAGGTGCTGGAGATCTCCCAGGAGCTGTCGAGACAAGTGGCCGCTGCAGAAGAGAACATCATTGACATTGGGTAGGTAGTGATACTTGCATGCAGGGAGTGTACATCCAGAGCTTGTGCTGCTGCCACCACAAAACAAGACCCACAGACAAAAGTCACTTGCATCTTCCCTTTTCTGACATCTGCTTCTAAAAGGCAGTCATCTTTCCAGTTATAAAACTGGAATGGCTTTGCTCTGCTTGCCTCGAGAAGATATAATATTCTAAAATGACTCACACACGGTGGGGAATTAACTTTGCAGCCACTTGGTTTTTTTTTAAATATTAGAAAAGTCCAAGGATAATATGCTCCTTTGTGATGCTGTTCTCAATCAGTGCGTGGTCGAGATACAGCCCGTGTCGTATCAGCATTCTGTTCATGCCTCCTTCCCTCTGTGCAGGGAAAGTTCTCCATCAACCCTCACAGGGAAGGTCAACCAGCTGGAGGTGATTCTCAGACAGCTGCAGTATGATCTGCGAAAGGTAAGGCCTGACAAATTGCTCACCCTGAGCTGCCTTCTCTTAATGCAAACATGGCATCAACATTTAAGTTCAAGCAGTTACAGTCACCACTGCTTGTGTGCCAAACCTGTTCTGTTATGTTTTTTCCCATAAATGATACATACTGTATAAGTGAAGTTTATGAGTGAAGGCCTGCTCCTCAGCCATGCCCATCTAAGTATAAATACCGGTCAAGACCACTATTTTTCCATTGGTCCTCAGTTTGCAGCTCTCCCTGCGCTCTTAGCTCATTCTGCCTAGCGGGAGGCAGGTGGAATAGAGGTTCCTATAGTCTTGTCTTCATGTCATTCCCTCTGCCAAGTGGGTTAAGGTCAAATCCACGTCTCAGATTGCTCACGCGCTAAGATACTAAAACTAGCCAGGATTAGTGCAAAGGTGCTCAGAAACAAAACGGTTACACCACCCTGACACAGTCCTTAGATGGATGGATATTGCTGTGGGAGTCCCTTTCTCAAGCTTGTCTTAGAGTGCCCAGTTTTCGCAGCAGTCCGTGAAGAACAGACATCTGTGTTTTCACGAGTAAGATGCTTGCCAGAAGCGATGCGAGACTGAGCCTTTGTGTGTCTGCTTCGCACAGGAGAAAGAGGACAAGGCCATTCTCCAGGTGGAAGTGCAGCACCTGAGGCAGGACAACCTACGTCTTCAAGAAGAGTCCCAGACTGCAGCCGCCCAGCTGAGGAAGTTTACCGAGTGGTTTTTCCACACCATTGACAAAAAACCTTAAATTCCTCATGTAACACTACCAAGGAAGCCCTACCTGAGAGATCTCTCCAGTAGCGGAATGTACATTTAGGGTTTAAAATCCAGTACTCTGTCATCTTCATAGCTACGTTGTGTCTGACCATGTTCAGCCAAACTTTCAATGGGCTTGAGGTGGAGAGAGAGGTGGGAGTGCATCAAATATAAGCCATGTGGGCAATACTGGGAATGTACTTTGATGTGGTTGACTTCAGTCTGTGCTTGCTACAGGAAAAAAAAATGAATGTAATATGTTATTTCAGACCTTTTGAAAACTGCGAAAAAACAATACTACGCTTCTACGTCTATAGCCATGAAGGTTTTAAACCTCCACTGAATTTTAGCAATCCAGATATTAACAAGGCGTGTTGGCTTTTCGGCATTGTAAAATATTTCAGTCAGGCAAGTAATTTTGATGTTAAAGGTGCTTTCTCTATATATACTTTTTATATGTAGTTTATATCCACTGTCTCAGTGTCCTAGCAATAAAAAAGATGTGTCAGTAGTCACAAAACTGTGTTTAAAGGTTAGCACTAATGTGATAAATTACTTGTCCAGATGTCGTTGTGTTAGACATTTATTTATTTTGCAGGAACAACATTGTGCCTGAAATCTGAACTGTTTCTTTTTTCCTATTGAACACATGCCTTGTTAATGGCTCACTAACATAACTAATACAACAAGTCACAAGTTCATGTGTATAGTTTATCTGCAGCAAAATCAGTTCTTATGCAGTGTACTAGTACTTCAGGATGTGAGCCAATGAGCCACTTTTACAATGCCAAATTTGTTTATCTTTGTACAGAAACTCTAAGGAAGTGTCTTGTATTTAACACCATTATTTAAGCTTATTTAACCTAAAATTGTTTATTTTATTAAGAGTATTTGTTTTCTTTGTTGTGCACTAAGAAAAGGACAGCTCTGTGTAAGCTGGTATTGCTGTAGCTTTCCTGGGCTACATAGATGATTTCTGGAAACTCCAACATTTGGATGCTGCTAGATCACAGTTCATTGGTTTGTATGCTTTTACAATGTCTTTCTTTGTAAAACTGTTTCATTTAAGATGGGATATACATTTGCTTTTTTTAAAATAAATGTAGGATGTAAAAACAGTGCTCTTGTTTCTTGCTATGTAAATCTGTTTTGTTTTTTTACCTCACAATTTTCTGGGACTGAAAATAAGATAAACATCCATAGGTCTCAGTCAATTTTGTTTTTTTGGTTCAGAATTTCCAAACACAATCATATAGTGTTATCACCTCTTTTGTCCCAATCTACAACATCATGTACCCTCAGTTACCAAAATGGTGCAGCTTTTTAGAGTCTTAGCTAACCTTCATTGGCATCTCATTGTGGTGCCTACTGGAATGTGTAAAATAGGAAAGTGCTGAACCCAGTTTGATGTTTCAAGCACATCTGTCAGGGAAAGAAGCCTGGTTCATATATTTCACTGTTGATTTGTTTTCAAAACCTCACATCATGATGATTCGCTTCACAACAATAAGTTCCTGTCATCTGTAGTGTGAATTAGTCACTCCGAATAACAGCCAGCGTTGACAAAGCAAAGTGTGTGACAGAGAGTGGGGCTTGTGTTTTAGAGACAGCATTGTCTTGCATTGTTAGTCTCAGTGATCTGTGCCTCAAAGCTGCAGCCAAAATCGCAAAACCATGCAAAATACATTTATACCCCGTAAAATAATTTGGGGAGCATCTTAGCAACAGTTGCTAAGCTTTGCAGCAGCTGGTGAGTGTTTGGGTTTCCTGCGTTCATGCATTTTTGCCACAGCTAGCTGGATGTTATTAGTCTTTCAGGGTTCTGGGGAGATCTCAGCGCTGTCAACAGGAAATGAGGTTTTCAATTATTTATTGGCACCTTGTGCATGGGAGTGTGGGAATTAGAGAAAAAAACAACTGTGAAATTGTGGCACAGATGCCACTTTTGGTAAAAAAGCTCTGTTACTATTCATCTCAGTTGTTAAATACATTATATCTGCTAAGGCTATTGTGGATTGAACTTTAATTAGGTTGACTTAGTATGACAAAGGTTACCATGTCTCCAGTATCTGATATCTTTCTTTGAGTATTAAAACCTTTGGTTTGGGTGTTCACCCAAATGCTTTAGGTTGAACTGTGTAATATAGTATTTACTTTACAGCAAGGTAGTTTTAGGTAAAAATATGACATACACATTCATCATAATACCATACTCCAAGCAAAATATAAACAGTTGATCAGTTAGTTCACTTACTTGATATAAGTTTATATATACGTATTTCGCAACCTCTATAAAGCATTTTTTTAAAGTTCCCTGAGTTATTAAACATTAACCTTCTGTGGATCTGAAGTGCTAATACAATTGGTCTGTTGCAGATCAATAGGATGGTTCTCATGTATTTCAGAATTTTGCGGAAAGCCAGCAACATTTAGAAATGTTTAAGGACATGACGATTTGGAAATTTTGAGACTGCCTGATACGACTCTCTTGAGTCCTGGTGACTTGGTAGGATAAAAAAATCCAGACGCATATGTGTTAGCAAGCGTGGATCTGAACAGATCCATGTCTGAAGAGGATGATGTTTGAAAACAAAAGGGCATAATTAAAGCAGTCACAAGCAGGAGATGGTGTTTTTCTAAAAGATGAATAGTAAATAAAATATGAAGAAGAGAGCTGGAAGGAAGCAGCCACCTGTAATCTGCTCAATTCCGGAAGGCTAACATGCCAGACAGCCCACAAGTAAGGCTAGCATCAAAACTGATACAGCCTCACACACTCCCACACATCTGTTTCACCACCCAGCCAAAGAGCCACAAGTAAGGCCACACCCAGAGGTGTTTTCATGTGTTGGACTGTGACACACGGCAGTGCAGGAGACGGATGCTGAAAGTTGGATAATTAAAATCCTAAATTTTGAGGCAATGCATTTGTTTCCACTTCACAAAATCATTAATGCTGTTTAATGATCCTACAAGCTTCCCCTTACCAGTTATAATCATTAAGACAACATCTAAAACATCAGGCAAAATGTCCTGGATTGTACTCCATAGATAAAGCATTCCTTCCTCTTTGATGAATCAAAGATTGTCACCAAGTTGTGAACTCAGACGACACTCCACTGGTCCGTCTCTTTATATCAGGGTGAAGGTGCACTCACAGGAGGGCTTGGAAATTGTGCACACTTTACACTGATTGACCCCCGATTGGCTCTTTTATCAGGAGAGTGTCTCGGTTGCTGTCTGAATGTGCCACCTTCCCATTCACAGATCCAGTTTAATTTGTTCTCAGCTGTTTCCAGACTGACAGCATTACTTCAGCATAAACAAAGGGAGGCGGTTAGACAAGTTACACTCTGCAAAGAAAACAGCCTTCTTCAATGAAATATTATTGTTGGCTACTTGTTACACTTTAACTGCATAACTGAGTTGAAAACTGTTTCCGAGGCCTTAACAGAGAAATTCTTTGATTGGGGCTGGTTCAGAAGTTGCCATGATGGAGTTTATAGTAATGTTTACCCTGTGCTGGAAGTAACTTGGTTTTCTCTTTGTAGTCTTTCTACATCTACATCATTCAAAAAGAAAAAAAATGGTCTTCATTCCACCTCAAGTGTAGTTTGGCATTTGCCCGGACGGTCTGTGGTATATGCGGTTTTTTTACATTTTCTTACTCCCCTTGAGAGTGGATAACTCACAACCACAGGTTTTGTTACAAGGGTTGAGGATGTTAAGCCAGATACTCCCTCAAGAGAAACATTAAATCCTTCTTCCAATGGCTGTGCCAGCAAGCCAGATGGAGTCTCACAGAGGATGATTTAGCTGTTGTTGTTTTGAGGGAACATTTGTCAGTCTTGCTGTTGACACGTGAAATTGCTCAGCTATACGTTTGGCAAAGAAATGAAAGTTAGCATTTATGACACCGAGGTCGAGCAGAATGGCATGAGCGGCCCTGTTGTGGTAAACCGTTGTGGTGGACTCTGATGTCAGCAGAAAGAAGAAGGGCTGTCTATCGTGGCTGGTGGCTGGGAATGGCTCTTTGTTCCGTGATCAGGCTGTCAGATCATTAACGGAATAAACTTCACAGAAAGAAAATCTCTAAAAACATTGGAGAAGGGGGGGCGTGGCAATGAGGGTGGGAGTTGATTTTGCTCACGAAAAAAAAAATCAAGGCACACCACAACAGGGACAGGCTTCTGGAATGGTGCACCATTGCCTTTCCCCTCCATCACCTCACAGATGGCACCCTGCTGTCTTAGCCACACCACCTGAGAGAGACCTGATCTCTTCATAGCCCCCTGTGTGTCTTTTGCACACTATCATCACTCCCAGCATGCACATCCGAAGCAAGTGAATCCTTACTCAGCAGGGCTGAGCAGTATCCCCTTTTAATCCTAGTGAGGAAGATAAGAGTTGAAACCGATGTCTGCTGGAATTGTACAACCAACAGTTAACTATTTGCAAAACAATCTCAGATGCAGGAAGTATTTGTGAGTTGTGTTGGGGATCTAGTTTTATTCATTGGTAATATATTCGGAGCACCAAAATGAAGCTTGTAATGCCATTTACATATGTATATTTTTGGAGCACATTTTTCTGTATTTCTTTAAATATTGATTAAATGTTTTGTGGCATACTTTTGATTGGTTGAAAAGTGAAAAGCAAGGATAAAAAATGACATGTCCAGATTATGAAGAAAATGATGCATTTGTGTCACTGGTATGTTGGAGGGAGGACTTAACCAGAGTGCTATCTGAGGCTCTGGGGTACTGCTCAGTCTCTGGGGTGTTCACACTCAGCAATTTCAAACCTTGCATGATGATCAAGTCGATCACTGTATGCCATGTTATGACTACATCCCAAAAGCACAACGCACATACAATATCTCATTCTGCTCTGATAACAACAATGTTCTTGCAGGATAAGAAATGTGTTCATTTGCTGTGGACGCCCTAAACACTAGACATGAGCCTAATTGAAATTTTGTGGGATGGATTGGGATGACATGTGGTATCTAGGGCTCAGAGACCAGTGAACAAGACTCTACCTTAGGAATGTAAGAGAATCTCATAAGACATTGTCTGCAATCTGGTGCAAAGCAAATGTAACAGATGCACAGTGTGCATGACTTCCAACAGTGGCCACACACACTAGCAGCCAGTCACTTTCACCCCTTCTTGATGACCAATGTTAATCTGAAAGATGAATTCAACTATATCTTGCCCATTCAGTAAAATGCACCTGCTACAAAAAAGGTTTTGTTATGTTCCTAATAACTGTTCCTGTTAGATTTACACATTTCTTGCGGTTATAAGGGTTTCTTTTGATGCTCATTATTTAAATACCGTACATATAATAAGAGATATTAAAAGAGCTTTGACATTGAAAGTCTCACTTCTGTATTTCCTGCAAAAAATAACTCCACACTATAGTTGTCAGGAATTATGTTTTTTGAGATCAGGGACCTCAATTTAAAAAAAATATTTTTTTTTCTATAAACTTGTTTAGAATTCAGCATTCTTACCTTTTCCCTGTCCTTAACTTCTAAACAGGAAGACAGACTGAGAGGAAATCCCAATTCAGTGTTACACATCAAAACTCAAGAGCAGGGATTAGCATCCTCACCCCTGCTGGAGCTCATCACTGCAGTGGACTGATCAGAAAGGTTCCACCTAATTTATGGCACTCTAGGAAAAACAGTATATCTAAGAAACCAGAGGAGGTAAAATACATCTAAATCCGCTTCCAGACCTGTATTTCAGGGAGGATACTCCTCTCCCACTGACACTTCAAATAGTTATTCTTTTATTTTGGATGGTTCTGAGAGTATATCACTTTATTCAACCGGACACATGTGCAAGTGTGACACCACTGATAAATCTGATGTCAAACGAGTTGGCTCTTTTCCATAACTCTTTTTATAAGTGTGACTACCCTGACAGACGCCACAATGTACAGTAGTCCTGGGGTTTGCAGAGCAGACAGGAAGAAGCTGAAATTTTAAGATGCAAAAATATACCGCATAAAAGTGAAACAACCTTATTGCAGGATATCTGTGTAGTGGTGTGGGATTAAATTATTCAAACTCATGATTCAAAGCACAGCTGCACAGAGCTTATTCTTCTTGATTGCACGTCTGCATAGAAACCTAGTTACTTGATCAGGATGACAGTTTCACAAAGAAGGTAATCAGAGAAATTGAGATCATGCTGTTGTCACTATGGGGAAAAATTGCCCTTCTTCGCCTTCCTTCTGACCAGTGGCAGGGATCAGGCAGGAGGGAGCTCCAATTAAAGGTCTTTCTTTGCCAAAGGCAAGCTTTTTCAGTTTCCAGACTGTCTGGACATCAGGTAGGTCGATTTGCAATTGAGCAATATTAGTCACTACTTCAAACCAAAAAAAAAATGTCTAGCCCAACTAGGAATGCAGATCATTACAAGGTGCATTGATTATACAAAGCCTGACCTCAGAGTTCCTGGGAATATTGAGGACTTGTAGTAAGTAAACAAGCAGGGCTAGCCTATCAATAGCAGTAAAAGCTTGCGTAAAGTCAATGCTGTATGTAGGTGCTCGATTGTATGTGTTCTCAGGCACACCAAGGTCAGATACTGTTTTACTTTAACAACTTGCCACCATTTTTATAAAGCCAATCAGATTTACATTGAATTCCAATTCAGTCCTTTCAAATTCAAAGGCTAACCTTCAAATTCAAGGTCTTCAAATCAAAATAATGCACAAGCGTGGATGTTAAATTGCTGGTTTCCGTCTTGTCTCATTAACCTTCAATACGGAAGTGATTTTCAGTTCAATCTGATTTTTTGTCTGGTACAGCTCCCTTCACAACAAATTGCCACAGAGCATTTTCACACATCTTAAATCAGGACAGGTATATCAGAGATGCCAAAATAACCATTAGCCAAGGAAACGAGAGAGAGAAAAAATCCTTAAGTAGAAAAATACATCTCTGGGGCTTCAAGTCTTAATGGTAATCCCCTGACAGGCTGTCTGTTGTGTGACCCACACAGGAGGGAGTTCATTTAGAACAACTTTCTGAAGACTGTTTTCAAGGGATATAAGTGTAGGTTCTAGGCACATAACCCAGAGGCAGGGGGATCATCCTGAGGTGCTGAATTGCTTCCTTCTGTTCCTAATCCTTATATTCTCTCTATGTTATCTTGGGTCCCCATCAACCAGAGTCCAGCAGATTGTGTCAGTTGGAGGGGTTGTTCCGAGACGGCCAAAAGTAAGAGGTAGGAATCGAAGTACAGAGAAGGAAGAGCTGATTTCTGTTCTCAGAGTCTGACTTTGCTGTCGCAGAGCCTAGATCTAATCACATTATTAATAAAATGAAACGGCACATAAATGTAGCTACATTTATCAGGTGTTTGAAGCAATGTTTAGCAAAAGTTTTGTTTGTGCAAGCCATTTATAGGATATCATAATACAATTTGTGGTGCATTAAACTAACATTGTTACATACTGGTAACTCCATTCCTTGCTTGCATGGAGTACATACAAAAGAGGCACATGCATACTGAGTGAATACTTTATGCTAAAGATATCTCATCATTACAAGAAAAACTAAAAGGGGGAATGAGAGTATGCCTGTGTATATAATGGAACAGCTGCTTAATAAAACAAACACTGTGAGGCCTGTGACGGGCATGGTTACTCTCCCGTGGTTCACTGAATTGGTATCAAGATCATCCTATTTTAGTAGTTTCTTCTCTGGTGACATCTCATCGTTTGAAAGGCATTCACATTCACAGCTTCAGTGGAGAACCAAATGGCACATTTGAGGTGAGTGATCTCTGCTTAAATGCTTAAGCATATGTTTGCAGTGATTTTTTTGAAGTTCCAGAAATTACACACTGGTAAACAAACTGATAGCATTGTCCTTTTCGAGCAACCGTTCTAACAATTTCAATTTCATATTCCCCCTCTCATTGTCTTTGCAAGTTTGTATTCCATTTAGGAATTTCAACAAGAAAGGTCATTTCACTTAGATAACACTTTAAAAATGCCACTTCAAACAACATTTGCAAATTAGTGATTTGGTTTTTGTGTTTTATTTTTAGCCTTTCATTTAAAAATGATAAAAGACTAATTATTTGGTGCAACCTCCAGTGCCTATGCAGATGGGGTTGCTACCGATTAGGAAATCTCATCTCATAGTGTTTAGCCAGCAGAACACAGCTGCCCCTTTGCAGAGCCCCAAAGATCTAAGGGCACAGAGCTTAACAAATTCTCTTGCAGGGGAATTTCCATAAGGCACTTCTTAGATGAGATGAAGGACCAGGGTAATGCTGACCTCCAACAATGGGAATAGAGAGGGATGCTGCAGAGTTCGTGCTAATTCATCTTCGCTCTCCACAGCCCTGGCCTGGGGATTAACATCAACACCCCTACTGCTATCTAAAGGGCCTGTCTTGTGAGAAGCTTGATCAAATAGGACTATCATCTTTAAATTATGGCACCGGGGAACAGGCCACTAGATTTTAAATGCGGGGCCTGCTTAACACCAGCAGGGGTGATGAAGCTTAGAGGCAAGATTTGTACACGTTAACTGCTGTGCTTTAAAAAAAGGGATTTTTGAGCACAGCAGGCAGATAAAGATATAGACCTTAATTACACAGGGTGTGCTCTCTGAAAAATGTATGACTGATAGAAAAAAGCGTATGGAAATGCTAGGGTATTTGTACCAGATATTGCCACGATAATTACAGTGTGTAAGACACAGTAAAGAATGCACGTACTGTACTCATACTGACTTTTGTATCATATGACAAATCCACATGTGAAAAACTCATGTTGGATCAGATACTGTCTGCAAAAGTCAAGCAAGCTTTCAGAATTCACCCATGAAAATAAATTGCTTAAAAGCAAAAAAGGAAAGCAGGACATAGAAAACAAGACATTATAAGACCTTCATTTCTTGGCTCCAAGTCTGTCTTCTGTACAGTGAAAATCTATTTAAAGGAACATTTTAATTTAAAAAAATGTTTTTTCTGCTTGTAAAAGCCTAACTGAAAAAGAATAAGTTTATTTGGACTGTGAATACCTGCTTGTACCTGGGAGCAGGATTCTGCAACTGAAAGCCACTACATTGATAGAGAAATAGTCTGTAACTGATTACTCACTAAATACATTTTACTTTTAAACACCTCTGCATGAAACCGTTATGAACACAATAAGGTTTTTATAAGGATCAGAATGCGGTCTTAACACAAACATGTTTTTAATTAGATAGCTTGAAGTCCTCCTCCTCATAATCACAGAGGCTTGACAACGCAGACACAAAATTCTTTTTTGATTGATCATTAGCTGGTTCAATGCACACTAATTAACTGCAGTGCTCAAAATATTTATGTATTTAGAGACAAAAGTGAAGCCAGCCTGTGTTTAAAGAGATCCTAAACTGGGAATGCTAATTGAATGGCTTAAGCTGTTAGTCATAACATCATCTATCTTTAAGCACGTGTGTCTTAATTTGAGGAAGATTAAAAACTGCTGCTTTGGGCTTTTCAATCAATGCATCTTTCAAAGGAGTGCAATTTTCAAATTTGGTAAAGAAACTACTGAAAACCAAGTTTAAAAAGCAATAAAATATTATAAAGCATCATCTCTATAGCCTACTGTGATTTGGGTTTATGAAAGAGTGGTAATTGGAGTAAATTTACATGTCTATATATCCTATACAAGTACTTAACAGTTCTGGTCTTCTGGTAAAGTACCCCTGTTATCCAACTGAATTCTTATTTAGTTTAAATCATTGAACCCTCAGTTTAACAAGTTGTTCAATTTTGTTTTCTGCACTTACAGTAGGTCTTTATTTCATAAGATCTCTTACATGTTTAATTTCCACAAAAAGACACAAGCAAGCTCTTTTTCAATAGCTCCTTTCACATGTTGTTTCATAACTAATTGGTTATCTGCTAATCATGCACAGACAGGGCAGACACTGTATAAGACTCACTTTATAAGCATTAAAGTTGTATAGATCTATTGTCTAAATATCAGCTTACTGCAATTACCCGAAATGGGTAGATTTTTTTGGGGAAATTAGTGACACAGGGTTAATTCAAACATCTGACCTTTTACTGTTCAAGAGCACAGATTAAATATAAAAAGCAAATACATCCAGTAGATCTCAATAAGCTTAATTAATTAAGAAACAGCTCTGTTGGAATGGAATACAGAAGACAGCTGAGTTCCTGGGAGATCAGGACCACTGGTTGAGAAACACTGTCCTATGCTAAGGACTGTCACAACATAGGAAAACAGCTATTTTGGTGTATAGCCCCTTCCTTTAATTGTTTGTATTTTAATATACCTTTTTCTCAGAATACAAGCAATGGAAGGAAACAAAAGAATGGTTAATTAAATAAAATCTGCTCTCAAAGGTGGTAAGACTTGGACCTGTTGCAAAGGACATCCAACTTTTATGATTAACTAAATCTGTTTTGTTTTTATTATAAAGTCCATTGATTGATAGAGGTTAAACACTCCTAGATTAAGTGGGTAGTGATAGAGTGAAAGTCTATATAGGAGCTGGAAAGATTGCCTTTTCCATTTACAATAGACTGTGGCCTGTCAGCATAGAGAGTAGCATTAGAAAACAGCTTTATGAATCAAAAGGCATCTTAATTTAAACATTTAAAAATCAGCACCATTTTGTTTATGTACTGTACCATGCTAGGTTTAGAATACCAGCAGCTGATTCAATTCAGTACAATAAGTGTGTTTAAGGGCTAGCATGGCTAAATCTGAGGTGTCATCTGTATGATGCATTATGGGAATCTCTGCAAAGGTGTCCTCTCACTAAAGAAAAAAAAAAAGAGCCTCAGTTGAATTTAAAGACCCTTAAATTGGCTGCTGAAAATATGCATTTTTGATTTAGAGAAGTTACTACAAATAAAATAAAAACTTATTTGCAGGGTGTGAAGACAACCTTAGCATGGATGCCAATTATTTTTACACTACAAATATCCAAAAGGATAATCTTTACAAACTTTAACCCAGGTCTGAGCAGAGGTATGAAACATACTGTAACTAAAGAAAATGTGATTACACAAACCCAATAACATTGACATATAGAACCAATTTACTTCAGGACAGACTATTTGGGGATATTTCACTGCTTATACAACTGCACCTACTTGGTGATGACTGTGGGTTTCTCCTGTTGATAGCATTGCTGAGATGGTCTCACAGACATACAGGAGAAAAGGCTATCCATGGTTAGACCTCACTGCTGTTTGCATGACATTGTGTCATCATTTCCAGTGGCTACAGGAACAGAAAAATTGTTGAAACAAGGCACAAGTTAAACCTTCAAACATGCAAAAGGATGGACAATAGCAGATTACCAGCAAAAAGAAGTCAAGAACATTAACCAAGGCAAACACCATTCATGTCCTCATTCCCCTAAGAAAGAGACTTGACTAACCCTCTGAACTTCCCCAGACCTTCTTTATATACATGAAGCCCCGCCTCCAGTATCTACAGGGTTTCCCACTGAGTCCCTGCACTCATTCCTTCATTTCCTATATAGGATTGCTTACTCAGCCTGGAAGCTATTTTGTTCCTATACTATGATAACCATATACTTACAGAGAAAGTTATATTCAAATCACAATTATTCACAAGTGTATAGTATATGTGTGTTCAGAAGTGTTTCCTTTGGGATCTTTGATAAATTGGTGGAAGGATGTATTCCAAACAGGTAAGTGCAATGTAATGTTTGGGTATATTCTTTCAGGTGAGGGTAGGCCTATAAGCCTTCAGCCTCATAAAAGGACACTCTTAATGTTTAAGTAACATGTTTGGAACGTATATATTTGTACAAGTTATCTCAAAAGGGTTGTGTGCTTCAAATTCTTTGCTGAATGTTAGACCAGAGATCTGTGTGTGATACTTGCTGCTAATGATGATAACTTTTTCTATGATTTAAGCACTCTCATTCACCTACTTATTGCTTTTTTCCCCCAAAGATCATGGTCATGCATTTCATAAAACAGACTGTACACTCATTGAATGCTAACTGATGCACATCAAACCCTTTGCTGGTTAACCATTGCGACATGTCATAAGTGGAGCTCTGTCTGTGCCTTTCAAAGAAGACTGCCACTGGCAAAACGCCTTCATGGTATTTGCATAACCAAGTAATGACAGCATGCATATTCATTTATGACTATCGATTCCAATACGTAAGCATTCATAATGATACATAACATTTGTGACAGCAGTCAAAGCATGGGGTTTGGGGTTAGGATTATTGTATGGTTTAAATTGGTGATAGGGTTAGGGTAAGAGTTAAGATTAGAGATTCTAATGAGTCAGGGTCAGTCGATTTATTCATGTACCACTTTATCTTCTGGGAAAAAATGTTATAAAGCATTAATAGTATTAATACAGTATCCCGTGGAGCTGCTATGAAGCTATTATAAGGGCTACCTAAAGTCCTATTTAAATATTTTTTTACTGGAATTTAAAGGAGTGAGTGGGTGCATTGAAGAGAAACAATACTATATTCTTACTGTCATCACCAGAAGACAAATATTAATACCTACAAGATCCTTTCTTCGGGGATGCAACATCTCTTTCCTGTTATTGATTTTAAAAGCTTCCTCTGCACTGATGAGTTCAACCATATTGGGGACTAAAGGGGGCTCAATATCGATTAGGTACGGTAGAGCCAGAAGCGACTGAACGACTGAAGCAAAGGCCGGGCACTAGACCTTGATGCACTGTGGCCTCAGGGGACTAGAGGCCCTGCAGCACAAACTGGCAGTGTATACATGTCCATTTACAGCGAAGGCAAGGTTTCTCGTTCTTCATCATGGGTCCTTTGCATGGGTCTAACATCGCCTTGTGTCAATCAGGTTCCTATAGACTCTACACCTGGACAATCTGCATTCACCTTTCATACAAGCCTCAGGTTACAACCCTTCCCAACTGCCTGCATTTCTCTCTTCACCTTCTTCCCCGTTTTCCCCCTGCCGAGGTGAAACAGATGAACCTCCAGCCACGGAATAATTTAAAAGATAACATGAATATACTTACCACCAGAAGCTATCCAAGTTAAAAACAATCCATCTATAATTACGGGATACTGGAATTGTTTCTGACGTACTAACCTTACCCACAGTTGTTAGAATGTACTCCTTCATTCCCGAAGATCACCTGAGGGGACACAGCTGCAGTCATCCTAAAGTGATGATTTATTGCGGATCATTTTCCTGGCACCGCTCAATCGATTATTCTCACAGATTAAGTTCTAGTAGAACGAGTGCAACAGAAGGTACGCTAATGAGACATGGTATTTTGAATTTTTTTTACAAGAAAAAAAATCCAGACTCTTGATGACGGACTTGAAGAAAATAATTCAAATTGTTAAAGTAATTAAGCGTTTCATTATTATTCAACCAAATCCACAGGAATAACCAAATTTAATAATTTTGTAGACACTTTTCCTTTTGTTTCCAATCACTCAATGTCTGGGCTGCAGACTTTGAAGTTTGTGAAGTCTGTCTTCACAACTTATAGCTCTACAATCTTGTTTCTCTGCATGTTTAAGTCCTGGAATGACTTCTTTAATTAATTGAAAACTTCTGTGTTCAACTTCTCTCATATATGAGAACCCACTCGTATTCTCATTTTTATAGGATTCTGTCGGATATTCATATAGAGAGTGCTACAGTAGATACTGTAAATTTAAATGCTGATAAATTTAAAATGAGTTATTTTTGATAAAGCCTTTGTAATGACTTAACTAAGCTCTTTGACTAGACGGTATCTCTCTATATGCAGGTCCTTTGTAGCCTGTATGTATGGAAGGCTTGATCTGGAAGTATCATCCATTAAGAGGATCTCAATCAAGTGATGAGATGATTCATTTTTTGTACTTTTGTTCTTCAGTTTCCTAGTGTTGCTGGCCCTTTGTTTTGATTCAGAATCCCACTGGGATCTGCTCTCCACTTTCACTTTTACATGGGAACACATTGCGTGTTCAAGATATCTGTCCTATACTGTCATTCTTGGAGCTAAACATATCTCAAGTCTCTAAAAACCTGACACATCCAGAGTGCTGCAGTCAGCTTACCGTTTTCTCGTAGGAAATTGATGCTATTATGGTGCACACATTTCCTTGTGTCTTGTAGGTCAGAGATGTTCTGTCAAATGGGTGTAGGTACATAGAGAGCTATAGAGCGTTCGTAAAACAACTCCAGGTTTTGCAATAGTAAACAATCTTAATGGATATGAGTAGGTTCCTGGATATAACCATTTATTGGTTGTCACCTTTAGCACCTTTTTAAATAACTGTAAAATTAATAAAAGTGCTTGAGCACTGTGCAGCCAAGGGGAGCTGTACAAGTGTCAGCAAATCATGCTTGGGTGTTCTGTGTTTTGAAATAGATGTTGCAGATCTGTGAGGCATGTGTGCCAAGAGTGGTTTCGCCTCTGCCAGGAGTCCTTGACTGTACAACTGCTGCTGTGTGGGTCTGTAGAAGACACTGATAATCCTCTCAGCGGCCAGGATATGAGATGCTGGACACCTGCTGAAGTTATGCACTCATCATTCACCCAGAATCGCATCAAGGAGATGGCGTACTGATTTCTAGCTGTCGGTATTTTTTTTTATTTTTGTTTTTTTGGCTCACCTACAGTTAGAGTAACATGTGCAGAGAGGATTATGAAAGCAATGAAGTAGTCAACAGAGACAGTTCGTTTTGAAGGAAAGGCCATTGCAGGAACATGGAGCTAAAAGACGCCCATGGATTAAAAGGACAGTTTCAAATGAGCAGTGGTGTCCCATAAAATTGGATGCATAACAGAGTTAGTCGTCATCAAATGTGTAAACCGTGGACTATTAACATATTGTGAAACTGAAGTATAATGGATTGAAGAGGATGGTGCAACACTGGATTACAAGTTCAGCTTGCATGATAAATGCTTTGAGCAGTCCTGGGTATAATAAAAATAGGATCCAAAAAAACAAGGATTTTCTCAGTAGATCTCTAACTTAACAGCTTCATGACTATTTGTAATTTAAAATACAAATGGATTACCTAGCTGAATAATGAGTTACATTCCACACTAAAATATTTCATCAGTCCTAGGCAGAATAAACTAAACGTTTAGGAAAGGTTCCCTGTGATATTATTAGAATTGTGTAGAAACATGACATCATGATTCTTTTTAATTGTTTGCTTCTATTGTATAAAAGCAGTAGTTATTAGACAGCCAATTTAAATCACTACCATTTTACTCCCATTTATTACAAAAAATTAATATACACTATAGTGAAAATAAGACTAGGGAGTATTTGTGAAATATCATACTTAGAGCTTTCTAACACCAATTCCCCATTCTCATCTGAATGCAACCATGATATGAATAGAATAGAACACAGGTTAAGTGCATAAACCTCATATCTTAATAAACATGAGAAATCAGAAGGGAAAAGGTCACTCAGTCTTAGGTTACAGATTTATTTTAATTGGCAGGTTTGAGGGTCTATCATCAATCAGGAGTCAGATTAGATTCAGTGAGTTGTTTAAACCACATCTTTGATAAGTGACACCATTAAGGCTGAAGAATGAGCCCTTTTGTTTTATTCCTGTAACCATAATGAGAAGCTTATCACAAAGGCCTGTGTAAATCTGTTTCTGAAACATTCTTTTAGAGCAGGCATCTGGCATCTCTTCAAACTGCAGCTGTATTTACAATCCGCTGTCTGTTCGGTTCAGTCAGTGAAAGTTTCAGAAAATCACAAAGGCAGACAAAGGGCCATTTCTTTTTTTGTAACACGTTTTTTGGAATCAGAAATTGCTTCATAAGCAGTCAACCCCACAACAAAAAAAAATACACGAGCGAGAGCCATGAGGGTATGCAAATGAGACCACAGATGTCTGGTTATGACGGAGTGAAACCTGTTATTGCTCATTTCTGCAGTGCACACAGCTGTAACATTATCAACATGGGGGAAAAAACAATGATTAAAAGGGGGAAATCCATCTCACCTTAACATGAGGTTAGTGTTTAAAGTACCAGCATGAGTATTAGGAGGTATAAGATTATCTTGAAATAAATCATTACATTTTGTGTTCCTTTGACCAATTGTTAATAAACTATGAATTGGTGGACAATCCAGACCAGATAAACTGACATGCTAACATCTGTCTAAAGTAAAGTTAGCAGAGTTGTTCAACAGAGGTTTGTGCGGAGATGTAATTGTAATCTTGCACTTCCACTCTCATAAATATATATTTTAATAGATTAAGACTAAACTACGAGAGCTCATCTGCTGAGCCTCATATGTGTGAATATTTTCTTCTGCCCCTCCTTCCACTCCATCTTCTCCTTTGCAACTGCCTCCAAGTTCATTTCTTACATATGAGGTTTTTTTTTAGCCTTGATCTTATGGCCAGGGCTGCCATTTCCTCAGACAAGCAAGTTAATGCACAACTAAAATCTTTAAATAAGCTATTTCATCAGGTTAATAGGCATTTTGACTGAACTACTGAGGTCAATTAGAGTCAACTATTTAAAAATGTTTGCAAGTAAGACAGTGCTTCTAGCTGTGCAATCAAAGTATTACATGATTGCAGAACCTTTGCATTATTTTTATAGCAGTTGCTCCATATAGTTCAATGCTGTTTAACATTAAGAACAGGGGAAGCTCTGCTGTTCTTACTGATGAATGCTGTTAAGAAGGTACTGTGCCCTAGTATCTCCATCTTTGGCTGTGGAATGAATATAGATTATTTCCAGCGAATTGCACTATGATGAGTGTATGCAGCAACCTGAATATCATTTATTTGAAAATCATGACCCTTGCCATTTGTCTTCCAGTGGTGGGCTTTAGAATAGATGGCTGTGTGTGCACTTTCATTTAAATGCATGCTTTCCAGCTCTTTCGGGTGAGGTCTTTCTACAGCCTGGAATGTCATGGATGGGATTAGGAATACATTTTGTTAACACTTTAAGAGGTAGACGTTAATCATCTGTGTGCTCATGCTCTTCATGCAAGCTCGCCCATGGAAAATGAGTTTTTATTGCATTGCATTTGTTTTTCAGTAGGTTATCTGACAAGACTTTCACATGTAAAACAAAATAAAACATTGCATATTCCTATGTGAACCCTCAGTGGTCCCCGGGCAGCTGAGCGGAGCAGCATAGGGTTCCTAAAGCAAGGCTGTGACACTGTATCCCTTCTTTTCCATGTGAGTGCTTCCCACTCTTGCAATCTGTGTGCTCCAGAGGCTTTAGGATAACAATTGCTCCATGCAGTTTGCCTCTGACTTTATTATGGCTGTCAGTTAAGGATATTCCATGATGCATTTGCTTCATCATGAAACCTGTAGGGAAGACTTATGGCAGGAATGACAAGAAGAGGGGAAGTTTGGTTTAAGGGGAGAATGGGTTAATCTTCTGTTAAATTAATGAAATGGTCTCCGATGTCCCTGTTTACCAAAATCTGTCTTTGGCGTTAATCTGCTGTGACAGGAAAACCACAATCCGCAGTTACTGGTGCAAACGTTTGCATTGCAGACCCTTTTGACCCATAAATTAGCACATCCAACTGTGAATATGTATCAGTCTTTTGGCTTGAGGCTCCTTCTTTTAAAAAAAAGAGTTGAGCCTGGCAGAAATCGTTTTATGAAATTGAAATACCTAAACAATTTTTCTGGGATGAACATATTATGTTACTCCTTTTTTTAGGAAAGAGTGTGATTTTTTTTGCCAGATCTTATGTGTAGAGGACAATTTTCAATGCATTTTAAAAAAGTGCTTTCATCCAGGGAGGGTGGTGACAACCTGAAATCCATCCCAAAAGCATAGGGTAGGGCTGCACCCTGGATGGGGAGGCCAGTCCAACACAGGGCACACACACAAGTACACAGGAACAATTTGTGCGCACTGATCAACCCAGCCAGCAGGGCAGGAGACCTACATTGACACAGGGAGAACTTGCACACTGCCCAAAAGGTGGACCAGCCCAGAATCGAACCCAGGACACCAAAGCTGTG
Organism: Atractosteus spatula; assembly: GCF_055471065.1. Classification (NCBI taxonomy): domain Eukaryota; kingdom Metazoa; phylum Chordata; class Actinopteri; order Semionotiformes; family Lepisosteidae; genus Atractosteus; species Atractosteus spatula. The sequence goes on along the minus strand of NC_142720.1, from coordinate 7,781,888 downwards.
AGGTATCAGCACACTAGCCATCACCCCTAAAATCATTTGAAGATTTGAAGTGGCCAAGCTGTAACATCCAAGAGAGAGAATAAATGCATTTATGAAACATCGTACAAATGCCTGGTTTCATGTACTGTATGTATTTCTGAGTAATCTCAGAAAAATCATGCACTTTAATTACAGAAAATCCTAATGTACATTTTTATATGCAGATGTAGGAGGTGGAGCTTTAAGTGCCTTAGCACCATGTTGTTAAAGTTCAGCTTCCTGTTTATTTTGGTCTACACTAAATGCCAGTGATGATTCATTCTGGGACTACAGATGAGGTGAGATTTTTCTCAGACTTCAGCATTATCACCCCAGCTCTTCTCCAGAGGTGCAAATGGACCTTTTATGTCTAAGCTGCGAGTAGCCTGGGCCTTGGTTTAGTCATCTGAAGGACTGTGGAGCCCAAGCACGAGTCTCACTGGTGACTGAAAACCAATGGATATGCACAGACTATATGGAAACCTCTGTAGAAAAGAGGGCATTTCCATGACCACTGCTTCAGTGGGGCCTAGTAAAACAACATAGAACAGGACCCTCACTACCACTTCTTAAAATAAACGCAATATGCTATCAATAATATCCTCACATTTACCACAGTGGTAAAGAAGGACCATCAACAATAAGTGGACAATTTATGACACAGGTACACATGTACAACCAATAATACAAGTATAATTGACCAGCAAGGTACAGATGCCCTGTACTTAAAACACATGTACATGTACCATGTAGAAACAGGCAAACGGAATGGCAGGCAGAGTGTATACAGAAAACTTTTGTCATATAATGCTGATTACTTTAACAAACATTCATAAAACCGTCCAATATCTCAGATTGAAGTTCCTTTTCTCTTTGTTTTGTCTGACGGGTCATGCCATGATTCATTTTTTTAATTCATTGACTTCAGCTCTTATGTTCCATATTTCTTTCTTTGTTGCTGCAAGAGTTGGGATTAGGTAAGAAAAGTGGCTGAAATAAAAATCCTATTGGCTGAAGCTTGCCCTGTCATGTATTTGCTACACAAAAACAGTAGCTCTTATTTCTTTCCTAAACTAATGCTATGACGCTTAACTGTGACTTTAGATATACTGTACCACAAGAGCATGTTAAGCAGGCCTGGAAAAATAACACTTGATGGCAGAATTGCCCCCAACCTCCCTGCACCTCCAACAGCTTCCTGTCACAGCTGTTAAGATGATTTATTTTCAATGTGTGTCTTTAATCAATATTTCTGAGATGTGACAGCTTTCAATGGCAAGGGGCTGTCTTGATTAAGAATGATCTCCAGCATTCAGCAAGAGACTGGAGAGGTGCCAGAGATGTAAGTTGTAAAGGATTAAATTTTATTGCAGGGTAAAGACATTGAGACTGGCCTCTCGTGGTGTGAGCTCTTTGCTCATTTTTTTTCCCATGCCTTCACAGCCTGGTAATTGTTTTTCTGAATTAAACAACCCCCAATTGAATTGTCAACACTTGTAAGCTGTTTTCTCATCTTTTTGTCCTGGTTTTGCTCTGTTACGGCCAAATCAAATAATATATTAAGAAATATAGACATTACGTGAGAAAGTCATAGAGTGAAGATAAATAGGAGGTTAGAAAAAGTGAATCATCCTCCGATTATTAACTGAAGGACAGGCCTTGCTTAAGAGGAATATCTGTTTTATTTAATATTTACGAAAACAGTACTGAGTAGGGCAGGGCACATATCCTGCGTAGGTATCACATCAACAGCCTGCAGGTTTGTTCAGATGGGACAGTGAAATGGAAAGCAGAACACACGTTTGGACACTACATGGAAGTGCATTTGAAACTGAGATCAAAAAGCGCTTGTCTACCTAGTGGGTGGTGGGAGGATGGAACAAGCCATATAGTTGAAACCTAACCCTGGCATCTTTCAAGAAACAGCTGGATGAGATCCTCACTTCAATTAACTGCTAACTACCAAACAAGCTGGATGGAGTGAATGAGCTTCTTTCATTTGTGAACCTTTCTTATGTTCTTCTAATTCCTCTCACAGTTCATGCCTGGTAAAGAAGATGGGATATGAGGTCTGTGTGAATTGAGCTAGCGTTGTCCTTCACAAAGCTGGAATGACATTCAGAAGCCAGACCCAGGCTCTCACAATCTCACAATCTAAGATGACAGGTTGTTTGTTTAAACACTTCATCCACGATTTCTTTAACCTTTTCTGTGAGCGCGGAATCACTTCAATTGACCCCAGTACGCTGTGGCTGTGGAATTATGACATTTTCACTTGGATCGCACCTTGAGCTATGTCTGTCTCTTCCTCCGTGAGGACCCGGCAGTGAACCGGTCTACAAAATAAACTGACTTGAATGACTTCAAAGGTTTTGCTTATTAAATTCAAATGAGATGAGGGGGAGGGATGAGATGGATTCATGCCGTCTGCTTCAGATGTAATTCCTTCATCTGATTAAACCATAGTAGCTACTTGCATGTCAATATTTATGGCAGGGGTTTAATGCACATGAAGGAAAAAACCGCTTGGTACATACTAACAATTGTTGACCAATAAGTATTCATTGTTTTGTCTTGTCTCCGGTTAAAATGTTCATGGTGAGTATCTCCACTCACTTTTAATTCATACATCTACATGAAGACTAAGACAGTGAGCACTCTTAGCAGGAACCAGAATGTTGCCTAATTTAATTGTTGGAATAAATTATATGATGTATTTTATGGATACATTATTCCATCACATTGTAAAATGTACCCCAAACAGCCTTTTTGTCATACAATACATTTTATATTTTCCCATGCATTTTTTACCATAGGGAATCTAGATTATGAAATGCTTTTTAAGTCCGACTGAAATTCCAGCTATGCCATTACACTGCTTTAGACTGAGTAAATTTGTTTAGATAACATCTTTATCTTGGTGCAGAATGCTCTTTTCACTCAGCATGAAGCTTTGCAGACTGACAGATAAATCACAGCATTGTCACTATTCATTTGTGATAATGGACAGCAAATTAATTTCTCCTGGAACAAAAACACAATGATGTGAAATGGTGATATTTTGTAAAGAAGGAATGTGATTGTAATGGATGTAATTTAATACACAATAGCATTGTATTGTCTGGGCAAGATTGAAGTGATAGTATAAAAATGAACGGATTTCCAGGATATGAATGGCAGGTATTATTCCCTCTAATTAAAAAGGCATTGGGAACTAATGATGTGATCTGTTCTTTTCTACCTATTAAAGTTCCAGTCCAAAGGCTCCACCAGGAAGATACTTCCGTATCATTTTTTAAAAGAATAAATATTAGTTTCTATTATGTAATTCTATATTGAGATGGAAGGAAACTGAAAACATGTTGAGAAAGTTTAGTAATCTTGTGTTTGGCGTAATCTAATTACAGTAGACCACTTTACCCTTGTGTGCTGCTACTTGTACTAATGTAATGCTGGTCACATGAGGCTCATGAATTGCTCACACTTCAACTGGGGATGTGTGGGTGGCATGGAAGGTACTGTGCCACTCCTGCCTCACAGCTTTTGGTTGCAACTCCAGTCTGTGGATAGGGATGGCTGTGGGCTCTGAGTGGAGTCTGGAAGTTTGTGACAGTCTCTGGCTGGTGCTCTTACTTTCTTTCTGCCTCCTATAGACAAGCAGGCTAGGTTTGATTTTTTTTAGCCCCAAACTGCTTCTTGCCTGAACAGTCTGAACAGTACTGCTTAAACAGAGTCAGAGGAGTAATTATAATACTTTCTTACACTTACATAGCACTTTTCTGGACACTCCACTCAAAGTGCTTTACAGGTAATGGGGACTCCCCTCAACCCCCAGTGTGTAGTGTGTAGCAGTCATAGTGCACCAGTACTGTCCCGACACACCAGCTCTCAGTGGGCAGGAGAACAGAATAATGAAGCCAATTCATAGATGGGGGATTATTAGGGGGCCATGATTGGTAAGGGCCAATGGGAAATTTGGCCAGGACACAGGGGTTACAACACCTACTCTTTACGAGAAACACCCTGGGATTTTTAATGACCACAGAGAGTCAGGACCTTGGTTTTACCTCTCATCCGAAGGACGGCGCCTTTTTCAACTATAGTGTCCCCGTCTCACTATATTGAGGCATTAGGTCCCACACAGACCGCAGGTTGAGCACCCCCTGCTGACCCCACTAGAACCTCTTCCAGCAGCAGTCTTAGTTTTTCCCAGGAGGTCTCTCATCCAGGTACTGACCAGGCTCACACCTGCTGAGCTTCAGTGGGCTGCCACTTATGAGTTGTGGGGTGATATGGCTCCTGGCTCCTGGCTCCTGGCCAGTTGTAAGCATCCTGAACAGTGCACATCCCCTACTCTTGAGAGAACTTGGGTTCGGATGCATTGTTCAGGGGTTTTTAAGAATGTATTCACCCCTCTCCAGCAAGGTGAGAGCCACTAACCACACTTCTGCCTGCTTGCCATCCCACACAACACAATCAGGCTCACCTGGTCAAAAACTTCTGAAGCTCTGGACGTGCCAGTTTTCAGCTCAACGGATGGCTTTTGGCAGAGGTCCACCTAGAATCTAGCAGTGAATAGAATCTTAACAGTTTTTCACAGTTCATTTGTCTAGCTCAGCCGCCTGGGAGCTTGTGTACAGAGAGAGAGGTTTGCAGAACTGTCATGCCTCGATCTTATCTATTATGTTTATTTCTAACACTCTATGCTCACACTTATTGTTCAAGAGTGACCATAAAGAACTCATTAATTTTCCCTGACTAAGAGCACGTTTTTGCTAAATGACAGATGAGTGAATTCCATTAGCACCCATTTCAGTAATCATTATTTTCCAGTAAATCTGAGAGTGCCCACAATTACATTCCTATTTACAAATTCCTTTGTAAGATTAATGTCACATCAAAGTTATGGAAAACGAAGCCTGCTCATATTTTGGCATACTCCCAATATTTTGTAAATACCAGAATACAAGTGTAATTACTCCTTCTGCCAGCATAATCCTTATTTAATTTAATTGTTAAATGTGATAACTTACCGAGTTCTGGCTTTCAAAATATTTCATTTTAATTTCATGCCAAGGGTAAGAAGCAATCTTATTCTCTGTTTCTTTTCCATCAAAGTGGTTCTATATTTGGAAAATATAAAAAATGTGAAATGTCAGGACCACAGGGACTTCAGCCAGTATACTGCCTGTAAAGTATCACCATAATAATAATTAATAATTGCTTACACTTATATAGCGCTTTTCTGGACACTCCACTCAAAGCGCTTTACAGATAATAGGGACTCCCCTCCACCACCACCAATGTGCAGCATCCACCTGGATGGTGTGACGGCAGCCATAGTGCTTAGCTTCAGTGGGTTGCCAGTTGTGAGTCGCAGGGTGATATGGCTGCTGGCTGCTGCTGCATAAGTCAATACTAAGAAAGTTATTTTTTTCTGAAAATTCACAATTCTCACTCAGTGACTTATGAAGCTTGGTTATACCCCGCGCAAGACTAGATGACATGGTGGATGTGCAAAGAATGGAGCTGTGAATTTGTGTGATGGACAAACAGCAGAGTGCTGTCACTTAGAAGATTAGAGTGTCAGTGGTGGTACTGGTGCAGATAGAACCCCAAAGCATTGGAAATGACGCTTTATGTGTGGAAATTCTTGCACATTGATCTGCAGGAATCACCAGGTACTCTGTAGAAATCGGGCTCTGGCCTGCCTTCATTGTTCCCGACAGGGCAGGAGAGAAATTCCACCAGCTGTTGTACATGATACAAGAGAAATAGCTGAAAGGCAGAATAACGTCATCAAGAATAGCCGCTGGACCAGAAGTAGAATGTGGACTCTTAAACCTGCATTCATGGTAATAACATGGCTGGACTCGAACTATACAACCCTCTGTAACACTGTTGCAATCCGGGGCACTGGGAAATACACCTTGCGTGTGTCTCCTTCAGTGCTCTCCAGAAGTAGCCTTTTTTTTTCCCAATTAACCTCATCTCAAACCTTCACTGGACTGTGCTGTGACTCCTTGCATTCTTACATACTCAATACCTTCACCTCCTGTATTTCCAAATCACATTAATACATTTGTGCGTTGATTAAAGTTATTTAAACCTCGCACCACCCACCACTCAGGCCTTCCATCAGGTGGCCTCGTTCAGCCAGGGGCTATATGCTGCTAATTCGACCCAGGTGCTCAAAGCACCCCTGACCGTTACATTGTGTCACATGTTTGAATTTTCTAGAAGAAGCTTTGAACACTTCAGAATTGAATTTGCCTTGTCCTTCCTCATCACCACTGCTCTTCTCTCACTTCAGCATCTTAGGGGCTGAAATAACTCTTTTTCCCACCTCTGTGAGTGTGCTCTCTGGAATAACTTTGTTATTGCAAGTTTTCTTTCCTTTTTGCATTAAAACAGTGTCCTCCCTCTCTCTGGTAAAACTGTTCTTTATCTTTCTTCCCTAAGACCTTCTTAATTCTTTTTTCTTTCTGTTGAGTTTGATGAGTCTGTTCCTGATAGCTGGAGAGGTATAAAATAGAATGTTTTCTTCTTTAAAAAGAGGGGACCTCAGTCTCATCTCATGAACTGGAGAGCCACTTTAGCAGCAGAGTACAAAAAGTCATCAAGAGTGAGGTCACTACATTTAATTTTAGATCTCAGTTTAATACTTTCTTACTTGTAAACTTTCCGTTTCCTTAACCAAAATGGGTATAAAACATGTGAGTAGTTTAACAAGTTATGACACAGCCCTACATAATCAAACACTCAGCTTTAATTATTGTATGCAGTGTTGTTGTGCACAGATGTCAATGGAAAGAGGGAATTATAAGATACCTAATGAAGACAGATAACTTGCCTAGTGGTAAAAGCCAAAATGTTTATTAAAAGTCTCTTTCAGTGCTAATGAAGATTATTTGGAGAATTATGCTTCGATAGTTACATTAAACACTTCCATGCGACTGCACTGTTATGTTAGAAAGCTGAATTAAACACTTCCATATGACTGCCAGGGCTCAGTGCATCTTTTCCACGTTATGGATTCTGAATGTGCTGATTCCTCCTGAGTCCTGTTACACTGCCAGGGGCAATCCAGTCACGTGGATGTGCTGTCAAAGAGCTCCCGTTAAATGAGACTTGCTTTTCCTAGTTTAGCAGCATAAATGTTTAACTTGCCTAACATATCTATGAGGAAACCGCTGCTCTCTGATGATGCTTTTTAATCACTTAACCATTCTCCTTGTTACAATTGCCCCCCAAAAACCTGGTGCATCCCTAGCATCCCATTGAAGATAAATGAAGATAAATGTAAAATCTGTTTCTGTCCAGATGGTGGCTTATTCTCATGGTGAGCAGTGTGAATCCTTTCCCAAAGAGCAATGAATGCATTGAACTTTGTTGAATTCAAGTTTCCCCGTATCGTGCTACAAAACAGAAGCCGAAACGCACAACGAACGGAGAGAGTTCTGGATGATCCAGAGTTTCCTGAACCAGACCCAAACGTCTCCCCTGCCAGTCCATGTTCACTTTCCTTTGTACTGCGGCAGTAGGCAGAACAGGTGGGGAGGAAATATTTCCTTGTGGACAGATCATGTCATTAAGCCTTTCACATGTTTGTAATTATATGTGAACACAATATAATGATATACAGCATATATTCTATCTATACTATAACAGACTTGCTATGTATTGTATGTTTTAGCATTTATATCCTAATACTTTTCCTGACCTCTGGTTTGAGCTAGATTTTACACTTGAATTCATTTTAAAAGGAGCCTTTTAAAGCAATCATCTTAAATTGCCTTACATAAAAAGCACAATACAAAAAAATCAGAAAATTACAAGTCTTTCTGAGAAAGTAAGGACATCAGCAGGTGAGGATTTTTTTGTACTGCTTCCAGTAAAATAACGACAGCACATGCTGCCAAGAAATTATTCTCTTTTTATCATCATAAAGTAACCTTCAGCAGAGTCTGTTCTTCCGTCACCTCAGTGTGGCCTTATTTTGCTTCCACTAAACCATGTAATTAACAAATTTGAAATGTCACATCTATCCTGCAGACACGCAGAGTAATACTGAGCATCTTAAAAATAAAAAAAACTACATGGCTGGGTAGCTTGTTCTACACTCCCATAATATGACTAAAGAAGTATTGTCTTTCCTGTTTTTAGATGCACTTCTATGTAGTTTCCACTTTGCCTTTTTGCGTTTTCAATGCTCATTGTTTTCTTAAAGTCCGCAAAAATGTAAGAATCCTAAAGTTATACTACATTGTAACACAGGCTTGGCAGTTTTTCAGTGGCTTGGTTCTTTCATGTTTTTTTAGACATCATACAGTATTCTCTTACTTTTTGTTTTAAGAAATATTTTCGGGGAGCAGGCAGACACAACAAATGGAAGTACAGTAACATTTTTATTACTGCTCAGAAAGGCAGAAGTCGTTTTAATCAAGCACTATATTTAAACAGGATTTATTCCAATGTGGACCACAAACGTGTGCGGCACGTCCTGTCACTTATTTAAAAAGAAATCCATTACATCCAGAAGGATTTTTAGCAGGGCCTCTGTGGTGAATTTTATGAATTTCATGAAATAGTAGGCAATTTCAGTTTTAGATGCAGGGTTTTAAAAATATTCTAAAATATTTTTGCTTCAGGTCAAGGAGGATGAAAAAAGAGACACTCCACTGATAAATAATTTATACAGGTTTTCTCTGGGAATGGTGTGAAGATTATTTCTCTTCTCATTAAGTATGTATTTCACACTGGCTGAGAGATAGTCAACTCCTATTTGATAAGTGCGATGTCCTAAAGCATTTCTCAGCTACTTACGGGGTACTGACTAAAGCAAAAGATTTAAGTATCCTCTACCATCAGGTGAGATATGGTTTCTTGACAGTGAAATTAATATCTGTTCTCCAGTTGTATAAAGAGGAATGAATTAATTTGGTCCAGTTTTACTTGCGATAATCCTGATTATTTCTTCCATAGCTCAGTTTTCTTTCCTGAGGTCGAGAGGTCAAGTGGAAATTGACCACTCGTACAAGTTGTTTCTAGGCACTTGTGCTGTAACTTAAGATGGGGTAATAGAAGTTATGAAAGGCCGATAGCAAACATTCATGTACATCTGGCAGAGGCTATACAGGATGGATTTGAATATGCTATTCAGGGCCATCTTAAATGATTGCAAACTGTCTCCTTTAAAGGGAGGACATCACACACATCATGGACACAAGTGTTTGAAAGGAATGCATAGCAGTTGGTGGGTGTGACCTCTTTACTGCCTGCCATCACTCAGCTCATTGAAACTCACCTGTTGGTGTTCCACAGAACCATGGTCTGAGAAGATCCCCAACAGCCGAGTTTGATTAATTCTGGTGAGATGGCACAGTGGTAGAGGTGTGATTGGCAGTCCCCCCTTTGATGAAAAGATAAAATTTTAAAGCAGTTTGCAAACGTACTGGAATACTAGTCTGCTGCACACGCTTTCATTTTGATTTTGCCAGAAGACGGGGGTAGAAAAAGCATGATGAGGTTTAGAGTTCTGGTTTATAGAGTGCGCTACAGTGCAAATACTGTGCTCAATATGAGAGAAAGCACAGGTTCAGACACGGGGTGTCTGTGCTTGGCTGAGGAGCCAGTGGTGTGAATCTGTCATCTGTGGGACTAGGACTGAACGCCTCCAAGTCAGAACACCCCCTAAAAGGTTTTTGACAAAACAAGAGCCTCTAGGCTTCATAGCTTCTGGGGGGATTCTGAGAACAAGCAACATAAAGAATGTGTGCCATGTATTTTCTGTGGTATGTTCGTGCTCTGCTTGTTTGTGTGTACCCATGCTGGCATCTGGAAGGATGCCTTTGGGCAGGCATTGACGCAGACACTACATGTCCAGCAAGCGCCTGTTTGTCAAGGACAGGAGAACACGCAGGCAGAAACAGACAGGCAAGGGAGGGGGGTTCACTGCAGGACACGGCAATAATCCCAACACTATTCTCAGTAAGCAATTCTGCAAGCTTCTGCTTTGGTTCTGGAACAAACCTGTCCTCTGGAGGGTCAACCACAAGATAGTGCAGGCCAGAATGTATTCACCTTTTAATTTTAAGAGACGACGTATCATTTGTTTCTGCCTCTGAAAGCAGTTGAGGTTTACTTTGAAGTTTCCAAGAATGAGAATCTCTAGTATCGTCCACTTAATATCTCTGTTCCCCTGATACATTTTATCCACCCCATTCCTGCAGAGCTAGAATGCCAACTGGTCTTCTTGTTACCCATTTCAGCCAATTATTTAAGTGAAACGAATACTGGCTTAATTAATCAAGATTAATGCGATTTTCAGCTACTGATTGAAGATCCCCTATTAAACATGAAGGATTAGTGCTCCCCAGGATCAGGGCTGGAGACCACTTATCTAATCCTACAGTGCTAAAGAGGAACATGTGTTGAATGCTGAGAAGGAGAAGAGGCTGGACAAATCACAACGTTTACTTGCATACCGCAACCTCATAATGAAAATGGGGGCTGTGTACAATCAACACCAAGCACTCGGATGCTGTTTGTATGTAGACAGGATTCCTACAGAATTCCATCTTTTAAAACAAAATACTGAGCCTACACCTGCATGGAAACATCATGGCTCTGTAGCTCATGAGATACTGTAGTTAAATTGCAAGCTACAGCCAACCGATAAAAAAATATACTTCATGTCTTTATGCATTTGGGAGTCAGTTTTTCAGACAAATGTCAGATGTCGAATGTCAATTTTTTAAACAATTATTCAAAAAGTTGAGGCTTTATAACACACTGGAGGCTAACTAAGAAAATACAGCAATACAAAAAACTGAAAGAGTCTGTTTAGCAATCACCACAACACGTTATTAGGTGCTGCAGTAGGATCAGGGCCCTGTAACCTCAATAACAGAAATAACAATAAAAGCTTTTTTTAAAAAAAGATTTAGCCAGCATACAGTAACCTTTTGTTTGCCCCATTTAGTTTTTTTTTACGTTTCCTATAATTTATATTTATTCATATTTAAGTGCTTTGAGAAGCCACCTTTAAAGGTGCTATATAAAATAAAGTTTATTATTATTATTACTTAGGCCCATAAATAGCAAATTTTTTTTGCCTTTTTTGTCCTCAAGGAAGAGAAATAATTGCTCTTAATCTCTGTGTCTCATGTTTTGACTGATCATCACTCACACATTCTCTGGAAAACCAAGAGCTACAGAGCTTGATAGGGTTTCGGCAGAGACGGAGGCTTGTCCTGTCAGTGCTAACTGGGGGAGGTATCTGTGCGCGGTCCAGTTTGTTTTTCTGTGGCAGCAGTCTGGGCTTATTTATGCCTGCGGTGGTACAAACAAAGATGCAGGCTCCCCTCTCTCACTGGCATTCAGCTGATCGCCCCCGTTACAAACAGAACCCGGGGGACAGCTTGCTCTGGAAGCCTTTTTCTAAAGACGGAGAGAGATCTAAGGGGGAAGGGAGGAAGCTAAAAGTGCCTTGAGAAAAGCGGCTGTGTGAGCTTCACTGAGCTTCGGCAAGAGGTCCGCCTGTCGAAATCCGTCCTGGAGAAATCCCGGGGTGAGGAACACCCACGTGGTGAACGTCATGGTCAGGAAGCCTGAAATGTGGGAGCGCGGGCACGCCATCCCAGATGTTCCATAGGCTACGAGCAGGGAGCCGGCACCTTCCCCAGCCCTGCCATGATGACGACCCACGGGGCAGCACCACCTTCTTTTGCCGTCTGTTAGTTTGCCTTAATCTAAAAGATAGATTACTGGACGGGAGAATAAGCATTGTTTAAATAACAATAAAGAAGTCAAATTATTGCCCTTCAATTGGATTAGAGCCACCCCACCACCACCACCAAAAAATGCACTCTTCCACTTCCTTCCTCCACAGATATGAAAATGTCACAGAGGCAGATGTTAGTATTGCCACTCCAAATGGGTTAACGCACAGGAATGTTTTAGGCACTGCAAGGTCGGAAGAATGATTGAGGTAATATCAACAAGGAGCTCTAGCACATAGCATTAACTGTCCCTATGAATGTGGCGAATGATACTGTCCCAGGTGCAGATGCAGAAGATGTACGTTATGCTTAAGGCCAATTCACTTCAGGTTTAAATCCACTGAGGGTCGTTGTTCACTCATATTAACGGGTCAAGCAGCTGCCAACCCCTTAAGCTCAAATCGATTGCAGCCTGGTGTTCCTAAGCGGCTCCTGCAGTGCAGCCACTTGCTCTGAGTGCTGGCTGAGCTCAGTGATCCTGACGCTGTGCATTGGAGCCAGGAACACTCAGTGACTGTTACTGGGATTCTCCAAGTGGCTAATCCCAGTTAGCATGGCAGGGGCTGGGGTAGTTTATAAACAGATGAGTGGTTGGGATGACCCCTGCAACTTCCCTCGAGTCTGAAGATACATGGTAACATCAGTGAGAAATGTGACTATTTCAATCGATGGTGAACCACCTGTGCATCGCTTACGAACCTGTAATGTGTCAAAAGCTGAACAGCTCGCTTAATGGGTGGATTGTAAGAACCCATTCACTCTTTAGGTTCCCTGTGTAGGTGCAGGGGCTGTCGCTGGGCGCCAAGACATCAAGACTAAACTGGCGATTCCAAATTGGAGCTGTATGGCAAAATCTCCTCAACAATTAGAAGAAGTAAGATTTTAAAGGTACTTGTCATGCAATTAAAGCTCTGATACTCCAGAACAATGAACGATGTTAGATTTTCCAAGGGTGTTATCTGTTATTGTATTTCTACAATCCTTTGCACATTTTGGAAAGTGTATATTGGGGTGGAGGTGTTGAGCATGTGAATTAAACAGCAGCTCTGCTCTGGCCGCACAAACCTGAGCTATTCTAAGAGAAACATTAATTCAGAAGGAAAGGACATCTAAACAACATTGGAGAGTGACTGCTCTCCTTCTCACATCTCAGATCAAAGAAATGAGACTATGAGCTGGAAGCATTGCTGCCGTTCTGGAAAGAAAATAAATTTTTGCCAGTGGCTTCACAAAGACACTCTGACTGCACACCTTCAGGAGAAATTCTGATTTTTGCTGGAGTCATGGTGTCAACGAAATCCGACTAAATGTCATTTCATCTCTTTCGTGCCCCAGGTTCAATTAGCTGTGGATTGACTGTGCTGAAACCATCCTCCTGTATCACACGAGTGTTTCATGTTGACTCCTGAGAGGCTTCTCTTGTGGTCTGGCCTAATGATGCTGTTTTCAGTGCAGCTATCACTTGGAAGACAGCTCACAGCCGGAGCCTTCAAGTCAAAGTCAAAGCAGCTTAGGTTCCTTCTCAGCTGTCAAGCTTCTACTGTCTGTGTGTTTGCCATCTCCTAATGAAATCAATCTAAGAGGCGGCGTGCATTGATTTGGTGCTCCGGCAGCCTCCTCAGGCATACCAGAGGTTTGTCTTTTAAAGACCTTGTTTTTGAAACTGTTTCAAGAAGTGTCTCTCTTCGCTAGTCTCTCATATCTTCTTCAACGCCTTGTTAGAAGTGGCACACATTGACTTCAATTCAACAAAGGAAAATTCTTAGTGAAGTATAGTATGTGTCATCCAAAACTATCTAATATAAAGGCACCAGCCTTTGCAACAGCAATATCATATTTAAACACAGCAAATGTGTTCAAATGCGTCTATATTAACACCAGTGTTGTCAGTAAAAACAAAAATTCTGAACATAGAATAGTTAATTGCTCTGTATATGAATCTTTCTGTATAAAACAAATAAGAACATAAGAAAGATTACAAATGAGAGGAGATTATTTGACCTATCTGGGCTGGTTGATAGTAGCTAATCCAAGGATCTCATGCAGCTGTGTCTGAAAAGACATTGGCATATCAGCTTCAACAACAATACGTTGGTAGTTTGTTCCTTGTTCCTTTACCCTCCTTTGGGTAAAGAAATGTTCTTGGTTTTAAATAAACTTCTGGACTCATAATTGTAACACAACATCCATTGAATTAAACTCTGAGCTTTTAACTTTCTATCACAACATTTTATGGGTCTTTATTTGTTGTTTTATTTGCTCCTGTACATTGTCTGGAAGATGTAAATGTCGGGTCAACACAAACATCTACTATAAATAGTTCAAGTTGGGAGCTGCGTCAGCATGCATAGGCTGTAAAAGAGCAAGTTAAGGTTTTCTTCCCTGCTTAAAAGAGAGGGAAAGAAACAACGTTTCGGCTGTGCTGAAAGAGCCTTCTTCGGGTGTCACGTGTTGTTCCGAAATGTTTCTTTTCCTCTCTTTTCAGCATGGAATAAACCTTTACTTGTTCCTTAACATCTACTGTAAGCCAATTTTGGCTCTATTTGTCACATTTTGCATTTATAGTTCATATTATTACAGATCACAAGTTTAAGCCTGAAATTATTCTAAGTATTTCTGTTATAGTTGTTAAAACGTGCTGTTGAATTTGACTCTCATCATGCGATTGCTGGGAAGGCAGAGGTAAATGGGGTGGAAAAAGACATTATGCCTCTATTGTGGTGACTTTTTGTGTTACCTGTAAGTAGTGTGACACAATAGAAAGTGTCATTTGGTCTGTGAATCCTAACGGTCTTGCTTTTATTTCCCTAAAGAAGCCCCTCAGCCTACAATGTGAAACCATTACTATTTGGCTGAGACTTTAATTGCTGCAGTTTGGCAAAAAAAGCAGGCAGATTTCAGAATAATTTTCTGCACAGTGTCAGCTGTCACACAGTTTTGAACATGTTATTGCCACTGTTCAAGGTTGCCATGGGACTGATATTTAATGTGTCTTCCTCTTTCCTGCTCTGTCTTTTTATCATGTGGCTGACATTTTGTTTGCACAGCAGGGCTGTTTTTTTAATTGCTTCCTCTTCATCAGTTTTTTTTTTCATGTTGGCTTTATTTGGTTGTCTAGGCTCTTTTTGCTGATGATGAGACTTTGGTTGATTTATTTTTCATGGTTTACCGATCACAGCCAGAGCAATACTTTTTTGTTTCCTTTATTTAGTCTTTAAATCATTGGTTCGTCACTTTTTCCTGTTTTGCTGAGTGTACTGCGTTTTAATCATGCTCACTTTTCAAAGGAACGGCTTTTCGCCGTGAGATGTGTGATTCTGCAGCTGCCTAAAATGTATTTTGTAAAACAAAACATACTCTTGCAGGTATTGAGATGCCCTTTATAGAGAGGGATTTCACTCAGTCAGGGCTTTAAAAATAAATTGTGTTTTCTGAAGTGCAGCAATCAGTTCTAAAAATTTAGGAACAGTAATTGAAAATTTCTAGTTGCATAAAAAAGTGTATGACATTTTGCTTATAAACATTATTTTTAGTTTATATATAGTTTATTTTTAGTTTATATTTATGTTTTTTTTTCCAAAGACTCGTACGTCAGAGATATAAAAATTAGAATTGATGGGTTTATAAAACTTCATATGGCTAACAAAGATGTTAATTAGGCTATTCGTTCCTTCCCTTGAGAATTTTTTAATTAACTGTTATCTATCAAGGTAGGATTATCCATCCAACAGTATAGCTATTTGGAAGTTCACAGGTGTCCAATTATTCTGAAAGCTTTGCAAAGTTAATAGATAAAAACTGGTTGAGTGGTGGTACACGGCTCTATGGGATTATTGAGGAGACACTATATTAGACTTTATTGAACAAAATGACATGAATGCGAAAAATGAGCTGTGAAGAGTAAGTGAGGTACAATGAGAGAAGTGATTTATAATTTGTGATTTATGTCCTATTTATGTTATGTTGTTACAAAATTACATCAGTGCGTATTCAAACAATGCCCTCCTGTGTTCCAGAAGACTCTGAAGGGTCTCTGTTATCAACGTTGTTTTATTGATTTTTCAGTCTTGGAAGTAAATACATTTTACATTTTGCATGGGATTTAACATTCCCTTTTTGTCTGTCTAAGTAGTGAACAACCACAAAGGTGCACGAGCTGGCATTAATTATGTTCTAATATAAATATATAAATATTACTCAACTATGAATGGTACAAACTTTGTACGGTATATTTTTGTTTTATGGAAAAAAAAAGAAAATTTAGCATAAAAGTAAGGTTTTAACTGTGGGAAAAACCTAAATCTATGAGAAAACATCATTTTGCATAATAAGTAAGTTATTGAAATGTAATATTTTACTACTGTAGACATTTTTGAATGATTTATAAACACAAGTATTAAAAAGGGGATTGATCCCTCAAGACCTAATTGAAGGTGTAGAAAAAGAATAATGAGTGGAGCTGGATGAACCTTAATTTACATCCTGGATATGGAGGTTGAGGGGACTGGCAGGAACTAAAGAGGCGTTGGTCTGTTCAGAAATAAAAGTTGCTATTCTCAGTTGAAACAAGTGTACCATTTTACATTTACACCATTTCCCTTTTAGCATTACAAGTTGGGGGGGGGGGGGAGTTGTAGAGCAGACCTCCAATGGAAAAGGAAAATATTGACACACTTTGAAGCAGAACATCTCTACAGGCATCCGTTAATTTTGAACAGCTTAAGGATGACTTGCTGTAAAAAATAGCACAATGACGCCCATAACAACTGTGACTAATACAAAATGCAACATACGGCCAACTCTACCCACAGACATTGTAACTAGATCTGCTTTGTAGTAGACAGCAGGCTGGTTCCAAAACCTATTGCATATGGGAGTGCACAGAATATCCAAGAACTAGCCGCCTGTCTCTGAAAACACAGCTATGATATAAAAGCGTGGGGCGGTTTCTCAGAGCTGCTCTGCAGGGTGGCCTCCTGCCTGTCGGTGCTGCCCGATGTAAGACCAAGGTCAGAGTTCCCCTTTCAGGTAGTGGCAGCAGAAAGCAACGGCTCACAAGCTCACAGGGAAAAACGAGGGGTAGGTACTCTGGAGACAGGCTCCTGAAAGGGATTGTCCGGATCAATGGGAAAAAATCCCAGGAAGATGGGACCGCAGGTGAAAATTAGTGTGGTTAGACACACTGTCATACAAATGAGAAAAGATGTCATCATCTTCATTTAGCAGTCATTCTTTGGAAATCGCTTGCTGTCCTGTTTTACTGAGGGAGGAAGAATTAGTCTTTCTTTAGACAATGTCTGAAAATGAGGCAAATGTCCCTGGAAAAAGGAATTCTACCATGGAAGTTTGCCAACTACAATAAGTAACCTCTGTCTGCTGATCTACATGTAAATACCATTTTGTCATTCTTTTGATTAGCAACAATGCAATTGTAGACATTGAAGAGTGTTAGAGCTAAGTGGCGCAGACTTCCTAATTGACCTCTTTAATCATTATAATAAATAAATTGTACCGCATTCATGAAAGGAAACAGGATCCTTAGAGATAACAGTGAATGCAACTTTAAAGTGATCTTTAATAGTTTTACAGTTAACTGTTAACTGCAATATTGGTCGCACAGGAAAACCTGAAAATTTTAAATGATGACAAAGACAACAGCCCCTCTGTTCCACCTTCAAAGCCCTAATCAATCAAAGCCACCCTCAATCCCAGTGTGTAAGGTCTTCTGTGATCAAACCACATATCATGCATAATTACCCCCCAAGCTGTTTTCAAGCACAATTAGTTGTCGTTCTTTAACTGCAGCACATGGTACTCTATTAATGCATGGAGTAGCTAACACGAAACGAAAGTGTGCATATTAATACATGGCCAGAAAAGTCTCAAGATATTTGAAATGCAGCCTTGGTATTTGGGCTCTGTACAGAGTATTATCTCTTCCTAAATGGAGTGTAACAAAGGCTCTTTTATTTTAAAACAATATGGGCCTTTTACAAGGACCTGGAGAGCTTTAATTAAGTTCAGTGGCCTTTTAAAGACAAAGTATTTTTTCATAAGAAGTGCAAATTAAAGGAAAATGTTGTACCATGCAATAGATTCCTACAAGCTTTAACCTTTTCACACTTCTTTGGTTTCAGTCTTTTGTCCAATTTGGATTTACCAAAAAGAAATAAACTGGTATAGTGTAGCACTGATATTAATTGCAGGGTGATATAAAGTCATTCTTTTGTCATTCCCTATGCAATACATGATCGAGTATCAAATACCAAGAGGAGACTTCCTAATGACAGGTTTCACCTAGCTTTGTAAATGAACATGGAAATCCTATGATCTTTTAATGCAATTTTTCATGCAAAGGTTGCTATCACACCATATGACAGAGCTAAATCCCTAATCTGCAGAAAAACATACTGTAATATCATTCTATATACTGTTTACTTTCAGGCATGGGAAGTATTTACAATAATCCAGGTGGTAATATTTGTATTCTATTTCTTACACGTTTGTGGATTATTATAGCATCAACAGATGTTTGCAGATTAGCTGTGAGTCTCATCATACTGTATATAAATATATCAATAAGTGCTTGAAGATGCATACCAATGTTCATATTTGCTTTGTTTGGTTTCTTCCTTATTTCTTTTTTCTGCTTTGTTTTGCTGTTCCCCATAACACAGGTATGCCTCGCTTGGTTTGCCTCTTATTGTGTCTCTTTGCAGAAAAGGAAGTGTGATTAATTTCTCTGCCTCTTCTTGGTCTGATTGCTGGAGTCTTTGGGGAGGATATTTGACCGTTTTGATTCAGCGGCGGACACTCAAGGAGTTCAGACTCCCGCGACATCAGAGCCAAATTAATACAAATCAAGCACTTCCACACTGTGGCTAGACCTGCTTGCCAGGAAAGTGACAATAGTTATGGTAATACAGGTGCTCCGATCACAGTTTCAGAGAGCTGTTGCAGTCAAAGGCATTCACTGGCATTCTGATGAGGGATTCTGATTTGTTAAAGCAAAATACTGACACTGAAAATGAATGTTTAAAGACCTTGTCTGCGCATTGGAAAATAACGGATGATTCAAATCCATGTTTTTAAATTATTTTTAGAAATGATTAAAGAGTTTTTCCTCCTGGTTTATGAAATAATATATTCTGAAAAGGCTTTTTTGATGGTAGGGTAAAAAAAAAGAGGAAACCATACGTAACCATTCCTTCTCTTATCTATTAAAGCTAATGAATAATATTCAGTTGTAGATTTTGTCATTTCAGATAAATTATTTACTGAAAACAGTGGCTAAGTTTGTACACTGGGCTCTGCAGTTTTCTAACCTGAAGCAGAGCAAGCTGCTGTGAAATGCTTATAAGGTCAACTGGCTTTAGTGATCAAATCATAAAGCGTTCTAATCCATTAAACTCTAGTCCAGACAAATTGGTCATTAAAGACCCCAGGACACTTTTCAGAAGCACAGCAGCATTAACCCCTGGGTCCCAGCTAAATTCCATTTTGGGCTTGTTCAATCCTCCCTACCTAAATTTTCCCTTTAATTCAGCTGGTGGTGGAGTAATTTCTCTCTTTTCCACTTGATCTTGTGTATATATAGTGGACATGCTTCCATTATTAACCCAGGTGGGTGCTAGGATATGGGATCAGCACTGTGGGATATGAGAGATAAAAAACATTATAAAAATGCAAAGAATAATAATTGTTATCGTCACTGAAAAGACACAACATATCTGAGAGCCATTGTTTTAGGAATTTTTTTTTTAAATTGGTTCTCAGAAGCACAAGATGTGTAACAGTGCCAGAGTGACCCCTTTAGGCCAGGTAGCTGGTCACAGTCAGACAGACAGATGGTCTTACTCAGGAAAGGAAGCCTATTGATTCATTGTTGTCGCATTCTGGCAATTTTGAATGGGAGTATCTGCTGCTCTTTACACACTTCGTTACTTGTTGTGATATTTCCTAAGGATCTAATCCTATTATAAAACACAACTAAGGCAAGCAAATAGCTGTCAGGCTAGGATTCTATCCAAGCAGGTTAGGTCCCACTGAAGCTAAGCAGGTGTGAGCCTGGCCAGTACCTGGATGGGAGACCTCCTGGAAAAACTAAGGTTGCTGCTGGAAGTGATGTTAGTGGGGCCAGGAGGGGGTGCTCACCCTGCGGTCTGTGTGGGTCCTAATGCCCCAGTATAGTGACGGGGACACTGTACTGTAAACAGGCGCTGTCCTTCGGATAAGACATAAAACAGAGGTCCTGACTCTCTGTGGTAATTAAAAATCCCAGGGTGTCTCTCGAAAAGAGTAGGGGTGTTACCCCCGGCATCGTGGCTAAATTTCCCATTGGCCTTTACCAATCATGGCCTCCTAATAATCCCCATCAATGAATTGGCTTCATTACTCTGCTCTCCTCCCCACTGAGAGCTGATGTGCGGTGAGCGTTCTGGTGCACTATGGCTGCTGTCGCATCATCCAGGTGGGGCTGCACATTGGCAGTGGTGGAGGGGAGTTCCCATTACCTGTAAAGCACTTTGAGTGGAGTGTCCAGAAAAGCACTATATAAGTGTAAGCAATTATAATTATAATGAATAAAGAAAGAAAAAAAAGATCAAAACAGCAGGCATTTTTTATTCAGTGCTCCATATACAGCGCAATGTCTGACGCTTTAATATCTGAAATATAGAAGCTGTGAGTCATGAAATCTTTTAGGCATTTTTTCCTTACCTCATGAATTTCTGATTTATCATATATCAACCTGTCCATCTGGGTGCACAAGCAGCTCTGTGGTAGTGTTGCTATTTGCAAAACAGAAGCAACTGCCATTAAATGCATTCCATGCCTTCTGAACAACTAATTTACCATGGATTCACACCTTGACCTCTTTTAATGTGATTGACATCACTGTCAGCATCTTTAATCAAAATAAAATACGCATTAAGCACCTGGAAACACAGGAGAGTTGGCCCGCTGCAGTCCTCAAACAATTTCATTCCAAATGTGTCAATCAGGGTTGTCATTTTTTTACATTCTAATAAAATTCTGAATTAAGGGCCTGAAATAGAACATTGGCTGTATATTTGTGTTTCACATTAGTGACACATGGATTTTTTTTCCCTCATTCGAAACTTTGTTAGTTTTTTCTCATTTGAAAATGTCAGCTTCTTCCTTTTCCTAGTTCTGCTTGTGCATTACACGGCCTCCTCCCCTCTCCAACCTGGGGGAGACATTTAACTCGAAGGAAGCTCCACAGCAAGAGGTCCCACTGGCGTCTTGCTGTAATGTGTAAACAAAAGGGCCATCTTGCCAACTAGAGGACAGAACATCGTCTGCCCTGTCTTCCCCCGGAGAAACGGGGACACCTCGCCCCACTCTCCACCCTCAACACGTGCTTTTTTTATCTTGGCAGAAAATAAATCTTGCTCTTCCAATAACAAGAGAAGGGGAAGATGCTCAGAGACAATACCTCCCCAGGATGAAATCCCCCCTTCCCCAGACCACTCCTGGTAGCACGCAGTCCATTTCCCACTGTGCAGTGGGAATTCAAGACTGGATTAGCTCTGCAGTCTGGAATTGCACTAGTAAGGCCCAGGCTATGGAATTCGAAGGATGAGCTTTTAGGATTATTTCTCTTGACTTTCCATTTACAGATGTATTTTACTTAATCCTGTACATATATAATCCACACCATCATTTGTGAACAGTGCTAGAGAAAGCAAAGGGGCTGTCTGTTTTTTTTTCTGTTGGATAGTTTATTTCTGATTGTGGTTTAGGTTTTGCTCTGTGCTGGTTGCTTCTCAGATGGAGTCTGTCGTTTGGTCCCTGGGGCCAGTTGCTGCAAATTTCTTAGAAACCTGCAAAGATTAATCACTCGACGTGCACGTCTCAGGCTATTGACAGTGATTCAGTCTCTGATGGATTAAGGTTTTATGTCTTCATCCATCCTTCATTTTGCTGTGTTCCTAATATTGCTGAAAACAAGTTAAAATAGTGACATCAAATAAATGAATTGAGATTTCTGTGTAAAGTCATGAAACCATTCAGTGCCACATGTCTGATAGTTCCAAGACTCATTCTAATGGCGTGCTGGGTCTGATGAGGGTTCCAAGGATGAGGTCTTGCCATTCTCTGCACACGACAGGTTCAATATGAAAAAATAACACTGACAGCAGGCAGAGTAAGACCTAAAATAATAATCCTTCTAATAATGTTGACACAGAAAGATTAGTAGGAGAACTTGAAATGTGTCACAGTCCATCTGGGTCCAGTTTAGAACAGAGTGCATTCCTGTCTGCAGTGTTAATTCAGTCTCTGAATGTGTATTGTAAGATGGCAGTATGCCAGGATACTTTCGTTCAGAGTGAAGGTATGAGCTCCGCCATGCATTGATGTGGTAAATGTTCTGCCCGCACTCAGCAGATAAGTATGAGTATCCCCAAAAACGAGCATTATGAATGGACGGCAGTCTCCGTTTAGTATGTTATCAAAAAATCAATCAATCAAATGAAAGGATCTGCACTTTGTAGTCTTGTTATACACTTTGTACAACTATTGACACATTTTTTTCATACATTCTGGCATTTGCTGATAAGCCAGGCTTTAAACTGGAGGTCAGGGGATCTTGTAGGACGGTGGACAATTTTTTTTCAAAGACGGCAGTTCAATAAACTCTACTGGGGGGATTGTGCATGTAGACGATAGTCAACATCTCCCTTTATGTAGGTCAGACTGTCTTGGGCTGTTTCCAGGCAGTCTCTCAGATGACAGAATTCTCAATGTTGGATTTTTTTTATATAGATATTTTTGTTCTGTGTTCTTTTCCACTTCTCTTCTTGTGCTTTAGTAGTTTAAGTCCCATAGGACCTCTGAGCTCCTGACTTCATCTCAATGCGCGTATAATGTCCCTTACTTACCACTTAAGCCTCATTCACAACTGTCTTTTTGGCAAGAATGATGCTTAAATATACATGATATATGACATAACCATCTTTCAGTATCGATACACATGAACGGTGTCATGTAACACATCACATTGTTTTAGAGGCCTTTTAAATCATAAAGCTATAGATGAGGTAATTTTAAAGAACCAAGAGTTTATAGTAGTAAAAGGACTTATTTATGATTGTTTTTCAAAAACGTCTAAGTGCACACAAAATCCACATAGAAGTACTGTAAAATGAAAAAATAGCACAGTAAATTTAACCTATAACACAGCGATTGTATGCTTTAAGAACATAAGAAATGTTACAAATGAGAGGATTCCATTTAGCTCCTCTAATCTCTTTGGTTAGAAGTTAATTGGTCTAAGAATCTCATCCAGTCGTTTCAAGACAGGGTATTGGCATCATCAACTTGGCTGGGGAGATCGTTACTTGTTCCTTCTACCTTTTGTGCAAAAATGTCTTAAATGAATTTGATCAGTGAGCTCCACCGGCGTGGTTCTGTACATAGTAAGACTCTATCAGCCATTAGGAACACAAAAACAATTAAAACAATTAAAATGACATCAGAGGGTCAGCACTTCATAATCCAATATAGCAGAGAAACAGTAACACTATCAGGACATTATCCAAAAGGTTTTACCAGGTAGTGGGTGCTCAGAACCCCTTGCCCTGTGCATGACTACTAATACAATTAATGACATCATTAGCTCCAAATCCTTACTGCTATTTAAAAAACACATTTCATACAGTACCCTAGAGGCTAATGGCCATGCAGTTGAAAGACTTGTGGTAGGTTCAGTATGCACAAAAAAAGTGGAGCACCATCTGTTTTTTGAATGCTTGTGCTATGGAATTGAGACACTCCAGTACACTCAACGGAGTTAAGTGCGTTTTGCAGTTTCCTCTTTGTAAGACATGTGTAACATTTGCCAGGAAAATATAGTGAAGATATCCTATATACTGTGTTCTACATTACTTTAATCTGATGTCTGTCGTTATACTTGTCATAAAAGACATTTAGAAATATACCTGTAATTGAAACTTCCCTGTGCCACAGAAACTCTGCACTTGCTGACAAGTCCTAAAATGCAGATGTTTTAACTGTCACTCTTATTTACAGTTTTTTTTAATTCTGCAAGGAGGGCAGGAATGTTTAATCTGATGGATCTTTTATCTTTTTATAAAAGTATTTTTTTTATCTTAATGATATCCAAGTTCGAGGATGAGCAGTGCATCAGACCTCTGGCAGTATTCAGGTATTGGCAGTGCCTTGATGAGATTCTTGGAACATTATAGTTCAGAAAAGTCAGTGAACAAATGGGCTGAGAGACTTCCTCTTGTTTTTTGGGTTTTAAGGTCACACTAGCTGGATTGAATGGCTGGAAACTAGACCACTGGGTGCAGAGACAGGCTTTAGTCATTCTTGTCAACACTTTAGAGCCCATTTACAGCCTATCTGGCTTGTTTTAGCGTATCTGCCCCTCTTAAAAGACCAAAGGAAGGACTACGATTTTCTAGCAATTTTCTCTTTTTTGGATCTGAGGTAAGATAGCCTTCACCTGTGAGTCTGAAATGATCAAGAAGCTTTTTAGTAAATATTTTTTTCTGACTGTATCTGTAGGCTTTCGTTTCCATTAGCCTTGTGTTAGTGCTGGTTTGATTTCGTGGCCTGGGCTTTCTCAACGGTGTCGAACACAGGGCACACCAAACAGCGGAGTTTTTTTCTTGGATCCTGTCCTCCCGGAAAAGTATTATGAAGAGATGCTCCAAAAATAATTTACCATTAATTTGATGTGTTATGGTTGGAGTTTTTTAATTAGAGAAATGATAGATCATTTATGTTTTAAAAAGAAAGTTATTTAAAATCCTGTTTGGTTTTCTACAGTCAGGTTATCACAGCACTTGAAAGACAAAAAAACATCTAATTACTGGTAGATCCCTGTATATATCGTATGTGACTCATTCAATATTAGGATTCTTATAAGGGTATAAATGTTATCAGCATTACAAAGAAAGCTCATCAGAGATTACGTTTCCTGTGACAATGTCAATGTTTCCCAGCTCATTCTCATCCTGTTTTATAGAACCATTATTGAGAGCGTTTTCACAGCTTCTGTAACTATAACTTCTATAACTGTTTGGTTTGGTCTGTCCATTCTAAAGGCAAATTGCGCAGGCAATTCTAAAGACATGTCTCACTATGCAGACATTGAGTGCCATTTGCCATCTATTGAAGACTTGTATCAACTCAGACTAAAGAAAATAACCATACAGATTGTCAGTTGATGACACCTCTCATCCAAGATACTATTGGCCTCAGGAAGATGCTACTGGGTGATCAAAACCAAAACCATCTGGCGCCTGAATAGCTGTTGCCATCACCCTGCTTAACCAGAACCCATGAACACAAGATGCAGTGTGTATGTATTGCGGACCTGTGCATGTTCTTTGTGTGACATGTACACAAACTTGTATTATTGAATTGTTTCTGTCAGTGTTTTTGCTCCAAGGTACCACATCACATTCCTTATATATCTAATGCACTTGGCAAATAAAGTGATTCTGGTTCTAATTCTAATTTAAAGCACTATTAGAAATGAAAGGGTTTTGGTTTATTCTCTGTAGAAATCTCAGCAGTAAACTGATGTTTTGGCATGTTTTTAAACAGCAGTAGGGCACCATTATAAACAGCGTGAGTTTCAGAATACACTCTTCCACATGGGTTAGTTTATTTCTTCACTATGGCAGAAAGATCCTTTATTTTTACATGACAATTTGATGAGTAATTTATTTTTAAGGGAATGCTTTCTCATCGCTCCACGTATTAGCAGAACACATAGTCTAATTGAATTGCTCTGTACGATTCAATTATAGAGAAGTGTGTCAAATGAAGTGCATTAAAATCACTGTAGTTGTAACATCACTTAAACAATAAGTTTTTAGAAGGCATGCTTTTCTTATTTGAAACCGCTGAAGAAGCTGCTCACAGATATTGTTCGATCTAGTCCATTGCTTTAGCTAATAAGACAGAGTGCACTAGCAGTGAGCCCTAGACAGAAATGTCATTCTGCAATGAATACAAAAGGACATATCCCTCCACACATTATCAAGAGGTCTGCCAGAACTGCAATGATGTGATTTTTGTAAAAGCCACTATTGTAATAATAGGCGATGTCAACACAACCAGCCTTGTTTCTCAGTAGTTCCAAGTCCATTCTCAAAATCTTGCTTCTCTTTTTTTTTGTACGAAAGATTTCCATTACCTCACAGTAAGTTCCATTTAATCCTTGTTCAGCTGGCACAAATGATAGAAAGAATGTAATAATACCCTTATTGCTATTATCTTAATTTCACATATCTGCCCAAGCATATGCATTTCAAATTAGGTAACAAGCTTGGAATATCCGGCACCTGCTGCTGGCTTATATAAGAGCCTTTAGCTTAAAAAAAATGCAACGAGAATCTGAGGTCTTTCTCTGAATGGGGTTTTCTTGCAGATGAGAGCCACACAATTCATGGTAGCTCATCTCGAGGAGGTCATGGCAGATCAGACTCCACGGATGTGCACAACGCACAGTGATATGCAACAGCTGCCACCACCCTGTTATTCCATTGAATCCAGACAGAGCTAAAAGTACTGAGCGGATCATATGTAATATTCAGGCTCATGACTATGGACCCCATATGGAATTATTATATTATTAATTTGCTTAGCCGACACCCTAATCCAAGGTGAATTGCAAAATGGCATGGATGAGCAGGTCTTGTATATTCGTCAGATTAACAATTTTCAGCATCAATTCCACAGAGAAATGCAAAAGCTTTTGATTTTTAACCATCCTTAGTTGAGTCTGATTTAGAGGCGTTCAATCCTAACCCCCACAGATGGCAGCTTCACACCAGAGGTTCCTCAGCCAAGCACAGACACCCGGCGTCTGAAACTACGGTCCCTCTCACACACAGCAGGATTACTTCTTCAAAAAACACCTCATCAGTAGTGGATTCTACCTCTCAATGAGAGGCGCGGCTGACAGTAAAGGATCTTTCATCGACTCCACAAATGACAGAGCACCGCTAAAAACGGGGTAGGTGACCCGTAATGGTCTCTTGTGGAAAGTAGAGCCTCACAATTTTCATATTGAAGCCCATTGGTAAAACAGTAAGAAATAAATAAGCAACATCACTTTGAGAGATCCTACACAAAAGCTTGAGCAGTTGCTGTAATGGCAGTGCTCTGTGACTTTGATTAAATGATGGAGGTATAGCCCCATATAGTGCTCTCTGACAGGAAGCACTTACAAGTGCTTTACAGTGCAGTGCACCTAGAAAGATAAAACATGGAGGCTCTAGTTTGTCAAACAGACTGTAAATGAAAAAGCCAGAATAGGTATAATTGAGAACTTCAGACAGATTACGTGGAGTTTGTTTCAATCCTGAACTGTCACTGCTTTCACTCGTGATACTTTAAAAGATAAAGAATTTAGATCTCACTCTGTATTATTGCAAGCCCTGTAAAAAAAAAAAAGGTTTTGTTTGGTACTTAGATATAATTGAAAGGTCTGCTAGAAAACTTCAGCTCTAACTTAAATATAGGAAGCAGACAGTTGACATCAGAACACAGGGAGTGGTAATAGTGAAATGTACCTCAAGGTGTGTACGCTGAAAAAAACAACCATATTTCACAGGGACAGCTTTTCTTTTTTGATTATTTTGGAAGCTTGTTTTCCACATGGCTTGGAAGGTTGGCCAGGTTTGTTGATTTATTTGCTTCACAGTCACGTGGTCTTGAAAGATGTTAACCTCAGCAGTGGAACGTTAAACACGGGTCAGATGAGAAAATTGAAGTGACACCTTCCCCCAGGGAACATTTTGTCAGCCGCTATTGAGAAGGTTTCTCTAGCGCACCGCTGTGGGACAAGGTCCGCCGAGAGTCACATGCCAGATGGATGGCAGCAGCCTGGGCACAGTAATTAGGGCACTCTTAATCCTCCCCCATCTGTTTTCATGAAGTGCAGCTTCGCCATCGAGAAATATTATCCCTCCAAATATCCGAAACTGAGGTGGTTGTAACGGGAGAGGATGAGAGGCACGATGTATTGCTTTACTGGAGGCAACTGAATGGAAAAAAAAAATGGAAGGAACACACGCTTAAGTCATCTGAAAATATCACACGGCCAGGGCCAAAATGTTACCTTTTTCCTCCCAGAACACATTGCATTGTCTTCACCTGGAACATTTCGCACATGGGAGCAGTCGTGGCTTTTTTAATCGGTCATTTGATGATTAATAATCGATGCATACATTATTGTGATTATGAAGATTTGAAGCGGTATATCACGGTAAAAGCCAAGTACAGTAAAACACAACCCAGTTATGGTAAAGCTAAACATGTCACATTGGGAGAAAGATTTGGAAATCAAGGCAAACGAATGACATAGAAGTCCATTGCAAAACTTCAAATACTCTGTGTATTTACTGAAGTAAACTTTCAAAGGGATCCCTCCAGATCTTGAGCTTGGCGACTGAAGACGTGGTTGTGTGTGTCATTCTAATCCCGCTCTTGAATTTCCCTGAGATGATGTCACTTTGCTGCAAGTGTTAGTGGGTAACGGAGATGACAGCAGCTTGAGTGTTTGCTTGTAGCTATCGCAGGTGTACTGTGGACTCTCTGCAGCTGTGTTATTTCTGCAAGCCTTTTAAAAAAACATGTTGGCTAGACTTCAATCGACACCAAAAACTGAAAAAAAAAACTTCCCCTAGCTGTCTTGAGGGAAAAGCATTCATTACATCATCTTTGTTTTCTTCTGAAAAAGCAAATACAGATTCTTTTGCAGTGTTGCATCTTAAAGTATGCCAGTAGGTTGTCTCATATGTTCCTATGATGAATGGAATGGAAAAGGCACCTCTTCCTTACTGCAAAGGCTCATTTCGGCCCGCATGCTTCAGCAGAGATACTCCCTGAAGTCCCCTACTGTTTCTTTACCAGTCTGCATATCCCTGAACTCAGCAACAGATGCTTGTAAAGGGTTCAATATTGACATCACCTGATGCTTACTGAGAATTTAAAAGACTGTGAAATTTAAATGTCAATGGTCTGTTAGATTTTGATAATTGTATGCCTTAATTACATGCCTTAACATGGAGGTGATACGAAGTTTATGGGCTTAGCCAGGCAGTCCCCAGGATTCTCTGGACGCGTCTGGCATGACGGCATCCCCAGCTGATTTGAGCTGGTTAAATGTGCGTCAGCCACCTGAGTCTTTCCCATCCCACCACAATGATCACACTGTGCTGCAGTCAGAGGTCATTTCCCACTGGCTCTTGCTGGTGTGAAGCTGCTAAGGGTGGGTTCATGAATAAAATGGCGCCAACCTCACAGAATAACATTAAGGCTGTCAAGTAAAAGGAATCCAAATCAATCTATTTCTTTTTATGTTTCATAATAATTAGCTTTCTTTTATATGGTGCGTTTAAACATGGTTTCTCAACGCTCTTGACAGTAAGAAAAAAAAAAGCACACAATGAGAGAAGACAGTTACACAATGACAATAAGGGTTTAGATCACAGTAGGAAAGCAGAGGGGCAGACAGAGGACCAGTTTAATAAAAGCCCTGCTAAAGAAGGTTTGAGTCTTGATTTGAATGCGCACATGGTAGGCGGCTCTCTGATATCCTTGGGTGATAAAGTGCCAGAATTAGTCGAGTGAAGGTTGTGAGGTGAGGAGTAGGACGATAGTAAAGAGTAAGAGTATATGGTAGTGTACAAATTCTGCTTTCCCCCTCCAAAATCAGACAACGCTAAAAAGATAAGAAAGCCTGCAGGCACGAATGGTTTCAGATGGAATTGGCTGATGTGAGACTGCTTTGGCAGGAAATGTGCCTTTCAGGTGACACTGATCACAGCATTAATAGGGTGCCTCTGGGAAGCCAGCATGGCTTTATTACTTGCTGAGTCACTTACTCCTGCTTTCAGCAGTGACCTCTGTTCTTTAGTGCAAAGTTACTCCCAGACAGGCGCGTTTGCAGATATGGTGTCTAAGTGGTTTGACGCAGCAGCTTAAGAAAGACCAATCAATAGGAAGTTAAGGTTAAATAATCCCTGAAAACACATGATGTGCTGCAAAAAAAAATGAGTCTATCATTCACCAGCCAGTGTATCAGCATCAATGCTGATAATTATAAGGCTTCTCAGCTTTATTCACTAGCTTGAGGTCTGGCTTGCCTCTGTTTTGCCAAGGTGTGTCTTGATCTTTCTCATTTCTAAAACTTCAGATGACATGGTGCTTCCTCCAAAATTAATTCTCATAACATCATCTTATTCCAAGCTCCCAGAAACTTTTGAGTAATGAAGTGCCTCCTGTTCTGAGTTTTAACAATATCTTCCATTTGTGTCCACACCATTTGTGTTATGCTGTTCTTTCTGTTGTGTTGACTTTGTCAGTGCCTTTGAGGATTTTGAATACCTGTATCAGGTCTTCTATGTTTAGGATTAAATAGGTTCAGGTCCTTCAGCCTGTCAGTGTAAGACATTCCCTTAAGCCCTGGAATGTATCTGGTTGCTGTTCTCTGGACTGATTCCAGAACCACATTATCTTTTCAATAATGTGGTAGCTAAATTTGTACACAGGATTCTAAATGAGGCCATACCAGTACTTTGTACACTTTTAACACACCATCCCTTTATTTAAATTCCTAAATCCAGACAAGTGGTCAGTGAGTGTACATTCTTGTTTGCACTGAACAGGGATGGAACAAAGAGAAAATGTGTTTAGTTATATAAGCGAATTGGAAATAAATAACTCGGCAAACATACCCATGGTCTTTATACATTAAATATAATATTCCAGTGGTTTCTCTGCTGAAGAGAAATTTGACAATTCTTGCACAGAACCAGAGCCTTTTTATACATGGTTTCATCAAGCATACTTGTATAATTTATTCTTAATATGAATAGTGAATTCATTTTTAATATGAATGATGAAATATATGTGTGTCTTTGTGAGACAATGATCTGGTCTGATGGTGTTTAAAGTTTTACTTCAGCTTCTTGTTCTAGACCTTTTCTCAGAAATCCAAATTAAATCAATATTACTTTGTCAAAATCCAATACAATATTTACTTTCACATTACTGGAATATCAAGAATACAAAGTGTTTAATAAACATGCCCACTGTATAATATGACGCCACACTGCAGAGCAAATGCAAGCAGCGTTTTGAAATAAATATCCTTTGACCTTTTCTTTATAGGTTTTCCCTAATATTTCACTTGTAATGTTACACATGGCCCCAGGGGCCTTGCTGTGTGAAATCTGTCTCTATTTACAGGTTCATTTGAGTTGTTTTTGAATTAAAGAGGTATTGACCTTTAACCATTTGAGGAATGGGAGCTGTTTTTATTGGTCACTTTGTTAATGTTGTCTTCAGAAGTACCATCTCTTACGTATGTGCCCGGGGAAATAAATTCTCACGGCACGAATCTCCATTGCTTTGGCAAGAATTCCAGGAAAGCACCAATCTTCCACGCTCCTGAGGAGTCCAGGCTGTGGTGCAAATGACTTACCCTACAATTCGAGGGTTATTGTGGTGGCAGAGTGTGGTTGTGATATTAGTTTATGTTCCCTAGAGGTCCCACTTCATTGGGTTTGGAGTGGAATGTTGTTTGGGGGCAATGGGACACTTGCTGGATATACAGTAATAACACTTCAATTAAAACTGGCTTTTCCAAATTTAGAGGGGCAATTTACGAGCTGCCGTTTTATTGCATCTGTTGCGGGCACGCCCCCGGGTCACCCTACTTCTCTTCGTTCTCAAATTACGCATTGTCTTGGAAAAATGGATATCCATTCCAATGATTCTTTGTCCTGGAGGGCACCCCTGTTAACGGGGGTGAGAGGGCTGATGAATTCCAGATAAAATGGTTCATGAAGGCCGCATGACAAAAAGGGTAGAGAATTAAGATCACCTAATCTCATTATTAGAGTGATCTGCATTATATGAAATGACTGAGAAACACTTAATGGCATCTATTCATAAGATATTGGATGAGCCAGGAATTGACCTCAGATTAAGAGCTCATTTAATGCACAAGATATATTCTCCTAATGCATTTTTCAGTATTTGTGAAAGAGATGGATACTTTGCTTTTATCTCCTTCCTAACCTTAAAACAATCTTATTTTAAGGCCTCACCTAACCTGCAAATTCCTTTTCCTCAGCGCTCTGCAGTACTAACAAACCCACTAACTGAAGTAATGGGCCTTTATTACCTAATATGCCCTTTTTTTCTTTCTTAGATAGAAAGTTTGCACGATCTCCCGGAAGCCATATGGGGTTTTTCCAGGAGTTAGTTTCTTCGCATTGGCCAGATTAAGAGGATAAATCTCTAAATCAGTAAGGCTCCAATCCTGTTTTGAACTAAGTGGTAATTATGAATGGATGTGATTTTGTTACGCTTCCCTTAGCCCAGTAATTAAGATAATGTAAGTATTGAAGAGAATTAGCAATTCAGTTGTCGTAGCTTACAGAATTTCTTGATCGTAATTATTTGTGTTGTGGGCATCATGCTCTTTGTTGTTCTAAATGTTTAGCCAAGGTGAAACCTGCTCAAGCTTGACCACTCTGCTTGACACAGGACAAGTCTGCTTTTTCCAGCTTTTTTAAGGTGTTTCATTGACTACGGTCCACTTCTTATCTGAAAGGTTTCAAATACCTTTTAAAATATCCAAATAATCCAGTGTAGGCAGTGTATTTCTCTGATCAGAAATACGAATTATGAAGCTACATAAAAATCCACAGTATAACAGAAAGCCAATAATTAAACTATACCATGTTTTGACAAAAAAATGCATTTTGAAACAGAAAAGCACATATCTTTTTTTAATAATGTGTTTGTAAAATGTAAAGAATTCGGAAGTTGCCTCAGGAATAGTATATTGATACTGTACCGATATGTTTTCCTCTCACCCAAAAGAAACATTTGAAATGTTTGGTGACATAGGTCAGATGTGCAATAGAATTGTATATTCATCGTTTGCCTTTATTTTGAACAACAATTGTGCTAAATCCCCTTTTTTATTCAGTTGTTTTCTCTTATTTTAACAAGAATAGAAGCTCCATCCTAAAATCTATCACTCTCAATAACATCCGCGAATCCACGCATTTTCAATGACCTCTTATTCCAGTTCAGGTGTGCCACCCGGCAAGGATGGGTACACTGTGGATAAGACGCCAGTCTGCCAAAGAGGACAGACACACGAGGGGCAATTTAGCAGCACCAGTTAACCTTCAGACAGTGGGAGGAAACCAGAGCCCCCAAAGACAAACAACACGCTGACATGTCCCATGACAGAATCAAACCTAGGCCGCAGGAACTGTGAGGCAACACCACGCCACTGAGTCATTCACTCACAGTGACATCGACCTCGAATTTAAATAAGTTAATATCTGGCTAGGTACATAGCTATCATGATATTTATTTGGAGAAGCCCGATTGTTTCTATAGTGTTCATTAGATGACCAGATATTTGTGTGACATTTGTATCTAAAAGATGGCTTCAATACCTGTCCAAGAGGTGTCTACACTCCAAGTAGAGACCGAAGCAGTGTATATACTGTACGTGTGTATGAGTCTTTGTGTCTCTGCCTTTCAGGGAAGCACTTTGACTCTTTTCGTAAATGCTGTGTATTGCATTGTAATGTTCCGCTTTCTCATCCATGGTATGCCAGCAGGTGTTTTGTATCCCAGAAAGCCTTGGAAAAGGTCAGGGGAGATTTCTGTCCAATTGTGTCCAGTTCCCGTTCAACCAGTCGGGTTTAAGAGCTCCGTGAAAAGCTTCTCTACGTTCAGCCAAACGGATTACCCTACAAACAAATATGTAATCACTTGGTATTTTGTAATAATAACTTGTGGGATAATTTGGCATTTGCAGAAGAGTTAACCTTATAATCTGTGGTTTGCTCTGTCTAAATTACTTACAGTCAATGTAGAGTGCACTGCAGCACTGGACTTTAACTATTAGGCTATTTGTTATGACCAGGCTTACAGTAAGTTTGATATGATACTGTGCAATAGGACGTGGTGCCGAACGCATGCAGTTTCATGTGAAAGAGTTGCATACTTATTTGAATTGTTACACTGTGATAGAATGTGGGGAGACTACTGTGGGTAGCCACCACCTCCAGGTCTGTGGAGTGGCCTGGAACCACGATGACTACAGAGTGTTGAGTAATTGGAAGCAGGTGTGAGTTTAAGTAGACACACCTGGACTTTGAGTGTGGGGCTCTCAGATAAGTGCAAATCCGTAGGAGACAAACAAGCTTTTTGGTGCAATTAATCATGCCCCTATGTTATGAAAGAGACATATAAAGAGAAAACCTGGAAAGAGTGAGACTTAGTCTGTTCCAGGCTGTGGCAGGAGATAGTGCTGGTTGGTAGAAGAATCACCCTTCCCTGAACTAACACTGAGATTGGGGAGAGGGGCAGATTCCTGCATCTCTGTGCCCATGAAAGGACTCCGGTGCTAGGAATGTGAGATGGGGAGTTCCAGGAACTGACAGATGTCTGTGCTTAGACTCATGAATGTGAACTCAAGGTGTGAGAGTCTGTCACTCGCACTACTTCCGTATCGGGGTGCCAGTGTTTTGGTATAAAGAGTCACCGATCACATGGAAATGGCTGGGATTGTGAGTTTGGTAAGAAACATCCCCAGTGTGAGGTGTCTGGGCTTGGTTAACAGACCATGGGAATTGATGTTTCATCATTACCTTTGTGCTTAAGTTTACCTAAGTTAGGTAAGCTTCTGCTGAGTGCTTTGAAACAATTCACTATTTAAAATTGCATCTTCACTCCTGCAAGTTTCTCTCCCTTACTGCCTTTAAGAGAGGAGTGTCCTAGACTAATGAGGTGAGGTCTGAACACACCTGAGCTGTAACAGTTAGTCAGTGCCAACCTTCTGTATGTGCATGTGTTAACCATTTGAAAACAGTGTGCAATTGTTGTGTTTTTCACAGTTAGTGTCAGAGTGTCTCACCCAAAATTAAAACCACAGCAAATGTTGTCATTTTCTGCATTTTGTGCCATCTGAGTTTTGATTTCCTTGAAGCAGAAGGTTATTGTCTGTAAAGGGACCATAAACAAAACCATAAACAACTCCAGAGGGACAAGAGCAGACGACCTTTTTATGAGTAACATAAGCAAGCCGGGAAAGAGATAAATCTTCCCAGTTCATAAAAATCCTCCAGATGAGACCTTACCCATCAACAATTATGTGTTCATTTTTGTGTTTCCAGATTTCTACATTGTCATTTGGAGGGCTATGATTTATTGCAAAGGAATCTATCATAATAAAGACATTAATAATAGTGTGCAGTTAAGAGTAGTGTTATTTTAAAAATTCATTACATGAATTTGGAGTATTTTACATGATTGTTAATTTATTTAAACACCTAAAAAGAGCTTGCAACAATGAAGACAAGTTCATTATTTTGTGCTCTTCCGCTGGTTATGATGCTTTACTATGGGGAGGCTAAAGAAGACGCATATAATTATTCAATCCTAGGAAACCCAGCCTGATATTTCCTGAAAGGTGACAGCAATTTGTACTGTACATTACAAATGAAAACTTCAGATATACACAAGGTGTTTGGAAAGATTTAAAAAGGGGTGTAGGATTTTAAAAAAAACATTGCATATTTTGTCAACTGAAGCTTTTTCAAAAGTGTTATAAAATATGGAGCAAGTAACGTTTGCATAGGAGAGGTGTAATCCACAATGAGTCATGCTTTCCTTACAACATACTGTATGTGCACTCTCTGGGTGGCAGTGAAGTGTGAGGAAAATCTGATTGTTTACATATGTATATAAAATACAAAGGCGTATCATTTCAGATACCATTGTAAGAATTGGTCACGTTTTTCAAAATAAGGCATTGCTTTCCTATTCTAACTCTGGGGTTGTTTATGCCTTAGGTATGGTATCTTCAAGCCGAACAAGAGAAGTGTTTACTTGGCGAATACAGAAAGCCATTGATCACTCACAGTTCTTTTGACACCTCCTGGCTTTAATACAAGAGAGAAGCAGGTAGCCTCAGGCATTGCTGGTAGATAAACTTGTCTGTGTTCAGAAGAGAAGAGGAATAGACCTCCATTTCAGAGTATAATTTATTTAATGTTGAAATGGCAACAGGTAATAAATGACGTTATGGATAACTCTACCCCCCTCCCCCAAAAAATACACACACACTGACTCAGTTGCTGATAGGAAGTGCCTTCTGTTAAGCAGATTAGAATTGAATTGATGTTGAAATAAGTTGGTGCATACCTGTGACAGCTTTAAAACTTCCCTGATACACATGCCGTATGTGAATGTGAAAAGCTTATGGAGGTTTGAGTCTGTGGCATGTTGTTAGAACTTCAGTGAGTTATTAGTCCTACATTTCGGCGTAAAAGGTTTTGGTCCGTTTGCCAGAAAACTACCAATATTATAGATGTGTATCATTGCTTAAATAAAACATAATGTACTGCACATTCTTAACTAAGCTGTTTGTTAAACGTGTTCTAAGGGTTTGAACAAAAGTCACCCACATCTAAAGGTAAATTATTGTCTCTGATATGCCTGCTTGCATGATCAATAGAAGAGGATATTAACATTATGCCCCTATTTCTGCAAATGCATTACCTTTACTATCCAAAAGAGAGAATGCTCACTTTTTTGGAGGGTGAAGACCTGGAGAGAAGACTGGAAGGCGTGAGGTGCTATAGAGAAGCCAAGCAGTGTACTGGTTCTGCGTAGTACTGTGTCTTGGTGATGTAATACATTTCAGGATTGGCAAAAGGCTTAGCATCTTAAATATGTCCCTGTCTGTACCGTATGTGTGCTTTTTGTTTCAGTGTTCTAAAATATATTCACCCACTGTGCTGCAAGGTTACCAGCAGAGGTGCTGTCTGTTTTTGCAATCTTGTTCTTATGACATTGCCTTCAGGCTGAGTCTTTGCCAAAGGGATACAAATGACACTCTGTAAATCCCTCCTGTAAAAGGTCAGCTCCTGGAAGGAAAGGGTAGCAGTGTCACAGGGAGCAGACAAAATGAACCTGTACACAGCCCTGTACCATCATAACGAATTATGGGGGGGTGATGTATAATGTAGTTTTAGACCCTGCGAGGCAACTTTGCCTGGTCTCACAGGAAGGCAGTGACCTGGGTGACCTTGGCGAAGGAAGAGATTTCCTCCTCATGGTCCTTACAGCCATGAGAACCTGGAAGGACACGTACTGTTAAAGAATGTTTCATTGACCCACGTCGGTGTGCTGTAAATGCCACGCAGTGTGAACAACTGTTGCCTTAAGAAGGTAGGAGCTGGAGCTAATAAATGTTCCTACTGGCGTGATGTGGGTTTCGTTTTCCTCAAGCCTCAGATTGACAAGTCTTTGCTCAAGCCCTGCCAGCAGGTCTCCTCAGCCTGGGCTACTTTTGCTTTTCTAGCAAAAACATTTTATTTTTAGCCTTCTTTTCAAAAAGAAGGAAAACAAAAAAAAAACAATGCAGTTTACATCACACAGATAACCACAAGGAACTGATCAAATGAATCTTTCATTCCCTCCTTTTCATCTCTTACTTTACCACAAAGTAGCTTGTTTCCAATTTTTACAATTACTTACCCAGGACAATTAGCATTTCACTTTTTATTCTTCCCCAGAAAACAATGCTTTAAACATTACTTTATGCTCAAGGCATGGTATTCGAGGTAATGCTACGATTAAAATGACAACTAGATCTTGCAGAAGCAAACTTGAGCCATCTTTCTTGCAAACGCTACAGCATATTACCTGCATTTAAAAAGGAAAACCTGGAGTCTTGGCACTGGTATCTTTTTTTAAATTGGCATCAAAACCTGACTTTATTTTGGAATATCCTAAGAAACAAAGTTTGCAAACGAGAGGAGGTTATTTGGCCCGTTTAACTCATTTGGTTTGCTAGTCTGTTGCCAATGTGTAAATGTTAGGCTTTGGAAAAGTAGGACTCCTCATTCCTAAGATTAACCCCTACACTGCTTTGACATATTAAGATGGGAGCCATGATGTGCACAATGTTTTATTCTCCTCACAACCTAGTTTTAGAATTCTCTCAACAGCAGGTATTTTTTAATATTCATTGAACTAGGTCCATATTTGTGTCAGTTTTGGGCAGGGGAACACATTTCACTTTTAATTCTTAGCCTACAGGGGCACCAGTACCATCTGTGTTTTTCTCTGAAGCCTAATGTTT
Source organism: Atractosteus spatula (assembly GCF_055471065.1). Taxonomy (NCBI): domain Eukaryota; kingdom Metazoa; phylum Chordata; class Actinopteri; order Semionotiformes; family Lepisosteidae; genus Atractosteus; species Atractosteus spatula. Next base: position 7,743,890 of record NC_142720.1, on the reverse strand, counting down.
CAAATGTGCATGTCGCCTTCAAACAGCTGCCTGGCATCTGTAATGATGCTGTACTTTCCCTACAGTGCTTCTATTGCAGCACGTAGACTCTGTCTTTGTATTGACCCCATCCCTTTGTATTTAAAGGGTGTGTAAACTAGCTGTCAAGAACCATTTTCAAAATATACAACACGTTCTTCATTTTAATGTCATTTATGAAAAAAGAATATTTGCTGGCACTGTGCAATATATGATGTGTTTTTTTAAATAATTGCATTCTAGTATGCTCAAGGTGGTAGGATATCATTATTTACTTATACATCTTACCTTTTAACAAGACCACAGTCCAAGGTTACAATTTTAAATATTTGTCTTTTATTTTTGACCATGCTTGATTCTGATTAGAATGACCTTCTCCATTTGAGATTTGTAGAATCCTGGGCTGAAAATACCTGATTTGTTCACCTCTCAAGGTATCTTTAGCAAATTATTTTAAAAAGTGGATAACTAATCAGTGTCATCAGGGCTGCAACTGATGTAACTCATTTCTGGTTTCAATACATAGCTAAATTGCTAAGTCATGTTTTGCACTTGCCTCTGTGAACGGGTCAGCAATTGGACATGCTGTTATGTAATGCTTCCACTCTCTTAACAATGCCCTCTAAGCCTTTCTGAAAGATTATATCTTTAAAACCAAACAAATGCATAAGCCATTAAGCTCCATGTGCTTTCATGCTCCATATAGACTAAATTGAAGATGTCTGTCTGGCAGGATTATTTTTTGAGGTCAAGGATTAGTCTTTAATTTACCTTTTAAATTTCTTGTTTGTATGGGTCTTGAAACTGATATTGTTTAAAGCATGGCTTTTTTAAATTCTTCCATTGTGCCACTTGGAAATATACAGTACAGTATAGGGCCAAAGAGTTGTCTTCCATTCCGTATTCATCCTGGTTTGGACAAAAAAAGACATTTGGAAAGTCAGCTCCATCAGGTCCAAGTACTGTACAGTATTTCTTATTCTTTCCGTGTCTTCATCTACTTAGGGATTTTGTTATCCAGTGTTCACACCATCTCGTCTGAAGTTGCTTGATGATGACAGATACTGGCACATGGTTAGTATTCTGTCTGACTTCTTCATTCAGTACATGATCTTGTAACTTTATCTTCGATGTTCTCCTTCTGCATCTATGTCTAAAGGCATATAACCTCTTGCTTTGTTGGTTCAATGTCCAGGATTCACATCCATACATCAGCTTGGTTAGCACCATTGCATTAATGATCTTGATTTTTGTCTTTCTGAGCATTGTCTTCATAAAAACATTACTCAGCCAAAACACCACTTGGATTGCAGAACGTTGTTCGATGAGCCATGATTTCCCATTCCAACCCAGTCTAGGAATTGCATTAGTGGGATCCATGGCCATCTAAATATACTGTATACACTAGATGTTTTGGGGTGTTTTTTATGGAAGAATTTGAAAACTGCAAAAGTTTTAGGGGGTGCGTTCTCAGTTACTAGGTTGTAAAAGTTAGTGAATCAAGAGTTTTCTGGGGTAGCACTTGTGTGAACACACAACCCCCAACAGAGGATTGCCTTAAAAATCATGTGAGCAGTAACTGATCACACTTGACTTGTGCTTTGTCAGTTTGGCTGGCTGTTACTGTTTTTCAGAGTATCGTTCATTATAATGCATGCTTTAACTTGCAGCTCTCTTAGAAACGTCATTTTTATCCTTTAGTTCTGAAAGATTCCAGATTCCTTTTGTGTGCTTTTTTAACTTTATTTTACATTTTATTAAATCAGGCAGACATGACAGGGATAAGAACGTACTGGCATCAAATCTAATGCTGATGAGGACATTGATATCCCCATGGAGTAAAGAATGTTGATGGAAAAGCAGCTTATCTATCTTTGTTTTTCCAAAGTAGAAATCTTTATTTAATCCTGTAATTCATATGACTTTGTAAATTTGAACATTCTTTATCAATGCAGCCACATTTTAATCTGCCTTGAATTTCTTTGTATTACTCTGAGGCCAAAGCAAAGGTTGTGTGTACAAACCCAAATATTCACTCTCTTACTTAATTAGCAGGAGCCAATAGTAAATAAAAAAAAAACTTTGTACGGCAGTATGTTTCAATTATGTTTGTCTGTAACCATTTTTATAGTAATGTAATGTTTCAGTGAGGGGCAAATCAGAAAATGGATTTCAGATCCATGTAATAAGTAAATTAATCTAAACTGTGCTCCTTTGAGAAACATGACCTTGTTTTTTGTTTGTAAGAGATCAATTCCAAGACATTTTGGTTTTTTTCAGCATCATTGTCTTCGTTAGCTTTGATGTTCCTTGTTAAAGATTTTCGAGTTCACCTGTGTGTTAGTCTGGCTATTGATCTTATTACTGTAAATGCAGTTGTTGTGACTTCAGGTCAAGTCCAGCTCTGAAAGCAATTGCCTATCTGGAACAACAAAAACAGGGTGACATGACCTGGAAATTCCAGTGTACTGCTAACTAGACCGAAACTGATCTAATATCATATTATGTTTTCAGTCTGGCTTGGAGCTAATTAACCTTTTCCTGCATCCCCATTGTGAACTAAAAGGAAAGATATCTCACTCCTGAGAGTATATATTTGGATTCTTTGCATGCAAATTTTATATTAATAAAAACAATAATTATTTCCCAAACCAGGTGGTAACTTAAATTTTGAAACTCTTGTTATTATATTACATTGCATGTGAGGTCTATATCGGTACTTTCTCTTTGAAGTTCATTATGAAGTACAGTATTTTAATTCCCTATCAGTATATACTGTAAGTATACAGAGCTTATTATGTCTAAAAATTTGCAGTGTATATTCTTCCAGGAAATTATCTTCTTCTCAATCAGTGGAAAACAACTTCTGTCTGCAAATAAAAACATTACTCAAAGCAGAAATGTGCTGTTGTGTGAGAAAATGAAGTTATTTCAAATTCTGCCCTGGAAAAAACTTCCCTTCTCAGCTATCTGAATTACAAAACAATAATTCAGCGCAACAATAAAAGCAATTCTAGTTTTGTATCTAAGTGTTTAATTGCACTATATACAGTACGCGGCAGCTTACCTGGCATGGCATCAACTTCTGAAATCCAGACAGTCTGAAATGTGCTCCTCCAGGGAATCGCAAACCAATGGAGACCAGACTTCCTAGGAGTTGTGCCATTTAAACAAATAGCAATGATCAAGCAAAACCACCACACAGCTACAGTTTTAACTTCACCAGTCGTCTTCATCCCTTCTCATATTATTCTCAACTGCAGGTCTTCTGGCCTTGCCAACCAGATCTCCAGTGTGGGCCTCTTCTTCCAGATAGTGGCCCCCACCGGGGTTTCTCTCATGGGTCCCGCTGTATAGATGCCATGGTCACAGTGCTCATTAAGTCAAAGCTGGGGGTGTCACGGAGGTAACTGCTGCCTAACAGGTGCTGTGTTCAGTTTCAGCCTTGAGTGCTGGTCTTTGTTGCCTCTGCATGTTCCCTCAGATATTCTCTAGGTACTGTAGTTTTTCCCCACCTCCCAGAGCGATGCATGTTAAGTGTGATCTGTTTACTTTTATAGTGTCTCTCCCAGGGTTTGAGAGTCTCTAGGAAAAAAGCTGGACCCACCTTCTCATGATTCTGTTTTCATAGATGTGGGTTTCCTAAATTGATATAAGTCAATTAATGTCGCATACTACGATCAGAAAAATCCAGATTGGGAACACTAGCATAACAAAACATTCTAGATCTTAAAACAATTCAGCATTAATAGAACCATATACAAACGAAATAAGTTTAGTGTCACAGCTCTGGAACCTAGGTTTTACTTCAGCACTTCCCAGCTCAACACCCCAAGGTCTTTCCTGGGTTTTGCTCCTTTCAGTGTTGACAGGTCTGTGGTGGAGAACGAGAGTGAAAGTGATCTTCCTGTAAAAAAAAAAAGGTTAATGACTTGCTTATTTCTGGGAATGTCCACGAAGCCATTTTGAGCAATGGGAAATACATTTCAGAGATTGTTAACTTCCAAATGGAAAAAAGTATATTGGTTTATGTACGGTGAGAGGTTTATGTGAGAAACGTCTCTCTGTGCATGTAGGCGTCTTTTTTCCATGCCTGATTTTAGATACACCATATAGCAGTTTTAGACATTCTGCTGTTTTCCGCAGTGGTAGATCTTAAACTTTAGTTACATGATGCATTATTTAAGTGAAATAATTAACACCCAAACACTAATATACCACCTTTGTGGGGCCAATGTAACCAGTCTTGGTGATAAACAAATACAGTGCCAAGGCTGAGGGTATTTACTTCACCTAATCTAACTGTATCATGAAATGGTTTAGTATATAATAAAGCACAGTTATTGTTTTTGTGCTGCAGAAGCCCAAGGACAAGTAAGACAATTTCCAGTACAGTAATTGAATTACTGCTACCTTTAAAATACTGGAAAAGGACACTTTGCATATTAATGCTTGCATTAGAGTTTGTTTTCATGGAGTGTTTGATGTGATATGTCTGTTCTGTGTGCTAGCTAGACGAGCCTAAAATTGCCTCAGGACAATGAAGCTGGTTAACTTCAAATGAGATTAAATTAAAAAAAGACTGCAGCCCCCCCACATACAACCCCCCCCCCCCCCCTTGAATTTAGCACGTTTGAAATAATGGCTTTTTTGGAGCTTTATGTTTAAATCTGAACTAAAATGGAAACCAAGGTATTCTAGTCTGATTTTGTTACATTTCAGAAGTTGGACATACAGTAGTGTCTGGACAGGAGACTGATATTTAAAACTAGTTTGCTACTCTATGTTGTTGATTGATCAGTCAGAGGCCATCTTTCCTCCAATCCTCCAAAGTATGGCGATGGGTGACACTATGCTGTAGGAAGTTAAGTTAAACGAGCGTCCTGACTGCTTGGACATTAATGATCTCAGGGACAGCAGGGATGGTAATGAAAATGGAATCTCAATGCCCAGTGTTCCTGGACACATTGGTTGACTTTTTGCTGCCATCTTAGATGCACCCTGCTTGACAAACAAAGAAACAAAAGGCCATCATCGCCCTCGTTTTGTTCCTGTTAGTTATATCTAATAAAGTACAAACAAAGAAAAGCTGCGACTGAGCAGGTGTGCCATTTGGAAACACAGCTTCGTGCTGAGTCGGGTGTTTTTTTTTTGTTTTCTGAATTGCGCAGCGATCAATTTCAATCAGTTAACAAATTCGCGTGCAAGTACTGAGTCCAACCAGCTATGAAGCTCACATTCATGTATCTCTGTCTCCGTACAGCTTCACAAAGCGATTTAAAAATATATCGGTGAGTAAATACCTGTCCTAATACAGAATCACAAATTGAATTGAAAAGATATATGAGAGTAACATGAAAGAACAGGACATGAGTATAGTCAGAAATGAAGGATTATAAAAATACACATAAACTGAAACACGTCAACTGTAATTAAGCCAGTACAGGATGCCAAAAGGCAGCGAAGACAAATATCAACATAGCAGCAACCTACATTCATTCAAACTTCAATAACCTCTGCAGCAGCCTGATTGCAGTCTTGATAGCTTTTCTTTAGGTGCCAATTAAAATGCCCGTGAAATCCTGCTGAACATGTCAGATGCGTCGTTACCCAGCGGAAGAGCTCAGTGCAGAAGGAGACAGGGATCTGATGTGATATGACCCTCAGTTTCTAGTTGGGGGAATATGCAGAGGTCGCAGAGTTAGGCGATCAATGTGAATGCTTGCCTGGCACTCTTCCTCCCCTCGCAGGAAAGGAGCCGGGCACAAACAAGAAGAATTTTCTCCCCAGCCGTTTCTGCGCCTCAGAGCTGTCACATTGGCTCTGCGGTGCTGCTGTCAGTGTGAGCAGACTGATTCTTGCTGCCTAATGCCATCTTCACACTAGTCTTTAGGGCGGATGGCCCACTGCAATATCTGACACAAGCAAGCTTTCATTTCAGCACAGCTGTGCAGTACCCTGGTTCTGTTTAAGGATTTTCGGGTACTGTTAGCAAGTTGGGAGGAAGGGAATTTGAGCCTCGTGCTATTCAGAAGAGACAGGCAAACATCTGGTTGAAGCCAGTTTAGGCCTGTGTCTAGGCTGGCTCCTCTAGGGCTGCAGCGGGGCAGTCCTGTTGGAAACAGGAGACCCGGGACCAAGGCTGTAATCTGTGCAAGTCTTGGAGAAGCAGTTTGGGTGTGAAGTCTCAAGGCCTTTCATGTGTTACTTCTTTTATCTATTTTTTCCATAGGCAGATTTTCTTTTCACAATTTCTTTCTGAAGTTTATGGATAATCCCTTAACAAAACTGTTCCAGCTGTCTCTCAAGCCTGGGCCAATATCATTTACTGGAAAATTGCTAATGGAGTCATCTGCCCACTAAACAAGGATGACCAAAGCAAACCAATTAAATATATCTGACCTCTATTACATGGAAAAGTAAGGACACAATACTTAGAACTGAACTAGAGGGTTATAAAATATGATTCTAGCAGACATACAATATGAATTTATAAAAGATAGGTCTTGATTAACTTTTTAGAGATCTTCGAACAAGCAACAATGGAGCAATGGATAAAGACCATATGATATGGCATATTTAGATTTCAGAAGTGTTTTAATGAAGTTCCTTATAAAAAATCAATTTGAAAATTACAGATGTTGGGCATCCTAGGTAATGTGTGTTCTTGGATTGAGAATTGGGCAGACTACAGATTAACGATGAATGCTCCAACTTGGGTAATGTATTTGGTAGAGCAACACGGGTATCTGTGCTGACAAGTGCTGTTTCTACTCGAAATTAATTATCTAGGTTCTTGTATACTGAACATTGAAGGGTTAGCAAATAATATCGAAGTAGCAAAACAAATCTAAAAAAGACTATGACCATTGTTTTTCATATACAGTAAGTAGTTTTTATTCCTAGACATGCTGAACATTGTCATGCCCTGTGGTTCATTGTGCTGGTCTGCTTTTATTTTGGCACACAATGGAAACGGTGTTTTGTAAGGGTTTCGCAATTTGCATTCCAAGGCCACAGGTGAACAGAAATAATGGAAACAGCAAAGCGCTGCATCTCCTTATGTCTGAAAGCTCACGTGGGCTCACACTGCATTTTTTATTAAGAAAAGTATACCCGGTGCTGTCTGACAATATAGTGCTGATGTGAATGGGAAAATATATCTTAGACATAAAAGCATTTGTAGTCCACATTTTCTGATAAAAAAGGAGATAAAGAGGGAAAAAAAGCACTGCTGTAAATTTTTAGAGGTGCTTTTCAGTTAAAAAAAAGTCAATGAAAATAGCACAACCAGCTGGGTGTGCACTCTCTCCACTCCAAAACAATATATCAACACCTCATCAGGACCAGGCTTGCGGTTGCCAAACTGTTAGAAAGGTTACAAACAAGAGGCGGCCATTCAGCTCATTAACACGCTGACAAATGTTAATAAAGAAATCATTTCAGAGTGGAGAGCTTGTTCCCAGTTGGTTCTACTAAATTTATATCAATAGCAATTAAACTCCCAACCTCATAGTTTCTCAATAGACCACCAACTTCTTTTACAGCAGTTAGTGATACATATGTTTATAATGCAGTAATTCTGATCGAATTTAGCCGTGGTATTGGGTTACATCCAAGAAAGAATGATGAAGCCGTTTTAGATAACGAATCATCACATGAATAAATAAATTACTTCAGCAATAATAAATTCTTAAGGAAACTGGCAAAGTTATTTGTTTTTATTTCACAATATATACAAGTTACCTTAATGGGACATGAATAACACCGTCATTCCGCATACATGTTGGGCCGTTTGGGGAAAAAGTTTATCTTGTGGTGCAGTTTAATGGCACAAACTGAGCATGAAATTATTTGACTCATCTCAAGATTGTATTGATGTTCCAAGCATCAATAAAAACAAACTACAGCTGTGAATGTGTCCTTGAGCGTTAGTTTTATGATCCCCCTTCCTCTTGGGCATGTTTAGACTGTACAGTCATGCTTAGACCCTTGTCAGGATGGGGGTTAAAGACATAGGCACAGAAAGAATCCACTTGTTCCTCCAATCCTCCAGGGGGCCCTGTTCTTTAAGCCAATTCCAGGTGTGTGACAGAGGCCTCTAGCCAGCATGTAAGCCTCTACTGACTTTCAGCACACAATGTCACAACCAATTTCCAAAGCTGCTGCTCAGCAATACTTTAAATGGGCAAATAAGGTGATACATTAAACTGGGAGAAAATAACTGGAAAAAAAAACAAAACTCCTCTTATAAACATAAAATTTATAAATTATTTGTGGTCTGAAAGGTTAGATTTGCTTCTGAAACAACCGAAAAACACATGATTCACGTTTATTCAAAATGGACAAGGGCCTGCAAGTGTCATTTCTTCTGCAAGGCAGTGCTGAGAATACTGTTAGCCTAGGTCAAGTGTTTTTCTTGCCTTACTTTAGGAGCAGTGTATTTCTAATCTGGTACATAAGAAACAGAAATGAATACTTCATCTGAGGCTCCTTGCTCTAGTCAATCAGTATTTCAGTTTCTTATCTTTCTGTAGGCTTTTTTTCCCCCTTAAAGTTCTGTCAAGAACTACCCTGTGGGTTCTCTCTAAATCTCTGTGCTTTTTAAAAGGATTAGTTTCCAATTGTATTATTTGCTACTGAATTATTATAAAATCCTTCTCTTCTTTCTTGCTTTCCACTCTGCACAGTCAAGGGCTTTAAATTGTAGGAGATGCTCCAGAAATGCAGTGCAAAGGCCAGTGGAGCTTTAATTAGAAATTCTAAAGGGAAACTGGGGTTATCAGCTGGGTACGTAGCATGTATTTTCTGAGGGAAAATCATGCCCATAGGTATACAGGCATATAAAAAGCTTATTGAGAAGTGACTATATGGAATTTCTATACGTTTATTGCCTGAACTCTTTGAGCAAAAAATACCCCTATAAAAGATAACTACACAATTCACAATTCATTTTTTTTGTTTCAAGAAGCCTTTTAGATATTGCAGTGGATGACTCATTTAAATGTTTCAGACACAGTGATTCGTATTCAAATATATTCAAAAACCTTGTGTCGCTGCACCCTGGTGGACCTCACCAGGACAAGCAAAACCCAAATGAGAGGTTGTCTCTGCACCTAGAGTGACTCATGTTCCATTAAAATGAGATGTTTAATAAAACACACGATTCGGGATTAACACAAGGTTAAAATGCCTGAGCTCTCTCAAGGGGCAAGTTATGATAATGAGAACATAACAAATGTCTGCAAAATGGTGGGGGCTGTGTGGCCCATCGTGCTCATATGGTAGTTCAGTAGCTGAGTGATCCTAACGTTTCATCCAGAGGTTTCCTAAAGGTCCCAAGAGATTGGGCCTCAACCCCCTGGCTGAGCTGGCCTGTTTCAAACACCCACTGCTCTTTGAGTAAAGAGGTGTTTTGTATCCTATGTCCCTAATGAATTCCCTTTCAGCTTCCAATTGTGACTGCATGTCCTTCTCTCACAGAAAGTGTGGGGTGAACCTGTCTATACCGTGTAGGATTATGTATCCTATGTATCTGCATCAAATTTGCTCTATTCTAAAGAAATATAGCTCCCTCAATCTGACTAAACATTTTCTTTAAAGCAGGAATAATTTTTGTTGCTCTTCTTTGAACACTTTTTAAGGCTATAATATTTTTTCTGTGGTGTGGTGCCCAAAACTGAATACAGTATTCAGGTCTTATCAGTGTATTGTGGAGCTTAAGTCTAATTTCCCTGGATTTAAATTCCACACTTATTGCTATGTTCACAAGCATATCACTTAAATCACTTAAAATCACAATCACTTAAAATAATGAAGGTTTTGTGCAAAGATATCAATTGCACTTCATCACGCATGAAAGACAGGTCCAAGAACGTACAGTATTTTTCTGCAACAGTGCCGTTTAGGTTCCATGGACGCTGACTCGATCATAGTCCCTAACCCTGATGAAAATGACCAAGCAGAGGTGATAGGGACAAAGCAGACACATTCAGTCACAATACTTGGGGGAAAAGATGTCAGAAAATCTACCAGCAATCAGCTTCTGTTAGGGTCATGTCAGATGAAGAAAAAAAGGTAAACTTTGTTTTACCAAGTCATGAAGAATCAAAATAACGGCTGCCACTAGGCGTAATATCTAGGAATCAAAACATCTTGTGACTGTCCTGGGGGAAAGTATGATGCTCATAGTAGAAACAATTTAAGTAAATACTGTATGCACAGTTCCCACAATAAATCTGCTTGAGAGGTGCTTAATAACCTGGAACCTTACTTCAGCAGTAACTGTAAGCCATGGTATCTACAACAGTCTGAATGATGGTGTGAAATAGAATCTCTTCTGTGTGATTGTAGAAATTGTAGAAATTACTTGTAGAAACTTACCCATTACCCATCCCAGAGCAATTCGTACTGGAAAGGATTATATTCCAAATTTATCCCATTCCCTTCTGAGAATTGCCATCTAATTTTTCAGCGAATCCAAGAAAACGTCTGTGCTTGGCATCAGACATTGTTTTGGTTAAATGTATGATATTGTGACAGACATTACAAAGATGACATTAACAATATCTCTGGGAGAGGGAGAGTAGAGACCGACTCTGTCCCGCAACACAACTCTGCCCTGTGTAGTATTAGAAAGAATTTGCAAATCACCTTGTACTGGAAATCAGCATCTTGGCAGATGTTTTAAAAACATCAGTTAAAATGTACAGATGTCCACCCAAGCATTTTGAAAAGGAATCTGAATAATTGGGGCAGAGCGGTGGCTCTGTGGCTAAGGATCTGCACCTGTGGCTGGAAGGTTGCCGGCTCAAATCCTGCGGCCGGCAGAGGAATCCTACTCTGTTGGACCCCTGAGCAAGGCCCCTTAACCCCAACTGCTCCAGGTATGCTGTACAATGGCAGACCCTGAACTCTGACCCCAGGCTCTCTCCCTGTCTGTGTTTCTCATGGAGACCAAGCTGGGGTATTTGAAAAGACAAATTCCTTATGCAAGAAATTGTATAGGGTTAATAAAGTGATGATGTTATTATTAATTTCTCATCTTGTCTTTTAATGTCCCCCAGTAAAAATAAACTAAAAATGACATTATGACATTTTTAAAAATGAAAAATGATTTAAGATGACCAAAGAAGATTCTTATTACTACTCCATGTGGTCATTTCAATAGATGGAAAAAATCAATACTTCATGTCATGAGAGAAAGGAACGACTGAGCCAGAGAGCTCATTCGTGTTAAACCAGGAGAATTCTTCAAAATATTGATTAATACAGACAAAAAAAAATCAATACTGACGATTGGGGTTAAGGGTTAATTTTTTAGGTGTTCTGCAAAACGTGCACAGTCATAATTTCCAAGAAGTTCAAAACAAGTCCATTGAGAAACTGGCACAAATTAAACTCAGTGTGAAAAGATACTGGAACAAGAGTGTGACTCTGCATAAAACACAGCTACCATCTGCTCCTGGAGGGAGAACAGAATCTGCTGGAAACGTAAAGCAGCTTTACTCAAAGTGCACTGTTGTTTCCATCAGATCTGCATATACAGGTCTGCAAGGTTTAAAAAAGGTTATGAGGACAGACAGAAACCTAGAGAATTGTGTCAGGAGAGATATTTCTAAATATTTCTATATTTCTAAAATTAAGTACCGCAATTATTATTCATTCAAAAAGAATTTATTTTCATATTTACAAAAAAAGCCTTTGATTTCCTTTCCATTTTGTTTCATTGCTTTTTTTTTTCCAAATTTGACAATTGATCACACAGCTTTACTGGCTTCAGATCAAGAAGTGAAAACTTAGTCAAGACTATAGTGCATAAACCGGTCAGGTGTTGCAGGTCAGATCTAGCAACGCGTAGGCACATGATGTGAATGTTGTGAATACCATTTCAATTAAGTTATCAAATTAAGCAACTGAGATTTCAAAATGAATATTCTGGATCAAGATTCTGCAATATCAGTGAGGTCCCAGGGAGAAGAGATTAGAACCACTTGTTTAGGGTGGATCCTAGCTTTTGAAATTCTGGGAACATAGGCGAAACACATCATTGCACAGCCATGGTTTGTTATTGGTCAGTGTGTATTCACAACTTTTTAACTGCTGTGCTCAGACTCTGGAAGCGGTGCATAGGCCAGTCTTATAGCCTGCTTATCTCCTCTGTGTTCGCTGGAGTGCTGCACTCCACAGTCTGATGGCCTACAGTGACACAAGTTGGAAATGTTTGGTTCATTCTCTTGCTATTTATGTGGGTCTGGTTTTGAGGTGCCAGGCTGAAAAACTGCAGATAACACTGCTGTTGTGTAAGTATATATGACAGCAATGCTATATAATTATGTAATGCCCCATCATCTAACCTTTGTGTTCTTTCAAACTACTCTGAATATAAGTGAAATTTACAGCAGAAATGTCCTGGTCAATAGGCTATGAAACCACAATTACTGTAAATGTTTTAAAATGATAAATGGTACAGATACAAGACACATTAAGTGTCTTAGAAATATACAGTATCCCTCAGCACTGTGTTTGAGCAGAAGTAGCAGTATGTGCATTGCAATTGAGAGAACTGAGTTTATTGATTCACACACACGCACAGACATACTTAGCACACTGGGAAATTCAGTTAAAGAGGAGCTGTGTGGTACATCTGACACACAGTTTCATGGCGGCTGGCTGAATTTGTGTAAAGTGATAAGTGCTGTCCGTGCAGAGGGGGAGTGTCGGAGAAGGCCTACCTACACTTCGTCACCTGTGTTGAACTATGGGGTTTGTAGCCATGCACCAAACTTTGACACACTCACAACAGTCTGATAGGTCTATAACTAAACATAACTGGTGCTTGTTATCTAAAATCACAAGCATAGCCTTTCCTGACAAAGTACTGCCCAGCCACTCGTCACTGGAAAGACTACCGTTACAGCTAATAAAAGCCTGGGTAATTGGGTGCCTATCATAGAGTTCCCTGTGTGGAGGTTTGCACAGCATGTATAGAACTGACTTGACACTTTACTTTATTATCCTAGATGGGGAAATTTGCTTTGCAGGCAGGTTACTTGATACATTTGCTGAGAAATAAAATAAATATATATATAATGTAAAATATACAGTCAATTCTCCAGAGTGAGCAAATCAATAGCTGTGGGATTAAAAGATGACTTAGTTCTATTGTTCTTGAATTACGGCAGTCTAAATCGATGCCCAGATGGAAGATCAAATACACCTTGCGAGAGGTGAAATCACGGGGTGGTTTCAAGCAATTCTAGTTGGGTCTTATCTAGCGAGAAATATTGGTACATCCTACAACACAGCAAACACGAGAGAAGATATTCAGATTATTACAACATACATTAGAAACATACTGTACCCCTGCCATGAATTTGCATTTACTTGCAATTAATTTCCACTGATCTATGGATCATTTCCCGAGTATGGATTATGCTCGCATGTGATTTTCTGTAAGCCCACAGGAAGAAGCTTTCCTCAATGCTTGACTGCTGCTTTTAAGTATGTTGTTGATCTTGCATAGCTAAATCCTTGAATATCACTGTTCCCTGTGCTTTGTGTTTTAATTATTGAATCTGGAATAAAATACAAGCATGAATCCATGGGAAACCTTCTGCAGAGCTTGACATGTTTTTCTACTTTTTTTTAAATGGATGCTAGCTGACACACTCGAGTTGCCAAGATTCTCATTTTGCCTCAAGTCCCTTCTCCACCAGTGAACACCAGCAACTGACAGAAACGCTAACGATTCACTCTTAACTAGATTCAGTTCACTTCTGGCACTAAAGTTTCATCACTGTGCATAGTTTAAAAAAAAACTACAGTGTTAAGAATTACGTAAGTTCACTGAATTGTCTGACTTAAATGCTAAAACGTTGTCCAGCCCTACAGACTGAAGCTTGATTTTTAGGGGCTTCATTTTCAAGTTCCTGATGCGATAATAAGTGTCAAAAATATAAAAAAACTGCATTCGCACACTCCAATAAGTGACTTATAGCATAACCACATGAACGCATACCTTAATAATGAGACAGGTTCATTAGCATTTGCTGACTAAATGCATGCTAATGTATTCAAATGATGTGGAAAGATAACACTAATGAGGGCAATGCTATGCACATGGTATTCATAAAACCTTTACCATAAGGCATGCCTTAAATCGCGTGCTATATAGTAGTGATGGAAAGCAGGTGTTATGAGCCGAGATCCTGCTTTTAAACCCTGCCTTCCAGCATAAGTCATCATGGGGACAGTGCTTGCTAACGGAGAAAGATGCCAATATCATAGGGAGGGCAGGAGAGGACTGGACTGCGATACAAACAAAATTGACTGGTTTCCTTAGAGAATGGCCACTCCCGACACAAAATTTGCCTGTTGGTTCTGTCTTCTGGATCTTTCATTTTCAAGCTTCCCTCCCTTTATGCCAATGAAGAGATAAGAGATAAGATAAGATGACTTTATTAGCCCTATATAATTTCTTGCATTAGGAATTTGTCTTTTTCGCTTACCCTAGTTTGCTCTCCATGAGACACAGACACGGAGAAAAGCTTGGGGTCAGACCGCAGGGTCAGCCATTGTACAGCACCCCTGGAGCAGTTGGGGGTAAGGGCCTTGCTCAGGGGCCCAACAGAGTAGGATTCCCCTTCTGGCTATGGGATTTGAACCGGCAACCTTCCAGCCACAGGCACAGATCCTTAGCCACAGTGCCACCGCTCCACCTGTCGCCAGAGTGAGATTTCAGAGAAACTGCTGTGTGAGACAACTGAATTTCTTTAATGGCTTTCAAGATGCATTTTTACAGCAACAAATGTTTGTGCCTTTTCTCTCAATGCACTGCACATGCAATTTTTGAGTAATAGATTTCATGGCATATTAATTTTTAATAAACTCCAACTCAGTTAAAATTTGCTGGCACTTTTATCTCATTGTAGTCCATTTCTATTCTCCAGATTTTAATTACTTCCCTACATGTTCTCAATCTCTGCTCTTTGTAGTCGGTGGGCCTTCTGTAAGGTGGCATTCCTTACCATCTGAGTTGTGTTGATAGATGAGCTCCTTCACAAGACATACTGATAATGATATGCTAATCAGTTCCATCTTAATAAGGGGCAATCACCTTTGTGAATATGCCTTTATGGCTGAAAGATGCATGATGGTGTTAATGTGTGATTTATGTCTGCTTTTTATTCACTCTTGCAAATAAGGACCCAAGTCTATATACCAGTGAAGAAATGTAATATTCCTAATTTTAAGGTCTATTTGGCATGGTATTGTTCTAAACTGCTGAATGACATGACATTTCTTATATTCTTTGGGGAAGGTGTAAGATGATGTCGGTCTTTCCTCTCTTCATTTTTAACTGTGAATCTCAGCATTTAGACTCAAATAATACAGACTAGAGTTATGCCTCACTTAGTTCCGATTTTACCTTCCCTTTGAGTACAGTTCCCACATCACAAATCTGTAACTAGGCACCAGTGTTGTTACCATGGGAAACATGATTTCACTGTCTGCAGCCTAGACGATAAACAATTACACGAGTTCCTGGCTAAAAAAAAGGACGTCTTTCTGGAGAGTAATTTTCTTGCCATGTATAAAGTACACTGTGTTAAATAACACAATATTAAACATATAAAAAAAACATTTTTAAATATCGGCAAATTTGTTGTGAAGCCACTGCACTCAGAAACAGTGTAACGCAGCAGAGTTTTATCCAAGTAAGGTCTTCATGTCTTTCTTCAGTCATCTTGTTCTTTAGGTTCGTCATGACAAAGAGTTAATACAGACAGGCCCTAATTAATCTCATTACGATGAAAATAGTGCTATCTCATCAACCTATCCCAATCCATTGAGGGAAGCAACTGGAATCCTCGGTATACGCCAGCCATTGACATCACCAGAAATTCTGGGGAATGGAGTGAATAGAAAATAAACACAGAAAGAAAAAAGAGCAATTTCCACAATACTGTAGCTTTGGCAGGGTTTTCTCTTTTCAGATTTTGTGCAAATTGGACTTTGAGCAGGGGTTACCAGGGTATCCGATTGCTTACCCATGCTCAGACAATAGCTCTCTCAATGGAAGCTACTGTGTATCAGCCTTGTGTATTCAATAGTGCCCAAGCAGTTAGTTTAAAAGTCTTTTTTCTGAAAAAGCTCAGTACAGCAGCTCCTCCTTGGCCCTCCTCAGCAATGCTGCCGCCACTTAACAGGTGGAGAAGATCAACCAAGCACAGCATCAGGAGGCAGGAGTAGTGAACCAGTCAGGGCGATAACCCAGGCTCCCTGGGAAAAAGCATGAAAAATACATTCCTGTGCACTTCAGGGACAAACCCTTGGGCAAACGGTCCTTTCAGATCTGAAGAACACAACCAATTTAAAAAAAAATCCATTGAAGTTTAAATACCTTTAAAAAATTTTTTTATTTACCACAATATATAAATAATAGTAACGTTTTGTATACTGTACAAACAGTATTGGATAGTTCTGCCATTTATTTTAAAGAAAAGATGTTTAGCTAAAAAATATTGTAAAACTTTGTATATAATTAAACATTTCACAATATTACAATACAGTGACTAACATCTTTGTAAGCTTCCCAGATGTTTTTTTTACCACAAATAACAATGTTTTGTGGTTTTTTTATTGATCATAAGGTAAAAGAAGATTAGTTTAAGTCTCCTTCATTTTAAACCATTCACATTGACTAGCAAACGTCCTGAACATCTTAGTCACAGTCAGGAGTTACAGGTTTGCTATCAGCATAAACAATTTCTAGCAGTCATTAGTGTTTTTATTTATTACCACTTTGAAAGCTAAAATGGTTACTTTCTGTACTACAAAAACATGTCAAGATTAACCTATTAGGTTAAAAGTGGCTAAAATTTCAGTAGTACATCAGTGCAGAATTATTTCTGCAGAAGGAAAAAACAGTAACAGTAATAAGAGGAGAAAACTGCAAAATGTCTAAGACTTTCATGCAGCAAGGCTTATACTGTATTTTCATATATTACTTCCTCTTACTTCCAATTACTTCCACTTCTTGACTGCCTTGTAAAACTATTAGTTTAATTATTTGTGAACTGTTTGATGAGAGCCAGAATCTGAGTCAAACTGTTTTAAGGATAAACACCTCTTCATCCTGTGCTTTTGCAATATGGTACAGGCATAAAGGAGTTATGTGTTAAATTCTCACTGCTGCTTGTATGCCAAGTGTTGCTTCAGAGTCCACACCAATGAATAAAGCATTTATCTCCGTTTCTCACAGTCTTTGGTGAAAAGTCCATTCTTTCTAAAAGTTATTTTTAAAATGAAAATCTGGCAACAAATATGACAACCCTGCAGTGTTAGCCACTACCACTACCACTGTGGGTCACGGCTGTGCTTTAAGAAACAAAAAAAGAGTGGTCTGATTAGATCAGCTTTTTAACATATTGCTGCAGGATGACTGTATGGTGCTGTTCGCAGGTAGAAAAGGTGAAAAGTGAGCAAATGAGAAAATAGCTGTTCTGTGCTTTTTGTCTGTACTATACCAGCGTAAATGCAACAGCAATATTGATAAACTCATCTATACTCTATTAGCAGGGTAGGTAGCTTTTCCTGATGTTTATCAATTAAATTTCTTCAGATGCAAATTTAGTCCAGGAAGGATGTCTACTAATGCTATTCTATCTGTCTAAACATTTTGTTTTCCCTTTGTGAAAGATAACATAGGTGTTTCATCACTTATAATAAATAATTACACAGAATAAGCATCAATGATAAAAGCAGATGAACGCAGTCATGATTATGTACTGAACAGGCAGTGCCGTATACATGCATAAATACATGATACAAAGTATTGTAAATTACACTCTGACATTAACCAACTGAACCACGGGTGAATTCTGATGAAGTGATGCAGCTATATATTATTCAAAATTAGTGCTTAATTACTCACAGCTGGCGTGCTGTAATAAAGTGGTAACACAAATTAGGTGAGAACACAACTTCAGAAAACAAAAACATGGATACTTAAAAACAGCAGTGAAAGAATTTACAAATTAACAAATGTCACTTTGCCATTGAAATAATGATCTAATGGCTAAGGTAGTTGACACACAAGGGGCAGGTCTATGTATAACTGTCCCACTCTAGTGAATTCAAACCGAGTGGTCACGACACAAGTGGCCAAAGAAAAACCTATATTAATAACCTTGCACCTATATTAATAACCTTTATTGATAGGAATACATAAATAACAGTAGTAAACTATAGGTAAATACTGCCATTTATTTTGGAGAAAAGATGTTTATATAAAATACTTACATACTGTGCATTTAACTTCTGATTCATATGTTTAATAAATACGACAATTTCTGCATACTACAGAGCTACTTGCTTCTTTTTTAAGAAGCAGAACCTCTTGGAAGTCTGGACAGTTTGAGTGTAGAGGTGGTGTAGAGGTGCTTGGGGACATACTGGATGATGACAGGCTGAGCCTGCTCTACGGGGGTCATGAGATACTAGGACACCTGCACAACAGAGCCACATCCACTCACCCAAGGCATGTTACTCACTTTTTTTATAAAGCATCCACTAAGCATTCCAATAATCCCTGCAGGAAAAGGTGTAAGTCTAAAAAAAAAAGTCTCCAAAAATGCATACTTGCTGGAATGTCACCCATAGACACGTTCACATTTACTCTTGTGCCATATTTAGGTTTGTTACAATGCAGGATGAAGATAATGCTTGAATTCTTGCATCCGTTGTCCATTAAAGCTGCTTCAATGATACATTGAAGATTTTCTTAGATTTTCACCTCTTAAAGCTCTATGAAAGCACTTCATGGAATGCACTGTAAAAAATTCATTTCTCTGTCTGCAGCACAGCATAAAGGTGTTCACGTTGTTGCCACTATAATCCTTTTCTCAGGACATAATCCTGCAGGTGAGAGAACACCTCTGTACTTGGCTGTGCATCAATAAGAGGAGGGTTATTGACAGCTGAAGAATCCAGTTATTTTTTTAAACCGACTCCACCACAGAAATGAAAAAATACAAACCGATTTTTCAGCAACCCCACCCCCTTTAAAATGTGCGTGTGAAAGCAGTCCTGGATCGATTTCTCTCATCAGAGCTGTCTTACACATGAGAATTGTCTAAAGCAAGGCACGGTAAATGCACATTATCACATGGGTGTACAAAAGGATATGTACTGTAAGTCTATCTCCATGTGCAAAATTCTACACCCTGAGCTCCTGACTGTTCTGGAAGAACAAATGCAGGATTGTGTGGGGTTTGTGCTTTCAGAAACCACAGCTGGTTTTGTATAACTTTGATCCGGCTGGTTTGAGCCTACTCCACTGGGTCAGCCACTTAAACCCAGTCCCTAATGTTAAGGCAGTGTTCAGTTACTAAAAACGGTCTCTTGTGTACTGCTGTCAGGCGAGATGCTGCAATAAAGCTCCCAGTTGCAATCGCCAGCTGGCACTGTGCAGGCCCTACGGCTCCCACTCCTCTTCTTCAGAGCTGGCCTTCAGCCGCTCCAGCATTGCTTGCAGAGTGGCCTTCACTGTCTGGATCTCCTTCTGCAAATTCTGTGCTGGCGTGGTCAAGGAAAAGGATCATGACATGATAGACATGACAGGCATCCCCTGCTTTCCAGATGGATATAAAACAGGTGTCTACAGTGTAGAAAGTTCAAGGAAAAACTACAACACTTATAGCTGAGTAGTCCAGATACCCCCACTAACACCATTTTTTTCCCCTGCTTTCCAGAATGAACTGTTTTTCTCAGTTTGTTACGTATTGGGTTTTCATGCATTCACATATTTCACATATTACGGCTTTATAAAAACAGGGATAAAGCAAAGCACTGAGGAGACCAGTTCAGGGACTTGGCAGAGTACCTTCTCTTCAGACTACCTGATTAAAGTTCGGGGGCAGGGATAGCAAGAACCCTTTCACATATCAGGACGTTCTCAAAACTGAGGCCGCCAGCTCCAACAACAAATTCCCCTGTGAGGTTTTCATTGTGCAGGACGTAATGAACTGAGGGTCTGTGCTTTCACAGCAGATGGAGTAATCTACCTTCCTTGCCTCTCAAATGCATCCAGATTGTGCCAATTAATTATTTATTCCAAGATAAAGTGCACTTCATGAATAATGAATCATGACCAGGCAGCATAAACACCTACTACTCCATCATGGGTTCACAGTTGATCAGACAATGAAATCAATATAGATGTTGTAATTCTGCAGTTCACATGAATCTTCTTACCTGTATGTTATCTGCAAAGTTTCAACAAGTTTTTTTTTAATAATTCCCTACACTTGTATATCCAGCACCTTTCTAGACACTCCACTCAAAGTGCTTTACAGGTAATGGGGATCCCCTCCTCCACCAAGAATGTGCAGCCCCACCTGGATGATGTGACAGCAGCTATAGTGCGCCAGTACACTCCCCACACACCAGCTCTCAGTGGGGAGGAGAACAGAGTGATGAAGCCAGTTCAGAGATGGGGATTATTAGGAGGCCATGATTGGTAAAGGCCAATGGGAAATTTGGCCAGGACACAGGGGTTACACTCCTACTCTTATCGAGAAACACCCCAGAATTTTTAATGACCACAGAGAGCAGGGCATGAAGACCCACACAGACCACAGGGTGAGCGCCCCCTGCTGGCCCCATTATCACCTCTTCCAGCAGCAGCCTTAGTTTTTCCCAGGAGGTCTCCCATCCAGGGTACTGACCAGGCTCACACCTGATGAGCTCAAGTGGGTTCCCAGTTGTGAGTTGCAGGGTGATATGGCTGCTGGGTTTTTTCTATTTATGTTCCAAGCACTAGCCCTTAGACACGTGGAATACCTTTCAACATCAATGTGAGATCTACTATTCCATTCATGACTTGAAAAGCTACTTGAAATTAAGCTGTGATCTGGATCTGCGACACAAGTTAACTGACAGAAAGATAACAAATCAGGATTCATATTTTCTCCCTGCTAGATCCAAAGAGCAATACAGGCATAAAATGAGGGAAACTGTGCAGCTACCCTACAACTTTCGTAGTGATCTGCCATTGACCACAGCAGATACAAATTACTGTAAGTATTACTCCTATGGTAAGGCTATAAACATTTCTTGTTTCTTTTGTCTAACCAAAATCATTAACTACTAACCAAAGTCTAACCAAAAATAATGATTAACTACTTATACTACTTTCTACTTATACTACTTACTAATACTGTCAAAATATGCAAAATAAAACAGTATTGCTGTTGTCATTGTTATTGATAATATTAATGCTTCCTTCATATGATTACCATCAAATCGTACAGGTGTAATACACAAATGTGATCGTAGGAGGTATTTAAAATAATTTGAGCCTCTAATGATGGTTTAGTTTAAAAGTGCTTAGGCTATATTGCGTATTATGCTTAATTGTAAATGTTAAAGACTCATCCTTACTAATGCTATTTTTACTTCAAATGAAAAACTGCATTCACGCTCAGCTAGAGTCAAAAGAGCAACATTACACTCCTCGTCTTCTAGCACGTCTACAATCCCTAGTTAATCAGAACTGATCGTGTCTGGCAAGCGGAGATTTTTAATGACAGCTTTACATCCAATTAACTTTTTTTTCGGTTATTCCCTTGAAAAATCCAAATAAAAGTAAAATTCGCTGTCTTAAAATCATTTCAGCAGTTAGACTCTAATTGATGTGACAAGGCGATGGCGGTTATGGGGACAGAGTGTTTCGAGTGCGCTTGGCGTGACTCATCCGGCGGAGGAAACGGTGGTCTGACTGCAGGGTCAGGGCCAGCAGGACTCACTGGTGCTGACAAGGAGCCTCTGCACAGGTGAGGCTGAGGATGAGGCCCAAGAAAGACGCTCAAAAAAAGGCTCTCGAGAGGCGAGATTTTTCCAAACACGAGAGCGGAAAAGGGCGAGATCAAAGTTCGACCTCCAGAATGTCAGCTTACAAACTCCATTTCGTAAGGATCTACAAGCATGGTTCTGAATAATACGGCCTGTGTAATTAAAAAAAAAAATTACATTGCAAAAATGATATAAATTGCTCGATTAATTTAAACTAATTTTCATTGGATATTATTTACTCACCGACTATCAATATGAAACCTGGTTGACTCTTCAGTCCAAGATAAATAAGGTTATTTTCTCTTTGTGGTTTCACTATGCTATAGCCCCAGCTCCCTTCTTTTACTGTGGCTGGCATAAGCATCAACCACAAAGCTGGGTTGTGTTAATATATCAAAATAAAACACATTCAACACCAGTCTAAGTATTATATACACCTCACACCGTGCAGATGCTTGCACACAGAGGCACATACAAGAATGAGAAACTCATAAACACTGAGGGAGGCCCATTCTGGATGTAAAAGCTCATCAATATTTGTCTGGCCTAAAAGGGAAGAAATACAGTATATGGTGAGTTTGTTAACATTTTCCTTGTCTGGATGTGTTGGCCTAGAGTCTCCACAGTCTATACAAGAAATGAAAGGATATGAGTCAGGCTTTCATCCCGATGAAGAACTGCAGTTTGCAGCTGATCCTCCAGGGAAAGCAATTTGTCGCTGATTGATCTGCACTGTTCAGTTATAGCGATGGTGCTGCTGCAGCAGTCCTGAGGAAGGGAAGACAGAAAGAGACACCAGACAAAAGATTAACAGGTCAAGAAAAAAAATAATCCAAGTCCTGGAAATAATGTCTTTCAATTGAAAGGATATCTGATTGGTGCAGTTTGGAAATGTCTATTTTTTTCTCTCTCTAAAAGATTAGGTTGAAGGAAGGCATCTCTGGATATAAGGACATACATTTTTTAAAATGAACGCCGCCTTTTTTTTCTGGGGCTCTGCTACACCTGCCTTGCACTTTCATATAGCGCTGTTACAACAGAAAGTTTTTAAGAAATAATTTCTCAAAGAGAGCTTCCTAGGAACGAAGACAAACCCTGCAATTTCCCACTTTCCTACTGTATAATCATCTCCGCTGTTAAAGGAACTTTAGCCCTGCCTGAGCTGTATGCTCCAAGGGTTTCTAACTGCGTCAGACCTAAACGTAACAAATTCTTTAAAAGATTTCCAACTGCGATTCCAGTGAACACATATGTGGACAAGAGCTTCGCGTAGCCTTTTGTCATTTTTTGAATTCCCTGCAAACTGCCTTCTGACCTCCCTGTTCATTGCAGAATTCATTCATTCAAAATACAGAACGATATTGTGACATACAAGGCAATATGATTTTGATTAGTTAATGGTATTAAACCAAAGCAGTTCTGGATTAATTTAAAAAAAAACTAATTAGTCATACAAATACAGGGAGCAGCATCTGGAAAGCAAAAATGTTTTGTGATGCATCAGTCGCTTCCAGCGACTGTGACTGGAGATCTTCCAGGTACAATTAAGTCCTCCATATTAAGACTCTGCAGAGGGCTGTGTTTTCCACCTTCCTCAAATTAAACCCTCAAAGGGAGTCTCTATGCAAATTGCAGGTAATTACAGCCGAACATAGGAAATGAGCTCCAAAACTATCCAAAAAAATGGAAAGCAGGAGAAGAAAGCGGGATAATTAATCGACAGTGGGAGAAAAAAACCACAAGAAATTCAAGCATGCTCTCTGCTTCCCAGGCATGATTACAGCCTTCCTGTGTTTGAGCTTTTAGAGGAGGACGACTGAAAAGTAAAGTAATTACTGTGCTGCATGGAACTGCTAATTAGATGAGAGAGTGTAGAGCATTTCCGAGTGGGCTATTTGTTTCCTCTGATTTGCCCTCTTAAAAAATTATTGAAATTGGGGGGAAAAAAGACACCACTCTTCTTACCTAGTACGGATCAGAAAGAGGCAGTGACAGGAGATAAAACAGCTCCTCTGAAATCTCTTATAGAGCAGGGAAGTGGTAATTGTGGAGCCGCCACATCCATTATATACAGGTCTGGCTAAGGAGGAAGAACTGCATTTCTGTCTTGCTTTGACTTCTCCAAACGAGCTAAAGTTGATCTCGGACACATATATACAGTAAAAACCTCTGATATTCAGAATATTTTTATATATTTTTATATTCACATTCTTAGGATGTTAATCCTCGATTCTAAGGAAGAATACCTTTTTCTCCATCGTTTTTTAAAAATCTAGAGCAGCCCCTTGTGGGAAACGAGCCATCACACCCTGCCCTAGTTCCATCACGTTGTACAGTTCAGAGAGGGTTGGAAGCAGCTCATGTTGATGAGGAAGCAGTGTCACTGCTCTGCGACTCGCCACACTCTTCCCAAGGGGAAATGCTGTCTTGAATGAAATCTGTTCTCATACCTTTTCATGGTTGATGTCCTGCAACATTGTTAAATCCTAGTTCCGTGGACCAAAGAATTAAGTGAATACACAAAATCTTCTGAAAAGTTATTGGAATCAATAATTTTGCAACTGAAGGTGGTACAAATCTTTTGTTCATAAAAGAAAAGGAACAGGCACATGACTCTCATTTCAGTCCTGAGATTCAGAGAGTTGTCTTGAAACAAAACATAAAACTTTAAGGCCTGGGTCTTTCTGAAAGTCTTGGAAAACAGCTGAAGTTCTGCCCATAAATGAGTACAATCTGACGTGCCCTTGAAAATGTTTGACAAAATCCATATAAATACCATATGACTCCACGCTTACTCTAGCAGATCAATACATCAAATGGATTATTGATCTAAATCACTAAGTAGTAAAAATACTTCATTCTCTAATTTCAAGGGTACCTTGAAAATAAAGTCTAATACAAAACATTGAGATGTGAAGGGTTATAAACCAATACTGTAAATGACAAAATTAGCATGTGGACTTGTGCTTCAGACAGGCACATTTATTTTCATTTGGTATATGTTGATAGCAATCATTAACCCAGAACATTTCATATAATTATTTACACCCATCAACATCATTAAAAATTTGTAACATAAATAGTGTATTCCAGTTTGACCTCCACTACAACGTTTAAGCAAACCAAACTGTGTACAGTACATTCAAAAGAAAGATGGTTTTCTTAAACCACAAAACAAGAGCCTGCCAACAAAAATAACATACTGTACACAGGCTAGATTTGGAACCAATTTTTCTCAGACCTTCGAATGGTCTTTCTACTTCATTCTGAAAGCAGGAAGCTGAGATAAGACACTTTTAAAAGGAACTCTCATCTCGGACATTTGGCATTTATTACTGCAAAATAAACCTACAACTAGGCATAACGTAGAAACACGTCCTCCTAATCAACCCTTATAAAATGAGTTTTGATTGCAGGGTTTTGTTTGACTTTCCTGCACCTAATCAGTTTCTAATCTAATGCTCTAATCGATTTCTACAAGAGCCACTGCTGAAAGCACTTGTTTAAAATATCAGAGCACAGACATGCTAACAGGGAAGAGTTACCAAGGAGAGGGAGGTAAAATGGAGAAGATCCTTCTTAAAAAAACTCACAAGTCCCTAGCGAAACTGTTTATGTATGTATTTATAAAAACAGTGCATTAAAAAAACACACAGGCAAAACAATAAGCATAATTCTTTGTAGAAAGAATTAGAAGAGACAGATGTGCTCATTATATGGTAGGAAACAAAATTACCCAAGAACACACTGCGCATCCTTTATCAAACATGTTCCCTAGAGAGGGACAAGTATCCACTTTCTGCTGTGTATTAGCGGCCTTAATTGACTTCAATGTATTTTTGAACTGTGCCTAAATTCAGTTATACTATGAGAAGCAAGAGTTGTCTTGTATAAATGTCATGATAAAACTGACATGCTGACAAGATGGTAGCTATTTAAAATTGTCTCGTCTCATGGGACTAGAGGTGTTTAAGCACACAGGTCAAGCCAGGAGCCCTATTCATGAATTGCTGCTGCGTTGGCATTTTTGTAATTTGGTTACTTAAAAAATGAAGATGAGTTGCTGACTCTTCTATTTAGAGCAGTTTTCAAGAGGCTAACATCAGAGATCCATTTACTCTTACTAACAATAATAATACAAGTGATGCTTTTACTAGTGTTATATTTGCAGCATTTGAAGCCTACACTTTATATGCTTCTTCATGGCTACATTAGCTACAAGAATTCTCTCTTCCTCACAACTGTTTAGTGCAATAAACCGTTAATATGACTTTAACTATGGTGAAATACATAAATCAAATACAGCCCTTGAAACATACTACGCATTGAAATTTTCCTGAATTTGCATTTCAGATCAAAAGGATATGAGGCAAAAGTATACATCCATCCATCCTTCCATTTTCTGACCACTTTATCCCCACACAGTGTCGTAGGGGAGCCGGAGCCTTGCTCTTTCAGGCATCGAGTGCAAGGCAGGATACACCCTGAACAGGACCCAACCCAAATGATTTTAACTTTTGTTTCTGGGATTTATTTTGTAAACATGTTTAGTCATGTTACAACACTGTCATGTGTTTAACCCCCCCTATTTCAGCCTAGTGTAAGAACTGGGACAAATGGCTGACAGGTGTTTCTAATGGCTCAGGCGTTCTATGTTGCATTAATTGTGAAAACAACTGGGAATGTAAAGCCTTTAGAGTTGACTTTTTTGGGTTTCTTGAGATGGCAAGAAAAAACAAGATAAAGACTAGAGAGCTACGTATCTAGTCTAGTCTGTCTAGGGAAAGCAAGCATTTGTCAAGATGAGAGCCAATAAAATTCCAATTAGAACAACCGCAGAGAGACTGGGGACCGCAGAAACAACAACATGGAATGTCTTGAAAAAGAAAGAAACTAGAGGAGGGGCTTGCGAACAGCAAAGACCAGTGGCTCATGATAGAAAAATAATTTGTGCTGTGCAGAAAAACCCTAAAATAACAGCCAAAGAGACTGCAGATAATCTCCAGGGTGCAGGGTGGAAGTACTGTATCTTAATTCCCAGTGTTCTACATTGCAAGATGCAAACCTCTCATAAGCACTAAAAAGGCCAGATTAGAAGTTCAAGGATAAGACAAAACAGTTGTGGAACAACGTTTTATGGACACTTTAGCAGTGATAAACCTTCAGCAAAGTGACAGAAAGGCACAAGTGTGGAGAAAGAGAATGACCCTAAGCACAACACCTCACCTGTGAATGGTGGAGGTAGCTTCATGGCTTGGGCATGCATATGCCTGCCTGTGGAACGGACTCACTGGTCTTTGTTGATGATGTAACTGATCATCAACAGAAAAAAGACGGCAGCAACAGAATTAATTCTGAAGAGCACAGAAACATCCTGTCTTCCCATGTCTAACAAAAAGTCTTCAATCTCATTGGCTGGCACTGCACCCTCAGCAAGACAAGGACTCAAAACATACTGGACAATTAACGGACAAGCTCACCAGGAAGAAGAAGTGGAAAATTTCTCATACTGGCCAAGTCAACCCTCTGACTCCAGTTCTTTTGAGCATGCAAAACTAAAGTCTGAAAACGCCACAAACAAGCAAGGATTGAGATTGGCTGCAGTTAAAGCCTGGCAAAGCTACTCGAAAGAACATGTCAAGAGACTGGTGATTTCGGTTGGTGGCAGACTTGAAGCAGTCGCTGCTTGAAAGGGCAATTACTTTAAGTTAATTAGTCTCAATACTTAATGCTCACTTAAAAGGAGTAGATTACATTACAAATTACATTGTTCTGGCACGACTAAACATATAAACAGAACAATAACCAGAAAAATAGAATTTGAACTTTAGTTTTCCCTCATATTAGACTTTGGATCTGAAATACTGTACATGAGTACATAGCAAAAATGACACATTTCACCAGTGTCCCAGTACTTCAGCTTTACTTTGTACACGATGTGTAAATATACCTAATCTGTTTCATATATTGGTGCTGCTGTAATTCCAGCTTTTAAATATGGTTTATATTTGGTACATTTAAAATAAAGCCCTATTTTGTATCACTTTGTACCCAGTGCGGACTTTGAAGTTTAAAATACCCAATGTGGACTTGAAGTTTAAAAATTCTCCTTGTCGTAAAAATATGATCTCTTAATGTGTATACCTGACATTTTCATCAACAAAGCTATAGCTAATTTCCTTTTTAAAAAAATCTGCCGTTCTAATTATAGCCGGTCCCATTTGATGTAAGCAAATTAATTTCTCCCTCTCCAGAGAGATAAGCTAATTAAACAGACAGCCAAGGACTGGAGTGATCACTCCTAACTCAAGGCGAGGTGTCTGCCATGATTACCATGAGAGTTTGGGGGAATCGTGTTTATACAAGGCAAAGACCTACAGTATACTGTGGGACAGAGAGAAATTCAATTTGTTTTCAAATGGACAGTGAGATGCGGGCAATCAGGGAAAAAAATTCAACCTCTTTCTATGTCTGCAACCTCCAAACCACACTGCAGTGGAAACTATTTGATTAAACTCATTTCAAGACTTGCCAGAATTCAATCAGAAGCCGGAAATGTCCTGTCCGCTGTGTTTGTGTTAATTTCTCAAATGTATGTCAAACACAATCACAACTGTTTCTAGTATCTTGTTAAAGGCACAGTGCGCATTGGGTATTATTTATACTGTATGTATTGTAATATTTTATTTTATTCTGACAAATCTTACACAACCATTTTATATGATATGATGAAATAAAAAAAACACTGCAGGTTAGCTTTAGCTGTCTCATAAGTCTCAAATAAATCAATAAGTGACTGTTTCAGAAAATATACATTTACCAAGGAGTCGTAATACCACAGCAACTGACCACAACCAGAACATTCAAGAAATTAAACTGGATTATCTGTGTTAGGAAGAGGCAGACAGACTTCCAGAGATGTCAGAAATGCCTAACATGAGTATTTGTTCAGCAGAAAAAAAGATGTTAAATTAAATTGTAAATTGTGAACTTGAATGTTCCCTGAATAACATTTTTTTCCTTGTCTTATCCTGAATTATTATTGAAAGTACAGGGAAAAGCACTATAAAGGGTTAAATACTATGAAGTGATGCTGTAGTTTACACCTCCAATTTGTGTGTGAATAACTACTAATGCAAGAGCAGGGCTTTCTTTATGACCTTAGCTTTCTTGTGTTACTTCCCTGAAGCATCACTTGAGCTACTAATTTGCTTAAATTTCATATTATAATACATTTTTTATCCATTTCAGTAGTGAAAATCATCTAAGTGCATTTTAAGTTACATACAGTATGAAACGTACCCATAACCTGGAACCTCCAACCGTACAAGAGCTGACAAAATAACTGCAGAACTTCAAATAATTATCAGTTAATTTAATTTGAAATTATCAGTTCAATTAACAGCTATTCCAGCTGAGAGCTGAGCTGGAATAATAACCAGTTTTTATTACAGAAGTCATACTGTAGGTTAAAAGAAGCTGGACTTGGGACCCCAACAAGAGTAATTTCAGAACTGCTTGGAAAAAACAATTCTCCTAAAACAGATAGTGGTGACGTGCTATGTGTCTAAGTATTGTATAATGAGATTGTAAGCCTTTTTCAAATGCAGTTGATTTTTTGAAATTGATTAAAGATAATTAATGGACTAAGAAAAACACCTCCACAAATGTTCCAATGCAAAACACAATCAGATAAAATGTACAACTCACCTCAGGTAGATTCTCAACACAGACAAGAAACTCTTCTAATTCCTGCAAAAACCAAAGACACAAAGCAAATCAGTCAACTGTTAATTTGTATTTCTCACATGTTAAAATGCAAATTTTAATAGACTTATGGGACAGCATTAATATTTTGTTTTTTACAGGCATTAGTCATTACAGACAGAAAAAAAAAAACAGAAGAATAAAATGGACCTTATTATAATGTATCTCAGTCTAGTTGGGGGAAAAAAGGTATTTTTTGTACACAAAAACAATAATTACAGTTTGGTAGCTGACAGATTGGTTATAGCCTCAGATGAAAGCATAATAGTGATTAAGTGATATAGAAACTGTTCTGCATTTAGTGAGTTCGTAATTAAAGTCTAGCTTTTAATTTCTCTTCTTGGTGCCCTAACACATTCTTATTTGTTACACTGAATAATACAATTAAATATTTGATTTTGCATAGCATGTTGGCTGATTTACTTTCATTTCCTTCTAGAATGGTATTAACCTGAAGGCTAATAAGCTGCCAGTGACTTATCAATGCATTTGTTCAGGGATGGAGTGAAATGACGGAAAGATCTTTAGGATGCTTCTTGTATTAAAAGGATTAGGGGGGCTTCTTTGCATAAATTGAAACATTAAATACTCAGTGCTTTTACACAGTATTTACACGGAGGAATTTCTAAGGAGCTGCTGACTGTTTGATGACACCAGCTTGAAATGTGTTCTGGTACGTTTGTTCTTCAGGATTTATTACAGGCTACTGGATTTGCAGAAAGAGAAACACAGGATAGAGAACAGCACAATGAAGGGTGAATATCCTGCTGGTTTTCCTCACCTCCACCGGCTGGGAATTTAGAACGGTAGGAAAAGGCTCCGCTCTTCAGGAACAACAGAGAGAGAAGACCAGAGGGTGTGTGGGACACACAGAGAGGGCAGGCAGGTTATTAAGACAAGCTCCAGGGTTTCAACAGCCCTTTCGCGAGAGAAAACGAAGAGTGTTATTCACAGTTAGTCAAAGTCAGTTATGAAGAAAGAAAGAGTGCTCCTTGCACTGCCTACACCACTTTTGCTGCATGCTCGCTCGTTTCATGAATAAATGAATAATGAGTTTTGCTGGAGGAAGCATGAAGACCGGGCAGCCCACCAATGAGATGCAGCTGGTGTGACTGAAAGACACACTTCTAATGGGACTAGACAGTAGACCCTTTTCAGGCAGTACCTGCTTCACAGTACATCTCCATGTGTTGCAAATTCTTTCTGCTCAATTGTAAATACACTCAGTGGGACCTGCAATCTAGACCTGGTTGGAAAGACAGTAAGGTTCCTGTCTCTGGGAGGACATTATATCAGATTAAGGCTTGAGGAGACACTGGAAAATGAGAAAACATTGCTAAATCGCTTGCAGCCCTAAGGGCAGCTCCACAACCTAAGAGATGTAAATACAGTCAGGATGGATATCAAGGTCACATTTTCACAAGGTCATGAGTCGGAGGGTGTTGAAAAACTCATGATTTTAAAACTAGAGCTTGCCGACCTGCAGTACAGAGTAATCTAAAAGACATTAGAAACCTGGTTCACCATGAGTGGCTAGTATTTCTGCATCTTCTTTAGGCTTCAAGACAGCCTTGAGCTCTGAAAGTTTTCATTCTGGGAGTTCACCATTAAGCTTCTTTTTATTTGTTTTTTTCTTTCCTCTGTAGTTCTACAGGATTGCAAGTGCAGGACCTGAGATTAACTTAGCAGACACAATTTGCACTGTTGTGGTGTTAGAGAAAGAATCCTCTAGGAGTGAAACAATTCATGTTCCTTTCCTCCTCCTTAGGTACATACTGTAAGATCTCATTGCCTGAAGTGAACTGAGATGTCCCA
Source organism: Atractosteus spatula (assembly GCF_055471065.1). NCBI lineage: Eukaryota > Metazoa > Chordata > Actinopteri > Semionotiformes > Lepisosteidae > Atractosteus > Atractosteus spatula. The sequence continues at coordinate 7,712,432 of NC_142720.1, read as the reverse complement.
TAAGCAGACAACTGATTCTCTTGCCTTCAGTATATTGTCTAAAACGTGCAACAGCATCATAAAACACCACTTTTTCTCTTTGGTGTACTGCCTTGGAACACCACAGCTTTCACATCTGGATTAGTTTATATGTTCTTATCGGCTACTAATGAACAGTAAGTGCCTCAGTAGGAAACTGACACATCTGAAACACAAAGTGTCACACATACTGTGAAGGAGCTGCCTGTCTCAGATGTATAACAGACTCCTGTAAATTGTTCCCTTTGTTTCAAACACGCTGCAAGTAAGAATCAAACATGAATGGATTCAAATTAATTTAATCCAAATAACATGTGGAAAAACACTGAACCCCTGACCATCCTCACTCTGTTAACTTCCCAACCCACAGAGGTTGTATTACAGCATGACTGTACATGATTCTTAGTACCTGTGTGAGATTCCTCTTAAACTGATGCAACTGTTTTATTTTTTCATCACAGTCTACTGGCTTGGACAACACAGTGTTTCTGTTTTCCCACTGAATACTCTCCTCCGCATGATTGACCTATTTTGGTCTTCCAGTGGATAAGGGCATATTTGGGAAAGAGCAGCTGTGATTTTTTTCAAGTCATGAGCGCTGACTAACCATGGGAAAGTACAACAGGAAGTATAAACTCGAACAAGACCAGGGGGAGGCTTGATATAGATGAGTGAGGGAGCAGGAAGTTTTGGAAAGCACTTGGAAGAACTGACAAACAATCCTCTCTTTTTTTTCCAACAAGACATCACCACACACCCAGAACTACACAGTACAGATACGATGACATGCAGGCTTGGCTCCTTAATCATGTTGAAGAACAAAAGGGTCTGGTGAAACAAAACCTGATGATTTTTTTTAAATAATACATTCTTAGTTTTTGCAACAGCACAATAATTAGCTGCTGCACAATTTTCCTATCAAAGCTTTTATAATAGTTACAGACTTTATCCGTTATCATTTCTGTACGACACTGTTTATAAAGGACAGATAATGGAAGGGATTTATCATGCATAAACACTGTTTATACATGTGTGTGTGCACATGTTACGCATGTGCAGGACTGCATGTATTTTAAAGTACCTTGGTTAATTCAGAGTGGTCTGAATCTCCTTCAGTGCACCAGGGGCCTCCTAAGGCTCTGGATTCTGGGGAGAGGCATCCTTCTTTGGTTTCAGCTGGGGGGCAGAGGTCATGCGAGCACCCAGCTTCCGCAGCCCGGCCCTCCTCCGTCTCCTCGGAGCCGCAGACACCAGCAGCCCGAAGCTGCAAGCCCTGCAGCACGAGGTGACAGGCCTCCAGGTCGGCTTCCCACACGCGCTCCAAGACTTGGCTTCCACAGCTGGAACGAGAGCAGAAGGGGCACTTCACAGCAGGGCAGGCGCAACGGCACATCCCTTCCAAGGGCCGGCTTCAGAAACAGAGACAAAGAACACACCCCCTTCGATAACAGGATCACCCCCACCCCCTCACCCCCTCAGCGCAGAGGCTTGAACAAATAAGCTTCCGCTCTAGAATGCGTGGAGCGTGTCTAAGTTTTCATGGAAAAAGAGCTCGGCGAGAATGAGGAAAATGTTTTGCTAAATATCAATTTTCTGACCGCGCGCTGAACTCTCGTTTCCAGATAATGAGGTTTGTGCGCAAATTGTTTTTCCTGAATGGCTGCTTAAGCCACTGGCATGGTTAGTTTACAAACAGCAGAGGAAATTTCAGTGCTGTAATTAAAATCATTTTAGGTGAGCAGGCATTGGTAGGATGGGAAATCATGAACTGTGCATAAAATGAACTGACTTTCTAATTTCCGAGTCCCTCAGGGACAATACATGGTTGTACTGGAGATTCCATGTAATACAGACATGAAATGTGTGTGTCTGGATCTCAATATACTGTACACTTCATAAACCTATATCAGGAAGCAATAAAATAATTTGTATTAGTCCAATAGTTGAAAAATTTTCTGTCCTTCTCTTTAGGTTTTCCATGCAGTGTTAACAGTAAACAATTTCACATAAGGTGCACACTTATAGTCCAGTTATTGCTCCTCTGAATGAAAATGCATACTATATATTCATTGTATTTCCCAAATAAGGCTGTTCAAACTCTATTAAAAAGGACAACAAGATTAGAAATAGAAAAACAGAACTCAAGGTCTTTTAACTAGAATCCCAATACATTTACTGCTGTGCTTAGAATCTTGCATTGGTATTTTCTTTTCACTCAACCTTTTTCAATCAGAGTTTTGCAAAAAACACATCAATCTGCTATATGATGCAAAGTAGATATTTTAGTTTCACATTACACCATCCCAAAATGTTGTCCCAGCGGCCCACTGGCACTCCACAGTGTACAGGACACATGCCCTAAAGTCCCCGAGCAGTTATTCAAAAACCCACTGGCCGAGGAGGTCATGGGCCAAGTCAATAATGAGGTTTCAAGCCACGTCTTGGACATTTTCGGTCAAACGTTCAAGAATCATTTCAATGAAGGACGACTTATAACGTCTTATTGAAATGGGGAAGTACAAAGCGCTCCTTCATGGAAGCTCTGGTCTGGAGTGGCCTTTCATCTGCTGCTGGTGAACAGCTTGACTATTCGATTCGATAAAACGCAGAGACAGTAATAGAATGGAATTAAAGGCTAATTACATTCATGAAACTGTAGTATATTTATGAAACCTCCTGTGTGGTTGTGCGGTTTTCGCTGCATCAGTGCTATATTGTTGAGAAAGAAGTGGCGAAGAAACTGATGAGCTCTTGCCGTTGAGGAGGAACAGGTTATACTTGAGGGAGACAACTACAGTAGATCACCAGCTACCCAAAAAACGCTCAGCAAGTGAGCACTCACATATCGGAAGGAGAAAAGATTTTTAAACTGCAGTCTACATCTTGGAATATTCTTAATAGCTCCCTGTCATGAAAGCAACATAATGGAATAGTAGATTTTTAAAGTACTGATGCAATACCACTGCTGAAGAATGTGTGATGTGGGAAATGAACATGGAAATGATTAGGATTCTCTTTAGCGGGTCTCCAAAATCTCCCAGGTTACAAAGTGTCAAATACTTCCAGCAAGCAAGCATTGTGTGCCGACATGATTAATGGCTCTCGCTAAAGCGAAGCTCACTAACATTTACTCTGTAAAACTTAATTGTGACGCTGGGCCCCACTGTGGCAAGGGCAGATGGCGCCATCTCTGAAGGTAAAGTGAAAAACGTAAGGAAACACAAACGCAATTAAGCTGTTTGCTTTACATTCTTCACTTTCCAATCATTTAATTTAGTGCTTAACATAAACTTAGGAGGAGCTCACTGCAGGTCTCTGTTTCTTGTATTTTAAAATGGACAAGGCTCCTTAAAAAGCCTTTTAAGTAGTTTCATCTACTGTATATCTTGTGTAGTGTGAAGCTGGCAATGTGTTCTGAAGATCATGAATTGATGGGACACACACATCTGATTTCTGTACAAATCACTTCTCTGAATGCACAGTAGACTATAACAATACCTGGTTGCTGGGCAGCTCTTGCACTGTTCAGTTGGACAAATCGCTGTAATTATGATATGATTGATAAAGAATGTATCTGTTACTTCTGTTCCATACTTATTTTAGTCAAGGTGTAAGTCCTTTGATTACAAATGAATGATGTATCCACTAATACATATAATTATAGATAATGAATAGATAAAAGAAGCAATGGGATGATTCTCGCAGTTTTAAAAGTGAAACTGTACATGAGAGTAGTGCCTACAATACATCAGAAAAGAGCATTACTTCAGATTGGCTGCTGCTGAAATCAACAGTGACTGCCAGCGCTGTGGTCCTCTGACCTCTGAACGGAGTTTCTGTCACAAAAATCAAGCGTTCAAACAGGACTCAGAGACAAAACCCTTTTCTTTAAAAACAAGAGAAAAAAATAAAGCTTCCCTCTTGAAATATACAGCTATGAAAAACTTCCAGATGTTTGCTGGACATTCCTTCTAGGTTTATTAGACTAAACAAACTCTAGGCTATAACTAAAAATGTATTATTTCTTAGGCAACAGATACAGCCTTTAAATGTGTTCTTGCAGTAGTACTGAATATGGAGTCTTTTCAATTACCATAAACTGATTAGAAACCAATGAGGCGAGACAACATTGTTCTTTTCACTCTAGCTGTGGGTATCTGGCAGAAGACACGGTCGCAGCAACACAAATAAATACAACTGAGTTTAGGTCCTCTGTGCTAAACTGAAACCGACAGCTTTGTTAACATCCAGCATATTTTATCTACCACCCGATATCACTTCTCGCAGCTTAAAAATGTGAGGACCCTTCTCTGCACGACTCCATTCGCAGACCACAGTAGAAATCCCTCCAAGTCATTTGTCTGCTGTGTGATGGCACCGCTTGCCTTCCCCTTGTTCATTGCTGACAAGCCAAGTTTCACATGATGAAAACTGTGGTTGTTATTTAAACCAGAAGCACGGATCTTTTCACAAACAATCTGGCAAACCACGCACGCAAGTGCAGACGAATTGTATACAGAACTGGGAGGAGCAAGAAATGTCAGTGTCTATTTCAAGTTAAATTGAGGATGAAAGCTGACCGATGTCCTGATTCCCTTTTAATACATGGAACTGTGCCTTAAACAAATAAACCACATCACAACAGAAGATCAGAAACTTCTAGCTTCTAGCCAGAATGAGATACGGGAACAGTATCTGTACACCACGTGGTTGCTGTTCTCCGAGTCAATAAGTAGACAAATGTAGGATTCTCCCCCATCATCTCTCAGAGGAGAAACCAGTTTTCCAGTCATTCCATGAGGACGCTTCCAGAACGCCAGGTGTGTTCCAGCCACACCCCCAGACATACTCAACACCCTTTTCAAAAACCGCTTGGGCGCAGTCTGAGGGGGGGCTCTGTCATCTAAAACCAATACTGGACCAAAGTGCCAGCTGAGCAATGGGGAAAAATCACGTCATTTCTACATGGCAACATATCTAAAAGAAACACTGCCACACTGGAAGATACAGAGCTCAGAGTGGACATCCATGATGACGCTATCCCACAGCAATGCATGTCTGGCAACCAAAAGTGCCTCTTTTGGAACTGGAGGATTGTTCATTGGCTCACATGAGCTCTTTGAAAGCTCACAGTTTGATGGGCCAAGCAGCAGAGACAGCACATCATTTCTGTTCTTTGACAGTGACTTTTTACACTGGGAAGCTCTTATTGGAATCTAGCAAAGAAAACTAGATGTAAGACACTTACCATTTGCATTTTATGACAAAATATGAATAAACTTGTCTTAGGAACAAAAGAAGCAATTAGATTACATTCCAGCTCTGCAAACCTCATATTCAACATACAGCCTTTCCAAACCCTCCAGAATCTACTACAGCACCTTTTCACTTCTGATGATACTCAGACAGTTCAGCTGATTTTTGGTTGCCAGCTATTATACATTACAAACGAAAACAGAAAATGCATTACAATTCTGCTCATTAATTTTAACTATGCTAACTAACAAACAGATTAGATCTATATGACATTTTTGTACGTGGAAACAAACTACCTTCTCTTGACGTACGTTATACTGCAGCTCACTATGACCCTTTAAAAGACAAACATGCTGAAAAATAAACTTAATTGTGCAGTCTTTGTAGACATCAGTTTTGGGGAGAAAATACAGAAAGATACTTCCTTAGAACAGGTGAGTTTCGCTCCTTTCCTATAAAACACATTCTAATAAGACAGGAAGTCTCATTTGACCCATTTAAATAGTTCTTTGCTGATTCCACTCCACTAGGTTCAGGCAGAGCTGAGATGCCACAATCAGAAGTTGTTAATATTAACCCCATTAATTAAACACTTGACTCAGCTTTCAGAGCTGATTAAAAGGAGAGCTCCAAACATTGTTGAATGCTTTGGACGGCTTTAATTTTGACTTCGAGGCTTGTCAAAGGTTTACTTAAAGAACAGCAACGCAGGTCTGTTCTCATCAGAACAAGCATTCTGCCACAACCTCTCAGCAAGGGCTTCAATCTGAGAGTCTGCTCACAGTACTTCATTTCCGATCCTCCTTCTAGCTGAGAAGTACAACACCATTATGAAATACCAGGCAAATGGTATTATGGCATTTCTACCATTGATCTGAACAGATTGATTAAATGATGCTAGATCATGCTCTCTGTGCCTTAGTTAAAGGAATCCTTAGATAGTTATTTGTTCTGCCTTAATGAAAACCCCTAGGTCAAAAGAATATGTGAGGGGGGAAAAATGCACTGAGCCTTATGATCATTTCGAAAAAAAAACAAACAAAACTCCTTCAGAGATCAAACTAAATAACTCTGGTAAAATTAAAACTTATTTTGGAGACCAAGAAGAAGCAAATCAAAGGCCTACATGCTTTTGAAGGTAGGCTCAAGCTGGGTCCTTCCGATTGCTGACCAAATAAAACAAGTGGGTTTCATTTAAACTGCCTGCTGGTGGGCTAGTTGAAAAGGGTTTTAATAGCATGGAGTCCTGCTGTGACCTCAGGGACAGCCCAGCGTTGACCGGACTGTGGCTGTTGACATCTGGGTCTCACAAGTCGTCAACAAAACTTTTTTGCAGGACAAAACAAAACCCACCACTACAGGATTAGTTATGTAAGAGCTCAGAGAGATTTTTTGGAGGGAGATTTTAATCTCTCCTCAGATGTCTCTGTATTAAAATACTAGATTAGACTTTAAAACCCTCCAACAATGCAATGTTAATGGTTTATATACTACGGTACATCTACGTACGGTACCATGCATTGCGCGGCATTTATTGCATTAACCACAGACTCCACAAAGTAGGCCAGTATAGCACAGCACATTTCTCCCTGTGACGTGCTCCCTGAAGCCAGGACAACATTAGCCTCTCCCCTCCTGCCCCTTTATGGCAGTCCCTGTTCCAGAGAGCAGCAACGGCTGGCCCTGCGTCGCCTGTGGGCGACAGGCACCAATGCTTATTAGATTTTCCATCACAGTCTAAATTGTGAAAGCCACAGCAAACAGCATTTGTGGCCTCCAGCTGCACACCTAGATTTACAAGCCGTGACATGATGCCGACAGAATAAATAAGTCGTTTTAAATGGGTCCGCGGCCTGGGTTTAATTGATGCTGGCCTGTGAGGGGCTCTCCAGAGTCTCGCCCGCCCCAGCGAGCGAAAGAGTGCTGTTCCCACGACACCGAAACCGGTAATGAAGGAACCTTTATGTCTTCCGGGGGTTGGACATGAACGCCTAAAGAGACTGCACCTCCTCGGAACGCATCGGTTTAAATCACAGGCCCCTCAGCATTCAGCCCAAAGGACTGAAGGAACGTTGAATCGGGAACCAGAAGAAACCAGGGGAAACTACGTGGTAGTGCATTTAAAGCTAAGAATGAGAGGCACGTTTTAAACTGAAAGGTTTGGGTGGTGCGTTGAACAGGCTGCCTAATCCTGTGGTGGAATGCCGACACCCTGGTGTCTTTCAAGACACGTCTGGAAGAGGTGCTTGGATCAATTTAATATCAAACCACCACACAGTGGAGTTGGGCCCAATGGTCTCCTTTTGTTTGTTCTAACGTTGAAATGCTGAACAACCTTCCATCTTATTTGGCCGAAGAAGCTCACAATAAGGCCCTGTATGGCCTCTGTACTCGCTGGGAACGGCAGTCTTTTTTTTTTTAAAAAGGGAAACACTTATGCAACTTATAGATGTTACCGTCTGGGAGAAACAGTTTTGCCACCATGTCTCCCAGCTGTCTGTCAGATGCTGAGTCACTGTGAGTAGGAAGGTCACAAAGAAACACAGAAGTTAATCGCTGAGCCCTGCTGGCATTTAATAGAGGAAGAGATGATTTTTTTCCCTCCAAAACCCCGTTAGTACATTTCAATCTGACATTTCTTTAAGGTACCTGGACAGAGGACATTTCCATCCTCCGCTAATCAATGGAGATGTAACTGGGGCATTTCTGACAGGGCAAATGCAAGTAACAGAAAAATAATTTGTGCAAAAAGAAGGCAGAAGAAAAGCATTAGGAGGACTGATGGCTAGTCAGCATTTCAAAGAAAAACCCAGCATTAGCAGTCAGGTAGTCCAGTCCACTGGCAGGACCTTCACTCAGCAGAGACACAACCCCTGCAGCTGCTGAAAGAAGAATGACACTTATTTAGACTCTGGATCGGTGTTCCACAAAATTTAAAAAATAGGAGAGGATGAAAAAATAACGTGGTAAAATTATTGAGACCAGCAAAATTAGGTCTTCAGCCATATTGCCAATAAATATGTAAATGAATAGAGAGATGTTATATTCAATTTATATTGTACCTGTGAAGTCTTTACCATATCAAAGCAATGTGGAAGACGGGCAGAACCTGTGTTGAGGCTTGAGTGTGAATTTCGGGATGGCACCTCCTTTCCACATGATGTCACTCAAGGAGGCATCGCGTGTCGAGATCGAGTGAGGCGCCAGAGAGGTTGTGCGTGTGTGTTTGCAGGGAGGGACAGTGTGTTGGGTCTCGGCACGGTGTGCAGTGCAAAAGAGACTCAGTGATGTAGGGAGTGTGTGCCTGTGGAGCCCAACCTGCTGGCGTCAAGGGTGGACGTCAGAGCTGGAGGCCGAGGCCCGGGTTGTGTGTGAGAGTGTGGGTTGGAGCAGGAGGCTCCTAGCAGTAAGGACAGCGGGGTGAAAGCCGGAGATTCCGGGAATCCGCAAGGGAAGGGCTCAAGGCGGGACCTGGTGTGAGTGAGGCAGAGACTCTGGGCCCAGAGGTATCGGTATGTGGAGTCCTGTGTCCGGTTACCCCGATGAGGGAGCCAGTCTGAACCCCACTCTCGGAGAAGAGTGCATGTAACGAAGAAAAGGAACCCAAAAGAGACTGAAAAGGGGCGGGTCAGGGGCAAATGGAACACCTGGCCACACCCAAGATGGTGACCACAACCCCCTGTGGCACCACAACGTGAACTGGGAAACAGCTCTCTTATACCATATATATACAGTACCAGGGGCAGACCTAACGCGCAATGCAAATTGCATTAATATGCCGAGTAACAGAAGAACACGATAGAAAATAAACAGGGTACGCACAGTTTTCTATTATTAAATGACATAAAAATGAACATAAAACACGTATATTAACAGCAGTAACCCCCAGAAAGGGGTGATGAAGCAGGAAAGGTGCGAAGGAAAAAGCGCTCATGAATTTCGAATTAAACCTCGTGGATGGTCTGAGAATCTTGGGAGCTCTGGGGACATTCTAGAAGCTTTGGGACTCTATGAATGTTCCTGAAGCTTCTAAGCTCTGAGAATGCTCTAGAAGCTTTGGGCCTGTGAGACTGTTCTAGTGCCTCTCACGTCAGGCTTGTCCTGTCACCACGAGTACTCGAGGAAGAAAGGGTGTATTTCTTGAGTTATACTACAAGAAGACCTGAAGGGCTTTAAGGCCAATTTGCGTTTTTGTTTTTTTTTAATTGACAGACATGTAAAGATGTTCAATGAAATGGAAAATGGAAATGCTCTTCAGACAAGTGGTTAATTTTGGAACTCAAAAAAAGCTTAATGCTGTGACAGTCCGTTAGGAGGGAAGGTGGTGACCTGTCAAAAGTCTTTGTTAACCCTTTAAAGGTAACAATAATGCAAGCCAATAGATACAGCAAGACTCCTTATTCCTGTAATAATTAGGGAAGCAGTAACACTTACCAATCAACCTCACTGACTTCTGCTCTCCCACGTGCCCATGGAGGGCGACCTCTTCTCCGGTCCATGACCAAGCACTCAAGATAAAGTGAAAACTGCCTGGAAATGTACTCAGTGTATTCATTTCCCCATCAGCCCTAACCTTGACACGCAGGGTGAGTTTATAAAAAGGTTCGGATAATGGCATTTTAGCACTGGTGTTCTCCGCAGGGACCAGAATTTTCACAGCGACCCTTGGGCAGATTAACAGATTGCTGCCTTCATGAACACCTCTGCTCTGGTTCGCATCCAAACTGCCTACTTTCCCACGCTAATATCCTTTCTTTTAGAACTCACCTGGGAACAAATACTGTGCTTCAGAACTGAGGGGAGAACAAATTCTCCTCCTCAACGTCAGTACTGTGCTTGGCTGCGCTCGTTCTGTCGTCTTGTAGCTTCCACAAGCAGCATGAGTGCCAACACATCAGCTGCTTGGAAAGGTTAGCATTTGCCCCAACAATAAAAACAGGACAGGGGCAATAGAATTAAATCATTTATTACAGCAAAATAAACAGCATTAAATGCACTGCTTCCTAACACCTCGAGACTTGGAGACTATTAGATATTACCGGCAGGCTTCAGTACAAGCACGGCACTAGAATCTTTAATCAGATCTAAGGATATCACTCCCATGCTGGCCTCCCTGCACTGGCTGCATGTAAAGTTTAGTGTTTATTTTAAAACCCTTCTCCTGACATAAACTCATAAATGATCTGGCTCAGTCATTCCATTTTTTGTTTAGTTGAGGTTTTAATGATGGTGCTTTCTTGCAAGAGTCACTGTGTGTTTTTGTATCCATGTATAGTTTCCTACGCTCTGGACATGAGGAAAGGGCTCTGGAACGAGGGGTTTAAAAGGTAAGAAACAGATTGGTCTGGGAAAGAAATGGAATACGTTCGAACACATGGTCCATTCTCCAGCTCTGCAATTAAACATCTGTGTAATTCTCTTCACGCTTTCGATTTCACTTTTAGCAGCTGTACGGGAAAAGAACCAAAAGTTTGGGCATGGCTTTCGAACACGAGAAAGAGACAATCAGCCTCACAACTCCTGAGCCCTTGGAGAGTGATTTAAACGGTCCTGACAACATCATTCCCCATACACAAAACAATTTACATCGCAGGCGAGCAAATCAAGAGGCCAAAGATATCTTTCTCTGCCCTCTGCTGTAGCTTTTCTTTTGACTGTAGAAGCACATCATCTTCACGAGAAGAGCAGCACATTTATATATATATATGTAAATAAAAATAAAGTGTTCAGTTCTTAAGCTTAACGTATCTAAAACAATTTTAAAGCTATTTTAGCTGTTTAGAATGTGAGATAAAGATTGGACTCAGTTTTCACCCCAAGTTAAATTTTTGTTGAATATTGAATATTAAAAGGCTTAAAAAAACAACAGTCCACACATATAAGTGTTTACATTTTCTAAGATTCCTGCCAAATCTGACAATATTCTATTAATGATATTAATAATACATCTGTACAATTAATACTTTAGTGAAATTATTAAGGTCTCATTCTATAGAATTTCTCATGCTTTGTGCACCAGATGGAAAATCCTAATTATAAAGGTTAAAAGAGCAGCAGAAAGATATCTCAAACTACTGCCCCGCAGGTGAACTCTGTGATATACTGTATAGTGATCAAAGAACAGGAAACAAACAGGCTAAAAATGCAAAACCAAAAAAATGTAATTGCTTTGTACTGCCAAAGCAAGTCAAGCCTGCCAGCTGTGGAGACGTACAGTAGCTGAAAACAGATAATGAATACATTGGAGCTCCTAAATTATCCCATTTGGTGCGCAGGATAAGCTTCATAATTAAAAAAGTGCTGGTTTCTTCCAACGTACGTGGCGAAAACATAGTGCGGTGGCAAACATCTTCTGGTTGCAATCTTCTTTATTACTGTCTTGGCAACTGAGAAAATCTCTGCTCCCAAAAGATACAACAAGGTCTTTTATTCAGAGGAAACAAAACAAAAGCCCATATGCTGTCAGCTCTCCAGATGGCTGTGCTCAGCTTTTAATTGCAACAAAATATCCACAGTTTTACAAAGGTGAAGATGGGATTCGCTGTACACTAAATAATTCAATTCTCACAGATCGAAATGCATTCATAATTCAACGCTGGCACTTTGTAACTGGTGAGCCCAACGGAGAAGGCCACAACTCCAGCACCCATCTGAAAATCTCAAGCCATCTTTTAGGAAAGTGACACTTGTTTTTGTATGTGCCGTGGTTTTACATGTATTACCAATTGGTCCTGTTCCTCTTTGTCAAAAAAATAAAAATCTCCTGATCACAGTTTAAATAACTTAGCTCTTCCTCTCATTTATTCATGACACTGCATATTTTAAGGACAAATCGTGTTGATGTAGTATCCTTCAATTGGTACTAATGGAAGCTAGTTTGGAGAACCAGTGGCTGTCATTAATGATTGAAAAAATGGTTTGCTTAATCTGCTTGACGTACTGTAAGCAGAAAGGGGGCAAAACCTCAAACTGCATTTGAGAAAAAAAACCCTAAACCTCACCTGTGGAGCCGATCCTCAAGTAGTTCAATGTATTTCACGGCATTCTCCTTCAGATTGCTTTCTGTGGAATCAACAGAAAAAAAGAGATTAATTATGGTATTTATATTTTATTTTCATTGTGTCTTCTGAACATCTTGCATTCATCCAAGCCACTGTCTTCAATGCTAAAGCACATTTTCTATCCATGAACGATTAAAAGTGTTAACTTTGTAAGAAAAGCAACCCAGACTTTTTGTCATGTGCAGATGCTATTTTGTAGTTCACACAACTGGACTTTTTACTTCCAAATGATAAGTGAGCTTGGAAATGTGAATGTATTTCAAAATGTTCAAATTGAGTTAGTGCATCATATTGTCCCCTTTTTAAAACTGTGGATATTTTATTGCACTTGGAACTGGAATAGGCCTCATACAGTACACTGTATCTTTTCTTCATATAAATTGGTCTGAAATTTTGAAAACATAATCTAAATAAACCCCTTTATAGTAGCTTATAAATTGCGTAGTCTTTGAAGGGCTTATTTACATGAATTTGTGTTTTTGCCATTTTGTATTTTAGTATATAAACTGTAACATTCCAGGAACACAGGATTTTAACCTGTATTCATTCACAAGCATTGTAAACTGCATTGCCAAAAAAACAGGAATGGCACTAAAACATTTTGGTATTTTTCTGTCTAACGCCAGCCTTATAGAAAAAACATGCAAGTAAGCCTTTTTCACTGTGTTAAAATAGGAACTCCTAAGTGACAAGTTTTGTGGAGGGGTTTAAAAAGAATGGCGTCTCTCGGCTGAGGGTACCCCAATTCCTAACCGAATGACTGCAAGCTGCTTCTAATGCTTCTACTGCTCCCCACATGGAACAGGAGGCCCCAAGTCCTGATATCTCAGGGTGTAATAATACCAATTTAAGGAAAAGATACTTAAAATAACTCATTTCCCTAACTCTCCACAATAGCTACAAAATCTCAAGTCATTCATAGTGACACCTGATTTTACAGTGTTTAGGATACTGAAATAGTGCTTCATTCGGTCTGTGGTGATGCAGTTTGGAGGGCCAGTGGGTACAACCTTTCCAATACACAAAACAGCATCTACGTGCAAGAGGCCTTAGTGAATCTGACAAGCCTATCGCAGGTTGTTATTCCTTTTTAGGGGATGAAAAAGAGCATTCAGTGTGAAAGCAATGACATGTTTTTTTAAGTTTTTAAAACGTTTTTCTGCATATATAAGCAGATAAAAAATGACTACAGTATAATCTTTTGGAAGTCTTCCTTGAATATTAATTTATTTTTTCAAGGCTCTTGTGTAAGTTTTCGTCAGGAGCGTACACTCAAGGGAAACACAGGCTGCAGTGTTATACCAACTGATGTTTTCATTACTTATTTTGATCCTGTCTCTTCACCTTTGTAAAATAAACAACGCATTTTACCAAGAGAGAGGGTGTACTGCAAGGATAAGGTATAGAGAACAGCTTAGAGGAAAAAAAACACTTGCTGCTTCGTAGACTGATGGCCAAGGAGATAAAAGATAGCACTAATGGTATTTTCATACACAATCTCTTTGAGGAAACCAAATCTTATAATCTCAAAATATTATCAAAACCTTCTCAGATCCCCTTCTAAAAGATATAGTGTAAGATTCAAAAGTAGCTTTAGTGTTTTTAATACAGCAAGTAATAAAAAAAAACACAGCGTCTCACAATATAGTGCTAAAATCTTTCAACTAACTCCCACAGAAAATCCTGCAGTTTGACAGCAAATAATTTGTGAAAGGCAAAAATAACATTTTTTCAGCACTTGTGAAAGATGACATCTGAGTTAAAAGGAATTTTTAAGACAGGATAAACATTTTAGAACGTCTGCACGTCTGGAATGCAATTGGAGATGGTTATCCTTGTCGGCTGGGTCTTACCAGTGGGATATTGCACAAGACTGCTCTGGCTCCTTAAGCTGGGAAAGGAAAGTTTATCGCCTTCGTAGGTCAATGACTCTTAGACATAATGGTAAATCAAAGGCTCTAGAACTGAGCTGTCAATCTCCCTGCCTTCAACAAACACCTTAAAGTATCACCTGCATGGGCACAGAAAGTCTAAGGAAAGAGGGAAGAGTTAAGAAATAAATGACAGAAATCAAGCTGCCTTCTCCCTGGCAGTGACATAAAGAATATTTGAGTAAACCCTGTGCCAAATGTGCACAAATGTGGTGATGGAGCCAAAAAACTAAGACACAAACCAGCAGCTCTTTGACAGCTGTTTTTAATTTTAGGACAAGGGTGCCACTAATGTCTGCCATGTTATACAGTGTGCCCTTTTTTTGGTGCTCAACATCTCATCTTGGGACAAACGTGATCTATCATTAGTGGATTTCTAATATCCCTTGTTTCAGACTTTGGCTCCTCTGCTCTGAGATTTCCTAATTGAGCCAAATACCACTCCCCTCTTCCTCTGTTGTCACTTCACCTGCCTCCATTTCAAGTTCACCCATAGTATTGCCTGATGGATGTCTCTTCTTCAGTGCTCATGACAGGACTCCAAAAACCTTCCCCGCCAAAGCTACTATACAAGTCAGGAATCACCAGCATCCTTGATCAATACCCTGGTCAATACCAGTCCACTGGCAACACACTCTCTGCAAGATGTTCCTATAGGTGAAAGATTTTCTTACCTAGTACAAAAATTAAAATGCTTCCAAGAGGTTTTTTTGAGACAACCAAAATAACTGGAAAAAAATCAAGTATTTCTTAACTGGAATGATTGCAAAACCACAGCTAAATTAAAGCCTTTTTTATGAGCTGCTTCCCTTGAGACAACAAAGCAAGTAAATCTCTCCCTAAATGATCAACACCCCCATATTTTTCTCTGCTGCAGGGACCTAGAAGATGTAGAGCTGTACTTAGTATTAGTATAGACATAAACATGAGTTGCATGCACCCATTAAAAAAAGCTTAACAAGAGCTGTATAGTACTTCAACCCAAGCAGAAACAAATGACTAAAGCTATGATTCATATTTTCTCTTTTCTTTATACAGAGATTTTATTTCCCAAAAGTAGCCTACCATAGTGCTGGAAAGGCAGTTTTAATTTTACATCAAAAATACACATCCATAGAGACACTTTATGTGTATCTCCATAGAGCAACAAGCAGAGCTGGACAACCAACGGCATGCTCAAACTGAGATGAAAATCACAGATCATTTCAAAGAAACTAGAATGCATTAAAACCCCAAATACCTATAACACTATTTTAAAGAAGAAGATAGCTTTACCTAGATAGGGCAGCACAGTAGTGCAGTGGTCAGCATTGCTGCCTTATACAGGTGAGGCCCTGGGTTCAATTCCTGGGGTGCTGTCTGTGTGGAGTTTGTATGTTCTCCCCATGTTGGCATGGGCTTCCTCCCACAGTCCATATTGTGACATACTGTGGGTTAACTGGCATATGGAAAAACTGGCCCTGGTGTGAGTGTTTATGTCTGTGTATCTGCCCTGTGATGGAATGGTGTCCCATCCAGGGTGTAGCCTGCCTTGTGCCTGTTGCTTTCTGGGAAAGGCTTCAGCTTCCTCACACCCCTGTATTGGATAAAGGGTTAGAAAATGGATGGATACTTCTACTTAAATATTTTTTTTAAATGGAAAAAAGGTAACTAAAAAGATTTTAATAAGCTTTTGTTGTATCCCTGTGTGAATTGTGTGCGTCTTTAAACTCAGCTCCAGACAAAGACAGATCTGGAGCTTACTTAAATAAGTAAGAAACTAGCAGGAATAATAAGTGCACAAGATCAATGCTACCATTAGCCCCCCCATTAGCTTGCACTGCAAGGCCCAGTGTCCAGCAATGCCATAACCTACATAGTCCCACTTACTGAACACCTGTGCTCTTTCAACACAAACATACAGTTCAACCTGCCAGTTGTTTCCATGTTCATTCTGCATACGTCCCAGGAATGCATCCCAGGAAACAAGAGTTAATAATAACAGCAGTGCTGGCTTTGAACTAACAGGATCTCTTCTTTAATGCACTTCTGTCAATATTTGGCTGTGCCAGCTTTACTTTCAGCCGAACTCACTACTGAGTATTGTCATCAACATAGTTGTCCTAGGCTTGGGCCAGAATTAAAACACCGCACATACTTCCCACAGGAGTAAATCAGATCCAGAGCATCTCAAACGGTGTTCATTAGGAACAACAACACCCAAGAATTAAGTGTCCTCAAAGGATTATGGAGTGTTGAGTGAAAATTTGGCTAAACCCCTCTTGGCTGAGGGCCTCCTGGCCAGGGGACGAGGAGGCTGGGACCCCCTGCAGAGTGAGGGGTGACCCAGGGGCAGCTGCAGAGGGGGAGATGGGCTGGAGGTACAGTATGTGAAGGAGAGAAGGGGATCACGTACGGTATTGATACTGTTTTAGGACAGGAAATGAGTCAGGAGTGATTGCTAATTACTGACGTCTGATTGAACTTGGTTGTTGTCATCCATCAAAGATAAAAAAATGAGAAAACGGTTTGGGTCAGACAAAAGTGCCATAAATTCAAGGTGAACCCTTTAAAATTAATTCCTGAGGATACACACTATACTTAATTAAGGTCAGAAGAACATTCCAAAAATACATTGGTTTATTCTGACCTGAGATAATGAACAGAAAACGGCACAGCCTCAAGAAAAAGACCAGTTCCCATGGATCAAAACTGACATCAGGACAGCCAGAAAGGAACTAGAATTTGTTGTGCTAGTTTTGGCTGCTTTCTACTACTCAGTCTCCAGGAGCAAGTTGGATTTACAAAGGTCATGCTTAACACGTTAGTAACAACTACAGTTTGACAGCTTATCACAATTTAAATTATCCAAGTGCCACAATAAATTAACTGCAAGGTGATTGTGTGATGCAAGTTTATATATATTTAAAAAAAACATGAATTGTTGTTCCATTAACAGGCAATACACAAAAAGTCATGCCAAACAAAAATAACATCATGTACCAGTGTAAGGCTGATATGATATAGTTGCTATAAACAAATGCATATAGCTAAATTAATTTTAATAATGAAAGAAACTGAGCTTTAGCATGCTACAAACTGTTTCAATTTTACCAATTCAGATGTTATCTACAGAAAATATTTTCTATTCTTTCACAGTTTGGGCATTCAAATACTTTAATCTGTCAAAAAAAAGTTACAAAAGTGCCCATTTTTACATTTAATTTTCCCCTGTGAATTCATAAGCCCTTAGACATGATGCATTGAAGAAACTGAAGGAGAAGCCACAAGAGCCTGAAATTATTTATTTGGCTGACATTTGTATCAGATGTGACTTAGTTTTGTACTTATTTACACAGCTGGGCATTAAATTGAAGCACCCTTCAATATAGGGTGGAGTAGTGGCTCTGTGGCTAAGGATCTGCGCCCCCCTGAGTGAGGCCCTTAACCCCAAATGACCAGGGGCGCTGTATAAATGGCTGACCCTGCGCTCTGACCCCAAGCTTCTCTCCCTGTCTGTGTGTCTCATGGAGAGCAAGTTGGGGTATGCGAGAAGACAAATTCCTAATGCAAGAAATTGTATACGGCCAATAAAGTGATCTTATCTATCTTATCTGATTCAAGTACATTTCTCAAGGGAACAGCAGTGCCACAGTCCCACCCCAGGACTTGACCACTCTTCCACACTGCAGGCTCCAAGCCTGATTGACCCCTCAAGTCAGAGACACAGTGCGGACCTAGCTCTAGCTCACACTGACTCAGCACATGGGACACAGGCTCACATCACATCAATTCCTTTCCTGTTCTCAGATTACGCGTCTTCAAGCCAGTACAGTGCAGTCTGCTTGGGTTCAAGAGATTTCACCCAGAGACTCCTAGTTTCGATCCACATACATCGTAAAGGTGGTGCGATTTATGTCCTGAACAAATGGATGAAGAGCATGAAGGCTTCAACACCTGATCTCCTATACAGAATGAGAGAAGGAACCAAGCTAATTCAGTATCCTGTCTGAATGTGGGTGCTGAACACCAACACAGAGAAGAGAAAAAGACTTAGCTAGGGATGGAAAAGTGGAAACGCTGATGAATCTGCCTGACCTTGTCCTCATCCAAAAGCCAGGGGGAGTACTTGCTCAGTGAGAAAGATAAAACTACAATATGAAATCAGAAATGATGGAGGGCTTTCAAATTCACACTGAGGCAACATTCCAGATGGCAAACTGACTCACGTTTCTAAAGCCTGCATTGGAAAGGGTTTGTTTCATCTTGTCTTCTGAGATGAAAGCAAATCTGAAATTCCAGACTTAATCTATATTTTAGTTTGTGACAAACTAACAATTGCCATCATCAGTCATTATCAATAAGTCACTTTGCCAAACACAGTCATTATTATGCGTAATGAGCCACTGTGTTTGAAGAATACAATAGGTTTGTGAAAACTGAAGAACAAAATGAACCAAACAAAACTGTCAATTGAGTCTAAGGTAGCACAGTAAAACCTTCTAAACTATTTTGAGGTTTAAATGAAAAATGTTAAACAAAAGGTACAAAACCCAAGGACAAACTATGCGCTAGCAGAACAGGAGCTTTTATCATCCACAAGCAGACTACAGGAACCCTACTCAACAGAGCATGTGAATCCCATGATGTCACAGACCAATCCTTCTCCCAGGAGCATCCCTGCCACATTCAGTGGAATGAGATAATGCGACTGTCCAGTGATTCAAAGAAATCACCAACCAACCCCGAGGGTCTGTCTTTTCATCTATTCAAAAAATATAACTAAGGAATTTCACTGCTTGAACGAGGGAAACAGCACCGTACATGCCTACAGTGACACACAAACCACTGCCTGGGTCCTTGCACTTGGTTTCTGATTCGCCGATTTGTGAAAGAACTTCCTGAGGCTGTTAGAGGCTCCCAACTCACTGCAGCCTGCAGACCATTTTCAAGGGCAATTTAATATTGGTCACTAGCTGCAGGGAATAATGGAGAGCTCTGATCTCCATGCCTACAGACAGCAACATTACCACAGTAAAGCTTGATCCCATTATATCTCGGAAGCTTAGGAAGGCTGGGGCTGGTCAGTACTTGAACGGTGGGCTCCACAAGGAAAACTATGTTGCCGCTGCATGTGATGCTGGGAAACTAGTAGGTCCTTCCATCTGAACCAGACTTCCCAAACCAATGCTCCAGTGTGTTACCTGGGAACACTGTGGTGTAGAAAGTGCCATCCAGCAGATAAGAATTTAACCTAAGGTCCTTACTACTCTGCCATTACAGATCCCATGGTACTGTGCGTAAGAGTCAGAATGTTAACCCTGCTCTCCTTGCTCAATCTCATTCTGGGATTATACAGTCCGGTTTCCCAGAAGCTCCTCCTGAATTTAAATGGTGAAGCAGTTTCTCACTCCTCCTTCTGATCCACTGTGTGCCGAATAACTGCAATAGATCATCCAGACCAGAAACCAAGATCATAGTCCTGCTTTGATTAAAAGAGTCATTCTTCAAAGCACAGAAATAGATGATCAAATTTCTTAAATGCTAAATGTCAGCATACTGCAGTCTTCACATCTTTTTCCTGTTTCCTCAAAGTGATATTCTCTTCTACCCAGCAGGTCACAGTATGAAGCATTATTAAACTAATTAAGTACATTAGCACAGATGAAATTCTTGGAATTATGTCACACTGTGTACAGTATGTGTCTCATGTACATTTCCTAATATAGTTCTGACCAATGTCTAGTACCCTTTTAGCTCAGTTTACTTTTTCTGTTGCACTGTGAACTATTCATGTGTACATGATTTTTTTTTCCCCACTTAACCAATTTTGGAAACTCAACTCCAGGCATCTATGTTTGCAATGCAAATCCATTGCTGAAGATATTAAATTTATAATTATTCAATAAACTCATAAAACACTGGGAATCCAGTCAATACAACAGCCTATAAAAATGTGATGCTTTTATGCCTAAATAAACACAAATATTAATGTAATCAGAATTTTGATAGCTTCTTCATTACATATTTTTTCCTAATTTCATAAACAATAATAGGTGCAGTGAGGTGATATGCTGACTGAAAGGGAAAATACAGTGATTATTTTATTATCATGAAGGCTAAATGATTAAGGGCTTAAAGTGTATATTTTGGTGTCGTAGCATACTGGCAGACAAAAATTAGATTTTCATCATTTTAAGAGACAAAATGGATATCGCACAATTTGTTGTCATGGTTACATGGCTCATCACAACTT
Source organism: Atractosteus spatula (assembly GCF_055471065.1). NCBI lineage: Eukaryota > Metazoa > Chordata > Actinopteri > Semionotiformes > Lepisosteidae > Atractosteus > Atractosteus spatula. The sequence goes on along the minus strand of NC_142720.1, from coordinate 7,691,931 downwards.
GACCTTAGCACTACTGCAACTCTTAAAAGCTCAACTTAAATGGAACACATCGATACTTAAAATGGCAAATGAAATTATAAGGAAACTCCAACGACCGAAAAGAATATGTAAATACATTAATTTGTCCACTTTGATAAATTGGGTCACCAAAACATCTGTATTAAATATAAATGAAAAGTAACATACTTGATTTATAAAGTTGAGTCAGGATTTGTTGTGAAATCAGTTGCTAGCAACCAAGTCCAGATTATGAAGGGTAAAACAGCCTCAACATTGACCACAAAAACCAGGAAATCTTTTGTTTAAATAAAAATACAAAAAACAACCTGATTAAAACCTGATAAGACCTCTTTCGCAAAAATAATTTAGCTATGTGCATCTGCAGTTTCTCACACATTTTTAAAGGGTATTATTAAGTTTTCAAAAAAAGAAAAAACACTTCATAACATCTACCATCAGCTGATGAGATTTGCACAGGTCACTGAAACCATGACTATTTTTATAGGCAATGCTGTCAAAATCTATATTGTAAGACAGCACAAAGATCACCTTTATTAAACAGAGGGTCACTAAACAGCTGTTTCAAAACAACACTAGGCACAGCTTCAAGCATGTGTCCTCGCTCTGTTATGAATACTTTTAAAGTGTCCTTAGTACAGTACATTGTTTGTTGTTTATGCTTCTTGCTCCTTTTGAATAATAAAACTAATTGGATTATGTGAGCTCTGAGGGTTTATTATTCTTTTGTTAAATAAAAAAAAGCTGAACACACACTAAGTGTTCTTGTAACTACTTTTTGACATAATGGGTAATACAATTTATAATCCAGGACTACTACATGATGAGTAAAAAATTCCTATATTTACAGTGGTTTTGGATTATGACACGTCCTTACCAGAGCCTTACAGTCTGTTCATGCCATTGCCCTGGGTCTGTTATTCCCCAGACCCACACTAACTTTGGATAAACACAAAACTTAAAAGACTTCAACATCAGTATCTACCCTACCACTTCTCCCCCAATGTATTAAATTAGATTTAGGTTTAGCAACATGAGGAAGAAAGCCCATTCCTTCTCATAAATACAACTCCAATTCCACTCCATACTTACAACTGAACTTTCTGTTCCAAAAAACACTCTCCTCTTTAATCAATTTGAGGGGTGAAGTCCCATGTGTTCATTGACTTTCCTGCTCCTAAAGGAAATGACGTCTAGCTGAGATATTCCAGGAGGACATCTTAATTATTCCTAGAAGCTGTATTTTTGTGCACCTGTGCCGATATATTAGTCATGAAAACTGCAGGATGGCTCTCTGTGTATTAGTTGCATTAATTAAGATTACAAAGCCCTTGTTACTTACTTGTACTTAAGATGTTTCTTTTCTAGAATTATTTTTAGAACAGGAGAAGATATCTTAATTGCTGCAGTAACGTGAACATGCTGTTGCCATCCATCAACGCTCAACACGATCCAAACGCAGTGACAGACGTTAAAATGCCAGTTTCTTTAATAAAGATGACAAAAATCACAATCTCCTCTGGTTTGTATTTCACTATACATTCTGAAACTAAATAGTTGTTAGGAAACTTTGCAAATTATTCACTCAGTAGGCAAGCTTGTCTCCCAGGCATTTGTGTCAAGTGAGGTTGCTGTGATTGACAGGTATTTTAAAAGAAGTATAGAACAGACTAAAGATTATTAAGAATATTAAGTGTATGAGGGGAGAAAACCCTTTCACATTTCTTAAACAAAAAAGTCTGCCCTTCTTATTTTAATTATGAATACCTTTGTCTCATTCTGGCTTGAAAGGCATCTTTTTGTGAGCAAGCAATTTCATGTGACAGAAAACAAGTCTTGGTCCTTAAACATCATAGATAATCTGGCACTTCTCAGAGAGAAATCTGGACAAGCTCCCAAAAAGGAGAAAATAAATAAATGAATGACTGCCAAGTCAGAGCCCTGCAATAGATTGCCTTCAAGGAAGAGGTGACCTTGAGGTGTTAAAGGAATTAGAAAGCCATGCCGAGTTTCAACCTAGATAAATGGCTTTCTGGTCCAAAGAAGTTCATGGTTTGGCCTTAAACCTCAGTCTAAAATGTAATGAAAAATGTGACAAAATATAAAAATACACAGTCAAAAAGTCTGTTCTGTTCTGTGTACATACTGTAAGAAACTACTATCACTTCTCTACCCACAGATCATTATCTATCTGCAAATTTCTGTTTCTCAAAATTAACACAATGCTATTTCTTTGCATTCTTTGGTCATTTTTAATTATTGCAGTCACCGTGTTATTAATTTTAGCAAAGAAAAAGAACACTATAAACCTGAAATTGATTAAATTGGAATTGCTCTAATTCTACTTGAAGTATTTGAAAAAAAAATGATTACAGTTAAAATCCTTGCCCACATACCTTTAAAAAACAAATCTACAAAATGTCAGGAGTCTCCAGACAAATCTAAGATTATCCTTTATAACAAACAATCTGAAAGATTCTGGACATTTTTTTTTTGCTAGCCCACTATTTCTGTGATTATAGTCAGTTCAGAATGAAACTTCCAAAGTGTTTCCTGTTTCACCTGCTAAACAATTTACTTTTGTTATGCCTCCTCCTTGGGTGGGTTCTCCTCTTGAATATAGATAGGATCAGCAGAAGGAATTAAGCATCTGTTACATGAAAGGAATTGATCACTATTCATGCCACGACAAATTTTGTTCTGCAAACGATATGTCCAGCTGAGCCTGGAGGTCAATGTTACATCAATTACTGCAGGCTGGACTGCGGATGCTGATGGTGATGCTATTGGAATTTGTTTAAAACACAAAACAGCATAAATTAAGCAGCTCGTGTCTGGGCGACGAGCTTCATGGAACTGTTTCAACTGTTGTCTCTTTGCAGCATATGAAGAAAGAAAGACATTCTATAGCATTCTGACCAAGTCAGTACAGAACTGCATTCTCAGCAACACACTTTTTCATAATCCCTTCATAACTGTCACACAAGACGTTATAATCATGCTTTACAGGGACAGATAAAAATGACATAACATGCTTAAAAGGTCACACCTTTTGTCTTAGCATCCTTTTTAGTGCCTGGTAAGATGCATTGTAGCAATGTCAAAATTACATTCTCTTTTACCATCCGATTCTAGGTGTTGCGGCAAAATTATTTTAACTAAAGCCTGATTCAGTGAAGGTTAGTAAATGCAGATTTGCTGAATTCCTCAACTCTGTTGTGTGAAAAATCGTGTTTATTATAATATACTGGTATTAAAAAGGGGTTGAGGATGTGTGTAATGATCTACAAAAGCACTAATGAATGTTGACTATTCTTATACTGTATAATGCGCACTAACACATCACATACATAAAATAACAATAAGAATGTGAGCTAAATTCTGATGAGCAAGATTCCTATCTGTGAAGGGGGAGAAGCAATTATCTTGTCAGGAGGAGGATTTTAATTTCTGATTCCCCCCCAAATTTACTAAGAACGTACCCGTGGCTTTGTTTTTCATTTATGAAAAGAATGGAGCAGTTTAGGCTATCCTCTTACAATTAATGCATGTTGGCTTCTTTTGAGAACTCGAGTGACACTATAATAACATTTCAACAGGGCTGCCCTTACCTGTCAAGGAGTCATTGTGTTGTCATGCCTGTCGTATCGTACTCACCCCCTGAGCACGCTTAACTCTGCAGAAAACCTATCATTTACCGACTCCTCCACACACAAAAAGTGGGCAGCTTTTCATTTTTCATTGTTAGAACGAAAAAGAAGTTCATTTATATGACTTCTATTAACACTGTTTTTCAGTGACATCCTCTATAATGACTATTATTTCTACACGTGCTTCCCAAGCATAACAATCACAGTTCCATGGTACATTGATAAAAGACAAGGTCTTGGGACGATGAGCCTATTTGCCACTTTTGTGCCTCTTTTTATTAAAATGGATACAGTATACATGTACATAACAACACTCCGGGTACGCCCTAATGATATGAATTCAGTGTTCAAAAGGAGCCCCACTTCTGCTGCTCCTAAAGAGTTTGGATGAGACACCTCAATAACCCTCTGTATGCTGCTGGATTACTGCATGTGTCACCAGAGATGAGATGAGAAATCATCTTGCCTTAGTTCTTGTGGTGTACACTTGAGTAGACAACCGTTTAAATAAAATTCTAAAAAAACACTCTTTGGCATCACAGGATTGTATTTCACTGGCATGAAGAATCGAATATTTATATTTTTGGGAACGTGTTAATGATCTAATGATAATTATGAAAAAAACACCAATAAATGAAATGTATTTTTCATTGTTTTGATGCATTAAAGCATCACATTTTGGTGAGCAAAAGAGAAACAAGCAGGAGAAAGGACTATTGACATGATTTCAGTCTGCTGCAAGGGAGAGGCAATTATGTCATCAACAGTGGGATATATCTCATGGTTTCCCAGTTTTATGAAGAGACTGTCTGAGTGCAGCAGGATTCACTGTGAATCATTGTTAGACATCCACATATATACACTTCATCTCTAGACCCTTGTAAACGTTCAATCACACCCTTGAAGAAGTCCTCACAGCTGAACTGTCACATTTTTCTTGTTTTTACTTTTCAGTGTAGAATCTACCTGTTCCTTTGCACACGCATTCCGTTAGGCAGGATCTCATGCCTCATGTAAAAGGGTCATGCAGATAACTCTTATCTGTGCCATGAACATGAGATTAAGGTAGGACACTGGATTGACTGAAAATAAGCAGATCCCATTATTAGGGCAGGGGTTGCTGTATCACCAGGAATAGATCTTGGAGCTCAAAAGCTAGCAGCAATCGCAATCACAGACGTCCAGTGTTTTGTGAACCTACAGCAATGACCCCCCCTAGTGATGACAAAAGGTAAGATCGGGACAGCATTCGAAGCTGGGAAAAGCTATTGAAGAACAAAGAAAAGTGTAAATAATAAGCATGGTGCACTGCTGGTACCGTAAATGTTAAAACTGAACAAGTAAAGGTTTATTCCATGCTGAAAAGGGAAGAAAAGAAATGCAACATTTCAGCTGTGGAGCCTTCTTCAGGCGACAAGGAAAAGAAGGCTCCACAGCCGAAAAGTTGCATTTTTTTTCTTCTCTTTTCAGCATGGAATAAACCTTGTTCCTTTGCAGCCTACGCATGCTGACGCAGCTACGCACTTGAACTACTAATGTTGAAATCGGGCATTAGTCAGCATCCGAAGAACAGGAAGCACGATGGTCATCATCCTGCTCGTGGTTCAGGTCTTCCTGTCTCTGGGCACCGGGCTGGGTCTCTGAGCACAATGACATGCTGTGGCTGAGGGGACGAACAGTCTGGGACCACGATGTCCCACCCTTGTTACCTCCTTGCTGTCCGCTCACCAGACAATATGCCTCTGAGTGGACCTTGACCTTTTGGTTGTGTTTTGTATTTTTTCAAGTGAAGCATGGGCTAGAGACCGCGACACTGTTGCGTGTCAAAGACCATTTATGTTCTCGCCCTCGAATTGACCACAAGAACAGACCCAAGCACAGCACCTAAGTGTGTCATACTTGTCCAGTGACCTCTCTCTCTATCTCACTCCAGAGGCAGGCACGGGGACTTAAATGACAGGGATATGAAGAGGTGTTAAGGGTTCTGATTTTCACAAAGACACGTAGTATTCAGCAACAGCCCATACATGAAGGGAGTAAAAAGGAGGCAAACTGTCCTCCAAAGGTCACCCAGACCCTTTCTCCACCTGAAAATGACCAATGAGTAGAAGAATATATTCTCATAAGGCCCTAATAGCTAAGAGTTGTCACCTCCAAGCCCTACAAAGTGAGTGGGGCAGACATGAAGAGTTGAATCCAATCCAGCAAATTTCACCATCCTGTCCCCTTGAAAGAATCAGGTTTAGTGCTGTGATCCCTGGCTAGGAAAAAAATAAATACTCTTCCTAGTCAACAACTAACCACAAACTGAGCCGTGTATTCCCTCACTTGCAAGGACATTCTCAAGTGAATGCATTTTATTTGATTACCAATCTCCTGTTCAAATTGTGTTGCTCACTAAACCTGAGATCTATTTTATAATGCAATGCATTCTGCAGCCTTCAAGTCAGTAAAGAAAGAGTTCTTGATCGCCTTGAAGGAATCTGCGCCACTCTCTTACCTTACAATTACTTGTGTGATAATCCACATCCCTCAAATACTATATAAAGCAAATTAATTCTTAAAATAAATAAAACATCTAAAGCAAAAGAGCTTCAAAACGAGAAAACTGTCAGATTCACAGTTTTTCGATTCCTTGGGATGCATTACGCTGTGAGCTTCAAACCGTTTCTTCTTAATTTATAACAATATTGCAAATAAATATGTGATGCATACATTTTCTATTTGAACAGATTCTATGAATTAATTTAAGCAGTATTAGCTGTACAGAAATGACACAACCTGGAACTCCGCATATATGCCTTAAAAAAGCCCCTTTTGCTTGGTTCCATCTACAAAGTTGGATGTGTTCTGCTACAGTACAAGAATGAATGTGAGGTGGCAGGCTAATGTACTTTATCATCTTTTGAAGTTCATCCATTGTGACAAATGTTCATTTTCTAACTGTCTAGAATTAAGGAGACTCTACTTCAATTGTCAAACTCAGTTCTTTGGCATGAATGGTTACACAGACTGTGCTCCACCAACTGCAATTCCACATTATAAGCAAACAAACAGCTTGTAGTGCATAACAATAGCTTGTGTGTTTCTGTTTTCAGTCACAAAAAATAGACTTTGCACCCCTAATGGTTCAGAGTATTCAACCACACCACAAGGGAAGATGCATCTCTTCAAGGCAATTAGAAAACTGCTGACCTGAACGTTAAAAAAACACACAAAACAGCAAGAGCCCCAAAGAGCAGAAAGTGGTTCTCATCCTAGACATGCCTTAGTTGTGAATATGCCTCTGTTTTTGCTCATCCAAGTGGATGCACTACAGGATTAAGGGTAAAACCAGTTCTCTCTTTGCATTGTTTTCCATGAATGTGAATTAAGTTAATTGCTAAACATTATCATTTCAACGGGGAAGAAGATTTAAGAACCCTCCTTCTAGTGTTCGGATAGGAATTAATCTTTAGCCCAGTCTGTTTCCATGGCAGCTCATGAGCGGAACATTAATACCTACTTGCGTGACAAGTAACAGTGTGAAGAAGACTGCTGCGTCTATCTTGTTAAAACACTGCAGGCGTACGTTTGCTTTCTCAAGGTGCGAGATCAAATTAGCACACCAACACAATACCACACAAGAGACTGCTACAAGAAGAACAGGTAGAAAACGTGATTGCTTATTTTATAACCAGACATAATGGACGAACAGGCAGCTATTTTTATTGTATACACTGCGATCATATTAGAATGTCCAGGGCTGGATCTATTTGCACAGCTTAAAGCAGCGGTAAATCCCAATACCATATCATAATCTGTTCTGTGAGTGCCCCTGAACCCCCAGTGACCTTGCACAGGACAGATTAACGTTGATCATAAACAAAAGAGCATTGTGCCAGGCTCCTGCTGTGCACTGTGCCACCACAGCTGACCTTCTCACGCCACCCTGCTGCTCTGCTTTGCCCCTCCAACCCCCAACCAGATATTATACTGATCTAACATGTGCATTGGACACCAAAGGAAAAAACAAAATATATGGCTTGGAACTGTAAAAGACCAATATAAACATATTATACACCACACAACGAAGTCAAAGGATGTTTCACCAGCTAGAAATGCATCTCAGAAACTGCCAAGAAGACTAAACTCCAGCTTTCAGCACAAATATTCCGAACACAGAAGAGTTCTGATGCAGCAGCAGAAGCACTGACCTCAAACCAGCTGCTAGCTAAGAGGTCATCCCTTCACAGTGCCTGAGGCCAGTCAGGGCCAGTTCTGCCTGAAGATTAGAAACTTGGTTCATGTCTTTCAGTTCTGACTTGTTTTTAATATCGTGAGATCTGCTTCTTGCCAAATGTACTAAATTCTATTGATTGTGTCCTATCTCATTTAATCAAAATGCCCATTGTGCAGCCAGAATTCAATTTATGAATGATAAATTAATAGCAATTAGTAATATTATGCTCTTCATTGGTAACAGATTTCCTCACTTCAATTGCTGGTGGCTTCAAATACACAAACACATGTGCCTCATGCCTCTCGGTCCCCATTGTAAGTGGGGCATACATCAACAGATACAATTCCCCTTGTATAACGAGCAAGGTTATTCATGAGAAAATCACATTAATTCTGCCCCAGGAGAACCCATCAGCACATCAAAGACCAGGAGATGAATTTGACACCCTTTATGTGAAGAAATTTGAATTCCTTGAAGCACCGATTCTATGATGCAGTAGTTGGCCATCAAAAAAAACACCCCCAAGTGCAGGTCAGTGAATTTGTAATCTGTGATGGTTAGCAGCATTAACAAAAGAGTAGGGGGATCACATTTTGGGTGTTATAACTGCAGAAGGCAAGGCAGAGAAAACACCTCCTGTGCATGCACTGGTGATCACTAGAACATCAAATGCTTTGAGGGCAGCCAGAGAGCAAAATGCTCTGAAGGCACAGAAGCCATTAAAGATCTTGAAATCTAGCAGCTTTCACATACAAGATCTTAATGAGCACTCAGTCACATTGCATGCAGAGATGGTTAAAACTTTAAGGTCCTGCGAGACTTGAAAAAACCCACTTATTCTGTTCCCACTTACCGAACTCGGCTTCCTTCAGCTCCAGCTCCTGTTTCAGAAGGTCATGATCCACCTTCATCTTTTCAAGTTTTTCACTGTTACCCTCGCTCAGAGCCTGCAGCTTCTTAATCTGCCCTTCCAGTCCGTCTCTCTCGGCACACAGCAACTTGATCTCCATCTTTACCTCTTTCGCAGTGGCAAAGTCGCTCCCTGTGCATTCAAAAGGAACCGTTTTTTAATAACCATGCCAAAACCAAATTTGGAGATTCCAAAAGCAGATGGCTGGTCATTGGCTGGCAAACTGTCAACATCAAACACTGCTAAAACTCCTCTCTGTTGCTGGAAATTAAAGTTCAATCCTGTACATTTTTTTTCATCCATTAAACATGGTCCGCAAAACTTGACCACAATGCACATAGCTATTGAACCCATGCCAAAAGGTAACAAGATAACAGGAACTTCACCAACGGCATGAAGCCAGAGAACTAAGATCTGGCTCGTGCTCTTGATGTCCTCCTAGAACCAAACCAGCCATACACAACCCCCATGACATCCAGAGCATCTGACCAGTTGAACACGATGCATAAAGCCGATGTACTGTAACAAGCTACAGCTGTGCAAAACACAAGGCAGACCTAGCACAGCAGAAGAGCCACGCCTATATTGAGGGCTACAGTCTGGAGTAGTGACTAGAGCTCTAAACGCTAGACCAGGGAGCTGTAGGCTCACATACCAGGTTGGACACTGTTCTTTTACCCTGGAGCCCAGTACTTCACTCAAATTTAAGTAATGCCCTGCTGTAAACAGGGGTGCTCTCCTGGTCATTGTCAGTGAGAAAGAGAATTTATTCTTAGCTGGTTAAATAACGGATTTAAGATATTAATTCACACCAGACCCAAATAACTTGACCTTGCAAGCGAGCGTTACTCACTGAAGAGCATGGAGGTTACGGAGGCGTCAGAGGTGAAAGGTGCCTGTAAAGGGTTGGCAATCAATACAGTTTTATAGCATGTGTTTTCCACTGAACACAAGGGGAAGCCCCCCTTGTGCATTCTCAAAAACATGAACCGAAGGACCTTCTAATACCTTCTAGTTTGTTTCTACTACAGATGGAAATAAAGCAATTGCAGAATACACATTACAGGACCTTTGACACTCAGGGCTTAGCGACATGTGATTACATTAGGAAACAGGACCCCCCCCAGCATACACAGTGTTTAATAAAGAGTGTGCAACAGTCACCCTACCCGATATGGCTGCCAGTTTGGCTTCGTGCAGGGTCAGTAGCTGGGTCTCACTTTCACTAACTTTCTTCCTTAGGCTGCTGCACAGCCTCTGACTCATGAAAACCTAGATGGAAGAAGACAGCCGTGCAACATTATTTATTTAGATGAGAAAGGGGTTACTCGAAAAGCGCACTTCAAAAGCCTCCCAATGTACAAATGTGACATAACAACCACTAAAGAGTAATGTAGCTTATCTGAACTGCATTTAACTAAGAAAGTGGAAAAACCTTTAAAAGGTTTTCTTTCAAAAGATCTATGGATTTGGCTTCAGTGAGTGTTTTCTAGTTTTTAATGGGTTAGACCGCTCTAGAGTGAAAAGACTATAGTCCAGAAAAGCGCTATATAAGTGTAAGCAATTATTATTATTATTATATAACTAAGAACTGATTAAGTCCCTTTGTGTTGCAGGTTAAGGGAGTCCACAATACACCGTCAACTGAAAACAACTTTTTATTAACACGTCATTGGAAAGAATCGAAATAAACAGCCCAGGCATCTTTTTTAATTTATTTAAATCCTTTAAAACTCTTCCATTTCTGGGGTAGCACTTTAAAAATGTTTTCAAGCACTCTATATTTTTTTTTAAAGCAGGTTTTTGAACAAATATTTTCTCGTCCCAGCACAATGTTGCCAACTGCTTGTCTACAATGGAGTAAAACAAATCAAAAATCCCCATATTAATAATACACAAGGAAAGAGATACTAGACAGAAATATAATTAAAGCAAAATTACCCCTTGAAATATAATGGCGCCCAGTGTTTTCCTTTTGACAGTGTCTCTCATAAATTTGCGGGATGAAACATTTACTTGATCTATATTTTTGTTTGCATTCTGTAATGTTCATTATCCATGTTTAAAATATTTAACTAAATCCATGAGACTCGAGGGTTGCTTTTCTCTGGTGCATCACTATATAATCTACTGTATATACACAGTATCAGTTTCTTCCCATCAAATCACGGGACATTTCGAAGTGACGTCTAAGCTGCAATCAGCGTAGTGCAACTCAGCATTTTGCTTTGCTCACACTGGAGACAGATATTAAGTGCTGAGAAGGGCTTTATTTATGTATCAGGCGAGCAGGGTATTATTGCTGCAATAGAGAAAAGACAGCAATGCTCAGTGACCTGTGAAGTTTGACAGCCCACAGTAGCAGCACACCCCCTGACACATTCAAGAGCACACAAAAGTGGCAAAGGAAATGTTATGCAACAGAGGGAATATCATATGCACCTGAATCTTATAGAAGTTCCTACTATATACTGATTTTTCTGTATGCTAGTTGTTAACAAAGGGTAACTTCATCCAGCATGCGACCATCCATAAAAACCACTGACCTTGGATATGTTTTAAAAATTAAAATTCTTCCAAAAGCAGATCAATCATTTAATTTCTATACATGAATTCATTAGATTTATATAAACACTGCATTCCCTCCTTCTACAGTGGTTAAGCTTGGTAACTAGCCTCAATAATGTCCTTCTGTTTGCCCACTGCATAATCTATCTTCATCTCCTCAGTTTCCAACAAAGTATCTCACAGCTAATACCTAGAATTGTTACAGACCTATTAAACATGGTCCTTAGCTAAATTCAAAATACTTTTTGAATGATATTTTTAAGGAAGGTGAGAAGGGAGGAAACCAATTTCAATGCAGAATGACTGAATAGCCTTTAAATTAAATCTTTAATAGCTTTAAAATCATAATCTGCTTCGGAGCCAAGATTCTTTGCAATCTGCTTTAACAGTGGCTTTTCCATTTTTCCATGTTAAAACATTTGCCATATGCACACATAGGCAATATAATAAGGGAGCTGTATATATTTTTACAGAAAGTTAAAATATACTACTTGGCAGACAAGACTCCATTGTCCCATTATTATACCCCCAGACACTCTCCCTTCCCACCTGCAGAGTCAGTGACACTGCTTGGTTTTCGGAGTATTTTTCAAGGCACGTTGCCAAGCTCTCCCTATTTGCAGACTGACTGTGCTCCCTGTCACCCTCACTTGATACACCCTGGAGCCATGACAAGAAAAGTGGCAAGTTTCAGAACCTCACACAGCTCCTCGCGGTGTAATACCCCTGAAGTGTCTCCTGGGATAGATTTGCCCTGTCTAAGACTAATACTGAACCATTCCCTGAGCTGCCCAATGTCAGCCATCAGCTACACACCACGCCACACAGTGAGCAGAGCCACTGTGGACTGCACACTCTGCAGCTGGAGGTGAGGCTTGTGGTGGTTCCTGGACTCACCAAACCCAGACAAAAAATGCTTTAAAGAAAGCAAAGAAAAATGCACATGATTAAACTGTTAGACAAAAGCTTTTTATAAAAGGAACAAAGTCACTCAGACATACTGAAAAAATATCAGTAAAACAGGAAGTTAACATAGGTGCCTGACATAGAACATTCAGAATTATATTACTTTATAGATAGGAAGTGACATTATAATACCTATGGCCTGCTAGAAAATAAGAATTTCTTCAAGCCAGACAATGGAAATCCTTTTTTGCTCAGGTGCTAGTAAGTCGTGATTTGTCAAATACAGGAGTTTTCTGCCTATGACAGCACAGGACACAGTACATTAGGCTGAAATGAAGCCCACTAAAGCCTACCAATGTATGCTATCTTCAGCTGTGGGCATCAGGAGGAGATATAACATAGCAATGGAGCCGAATCTGCATTAGGCCAGCGCTCGATGCTTGAGTTCCAGGTAAGTTGCCCAGTGAATTTCACACACACTTCACTGGAATTGTCTTACACTCCACTCCTCACCATCAGAAAGCCTGACTGATCAACAGTGCTATGAAATCATGAAGCAATGAAGTGAACTGGATTTGGAAAAAAAGATCCGGCACCACAATTTTATCTTAGCAATCATTTTTGTTTCTAACATGCAATATGTGCTTTTTTTCACACTTTTCTGATGTCTTAAAATGCATCTCTCCCTTCTAAAGCGGTCTGCTAAGAGAGGACCTGGTGATAAGCTCTTACTTTGGCTGTAAGCTCTCTGATGGCCACGCTCAGTGCTTGTTCCTGCTCCTGGAGGCTATGGAGAAAAACAAACACACAATAAAGATTAGTTCATGGTCACTGTAGACTTGTATAAATCCACCAGTCTATACCTGGTCTTCAAACAGCAGCATCTTGTACACAGACGTCGTTTAGCTGCTACTTGGAACATATTTTTTCAGTTTAGATGTGATGGGGGTCCATACAATTTTACAATGAAGTATGTAGAAGTGGTCGTTTTCGGCTATAAAGACAAAGAAAATACTCATAGGAGCAATAGATATGCCATCTCTTGCCACAAGTTCGGTCTCTTAAGAAATACATTTTTACATTATCTTTAAACAGTCTGTGTCTTTTTCTGATGCTAAAACCACCCTCCTTCCTAGATTCCTGCGTCTGTGCTCTGGTATCTACAGCTGCTTGTATACCCATAACGCTGCAGTAAAACTAATTAAAATAACAATTACATAGATGAGAAAAAGCATATTTTTTATTACCCTTCTCTACAAAAGCTTAAAAATAACAGTCCAGTATGTGTCAACTTAGGTATTGAAAAGAATAATGCATTTTTTCCTGCTTAAGCACAGCTTGGGAAAAGGGAAAAAGGTAAAGAGTTTATCTGGCAGTAGAAAAAGTGGAGCCATTTCTGCATGTCTGAAAAGCTTCGAAAGCTGCCCTGTAAATTTTACCTCAGCATTTTTCATCAAAGACTCCCAGCACACTAACACGGTGTGCGCACAAACATGAGTATTCGAGAAACTCTTCCCCTTCTATACTCTGTAGTACCAGACATATTATGTTACAGAGTCCTTACACAGTAAAACACTGTGGCTGTGCTCCTGCATGATCAGGAACTGTCAGAAAATCCAGATTCCACATCATAACCTGCAGAACCCTTGTAGGTACTGAAGGCTGGTATGAGCTTTAACAGACCACACCACTGGAGATGCCATGACAGCAGTAAGAACTAAACCAGCGATTACAGCACGAGACTGGCAGGCACAGTTTATGTTTCCAACAACAACAACACCCCAGGGAGACAAGTGCAAGTTACGAACAGGTCGGCTTGGTTTAATCTCAGCGCTTTTTTTGATGCTCTGATCAGGTCAGAAAACAAAACAAAATCAGCAAAAGCCTTTTCCGACCTCAGCCCCCCATGCTAGGACAAGCTGCTCCGTGGTTTTTTCACTAGTTTCCAATTAGTTCTTCCTTCTTCAGGTATTCTTGCCCATCTTACCCTTCCTACTATTCTCCCAGAGCCGGACTAGGCTGGACATAAGGGCCAAACAGTATATTACATCAGTTTTTTATGACACGCAAACTGTAATTTTGAGATCCGTCAGACCAAAAAAGAACCATTATCATAATATGATCACTGCTAATTAGTCTTGAAATTATAATCGTGCATGAAACATCGAAAAGTCCAACCATACTATCCGTGTCATGACGGCTTCACAGGAGTTGTCAATTTCATTTGAACCAGAATCCACAAAATATTCTGAAAAGCTGCAGGAGTCATTGTTTCACCAGCATCTGAGAGATCCCCGACCCTAATCCTGACCCTAACCCTTCCTCAGTGCTCAACAAGGCACGCGCCCCATCTTCTGGATTCCTGGTCACAGCCAGCTCGTGCTCAAACCTGCGACATCAGAACCACGGACCCTAGCACCTTGTACAGGGGACCTGGTTGAGCCCTCCACTCTTGACCTTTCAAACCAGGTCACAGAGACCCCAGTGTCAACCCTCCCAGAAAGCAAACTGCCCCCATTTTGGTCAATCGTTTTTCAATGTCTTGCACATCTAAAAACAGCTGTTTTTTTAAAAAGTCAGTTCTCTTAGCGCATAAGTCAGTGACACAGAGCATTGCCGTTGCTGCAGACTTTACAGAAGAGGCCAAATCTTATTTGTGCTCTAGCAGAAGGGCCTCCAGGGAAACTCTAATGACGTCAAAAAGGGGGCACAGATGCCTGCTAAGGTTCAATTCCACCAATGTGACTGGCTAACAATTACAGTAATAGTTAGATGAGGCCTAATTACTCCTTTTCTTTCCATCGATCTGCAGTACAATCCAGGTGCTTCGCAATCAGTAAAACTGTCTCATTCCACTTTTTCCCCAAAAGGAAACCTTGTAGCCTTTCACTACTGCTGGTTCATCTATTTTTAATTACAGCTACAGAGACTAATCAGGAATCTTCTCCAAATAAGTGGTAATTAATTCCCGTGCTGTGAAAAGCATTTCGTGAACGCTGTGGGCTCTGAGGTCAGGACAGAGGTGTGCGTCCACCGAGAGCTCACCTAGTGCCTGCTGGCTCTGAGCTTCACTCCAGTCAGAGAGGCTGCCAGCCCTGTTCAACAGCAATTAAGAGGACCTGCACTGACATAAATAAATAATCAGTGAAACATAATAATTAAACTGTGTCCGGCTATCTGTTTTTTTTAATGAATTTTCACTAAATTAAAGGGATATGGCTCTACCCAATTGCAAAACATTTTTCGTTGCATCAGATTGTTTTGTTCTACAAATAGTGTCCTTGGGGTGAGTCTAATTAGTTTCTTTTGCACGAGAAAAATACATAATCACCACCGAGCTTTAATTATTTAGCTGTAAGACGTTCACAACCGCTAGCGAGAATTCCTCACATTTATCTGTAATAATTTAAATCGACAGTGTGTGAACTCAAACCGTTGTAAAATGATTGCAGCAATGAGAATGCCTTATAAAAGTCTTTCTCTCTAGAATGGAAAAATAAATAATTCTGCACAGGCTCTGATTAGAGTTCTCAACCCTCTTTCTTTACAACACAAAGAAGTTCAATCTCATCTCATGCTGGAATATCAGGCCAGAAATTAAAAAATATATATTTAGGCTCCTGTTGACAGAATTAATAAAGCCCCCCAGACTTTTTCCTGTTGTGAAGCAAAACAAGAAGCCAGAACTTTATGGTCTGAAAAAAAGTCATGTCTCTCATCCTACATGCTAATCCTAAACATATCCTAAAAACTGACGAGAATCTTCCAACCATCTCTCCTACACTGCTGCTAATTAAATCAATTAAAAATAAAAGACAAGCCCTATGAATCTGAAAAGAAATGAAAAGAAATGGAGTGTGAAAGAGGGACAAAAAGGCCTCCATTCATAGAGTGCTCATGTACAGAAACTGCTCTGGCTAAGACCAGCATCATTTTATCAGAAGCAGTTGGGGAAACAGCTCCACCCTCTGGACCAAAAGATACCAAGGAAGCAAACTGCTGTAACTTCACAAAGGCAGAAAGGGTGATGCGGATGAAACATTATCAGCTTACAATAGTTCTAAGCAATCATAATCATAAATTACGCACTGTCACTGATTTCTTATGAACATTTAAGATTCCTTCAAACGTCAAAAAAATTATATGTCAAAAAAGTCCTTTTACTGTAGCCTCAAAGCCAACCTATGACATTTCAACTACACACCAAAAATAAATAGACGAGGAAAAGAAGAATTTACATCTTATATTTTACTTTCTAAAGCAGGTGAAGTGCCTTGTGCCCGTCTCTGTGTTGCCCGTCTGAATCCATTAATTACAGACCCTCCTGAATGCACAAGATCACTGGCGGGAAAAGCAGAGTTCAAACTCATTTGCAGAAAAGTCAACAGAGGTGAGCGCGAAATAAGGAGACAGGACCAGAACGAAATGGAAATAAGATGAGGGAGAATATCACCTAACCTTTAACATTATTCTCAGAAAAAAACGAGCATTGTCACCATTTGGAATTGGAATGGCCTGCAACACAACAAAGCAGAGAGTAAGAAGACACATCTCAACCTAAGGGACTCCATCCCTCTAAGTCTAATTACAAGCACAAAAGAGGACAGGAATTTTTGTGATATTGCACTGTTTTAATAACTTAATGAAATACTGACCAGACTGACCAATACTGAAGCACAACCAAATAGAAATCCATCACTCCTTAAAATAGAACAATTATTTATTATTAAAAATCTTGGTCAAATCCATTTCTAGGCAGGACAAGGCTGATGCTGATAGGTCACTGAAGAAAATATACAATGTGACCAAGCAGGCCAATCTGTACTAGTATTTCTTTACAAAAATGATTTTTTTAAATTATTTCTTTTTAAACAGTCCTTTGATCCCTATATTGAAGCAAGTCTCTGTAAACTCATTTTTGTTCAAGAGACAAATTAAAGAGCCTAAATGGGGTTTCCTTTGTTTATCCACTCTCCCAGGATGTAAAAAAAAAACTAGGAGAGGTCTGGCAAGTCGAAGAAAATATTTTCCTTCTGGATCATGCAAGGGTACTAAACTGAATAAAGACTGTAAATATGTAAGTGCTGAACAGACTGCTGTGAGAACCTTGGATTTAATGTGACCTTAAGTTACAGAAGATTGGAGGGACTTTCTTCCCTATCTCTGTCTCTCAGCAGGCCAGCTGCATTGTCACCTGCTGTGAAAGAGAAATTCAAGTCTTGCCCTGCTGTGTGAATGAAAACCTCCGACGGAAAACGCTTTTTAACATCATTTTCGCCACCTGATTGCTGAACTTAATGAGAGCAAATTACACATCTGCTACTCACTCGAAAGTGCATTTTGATTATTATTATCATCATTAATTTTTTTTACAAAGTCCAGCTAGTTCCACACAAACTGAATAATACCTTGCAGCCCCATTACACAGTACACACTGCCTTTAAGTGTAAAAATAATGCTGTGATTGGAAGGAAATTGGAAGGAAATGCTGGAATGAGAGTCTGCTGGTCTCATTCCAGTGTATTTGTGGGAGGAAAATGTTGAGGAGAGCTGGTCTGATTACTTCATTAGCACTGATTTAGCAGCTATTCATTCTTAAATGTATTCAAATCCCCAAAGCAGACAGAAAAGGCGATATTTTTCACAAATCTAAGCAGAGTTTTAACAGAGAGTGCAACTGGCGGCCCACTGAAGCAAAGCAGGTGTGAGCCTGGTCAGTACCTGGATGGGAGACCTCCTGGGAAAGCTAAGGTTGCTGCTGGAAGAGGTGTTAGTGGGGCCAGCAGGGGGCGCTCACCCTGCGGTCTGTGTGGGTCCTAATGCCCCAGTATAGTGACGGGGACACTATACTGTAAAAAGGCGCCGTCATTCGGATGAGACGTAAAAACTGAGGTCCAGACTCTCTGTGGTCATTAAAAATCCCAGGGTACTTCTCGAAAAGAGTAGGGGTGTAAATTTTCCATTGGCCTTTACCAATCATGGCCTCCTAATAATCCTCTTCTATGAACTGGCTTCATCACTATGTTCTCCTCCCCACTGAGAGCTGTTGTGTGGGGAGTGTACTGGTGCACTATGGCTGCCATCGCATCATCTAGGTGGGGCTGCACACTGGGGGTGGAGGAGGGGATCCCCATTACCTGTAAAGCGCTTTGAGTGGAGTGTCCAGAAAAGCGCTATGTGAGTGTAAGGAAATATTATTATTATGAAACCAGTACTGTGGTTACTGGCTTGCAAAATCATGGAATAATCATGGATAATGGAAAACACTGTATGTATGAGAGAGGCAAAGTAAAACACAGCACACTGTAACACTGCAACACAGTTTTTAGTTTTATATGCAGGACTGGAGAAAATGGCTTCTATACTGTATGTGGCGGGAAAAAAAATCCCCCAGCTTCCCTTCCTGTCCTGACCCTCCCTGGCCAGGTGAAGAGTCTTTTTCAGGGCATTTTCAGGGCACTTGCTTAAAGCAGGAAGGTGCTGGAATGGACAAATGGCACTGGGCAGTGGATGTGGGCAGGCAGATCTCATTAGCATGAGAGCAGAGGCTGACCTGTGGATGTGTGGGGGCAGTTCTGTGCACAGCTGTGCTCGGTGCTCAGAGGCCACCAGGTCATCCAGGGCCCTGCTGAGGTCCTGTAGCTGGCCAGGAGGGAAGCTAACCAGAGGCAGCTCCTCGCTGTCGTCATACTCCATCAGCTGCTCCTCCTCCAGAACCTGGCGATCGAGCTGGCTGCTCCGGGCCTCCAGTTCTGACAGCTTCCTTTTCAGCTCCTGGATTTCCTTCTGCAGTGGAGAACAAATGGGAGAAACCGCTCAGGACAGAGTGAAGTCACCAATGGAGAGATATGTATATAATATCCATCACACTCCACACTACCCTGCAGGATTGTACGGGCTGGTATAGACGGTATACCTGGGGCAGCCAGAACTGAAAACCTTCATGATCAAGAAGTCTATCTCGTTAAGTGAAATAAAAGCCAAATACTTTAATTAAGGAGTAAATTACCTCGATCTGCTGCTTCTCCTGAAGGAGCTGTTCTCTTCTCTGCACAGGGCACTGAAGATGTGAGCATGAATCCCTTTCTTGTTTCTGCCACTGCTGGCTCTCTCTGTTACTGGGCCTTGAAAAGGAAAGATTGTACCTTTCCCGTTTACAAAAAGCAAATATGCAAGCATTGAATTTGTTCAAAACATTATGTGAACATTTTACCGAATTAACAATAAATTGTTAAAATAGAAGGACAGGACCTGCAGTTGACAGAGCGTAGAATTTGTGTGCCAAGTGACACAAAAGTCATTAAAAAGTCATTTCAGCTCATTGTAGACACAAATTATGACAAAAGAGACCTGGGTAATACTGATGTCTGAAAACACGTTTTCACAAACCCATCTATTGAGCTGATCTTTCATGGTTTTATTTATGTAATTAACTGGGACACATTCTGTCAGAAAAATACAGCGTCTTTAGAGTCACAGGCTCATCAGGCTGGAAATATTCCAGGCTCCTGGAGTGACAGGTGAAGTAAAGGTACATACCTTCCCCCTGGATAGGAAGCTAGTCCATCACCATATTACCCCCAGCAACCCTGGGACTCGTTTATACAGTGAACTGGGTAAACTGGGTGAACTGGAGACACTGTACCTTGTTACCCAGAGCAAATAACTTGCTCATGGGTACATCAGCAGCCCCTGAATCAGGAACTGGAACCTACAACCTTCCAGTTAGCAGTCCTGAATCCAAACCACTACTCCTAAACTGCCCGAGAGATTAACAGTAAAATTCTATTACAAATTCTATTTCAAATTCTAATTCTGTAATAGAATGTAATTCTATTACATTCAAAACACACACAGCTAATTGCCTGCTACAAAGTAACCCGCATTATTCTATACTCTCTCGCTTTGAAACTCTAGTTCATGAACGCTTCTATATAAGATACTCCTTCCTTTGATGATCGAACTCCTGCAGTACACAGTCAAAGCACCTCAGCAGCACTACTGTAGAAAAACACCAGGGCGTGACCCCTGCTGCCTGACCCATTTTTCCCTTCCCTTTTGGAATATCACAAATGACAGGGCAATAAGAAGCTACTGCAAGTATTAATTACTAGAAAACTGAATACCATAACCTTACCTAAAAAAAGGTAAGGTTTCACACAGCTCCACATCTCTGAAACTCGGTGTGATGAAAACCCTCTTAAACTTGTAGCTGCTGTTCCTGATCCAGCCACTACAGTCATGATTTACTGTCAGATACAGCCTCACCGTCAGGGCTGCAGGGTACGTTATATCACTTTAATTAGTAAAATGTTTCATTCAAAAGCGTGAGGCAGGCAACTTTTTTCCTTCAATTAAAAATCGGTCAGTGATGCTGTCACATGAATCACAGCCAGACGTGTCAGTGTCAGTACAAAAAACGGCACGCCAGTTTCGAGAGGTCTGATGTCTCCAGCCAGTCAAGCCAGGACAAGGTCAGAAGTTGCATTAAACAAACAAAAAGTCCTGAATTCTTATTCCACCGCAAAATTACACAACCCTTTAGTAGAACGATCTCCTAAAATAAGAGAAAGGTTACCCTTAGTAATGACACTGGAAGATAAGGTTGCAAAAACAAATCTCCTAGGTTTGGTTTGCAAATTCTGGAAAAACACTAAACATCTGACCAGGTTTTGTTAGATTTCTGTGGGTGAGAACCCAGACCAGTGGTACTAAAAGAGGCAGTGAGGAGTTTAATGATCACACTCCAGTGTGCTGGAGCTCACTTGGCAAAAGCCATCAAACAGCTACAGCAGAAGCTGTGCAATAACACATCTCAGCCTCTCTTGTGCCGAGTGCTTTATGATTTTTATGGTGACATTTGGAGTGGAAAGGGCACATGTTTCTTGTGGCACAAATGTTTTTTTTAAAAAAAACACTACAAATATCCACACTTTGCTGAAACACCTATAGTCAGTTTTGTCCGTGTAAAAGGTTACATTACCTGACACGGGTGGGAACTGGTTTTAAACTAATGGCACACCATTTTGCGGGCAGGAGGGGTTGTTGATGTGGTGAACGTGCTGGATTCCTGACACGCTAAAAGGCCTGACGTCGGTCTTGCGGTATTCAGGGTCTGAAGGCTCGTGGCCGGACACTCACCTGCAGGCGGGGGTCGCCTCCTGCAGTGCTCCCGTCACCTGATCCCGCAGCCGCTCCAGAAGACGGGACACTGCAGGGTGTCGGGAGGGAAGCTCAGCTGTCAGGGAGCTCTTCTCCCTGCGCAGTTCATCCAATTTGTTCCGAAACCTTTCCGCTAGAATGACAGCAAACCCCTGTCTTAGTTTTGGTTCCCGATAAAGATTTTGCAAAGAGCATTCTGAAACATAAATGTATTATTATGCGAGTGGGGCTTTATGGACCCCAGTTTCAGATTTGTACATTCCAGGGGACTGTGGAGAAACAAGTCTGTAGAAGGTAAGGTCAATAATATAGGTATTCTTACAGAACAAAACAAAATTCATACTAATTTCCCATCTTAAGTTACCATACGATGCGTTTCTGTGAGACACAAAGCAACATAATAATATTTCTAATTCTAATAATTCTGGTTACTCCACTCAAAGCACTTAAGAGGAGATAGGGACACCCCTCCACCTCCACCAGTGTGCAGCCCCACCTGGATGATGTGAAGGCAGCTATAGTGCACCAGAAGGCTCCCCACACACCAGCTCTCAGTGGGGAGGAGAGCAGAGTGATGAAGCCAGTTGAGAAATGGGGATTATTAGGAGGCCATGACTGGTAAAAGCCAAGGGAAAATCTGACCAGGACACCGAGGTTAACACCACATGAAATCACGAAAAGTATATGATGGAAACATTTCTTCTTCGATAACTGTCAAGTCAGCTTTAGTGTACTGGGCAGCGACGTCTAAAAAAAGAAGTAAAATATTGATGGAATCTACCGCATGTCTTTTCAGTTCAATACACATAAACGTGAGAAGATGAAGCATACAAAATGGGCGAGGTGGGCTCCTGTGTCACATGACACAAGTGGGTTCCACTCTCACAAGAGGGGGGGACACCAACACCTTCCACAGCAGCCACTGAGGGATACTGGACTTCTGTCTGGGAGCAGAAAGTGCTTTGAAGGTTCTGCAGCGCTGGGAAAACAACACGTTGTGCCATCCCCTCAGAGGGCTGCTTTTCAACACAGATCTCCTTCCAAACAATAAGCTTCTGTCACATCAATGTGCTGTCAAATCTGTCATTGCCAGAATACTCCTCACCAGCGCGTGCAGCCATGGATTACATAAAGGTCAAGTGGAAAAATGTCTATTCCACTACATCACTGCCACATTTTCTAAAGGTCAATTTGCAAACTAAAGCTTAAAAAAACAGTAATGCTGAAGTCAGCACGATCCTCTTTGCTCCTCCTCTGAACCTCATTTATGCCACAACTCTTGTAAGGCCTGAGCAATGTTTCACCCAAATACTAATTTAACATTTATTTTGCTCCTTTTGGTAGGCCAACTTAAAATGTAATTTAAAAAAAAACCCAACTATGTATTTAGACCAAACTAGCTGCATTACGTTTATAAGGACAGAGGGACATTAATGAACATGCATACTTACAAAAAGTACACTGTGAGATGTGAAAACAGTCCAAATGAAGCAGACTTTCCAAAAATATCTACGCGCGGGGAACGCAACTGCATGCTGTAACATCAAAGGCCTGCTGCTGTTCAGAGCTGACACACAAGGGGCAGAAGGTGGGCTGTGCACTAGGTCATGACTCCATAGAAACTGACCCCTGCTGGGGTCTTACCAGTGTGGTAAATAGTGAAAGAGGCTCGTCTGAATAGGCTGAGGAAAAGGACACAGCACACAGACTGTGAAGAAGGAGGCACTTGTGAAAGGACTTACACAAAGCCATGGATTGGACAGACACTCAATAGCTGACGTGTGACAAGTGAACCACGCTGGAAAGAGGAACACGTGCAGTAGGGATCACCCGGCTGTCTCCAAACTGCAGGCAGCTCTACATGAAAGGCATCTGAGTAATACTCAAGCTTTACAGTTCATGAGCAAGACCTCATTCGGGATATCGTATTCAATTATGGACACTTAGAGTTCTGAGAAGAGCAATAAACTGCTGCAAGAAACTTTAGGATTGCTTAGCTACTTCTGACTATTATCCACTACCACCTACAGCTGAATGTTGGTTTTTATGCCCACTGTTGTTCACTACTGTATATTGTCAATTGTATGTTATTTTTATTTTGTATGTTGTATCATTTTGATTACTGTCTTTTCATACTACTCGCCTACTGTTATTAGTTATTGTGGTCTTGACCTATCTGTACACTGGGAGAAAGAGTTCCAATGCCAAAGTCACAAAAGGCAAATAAACTTTGAACTGTACTGAAGAAAGGATGAAGGGGGCTTGAACAGCCTTCTCCTATCATCTCTCTTTCGTACTTAAGTCCTGAAGAAGAAAGGGGGATGGGCAGATGGAGGCCGAGAGATGCTTCAGTTTGCTCCTGATTTACTGTATATTTACATAGCTTCAGGTCTGCTACATGTAATCCCCATTCACACTGGGAACGTACTATACTGTGTACTTCACTGTATTGGCCTGGTACCTTTTTCCCATTTAATTAACCTGCATTATTTTTTATTTTTCTAAAACAGGCTTCCAGGAATGACTGCTTTTGTCGAACCCAGCCTGACTGCTGATAAATGAAATCACAGGATCCACTTGCACAACAAAGCAGGCAATTCTCATTCCTTGTCAACAGCTTGGGCTCAGCAAATCCCAAGACGCCCTCTGTCGAAAGCAAGACGCTTCAAGAGGAGACATCAGAACATCCTTGTCAGAGCTCCCTCTACTGGTCCTGGCTGAGCTCAGCCCCCTTCCAGGAGCGCACAGGAGAATCCACGTCTCAGAGACAGAAGTTGTCAGAAGAGCATTATTTATTTAAGGCCTCGGTCTCAGAGGAACAAGCTATAGAGCCTTGGGCTTAAAAAGATCCTCATTCCAGGGAAAGGTCAGAGTCACGATTCAATGTAAACTGCAGAAAACTCAGAAAAGCATCCTCAAACGCACTGCAGGCAAATGTGAAAAAGAAGGAAAGGTGTTCAGAAACGGCACTGAAGAAAGGAGTTATTTTTTACAATAAAAGCTATCCATCCAAATATGTCATATTTTCTGTAACTTAGCATAGATACAAGAAGGAGCTATCGATTTTTAAGAGTGCATTACTTTAATGACACAGTCTTCTTTTACAAATGTGTAAAGTATTTAATAATCATTAAGTAACTAAGGAATGATTCAGTACTTCATTTATTGGCAGATTCAAAGTCCTGGATTGGCATGGAATCCCACCGCTGCTTCCTTAGGGCGGAGTGGTGGCTCTGTGGCTAAGGATCTGTGCCTGTGGCTGGAAGGGGTGCTCCAGGGGCGCCGTATAAATGGCTGACCCTGCGCTCTGACCCCAAGCTTCTCGCTTACAGAGCCACACCAGTATTGTATGTGTATAGAACTGTTTAGTTCGCAAAAAAAGAGAAAATTGTCATGTTGTGGAAGTTTGTGGGTTTTCTTTTATTTGTATGAGAGAGAGGTTAAAGAGAAAAAAAGTTTTGGTTTGCCAAAAGGCAAATTCCTAATGCAAGAAATTGTATATGGCTAATAAAGAGATCTTATCTTCTCTTAATTAATGGGATGGAGGTTTCCCCTGCTTTAATGCGTCTTTACAGCTGTCACAAAAGAAGCAATACCACAAGCTGCCAGTCGGGGGCACCAGTAACCGCTACGACAGTATGTCCTTTTATACTAATACAGCCGCAAACATAGCTCGTTGAAAGTTGAAAGTTTCCTCCTCAAAAAGCTGAATGTAAAAATCGAAGAATATTCTAAGAAACAAATCACTAATTTGTTCAATTAAAGTGCCCGGAACAATAACTAGCAGATACTAAGTTCACAAGGATCTGAACTTGGAAGCAATGACACAGTACAGACAAAAAAGAAAACGACTTATGGTTTCAAACACAGCACAAATAATACCGTAGGAAACTCCAGAAAGTTTTTAGGCACTGCAATGAGTTGTCAGCAGAACGGGGATATTTTTAGCAACAGGCAGCCTAGTATCCTGCCAAGCTGAGAAGCTCTTGAATGCCCGTGCCCATTATGTCTGTTGCTGTGTGCAATGGCACCATTCACAGACAATATGATACCACTTCTCTGCAGCTGATGGCCAAAAAAAAAGTTCTGTTTTTTTTATTTGTCAGATCTTCTGGTCTTTTGCCTGCTCTAGACTTCTGCTAATCGGCATCAATAATGACCAGACAGAAGGAAAGAGCAAGAGATGAAAACCCCCTATCAGTGAAGTTCTCATCACCTGGCCAGGGTGGTTTATCTGTGGACAGTGAGGACCAGGAGACATCAGTCTTTATTTCTCGTGAGACTAGACAGCGACACTCTGGAGCCATACAATGACACACGCAATAAAAATTAATTATATTTTTAAAAAAAATGACAAACAAAATGTCCTATTCAGTTAAAAGAAGCAATCTCCCTTGAATCAAACTGATAAACGCCTTCCATCCTCACTATTGCTATCAGTCTGTACAGCATGTGCTGACAGCAGTGGTCAAATTCACCTTTAATTCTGCACTCTCAGAACTGTGTGGTCCTCCACTTGCTTCCGTTACATGACAAAACTACTTCTGGTGAACTTCAGCCACGAGTTCTTTGCTCTGCCTTGTGCCCCAGGGAAACTGAGACAATACAACATCACTTTAAAAATAAAATAATCTCTACTAGAATAAAAACTAACAACAAAAAAATTAACAGAATGGAAATCCTATTTATGCTTCACAAGAAAACTGACGCAGTGTATTTTGATTCTTCTTTCTATAAATATACTATTTTACATTACAAAGTGTATTTATCATTTGGTGGATCATTGTGAACCCAAAATCAAAACAATGCTAAATCTCTTCAGTTGCACACTGTCTCTGTTTATTCACAACCTCTGGGAACAGCAGACAGACCCACCTTTGTCATTGATGTCATTGTCTTTCTCACTGCCATTGAAGTAAATAATTTCCTTGACTTCAGTTTTATTAATAATAAGCATTCACATGTCCATGCTATTCGGGTAATGACATCAGATTATACCAGCTTTATCACACTGTTTAACAATGACAAAGAAAATATAAAAGCCTAGTCTTGTTCTTTGAAATAAAGCAACCAAAGGTTAAGCTCACAGTTTGACAATGTAAAAAAAAAGAGTAAAAATGAGTGGAATAAGATTCAACAATGAGGAAAATTGAAAATAGCTGTACTTAAACTACTTATACATTTAAAATAACAGAAAATTTGATATTTTTTCCTTAAATCACCTACAGGCAGAGCAGTGATTCAAGCCAACACTTTAAGCAAAGCTCTGCAGGAAGAGGAAATCTCAGTGCACTTGAGTACTTACCAGGCGCAAGCTCATGTTCCCACAATACAAAGCATTGCAGGCCTTAATCAGCTAAAACCCCTTGATGAAAAACACAAAAGCCTGGGGATTAAAAGTTTGAAATGCAAGAACTGTTTGCATGTAAAAAGTGTTTTAAAAGTTGTTGGAGCGCTTTGCCCTTGCTGGCTCATGCAGCAGTACTGTAACATTCTGATTCCTCCCCTTCTCTTTTCCACACACACACACACACACACACACACACAATTTGGGAGGACAAAAGTTTATAACTAAACCTTGAAGTCGCTCTTCTCTGGCTTGTGGAAGGAGAGGAATGGAAGGGGAGTTCTTAAACAGCAACACAACCAAAGGGCCTGTGCACACCAGGACAAGTGCAAGAGAGCCGGAAGAGGAGGAGACAACTGGCTGTGCTCCCATTTTAAAGGCAATCAGAAGAGCAGGCTCCACGCCGAGACAGGAAGTGACTGTCTGACATCGTTACAAGCGGCCAGAGAAAGGTCTCCTGATCCTAGAGGAGCCAGCTGCGTCTGGCGTTTCTCCAGCAGAAGGGAAAAGCCTCCAAGACGAGCAAGGAACAGAAGCTGCCATCTTCTGAGAAGACAATATCTAAAGACTCGTTTTAAAGAACTTCACATCTTTGACAGCAGAAACTTCAAACTATGTGTAAGGAATCCAAGTGAGGAAGTAGAAGGATCCTATGCAGACGAGAGAGAGTAGAGGCAGCGCAGGTGTCCAATCCAAATCGTCAGACCAGTTTGTGGTCAAAGAGCAAACTAAGTCCAAAAAGCCAAAAGAGGTCGTTCGAAAGGGTTTTCCAAAAGGGCGAGATAGGAGCTCTCCAGGAGGGAAATCAATACCAAGTGAAGAGCAGAGAGTTCTGAGGGCTTAAATATGATATGAAATAAAGATGAGTGAAGACAGCACATGCGACGGCGCTTGGTGTGATTAGTCAGCTGCTGAAACTGGTTAGCTCGTTTGTAGGTAGATCTCCGATAACTGGCGGCTGGGACACTGTGTCCTCATTTATTCTTTGTATTCAACACATTGTATTCAACACAATCCCCAACAACAGTCAGTGATGATGATGATGATGTAACAGCCACATGCCACTGCTGGAAAGACAGCTGGGACCCTGAGCCTGGGTAACCTGGATAAGGGGAATTAATAACAAAGCCAGCAACTTGGGGTCTCATTTAAGGCAGTAAAGACTGCTGGACCAAAACTGCCCAAACGGCCCAACAGAAGACAGGCTTCAACTCTATTTCAACTTCCTGCTGCAAGGATTATACAGAACGGGTGCCCCACATTTCTGTGTGTTATTGTCTCCACTGTTTTGTTTTTCTCAAAGGACTGGTGCTTTCCTGCTGTCTGAAATCCTCTGAATTCACTTGAGATGCACCAAAAGCAATAGGTTTTGAAGTAAATTGCCAGAATGAGTGCAACTTCAACAGGCACAAATATATTGTTTCCTCTCTGGAATTCACAGCTTTAGCTGCAAAAGTGAAATTCATACTGTAGGGGAACACATGTCCTGTCACTGCTTGGGATTTTAGAAGGCTGACACTATTAAGCATTACTGGATTCAGACAATATACCCATTTTTCTTTTGTAAGTGCATTAACTGAGCTTTATTGTTCAGTATACGCAAAAGCTCATTTTAACATCAAATGCTTAACACAGTTCATTCTACTGCACAATGCAATTTAACCACACTGAAACAGTGTCTTTGTTTTGGTTAAAAAAAAAGAAACAAACCAAAGTTGATCAGAGACTTCTTTATAATAACAGTTTCCAACTTGTCTCAGAATTAAATGTTCTTGTGTTCAATAACCTTACCTCTGTCATAGTCATCCTCTAGTATTGCATTTTCCTGAAGTCTTTTGAGCTTTAGTATCATAGATTCAATCTAAAGACAAAATAAATGGGAAAAATGTTAAACATTTAATTTTTAAAATGTTCAAATAAACACATTGCAGAAGTCAGTCTCAAGAAAGCAATACAAAGAGAAATAGTAATCCATGTGTGATAACTGCGTGTGATCTCCAGGTCATTAATTAAAGTCAAGGTATGAGGTATGTAGGTGAAAGAAAGTTTCCAAATCAGGTAAGACAATGAAGCACAAACATAACAATGTTGTACTTTTACAAAGACCTCAACTAGGGAACCTGTCGGCTTCTCTTTAAAAAAAATCTGTTATCACCCATTATTATTGTTCGTCTCGCCCAGTTTGGAATAGCCAATTAGTGCATACGTTTCTCATGTTTCCATCCCTAGCTACAAACCCTGTGACGGCACACAGGGGAGAATGAGGAAGTGCAGGCAGACTCCTCCCACCCACCCGACTTCCAGCCGATTTCTAGCACATCACAAATCCCCTACCGGAGCAGGAGCGCTGAATGGAGGAGAGGCGCTGCTCTCACTGACAGCAGCACCTGTCTTTTAACACTTCACTACAGGCAGTCCACACGGGGTCTCTGCAACTGATAGCTGAGATGGGCCCCGGACACCTATTCCCACCCTGACCTTGGTGGCACTCACCCCACTGGGCAAGTCACTCGGGGAATCCCAATCACACTGAACGAGTGAGCCGACCCAGACTCAAACCCGTGATCAGAGAGCTCCATCCAGTTCTTGCAAGAACTCTTAATGACGGAGCCACTGGAGAGTCCCCCCCCACCCCACCCCTCCTCTTCTCATCAGTTTTCTAACCTTTATGTTGGTCCGGTTGCCCTGGAGACAGTCCTGCAGGACCGCTTCGTACTTCTTCATGAGCGCGTCCCAGCTGTGGTCCGAGCATGGTGTGCTGCTCTCGTAGCCCGAGGTGACCGAGGAGCCGGCCGACGCGGCGTCCGAGGAATCCGCCGACAGGCAAGACGTGGCTTCAGCGTCCAGGGAGATGGAGTCAGAGTCCTGGAGACTCTCTTTCATGTCAGCCCTGGTCTCCCGAGAGCCCCCCTCACTCCGTCTCTTCTCCCAGGACGGGCCCTCCCCGTCCCTCCACAGATCGGCACAGAGGAAGTCCTCCTTGTTCCGCCTTGGGGACACAGATCCGCCTTCAATTTGGTCTCCTGTCGCCTCTGCTGTGCAGGGGAGATGCCTGCTCTCCTCCGAGGGCTCGCTCGCGGAGTCTGGCCCGCAACTCGAGATCAGCGAGAGCCGGATGAAACTGAAGCTGGAACTGAAGGGCTCACCAGGTGGACCCAGAAACTCCTCCACACCGCTCAGACGGTGGGACCCTTCTTCCAGCTCACGATTGCTCTCGGGCTTCTTCTGGTTGCTCCCTGGGGCTGAAGCGCTTTCCTCCTGAGGAAGGTCTGCAGGGAAGCACCTTCCATAGCCGAGGCCTGGGCCCCCCTGGTCGGCATTCGAAAGCTGGTGCCCACGTGGCGATTCTTGTACCACTAAGTACGACTGGGAACTCGGGCTGTCGGAATGGTCTGCCCAAGATCCGGAAACATGATGTTGACCGGAGCTGGGCTTTGGGGTCTCTGCTGCGACACTGCACCCCGAATCGGCTCTGTGAACCTCCCCGTTTTTCGCAGGTCGTTGACAAGGCCTTTTGCTGACCATCTCAGCAGGGAACCCCCGCTGCTCCTGCAGCCCACCTCTCATGTACCCTGGCCTCCTGTAGAGCTTTTTCCTCCGAGAGCTGCTTCCTCTGGGCAGCAGAACCGGGTCACCTGGCGAAAAGATGGAACAAAGATCAGCCAGGCTTTCAAATCCATTAGAATCTGAAACAACTGCAGATTCTGCATTCTCTCCAACGCAAAGCCCAAACAGAAACACCTCCACTCTAATGCGCGACACCGGGCGTACCATGAATAACCAGCACCAAAACTGCTCCCAATTCGAGGAAGCGCTTCAAATGTGCTGTAGAAATTGCAGGGCCCAGGCAAGGAGCACAGCTGTTGTGAATTACAGCATTCAACCCTGCAGTTCTTCCTGTTGTCTCAATCATCTCTCTGTTCAACAGCACCAATATATCAAACATGGTTTCAATGCATGAATGCGCTTTAATTCTGTTATTACAGGGACATTTGATTTGAGAAGGCAATTATTTTGTAGGACTCATTTTTTACGTATATCTAAATCATAACTCTGGGCCTCGATCGACATTTACATCCATGCAAATTAATAACCAGAACCCACAAAATATGGGTATATTTTTATTCCATCAGCATCCTACACTGCCTTCCAACGGCCGTCAAGGGTGTCTTTGTCTCCCCATCTGTTCCA
The DNA here is from genome assembly GCF_055471065.1 of Atractosteus spatula. Taxonomy (NCBI): domain Eukaryota; kingdom Metazoa; phylum Chordata; class Actinopteri; order Semionotiformes; family Lepisosteidae; genus Atractosteus; species Atractosteus spatula. The sequence goes on along the minus strand of NC_142720.1, from coordinate 7,660,957 downwards.
ATGGCGCACTGTATCATGTGACACAAAAGATGCCACTAACTTGCCCACACAGGCAAAATACTGATGCATTCTAAACCAAGACCAGGGAAAAAACACTGGCGACATTCAAGGCCCTGAATCCATGCTAAAGTCATGTCAGGAGCCAGAATAAACTGAATGTCAGTATAAACTCAGCATGTCAAATCCCTAGGTTTTGTGACTCTTGGCTACTAATTCAGAGTCCTAACTTCTCATTACTGCATAAAAACGATCGAAGGACAAAGCCTTAATTTCCAGATCAAATTAAATGTATAAACCACACACTCAGGCATGGAGTAACTTCCTCAGATGTGATTTAAAATGAGATTTATTTCATTTCTTACCATTGCAAACATTTAGTCTGGCAATTATATTGGACAATTAAGAACCCTGAGCATTAATAGCCATAAACCACTAAACATTAGCAAGAATCAAGACATGTGTTACTCATACCATCCTTCGCATTTAAACCAAATTATAATGCACCTGTTGCAGTGCTGAATCATTACTTATATTCAGATAATCATTTGTGTCCAATGTAATGTATGGAACTCACTCCATTCTCTTAAAGTAGTAAAATCATGTAAGTCGAGAGGGTGTAACACAACTATTTTCTATAGAAGAACAATCAGACACAAATGAAAGCTAGAACAACACGTTTTATCTAGAGATTGGAGGCTCAGGTTTCATAGCTCTGTCTAAAGCTTACTCCCTGGGCTAGAATGCATTAAACCCTAAATGACATGTGAGACAAGAGAGGGCCAGTGTCAGAAGAGAACTGTCTTGAACCAGGATCCAGTGACACATTCCCCATATGTCAGAGAAATTGTGTCGCTTTGTTCTGCAGAAATAGTTTTCCAGTTCAGGACATCAGATCAGTACTACACAAGAGTCCTTCTTGCTTTCAGAGCAGGAAGGAAACTGTTAAAAGACTCTATTGTGAAGCACATGAAGCAGGCTACATCACTCAGCTTGCATTTACGTATTTGCGGTAAACTATGTGGTATCAAAATCGGGATGTTTCAAAGCTGTGTTCCCTGCACTACAAAATAGCACCACAGAACAGCCAGACTCATGTTTTTGCTTGACACTGAAGCTTGACACTCACTAAAGTCTATCTTATTTACACTCCAGGCACTATTTAAAAAAGCAGTGAGCAAAATACGTAACATTTTAAGCCAAGAAAGGAAACAAAATGCCCTTTTAAGTTAAGTCCCCCCTCATTCACCAACTTGTAACTTGCAACTTGTCTCTTTGAATAGAGCTCCATATTTACCTTAAGGATTAAAGGAGGAAATTCCAGGATCCCTGCTGTTTGACAGAAGGTTTGAGAAGCCCCCTTGAAAATGGTTTGTTCACACAGCAAACAAATGGTGTTCTCCCACAACTGGCTGTTAAACCATCCACCACACAGGCGACGCAATTTTAGACCAGGACGTTTGCAGAAAAGGAAGTGAAATTGGCATTTCTCAACCCTCATCTGGCTGTATCCTGTGCAAGAAGAAGCTGTGAATCATGGGGTGAAGTATTGGTACAGAGGCTCTTGTCTGGGCCTTTAGAGAACGAAATCTAAGGTAGAAATATAATAATACAGCTCTAATGACCCCATTGCCAGGGTTGAATCCTGTCCACAGTCACTGTACGCAGCATGAGATACCTCTATGGCAAAAGAATCTGCTTGTCTGCTTCTTTAGCTTCTGTTTTAAAATGGAATTAACCAAATTTCATGTTGCTATATTTCAGACTTTTCTAAAAATTCTCAGGAATACATCCTAAAACCCAGCAAGTGAGACTCAACCTCATTCCCCTTTGGAGACTCTCAGATGCAAATGGACAAGATCCTGTCTACCAATATGCAGTTACAGAATGATAAGATGATCACAGAAGTCTGTCCGAGCCTGACCGGAATGCAGCACATATCTCCATAGACTACCTAATTTTTTTGTTTTTTAAAGCAGGGTTTCTATATTAAACCCTGTAATTTACTTTCATCGACTGGGCCTCAGCACAGCACGGCAAAAACGCCTCAGCACAGAAAGTTATACAGAAAACATCCTGTTAAGTCATGTGGAAACACAAAGCTATCACAAGTGCGTTGCCTGTAGGCATAAATAAATAAATGAGAAAATTCAAAATCTTCAACATTTCTAAGAAGTTGTGCAACAGAAAAAGGGTATTTTAAGAAAGTAAGAATTTAACAAGAAATAAGGAAGTCCAATACCAGTAACTGAAACAAAAGCGATTCTCCTCCATAATCATTTTAATCTCTAGGCTGCTCAGGCAACAAAAAATGACTAAAGGCCTTTGAACAGAAATAAAAATGTCAAAACTAGTAAGATACAGCAGACGACAGTGATGAAAGGCCTTCATAATACACTTTTTACATGTATTTCCTTTTCAAAAAGCATAAATGAAAGACAGACTAAGATTGTAGATTAATGGCAAGACGATACAGTATAAATGCAAATAAACAAATCCCAATTTTTTCCAGTAGAGGAATTATTCTACATCACCTTTAATTTCGTCTTTTAACCAGCAGGACACCTTTCATAGCATCTAAGAACAATATTACAGACTATCCTTATGCTACATACTGCAGATTCACTGCTCAGGCTCATACAGTATGTATGATGTCAACGAGAACTTGAAAAACAAGCTCTACACATGACACACAGACTTCAAAGACTTTATTAATGGTCAGCTGAAAAACCTTGTTTTTTTATGTGCTTGCTTTATGTGCTCACTAGTTTCAGGTTTACTAGAAATATGGCTTCCCTTGTTGGAAAATCGTGTCATTCAAGCCAATCACGTTTGGATTAATATAGACTGGTTTTATGTTAAGGGACGACTTATTGCATAAATACATTCACAATTCTGACATTAGCACCGGGGCCTTCGTTTATTTTTAAACTAGCAAGTAGCATCTATGTTTATTCAACAACAATCCAAAACATCTCTGATCTTGAAGACGGGGGTAAACTGTTTTACATAGGGAGGAAAACTTTTCAGGCTGTCTTGGAAAAGCGCACACAATATTAGCTCAAACACAGCTACGTTTCAAATGATTGTTCTGCGTCAGGGTAGAGGACTCTAGTTCCCTGTGATATGACGGGTTGGGAAAGCTGATTGGACTGAACGTCGGACACGCACGTTTGCTGTGCTGTACCATCTCAAATTCAACTTTGTCCTCAGATCTGCGTTCTGTGCGTGCGTGTCACTCAGGAGACACGTCTAAAATGCTTGCTTGCCCGTACTACAGTTAAAAACTGTAGAAATGCGAAGATCACAAATTAATTCACAATTCTAATGTAAATCCCTCCAGTGTGGATTTTCAGATTATTAAAAATAAGTTCGCGTCACGTCCGATCATCCACACATTTGAATTAAACAGCATTCATGGGAAATTTCATTTTTTTAACCAGGGCTAGATTTGTTACTTTAAAACCTTAGGGCAGTCAGGGGTTTTATAAACGCACTGCGTGACTCCCTAAAAGAGCATATTGTGTTACATGTTTCAGCATTTTAAAATACATTTTGGGTCATGCCGTTTTTGTGCTCATCACGCGCGATTAATTTCCCCAAAAACTTGCAGTTCACAGAACTCGGCTGGCGTTTCGCTCAAAAGTTGGCCGTAGTGCAATTTCGAGTAACGAATCTGGCTCAGGCGGGTAGTGGTAACTGTGATCAGAAAACAGATGCAAAAAAAAATAAACATTTGGATACAACTGAAACCAACCAACACTATAAATAGATGTGAACATGTTTTCAGGGGCGTTTGTGCTTATCAATCGAACTCGCAACATTGTTCAAAGCCGAGTTTTTACAGCTTCAAAAACCGGTGCGGACATTGAATTGTAAAAAAAAAACGACAGTATTTTACAGTTATCGAGCCGCAAACTATTAACGTTCAAAGAAGATATAACGTAAGAGAAGAACATGCATAAAACACCGATGTTGTTAATCGTGTTTAATAAAGCGCAACGCTTTATGGTAAATAACGCCACTAATTACCTGTCCTGAACCCAGCGTGGTGCCGGTGGTTGACGTGCGTGATGCTGTCAGTGTCAGAGATCGGCATGGAGGGGACTTCGCCCTCTACCTTCACCATCCCGGTAAACATTTTGTTTGCAAGGAGGAAAAAAAACAACAACAAAAGCTGTTATGTTTCCAGAAACGATGAACGGATGAAAACGGACATCTTTCCAGTCTGCCTAGGAATTCCCTTCTCTGGCGGAGCTCTGCAGGAAAAAAAAATCACACTGAAGTCATTTCCGCTCGGGAAAGTGTTTCCCCTAAAAATAAATTCCAAGACTCGCACTGCTTCCTTCGCGTTTTGTGTCCCCTGTCTGGCCTGCGTTAAAAAGAAGACGCCGGCGTTGCTTTAGTCTGTTTCGTCTTCAGCCTGCTGCTCACTAACAGCACTGCCCTTAAACCAGGCAAAATCCCAGGCAGCGCTTGATGACAATTCCTGCCACTTCCCACTGGGAAGAATAACATTCGCCAGTTTGATTTTTTTTTACGGAGCGCAGCGCAATCTTCCAAGGGTTACGCAGAAAAAAAAAGGCTCGGCGCTTTCTGTTCCGTGTTAACATTATCTGCCGTCGTATTCCAGATACAGCCCGCGGCGCTTTATGCCGTTATGCGCTCCATTGTGAAGCCCAGGAGTTTCCTCTGGCCATGAGATGAAATCCGAAACCGCACGCAGTGCCGGAGCCGCCTCCCTCGGCTCTGGGATGCCTGGGAAGCGCTGGCTGGATGTGCAAACGAGTTAAACAACGAAATTATGTCAGGGACGCCACTTAAATGATGGTCACCATTCATTCTGAATATCAAAAGCGGGTGTTTTTTTCCAGTTTATAGACTAAACTGCATTGCCTTTGGAAAATGTGTCAAATGGTGTCGATGGACATGAAGGCGGTGGTCTTCCTGTTGGGCAGGAATTTCCAATCCCCCCTATGATGTGTGTCCACCCCCCTTCTAAGATAGTTTGGCCTACAAATACATCTCACAGGACTTTAAACAATCTCTCCTCGATTTGCGGACCCCTATCTCTCGCTGCACAGCCCAGAGAAGGCGATGGGTTTCGGATGAACAGATCCAGGCGAGACGGACGCTGTGTCAGACACACCCTCAGCGAGCTTTGCTTTCCATCTGCAGAGGTCCAGGTGTTTCCCTTTCCGACGACACACCTGTGCGCAGGTAGTTCTGAAACACAGAATCTGGTACAGTGTTGATAATAATTAAGACCTGAGAGGTTTTCGAAAGTCCCACTCGACCTTGTCACATCCATCCACCCATGTTCTAGCCCCTTGCTCCTGCTGAGGGTTGCTGTGGTGACTGGCTGAGCAGGGCAGCCCCGAATTTCCTTTCCTTTCCCCGGCAACAGTCTCTAAGTCCTCCTGCGGGCCTCTCAGGAGCTCCCAGAGCAGCTGAGAGATATAACCCCCCCCCCAGCCTGTCCTGGGTCCACCCTGGGTCCTCACCAGATGCCCAGCCCTTCTCAACTGACTCCTCTCGATCCAGAGGAGCAGCAACGCCACTCCAACGTCCTCAACTCTGTGAAACAGACTAAAGTAACTGTTTTTTAAATACTCCATTGACCCCAAACGGAAAACTGAAATCGACTAGACTGCAACTGTTAATTTACAGTATATAGCTGACCCTTTTATCCAAAGCAACTTATGCTTGCATCCATTTCTACAGCTGGGTGCAGTCTAGCAAGCAATTCCAGGGAAGTACATTGCTCAAGGGTACAAGAACAAGGGTAGTGTCTCACCCGGATTTTGGACCCTGCCCACTGCTCTCACTGCTTGCTGCAGTGATCTCACACCTGACTGGAATCAAATCCAAGGTGGTAAAACTAGTACCACAGCAGCTATGGTGTTGTTTAAAATTGAACTGCAGTTTTTTATAGATTTATTTGACTTAAATACAAAATTACCTCATTCATAATGCTGCTATGTTATGTTACTGGGCAGTTTTAATGGAAAGTAATTTTGATGTTTTTCTCAGAGAATGGGCTGCCTTTAGAGTCATGAGAATCTTTTAGTAGAAAGTTACTGTTCTGCACTTCGTGTCGTTTTGAGTGCAGGTACTGTGGAGATGGCCTTGTGTGTAAGGACCCTTATATAATTATTAATAATAACTGTTTACACTTATATATATATAAGCGCTCTTCTGGACACTCCACGCAAAGCACTTTACAGGTAATGGGGATCCCCTCCTCCACCACCAGTGTGCAGCCCCACCTGGATGATGCGATGGCAGCCATAGTGCACCAATACACTCCACACACACCAGCTCTCAGTGGGGAGGACAGCAGAGTAATGAAGCCAGTTCAGAGATGGGGGTTATTAGGAGGCCATGATTGATAAGGGCCAATTGGAAATTTGGCCAGGACACACCCCTACTCTTTTCGAGAAGCACCCTGGGATTTTTAATGACCACAGAGAGTCAGGACCTCGGTTTTACATCTCATCCAAAGGACGGAGCCTGTTTACAGTACAGTGTCCCCGTCACTATACTGGGGCATTAGGACCCACATGGACCGCAGGGTGAGCGCCCCCTGCTGGCCCCACTAACACTTCTTCCAGCAGCAGCCTCAGCTTCTCCCAGGAGGTCTCCCATGCAGGTTACTGACCAGGCTCACACCTGCTGAGCTCCAGTGGGTTGTCAGTTGTGAGTTACAGTATACAGTATGAGCAAGACTTCAGTGTTTGCAAATTGCAGAGGTTAGGCGCTCAAGTGCTGGTGGCAGAGCAGGTGCTCAGTGCTCAGACATGAGAGGTATGTGCTGCCCTGGGATGATGCACTTCACACATGTAAGCAGAATTGAGTTTTACAAATAAGAATGAACTGATAAAAGCAGAGGAAAAGCATAAGAAATTGTTCCCAAAGTGTTGCCTTGGGTTTTATCATTTCTAGTGAAACACAAACTGCAAAACCCCTTTCTCTCTTAAGAATGAAAATAATTTGATAAGGTAAAAACATTTTAATGTTTTTCTTACCTTTTGCTACCAAACACCACCACATATCTTAGTATATTTATAGTATATCCATATATCAGTACTGCAGTTAACCGAGCCCCTCTAACAGGAGATGAAAAGACATTGCTTGTGCAGCGCTGTCTCTAATGTGCTATTCCAGGCAGCCAGAGCCAAGGGGAATGCCCGGGCCATTTTGTGGCGAAACGGAGCTTTGCTTGGAAGTCTACTGTATGGTCGCAGTGTCGGGGGGAACGTATCAACTCCGCCGAATTGTAATCCAAGTTCTTTCATGCTGCTTCTAAACAAAGGTGCGCTTGTTCCCCGTCTCCTTCTCCTGCCTCGGTAGACATGAACTCTCTGTGAGAGAGCATCTCCTTTTAAACCATTCCAGGTGAGAATGGCATGTAGGCATTTAGCCTTTGAGCTGCAGACGGTAAATGAAGGCGTAACCCCAGTTCTGTCGTCACACACTGGCCCCCAGCTGGCCAAGCTTGAAACTGGAAATGAGATCCAGTTTCAAAATGATAAAAATACACCGGGTGCCAAAGAAACTGCATTAGAGGTTATGAATATGCCATGCTTTGCCACGTTTTCAGTTTACATTTTGGGAGATGCAAAACCGTACCGCGGCTGTGAAGTCGTGTCCCTTTCGGTTGTACATTGTGTCGCAAGGAACAGAATATAATTAAATTAAATGAGGCGTTTAACTCTTTCAGTCTGGTCAAGTGCAGGTTCATATGCACATTCGTTTCAATCCGAGTTAATAAAGCCACGTTAAGGGCAAGGGTGGTGGAGGGATCACAGTTTCACCGTGCGTGCCTTTTGCTCTTTACAAAAATGTCAGTGTCTGTTAAAGACAAAATATACCCAGCAGCGCTTTCGAAGGTTCATTTTTCGCCACTGAGGAAGATGTGTCTCCCAGCAGAGAACCAGCAAAAGTGAAAAAGTTCAACCGTAGCTCAGCATTGCCACCTATTGAGCAGATGCTGAACTGCAGTTATTTTTAATAAATCGGGTTTATGTTCACTACTACTGCAGTTCCACCTGCATGTTAATTGCTATAGTTAGGTTAACCCATTCATTAGCTACCTTATTTGCTAAGCAATAAGCTTTTGCTCTGACTTTGGAGTATTGCGTTGTGCTGTTTTTAAGCAAAGGTTTGAACGTTTATATTTCACATACAGCATGTTATTTTGTGAGGCATAGATATTTGATCTGTGCCTGACCTTGTGAATTGGCAAGTGAATGGGCAATAGTTTTTAATCTAACTCAATGCATTTTTTTAAGGAAGCACTTGTGACTATCATACACATGGAAGCTTACTGCTGTATTCACTTGTAAGAGAGAAAGCTGCTCCTTGACATTTTGGCCATTAATTAGAGAATAAAGACAGTCAAGATCAGCAACAAACTAAAACGGTTACACCGAAGAGCAGACCATTCAACTCACCCACTGCCTTTGGCTGTTAGTAGCTCATAGATGCAAGTATCCCATCCTGCTGTTTCTTGAAGGCTTCCCAGGAACATGGCTTCAACACAGCTTACCAGCATGTTCAGACACCCACAAAAAGAGCTTCTTGTTCCAAGTTCTATTACACCTCCCTTCCAGTGACCAGTAACTTCCAATCCATGGGGATTAACTCTGTCATTACCTTTTATGATTTTCAACACTTGGGTGCACTTACAGCCTTCATGCTGTCCTGAACCTTACTACCAGAAAAGTACTCCCCTGTGTCACAGCCATCTGTCTATCTCTCCACAAGGAGGCAGGATGGTATTAGTTTTTTTTTTTTGCTTTTCATTACTGGTTCATAGAACTCAAGTAAACCATTTAGGGTTATGGAAAGAAATGAACGATAAAAAATATTAATTAGATTAATAGTTAAAGAAGTAAATTATACTAATTATAATCATGAGCTGGGAAATGTATGAACTTTGATGAAATATTCCAAAACCAATATGCAGCTGCATTGATTGTGCAATACATATTTAGTAGATAATAATAATTGCTTACACTTACATAGCACTTTTCTGGACACTCCGCTCAAAGCGCTTTACAGGTACTGGGGACTCTCCTCCACCACCACCAATTTGCAGCCCCACCTGGATGATGCGACTGCAGCCATAGTGCACCAATACACGCACTGCACACCAGCTCTCAGTGGGGAGGAGAGCAGAGTGATGAAGCCAATTTATAGATGGGGATTATTAGGAGGCCATGATTGGTAAAGGCCAAAGGGAAATTTGGCCAGGATGCCAGAGTAACACTCCTACTCTTTTTGAGAAACAGAGTCAGGACCTTGGTTTTACTTGTCATCTGAAGGACGGCGCCTTTTTACAGTATAGTGTCCCCGTCACTATACTGGGGCATTACGATCCACACAGACCACAAGGTGAGCGCCCCCTGCAGGCCTACTAACTAACAATGTTTTTATGTGCAGAAACTGACAATATCCTAAAAGCTTTCAAAAGACCCAGTCCCACAACCCATCCTCACTGTAGATGGAGATTATGAAAGGAAGAAAACCCTTCTGCTGAAAGCCTGTTCAAGAACAGGAGGCTTCTGTAGGATTGTCTAGAACAGGGGACCATGTGGGAGATGCTATTTTGTTTCAACTACACTGAACCTGCATGGCAGCAAAGTTTTCATAAAGGAACAGTTAAAGGTTAATTCCACGCTGAAAGGAAAAGAAAAGAGACGCATTGCATTAAGGGGGTTCCCATACTGTACTACAAGTCAACAATTCAATATTTTACCTCTGCCTGTGCACAGGCAGAGAACCCAAGTCATACCTGGTGCTACTCTGAAACACAGCCAAGCACAGAATAATCTTTAAAAAAAAAACAGATTGCCAACTTTCTGACCCTTTGGCACAAACATTAATTTCTACTATGAAAGGTATCTTTAAGAAACAATGGATTCTTAGCCTGATTTGCAAAACCGACCTTAGTGACAAAAACACCATAGCAGATTAGCAGTATTGTTCTTCAGGCATTGGCCTGCAACCTTGATCTGAGTTTCCATTTTATTGCAATGGAGAGTAACTGAAAAACTACTCAGCATTCAACTGGAGCAGTATGTCAAAACCTCCGGCATGTGGTTAACAAGACAAGTTGTGTCCATGTGTACGCAAGACATGAAGAGTGGACCTAGCAAGCCAAGATGTTAGAAATTAAGTGGTGAAAATGTTCACACATGCTCACTCAGGCCAGGGAGACCATTCAGAACATTTCTGATTATGTGACTAAGGGATCCGCAGCATTAATCTGCACCAGGTGTTGGGTTTATTTAAACTCCACAACAGCAAGGGATTTTCATAATCCTTTCATAATACAAGTCAGTGGTAATCAGTGTATTATAAATGGTATATTATACTGTTATATAGCACACTCTTTATCACTCTTGGCTGTTCTTCAACGTTGTCACAACTCCACCAACTATTTGCAGTCAAGAACATAAGAAAGGTCACAAACAAAGGTCACCAACGAGAGGAGGCCAATCGGTTCATTTAGACCCTCTGGTAGCTGGTGCTCTGATCTCAGGATCTCCTCTGGCTGTCGATGCTGCTTCAAGAAGCCAGCGCCAAAGAAAAATGAACCTCTCTTCCCTGCACGAGAAACAATAGATTTAAACGTGAGCATTCTTCTGATCGACGTGGTTTATGATCCTGGGGGCCCCTCCGCTGTCGGAGAGAATTCCTAGCTCTCCAGGGGAGATCTGCTGTCAGGAACCGTCAAAGGAGAACGAGGCAATGGGATCCTCTTTCGCATATCACTCGGGACAGGGGAACCTTGAGCAGCAGCGGAAGGAATGATTACTGGGCCATCTGTCTTCGGAAAGAATGATAACTGAAGGACAGAAGACATGAATTGAGCATGCTGGTGTCCACTCCACTTGCGCTTGGGCCTTCTTCTGAGCAAACGTCTCTGCTGGAATGCGCCGAAGCGAGACAGGACTGGAGAGCCGCGATGATCCATGGAAAGTGAAAAAAGAGCCCGTCTAGACGTGGGGCACGTAGAGCACGTACAGGTCACACATCTCCCTCTATCTCTGCAAGTCAGGGAGAACCAGAGCGCCGAGCAGCGTCTACTGGAGATGATCTGGCCGATACGGCAGGAATAAACAAACCCAGCACCGCGCTCCTCTGCCTACGGATCTACACCACCGCACAAGGCGCCCGGTTTAAACAAGCATGTTGTGTCTCATTGACTTATTTTTAAAACACGGGGTATTAAGAGAAAAATGCGCGACACAGGTGATGAGCAAAACAAACAAACAAGCCAAAGGCACCAAAGGCAAATGTCCTGGATGTTCAAAGGCTGGTGGCATTATTGGGGTGAAAAAAAAATTACCATGACGGTAACAGATGTGACATAGACACCTTCGAATTACAGAACAGACTTTAATGGCCCACGAACACAAACAATCCCATGCTTTCTTACCATAGTCTGGTTAATGCAGAGCCAGACCTTCAACAACTACGCCCACACAGGAGGTTTAACACCGGAGGCACGGGGCCGGCAGCCAAGCAGAGCTAACGCTAATCGCCAGCCCGGCAGCCAGCCCCCTTTCCCAGAACCCGTTAGGAAATCCCTTCGTCGGGGTCGATTAGCGCCGCCCTGGTGGTGAAAACATCCGCCAGCATGTGCGTGGGGATCTCGGAGCCCCGCACCCGGAGGGTGTAGCAGGCGTCCTCCACCTTGCCCAGGCTCTGCTTCAGCGTGTACAGCTTCTTGGACACCTCGTAGGGGCCGGTGTTGCCGATGTAAGAGAAGCCGTCGTAGATCTGGCGCAGGAACTGGCTGAGCTGGAAGGGCGTGTCGATGTCGCCGTTGCCCACGCTGTTGATGCACATGCGCATGAGCTCCCCCGTCAGGTCCGCGATGCCCAGGAGGTAGTCGGTGGGGGTCACCTGGAAGTACACGGCTCCTTCTCGGCTCTCCTGGACTGACTCGGAAGAGGTACCCTGGTCACCGTGGAAAACACAAGCAGATGTGAAAGGTGCTGGACAGGGGAAAAAAACTGAAGGCTATTAAAGCATCAACAGTCCTTATTTTATAAGTATCCTAAGAACAATTCTGCAGTTTTTCGTAACCAAAAAGGCTGAACTCGGCTAACAATGTGAAACTCACATCTTTAAAAAATTAAATATCACAGAAGCCTCCAGTTTCAGATATACTTCAGCCATGGTCCCTTTACAGACCTTTTTCTGTGTTTGACAACATTTTTTACTCAGATAGCATCCTGCCAGTCTGCTCCGTGCGTACCAACTTTCTTTTTGTCCTTACAAAAGAAACAACACTGAACGTCTGGTAAGTAAATGGTTTGATTAATTAAAGAGTGAAAACAGCGCTGTAGGATTTCTTAAACAAAAACCCTAAACATTTCAAGAAGACTCAAATGCCATACAAAATAATTTTGTAATTTTTGTCCAAGAACAACAGTACCTCAGCCTCTTTTGTATTGTCTTTTACAAAAATTAACTTCTTATTAATTTCTTCCAGGCTGATTAACGAACGTTCTTTGATGAAGTGCTGAAAAGATATGGCTTCTACATATTCCTGGATCCCTGAAACACAGTAAGGGAACATTGTTAGAGCACAGCAAAGTGTGACAGCTCCTTTAAGTGGTGTGAAAAGTACACACAAATGCATGCTGCTATTCCACACAGCTTCTGATGTGATGGAACAAGAAGGAAAAGGAAAGAGGAAACAGTGAAGGCAGCTGTGGAGTCTTCTTCAGGTGTGTAGAGCAATGAGGGGGAGAACAGAAATATGAAGCCAAGAAAGAGAGGACATGAGACTAGATAGGAGACAGGAAAAGGGGGATAATGAAAACCATGAAAATATGGGAACTGAATATCAAGGGAAGTGTCAGAGGCAGCAATCCAAAAATGAACAGAGTTTAAAAAGAGATTAGTTGATCATTGAATACAGTGGGAATGAGTAAAAATATGTGAGGTGAGACGGGAACCACTGAGTAGTAAACACAAATATTGGGCAATGCCATGATTATGTACATAAATAAACCTTTGCATTACGTTTTCCAAAACCACTGTATTGCACAAACTCTGGGAAAAATCTGTTACATATGATGGTCCAGAGCATAAGTTCAGGAAAATGAGCAAACGATTAAGGAAAGAAGTTAGAGGAAAACAGCTCTCATTCAGATAGAGATTGCCACATACTCGCTTGTTACTGAGAAACACTGGGGAAGAAAGTGCATGAGATGAAGGCAAAGTTTTCCTCCTTTCTTCCTCTCTCTCTAGACAGATATGATGTGATTTAGTATTCATGTACATGATTTAGTATTCATGTAAGGCTGTAGGCAAGAAATCTAGGCAAACAACTGAAACAAAAAAAAAATTCAAATACATAGGAGGACTTTACATCACATAAGGTAAAGCAATTCCAAATCAGAAAGGTTATAGCTGAGCATCCAAGATACTATATCGACAATGATGACAGAAAAGAGTTAATTTTGAAGTTAGATTTAAAAATGCAATTAACATCAAATATCTGTCTATTTCTGGCTACAGTGCTACAACCAGTATCAATAAATATGCACATACTTTGTTTATACTTTCAACACATGATTTACTTTACTCTGGTATTATGTAAAATAATACATAATGTTTCCATCATTGTTAATTCTAGATAGTATATTTTCCTAATACATTTCCTTAACATTGACAAGGTTAGTACCTTATTTAAACAGGTCCTTACTATGCTTATAAATTAGTAACCTGCTGTTGTATAGCTCTGTGTTTACTGTGTAATTTTTATACCTGCTCATCTTCTTTTTCATAAAACGGGTTGGACTTAATCTATCTTGTTTTAAGAAAAAAAAACAAAGAACATGAAATGGCTTTAAAATCTGGTTTTCTAACAAACTTTTTTTTGTAGCTGCAATCTATTACAGAATAACTAAGATAAAGGAAAGCGTCCGCTTGTTCTACTGGCAACAGCAGTGCCAACAAGAATATTCAGAATAATTGAAAATTCTCCCGCAACAACAAGTCTGTCTTCTGCGTGTGAAAAACGGAATAAAAATAAACGCTGCTGAACTCTTGTGCAATCCTAGCTCAGAAAATTAGACCCCAGATGCATACGTGCGCCACCCTCATTTCCCAAGCAGCGATCCACACTAACGAAGCAAACAATGACAAAACACTGTGGCGAGCAGAAGATTAATTACCTCAGAAAAATGTGACACAACAAAGGATGTCAGCAAATAATGAAGAGTGGCGATGAACATAGGGGCAGGAATTTACTCGGTATGAACCCGATAAGAGCCATGCGTGTTTATCACCCCGAGTCACCGCTGTTCAAAGTACTTTACAACCTGGAGACACCGACTAGTGCTTCATCTCTCAGACACTCACCTCAAATATTTCAAGTATTAATTTTAAAGTTTTTAAAAACTATATAATATTTATAAATATATAAATTATATATTTATAAAAAAGTCAAATGTGATTTCAGTTACAATGCAAAATTATCTATAGTCATCTGAGTACATTATTTCAAATTTTTTAATATGCTATTCTCCAGGGCATACTAAGTAAGTCACAGACACGGAAACGTCCTGGGAGTTTCTTACCTGCAGATATAGAGAGCCTGTTGACTCCTCCAGTCTTCCTATAAGCATTGATCATCTGCAGTATATACAGTACATCATCTAGCGCCAGGCAGACGCTGGTGTTTGTGTCTGCTCCATTTCAAGCTTTGTGTTATATCACATGCATGCCTGGGACACAACCTCCAGTCACAGTGAGCCTGGGAAGCATGACATGATAGATCTGCCAGCACACTGGGTTCAGAGACAGTCAGCATCAAGCCTATTACATCAGAAAACTCTCATCAAGCAGCAAGATCCACTCTTGGTCCAAGTTTCCCATGAATCTTACGGCCTTGCACTTTCTCAGGACCTACACTGGATTTTTTCCACCTTCTCCTTATAAAGCTCCTGTCTAATTCAAGGTCTGGTATGAAGTTGCCTCTGCAGGCAGTGCCTAGTCACATACTGCATATTGGGGTGTGTTTTTAAAGCAGGGATAGAGAAGCTCAGTTTTGGCTCATGGCACTGGAGGTGCACCAGCCCCAGTTCCCCCTCCTTGCCCTGATGCACCTACTCTGCCATAAAGCAAAATGGATATATTTTGCATAAAACAGCCTACTTATACTTTAAAATCTTGCCTAAGCAAGCGTGCAAAAACCATGCTAGACTAAAAACAAAAAGACAAGTCATTGGCTTCCTGAGCAGCAAAGAAGGAAAGGAATACCAGGAGGGTAAACATAGGAATGTGCAGCCAGTAGGAGCCACATGGATCCAGTGGAAAAGACTCAAATCAAAGACTCAGTGCATCCCGAAACATCCTATTAGCACAACCTGTGAAAGGCACTATATAAACAAGGTGGTACTGACTTCATCAAATAAAGCAGTACAAAAACTGTTACAAATAATCATTAATCCCCCCCCAAAATCACATCACACAGAATTTTAAATTCATCAAGGCCGCGGCTGACATCATGCAATCGAGAAGCTCCCCGCCCAAGAATTGAGAAATCACAAGCATCAAATAGATCAGAAAAAATACATCAAGAGAGACAAACTTCTGGAAGGACGGAGGCTGTTGGTAGGAGCATGTGGGATGCGTGTCTTGGCCTCAGGATTGCAGTGCTCACCTCCAAAGTGCTCTTACTAATCCGGAGATAATTCCTGACAAAGGCAGACACTGATTAGAAAGTGTGTGTGGCACACCTACTCCCTTTGCCCCTATGTGCTTGAATCAAACAACTGTCTTTACGCAGGTCAGTTTATCATCCCTATCTGTCATCAGGGCATGTCATGTGCAGGAGTGCAGAATGAACTTGGCACACATCTGCAGAGAAGAATTACAACAAGGCACCCTACAGCCAAACAAGGACAGGTCTGTCCCTTCCTCTGCACCTACTGTAGATAAAGGATTACTCGTGAGCCCTTGAAAAACAAATATTTGCAAAAGCGTCTTATTGCTTTGTTAACAATTAACTCCCCATTTATTCACACAAGCAAAACTTGAATAAAAAGTACATATGTTGTCATACTGTATAGTGTACATAACTTTTAAACTACAGAATTCAAATGACATTTTTTACTAATCCAGTGGGATCTACACAAAAAAGACGTTGTTTATTATACGCAAAATATCTCCGACTATTACCAGAAAGTTGAAATGTTTTATATTTCAAGAAATCTGCTGACTTAGAAGTTGGGAACAGTTTCATAGCTGCTGGACCAGAAAGTCAATACTATCTATTTAAAAAAATGATTACACCAACCACTGTGATGTAAATCAATGATAATCCTCATTATTAGTTCTGTGAACCATTAAAGGGATTTTTTTTACCTAATCATATCATATTATAACAGTATTTTATATGTACATGGATGTGTTAAGACCTTATTTCGATACCCCCATCAAAAACTGGGTTTCAGACATTACAGTGTGCACAGACTGAAGCTCTGGCTTGTTATTTTGAATCAACTCAGTTAACCAAGGTTAGGTACTTTGCACAAATTACCACTGCTGAGGACATCAGTACACCCAGATCCAAAAAACTGCTATTTGTGCCCCAACATTGCTCTAAAGCTTTGTTTTCTTATTGTGTGGGATACTTTCAACTCAAATAAGCTTGCACAAATCCTCCAGTTACAAATGCTTTCAATATATCACACATTGAAAACAAGTAACTTTTATCATTAAAGCATACTGTGGTATAATTTTATAAAATTTTAAAACTTTTTTTCTGTCAACAAAGGGAAGGAGTTTGAGTACTAGCTGCACAATGCATCAACACAGAAGGCAACTAAAAAAAGATTAAGGAAGCAACAAGTTTTTTTTTCTCAAGCTCAGTTATCAAAATACCAAGACTATCCATATCAGTGCTTTAATTGTTTTTAAATTTAGCATTTGCATCAATAAAAGCTTTATTTCTTTTAATAGCTCCATGCAGAAATAAATGAATGAAATGTGACATGAAACTGCTTTATCAGTTCAGCACATTAATAAGTGGTTATACAATCTAATGAAGATGAAAAGAGAACTTGGTGGGAACAGGCTAGTGGTCACGTCGATGGGGAAGCATGAATAATTCCTCCGTGACCACAAACTAAAAATGCTAGATAACTGCTAAAATCATATAACCCCTAATGCTTCCTTGAAAACTTGGCAGACACCAAGTCTAAAAAAAACTTCTGCTTCTCAGATTGTAGAAGGAAAGTCTAATCTTCAGTCATTTCAACAACAACGGGGGGACATTTACCAATTAGTGTCCTAAGTGAACAATGTTTTCGCACAATCGTGAAATCTGATTGGAAGTCCTTCAGCAGATTCATTTTACAAAATGCTGACAGCAAAACCAGTATTTGGAACAAGAAGGAAAACAAGCCACTTGACGTCTGGTATGCAAAGGTACAGCATGTAAGCTGTAAAATGTGCTCGATAAAGCCTAGAGGAATTCAATAAGTAATGCAGAGGGATACGGTGCATTAACAAACTGCAGACAGCATACGCATTTATAAAATGAAAACAGTACTGTCCATACCTTTTCTGCTTTTTATGAGAGTAGCAGTATTTCTCATATGACTGTCACCTGCCTGTGCATAGAAGAGCTAACAGAAAGAAGCACCTGGGAATTGTGTTTAAAAGCAAGAAACTTTGGCTTTTAAAATGTGTTGTTTGAAATGACTGATTTTGAAATGATATTATACATACATTAGGTTTTGTTAACCTAATTTCTAGTGATGACAGTGAAGGTGACGGCACTTGACAAGGGGTGAATTTGCTCAATTCTCATGTTCAGAAAGACAACCTGAAAAGACTCAGACTAAACAAGGTATCCAAAAAAAAACATCTGCGCTGCAGCTGGATGAAACTGCTGCCTCAACAAGAGAATCTCACTCCTCACACAACACCAGGAATCCAGATACTGGAGAGCTCCGATTTAGCAAGTTTTTAGGGCACTATTACAGTATATCACTAGTTTCTAAAGAGCTGGAACAATTTCATTGTGATCAATTAAGAAATGTAGTGTTCATTTAGGGCCAAAATCTCTCAAAGGCAAAGAGTGTTCTTAATTAAACAGATTACTTGCTTATTTCGTCAATAATTTATGGGTATTCCCAATCTTTAGAAACAGGTGACCTCAGCCTGGAAAACAAAGAATCTCACAGAACTGGAAACCCCAGTATAAAAACCTAGGGCCAAAACTCATATTTCCTAGGGCTCCTGAAATCCTCAACAGCTGAAGACCTTTGAAAAGTGTTAAATTGGTTGAGTTAAGATCACGATTAGTTGCATACGATCATTAAGAGAAAATCTGGGATGAACAACCCACAGAGAAAGCAAAAACAAAAACATTTTAAATTCCCAAGGGAAAAAATATAAAGAAAGTCTAACCACTCTGCATTTCTAACTTCCATACTCAAACAAAGGCTATCTATAAAAGTTTAACTATAAAATTATGAACTAATTTCTTCAAAATTGAACATCAGTGGATGTGCAGATGAATTTTTATTTTTACAATAATAAAAACAGCCTGAAGAAAAAAGCATGAAGCAGTGTTACTTTAAGCTGATTAGGAACAGATCCTATGATGAAAGCTACTTTTGTAAAATTGCAAGTGTCTACTGATTCAGTAGCAGGCAACTCAGTCGGTAGAAACCAGATTGACACAGAAGGTTCAATCTGAACATAAAAAAGTCTGGAACATTTGAAATATTTCAGTTATATCTCATAGATATTGTTAACAACCTAGTGTAAGATTTCAATATAGCTATGGATTCCCCAGAAAGTACGTAGATTCTACATGAAAAGCTGTACAGTCCTATGACTCTTGTCTTTTCAAGAACCAGCTCATGGTTCACGCTCAAAATAAGTCACTTCGGAAGTTTCTTGTTTCAAAGCTCTCTCTCAGCTCCATTTCTATACGATTACCTTATCACTTCATACTGTAGTGTCGTCTCAAGGACAGAGTCCTAAGTTACGGTTTTCTGGTTCTTTGTAATCAGTGTATCATTCATCATTAAAAGATATCTTAAGCTTTGAAATTAATGGCCACAGTGGGGGGTGTGCCTTGCAAAGATAAACTGAAACAAAGGGCACTTCTAACATCAATTTTATTAACAGCTCTCCAGTGCCCTGAAAATGAACTTCCTGTTCAGTCAAGGACATTTAGGACAGTTCTTCTAGCACATGATATATCGCTCGAGCATGAAGTTTTTTTTTTGCAATTTTAAAAATTACAAAGGGTTTAAATACTCTTTTTCCATGTAGACAATGCATGATTATCCAACAGAGATGCTCAAACACTTATTCTGAATACTCCTATTGAAGACTTCATGAATATTCATTCAGTGATGTGGGTCTGTAGGAACTCTCTTTATTCATGAACTACTACTGATTAAAATAAAAATGTTTTAAATATCAGTGAGAAGATATGGTCAGGCTGCTTTATTTTTAATCAATGATCTCCTATTTCCTGCATGGGATCTCAGGACAGAATTGGCAGCACAGACAATGAACATCACTTCTCATCTGACTTCTCAGGGCATTTGAATTCCTAAGGCAAATGATACTGGAATCTGATGTTTCTTGGGATTGCACCACTCATATAAATTAAATGAATTATTTTAACTCTTTTGGTTCAATGAGAGAAGTCAAAAAATAACTTTATATATCCTTTCAGTGCATGATCCATTCTTTTATCCTGAAGTCTATTAGCTACCACTATCTTTCCTACTTGTACACTTGACTCGCAACTTGCATGCTCTCAACTTACTCCAGAAAATAAAAAAATATTGAAAAAATGCTTTATTCTCAGAAAAATTCATCAACCATGCCAAAGAGCTAGTCAGCCTCTACAGTCGCCCGTGAAGTGAGAATTCTCCTCCCATCCCTCCTACCCAGTGACCCAGCACCAGTACATCTCTGTTCTCTCATACAGTAGCATCGCAGTGATCAGCGCCCACGTGGCTGTTGTTTTTGTGAGAAAACTCTGATGTAAAGCCTATACTAGGGCTCCTAAGCAAAAGTCACGTAGTGAAACAGGTGGTGAAAAGAAGAAACAACGTTCAAAGTCTACGTTGGATAAAAAAACTGGAACATTAGACAAACTCTGAGGTGGCATGTCAGTGACTAGTATTGCTTGGAAACATGGCCGAAATAAATCCAGCGTTCAATAAAAAAGTGAATTTTATGAAGCTGTTTCTTATTTACTGTTTTTATGCTCATATTTAATATTGTGACTGACAATAAGTGGTTAGTGGGGGTTGTAGGGTATAATATGACAAGAATTTGGCTTTCGCGCTACTCAAAATCCCTATTTAATTGGTAAGAGGGCTGTACTCTGGGAAAGGGGCTTTGGCGATAGGTTGGGGATTCGCAAACAGGTGTAAACCCGGCTCCTGCCTGTGGCGTTCAGAGTCACGCTGAGGTGTTGGCTATAACGTCTCACCGGGAGTGAAGGCCCTGTGGTACTGGTGCAGGTCCTGCCCTCTCAGCTCCTCGGCGATCTGTTTGATCTTCAGTCTCACGCCGTCCAGCTTCACCTCGGACTCCGCCAACAGCTCCGCCACTCCAGGGACGCTGCGGCCAGAGGGAGACCAGGCGTTAAAGGGGTTTGCGGAACACAGCCGTCACCTGGGAACACCTACAACCTGGGCTAACAGTGGCCTCCTCCGCCCTCAGGGCTGTTGGATTGATGATCGGCCTCAGCCCAGAGCAACAGGCAGCATAACCTCGCACATTACCTGTCCCGCCAGGCAACCAACTGGTCCCCCAGTTTAAACACTGATTACTCCTCAAGCTGCAGAAAGCACGAACCATGAACATGTTAACTGCTCTTTTTCAAGCAAAGGGCCCTGTTAACGATATCCGTTCTTTTCTAAAAAAGTACTTTACAGTCCTGGAATGTGGCAATCCCTAAAAAAAATACACTAAAAGCCTACATAGAGCACCTAAAAGCATCACACACCCGAAGAAGGCTCCAAAGCCGAAACATTTTGGGTTTTTTTTCTTGTCTTTTCAGCAGAGAATAAACCTTTACTTCTTCCTTTGCAGCCTACGCATGCTGACTCAAGTAGCTACCTCCTTGAACTACATCAAAAAGGGGTTTCTTATAATGTATCTCCAAGGTATTATTATTCTTTAATCTTACATTAAAAACACCAAATCAGCATTTTACTATCGACAATGAGTCCCATTGACTACACTGAGTACCATTCAATACAGCTATTGGTTAATATACACAATACACACGGGTCTGTTCATAGCAAGAAGGAATGAAAGAACCACAGCCAAACCTTACCACCACCTTGGAAAAAACAATTCCTCCACTCACTCATGATATGCTACTGTTTTATGGTAATGTTTGCTCTTAAATCCACCAGCAGATTCCAGTAGGGTCCAGGATGAAACAGATTCTGATAACCCAAGCCCTGCATTCAGCAAAATGTCGCACCGTACCTGGTTACTCTGTGAAGGAGAAAAATAGTCCTCTTGCTTTCGATGGTAATATCGCGACTCAGTTTCACCAGCCTTTCGTATTTGTCATGCTTGGTGTCCAGCTCCAGCTGAAATGCTATAAAAAGAGGGGGAAAGCACTATCTTGACACCAATTTCAACTGTCCTGTCAGGGTACTACAAAAGAACTAGCTCTTAAGTATGATGCAGACTTACCAGCAATCAGTCTGCTCATTTGTTGCTTCTATTTCTCTATTACTCTAGCATGAAAAAAAACGTATTTCCTTACATTTAAATGCTGCCATCACAGCTGAAGTTGTGTTAGTACCATCGTCCTGATCTTCCATTTTGTGGGTCGGAGTGTAATCTTGTCTCCGTTTCCGAAAACTTCCATCACCTTTGAAACCAAAAACCCACAAACACACACAGGCATGTTACCACTCAAATGGTATGTTACATGGTCTTAAACCCCAAACAGCAAATAGACAATGAAATAACTGCTACTGCCCTGTAAAAAGGTTCCGTTTCAAACTTCTGTACTCATATCAACGTCCTGTCTGTCAGTTTATAAAATAAGTTCAAAGCGCAGCTACAGAGGAATGATTGGGTAAGATCTATTCTTCACTGTTAAGGAGGTTCATACAATTTAAGAGAATGTGGCTTCCGAGATCACAAACGAACTATTATCATTACTTATTTAGAAAACGACTTTAACGAAGCGTCAAACAAATGAGGACCTATTCGCGGGGCAATAAAAGCATTTGAATTTCAAAGGAAATGTGGGGATGTAGCCGCATTTCAAAGGGACTGTTCCCCAATTCCATCAGAAAAGGCTCACGTGTAAAATAAATACCGTTAACAATGCGAACAGATGTGTTTTCACAACAGCTGTGTACTCCTGCTCGCCTTAGCGAACTAACCGCATTCAAGTCTTTGGTTAGCTCTGAATGTTGTTAGCTGTGTGATCTGAGATTACCCAGTTAAACGCGCATTTTCAGCAATGAATTTTACTTTCAGAAATTGAGCTTCTATTTTCCTTCCTCTTTGTGACTGCGATTAATTAGCAGACAGATGCCATTCCTGAGCTTTTTAAATCAACCACAGCTGATTATCTTATTCCCTCCCTTTTAACCAAATTAACAACATTCAATATATTTTTGAAAGGAGGATTAGCTCGAAAGGACTATTTTTGCAATTAGCCCACAGCATGTGAGCAGAAATCATCGCTGCTGCTTTTAATCCAATTATTGTCGTAACTGTCCACACGCACGCACCTCGTTTAAAAAAGTATATATAAATTAATGAATATTCAACAACAAAGCTTCCTACGACAGAAAACTCAGGCTTTCAAGCAATATGTCGTGAATTCCGTTACTGCCTACAAAACAAATCACTGAACACTAACCTTCTTTTCTACTCATCGCGAACTAAAACAGTTTGTACCAAAATGTTCTTTGTTATTTAAACTCTGATTGACTTTAATTGCAGAAATTAACAATAGCCAATTCGCTGTGCCCAAGGATGTGTTTACATCAAACCACGCTTTCCTAAACAACCATGTTTCGCTCCTAGAACACTGGATCTGCTGCAGCTGCCTTATTACTGCCTGTTTAATTAAAACAGAAAAGAAAGAAAATCACGTAGGTAAATCAAATATTTAGAAGTTTAGTTTTATTCACAATAATCGAATAGAATTTAAAAAGAACACCGATGTTGTTTTCTGACCGTACTGTGACTAAGAAGTACTTATTTTAATAGCGGCATGAGCTTTGCTTGTTTTCATGCCGGGAGCCGACTTTTCATTTAAAAAATACGTCATACTGGAAAATTGCATTTTGGGAAATGTATTTTTAAAATATAGCGGCTCCAACGTCTTCCTAACGTGGTGTGTACAGTGTATAGGTACTGTACAAGACCGGTGTTTCATGTAAGAAAGACACTCAAAAAGTTAATGCAATTCTTACACGTGAGCACATAATAATTCTAGACAGAGAAATAAGTAGATCATTGTTACTCATCCTACAAGTATATGGGATGAAGGTGTGACAAATGCAGGGAATTATGCTTCTGTTATAACTGATTATGCGATACCTTTGATCAGACATGCCTTTACTATAGTCAGACCGAAAAAAAGAAATCTCGTCTGGTTTTAGGGAAAACAAGGCTGATTTTGCCTAATCGGGTTAAGCGCACGCAGTGAGGAAACTTGCAACCCACAAACAAAACCCAAGTCAAAATACGGGGTGCATTCTAATATCAAAAGTAAGATATGAGGGTTCCGAACTATTGTGCCAAGTGAGGGGTGGCGCTTAAAAACCGTTGCTTTGAACAGCAGTAACCCTGGACTCCACAAAAAGCTCAACAGCTGGCCTATCATTTGCATTAATAAAAACAACGGGATTTTTCTGGGACACTCAGAAAAAAAATCTTTCAAAGGTCCCAAGAGTCCATTTTGGGAACTATGACTCGGATGCTCTTGGCACCGTTAGATCTCGCAAAATACAGATACTTCCCGCAAATGTAACACCTCCGGGGTGTGTGTTTAAATGCGTTATTTCTTCTTTGTAAGCACTGCCTGATCAAAAATCGCTTTAGAAGAGGGAATCGGCAAAACCCGAATTTCTGATGGGTCACGAAGAATACACGCAATGGCAGAATATTTCGAAGAATAGTCAAACGTGCGCTGCGCGTCGCATGTCGTAAATGCCAAATCTACACACGCAAAAAAACTACGTCTTTAGATAAGCGCTCAGCGGTTCTGACAGCAGCCGCTGGGTGGCGCCCCAGGGACGAGCCCCTAATTTCAAGGCTTCAGTTCTGAGGAAACCCAGAACAGATTTAGTTGTCCCCCCCACCCCCTTGGCATTGTGACGTCGGTGTGTCTGGAATTCTGAAGCACAGAGGCAAACGCGTTCCGAAGCGCGTCGGAGCGGCCGCAGGTGTCACGGTTCCGAAACCGCCTACGGGCTGGGCACCCGATTTGTCTGGGCGACTTGACATCGCCGCGGGCTGCACACAGACACGCACGCCTCCCCGGCCGCACTCGACTGCTGGGGTTCTTGTGAATGGCTCTTGGCGGGCCCTGCCCTTCCCTCGTTGACGTCAGGGATTGGGGTTGGTTAGGGACGACGTGAGGAGCGGAGAAAGAGCGCGGCGCCATGTGTCCCTGCGAGACTGGCGCTCTGAGACCAGGGGCATTTCGGAGTGCGGAGGGAGTGCGCCATGTGCCGTCTGCACCGTCCGGTATTCGCCCTCCAGTAACCCGCAGAGGGTAACGCAGCGTGGGTGATGAAAGTGCGTCGCGCCGAAGCGGAGGAAGCAGGTTTTCCTTTGGGCTTGTTTGCGGCGGCGGCGGATCCCTTCCAAACTTGTACTGCGCCGCCGGGGCGAGGGGCAGCGCTGGATTTAAAGGGCCAGTAGCCGCCGCTGAACTTCGCAGCCATGGCGAGCGAGGAGGGCACGCTGTCGGACCTGGAGCGGGACCGGCAGTACTGCGAGCTCTGCGGGAAGATGGAGAACCTGCTCAAGTGCGGGCGCTGCCGAGCCTCCTTCTACTGCAGCAGGGAGCACCAGAAGCAGGACTGGAAGAAGCACAAGCTGGTGTGCAAGGAGGCGGGGAAAGCGCCGAGCCCGTCGCAGCCGGAGAAGAACCGGGCGGTCCGAGACGGGAAAGGAGCACAGCCGCCGCAGAAGGGCCGCCCCGGGCCGGACACGCCGGCTTCCCAGCGCCCGGCGGACACGGGGCCTCCGGAGAGGGAAGAGACGACAGATCGTATCAATTGCGCGGACGAGCCGGGTGGCATCGCTAACAACAAGCAAGCCGGGGACGGGATTCACAATAACATTAAACCCAACGGTCAGACGAAAGCCCAGCCTCAGAAGCTGGCCATGGAGTACATCGTGCCCTGCATGAACAAGCACGGCATCTGTGTGGTGGACAATTTCCTCGGGGAAGAGGTTGGACTGCGCATCCTGGAGGACGTCAGGGCCCTCCACCAGACCGGCAAGTTCACCGACGGCCAGCTGGTCAGCCAGCGGAGCGACTCCTCCAGGGACATTCGGGGCGACAAAATCGCGTGGATCGAGGGGAAAGAGCCCGGCTGTGAGAAGATAGCCTTTCTCATGAGCCGCATGGACGATCTGGTCCGACACTGTAATGGTAAACTGGGAAACTACCAGATAAACGGGAGGACGAAAGTAAGTAGCGCCCCAGGTGCGGACGGTGTTGCCCCCCCCCTCGGCGCGCAGGTGCACATAACCCTCCACACCCCCTCCCCTCTCCTCCCCTCTCCTCTCCCCTTAGCAGGTGAAAAACTGCCCTGCTCTAGTTGTCGTCGGTGAACCGCCGGGTAAACACACCTCCACGTGTTAGGAACGAGGCGCAAAGATGCGTGTTGCCTTTCGAGAGTTTTGTTTCACGCGCGTCTGTGAAATGCGGAGGTGACACGTTTAGCACCGAGTCTTCGGGGGGGGAGGGAAACAAAACTTACTTCGACCCGAAGAAGCAGGTGACGGGAAAATAAACGGGAAAAGTGGCGTAAAGACGAGTTTATTCCAAGATCCATTAACAATACCGGGTGCTTTTCCAGCTTGTTAGTACTCGAGTTCCTTGGTATTTGCTCCTGTCCGACACCTCTGCACCATGTGTTTCCGTCAGCCGTAGTGGCAAACAGCTGGAATATAGTCCGTGACCCCCTTTGACGTGTTTTCTGCGATAGGCAGTTAAAGGGTTAAAAGGGAAAGTGGTGTGTGTGTGTGTGTTTTTCCTGGAGTGGGGAAAAATGTAGCTGGGAACCGAAAAGCTGAGTTTCCATTCGACCGCGATGCAGGCATTTTGTTTGTCAGCATTAAAATGAAATCATGATGGACTACTGATCGGTGATCCTTGGGCGAAATGCTCTTCACTTTGACGAAGGAAAGCGAGGCCGTAGTCTGCTAATAACAGGAGGCTTAGTAGACATGGACCCAGGCTGAGTTCATCAGCGCAGTGCCTAATTGTCTAATGAAATACGCAATACCAGCTAAATTAAGAACCTGTTCTGAGCTGTATCCTTTCCAAAATCCTTATTTAGATGACAAACGTTTATTTTTCGATGATCGTTGGATACCGGCATAAATCATTATAGCACGTTGTTCGTGTTTGGAAAGAAAAGGCATCAGCGAGAGTTTTACGCACACGTGATTTAGAAAGTGATTGACGGATATAATTCCATGTGACCGAAGAAGACTGAGCCTGCAAGTGACAGATGTTCTGAATTCCAGAAAAGAGCATTTCTGTATTCAAATAACGGGGAAAATAAAAGGGAGGTTAAAGAACATTTTAGGATAAAAAAAAACGTGGCTCACTAAATTAGTCGTCTGAATTCTATATAGGCTGATTTCACTGCAGTGATAATGTTAATCCCTTTTTATGTTTTTGAGCACATTTGTGATGAGAACTAGGAAAAAGCACTTAAGAGAATCGAGTAATTTTTTTTTTAAATGCAGTAAAATAGTATATGAAGTACAAATGAAGTAGTCAAGCAAATAAAAACACAGACCCCTTGGATTAAGTAGAGAAAGCTTTTACCTGTCCACATTTACTGAAACTTTATGCATTTGTTAGAATGCATATTTGTGTCTTTTTTTACAGTAAAGGCTTTGTTGAATTTATACAGAACAGCATAGCAAAAAAAATGCTGTTTTGTATAAGTCAGTTTTACATGTTTTTTCTTTTTTCTCTTTTCAGCATGGAATAAACCTGTTACTTGTTCCTTATCAAAAAGAAATGCTCAGCTGATGCAAAATGATAATTAAAATAAGTTGAGCAGTGTTACATAGTAACCATAGGGACAGACAGTAAAGACGAATGACCGCAATGACTTTGTAACAGGAGCTGGAAAAAGAAACTGAGCAAAGTGTTGTCGTTGAAGAAAACGAAGGGCAAATGTCAGGACAGATGTTAGAACTGTTATAAGTAAGACTGCATCTTAAGATGGATATTAATGCTATTGGATTCTTTGGTTACATTTTCCAAAGGCAACATATCTTTGGTTGCAAAACGTTGAAGTTTTGCAGTTTTTTTTTCTTCCATGGGTTTGAGCACATTCAATTCAGGCTTTGTAAAATGCATAACTAACCTTAGGTACACAAGATATTCAAAAGACAGAAATGGAAAAACAGCTATATTTCTCAGAAATAAAAAGGTGTTTTAGGTACTTACAGTTTTTTTCCAACAAGAACTGAAATTCCCAATGAGCAGTAGAAGATTCTTATTATTGCACTGTTTATGGAATATAAATTGATTTCTGTGGTGCATTTTGCAGCATGCAAAATCCTTGTATGTGCACTGAAGTAGGCCAAGCCAATTTCAGAACTGACCTGTGCTTAAATTCAGCTATCTGTTACGGACTTTCTGGTGTTTGGAGAGTTAAATTCAGCCCTGAAAAGGATGCCAACCACTTATTTTGGAAAAGATGACAAAATAGCTCTACAGTAAAATAGCATGACCTGCACTAGCTTTCTAGGTATGTCACCTCTTCCCTTCTTTGGTTTTTAATTGCAAAGAAAGTAATTAGACTCCATAGGTATGTAAGATGCCCATGAATAAGACGTATTTTTAAATGGCATGTGTAAAAACAAGGTTATCACAGACAAAGGCAAAATAAATGTGCTGTTTGAGTTTTTTGTCCAGTAGTTTTGGTTTTGGGTATTGTTTCATGATAAATGTGTGGATGTTAACCTCCTTCTTGGAGTCAGTGGGACACAAAAGAGCATGAAACACCTTCATGTGGTCCAAGTGTGTATCCAGCTGAGTGAGGGAAGGACGCTTTTAAGCAGCTGCTGCTAAGTCTGAGACATCGTTGTGATTTGGTTTCTGCTTCCTTTAAAGCTTTTTTTTCTTTTCTTTCTTGAGCGTGTGACGGGAGGGGGGGAGGGTTGTGTCCTTAGTGCTCCTGCGGTGCGGTGCAGTGCAGAGGAGCAGTTCTCACTGCCCTTGCGTGTAAACCAATCGGGATGTTTTCGGGCCGTCAGCAAGTCACCTCGTTTCACCGCTGAAATGTGTCAGCCTGGCAGTCGCAGCGGGTGAGAAGGGAAGCTGTGGGCAGTGTGGTGTGGTGCGCCAGGTAATGCGTTTTAACTCCTGCCTGTCGGCGTGCAGGCGCTAGAAAGCTTCCAAGTGTGCATGCCGACGTTTATTTAGAAGCCTGACCGCTGCAGTCGTCTGTCAGAGCAGCAGGAGGTCACCCAGCTGGTGGGCAGCTCTGGTGTGGTGGGATGTAAAGACTCAGGTGTTGCGAATGAAGAGTTTAAAAATGATTAAGGATCAGTCGGCAACATCTATAGTGTGGGACCTGATTCCATTTCTCAATCGTATAGGGACTGTAAAAGATTCCCCTTGCTCATTGGTTAAAATGCTAATAATTATTTGAAGCTTAGAAGCGCTGGAAGCAAAACTTACTTTCCAGAGCTGTAACCCTTGCATTTAGTGAACAGTTCTGTTTTTGTTAAGGTCTCAAGTTATGTGATTCTTTCCTATGTTCATGTTGGATAAACATCTGTAAAACCCACCTCGATTTCAGGAGTAGGACTGTGTGATACCAGCTGCACCCTTGGCAGACCATCCCGGGTTCCTGCTGTGTCCTGAGGTTTGCAGGCCCACTGTATCGTTTGTGATCTACCAGCTGCAGTGCGTGGCCTGGCTGTGGTCTGGTTGTCAGTCCCTGGCCTGCCAGTCTTCTCTCGGGCCCCAGTCACGGCCAGGTGCAGAGGTAGACCTGGCCTCACCGTGTATACACAACACTCTTTTAATCCATCGCTCTCGAGAAGGGAGATGTAATGTTAAGCAGTCATTTGTCAGATTGTGCCCTTTTAATGTGAGGATGGATTTCTCAGTTCACTTTGGAGGTTATTTTAAATTGTCTTTTTTTTTTTTTACAGATTCTGTTTTTTTTTCCAAACAAATATGAGTTCTGTATTTGCATATGTTCTTTTTTTAGTTCTAGGCTCTAATGTAATGTTCAGAAATGTGAAATAAGATAAGAATGTTTAAAATGTACAAGTCAATAATTTTTAAGTTAAGGTGTCACATTTACACAGATGCACAGATGTCAGCAGTTTAGTTCCGTTTAACCAAGCCACCAATTTAGTTGATGCTTTTATCCGAAAGATCTGATATGTCCCTGTTATACAGCTGGGGGTTTTAAGGGAGTAATCTGAACAGTGACTATCCCAGGATTTGAACCCACAACCTTCCTGAGTCCTAAACTCTCCTCCACATAGCTGTAGTCAACTGGCTGATTAATCATGATAAACTATATAATGATTATGTAGTGACTGATTAATCATGGTTATCTATGTAGTGCTTTACATCCTGTAGCTCTCTTCTGAAGTACAGTACAAGCAGCCCTGGTACTCTCTTGATTAATTGGAGAAGTGAGATATTGTTTTGATGATTGAAATAAGGGGGAAATTTAAATTTAGGAAGGTTAGACTTTGCAAGCACAGAATAAAGTTTAGCCAGAACACCAAGGTTAGCAGCCATACTCTTATGAACAGTATCATGGAACCTTTCATGAACAAGCAGTCACAACCTCTGATTAGTGTCTCTCCCAAAGGGTAGCACCCCATTCACCATACTGGGGCAGTGGTTTAGAAGTTCTGGTCCAGGGGGAAGAGCCCCACCTACTAGTCCACCAGCACCACTTATAGCAGCAAAACGATTTTGCTTGGAGGTCTCCCATTCCGGTGCTGACAAGACCCAACCTCACTTAGCTTGTGAGATCTGATGGGATTGGGCTACAAGGTGGAATCGCTGCTTTTAAACTGTTCGGATATCTAAACCAAAGAATTAAAGGTAGTGGACTTTCTAATAAATATTAACATGCCAGCGTTTACTACAACTCTAGATTGCTGCAAGCAATGTATGTGACAAAGGTATTAGGATCTCTGTTGGTCCATCTTTTGGGAGCTACTGTACATCACTTCAGCGTGTTTCCAGGCCTCCTGCATGTCCTTTTCTTTTCAGGCATTCCCTCTGCTCACTTCCTGTGTCATTGTGTTTTGCTAGACAGAGCCCTCCCGTCTCCTGTTCTGCAGCTGAGTTTGAATAGAATATGTCCTTTCGTCTTTGCATTTAAGTTAACGATGGAAACTCTGGAAATTAAATCCTTTGAGGACAGACTTTCAGAACTAATTTTGTATGGATATGACAATTGGACTGAAAGTTCTACAGCTGATTTTCTTTGTCAGACTTGTATCTCTTCATCGGGACTTCTTAGGTTAGATTATTTACACTAAACACCTCTTATCTTAAGGGCTATACAGTGGTGTGGCAAGTAGCACTGCTGTCTCACAGCTCTTCAATCACATGCTTAATTCCAGAGCACTTTCTGTTTGGAGTTTGCATGTTTTCTATTTTCTTGCACCTGCTTTGGTTTTCACTGGGTGCTGTGGTTCCCTTCCACCTTCGAAAGACATGCTCACTAAGTTAATTGGAGCCTCTAAATTCTAATTGTGTATGCGTGTCATGTGATGAGATGGTGTGTTGTCCTGTCTGTACTTCTCAGATTGGCTCTGCATTGCTGTAGCCATTTCAAGGAATAAGAGCCTTTCCGATAATAGATGTATGGATGCTTTGTTTGCAACTTCTCAGTCTACAAGTGAAACCCTTTATTAAAAACAAATGATAATGTTCTGCAGTTGTACAACATGTTTTACTTGACAGTGCATTCAGTTTCCATAGTTAGTATTGGTAACAATAGTGTAAAAAGAGGTAAATGTCTTGCAGCTTTCCCTGAATTTACATTCTTAAGGGGACATGGTGTTTATGCTTTCAACTTGGTGTAAAGTGGCTTAAACAAAAGGGTCTTTGTTTTCTTTGAGGACTATGTGTTATTTGACTGGCATTTTCTGGATTAGAGTGGTTTGCCAATTGTTGACATTAGATAGCGATGTTTTGATAGCGTGCTCTAAGAGAACAAATTCCATCTGCGCAGTGACCGACAAAGTGTACTGTAACTGTTCATAGTGCACAAAAGCAAACAAACATGGGGTCGGAACAGTAGACTGGCATGGTTTTCCATGCAGAGAGCACTCTTGCCCTGACTGCTGGATCAGTTGTTTGAAAGAGGAACTGCTAAGAATGGATGTCCTGTACAATCACAGCCAGGGTGTATCCTGCCTTGCGCCTGTGGCCTGCCGGGATAGGGTCTGGCTCCCCTGCGACGCCGAATTGGATGAAGCAGTTGGAATATGAATGGGTGGATGTACAATCAGCAGGCAATTGTTTGTCATCAAATAGATAATTCATGAGAGCACCGAATA
This sequence comes from Atractosteus spatula, assembly GCF_055471065.1. Classification (NCBI taxonomy): domain Eukaryota; kingdom Metazoa; phylum Chordata; class Actinopteri; order Semionotiformes; family Lepisosteidae; genus Atractosteus; species Atractosteus spatula. The sequence continues at coordinate 7,629,142 of NC_142720.1, read as the reverse complement.
GATTGCATCAGAATTAAGCCATTTGCCTTGTGATTGAAATGAGCATAATGTCCTTAGAATTACTTATTTTGAATGTTACTTTGTAACAGAAACTAAAATCTGCAAATCACTCCTCTTCTGTTTACTGAATGTTAGAGGCATAATGTGTTATACACTTAAGTATTTGTGTGCCATGTAAACTGTTTGTATAGAAGCAGTGTAAAGAATAGAACCATTTCCCCTTCGTGATTAAGCTTAAAATAAATCTGGAAGTGTTTTATTTTTAAAATGGACATGGGGAAATGTTGTTAAGCAGGCACTTTACAGAGGGTTGCTGTGACATGAACTCGATGCCTTGTGAAATAGTACACATTGCAGGTCGGATTTCCCCATGTGTTCAGCCAAGCCTTTCAGCAGAAATGTGGTCACCCTGTAATGCCGGGAAACCAAAATCCAACAGGAATCCAAGACACACCTGGATTCACAGTTAATAGTTATCTGGCTCATGAACATTTTTAGCAAGTCAAGAAAAGTCACTGGCTTTGATTCAGAATGAACCTGCGTTGCGTGTTTGACCAAGTTTTCCAGCTTTAAACTGTGAAATCGTAAACAGATTAAGATAAAGGGAACTACATAAAACTCAATGTCATTAACTACAGCGTGGCTCAGTGACTACTTAGGGCGGAAGAGTGGCACTGTGGCTAAGGATCTGCGCCTGTGGCTGGAAGGTTTCCAGTTCAAATCAAAGTTCTGAATCAAATTCGAAGTGAAGATCCCCCCCCGCCCCTTAGGGCTGAGCAGTGGCTCTGTGGCTGAGGATCTGCGCCTGTGGCTGGAAGGTTGCCGGTTCGTATCCCACGGACGGCAGAGGAATCGTACTCCGGTGGGCCCCCGAGCAAGGCCCTTAACCCCAGCTGCTCCAGGGGTCCTGTATGAATGGCTGACCCTGCGCTCTGACCCCAAGCTTCTCTCTCCTTGTCTGTGTGTCTGCTGGAGAGCAAGCTGGGGTATGTGAAAAGACAAACTCCAAATGCTAGAAATTGTATATGGCCAATAAAGTGATCTTATCTACTTTGCGAAATGGAATCCACCAGACATGCAAAGTAGAAGCTGTGTGTTTTAGTTTTACTGCTTGTGTGCCTATAAAATGGATGCAGGCCAGTAATGCATTCAGTCTACTAACTGCACTAAATTGCTGCATAATCATTTCAGGATTTAATGGTTGTCTTATACTGAAGCTGTGATTTCATCATCTCTTGTGTTTGGATCATGTTTGATCCTGACAGGCATGCTTGCTGGGCTGTAGCTGTTTGTCCCGGGCCGGGATCCAAGGCTGACCTTGAGAAAGAGTGGGAGCATGTTGTTTTGACTGCCTGCAGCTGGAGGGGACAGAGGAGCTAGGAGAGTGGTGTGGGGGGGGATGGAGAAAAGGCTACACAATGTTGCAAAAGGGACGCAGGAAAAGGAATTAACCCTCACTGTTTTCCCACAGACCGCACATCCAGCCACTTGCCTTGGGCTGTTGCATTTCTTACTGTGGCCTGAGCTAGCAGAGCCTAGCCGATCGTCTCTGCTGCCTGCGGGGGTCTCTCTGGGCTGACGTGCAAGGCGTGGGACGTTATCGGGCCCTGACACTTTCCTGACCCCTGTCCGTGGTCATCTGGTGAAGTCTGCAGGGCAGCTTGCATGAACTCCCAAAGCCTTTGTGGCCGCCATCGCCCTGCTGACTTGATCTTTATCAGAGCTCCAGAGGCCTCTTCCTTGAACTGCGGTAGCCTGTGTCACCTTTCCCCCGGTGTCGGGCCGCGTGAGAGGAAACTGCCTCCTAGCACGGTGCGTCAGGGAAGGAAGCTTTCTCCGCACTGACACAAAGGAGATGCAGCAGAGCAGGAAACTGAACACCTCTGTTGTTTTAAATATACATTAACGACTGCCGGCGTAGTGCTATTACCGGAGAATGCAGTATATCACTCTCAGTTCCTGTTATAGAATAGGTACAAAGTTCATCTGGCACTGCCCGGGGCTTCAGGAGGAGGGGTGGGTTTCGTCTGGCCTCTCTGCAGCGAGGAAGCCCACACAGGATGGGTCAAGACATTCCTTCGATTAACTGGGGCATTTCATTCACCAATGTGCTTCTTCCTTGTCTGTTCTCCATCCCAGCTCAGGTGGAGCGTCCCCAAGGGTGCTGCGCTGGCATGGGTCGCGGCACCTTCAGTTTATTTCAGAATAGTTCCCTCCTCCCAGGAGGGCAATTCCAGGAGCAAGCAGTGCAACAAAGACAAACAAAAAAACATGAAGAAAACGTATGCGTGTAGGTATGACAGCAGATGAACCATAGAAGTGATTGACAGTAGCAGTGTGGAAGTAGCATTAGGAAGGTATCAGTACAGACTCATTTGTGGGGGGGTTGGGGTGGTGGGCTCTGTCCAGTAGACACCATTTACAGTCATTGTTTGCAAGCCTGATGGCCTCTGGAATGAAGCTAAGTTTCCTTGTATTTGTCCTGCACTGCGGACAGCGAAAACGTCTTCCTGAAGGCTAGAGTTCAAAGGGCCAATGAAGGATGTGAGATGGGCCTTCAGTGAAGGCACAGGCCCTCTGACGTATTGTTTATCTGTTCGGATGCCATCTGTCAGCTTGTGCCCCGAATCTGGAGAAACTGGACTTGCAGCTTGATTCATTGAACCTGCCAAGGAGAGACGCGTTATTGTGCTTTTTCCCCCCCCCATCTTCTGCAGTAGCCGAATACAGGGACATGCTGTGATGGCTGGTGTGTACGGGACTGATTAGGGTTTAATCCTCAGGACTGTTGAACAGGACCTGCAAAACAGCAGGTGAGACGTTTTTCGGAAACTGCCATAGATATGGCCACCCTGACTTCCTTACTCCCATGCAGGAGATAGTCCTACACATATACAGTACCTACGGCAAGCTTACAAGGCAGATCCTTTGCTTTTGGCTTCCGCAGAACCATGTGAGAAACAAAAGCATACGGTGCTTTGCACTCAGTTTCACCATAAGATAATTTAGTAATGCTCCGGAACAGCAAATATAACAATATAGGGCTGTGCTGCCAGTGACGTGTTAAAAGACAAGTGGCTTGAAAGTGACTGTCGGAGAAGTTTGCCTACATTTCCTTGTTTGCTCCCTGTGTGCAGTCATGGGGTTTGGTAGCTGCAATGAGACGGGAAAAACACTGGCAATAAATAAAATAACTGGAAAATAACTGGCAATTCAGAATTTATTGCATAAAAGATAGTTCCCCAACATCCTCAAAAAAGCGCTGCAGATGTTTGCCTTCACACGGTGTCCTTTTAATCTTGTATATGCAGTTCTATCCACTTCTCAAAACCAGATTTAATGATTATTCAGGACGCGCTTTTCATTGTAATTAGTGACTCAGATTGGCTTTAAAGGCTGATTAGTTACATCATCATCAGAATGAACTTGTCATAGAGGTTTTGTTTTTCAACTGGGGATGAAGAAAATGTGGAAATATTCAAACAATTAATCCAACTGCCCATTTTCTTCCTGAGCTGCAGTGTTAATTTCCCCGTTGCCAGCCTTTTTTTTTCCTTTGGAGAATTTTTCAATGAAGCTCTGCCGTCCCCTTTCTTGTTTTACAGAGCGTGTGCTCAGCGCTGGCTTGAGCAGCACCTGTTTGTTGCTGTGAGGTCCAGTGTCGAAGCCAGAGGCACACTTTCCTGGGATTTCTTTCCTCAGGCTGTAAGGCACACTCACTCAAAGTAGCATGCGGCATTTGTTTGCCTACCTGCTTGTCTGGCGTTTCAGCACTTCCTCTTCACCTTTTTGTTGTCTGAATGTAGTTTTGTCAGTTTCTTTCTTTCAGCTGTCCTGTCTTGTCCTTTGTTGGTTAGACATCCCTAAGTGCTGTGCTGCCTCAGTACCCATGCTGTCGGTGACCAGAGTACTTATCCAGGATGCAGGACCTGAAAGTCCAAGGGAAGTAATGGAAGACTTTTCTCCTTCCTTTTGTGGGTCAAAAATGGGACAGAGTTAAAAGCTTCAACAGAGCCCAAGTGCTGTATATCTGTTCCTATTGTTCTTACTCCACTGTAAAAAAACCAGGTCATTACTTTAAACAGTTACTTCCTTTAGAGTTGCACCCTCTGTGACTGATAATAAAATGAGTTATTCTACGCCTGCTGAACCTTTACAGTTCCCACACTTGAGCAAACAGGGAACCGTGATACATTTTTGCTGCAGTGGGTTAAACAGCTGTCAGCCTCAAGACCTTAGAAGGCCTTCTGTAAGTCAGAATTCCTTCTCCAGCTTGAACGTCGGAGGCGCTTTCATATTGATATCATCACTGGCTTTGGACTTATTGAAGGGTCATCGTTTTAAAGCCACGTGAGATGTTATCTGTAAATTTTCGGAGACGCGTTTCATTATTTTTTTAGCATTAATATAACTGGGATTTATATTGAATTCTTTTCAAAAGCAACCCAGTTCACTGACTGCCCTTCTGATTTTGTGAAGGCAAGAAACTCGGGTTTGTTATTATCCAGTAGTGGTTTATATGAGAATTAAATGGGAACAATTGATTTTTTTTAAATTATGATATTATTCTATTAATTGTTTACGGGTAAGCCTTGAGCCTCAAAATGATTTCCAGAATTAAATATACAAGATTTATATATAAAATCTCTATAAAAATTGTATTTACTGCACCTCTTTGTGCTTTTGAAGTTGTACATTTTCTGCCAAGGTCCTGCAAACTTTGTAAGTCCTGAAGCCAGTCCGTTTTCAAAGGAGCATGACACTTGTTTCAATTCCAATAGGAAACATTTATTCCTCAAACCACCAAGCTTCTTAGAAGAAAAGCGCTTCATATTGTGGGGCTGAATTTTTTCACAGCACCTCGGTTTTATTTATATATTGATTTTCTTTTTTCCCAGGTCTTTAAAGACTTGGAAAGGGGAAAAAAAAGAAAAGTTTGCTTTTTTGAATGACAAAAAGGGTTCCGGTAATGGAAACTATATGCGTTTTTTTCCCATTCAGAATTCCAAATAAAAACGCCCACGTGATTCAGGAGAAGGTTTAACTATAAGGGATATAAAAATAAGGCATGTGTTCTTTTCTTGCTGTGGCTCTCTGCAGCTGCGAAACTGGCGCCCTTCGGCAGCAGCGGGGCAGCCCAACGGTAGCTAAGGGTAGCCCGTTGACTTTTTTTTGCTTTTGGGAATAAGGGCGCCTTATCTCGTGCTGGCACACCCATGACTCTACTGCACGTGTCGTTGCAGTGCAAGCCTGCGCCCAAGGCCACTCGCTTTGTCACGTCAGCCAGCCAGCCAGCCAGCAGCATCGACAGGCTCATGCAGGGGAAAGCACTGCAGTGCAGAGGAGCTCCCCCAACTAAAGACAGGGTTTTGATCGTTTTTGAAACCCCACAGTCACTCCAATTGCATAGCAGCTTGATCCGTTTCTCATTTTGCCAGGAGTGCTGAAGAGGCAGAAAAGCTTAGGTGCAAGCTTAGGGTCTGTCTGCCAGTGTGTAGTGTACTGCACAGTGCCCGATTCTGGCCGATGCACAAGAGGGGGAGCTTGTAAAGCCTTGAATGAATCGGACTTCTGTGCACTCGGAATCTGATTTCCACCCATGCGTTTTACAGCCTCATGGGTTATTACATTTTATTAAACTCCCATTATAAATTTGACTTTTTGAGTGGATCCCCTCACATTAGCGAAACAACCAATATGCAAGAAGAAAGAAAAGGTGATTTATATTGGGGTCAAATCAAAGAGCCTTTACTGCAAGCTATGATACAAACATCACTAGAGTATGTGCCAAATATGTTTTTGCTGCTGTTCATGTTTGTTGTTTTACTTACGTTGTAAAGATTTGCACGTTTTGGTACTTCTCTGCATGATGACTTAATCCCTGTGGCACATCTACATCTTTCTGAACGATGCAGTCGTGTTTAGCAAGGTACCAATATTGATGTGATTTTCAGCCACATATTGGCTCAGTCACGACAGCATGCCCTTGTCTGTGTGAAGTGAATTTTTGGGGGAAGGTTCAGGTTATAGGTGGAATTGTGGTGTACAATACTTTCACTTTTTTTGTCAAGTCGAGGAGGTGATCGGAGTAGGAGTGTCTGTGCGGTCTCCCTCCCCTGCACACCAGCAGACCCCAGCAGACCATGCTGGGGGAAATTGATTTTAAAAAAAAAAGAGAACAAGGTGTTTATGCCTATGTTAACTTTTCCATCTTTTGTCTGAGGTCAGCCTGTTTTTTAAAGAGATCATAGACTATGCTGTCTGTTGTCACAGACACTGCATGATCTCTGTTATGCTGTCGTGTCAGAGGGGGTCTAAGTACTTCGCTGGGAAAGTCTTTTAACAAGCAGCCTGATGCAGTATATCCGAGTCCCTTGATTCCATAGTGGTGAGCTCCCCCTGATTGGCCACCGATTCAGATTGTGGTCCTTTTTGCCCAGAAAGACTGTATTTATGTATCCAAAGTGTATTGGCCAGTTGCCTCAGCTCTGCTAGAAAAGCGCAGCCACCTCAAGTATTTGACTTGAGAACCGTGAGACAGATTTACATTGCTTTTCCTGGCCAGGTCTCAATCCTTGATAGCTATAACTGGTAGAACCAGTTGAACATGCTCCTCATTCCCACGTGTTAATGCTTTCGTTACAACATTGGCGAAGGACGACCCAGCTGGAAGTACAGGAAGGGACTGGGCACCAAATATTTCAAACCATGTGGAGTACATCTCCCTGTTCAAGCTGTGTCGAGGCCCAGCACATCACACTGAGGGTTCACTCACCCTTTGTGCTGTGAATGTGAATGTGTATGTGTATAAAGACTATATATTTGGGTGTGGGCATGTGCAACCAGCTCCCAAGCCATGTGGTTGAAGCTGAGAGACTGGTTTCGTTTACGATACAGCTGGACACAATCCTCGGATCAGTATACTAAAGAGGAGTGCATTTGAATCTGAAAACGGCAGGCATTTCTTTACACAGAGTGTTGTGGGAGTCTAGAACAAGCCATACCTTGGCTTGTTTAAATAAATAATTGGATGAGATTCTCAGATCAATTAGCTACTAACTTGCAAAAGGGCTAGATCTCCTCTGGTGTGTAAGGCTTTATTACACTCTCATGCGTGAAAGTTTATCTATATTTACATTTATGTTGTTTGACTACCACGTTTGGAAATTTGCATTTCTTCCCATCCTCTGGCTTTCAGGAGTTTTATTTAGACCTTTTTGGGTTTCTTATGCAGTTACACAGTCTTTTACCTTTGTTTCTGCTATAACATTTATTTGCTCTTTTATTTGCTTGTACTTTCACTGTTTGGCGGGTGGCAGCTTTCTCTGCAGTGGCTTGTGTCGAGGAAGGAGCTAGGGTCTGAGTCATTCGTTTTTTTACAAAGTGTACAGCAGTCGTGCAGCAGCCCAGCCTATGTCTTTGGAAGCATGAAGCACAGTTGATTCTCACTACCAGAAAAGTCAAAACACGTGTTTTAATCATCCTGCTTGAGTGGTGATTTCTAAAATATTTTTCAATGCGCTGAGCTAATGTGCCAATTTTTGATGTGGTCCATCTATGACCAGATAGACACAACACGTAACTGGTTAATAGACAACATTTTGAGGTCTGTAAGACCAAAGAGTGTGTTTCCTCCAAAAAACACTTCCCCTTAGAAGCTTGTGTGTGCAAGAGAAGGTTAGTGAGTCAAGAGGAAGGCCTTGTCAAGAGGTGCCCTCTTCACACTCGCTGTATCTCGGTGTGATCAGCCCGACTGATCCTTCACTTTGGTGGCAGTATATCGCCAAGGGCCTAATGCAAGTAGCTCTGGAGTGGCAGCTGTTCCAAATTTCAATGCCTTTAGCTTTCTTTGGATAAAGTGTCTACTGTGCTGTCTAGTCACAGCTAGAGATTCAGTCTGTTCCTGTTAAATAATAGCGGTCAGGTTGACTCACTCCAGCTCCGAGTCTCTTGGCTCGTATATCTGAAAATCATAGTGAGCTGTTGTGCAGCAAATTCTTTTGGCATGAGAGCCTCAGCCTTGAATAACTGTGAGGAGTAAAGTACTGTGAAGTAGCAACATGTAAAAGGAAGACATTTTATTGGTTTATTTTGTGTCTTCACAAAATAAGTCGGAATGTGAGGAACCTGGTAGCTTCAGTTTAATATGAGCTAGAATCTCGGGATGATCCTTATCCACACTATCATTTCGTAATGAACATGCAGAAAAAAAAATGGGTGTTTCTATTTTTCATGCTGAAATTTATTTATTTAATTTACTTCAGTTCCATTATGTATTCATCAACTTGTGTTCATGTACAGTGGTGTGAAAAAGTGTTTGCCCCCTTCCTGATTTCTTATTTTTTTGCATGTTTGTCACACTGAAATGTTTCAGATCATCAAACAAATTGAAATATTAGACAAAGATAACACAAGTAAACACAAAATGCAGTTTTTAAATGAAGGTTTTTATTATTAAGGGAAAAAAAAATCCAAACCTACATGGCCCTGTGTGAAAAAGTGATTGCCCCCTAAACCTAATAACTGGTTGGGCCACCCTTAGCAGCAACAACTGCAATCAAGCGTTTGCAATAACTGGCAATGAGTCTTTTACAGCGCTGTGGAGGAATTTTGGCCCACTCATCTTTGTAGAATTGTTGTAATTCAGCCACATTGGAGGGTTTTCGAGCCTTAACCGCTTTTTTAAGGTCATGTCACAACATCTCAATCGGATTCAGGTCAGGACTTTGACTAGGCCACTCCAAAGTCTTCATTTTGTTTTTCTTAAGCCATTCAGAGGTGGACTTGCTGGTGTGTTTTGGATCATTGTCCTGCTGCAGAACCCAAGTGCGCTTCAGCTTGAGGTCACGAACAGATGGCCAGACATTCTCCTTCAGGATTTTTTGGTATACAGCAGAATTCATGGTTCCATTTACCACAGCAAGTCTTCCAGGTCCTGAAGCAGCAAAACAGCCCCAGACCATCACACTACCACCACCATATTTTACTGTTGGTATGATGTTCCTTTTCTAAAATGCTGTGTTACTTTTACGCCAGATGTAATGGGACACACACCTTCCAAAAAGTTCAACTTTTGTCTCGTCAGTCCACAGAGTATTTTCCCAAAAGTCTTGGGGATCATCAAGATGTTTTCTGGCAAAACTGAAATGAGCCTTTATGTTCTTTTTGCTCAACAGTGGTTTTCGTCTTGGAACTCTACCATGCAGGCCATTTTTGCCCAGTCTCTTTCTTATGGTGGAGTCATGAACACTGATCTTAACTAAGGCAAGTGAAGCCTGCAGTTCTTTGGATGTTGTTGTGGGGTTTTTTGTGACCTCTTGGATGAGTCGTCGCTGCGCTCTTGGGGTAATTTTGGTCGGCCGGCCACTCCTGGGAAGGTTCACCACTGTTTTATGTTTTCGCCATTTGTGGATAATGGCTCTCACTGTGGTTCGCTGGAGTCCCAAAGCTTTAGAAATGGCTTTATAACCTTTTCCAGACTGATAAATCTCAATTACTCTGTTTCTCATTTGTTCCTGAATTTCTTTGGATCGCAGCATGATGTCTAGCTTTTGGGGATCTTTTGGTCTACTTCACTTTGTCAGCCAGGTCCTATTTAAGTGATTTCTTGATTGAGAACAGGTGTGGCAGTAATCAGGCCTGGGTGTGGCTAGAGAAATTGAACTCAGCTTTCCAAAGATGTGATAAACCACAGTTGATTTATGTTTTAACAGGGGGGGCAATCACTTTTTCACACAGGGCCATGTAGGTTTGGATTTTTTTTCCCTTAATAATAAAAACCTTCATTTAAAAACTGCATTTTGTGTTTACTTGTGTTATCTTTGTCTAATATTTCAATTTGTTTGATGATCTGAAACATTTCAGTGTGACAAACATGCAAAAAAATAAGAAATCAGGAAGGGGGCAAACACTTTTTCACACCACTGTATGTCTTCTGCGCTTTCATTACGCTGTCCTTGAAAGCTCATTTGTTATGTTCCTGCTTGTGTTTTGCAAGACAGACCGCAGAAGGCCCCGCTCATGAGCAGCGGTTTGGACTGCCCAACAGTGGTTAGCAAAGTTTGTTGTGCAACTGCGTGTCTGCCCTGCCACACAAACGCAAATCATCGTCATTTTTTCATATAAATGCAAACAAACGAGAAAAGAAACACAAACAACAGTGGCAGGAGCCTAAGACAGCCTCACTCTGGGGCTCATACCTCAAACGGACGAGCAGGACTAGGACTCGCCCAGAGTGGCTGCTGTTGGTAACCATGACAATGAACCACTGCACTTGAGATGAGCACTAGTGCTGTATTGTTTTATTGACAGACCCTCACCAGCCTCTTTTTCTCCCCCCTGCACATTCCCTCAGTGCTTCAGTGGTTTTCTCAGTAAAACACTGGCCCCTCCCCTCCCCTGAATTTACATGTGACGTGGCATGTCTGTTTTTCACAGCACTGGATAAAGACATCTCTCATGCTGCTGTTCACTTTTGAACCTCCAATTAGCGTTCTGGTCAGTGGTCAACATCCCCTAAAACTTAAAGGAATAAGAGCCGGTAAGCAATCAATACCTCTGAAATAGCCACTTTTTTGTGTGCTATATTTGCAAATTATATATGATGTGCTGTTTTTTTAGCCCCTCTGTTTTCTGGTCTAGTTTACATTGGGCAGTTTCCCATAAGCAAACAATAGGACATTTAAGCTGATGACCCCATGCAATTAATAAAATAAAGCGGGATATGCATTAGCTGAAAATTCACAGTTGGAGGTTTGTGGATTTTTAAAACAATGTCTTTACCAAATGCCTGAAAGAATATGGGGGATACAGATCAAATGTATGCCTTTTTTTCTGGATTAAGGAACTCTGAGGTGCTCCTATTTGTGCTTATGAATGCAAGGTTTTGTACAATTTTATACCACGTATTTGCATGACTAATGAAGCAACTTCCAGGTCCATTGAAAGAGGAGCAGCGAAGGCAGTGCACACCCTTATGGAACCAGAGCACTGGTTTGCAAGTGCTTTTTAATTGCTGCTCAGTTAGATCAGAATGATTCAGTTATTCAGAATGAAGCAATTGTTGTTGTTATTATTATTATCATCATTATAGAAGTAGCCCTTCCTGTACATTGTTTTTTTTTTAACTAGTTAAGCCAAGGATCTCATCCAGCTGTTTCTTGAAAGACACAAAGATATCAGACTTGACAGCGTTGTTCCATACTCCCACTGCACTCTGTGTGAAGAAACATCTCCTGTTCTCAGTGTTAAATGCGCTTCCATGGAGTAATCACATGTGGCTGGTTCACGTTTCACTGTTCATTCTGAAGAGGTCCATTGGATTGGCTTTGTCTTTGACTTTCGGGATATTGAATACCTTTGATGGACTTTAATGAGATTCCCTCTTAGTCTTCTGAATTCAAGACTAAAAATACTTTTAGCCTGTTGGTTTAAGACATTCCTATAAGCTCAGGAATGTATTGGCTTGCTTTTTAGTGGACCGATTCCAAAGCGGCAATATATTTTGAATCATGGTATGAATGTTGGAGGCCTTGGAGAGTTGCTTCCCTTAAGTTTTTGGAGTATCCGTAACATTCTGCCTATAACTATCCTAATACTGTTCTAATGTGGAAGCTTGTCTTTCATATTCTAAATATCTGAGTTAAATATTAATTAATCAACCCTGTCAAATCCATCATCTAAAATTTTCCCTTCTTTATCTTGGAGAAACTTAATTTTATATAGTTCTTATGCCGAAAAACAAGTTTGATTATTTTAGCTGCTGTTGAGATATTTATTTTTCTACGTCTCTTGCCATTCCTAATATCCTGTTTTACTTGTGTTTGCAGCTCGTTATACCCCTCCTTAAATTTGGATCCTGTTGTTTTTTAATAATTTCATAAAGGACTTTTATTTTTCTGTATATTTTCCGTAAAGTTTTATTCAAGCGCTTGGATCACCATTTTCAGGCCTTTGATAAGCTTACTCTGGGGACAGACCTTCAAGCAAAATGGCTTTAAACTGTTGCCATCCATTCTCTGACGATTTCGCATCTATCCATATCTATCCCGTTCCACTTTTTCCAGGCTCCCATCTGCTTTCCTGAAATTGTAAACCTTTGTTTTGGACTTAACCTATACGGTTTCAAAAACTATTTCAAAGCATTCCATATTATGATCACAGTTCCCTGATGGGTCTCTCACCTCTGTTTTCCTCACTTTATCTTGATTGTTTGCTGTCATTATGAGGCAGTCATTAGCCATGTCTGCCTATTTCAGTTCCAGCTGCTGACATCCCTGATGGGTTTTCCTAATGCACGGGATCAAAGTTTAAATCCCTCTCAATAACCGCTTCTTCCTTCACACATTGCATCCTTGATTGTGTTATACTGAATACAGACAGCATTATAGTCTTTCTGAATTTTGATCTCGCCCTTACTTCTGACAGACCTGTTCAGGCCCTACAAAAGAAATGGGACAGAATCCCACAAGACAGCATCTGCAACCTGTGCAAACCATGTGTTTCAACTGTACACCTTGAATTGCTCACAGCGGCCTGTAACTAAAACAGTAGACTCTCTATTGGTCCAGCCTGTTGACAAATTGTTATCAGTGTAAAAGGTCCATTTAAGTCATATCCATTCAATACAATTTTGGGCCACCTGCTACAAAACCTTTTTTGTCATCATCCTGTTAACATCTTTTGCTGCTCAGTATGGATTCCACAGATTTTCCATGTGTTTTTTTAAACTCTGATTTGTGATTCAAACATAACTCTGCTGTATGACATTTGTTGTGGCTGTAGATATCTTGCAGCTGTATATAAATTTAGCAGATGATTATCTCAATTACCTGGCTACATGAAACATGAAACTGTGAGAAAGTCTGGTATCTGAAATTAAATTGTGCTCTTGAGTGTTTTGAGAGGTTTAATGTCTAATGTGCATGTCCTAGTGTTTTGTAAGCAGCCACAATTGCATTATGCATGTTGTTTGTTTTAGTTTTTGTCTTTAAATTATATGTGTGAACTCTGCTCATGCTAAATAACCCTCAGTGCTAGTTATCTGGATTAAATCTGGCCTGTGGATTTGTAAAAAGCCTGTTTTGATATAACCTCTGGTTCTCTAGTTTGCACAGGATGTCATCGCGTTACGCTGCTGGAGCAGAGTCTGTGGGTGCTGGTGGGAGGGTCTCCCGGTGTGCGGTAACGGAAGGTGTCGTAAGGGAGTTGTAACGTGTGCTGCGGGCTCTGATGGGAGCCCTCCTGTCTGAGCGAGGAGCTGAAGACATGTCCGCCTGGTTTCAGTGTGGCAGGAAGCTTGCTCTCCCTTCCTATAAACCCCTCATGTTTTGCGGTCTTAAAACTTCTTTCAGGAAAAGATTGGTATCTTTTTTTTTTTTTCTGTCCTCCAGCCAAGTTCAAAAACCCACACAGCCCCTCAGCTGCGCACAGAAAGATAAATTAATACAGAGCTTTGTTCAGAGCGGTGTCCTGGCGCGATGTGGCCCATGCATGCAATAGCAACTGTGCTCACTGAGTGCTCTGGGAATGTAAACAGAACTGTGTGGAGAGCAAGGTCAGTTTCCTAATAAGAATTTCGCCAAAGAACCCAGAGGAGCTGACACAGGCAACAAAAAAATACAATTTCCATTTAATTTAATTTGCAAATAATCTGTTACCACAAAAAGCAAGGCACTGCATGTTTCTGTCCAAGTAAAATCAAGAGTGTCTCATAAAATAGTTTTGCCACATCTATGTTAAATCGCTCTGACCTATAAAAAGCGCAGAGGGTGTCTTTCCTGCTACTGTTCTGTGGTCAGGACTGGTATTTTATTACTGAAATTACAGGACAAAATGTAGGTCTGTTTAACTATCCCATGATCTGCAAAGCCAGTTAATCCAGCACAGAATGTGGAAGAACTATGCAGTCTGGTTTTTCACTTCACACCCCATTGATATGGAGTTTGTGTAAAAACGTCATGTGACACTTCACCTTAAGAAACCAGTTAGCTCAATTTGCATAACACTTGAACTAAGACTTGTGTGCTTTCACTTAAGAGGCAAGCTTTAGCAATGATTTTGTCTTTAATTCTCCCAACTGGACAGTGTAGCTGGCAGTGAGCATACATCACATAGGTCTGGGCTAAGGGGGGAAATAAGGATGATAAAACACATTTTAAGTTCCTTTAAAGCACAATCAGGCTGAACTGTTTCCATTTCAATGAGGAGAGCTACATTTTAAGTGTATGAGTTATTCGTACTGTTTAGCTAAGTTGTAGAGACTCTGATATTAAAGTATACAGTATGTACTGTACAAATACTGAACCATAGCTTACCCTGATGTTTGTAGTTGTTAATAGAAGCAGCTCCTATTAAGGAATACTTTCAAAGCTTTGTGTCGCAGTAAGAAATCTGTTTTATTTCTGCAGATAAAATCCAGGTGGTGCTTTGACTTTAAAAAAAAACAGCAGCAATGCAGTGAATGTTGTGTTGATTTAAACTGGACAGAAAAGGAGACACTGAGAAATTTGAATTATAATAATTCAAAGCAAAATACATGTGTTTTTGTGGAAAACAAGGCATAGTGCATCGATAATGTGCAATTTAAAATAAAGCGTGTTCAAGGTTTAATTGTTTTTCAAGAAATACCCAAACTAATTGTTTTGAACTTGAAACAGGGTCAATGAGGGAAAAATGCAGGAATTATCCTGAAGCAAAAAATAGCCTCGTTTTAGACTGTATTTTCGAAAACAGGAAAACAGCTCATTGTCAGTTAGATGAAAATGAACTATGTATAATGGGGCCTCTGTTATCCCAATTTCACTGTGTCAGTAAGCACAAAAACTCGCACTTGACTTGTCAGTCTGTTAATTTATTTGTCACTTTATTTCATTCCCGTGAAATGTATTGAATAGAGCAAGTTAAAGGTGAGGACCTTTTTAACACTGCAGTTTATGTGCATTTAAATCTGCAGAATCATTTTGTTATGGTTTTCCTTGCAGACATGAAGGTGTGTAGATGTGACCACATGAAAGAGCTGGTGAAAAGGGCTGCCTGGTTCAAAAGATTGTAGAAATGAAAACCACAGAGTGATGCCTCTGACTCCCAATCATTAGCCCCCTGTTTCCAGTCTGCTTCGTATCTCTCCACGTTCCCACATTCTATCCCTGGCTTAAGTTTACTCCTGACAGAAAGACTCCTTCGTCTTTATGGACAGTTTCTTGCCCCTCTCCTGGTCAGATCTAAATCAGATCCCGCCCGTGATTTCTTCCCATGCTAACCAGTAAACACTAACAACGCATCAGGTTGTGTTGTCTGTATCTCCTGAATTATTGAAAGAAGATAATTGATAGAAAGCAGCAGGCCTTCTTAAGGGTGATATGACCTCATTTGGTTTGTCACTTCATGCCCAGTCTCTTGTTGTTAAAAAGTCCAGGAGTTAATTTAGTAACTTTTGCTAAACTTGAAATACGCCCTGATCATTTGTATGATAAAGTAATATACAAATAAGGAAATTAAATTTCCCGATCTAGATTATAAGATTTTTGTTTTATATCCTTTTTCTTTTTTACTAGCCAGGTCTCCATCAGGAGACACAGACACTCTTGCTTAGATGCACAATGAAGTATCCTTTGCATAAAGTCAAATCTCATTGCTCCAGGTTCAACAACACCATGAAACTTGGTCTTCAGGTCTTAACCTTGACGACAGACCCAGGGCAGCAGGAGCCTTGATGCTACAGAGGCTGTTCACGGTCTGTTGTGGTCTACTTACCTCTAACTCGTTGCCTGGAGGGGTGGGGGGAACCACCTCCTTGGACCCCCAGAGTTTTCTTTATGCTCACTGGGGGGGTTTTGTTTTCCTCTTCCCTGTGCCCACATGGCCAGCTGCTGCTGTACAATATTGTTAACTGCTATATAGTTCTGTAATGTGCAATGTGGCAGACTGTTGTAATGGACACTATAGCAAATGAAAGTTTGATTAAGATGTGTCCTGCTGTAGTTACAGAACTTCAAGTGCAGCTGTGTTTTCCTGGGGCAACTATATGTTTTCAGCTCTGATGTTGATGCAGCTAGACTGGGCATTCACTGACTCAGCCCTTTGGAAGCTGACCCATAGAATATTGTGCTTAACAAAATGTATTGGAGGACATTGTTGTTGTCATGTTCTCCCAAGATATGCAAGCATATGCTTAGAACATCGCCTCACACAAATGTTTCAGCTGAAACAGACTGCTGTGCTTAAAGCCCATATAGCGACCCAGTGCTAAAGACTTTAAAGACTTGACTGTACGCTACATACACAGTGAAGCATGAAAACATGGAGAGAGAAATCAAATTGGTCTAAGGCTACAGCTTCTTCGGCCAGCGCAGAGTAACGAATCAGAACTGCGTATAGAAAATGAGCGACTTCAAAAACACCAGTTAGATTTCCAAAATCCTGTATTTTATAATCACCAGAACAATGGATTTTTTTTTTCTTTTGGAGAAGCCCGGAAATAAGGTGGTGGTGAATTTCCCTGCGACCCACCTAGATGTTTTTGAGGATACGCATATATAACCACCCTCTGACTATAATGGCTGATCCCACCCAGAAGAAAAACTGGTGCCATCTCTGTTCTGTCCCTGCGGCCTGGGTTCTGAAGTGCCTTGGCTGGCTGAACACTTTGAGAACGTTGTGAGAGTTTGCAGGCATTAAGAAGGAAGGTGTCAAGGAAGGCACTTCCCTATGTAGCAGGAGACCGCGGTGACCCCCCCCCCCCAACTAGAGATCACAGGCTTTCGTTTTGAAGTCAGTTTTCTGTTGTTTTTTTGCTGGCAGACCTGGCAGGACTGCAGGGGGTGTGTTGGGACTTGGGAAATGAGGGAGCCTATTTGAGGAAACTAGGATCGCCTCCCTTCAGTTTAATCGTCTGGTCTAAAGCAGCATTACATAACCCTTTGTAACGGCAGGACCCCTGGGCCGGCTCCCTCGTAATGATTTCTCGTGCGGCTGCCGATGTAGCCGAAGGCAGCGCCAGCCCCTCGGGGGGGAGGCCACACCGCCACGGCTGGGAGAGGGGCAGAGCCTGTGTGCACCCCTCTGCAGATCGGACCTGGTGGGGGGGCCCTGGCTCCTCCCCTCACCGGCCACGACAATGACAAATGTGTTTACTCATCCCCGGGCGTCCCCCCTCCTTGTGCCAGGGCATGGTTGTAAATCAGTAGCGGCCTGCCTCACGCGCTGCACGTAGCCGGATCATTAAAATACTGCTCGCCTGGCAGCCCGCCAGGAGCTGGGAGTGTCTATCAGTGTGCTGCTCCTGGAGGGGGGGTTGGCTGCCGGGCCGCCTGCCTGCCTGCCTGCCTGCCTGCCTGCCTGCCTGCCTGCCTGCCTGCCTGCAGAAGCGGCCGAGGGGGACAGTAGAGAGGCGCTCTACTTGCTGGGTCTCCACCCAGGCAGCTGGCAAAAGAACGACACAGTTGATAAAAAAAAAAGGCTCCAGTGAAACGCAGCTTCACGTCTAAATCGGAGACCTCCTTCTGGGTCCACGGGACAGATGCCAATAGACGAGCTCTTTTGCCGCATGTGGTATCACTAAACAGATCTGCGCGAGCACAAGTGAGCCGACGCAGGCGTCGAGTTGCTGTGTAATGTAAATCTGAGAAGTGTGCTTTTCTGTTGTGTTGTTGCCGTTTGGAAGACGAGAGCTGGGCTGACTTGGCAGTTATGCTTTTTGCTAAAAGCACACTCACTATTTTTATCGCAACTCATGCTATTAGTTAGATTATGCCCTATTAAATTAATCTGATTGTACAAGTCCTGGCTTTGCTTTCCTTACAATTATACCACACTCAGTTTCTATTTTTACCATTTAATTATTGATGTCCCCACATCATTCTTTTATTACAAGATGTCCACGGAAATATATATATTTTTGTAACCCAATGCATTACGGAATATGTTGGTTATACATTTATGTGCCGTGTCGGTTTTGAACCAGTGCACCTGTAGTGCTGTTGGAGAATGTGACTTTCTAATCCTTCAGTTTAGGAAGTACAAGAATTAAGCTTCTTCACTTCGGGCGCGTATGGTGCAAAAAAAAACAGATTAAACAAATGGAAAACAAAATCCACCGTACAGCAGCTTAGCTCGCTGGTGTTCTGCCAAGGTGTCTCGAGTCTTCCATGCATGCAACTTAACCTCCTCTCTGAAGAGTGAAGGTCTTGACATTGAGGGAGGTGTTATTCCAGGCACAGATCTCAGCCGTGACATTCCACCCCACTTCTGTCACCTTTTCTCCTTACGGGGCAGTCGGATAACCACGTGAGTGTTGATTCACACGTTCCAGGAGTTTACCTGCGGAGCTCGTTCACAGAAGGCCACGAGGTCATGCTAGGGATCCCTGTATTTAGAGTTTTTTTGACTCTCAAGGGGGTGAGAGAGAAAGGTCAGAAATTTTGCCAGGTGCAACAAAACGCCTCCAGTAACTGCCCTCTAAAACAGGAGTAAAACCTTCTCGTAAGGCAGAAAAAAATCACAACAGAATTGTGTGTCCACTTTGCCCACGCACTTTATACTTCTGGAGGCAATCTCTAAAGCAACTGTTTTGACGATTGCAAGAGTCAGAAACACAAAAGGCTATCTCCTTTATGAAACTGAATGCTTATATGAAAAGGGATGGATATTAACACATGGTCTATGAGTTTTTCTTTTTTTTCTTTCTATAACTGCATATCGTAAGAATATCCGCAAACAAGATGTCATCCTGTCCATTTCGTTTTTCGGTAGCTAATTGATCAGAGGAACACGTTTCTTGAAATAAGCCATTTGTTTTAACAACAAGGCTGGACAGTTGTTCAACACCTCCACTCCTTTTTGTGTAAAGAATGTGCCTTCTTTTCTCAACTTTGTATAAACTTACTAGTAGTCAGCGTATCTTTTCCCGCTCCTTGTTATAGGAGTCTTGATGTGTGTGGTGTCACCTTTGCTAGCATAATATCATGATTGATAAATGTAGTTGTATGTTTTGTATTTGTAATGTTCCATTTTATCAAAAGATGTTAAGTCAACTGTATTGGATTAATAATGTGCTTCTTCTCTCTGAAATGTGATTGGATTCTGTGGTAAATGTGTGACGATTTTTCTTTTAAACAACAAAGAACCTTAGTGTTTGTCCTTGTGTAACACTTTGATGGTGATAAATGGGACCTTTGCCTTTTTTCCAGCCTAACTCCCTTGATGATATAATTGAATGCTGGAGGATGTTACTGTATACAAAAATAATCTGTCTGCTAGTTTATTTACCGGTCTGTTAAATAAGGATCCTCAGTTTGACACTGGGACAAAAAAGGACAAAAGGCATGCGGCTTGAGTCTATTGTTCTCAGACACGTGTGGTACCAAGAGGTTATAAACATGAAACCACTAACCATACAAACTACACGTTTCTCCAGAGCTGCTCAGTATCTTTATATTTGCAAGCTGGGATGTATTGCCAGTTTTTAAATGCACAAGTCTGCAGGTGCAGTGATCCTGTATTCTTTTCTCTTGCTTAAACCAACTGCTTAAATTCCCACCATATAAAAGCCTTGTGAAGCCTGAACTCTGAATTCCCTGGATTCTTGATCTTAGTAATAAGATACAAAAAATCATACTGGCCTGTTCTAAATACATTTTTATGAACCTGAAGGTGCAGATGCAACCTTGAGCTGATACAGTTTCATATACTGTATATGAAACTGTATGTTCCTGGCCTTTTAAACTGATACACGTGTCTCCCCTTCCCCCATCATGTGAACTTTCTCTCAGACTGCTTGATCCATAACATGATAAGAGGATTTACTGTGAAGCTATAGATCTTGGATATATGTCCAACAACAAGAATATTCATCTTTAAATTACTCTCTTGTGGAGCTGCTGTGAATTCAGGGAAATCCCAAATATTCTAGTTTAGATAGCCCACTTACCATAGATTTTAAACCAGTACCCTTTGAATATACTGAAGAAATTAGCAACAACCGATTGGAAAGAAGCTTCAAATTTGCGACACTTTGTGTAACTGTTGTGGTTGTTTGTTGGGTAAATAAAATTTGTGTTTTACTGCAGAAAGAAAAAGGATTAGTGCGTCTCGTTGGACCCTACAATTTCAGAAAATCACTATTATTTTTTTTTTGCTGAAGTAAAATTCTTTATGGTTCTGAATTTTGCAATATATTTGCAAACCCAGTAAATGTTGTCTCTGCTTTAATGAAAAGTTAAATTTGGATTCTAAAGACATCCTGTAAGATTCAAAGATGTTAATGCTTTGCTGCCAACCTCAAATGTAGGACATGAGGTACAAGGATGGAGTATACTTGCATATTCTAAACAAAACGCCTAAAAGAAGGATTTGCACTTGATCTTCCTTTCGGGGACTTCAGTGTGTAGAGGGAGTCCTGCTGTCAAAGAAGTCATCCATGTTTTCTGTCGTCCTAGTTACAATCTCTGATTGCAAAGACTGAACAATCATAAAACCTGTAAATAAAACTGTCCTCTTGCATAACAGTGCTGAAAATTGCATGCCTTGGTATGACGAAGCACTTTTTAATGCAGGGAAAACTCCTGGCTTCTTCTCTCGGCAGCCAGGTATGATGCGGGTATGGTTTTCCTTTCCTAATCGTCTTCTTTGATTTGGTTGCAGGCGATGGTGGCCTGCTACCCAGGCAACGGAACAGGATACGTGCGGCACGTCGATAACCCGAACGGTGATGGGAGATGCGTTACTTGTATATATTATCTTAATAAAAATTGGGATGCCAAGGTACGTAGACTGCAGCCCTTGAAAGTCGCCACACTCATTTTCGACTCGCTGGATCCAGTCTTTCCCCCTGTCCTAGTGGTCATGATTATCTTGCTCTTTCAGTTTTTGCACGTGCATCGTGGGCTTGTCTTGTCAGTTTTGCCAGACCGAAGTGTGACATTTTTTTTTCTCCCTCCTTTTGAGAGGAAGGAAACTGCCGAGCTGGAACAAACTGAGGCTTTGAAACTAAAAAGCTGCCCAGGATAATAAACCCCATGTGAAGTTCTGGGCAGGCTTTGTCTAAACAAAGTATTTCCTCATCTCCAGATTTGTTATCTCCTCATTAGATCTTCCTAACAATTTCTTCCTCATATTCTACACACCTCACCACTATCATAAGAACTTCATTTATACACAGGTTTTCTCATGGGTATCTCTGGATACTGCATAACTAGATGACTTCCAAGACAAAGAGACATGTAAACCCAGGATACAGGAAAAGCCTTTTGTCCTGTTCTGGTCTTAATGCCATGTTCCAGATACTCCACATGGAATATAACATTCCATTTATGGGATGCTGCGTGTGTCCGTTTTTAATAACCACTTTTATTTTTACAGAGACATGATGCACTTGGAGTTTAGTCCAGCAGGACTATGGCATGGGCAGCCACCTGTTATAGCTATATATAAAGCATGAGACACCAGTCCATCGTAGGGCACACACAGCAGGGGAGAGTGGCCACTTAACAAGGGCAACACATCTATCAGCTGTAGGAAGAAACCCAGGCAGTGAAGAAGAAAATGCGGTAATATAAAGGGTTGAGTACAAAGGAACAAACGTCAGATGAATTTCCACACAAGGCAGCTTCCTGCAGGGAAGAGGAGAGCAGAGGAGAAAACTCTAGGTCAGGGGTCTCCAGCCCTATAGTTCACTTGTTTCTAAACATTGGCAACGCCTGTGTTATCTTGATTAAGGAAATGATCTGTACAATTAACAAAAATGTGGTCTGTGGAGACTGAAGGGGACTCAGATTCTGGTCCCAGGCAATCTCCAAGTTACTCATTTGAACGAATCGCCTGCTTGATTGGTCTGAGGGAAAATTGTTCCATGGCTTTAGGAATTGGCAGTTCGGGGGTGGCCTATCAAACCTGCCGGACTGGGGCTGCCCAGGATCAGGGTTCGAGACCTGTGCTCTGGGCCAGTGGTTCTCACTCCTGGACTCCCCGCCCTGAAGAAAATACTAGAGCAGCAGGCAGACCCAGTACTGCCAGCAGTTAGCACTGGTACAAAAACCAGAAGAGGGGGTTCCTCCAGGACCAGGAGTGAGAATCCCTGCTCTGGAACCATTTAGAATTGAGGATTGTTCCAAACTGGCCTTATCCCACTCCAAGATTAGCCACACAAGCTCCTGGAAAGGCAAGGAAATATGCCAAAGGGCACAGGTGCTGAAAATCTCAAGTGAAACGTCCCCATAGTTCTTCCCTGCAAGTGTCCCTTTGAGTCAGATGGCCATTTCCTGGTAGACTCTTCTCAGACAGAAGAAACTGCGTCAGAGTCCTCAGTCCTGTTTATTCCATAAGATTACACTACAGAATCTAAAAAAAAGTCTATTTGTCTTTGGGGATTAACCTGTACTTCACGGGTTTACCCTGCCTGATAATATAGGGTCACTATATTTAAACAGAAGACAATCTGTAGAGAGGGGGGAGAGTGGCATTTGTACCAGTATCAATTAAATTGAGTTGTATTAATGCGATGTATATGTACATAACTTCTACTGTATGTATAGAACATACTTATGTATAACTATGTCTCTGTGGCAAACAAGATACAAGTACCAGCTCTCAGCTTCTCATTCTTCTCTACCACTTTAAAAAACATGGGCATTGTGTCTTTAGTTGTGCAGTGTTTGTGTTCTTTTGTTTTGGCGTTGTGTTTTGGGATAACAATATAAAATAGCAAATAAAGATCTCTCGAAGAAACACTTCTGTGCACAGCAGGGAATCAGATAAGGCACTAAGGTTAGCGTTATAGCTGAGCCAGGGGTGGAGGCTGTGGAAACATGGTACCTGTTCAGAAGGAAAACCGAGCCGGGCAGCGACCTAGACCAGTACCCAACTAGAAACTATGCGCAGTCTCTCTCTCGAATGGTCAATATTCTCTTCAACCCTGAACCATTTCGCATTGACAGTCCTTGGGGGGGGGGGGGGAAGAATAAGGGTAAAATCGCAGATATTTTAAGATATTTGAAAATTCTTTCTGCACAAATATTCAAGGACCAAAAAGGAGGACATATGAGAGAAAATCTGGACGTTACAGGGTTTCTACATCCTAAGATGAACCTTGATTTTTACTGCCTGCTCCCAGGCTCAATTATTGGCAAGTCAGCAGACATTTTGGCTCAGTGCCTATTGGTGGCCCGTTTAAGAGCCAAAATGGCTACCTCCTATGGAAGCCTCCCAGGACCAGAAGAGATGAGTCTACCATGCACTAGTTTCTCTCACATTTACATATAAGGCGTTTGCACAAAGTGGTTAAAAATTTTAAGGGAAAATTCCATATTTAATGCCAAGGTTATTCAATTGTTATGGTGGTTTATACAACAAAATCATTGTCTTTAATGTACAGTATGTCTCTCTGGTATTACTGAAAATCCATGAACTGCTATGCTGACAATAAATAGCTGTTTTCTGAATATTCTAGAGTGCTGTGCCCTGGGAAAATGCACTGACGCAGGAACAGATTTTAGTTTGAATTTAATCAGGTGTGTGACCCCCTGACCTGCTTATAGAGTTTTTATCTAATTACAGGATGCTCTGGTCTGCCTGTTCAAGATAACGTTCTGTAGTCAAAACTGACTAATCTTATTTCCAAGCTGTGGCCACCACAGAACATCATTATTTTTGGATTTTGGCAAAAGGACACATGCATGGTAGCCAAAAGAATTTAAAAGTCACACCAACATGGAAATTGTCATTTTTATTCTGTCCAAACCAGGTAGTAATCTGAATATACATTAAGTTTCCTGAGACTTTCAGAAAAACAAATTTGCCCGTTCTGTCAGCTCCGTCCTGGTGACATTTGACACAAGAAAACTTGAGAGAAACATATTTCCAATTTATAGTAGGCCGTGGGCCCATGCCAGTCTTTTAACTGCAAACCATGCATTGGGTTCTGAATTGCAGTATTCCAACTCCAGCATCCATCAGTTTCCCAGGTGACTTTAAATTGGCAACAGCTATGAAGAAAAGTTATCTTGGTTCAGTTAATTATTCATTACAAAGCTGCTTGTATTTCAAGGCCTGCCGAACTGTGAGCATGTGGCTTGTGGAAATCTACCTAGAGATGGCCTCTCCTTTTCTCCTTTCTCACCGCGGAGCCCGTCATCAGTGCAGGCTCAAAGCGGAGCTGCCCTTTCCTCCAGTCACACAAGTGTTCAGAGCAAGCGGACAACTGTTCAGTGACAGCGTAGGGAGCACTGAGCTGCCTGCCTGCTCCCAGCGCTGCAGCTAACTCATGTCAGAGAACCCCTGCTACACCAGCCAGAACGTTCCTGTCACTGGTGGAAACTATGCAGCGAGAATAAAATAGCAAGTGACTCTTTTCACATTCTGATTCCTCAGTTTAAATATATATCGAGTATCTGTTAACTCAAGGCTAGACCAATGAAAGGCCAATACCTTCATGCTTGGGGTACTTGGGTCTCCACATTGAAACCTCCTGAGCTAACCTTCGGAATGTGCACCTTGTGTAGTTTCCTGTGATCCTTTTGAAGACAGACACAGAACACTGATGTTTACTGCTCTAAGAGAGTTATTTCCAAACCCTGGTCCTGGAAGAACACTGTGTCTGTTGGATTTTGTCCCAACTGAGTTCTTAATTGATTTTGGTTTTCTGTTTGTGGCCAATTTGTAAATATGGTTTCAGCTCATGAAATGTCAAATCGGATAAGTCACTGGTATCATCCCAATTGGTATCCGTTTCGGAGTTTCAGAATTGCCCTCATTCTGGTTTGTTGACTGAAATGTAACCAGTAGGAGCTCTGCAGAAGGATCTGTTGATCTGTTGGCTTTTATTGAAGTTGTCATTTACAACTGAGCTGGAATGAAAATCCCCAGAGATGGGGATGGGGGTTGGGAGCCAATGTCCTAGAGATCCTAGAGATAATATTTATGTGTTTTATTTTGTGTTATTTATGAAGAGTAAGGAGTCCTAATCGCATTAAACACAGTAGGCTCATTTGAATGCAAATTAGAATCCCCATAGTTTCACTGTAGAAATTCAGCCATAATGAATGAACACTTATAGGAAATGTGTGATCAGCTTTGATGCACCAAATAAATCTAAGATCCAGCTAATGTAAAATCAATGTTTTAGTCAGTAAAAAAAGGTCAGTATAAAGTGAAGAACAGTAGCAGTTCTTGCAATTTGTAGAGCTTTCAGTATGTGCTTTGCAGACTCCTTTGGAGAGATGTGTATTTCCATATGCAGTCTGGAATCGCAAAGGAAATTTCAAATTATGTCTGGGGAAAGGGGCTCTTTATTTGTGAGCTTCTTTGCCTGCAAGAGGAAACATAAGCTGGGGCTTAATTTTTTTTTTAAAGATTAAAATGGCTTTTAAGGTTCACTGATGTAAATACAGGCTGTTGGCCTAGTAGTGTATGTCAAAAATGAAAATGGCAGTTTTGTTCCAGAAATGTAACCTTTGACGAGAAGAGCGAAACGTGATTTAGTCTAGAATACAAACTGAGGCCGTGGTGTTAATTCTCCGGACCTGCAGCATCATGATCTGGAGGGTCTTGTCTTAAGCCTGGAGGTTTTTCCTCCAGCTTCTGCCAGCTTTGGCCTTTTTGTCTGAAACCAACAGCACTTGGTTTCTTAGCAACCTAAATTGCAACAGACTGAGGGGACAATGGAATGTTGGCTTTTCCTGCAGCTTTAGAATTTCAGTGCTCTTGTGCTTCACACACAGTCCAAGCAGGACTGAGGACATCATTACAGAGTTCTGCAGATCTGTAATGTACATTTTCCTTTAATGTTGCTCACTAGCTTGACTGATCCACTTGAAACTATCTCCTGTACTGCATACAGCATTATACCCAGTTTAGACCAGTGATCTCCTAAAAAAAAATCCAATATTTCTATTGTTTACAGGCAGATTTGAAATGCCTTTGAAAGGCAGCTATAAAAGTCACCTGTATTCTATGGACTGCAAGGTTCCAACTGAATATCCCAGTCCTCTGTTTCAAAATGGCATATGGACACATCTTGAAAAGATTGCCAGTGACATCACAGCTGAAGCATGGCCTTAGGGCTGTAACGTAGAACACAGTGATTCAATTTGTGTGGGTGACATGGCTCTACCTGCATTGAGAGTGGTAGGACCTTTGCTGTTCCTGAGCTCAGAACCTTATACCTGTTATTTCACATTCAGGAATCTGATTGTACGCACTTAACGGAAGACATTCCTCATTTGAAATCACTGGAACTTTTTAACCCTTTATTCCTTTTTAGTCATACGCCTCAAGTAGGAGTGTACAACAATACATTTGTAATACAATAAGGAAATTTTTTTTATTTATATCTACTGTATATGTCCCACCCAGGGTGTATACTGCCTTGTGCTCATTACCCCCCTTGAGCCTGTATTGGATAAAGCAATTAAAAAATTAAATGGTGTGCAGTATGGTCTTGACATTTGCAAGGGTTCAGTGCACAGAACAGTCACAAATAGTCAGATTTTCACATAACCACCACATGGGTCCTCCCCTGTACAGTTGCATAATGTACTACAGAATGCAAGATCTGAAGGCATACAGTAAGTAACCCTTCCTTATATGATAATGTACTAAAGCTTAGGCTTTAAGATTATTTAAGTAATACTATTCAAGTGAAAGAAACCACAGTAATCACAAAATTAGAGTAGTTCAAATAAACAACATGAATCCCTCCTCTGTGACTAGTGGATGCCTGCACTTTCTCTCTCTGCTGCTTGAATAGCACGTGTAATTAAACTGTAAAGTTGTCAATAGGCTGTCACTCCCCACGCCACTGACACTGAACCAGGAGTTTTCCTTACAATATAAAAACAAGACCACGCTGAGCCGCGGATGCTGGATAGTGGGAGCTTGGGCTGGCAGCAGGTTGAGTAGAGTTGACTCACTAGTTAGATTCGGCTCATGATCTTTGCGCTACCAATTGGAAAGTTGTGGTTAACAACCTTCAGCTTGGTTTCCACCTAAGACCCCCTCAGCCAGAATGCATTTTAATTAAGCAAAGTGTCAAATGTAAAACTTGTAGATGCCAAGACCCTACTGTATGTGTATTTTCTTTTAGGTTTTAATTTAACAGTCGCTAAAATCATTCGTTCATCTTGGCCCTTTCTTTGCCTTTGAACTGGGCAAAAGTATTACCCAGAAATATCTGCTCTGGTATATTCCAAAATGGTATATTGGACTGATTTTTTTAAAGTATAATCATAGTGTACATGGAAGAAGAAATGGAAGAACCCATTTGCTTTTTATGTAGGAACCAAGTGACTCACGTTGTGCAGAACTGTTTGAGTTGACCAGGGCTCTCTCGGTTCTGAATGGCACTGTGCCCCCTGTGGCCAACTTGGGCTATTGCAGGCATGCAGTGCTGTTGGTGTGGAACGCACCTCTCTGCCACTTGGCGCTGATCCTGCAGTATGGGACTGTGCTGCCTGTGATGCATTAAAAGACGCCCGGCATGAAGGTGGGCAGCCTCAGCGTTCATAGCTGCAAGCCAGGATGTGAAAAGGCAGACAGGTGGCAATACCATAATGGGTGGGTACAACAAAAATCACTGCAGCTCCTAAATTGCAAGAAAATAATGTTGTGCTGACTCTGCATTGTTATCTAAAATGTCCGAAGCCTCGTATTGCACACTTCCTGCCCCAGCACACACACTTTGCACTACAGCGGGCTGCGGGAGGAGCCGCTGCAGTATTTTTCAGTCTCTTCCTGGACGGCGCAGAGGGGTCACACAGAGTTTATGCTGCAATCTGGCAGCTCTATTCTGAGAGTGGCCCAGTTCCTGGGATTATGCTGTCTGGACTGGAATTGTCTTAATTGCGAAGCAGGCTGGGCTGGAGAGCGTCAGATTAGAGTAGGAGGGTTCTGCGGGTTCTGAAGTTGCCTTAAATGTCAAGGTCAGCAGAGGGAGGTTTCACTGAATCCTCTCGGTCCTCCACGGGCCGTTCTGCCCGATGCAGAAGCCCATGGCTGTGGAGGGACGGGTTTCGCTGTTCAGATGGGGTGGCTGGGCCGTGTCACAGGCCGACGGAGACCAGGATGTGGTTTTGGCTGCTGCGTGCAGTCAGTCAGGCAGAGCTCGGCCCTCCGGGTCCACCGCACTCCCCTAGTCCGTTCAGGCGCCCCTCGAGAGGCACCACGGCGGGCGGAAGGCCAGAGGCCCTCCTGTAGCCATTAAGCCATATTGCCAAACGACCGGTGATTACGAACTGGGCTGGCATGGGTTCTGTTTCACACAGTCAAAAGGGTTTTAAACCGTGAACCTCAGACAAATATTCAGACAAGTGTCGGAGTGGAAAATGACACTTATTTCCTACCTTTCCCAGTGCCCTCCCCTGGTGAGCGGCGGAAGGGGAGTGCTGGGGCAGCCTGGGACAGCCTTCTGCCATAACTGGCTTTTTGTGATGGAGGCCCAGGCACTAGATTCCCCCAGCTGAGAGGGTTTCTGCTCATAAAGTCAGTGAGAAGGGGTAGGCAGACTGACGGGAAGTGTGCTCCTGCCTCACAGTGAAGAGGAGTCCTCTGTGATGTCACAGGATGGAATGGCTGTGAACCTACTGGCCCTGCTCTTCCCAGGGTGTCTCTGGACTTCCCATGTGGAGGGAAGAGTGTGCTGGAAATAGCAGGGCCTGTAGCAGCTGATCTGCACGAGGAATGGGTGACAGTTCTCAGTTACAGCCTCAATTATCACGGTAATGAACTGCAGATCTTTTGGAGTATACTGTATTAAAATGTAAAGCTGTTTATACTTGGGTGAAATGCAGGTTTGCCTCTCCAACGTGGTCACTGTACGTGGAAGGAAATAATCACGCAGTCTTTAAGCATTTTCCAGGCCCATGTTGAATTCAACTCATAAGTACATCATGACCTTTCTGGCTGCTATGTATTACTGTGCTCGGAGCAAAATGTAGAGCAGAGATCACAGCACACAGCTCCCTGCAGCTTTTGTTTCACTTGAGTGCTTTCATTGCAGACCCATTGTGTGCCACAATATACCACTTCAAGGCGGAAATGGCAATTTTGCTTTTCATCTTCACCGTTTTGTGCTTTGAACAATAATTGCGATTACCAGCATCAATTTTTTTTTCCAGTTTTAAGTAGAAGAATCACAGTAAACCACAGTGAAGAAGCTCAGCCAATAATATCGTGATAATCACCTCTCCTTGATCGGTACATTTAACTCAGCTTCTGGAGGTTTGTTTTTCTGTTTACCTGTCCCGTGTGCCTGGTATTATTTTTGGAAAGTAACATGTTCTCAGGAGAGTCACAGCCATTGACAAAAAATTGAAATATCTCATTGTATTTAGTGTCTAGATGGTGTATAGGATTTGACTGGACTTTTTTTACTTTGCCTTGATGACAGATTTAGAGTTGAATTCCTCCTGAGCAGTGGTTCTTATAATTCCGTGGTACAGGAATGTACCGTAGCTCTAGTTCTGCAGAGACTGAAAACACCAGTCTTGGCTACAGAGCCACAGAAAGGAAATGGTAGCAATTTGGTCTTTTTTTTACAATGTAGCAACTTTAGCAGTTGTCTGTGTCTAAAACAAGAAGTATTACAACACACAGGAGCTTGTGTGAGTGACTATTTTTTATTATTCCTCATCATTCTTTGTTATCCATTTAAGAATAATACCAATCTAAAATTAAGAGTCTATTTGAAAAATATGCCACTCGTGCAATATCGAACCCTTCATTGAAATGGTGGGTATAGATCACTTCATAATTAATCCTTCCAGCCTAAGCAAAAATCAACCCAAATCGAACCCATCTCCCGTCTGAAACTGTATCTGTATCTCAGCCTTGTGGAGGAACTGGATGACGAAGGCTTTAGTTCTTCTGTCAGTTTTGAGCAATTCCTTAATAAATATTCTTTAAGTATAATGGCAATACAATAAATAAACACCTGGAAGTTGCATTATTTTAAATCTAAGCGGATTAAAGGGTCTTTTGTGGTTTTTCCACAGGACTGCCCTTGGGGAAAAAGTGATATGTATCCCAAGGGTGCCTTCCTGGCTAAACAGATCGTACTTCTTGCATTCCAGGAACATGGGGGTCTGCTCCGAATATTCCCGGAAGGCAAAGCACAGTTTGCCGACATCGAGCCCAAGTTTGACCGGCTGCTCTTCTTCTGGTCCGATCGTCGAAATCCTCATGAAGTCCAGCCAGCTTATGCCACAAGGTGAGCCTCTCCCCGTGTCGCCGGGTCTGTAGGCAGATAGGAGCCCAGCCCTTTTCCCAGACCGTTTCCACCACTCCCACGTTCATTGTACATTGTACGCCTGACCTTCAGTTCCCTTTCTGCTTAGCATAGCCAAGCATCAGGTTCAATGGCCTGTTAAATATGTATGGTCCTGCACATGAGCAGAGCAGTGTAAAAGAAAGACGTTTCGAAGCAGCTGTGGGAAGGGGCTTGGATTTTCCATTCCCTGCATTCTTAATTCTCATCAGGCACTCCAGCTCCCATTCCTGTCTTCTGCTGGAATTAAGACAAGTATAAATGTATCGCAGAATCTTTTTCTTAACTGAAAACTGGCATGTCAAGTACCTTGCTGTCGTTTTTCAACACTATTCTACCTTTCGTGGGGTTCTTTAATTATGGAAGGGTGTCGTTGTCTACTGTTTTTGTTCACAGTTGCTTTTTTTTCCTTTTGGTTTTTCTGCAGTGAGCTGCTGAGCTAGGTCATGACAAAGTTCTGAGAAGTAATAGTGTAAAAACACATTTGATGTTTGGGATTCTTCACCCAGGAACAATACAGTTTTAATCTCAATGCTTTATTAGGCTGACATTTCTTCTGTATTTTTTTTTAACTAAAATTTTTAAAAATGTATAGCTTGTGTAGTAAGGTTTCCGATTCCTAATTTTGTGATAAATATCCTGTGAACAAAAAGGGATACACGCGTGAAACTGAAATTTGGGCAGGAATTATTAGAATTATTTACAGTAGCTGCTTGGCTGATTAAGCTACGGTTGTTCTTGACAGCTGGAAACCCGAGAATTATTTGAGACATCTTGTGGTCCATTTGTCTTAATTACACTTGGTGTTTATTTCTGGGATTGCTTATGAATGAATTGGAGTTTTCTTTTACTTTTACCCCCTCTTTGTACAGGTATGCCATAACGGTGTGGTATTTTGACGCAGATGAAAGAGCTCGGGCTAAAGAAAAATACTTAACAGGTATGGCAGATCCTAAACAGCAGGAGAGAACACTATCTAGGCGACAGCAGAACAGAACTTTCAACACGTATTGTTTCCCTGAGATGCTTACACTCTGTATTTAGTATATATTGCTTTCATTTTAATTGAGGGATTTCTTAAAAATGCCTATACTATAGCAGTACTATACTGAAATATAGTCTTTCTTTTCAAATTCATACTATTTAAAAACTAGGGATTGTGAGAGTACCCAGGCACTCCACTGGCACTTACAGAAATGTGTTATCCATTACCAGTTAGTAAGGATGGCAGGTCCTTGTCAAGACAGAATGTTCTAGTTCTGGTTTTCCCATTGCTTACATTTTTCTACTGTATATACAGTATATATAACTGAAACATAAAAACTATCTGTTTTACACAAGGTTTAAAAAAAGTGTTGGTTGCAACGGGGTTTGTAACTGCTGTGCAGTAAATTTGTCGCTGTTCAGAAAGGACTGACACAGCAATGGTGTCAGAATAAGTTTAATTCCAAGAGATTCTAAGGTTCCCAGTTTATAGTTCAGTTCTTGTTCCTTGCTATTGCACGATGCATTGATCTGAAGCAGCTTGCTCTGAAAACCAATACATAAATACATATGTATTTATTAGAGACAAGAATAAGCCCAGTACGGGTTTTACTGAAATGCCTGGGTAGTTTTCAAAGTGTCTGGATTTGTCTCTCATTTGTCTCTCATTTGTAACATTAGTGTCACATTTCATGTAGCATGCAGGGGACGACTCTCATCATGCTTTCCCTGAAGACCAGTCACTTTTCCACAGATTTCACCTGCACAGTGGCATCTCCCCAATTCTCCAAACATTGTTGTTTTCTAAAAAAAACAGACTTTCACCCTGGAGGTTTACAGTGGTCCTGGAAGTTCAGTTTTCATTTTGGTTTTCCCATTTGTTTCACTAGACCGGTTCTTCCTCACTACTGTGTCCAGTTACTGCAGGATTAACTTCATTCTCACAAACTCACGTCATCACTGCTAGCGACGGGCTCAAGCCAGAAGAGCACAAGTCGTCCAAAAAGTTAGGAACCCCCACTCAAATGTTTGAAGTCTCTTGCTGGGTGGCAACGAGCGCTGGGGTAGGAGAAAGACTTCGTGCCCCTTGCTTGGCCAGAGCCAATCCGTTAGACTCCACAAAGAAAACCACATACGGTTCTGATGCATCAAATCATGATGTTGTTTTTGCAATAAAGCAAGGAGGACAGGTGAAGTTAACACGTTAACATCGTCTCTCGCTCACTTTTTCAAACAGGGCAACAGGCTGTTATTCTTGAAGATGAGCAAAATTTTCATACAAAAACACACATTTTTGTTATTGGCCTGTACCAGTTTGTTGCCTTTATAAGTTGTAAACTAGGTCGGAGAGTCGGGCGGCTAGCTCAGGTCTGTCTTGGCAGTAAACCAAGGCCCCTTGTTCCTTTCACGTTGCTAGATCGGAGTGCGAGTGAAGGATACTTGAATTACATCTCCATTCGAGAGACCTTGTCCAGCCAGGAATTTGCAAAACAATAAAACGATTCTTAAAGGCTTCATTGTTAACTCATAATAAGGCATAGGTTCCTTCAAACTCTAGACCTGTCCTGCTGAAAACTGGTCGAACTGGTGGAGCACAGGCCCATGTGTCTTCACCCGCAACACCAAAAAACGCCATTCCGTGAGAGGAATGACATGGATCAGGCTGCAGATATTCCCAAACCTTGCGGGACACGTTAATCTCAGGAGCTGTCTAATATTTGGGCGAGACAGGTACACTGTGACGCGTGTGTTTGGCGAGACAGAAATGCTTTTTCTAAGAGATGGACAAAAACAAAAAAACTTGGGAAGCATGGGCTTGCTAGACTGACTCAGAACTCGGAGCCCAAGCCTGTGATTGTCCTACGATACAGGTTAGCGGATCCAATTGATTTTTCTCCCCCAATGTTATTCCAGGAGCAGGAGAAAAGGGAGTGAAGGTTGAGCTGAATAAACCCCCCGACACGAGTTTCTGAGAAGCTGAAGAGGTCGACCGCAGGCCCCGGCTTCTCGCTGTCAGGAGAGAGAGAGACGATTCGCTGTGAAAAGTGGGAAGAAGAAACTCCTCTGCTGTCTCTACTTTCCCGTTGAACATGGCTGACCTTGAATGTTTCGGCATTGCACTGTGAGGACTGAAGTTTCCGTGTCTTTGGTTTTGCTTTCTGTGAAAAACACTGACGTTAAAGCGATCACAGAACTCTCTTATTTGCTAGATGCAAATGAAAACTATTATATATGTAAAGGCTGGGTATTGATCAGAGCACATTGAGCAGCACAGTGCATTTTATCTCTGGTGTTTACTATCACATTTAGATTTCTTGGTAACTGTATAAACATGAAAGGTACAACATACTGGATTTTCTTTGGAATGATAAACCTGTATTCATGGAAGGAGTTCATCTATACTCCTAAGGTTTGCCTAAAGTGAGAGCTAATCATAATCCCATTACAAGTATTTATTGAGTTGCTTAAGTACACAGATGGGGTGCTTCAGTTGCTGGCCTGTATGGATTGTGACGCTCTTTTCTTTCACTGGCTGTTGCTTGGTAACTTGACATGGTGTTTGAGATCTGCAAGCTTCACTACATCAGTGAGGATCTTTCGATTGTCCGAACTGTATCTTAAACCACAACAAATACCAGCGCACTCACTTTTCTATTTGTAACTCTGCTTTAAAAATGCTTTCCAGGTCTATTCTAAGACTGTAAACTAATAGGCATATTATCTCCCTTTTCTGAATGCAGTTGGTCCCGAACCCCTGTTCTTTGTAGACGTTCAGGAGGTTAATTCTGAACGTTCTAGGTTTTACTCCCAAAAAGAGAGAATGTCTTTTTTTTAACTGTGAGACTGTAAATTCAGATGAGTGCTGCAGTTTTGCAAGCTGTTGTGTTATGAAACCCAAAATGTCATAATGCAGTAGATCGTTTTCACTTGCAGGTCATCTGTACAACAGTGCAGAACTGACCTTTCAGGGCTAACTAGTAGAGCATTGATGGGCCACTTGGTGAGGAACCAAATAAGGTTGATGTCTTGGTAAGAAGCACTTTCTTCTGTGCAAGAACATTGATGACATTTTGTGATCCTCACAGAATAAACACTGAATACTGACCTTCTATACATTATATTGTAATCAAGGGGGTGCTGGCAGATAAGTGAGGTCTCCAGCATTGTCCAAACCTTCCCCTTTAGTCCAGTTAGACTCTGGGCACGCTCACGCACACACTAAACTCTCCCTACAGGGGAAGAAGAGCTGAAAGCCTTCTCCCAAGAGAAATAAAGACTTCGTTATGGGCTGATGTGTTAGTCTGTCCACAAGGAAGCTCTCTACAACCACCCAAAACACAGATATCTCAAACCAAGGGCTTTAACCCTATCTAGCCAGCTGAGTCCCATTCACTCAGGATTCAGATCATGCCTTTGTTTGGCTCGCTGTCACCGGACAGGAGTGCAATGCTTTTCACTTTCACAGAGGCCCTGGAAATTGTACTGCGCCTCAGACTACTGGCCTTGATTGTGCTAAATGCTAAAATAACATCAGAAAATCATAAAATGGCATTTTAAGTTTTAAATTCAAAGTCTAATTTTTTTCCTTTATACCCAGATGTGTTCTTATTCTCCAACAACAATCTCCTAATTCAGATTGTTTTACATGCAGAAGAAAGAAAAAAACTTAGGTTATTCCGATTATTTTTCCCTTTTTCGCAAAGTTAATTAATCCATTTAATATGTATCAATGTTTGTTTTAACCTATAACCTGTGCTGACTTTTACAGCTTTTTTGTAACGTCTTTGCTACTAATCTTGAAAGAACGTGTATGTACTTTACTTATGTGAGCAGATGCCAGAAATAATTCTCATTTAAAAATACAGCTGTTTGTGTACTTCCTACCTGAAAAAAGGTGATGTGAAAGTTGATTTTCCCATGTTGCTCAGTGAGTGAGGAGTAAGGATGTTCTCTGTATGCATAAAGAAAAGATGGAGGACCTCACTGTTTAATAACAGCACAGCTCATTGCCAGAAACTGGCTGTGTGGGATTTAGGAGTCGTAAGAATGAGCCTTTCTGCTTTGAGCTGGCTTCAGTGTGCAGTGTGACAATTGTCTTTACTCTGCCATTGAAAGGTGACCCATAACAAAGGATGTTTCAGCGTTTGCCTTGACTTCTAAACAAATGCATCTCGTTCAGAGTAACTTGCATAAAAGTACGTAAAATGTGATCAGGAGGGTGAGTTGCAACACCCAAGAAAACCCTAATGGCAAGAGTTAATTACTTTCTATGGACACTGTGCGAAATCCATCCCAGTGTTTTGGATTTTTGCTTTTTTCTGAGGGTCCTACTGGACTGATGCTCCTCAGCATGTCTGGTCAGGCACCTGTGTTATGAGATCAGTTACTTTATTGTTTAGTCACTCATTAAAGGCACACAGGTTCCATTCTCCATTACACCAGGTTTAAAAGAACTTCATTGTGAAAGGAGAGTCAGTCAGCCTCAGAATTTTGTCATCACTATAACACTGATTTTAGTACAAACGCTTCCTCCAGTAGAAAATCATAATGTAAGCTAATGGCATAATGCGATATCTCTACCTGCATGAAGAGATATGGGTTTGCTTTTTTTTGTATATAAATCAATGTGATATAAAATACAGTGTTAATGATGAAATGACTGTCAGTTTGCTTGATAAATTAAAAATACAAATCCAGATGTTTTCAATAAACACATAGAAGCCTTGTGTATGTCTTTGTGTGCACTGTGGAGACTTCGTAGTGGGTTTTAGAGCATTTAAATGGTTTGGCGAAGTGCAAGAGTGGTAGCTGTGGTCTCTTAATCCATCACTATTTAGTCCACTCCTAATTAAATTAATTTAATATGTGTGACGTGTTTGTACTCTTTTATAT
Organism: Atractosteus spatula; assembly: GCF_055471065.1. Taxonomy (NCBI): domain Eukaryota; kingdom Metazoa; phylum Chordata; class Actinopteri; order Semionotiformes; family Lepisosteidae; genus Atractosteus; species Atractosteus spatula. Next base: position 7,593,012 of record NC_142720.1, on the reverse strand, counting down.
AGCTGGGCATTTTACTGAACAATCAGAGTGAAGTACCTCTTTCTCAAGGATAGGAACAGCACTGCGCCACTTGTGATCTGATCCCACAGCCATCGTTATAAGTCCAGAGCCCTGCCCACTGTTTCACACTCATGAAGCAGAGCAGATGTCCTGTCCCTTACTCCCTGGATCTGTACACAACTGAATTGCAGTGTGTGTTGTGGGAGGCAGGGGCCAGGTGTATTTTAAACAGAAGACTTGTCTGATAGTATATTCATTCAGCTTCTGAAGGCTCACGCTTTGTGTTCGAATGTCCCTTGGCAGTGCTTATTGTATTTACTCCCTAAAATAAAAGGGCCTTAGTTCTTGTTCCGTTACAAAGGTTAGATATGTTCACGTGTCACAGACCTGTGTCTGTGGGTTTATTTGTATTGGCACGAAGACCAAAGTATGTTTTCTAAGTGTCCAGCGCCATCGTGTGGTTCAATATGTTCAACGTCCATCAGCAAGTGGTGAGATCAACACTCGGAGCTCACAAGCCGGTGGATTTCTTTAGAACGAACAGTGAAACGTGAAGCAGAGGACTGAAATGAGAACAGGAAGCACTTCTTTACAAAGGGGCGTGGGAGCCTGGAACAAGCTGCCCAGCCATGTTGGTGAAGCCAATACCCAGGCTTTCATCAAGGAACAGCCTGATGAGATCCAATTAGCCACTAAGTACCAAATGATCTTTTGTTCGTAACCTTTCCTCAGTTTTTATTTGGAAGTACCTTTGGCAGCAATTACAGCTGCTAGTGTCTACTAGTTTGACACATGGAAATGGTGAAAGTTTGCCTTTTCTTCTCTCCAGTCTTGTTCAGCACTAATCAGGTTTTCCTGCCATTTTTCAACCAGATTCAACTCCGTAAAGCTGTGGGTAAAAACATTTGCAAGACAATATATGCAGAACCATGAGGGTCTTTTATTGCCAGTAATTTTCATTTTGACAATTTAGCAAAAGTCAATTTAACATGGATTCTAAAATAAAAAGTGTTTTATAATGAATAGTGAAAAGCCATTTCAATTTGATATAGATTATGTGCATACTGAGAGCTATAGTTCAATTTAAAAGAATTAATTTGCATAGATTAAGAACAACCCCAAACCAAGCAAATATTAGCCACTCTCAGAGAAATGGGAGTTTGGGGTTTTAAACCCTGGAGCATCTGCTTAAATCATTGTAGCAGGCGTTGATACTGGTGTTCGGTTTGTTTTCTACAGCTACATAACCAGATGTAGTGTACTGCAGTGCCTGCCAGTTGATGATATCTCCTGGCTTGAAGCTCACACCATTCATGAAGTCATGTATTTCACAGGGAGAGAGAACATAGGCCCACATGTGCACATCTGTAACCTGACCAGTGAAAGCATCGTTAGTATTAAATCCCCCACTATAGGCATCCTGTTCTTGACCGAGGATGATACTGGGATCTGTGAGAGATCTCCCACGACCCAGACCTTTCCTGGAGCCGGCTTTTCCATTCACCCACAGCTGAGACAGGCCAGTGCTGGAGTCCCAGGTGGCACAAATGGAGTTCCATTCGTTCAGATCACCGGGCAGTCCCCAGAACACAGCAGACTTGTCGCAGATGGCCATGTGGTACTCCGCTTCCCATGTTTAATGAATTAGTATTTTACAACATGGTCAGTCATTTCTTTCTCAAGAATAACTTTTAAACTTTACTTAAGCTATTGCTGTGAAGACGTGGACTATTTCAAGCTGAGGAACAACAGCAGGTGCAGGTCGTGGATTCTTCAAACAAGCAGCATTCAAATCGGTGATAAAGGGGTGCAACTTCCATCCACACCCAGATGTGCTGTATCTTCCTTTTATTCATTTATAGAGCTATCACGAGGAAAAAATAAAAACTTTCACTGGAGTTAAGTCTTCAAATAAGTAAATATTCAAGCCCATCTATTTTTCTAAGTACAGCTGCAGGGGAGCCAGAACCTCTCCCAGCAAGCAAAGAACACAAGGCAGGGTGCAGCCTGGACAGGACACCAGTACCGCGCAGGGAACACACTGTGATAAAGGGGTGCAACTTCCATCCACACCCAGATGTGCTGTGCCTTCTTTTTATTCATTTGCAGAGCTATCATGAGGAAACAATAAAACCCTTCATTGGAGTTAAGGATTTCCATGGAAAATCCACAATAATTCTAATAAAGGCAAATGATCTGCTAACATTCCCCTTTGTCTGTGCATGACTCAAGAGAGTTAAGAACATTTCCAGAGTGTGTTTTTTTATTTCTTCATATAGTGTTCAAACCCACCTCTTTTTCTGTCTTCTACCTGTCCCAGGTGCCTGTCCCCACCAGTCCATCACATACAGTAGCACACACACACACACTCACACACACACACACACACACACACCAGGGACAGGATTTGAATCCAGGGCCAATTCAGACTCTCTGTCCAGAATTGATTAAAATATGTGCAAGTTTTATCAGCACCAAGCTTACCTTTACCTGCTTAAGCTGAGACGTTTATCTTTCAGACAGTAACCACTTTTAACTCTGACCTGTAAGACCTTGTGCAGCCTCATCATTCACTTGCATGACACAGTCCATACTGGCCTGCAATAAACCCTGGAGATATCTATGTAAGCAACATTATCAATCGATGAATATTGCTGTTATAATTGTTTTGTTGTTGTTCCAGTTCTTAGGGACAGTATTTGGCGTTTAGCATCCCAGCTGTTGTATTTCTTATTAGTCCCATGACAGGTATGTACTTAAGATTGTAACAATACAGCATCAAACAGAGAAATGGGTGCTGTTACTTGTAGTAGGGAAGAAGAGTTTCATTCCACATGAAGGCAAAAGACTCTTTTTCTATCAGAGAAATATGTAGTGCTCTGCAGTAAAGGGCTAGTGTTCCTAAAAACAATCATCTAATTTACATTTGAGTATCTGAAGAAGAAAGAGAAAAAACATGGCTTAATTTAATTCTGATTAATGTTTAACCTCACCTAATTTCAAACAATTGTCTAATTTAGAATTTTGTGTGCAATAGGAAGGAAAAGGCAAGGGTCATTCTGAATATTTTTTTCTGGATTTTGCAAAGTCAATATATCTGCATTTCATATTTCTGTTTGTTTAAAATGTATAACCCATACTGAAATTTATAGCTTTTTGTGACTTTCTTACAACTAACCTTGAAAGAACATGTATGTACTTTATTAATGTGAGCAGATACAGTACCAGACATGATTCTCATTTAGAAATGCAGCTGTTTGTGTACTTCCTACCTGAAAAAGGTAAAAAAAAAGTTGATTTTCCCAGGTTGCTCAGTGAGTGAGGAGTAAGGATGTTCTCTGTATGCATAAAGAAAAGATGGAGGACCTCACTGTTTAATAACAGCACAGCTCATTGCCAGAAACTGGCTGTGTGGGATTTGGGAGTTGTAAGAATGAGCCTTTCTACTTTGAGCTGGCTTCAGTGTGCAGTGTGACAGTTGTCTTTACTCTGCCATTGAAAGGTAACCCATAACAAAGGATGTTTCAGCGTTTGCCATGAAGTCTAAACAAATGCGTCTCGTTCAGAGTAACATGCGTAAAAGTACGTAAAATGTGATCAGGAGGGTGAGTTGGGACATCCAAGAAATCTCTGTGGCAAGAGTTGATAATTTTTATGGACACTGTGCGAAATCCATCCCAGAGCTGTTTTGGAGCCTTTTCTGTTTGGTCAAGCACCTGTGTTCTGAGATCAGTTACTTTATTGTTTGGTCACTCATTAAAGACACATAAGTTCCATTCTTCATTGTACCAAGTTAAAAAAAAACATCATCATCATCAACGTCATTATCATCATCATCAAGATCATCGTGAAAGGAGAGTCAGTCAGCCTTGGGATTTTGTCATCACTATAATACTGATTTTAGTACAAACGCTTCCTCCAGTAGAAAATCATACTGTAAGCTAATGGCATAATGCGATATCTAATCAATGTGATGTAAAATACAGTGTTAATATTGAATGACTGTCAGTTTGCTTGATAAATTAAAAATACAAATCCAAATGTTTTCAATAAACATATACAGTAGAAGCCTTGTGCATGTCTTTGTGTGCACTGTGGAGACTTTGTAGTGGGTTTAAGAGCATCTAATTGGTTCAACAAAGTCCTAATCAAATTAATTTCATTTGTGTGACATGTTTAACTGACTGGTGTTTTTACTCTTTAATACAGCTGGGCATTTTACTGAACAATCAGAGTGAAGTACCTCTTTCTCAAGGATAGGAACAGCACCACTTGTGATCTGATCCCACAACCATCCCACTGTTCCACACTCGTGAAGCAGAGCAGATGTCCTGTCCCTTACTCCCTGGATCTGTACACAACTGAATTGCACTAAAATAACTCCCTTCCTTTGTTTTTGTTCTGTTACGAAGGTTAGATATGTTCACGTGTCACAGAACTGTTTCTATGGATCTTGTTTGTATTGTCACAAAGACCAAAGTATGTTTTTTAAGTGTCCAGCGCCATCATGTGGTTCAATACGTTCAACGTCCATCAGCAAGTGGTGAGATCAACACTCAGAGCTCACAAACCCACAGCGCAGCACAGACAAGGAAACCTGATCCTGACTATGCTAAACTTCTAGTGGGCCACAGAACAATTTATGAGGATGAAAATTAGTATGAATGTTGAAGAACTTGCTTATATAGTGTATTTTTTGCACTGCTATTTGGGAGTCAATATTTGATGGATGTATACAAATATGATACCTGATACAAGTGGATGCTGCGTGGAAATGCATTTAAAACCGAGAAAAGGAGGTGCTTCTTTACACAAAGTGTAGTGGGAGCCTGGAACAATCTACCCAGCCATATTTCTTTTCCCAAGAAACAGCCTGATGAGATTTAGTAGGCTACTAACAACCAAATGGTCTCCCCTTGTTTGTAACCTTTTATTTTGTTATTATTTTGAAGCACCTTCAGCAGCAATTTCATCTGCAAGTCTCTACCACTTTGACACACAGAAAGGGTGAAAACAAGAGCAAGGGTTGCGCTGTGTTGAGAACAGAGACGAACCTGAGGCACAGCATTTCAGTCTTCGACATGTTGCTCTTCTCCGGCATGAACTCTGCCCAGGCAGTGTCGGATTATTCCAGGAGCTTGAAAACTTTCCCTGAGAGGTCTGTGGAGATGCAAGTTAAGGGCAAAGCAGTGGTGAAGCTGCAGGACCTGTGTTGAGCCCAGGGACCCTACAAAGCATCAGGCCAGCTCCTTTGAAGGAAATGCAGCACAAGAGCAGCACTGCTAAATGTTTAAAAACAAGAGCATGATAATTATATTTTAGGAGCAGATGTTCTAGAGGGTAGTATGTTGGTAGGTAGTGCAGTGGTCAGCAATGCTGCCTTGCAGTGCTGGGGCCTTGGTGTGCTAGCTGTGTGGAGTTTGTGTATTCTCCCTGTGTTTGTGTGGGTTTACTCTGGCTACTCTGTGTTTCTCCCATAGTCCACATCCATACAGCTGAAGTAATTGTCTCCTGGCAAAAATGCAACTATAGTTTTTTTTTTTAATTGATATAATTCATATATAGGGCAGCATGGTGGCACGGAATAAGTATTTCACAATATGGTTGGTCATATTTTTCTCAGGGATAGCTGTTAAACTTTACTTAAGCTAATTTTGTGAAGATGTAGTCTATTTCAAATTCAGGAACAACAGCAGGTGCAGGTTATGGATTCTGCAAACATTGAATCTGTGTTAAAGGGGTGCAAATTCCATCCATACATACCCAGTTGTGTTGTATCTTCTTTTTATTAATTCATAGAGTTATCACATGGAAACACAGGCAGACCCCCCACCCGCATCAATGGCTTTCAAGCCATGAGGAGGCCGATATGATGTGGAAAGTGGCAATAAGGCCGCTAATATCACAGGGAATGTCGGATATGCACTCAGAATATAACTCATTCTATATATCCTGGGTCTCTGACAGAAAAGGGTTAATAGATATGGTCGTTGTTTTAAAATTCCTATACAGAGGTAGGTCCATTGCAGTGAATTCCAGTTTAATTCTTGGACAAAGTCAGGACTCTGGTGGCAAATTGAACATTTCTGACACTCTTGTTGGTCACTATATATTTTTGGAATTATGTCTCCTTCCCTTTTTGAATTCCACAATTTATGTGAGTGGCCTGATCTTCAAGCCAGGGAATAGTCTCAACTGTCAGGTGCTGCAGTATATCCTTGTCTGGAAAGTATTTTGAAAAAAACAAATCAGAGGTCATCAGTCTTTAAAGTGTTCAGTTCTCATTGTTAAGATCATAAATTAGGGCAGTTCATTGCATTTGCATCCTTGTGGACAAGGCTGTGAGATAATAGCAACCTTCTTAAGACAGAATTAGCAACATATGAAAGGGTTACAACAGGAGGACTCCACCTCCACCTTTTTGTTCAATGTCTGGTAGTTTATTGATCAATCTACTGATCTCAACCATCTGTTTCCTTAATTATGGAGCTACAAATAAGTCTAACAATGCTTTCATGTTTTTGGAAAGCTTAATGGGACACTACAGGTTTGCAAACAGCAGGGTAGTTCTGAAGCTGAAGAACTTTTTCAACGTTTTCAAGAGGGGAGAGTTGGAGAGGGAGTGAATGACGACTGTACAAATACACCTGCGCGTACTTTATGGAGACATTTTTTGCTGCTTTGTTCCAGAAGCCGGCGAAGCCAGGAGAGGCTGCCAAACCTGAAATTTCAGGTACGATGCTGAGTCTGTTGACTCTTCCCCTCGCCTGTAGGGGCACTAGTAGCCTTGGACTTCACACGCGTAACACTCCGGGCCCGTCTCTCACTACTTCCCGCTGGCTCAGGAGATCAGTCCGCATCTATCTCGAAACCAAAATATAAACACGGTTGCGCTGGACAATAGACGATGTGTGTGGTGCACACATATTGCCTATGTTAGATTTATTTTATAGGCATTCGCCAATTTCGATCCAAAGGTATCTTTACTGATGATATTGGGCAATAAAGGACTAGTTTTTGCTCGAAATTGCTAGTTTTATACTGCTTCCTTTGCGACAGTGCTATGTTACACGATGCCCACCTTCTTCTGGAGTGTTTGTTAAGGTGAAAGTGAGATACTTTTGTTATTGGAAAGCTTTCTGTCGTGCTTTTTAATTATTCTTTTGGATCCGTGATGCTAAAAATCACGACTCAGATCGGAGGGATATCTTTTTTCCTGTGGTTGCTCGTTGGGGACTTGGTTTTGGGCTGGTTGAACGAGAGGCAACGAAGCGAATCTGCTGGCAGGGTTTCACCTTTCGATAACCTAGACCAAAGCTGTTTTTGTCATGTAAGTATAAATGGGGGTTAATATCTTTGAGGATGTTACGAGACTTTCAAAACTGTCCTTTAAGCCTGGCCGTTTAAACTTCTGGCATTTTCCACTGTCTCCTTAATGTGACGTCATATAAATGCACCAAAAAATGTTGTGCTGGCATGTTAAAAACTGTATTCCGTTTCCTCGATTCCAGTCGGGTTTCTTTATCATCATCTTTAAGTTTCCTTCGTTCTAAGTAAGCTTGTCTTCGCCTCTTGCGAACCTAGTGATACTCATTGTATAAAAGTCAAGTTTAAATACCTATTATTATACCTAAGATATATATATACATGTTATTTTTGGAAGCCACTGTCGATGAGCTGTTGAAGACGGCAAATGAAAAAACACAATCTGAGTCCTCCGTTTACTGCATAACATTAAATCTGCAATATTATTTTGCTTCAGATAATCCTTTGACCGCCTAACCTCCGTTGGAAAACGACAGTGTATGAATGGATTTACTTGTACTGTCTGCTGTTTACAGTCGATTTGCGATTGTAGACTCTCTGTCTTTTATATACTATGTATTGATTTGAACACAGCAACTGCTGACTAGGCAGATTTGACATGAGCTTTTATTATTCTGGTTCCACAGGTGTTATAAGGCCTCCTTGCTAATTGTCTCACATTAATGCGTCTCGTGTATCAGCGGTTCTAATACAGTTTTTAGTTGCGGGTGACATTAGAGACAGGGTACCTCTTAGAAACTTTCTGCAAGACAAAAATCAATTTTTAAATCTTTTTTTTTTATAACTTGCATGTAATAAATAGTTTTTAATCCGGTTCCTAAGGGCTCTCTGCGTTTTTGCGATGATATGACCTTTCTGTTTCGGGGGTTGTCAAACCGGAAAACAAATAACGGTACTTGGGTTGTTTACTAGCTGTGATTTAAGAGATGAGATCACTTTATTAGACATATACAATTTCTTGCATTAGGAGCCTTAGCCACAGTGCCACCGCTCCGTCTGTTTTAGGAAACAGACCAGCGTGTCTTTCAACAGCTCATACTTCTAAAACCTAAATTGCTGTGGTATTGTAAATTGGATGCTTTTGTCTTGGTTTAAATATATTGTCTTGGTTTGCACTATGCACATTGCACTTTACCCTGTCAGACATGTCTGTGTCTACATTGTCTTGTCAGTGTCTTGTCTGTATTCGCGCCGTAGACCTGGAGAGCGATATCTCGCTCCCCTGTAGACTTGTATATGGCTGGACTGACAAATAGACTTGAACTTGAACTATAGTGGCTGTAATGATCAGCTGTCTTTTCAAACGCCCAGACAGGGAGGGAGTCTGGCATTGGCCATCACGGCGGTAAACTAATATAAGACGACATTCCCTTTGCTGGTCACTGAAAATCAAGGTTTTTCAAACTAAGTACGTGGAGGTCCCGGAGTCTGCCGAGTTTATTTAGAAGCCGGAATGTTCAATTGAAATAACCAAATTATTATACATGTGTTGAATGTTTCCTAAAGTCATTTATAGATGATTACTCAAAATATCCACATAAAGGCACATTTATTTGTAAACACTGGTTACAAATATTACAGTTATGCAATAGAATAATCAGACCAACTATGTAACTGAGATTTTGACATCGTGTCTCTTTCCTCTGATCTCTCCCTCTCTCTCCTCCTGTCCTCTCCTCTGTACTCTTCCTTGTCTGATCACCTCATGCGCATCTTTGCAGAGCACGTCCTTGATCGACTGCAGGCGCTGGCTAGGGACATATTTAAACTGTCTGGACTCCAAAAGGTTCAACCAAGTAATTTGCCACCGTAAGGTTACATTTACAATCAGAAAAATGTATATATGTAATGCATAACTTCTTCATTTCGATGGGTAGCCTACACTGCAGAACGTTATAATGAAAGGGAAAAGGTCGGCCCCTTTTAATTTCACTTTACACGCCTTTATTGTTTATTATACGAGGAAGAAGTATCCTATTAACATTCGGCGAAATTGTAAAGGTCGTTAACTTTTTTTTGAAAACAGGAAACATTAACCACAGGCGGGTTTTTGAAAGTAGGAGCAGGTTCCCCGCCCCCTCACGTGATACAGAACGGCGTGGCCTATCCGGATTGGGTCACTATAACGACGCTCACTAGGGCTGCGCGGGACTTGTAGTCCGTTTCTACAAGAGATGCCGTTGGTGGAACGGGTTGTAAACGCAGCCCGGACTACAAGACGCAGAATGCATTTTTGGTGCGCCGCTTGTTTCCACGTGCTGCGAGCCCTCCTTTGTTTGGAGGCGGGGTTTGGTTATCAACTAAGGGGGCAGGGAGTGAGTTCCGACCTGCCCTGGGCTGTAGCTATAGCACTTAATAGACAGTCACCGCACAACCCTGCCAGGACGGCCCAGAGTAGCGTCTGGAATATTTGCATGGATGCATAAGGAAAAGTGGCTTGCTCGCAGTGAAAGCTGCTCCAATGCAAGATCACCCTAAACTTTTGAACGCTTGACAACACGTTTGCCGAAGAAAGAAAGGGGTACCCTGTCCCTCAGCTACGTAATGAGCGGAGCGCTTTCCCTGTCGGGAGTGGGGTCGCTGTTTTTAATGGTCTGTTTCGGGCAGTGCAAGTCAGAGGTTAGTCGGAGACCTTTGCTACGGTGTCTTTTGCTGAAACATTCTGGTTCTGAAGTGGTAAAAATGAACTTCTGAAAAGCACCGTATGCTTGCTTTCTAAATATAACCCGTTCTTCCTCTCTCAGCCTGTCACTGACTGCGGTTTAAATGATACCAGCTCTATTAAGTTTTCAAATTGCGCCTGCTAGAGACACTTCGGGATTTTTTACGTGAACATAGTAGAGCAATAAGTGTTTTTTTTTTCTATGTAATGCTATTCTGTGTATTTTCTCTATTTTTTTGCTGCGCCCCAAAGCTCTGGAATTCTATATTTAAGGATATCCGAGAGTCTCTTTCCCTAAACATTTTCATATCGAGACTCAGAACCTTCTTTAGACGGGCTTTTATTTAACTGTTTGTCTCTTTGCTTTCTTACTGTATTGCAAACCCTTATTGTAATTGTGTCATTTTGCTGTCTCCTCTCGTCGTGTGCTTTTTTTCCCTTTCTGTTAAAGTGCTCTGAGAAGTTTTGTAGGAATCATATAAAATGGCTTACATCATAATAAAATGTTTTTATAAAACGTGGAAAACCTATTGCTCTAACCCGCAGTCACTTCGCTGCTACAATGCTATCCTTAATCCATTGTCATTGTGTAAAATACATAACAGTGTTTGCAAATACTAAGAGGTAGCAGGTATAGGACAGAAAGGTTATTGTGGATAACCTATGGAGACATCAGGAGCTTATTTCATTCATGAATAATTTGAAAATATTACTCGCTTGCACTTAAATATTACATTACAACAGGTCTCTCTGTGTACACACAGTATATTAAATATTCTGCTGTTATAAGGTTTTCAACTGATTTAGACAAGGTGTGTATATGGTGTTTTATAATCACTTTATCAGTCTGATTTTTTTCAAGGATAATACCTCAGATCCATTTAAATAATAATGATTACAACTTACAAAAAGTTGAGCTTTTTTAAAAAAACATTTTATTCATGTGTTGGGAAGCCCCATTTTTTTTCTCAGTCCCGCAAAGGAACGCTTTGCTGAGAGAGTGTGCACCTCGGATATGGCCGAGGTCGTTCTTTCAGAGGCACACAGTTCACATCTGGCCCTTTAAGAGCTGAGATCCGGCCTGTGTCCGCCCCAGTTCTGCAGTCTGCAGATGTCTTTGGACTTGGCTTTGCAGTCCTGTCAGGCCACAAGCCCCGATTCCGAGCTCAGAGACCTTTTCTGCTGGCGGTCAAGTCTCGAGAGACCATGGCGGGTGATGAATACTGATGAATTAAAGTTAGCAACACCAATTTTACCCCCAAACATGTCGGTCCTGATCTTTCTTGACATCACGAATCCAGTTCCCGGAGAGTGAATTAAACAAGCTTAAGGAAGCAGCGCAATACTTGGTGGTTTGTGAAACGTATATGAGGACAGGAAGTCTAGTATCAGCGCTGCTTTTCACATCAGCCACGATGCAGCCTTATCTATTCCTTGATTGCGATCGACAGACCTTAATGTTGGTTTCACAACAGGTTTTTATGCTTACAGTGTGAATCTGGGGAATATTTGGTAGAGGGAAGTTTAATGGTTCTGTATTTAGTGCTAGGTCTACGGACAGTAGAGATGGGTTTTTAAATTTGTTCTGTTTTTTGAGAGACATTTTGTCCTTTTTATTTTGATGCTGTGTGGTGAGTTTTGCTGTGAGCCCTGTCTGGTGTTTTCTAGCTGACAGGTGTCTTGGATGACTGCTTCTGTGACATAGAGAGCATTGACGTCTTCAACAACTTCAAGATTTACCCAAGGATTCAAAAACTGACGGAGAGAGACTACTTCAGATACTACAGAGTAAGTCTGCCTATCAGGTACATGTTTGGTTTAATGTGCTTCTGCGAGAACAAAAAATCCACAACAGCATACTGTAGCTTTAAATTTCACGTGCAGTGTTTTCCAAGGCTTTTGATGAAATCGGATTTCATGGAGTTTGAAATAAAATGAGTTCAAATGGGTTTAGTTTGCTATACACACGGCCTTAGTTTGGGTTCCTGTCACCCACCTCCAGTCTGAATCTCTGGCAAAGCCACTTAGTGCTCTTTACACTTCCATGGTGGGGAGATAAATAGGTTCTGTTGTGTTTCTTTCCAGTCAAAGATCTGTCCTAACCCAATTCAAAAAGGAAAGCAAAATGGGCTTATTCATTTTTTGTGTTGATTGTTGTTGATGAGGTTCTCGCAGCTAGTTCTCTAGTAGTTACCCTTTTATGGGCTAAAACTAATTTTTTGTCCCTGGGATGCTTGCCCTTTTGTAACTCGTTTAGATTTAATTATTGTAGACCGTGACATGAAGAAGTCACTGGTGCTGCAGCTGTATCGTCCTCCCCTCACTCTGGACAGACATGGACTCCCCCGCGATCCTGTTACACAACCGGTTATTGCTTAGGTACTCATGCTGGACAGATGCATGGATGTAACTGTAGCTGCAGCCTTTTGTTTGCTCAAAAATCGCGTAAGCCCATGTTCTCCTTTTTGCTTAGTTTACACCGCTTTTTTAAAAAAAATTGGTAGGGCTAGTCTCTATAACAGGTGTCCCCAGTCCAGCTCCTCTAGGTCCAGTATCTGTGCACCAGTCTATTCTAAGTCTGTTTAAAGCACCAGCACCTGAAGAGCAGGGAGCAGCTTATAAACTGGATCCATTAAATCAATAATGAGCTGATTCAGGATGTTACAAGCATAGCTGGACTGGAACCCTATAGTGTATAAACACTAGCACTCCCATACCAGAATTGGGGATCCCTGCATTGCACAGAGCAAAATGTCCTGTCCTACAAACTCCTTTGCTAAGGTACAGTATATTGAATAAACATGCAGGGTATTGTTAGCAGTTTTCTAGTAGCTTCACCATGTTTGTCATACATTTTCCGTGGTTTCTCAGTCTGTCTCATGCCTCATCCCATACTTTTCTGTGTTTTACTCCACACGGCTGTGTCCTTGCCATGGTATACCACAGTAAATTTTAATAGAAATTCTCCACAAAGACCCAAAATTAGCATCCTGAAAGATTTCAGGGTGCTGTGGAAGCAGGCTTCTAAAAGTCATGGTGTCAGAAAAAAACTGGTATAGACTTGAGTGTGGTAGACATCATAACAAGCATGGTCAAGGGTTTTGTAGTGTTAAGACTGCTGTATTTTTTGCACTTTTCTCATTTTATCTCTTTTTGTGGGCTGAATTGTGCTAGTCTTTAAAATTGTTCATAAAATACCAAAATAAGTAATTTTTCACCTGTTATGCAATATCTTTATAGGTTTTCAAACCCTAAACAAATATATTTATATATAAATATTATAGAATAAAAAATATATAATATCATATTTACATTTCTAGTAAGTATAATATTCAGAAAAACTATCTTAAAAACATACAGATAAGAGATTGACTTTCTTACACAAAATCCGCCTAACCATATCTCATCGCAGCTTTATAAAAAAAGACAAGTCTAGAAAGGTGAAGAGAGGGTTAGGCCATTTCTGCACCTTTGAAAATGACGGCAAAATCAAACCAGGCTGCAAACAAGGAGTTAGGTATGATAAGCTGCGTTATGGATTAACTTCTGAGGAGACAACGTGAGGTTTTAAGAGGTCAAGAGAATAGGAGGGTATTGGCTGTTTTAGTGCGCTGCTCATTCAATCGCGCAGGGAGACCTCTCTGAGCACAGTAGTGGAAGCTGCAGTGCTTCTCTAGCAGTAGGTAAGAATCTCAATGAAAGGTGCTGCTTTATTGAAAGATCCTGGGGTGTCTTCAGGTTGCAGGAGTTGTGTAAAGCTCTTGAACACACTTTCCCCCAGAACATTACACTCAATAGTCTTTAAGAGCAGGTGGGTCATATTTCTGCACGACAGGGGTATTGGTCTCATTATAGCTGCATTATGCACAGTAGGAGAGGGCTGCTGTGAGCGTCCTCCTTTTGCAGTCTTTTGATGTGTGTCTAAGGCTTAGCGGTGGAGGGGCCTATTCTTGATACAGCCACGTCAACAATATACTTGATACAACCTCACGCATGCCCGAATGAGCACATTTGAATCCTACTGGACAGTGTTCTTGGTGTTTCTGGAAATTCACACTGAGACATTCACAACACGTTGGTCTTTGTTTACTGACGAGGCAGGAGGGTTCACCTGCGCCATTAATTTCCCTTGCTTCCCAGCTGTCTGTGCTGCGGTGTTGACTTTGTTTGACCCCTTATGCAGGCAGAGAGGTCCTGGTGCACAGATTCGGCTCAGCTGCAGCGAGCTCGCACAGTGCTCTAGATGCGTTTGTGTGGGCTTAGTTCAGGGGTAGTGTTGCGGTCGGGCTGCTTATTTCATTTACATATTGACTGCATGGGTCCTTTCCATAATAATTCATACAGGCAGCAAGATGGAGCCATCCAACATCACAGCCTTTTTATGGCAGAAAGATTTGGGAGATAGTAGAGGGGTGGATAACAAAAGGCATGTTCTTCCTAAATTATATTACCCAGAGCCCCAGCACTGCGAGGCAGCCGTGGTACCCACTGTGCCACCATACCGGCCAGCTACAAAGTTACAAAAAAGAAAAAGAAAAAAAGTCTTAGGCTTTGGTCATTTTAACACTTTATCATTTAAACTGCATATCACAAAAAGTGTCCACATCCCATAGAGAGGTTCGCACTGAAATTAAGATTATCCATTTTTGATGTCAAAATAATTAATATGTAAGGGAGTTGGGCTCTACAGCTCCTCCGCAGGGTGTGGAAGTGAAAAAGGAAATCTGACACACATCCGTTGCTACCGGCTGTGAAGCAGGGCCTCTGTGCACAGCCCAGCCTTTTGATGTGCTGTACAGTTTTAATTGGCAGCTCGCAGTCAGCCCTTTTCACAGCTCTCTGTGTAAAAGACAGCTGACCCGCTGTTCAAGGACTCCAGGTGGTTCAGGAGATTAGGAGCATGAATTCAGCTCGAAAAATAGAGATATCCGCTGGAATCAGGTGGGAACTCCCTTGCTCTATTACATGGTCATTCTCTGGTTAAACATGAAAATGTTAGTTTAAAGTATTCACCTTTAAGAGCATTCCACCCACGTTTGTGCCCACTTCTTTTAAAAGTCCACATTGTTATTAAACCAAATTACTTACTGCATGTCTCTTCAGTACATGCACAGTAGGTTTTAGCCCTGTGCTCTCCCAGTTCCCCTGTCCACGATTTACTTTTCACCTTCCTAATTGGACCGCAGTCCAGGGCAGTGGGGCAGCTCAGCCACATTGGCTGCACGTGGCATTTAATCAGATTTTTAACAGCGTGGAGCCCAAACACAGGGTGGCAGGGAGAACACGAGCTGACCCCAGACTCCGTCCACCCGTTTTCTCACCACTCCTTCCAGTTCAGGGTTGTGGGGAGCTGGAGCCCGACCCTGGCAGGCTACACCCTGGATGGGACGCCAGTCTGTCACAGTGTAACCGTGTCTCTCTTGTCTCAGTGGCTCTCCGTGTCTCGGTGTAACGATTTGGTGGCGGGTGAGTGTAGCCGGTAACGATGACCCCTGTCCTCCTCCTCCTCTCCTGCAGGTGAATCTGAAGCGCCCATGCCCCTTCTGGCCGGACGACAGTCACTGTGCCATCAAGGACTGCCACGTCGAGCCTTGTCCCGAGGTTCGCCTCCTCCTTTTATTTGCATGTGCTCCAATTTCTCAGGGTTTTGGTTGTGGTGGCCATTTGATTAACAAATAGCGGACTTGGATGGTTATCTCCTCGCTAGTGAAAAAACTCAGGCTTGCTCTGGGTAAGAGAGACAGTGCTGCTGGAATACAAAAACATGTGGAAGCACAGATTGCATCTTAAACAGAGGCCCTTTTTCTCTCTTTCCATTGTTTTTTTTTGTGCCAAGATAGACAGATATATTAAACAAAATAGTTAGCACTGGCTTGTTAAGCCTACAGCACATAAGAACAAAGATGCATTTGATTAAAAGTTCCCCAGAACCATTTTTTTTTTAAAGTTTCATTTTTGATAGTTCCTTCGATACTGTAGAACAGAGTTGTTGAAATTTACAGCCTGGTGTCATGAAATATTCTCTGTACCATGCACAGACATTACTGCAGTATGAAAAGATGATGCATTATTAATATTTTCATTATAACTTTGTCCAGTGTTTGCACGCAAAGGTAGTTTCAGTTCTATGTAGCTAGTCTCTGACATTAATATTTCCCTTCTCTAATCTGCTGTATATTTCTGTTGACAGAGTAAAGTGCCAGTTGGAATTAAAGCTGGAAACTACAACAAAGTAAGTTCTCTTCACTGCATACTGCAAAGTGAGGGCACAGGGCAGTAATCTATGCAGATTTTATTAGAATTTATGTGCAAAAGCAACTGGTTTTTGATACTTGTTTTTTATTACTATTTTAATTTAGCAAATTATGCTGTTATGTAGTATTATTCAGTCATTGTATATTACATGGATATGCATTTAATTTAAGGGGGGAAAAGCAATTTTGCGGGGTGTTCCTGAGCTTGTGTATTTAGAGCCCTTTGGAGGGATCTTGGGTTTGCAGAATTTGATGACTGTTAAATCTTGTCCAATACTGGACATTAAACAGTCTCTGTGCTCATCTGTAACATATATGTGCTCATATATAACATGTATGACTTGTTTTTGGGCTCATTGTATTCACAATGAATGCAGAGAGACATGGCTGTGGCAGATAATTAACTAATGAGCAAGTCTTTTTGTGGAGTTTAACCATAAACACCTCTAATGATATTAATAAAGTACAGCAAACACCAGTTGGCTTTGAAAAGAAAAAAAAAACTTTAAGCCTATGGAAAACAGAGAAAAGGTATAATAATGAAACTGGCTATTCTTAGTGTTTGAGCCCGGTGTTGGTGAACTGTTCTTTCTCAGCTGGTTTTGTGCTTCTCGCTCTTTGTCTGGGGTTGCTGTCAGCGTTGCCTGTGTATTGAAGCTGACTGAGTGAATGACAGCACCTCAAGCTCAGTGTGGTCTTGGAGAGCAGTGTTGTATTACACTTTGGGTCAGGTAGCAGGAAATGTGGGAAAGCAAACTCGCTGCTAACTGTAAAAACTATGAACAGTGTGAACATAATCACTCCTTGTATTTAGACCCGTGCCTTTCACCCACATGTGCTTTAATCTTAACATTTAATCTTAAAGCTTTGCATATACTGTAGGTAGGAAACCACTTTATCTGGCACTGAAAAAGATTGCTTAACCTGGGTAACGTGTGGAAGCCATTATGCACCAGCAGCCCTACAACACAGCACATTAGGTGGAGGAGTGAGAAATTGTCTCACCAGTTAAATTAAAAGGAACCTATGGGGAGGCCAGACTGTACAAGACCAGAGTTAGCCGGGACACTGGTGTTAACACCCCTGTTCTTGAGAACAGAATCTTAGTAGGTCCTGGGATCTTAGTAGTTTGGTTCTTGGTCTAACGAGCCAACCAATGAACGGCACGTTGTGCAGCACAATATTACCTGTCGTGGTACTGGGGTACTGTTTTGGGAATTCTGATTATATCTACATTTAAATAAGTTTGAAGGCCTGGAATTTCCTAGTAACTGAATAAACTGAAAGTGGCTTTTCTTAAAAGTGCATGCGAGTGTCCATTTCCCCGAACTGGTTTGTTTGTCTATTGCCTGTAATGTGCTGGTTTGTTTGTCCTGTACTAGGGCCAAAGAACGGGGACATCTGGCCAGCTTAGACTCAAGGTCAGTTGCTGCACACTTTTAGAGTAACAGCTGTTTGTCCTTCCCGATGAGTCTGAGCTCTGCATGTTCTGAAAATGGATGTTCCCCCTTTACTGGAGAGTCATATCAAAGGGTGGAAGCCCTGCACTGAAGAGAGGACTGTGCCTCTAAGGGCACAACACTCATTCTTGCAAAATTGCAACAGCAGAATGAGAGATAATGAGAAACCAAAATCTAAGTAATGAAGTTCAGTTTTGTACCACTCATAAGGTGACCACAAGATCATCGAAGTTTCCGTTTTTCAATTTGGTAAAAAAAATGTGTAAAAGTTGGTTCATTTTCTTGAAATACATATCAGAAGTTTAGACAGCTCCCGAGTTCCCAAAACCCTGCTGTTCAGCCTGTATCGGTAAGCCTGCTTGCTCTATTGAACATAATCAAGTTCTGCATATGTATGTAAATCTGTAATACGCAGCAGGTGGAGTTGACATCATTGTCACGGCTCACTAATCTTACTGATGAAAAGCTCACAGGGACCAGCTTGGGCTGGTTTCTCTTTCAGATGTTTCCTAGTCCAGTGATGAAAAAAGAAGAGTTTTGAGATGTTCAAATGCATGGTGCCTGGGCAGCCCTACACGTTATAAGCCCCATGCTTATATGAGGGGCTAGAACAACCCCTCAACTCATCAGAACTTTAATGTTGAAAGCAAAGCTTCATATATCTTGTCAGTACTGTTCAACCCTAATGTAGCTCTTGAAGACTTTGGCTGTGGCAGGAGTTGTATTGCACTGTTTTTAGTAGCCAGTTTGTGGAGTCCTTTCACACAACTGGATCACATTCGAACGTTTTACTTCTCCTTTACCCTACTGTCTGTGTATCAGTTAATAAAACGTCATCAAACAAAAGTTCAATGTTTATCTGTGAGAATCTTCCACATTATCGAAATGTCAGCCTCTGAATTATTGGAAAGTGGATGGACATTAAATTATGATTGGACTCCTCTTATTGATTTTTTTTTCTATTCATGATTTTTTTTCCTAGTCATGTTGCTAGGGGTCTTAAAGTCTTAAAATCAGCTGTTCTGATGATCATTTTCCTTGAATAGACAAACAGGTATTAAAAACATAAGTTTGTCAAACATAAGTATGTCAGCACAAAAATTAAAATTTTCTCACACTTTCACTGAACTTTATAGAACTGTTTTATTAGCATAGCATCATTTCAGAACCCCAGGTTGTTCTTTTGCTCTTTAAAAAGTTATTATGCCCCATTATAAAGTGCCCTGGATGACAAAAGTAATTTCTGTGAAGGGTACTTACTCGGGTGAGGAGCACACAATTTGCTGGGAATTACTATGTGTAGGCTTAACCTTTTAGTACTTCCATGTGTCACAGGCCTCCAGAGGCAGTTTTCATCTGTCATGATATCCCCTTAAAAATTTTGTTATAACTTTATAAGTATAGTCAGTAGAGGCCTGGTTCAAGGCTTAACGTTGAGGGTAAGTAGTGTAAAATAGCACCTTCTCTGGTTGCTCCTTTAGTTCCAGTTCTTGGTGGTGACACACAGCACTAAGCAAGGAAGCTCAATATTTGACTTTGTTCTCTACATAGGACGCTATAGAGCAGTGGTTCCCAGTCTTGGTGTGTGTCGCCAGGACCAGACTTGTGAAGCACTGCTATAGAGGAACCTGTGCTGCCTTCCTCAGGTCTCAGGTGGCCTAGAAAAATGCCCGTGGAGCCCAACAATTTTCTCACAGCCAGTTTGTGGAGTCCTTTCACACAATCGGATCACATTCGAACATTTTAATGAAAAATTACCAGCCAGAGCTAGTCTGGCCAGGCTCTGTGGAGGAGGCAGTCTCCAAGGGCTGTGTGAGGTGAGGCCTGCTGGAAGCTTGTGTTGTGCTTGCCTGTCTTCTGGGTGCCAACCTGTCCTCTGAGAATCTGGTTCATGACGGAGTGCAGGAAGATGTTCTCCACCTGTCAAAACAAGATCTGATATTCTAAATTGCCCTTCTCTTCAGCTGTCAGTCCAGACTATAGTTGGAGTCTGTGCCATTCTTCAGATATCCCGTAATGCAGAATGGTGTGGTTACTTTGCAGAGCTGGCCAGTTTTTGTGTTCACCCTCAGTAGATTGTGCTGTGCTTTAGTATATGATTGTGTTGTTTTGAGCAAGTTCAATTCACCACCTAATGAATTTTGACTTGGTCCTTATATGATAGTTCTATAAAATAGTCTTCACAATATAGGAATGCCAGTTAGTTTTTCACTATAAACCCAACAACCAGCAGGGAGACTGTACCCACACCTGAAGGGCAAACTCCTCCTGCACACTCACCTAGTGAGCTGTTCATCTTTGTACTCCTGAGGCACAGGCGGCTCAGAGCTGACGTCACTGTGAGAATGGAGGAGCCTGGGAAGGGGTCACTCCTTCGCTGGGAGCCCCACTCTAGCCCTGGCAGTGCGCTGCCTATTCGGGTCATCGTCCGCTAGTGGCTTGTCCCAAGCTCGGATCCAGGCCATGCGATTCAACCTGCCCTCAAAGCAAGTTCCTTTGCCAGTCAGGCCAAGCGGGAACAGGCCTATGTGTTACCTAATGATTATGCTAAACCTGTAAGGTCATAATTAGAAACATCTGCTCTTCCATTTGAAATGACATGGATGGAATTATCTTCTGACATCTTCCTTTCAGTTTGCTGCGATTCCCCCCAGCTGTCGATGGGTTAACAAACCAGCTCTTTATGGGATAACACTCTCAGTTTGCTCTGGTTTGTTTTGATGTAGTATTCCCAGGCGGCGAATGCAATTAAGGAAATAGAAGACTGTGAACAGGCGCATGAACTTGGAGCAATAAATAGCACACTGAGGTAAGAGAACGCTGTAGTGGTACAGCAGTTGTTAACAACTCCCAATCTTTTTGTCCATGTGGAATAAACTGGGTAACTACAGTAAATATTTTGGTGAAAATCTTAAGTTTACCTTGTTGAATTAAAATATTTAATGTTGAATGGAGCACTGAGCTCAAAACAGAACAGCAGTGGACAGTGTTCTTTATTAAAAAAAGCAGTTTTAAAATGTTCTGTGAACATTAAAAAGCCTGTCATGCTGTTTCTCTGCTGCTGCTGAGTATATATAAATATTTAAAGTGATTTGATAAATAAATACATCAGAGGCATTGCAGGAAATCAATTAATCTTTCACATGATGAGAAATGTACGTCTTTTTGGAATTCTTCCATATTTCAAAGCTGAAGGAAGTAAATGTGCATTAGCTAAAATGTTTAAAATCTCATTCACAGACATTAATTGGCTTGGCAGTGTTTTTCTCAGAATGGTGTGCTGCTACCGTTCTAGTACTGAGGAGTGGCAGCACTGGACTGTCGCAGGTCTTCAGATGCAGTCATGCACTTATTCCTGCACTTGAGTCGCATTTTGCTGTCATTTCATCCTTGAGATGATTGCTGACGTGGCAACAGCAATTTTTCTCTCCATTTCCCAGAGCAGTGCTTTGATTTGCAGCAGGCACATTATTCCATCCTGCCTTTTGGTGAAGCTGCTGTGATTTGTGGTTTTACCATACCCTGTTCCACACGTTAACACTAGAACAGCAAAATAAGAGGAGAAGCGTATAGTTTTGTGGACTCTGACATGTTAGAATCTGTGGTTGCTGATGGTAAAATTAAATATGGGGAGCCCTCCGTGCAGAGATCAGTGCTACTCCTAAGAACACAAACCTGAGATTCTCATGCAGTGTATCATTCTACTAAATTATTTATTTGTAAAACTTATTTTCTTCAGCAACCAGAGTAAAGAAGCCTTCGCAGACTGGGCTAGGCATGATGATGCACAGGACCATTTCTGTGAACTCGATGGTAATGTCCTCCTCTTGATCGATTACGAAGAAAAATATATATTTTTTTTTAAACGGCATCAACAACTCTCGTAAAAGCTTAAGGAAGAAAATTAACATTCGAAAGCTGTACCTCTGCCTCTAAAACATCTTGCTAGTCTTCCCAGGAGTTTTGATTTTGAAGCAGTGCCCCTGACATGAATTGTCTTGCTGGATAACTTTTTATAGTAGAATTAATTTTTTTTACATCACACTGCTTAAATTAAAAGTTTAATATTGTGCAAATGTGGAGCTGTAGTTGTAATTAGTGGCTTACTGTTGTAGTGAAGAAAGGAGACTTTTTGGACAAGCAAAAAAGTTGCCATAGGTTGGCTGCAGCTTAATTTTCCGACTGTCAAAGTTTTTATTCCGTGCCTCTCAGCTGTTTCTCTTGACTGACCAGGGAACAGTCAAGACAGGGGCTGACCGTTCTTGTTCTTCAGATGAGACCTCGCCTGATGCAGAATACGTCGACCTACGTCTGAACCCTGAGCGTTACACTGGGTACAAGGGCCCGTCCGCATGGCGGGTGTGGAACAGCATCTACGAGGAAAACTGCTTCAAGTAAGGAAACAAATTAGCTTTATTTCTTAGGTTTTCCACCTAGTTACTGGAAAGCATGCGCTGGATTGAATGGCTGTCTCTCTCTCTCTCCAGGCCTCGATCCGTGTATCGTCCCCTTAATCCACTGGCTCCAAGCAAAGGTAAGAGAGGGATGAGTGAGATTGTGAGTGTGCTCTTCTCTGTGCTCCTCTGGCTGAAATGTCAGGAGTTGGCCACACAGCAGAATTAAAACAGACGCCATTCGCCCTGGTCTTGTCAGGAATTTTGTGTCACTTAGGCAGTGCCGAAGCATAAGGAAAGTGAGTGGAAACCTCTTACGCAGTTACACTTGCGCAGTACTTGTGTGAATGTGGACATTTTGTCCTTCTTGTGCTGGAGATGTGTTTGTAAGATTCTTTTTTGTTCTTTTTTTTTTCTTTTAGGCGATGATGACGGTAAGAATATTTATTTTCTTGAATGCCAACACAAAGCTATACAGTCTATCATATTATAATGGTTTCCATGTTTTTGCTACCTCTGTGATTACACAGCGGCTCCACATTCAGTTATGCCCTTTATATAATGTAACTGCTGGTGATGTAAGTCCGGTCTTAGCAAGAACAAAATGCAAGTGTCCATTCACAGTTTGTTACATAAATGAAAACTGAAAATATTTTAGAATATTAGTATTGGGAAAACCCAAAACAATGTCAAATTTTCTAGTTATATATGAAAAATGTTCATACCCCAGTGTTTACTATTTCAGTAGTTACCCATAGGCGTATAGAAAAAATAAAAAGAACTTTGTTGCCGATCTGAAATTTGCTGTAGCACCTGGCTGATAGCACAGATGAGTTACCTTCCACTTTGATTAAGACTCAGGAAAATCTAATTAGGTTTTAGGTCTAAAATAGGAAAATATGGACTAGTCATAGGGGTTATTTCATCCTGATGATTTGAGAAGTCCCAGTTTTTACCCTTGCATGCAAGCTAACCTCCCAGACAGCTTCTCTAGCTGCAGATTTGGATAAAGTGCACTTTTATCCTCTTCCTGGTGGGGTAGCAACTATCCCATTACCCTTGAACAACTGGATATCGGACACCACAATCAAAACTGGGATTTCTTACACATTTTTCTATTGCTGACTAGAGTCAGTGATCCCTATTAACCTGTAGGTGAGAACTTCAGACAGTTGTACAACATTACATATACATGTATGTATATCTAGATTGAATGGATTTGCAGGGTGTGAATAAATTTAATTAGTCGATTTGGACAATATGCAGTTATTTTGGATACATTTGGTTTTGCAAAATCCAATACCTGTAGTCTTAGCATCAGTGAACGTATGAAATACTGAATGAACACTTGCAGTTTTCATGTTGTATCAAGATTATGAATAGATTTGAAATCAAATGTAGAAAATGTATTTTCACTTTAATTCAAAATACTTTATTCAGGGGCAATTTAAGTGGCAGATGCTCTCTGAATTCTCAAATCTTTATCCTTCTCTGTGTTACATGATTTAATAAATAAATAAAGCATAACATAAATATTTTCTTTACACAGGTGAAGGATTTTACAACTGGCTAGAAGGTAATTTCTGCTCTTATACATTACCAAACTAACAGTAATATGATACATTTATATGTGCAAATGCTATTTTATTTCTTGTACTGAAAGGTACCTTGTATCTATTTTTATTCTTTTTGCATATTATTTTAAAATATTATGTTTTAATATGTTGGGCAAGTTGACGTAATTTACAGCTTTAACTAATCCTTAGTAATGCATATGGTTACTAAATAAATTATTTTATTTTAAGCCAAGGGAGAACATCAGTTACCTGTGCACGGGTGATGTCACCAGCCTTGAGCTAGGATTACCTGAACCAGACGATTCCTTCATTCTGTCCCATTCAGCTGAAACTAAGGAGATGAGACAGGGGCTGTCTTCACCTCATTATGTGTAGAAGCATGGCCTCACTGACCCATTGTACTCAGACAACCATAGAACCTCAAACACACACCAACGCCTTGTATTCTGGTTAAACTAGGAAGCATCACATCTATGTTTTATGCAAGATCTTTTATCCTCTCTTGATTCAAATTCTACAAGGTTTCTTCTGCCCAAGTTATTTTGTCATTCCTTTTGTCTAAAGCAAGATGTGTTTTTGAAGCTGCAGATGGTTTAGGTGTTTAAAAGTTCAGGTACCCGGCTGGGTATGTTATGCTTCAGTTAGTAAATCGGTAAAGTTAACCAGTAATAAAACTAATTTTATGACACCAAAAGAGGTAGCCTTTTTGTCTGCTAGTGTTACTATTAGTTGATGTGAAATTAATAGAGCCGTTTGGGAAAAACGAACTGAGTGATTTACACCTTTTTGAGCAGGTGAAACCTATTGAGAGATGATGCATTTTACATGTAACTTTGTTTCCTTGCAAACTTGTTTTCCTCTCACACAGGACTGTGTCTCGAGAAGAGGGTTTTCTACAGATTGATCTCAGGGCTCCACAGCAGCATCAACATTCACCTCTGTGCAAAACACCTTCTAGATGGTAAGTGAACGGCAAAAACAGTTTTTTTTTTGTTCAGATGAATTGCATCAGCACATAGAAGAGCTTTTTTTGTTCTTTACTCTGGTGTTTTGTGTGTTGCAGAGGGCTGGGGTAAGACTGTCTGGGGACCAAATGTGAAGGAGTTCCACCATCGGTTCGATCCTGCCGAAACCAAGGGAGAGGGTCCGAGGAGGCTGAAAAACTTGTACTTCCTGTATTTAATCGAGCTGCGGGCACTGTCCAAAGTTGCACCATACTTTGAGCGTTCGATTGTCAACCTGTACACAGGGAACGCCCAGGAAGACACTGAGACAAAGGACCTGCTGTTGCAGATCCTCAATGAAACAAAGTAAGGAACAAGCTTATCACTTGTTGTCATCACAATACACACTCCGTGTACAGCTGTAATTAAGGGGAAAAAAAGTAGTTTAAGCCATTGATAGTCTATTGTGATGTTTCTTTGCTTTTCAGTTCTCTTATTTTAAGTCTCACATGTTGCACCACACAGTAGTGCCAGTGTGCCCTTCTTGTTTAAGAATACGGAAGTGCATTGAATGTTGTTACACTATGCTAGATTCTGGAGGGATGACTGGCCACTGTTACTAATTATCTGGATCTTTCAACAGAGCTTTCCCAATGCACTTTGATGAGAAGTCCATGTTTGCAGGAAACAAAATGGAAGCAAAGACGCTCAAGGTAAGTATATTCAATCCTCAGCATCGTGAAATGAAGTCTAGTCACGGAGCAGTCAGAAAGGGCTGTCAGGTGCCAGGCAGCAGTGAGGTTGAGTCGGAGCATTGATGGCGTTTGCAATACTCACCTGTTTAAACCCTTTGAACATTCCCTGCTAATGCAGCACAAGCAGAGTATTCATGTGCATCAGAAACCTCTGTTGCTGACGAAAATTAAAACCAAGAAGGGCACAGAAATGGTTTTAATTAATCTCCCTGCTGTTTCTCTGTTCTCTGACCCCAGGACAGACACGACTCCAGTGTTGCTCAAACTGATTAATTATGTATGGCACTGAAGATAATTAATAAAGGGTTTTGTAAATGACTAGTCTCTGTTTCTGTTGCTTCAATGTGTACTGCAATCATTCAGGCAGAGATGTATTTCCTGTTTTTCACTAAACAGAGTGGTACTGGCAGCTTTTCCTTTTCAATGTAACCTTCATTAGACAAATTAAATAAATGCCTGCTTAGACTCGGACAGCATTAGTGTATCCTCATCTGTTCCCCACTTTAAGACAACAAGAGACAAATTCTTTTGAAAACCACAGCTCTTTATGCAAACCAGAGTGTAGGGATTTGCATTGCTTGTATAAATAACTATAACAAATGCATTTTGGTTTCTGTATCTACATCCGTAGCTATGTTTTTACTGTCTGAATAATTGTCTAGCATCTGGTGTTAAATATTTGTGCTCATAAGAAATACTTCCAGTACAAAACTTCATCAAAACATAAATGTGGAACTCCGTGAACAGATTCTATACCCTTATCTAGTGTTAGTGTGCCTTTTAATATCAATTCATCTGTCCTTCTCTCCCTCTCAACTGTAGTTCTCCTGAACTGCTTGTTTCCATAAGAGAAGTAAATCTAAAACCCAGGATCAATCTCTGTTTTCCTAGGAGGAGTTCAGGCTCCATTTCAAGAATATCTCCCGTATAATGGACTGTGTCGGCTGCAGCAAGTGCCGCTTGTGGGGCAAGCTCCAGGTACGATCGTCTCTTTCTCGTGCAGGGTGACCTCTGCCAATTCATCTTTGTTCCTCCCGGTCATGCACGACATGCGATTGGCTAATGCAGCAGCATGCTTTGTTTCTGTCTCTTACCACATAAATGTATCTACCTTTGGTGGTTCAGCAGAATATTCACATTAAGACTTGTTCAAGAACTGATTTACTTTTCGCACATCTCTCCTCAAACCCAAGTCTGGATCGTGCAGCAAAGCAATACTGTCTTCCAGCGGCATGGATCAGCATTTTCATCTAGTGTTGGGTAACAGTTTAGTTCTGCTTGTGAAAACGCGTGCCAATCTGTGCATCGCTAATTTCTTGTCTGCGCTGATCCACTGTTCCGAGGCAGCCTCTCTTTCTCGGAGGCTGGAAAACGAGTCAGGCTAGCAGGATCTCCTTTTTGTGGTTTCTCAAATAATGTTGGGTTTCTCTCTGTGCAGACCCAGGGACTGGGCGCCGCGCTGAAGATTTTATTTTCAGAAAAAGAAATTAAAAACCTTCCGGAGAACAGCCCATCCAAAGGCTTTCAACTCACACGTCAGGAGATAGTTGCTCTTCTGAATGCTTTTGGGAGGTAAGATCTGTAACAGTTGGCTACCAGTAACACTTGGCTACCCTTTAAGGGGAATTTCAAAGCTGTTTTTATTTTTTAGGATTAGAAACTCATTGATGAGTGCTAGACCGTTCTCAGAAAACCACACGACTCTTGTAAATCAAGCTGGAAATTTCTGTATTGTGATAAAAAAGGAGAACAGATGAAGCCAGTAACTTGCCTCTCACTTACTTTCTCAAGGACACCAACAGGCTTTCATTTTTGGAGATGAGCAAAATTTTCATACAAAAGCATACATTTTTGTGATTGGTTGTTAAGTTTGTTGCCAGAATCAGCCAGTTAAGACAGTTTAACTGTGGTCAACGCTGGCAGTCAGCCAAAGTCCCTGTTTCCGCTTTATGTAGCTAAATCTGACACAAGATGCAAAACCATACCACCGTTCATGAGACCCTGACTTCCTGGAGCACAGAAACAAGTCTAGCAGAATTTGCTCATTTAATTTTGTAACATATCATAACAAGCATGAATTCTGAATGCCTTCAACTGTAAAGTGTAAAATCTCTCATTTACAACACTACATTTCCAGGCATGCCCAGCGCCATACTGCCATCATTGTCTGTGATTCTGAACGAGGGGGCGAGGTGAAGCAGCCTTATTACACCGTACAAGCAGGCTTCTGAATCTCTTTTAATCCAATCGAATTATTGCTCTCGACTTCGAGACGGTTCTGCCGACAAATACCACTTACAGGAATGTCTGCTGCACAACCTGCACTTATTCACGTGTACAGTGCATCACAGTACATTAGTCATTTCAGTGACTAGTGAGCGGGAAGGGCCACTTCACGTCCAAGTTCTCGTGAGCTCTTGCCCTCGCACAGAGCAAGACCAGCAGCTGGCGACAACATGGCAATTTACAGTATTTTCACAAAGTTCACGATTTTGTGCTTATTTCGAGATTTGTAAAATTGTCCGATACTGTCGATTAATTTATGTTGTTACAGAGATTAAATAACCAGTCTGAGAAATGGAGACTGCAGCTTCCCTTTAAATGATCCTGCTTTAGATTTCACAGCGGTCCCGTATAACTCCTTTGTTCTCCTTTTTCTTCTGTATTTTGTCTGCTCTCTGTAAATGCAGGAAGCCAGTGAGCTACAGCAAACGCTGTTTTTTCTTGCTGTATGTTTCAGCTGTTGCTTAGCAGGATGAAAATGCACTCTCTTAATCTCTGTTAATTGTATGCTACATTATCTGTGCCTTTATTCTGAGGTGAATAAAGCTCCCTCTTGGTCACAAGAGGGAGCTGTTAACTTTCACAGTAACGAGTGTTGACAGTAGAGTAGCTATTTGTCCAAAAGCTCATTTCTTCCCAATAAACACTTGGGTTAATGTGGACCTGAAAATGACACCTTTACTATGCTAATGAAAACCTGAAAAACCGAATGAAAGAAAAGGTTAGGGATACGTCATCGTGAGCCAAATAAAACAAGCAAATTATAATCCAGTGGTTGATTTTAATTTTTTAAAACTTTTTTTTTAATTTTAATTTAAAAAAAAAAATTTTAACGCCAAGTCTTCATTACCTTGACTTTTCCTTTTGCCATCCGTTTTTGGGATTTTCTTTCTCTGTTCTTTTTCCAGGCTCTCCACCAGCATAAAAGAACTTCATAATTTCAGAATGCTTCTGAAGGACCAGAGGTAACGAATATCTCCTGCCACCGCGTGGCTCCCCCCAGTGGACACTGCAATAGTCTTAATCCTTCTGGCCTTCTCCGGAATGACTGATACTTCAGGGAATGTGCAGTCGAGACCTGGATATTCACCACTTGATATCGAAACTTCAGGAAGCAGAAGCAAATAAAAATATTGAGCTTTGACATTTAGGTTTCTTTTGCCCGCACCAGTGACCCAGCTTGTACTCCACACTGACACTCTGTCCCTGTTCATCCCTTTTTCATTCCCCTTTCTTTACGAGGGATGCCGGTAAAGAAATATACCGTACAGTCAGATAGTACTGTAGTCAAACGCGTCCTTCATGTGGCTTATGTCAGATGAGGTTGCAAAGTGTGATTTGCGAGGTGTAACATTTTAAAAGGATTAAAGATTATCGAAATTGTTAAAGGGGAAGGGAAGCAGTTTGCACTTAGCTGATAATGATATGCTATGAAGTGCATTACAATATCGTAGTAAAATTTAAAAAGTATGCTTGTCTCAGTTTTCCAGGGATTAAGGATTAATGTGGTTTATATTTCTGAGTTTGCTCTGTTAAAGTAGGTTATCTATTCCACTGGTTGTCAAAACAAATATAACTGCTAAGGGTTGCAGCAGTGTAGAGTCATACTGCATCCTGGATAAAACTCATAATCTAATAACCTAACCAGCATGTTACTGGGAAGTGAGAGGAAACCAGGACATTTGGAGAAATCCCGCACAGGGAGAGCATGCAAACTCCACCGACATGGCTACACATGCCAGAACTGAACCAGAGACCTGAGGCAGGTAAACCACCTTGCCATTCTAAAAACATGTCATTTCGTTTTTTAATAACGGGGATTAGTTACGTTGAAGATTTTATACGTGGTTGTACTGCGTTTCATAGCACCTTTTTATCAGCATCAAGCGGATAGACGAGCTGGGTCATCGCTAACACATCTCGCCCTTTTGATTAGATAGGTGCACAGTGCAGGCTTTGCAGCCGCTGGCGTCTCGCCGATACTGAGAGGCGCGTAGCCAAACGGCAGGGTGCGAGGCATGTTGCAGATTACAACAGCGAAATTCAGGCTTGCACTTTTTTCCTTGTTCCCCTCCTTTCAGAGTGCTTCCCATCCTCTGGACGGAGTAAAACCAGTGATACAATGGTGTGGGAATGGGGGATGAAACCATTTCTTTTTGTTCCAATCTGGTGAAAGTTTTGTTTTGTTTACTTTTGTTGGTTGAAAATTGTTACAGAAATCACGCTGAATTGCAATTCCATATCAAGAGGGAGGCAACTGCTGTGCTGAACTCTTGTTCTCGTGTCCTGTATTAACAACTGACACAATGACCTCATGCAACTGACACAAGCATGGCAATACCTTGTTTAGGTAGGGTCAGCGTTCGTAAATGTAAAGCTTTTTTTATTGTTAAAGGAATGGGCTCTTTTGACATCAACCATCTCCTCCAGCAGGCCTTTTTTCTGTGCATAAGGGAAGTTATGATCCTGTCATGTAGTCAGATCAGGCATGTGCGATGATAGAGGGTATTAAAGTTGGGTCTTGCCATGACTTTTGAGCCAACCATATTGATGCATGCCTCCTTTATTGATATATGTGTGATTTCTTGAGAAATCAAACCTTTCACAATAAGTTTAAAGTGCTGGTGTGTGAAGTTTAGCCTTCATTGCTACAGATTCTTTGCTGATGGGGTTACAGTAGAATATATAGATATAAAACACTTTATTTTATGAGAGTGGTGATTCTAATATGATAATAGAGGCCTGAGTTATGAATTCTCTTCGCAATGAACAGATAACATGCAATAGAATTTAATCTTCATGAATAGTGTAATTGCTAAAACAATTACTGAATAGCAAATTGCTTTTCCCCACCTCTTGATAGCCTCTGTAAGCTGTAGGTCAGAACAAGATTCATTTTATTTCCCCTTGCCAAACTTTAGATAGATACTTTATTGATCCCGTGAGGGAAATTTAATTTACAAATGCATTAAAGTAATTCTTGGCACTTTAAAATACAGCTCTTGGTACAGAGGTCTAAAAGTAACCAATAGTAACTGTTCTAAACAGTAGTGTTTTCTATTATTGCAAACCTGTTAAAAGAGGAAGAAAGCCCAGTATAGACCTCTCCCAGAGGGCTGTTGATTTCCCTTGCTTGAAATAAAATTGCAAACCTGTAAGTGTATATAGCATACTCATTGTAAATGGGTAATTTACTAACATGTTTGAGTTACATTATATAATTCCTTAAATAAAAAAGACTCCCATGTATCTTCTTAGCAGGTTTTTTTTTAAAGAGGCCATGAAGAAAGACTCTTACAAAGCAATTTGGTTTTAACAATCTTTTTATTATGAAGAGATGTTTGAATTCACTGTTTGTGTACAGTTGACCGTGTTGGAAGTTGTCACAGTTATATGATGGTTTCAGGGAGCTGGAACTCATGCCCAGTCATCTTCAGTTCTGTTATCCTGATGTTTACTCAGTGCTGCAGGCATTTTGAATGACCAGTATTTCAGTCCTGCCCAGTGAACGCAGACTGACAAGGCCTGAATCAAGAACAGAACTCAAAAGAGTTGAGTTCATATAGTTAGGAGAAACCATCAATTAGAATAATGTGCTTTTTATTTGGTCAGATTTTTACAGAAAACTTTTTTAAAAATGCAAGTCTGGGGCCAAGTCATAGAGCTCTTATGGCATCTTCTTGCAAATGTTTATGCCTATAAAATGTAAAAAACATTTCTTCAAGTGTTGTGCTTTTGAATTATTTTTGTTGCATACCATACCCTTCATTGTATTCTTAGCTCGATGAACATGCCCATGCCTATGAGTGATAGCAAGTACTGTGCTCATACTGTAGTGCTCCAGCAGTTCGTCTGGTGTCCAGCACAGGGCTGGGCAGTCCCGGTCCTGGAGGGCCGGTGTGTCTGCAGGATTTCTAGGTCTTATCAAATCACCAGCATCTGGAGAGCTTAGAGAAGCTGTTAGATTGGTCACATTCAGCTAATGATGAGCTTGTTAAGAGCCTGCAGACACCCAGGCCCCCTAGGACCAGTATTGGACACTTCTGTGCACTTAACAGCTTTCTGTCTGTAGCACTGTGCAATTTCTGGCACCCGGCACAACCTGAACTGACCGCAATGAAGAATTCCACAACTCTAAGACAGTCTATTCCATTGTAAAGATCATGACAATGAAAAGGGAAAGGAGACAGAATATGCTGCTTCCCTGAATTCACCGTGACCCCTTCAGCGACGTGTGTGTGCTGTTGATCTGACAAACACGTAGTGCACAGCCCTGCTTCTAGAGCTCCCCTTTCCAGCAGCTTTCATAAGACACTACGTCACTTATCTTGGAAGAGTTGGGACAATACCTGTGATCAGTTAAATGTTTTTTTTAAAAAACATTGAGTAATTTAGGGATCATTTGAGACCAAATTCTGAAGTTCATTCAGCCCTCAAGGACCTGACTTCTCATGATTATACAAATTGCTTAATTGATCTTTAAGTTACTAGGAGCTAATTGTTCCTAATCTAAAGAAATAGATTTTCAGGTAACTTATAAAAAAACTGACCTGGAGCTCTACAGGACTGGAACCGCCTGCTGAGTAGAGCTTTGCCCTTCCTTTCATGAACTGTTGAGCAGTAAATGCATATGGTGACTGGTTTTGTTATATCTTTTTAGGGGACATGCTTTTGATTTACATTCCTTTTTTCCTTAAAATTAAATGTCTGGCCTAATCATTACCAGTTTTAAAAAGGTGCATTTGTAAGGATAGGAGTACTGGGTGACCTGTATGTGAATGTTTCATTGCAGACTCCTCTTTAGTGTTCATGGTGCAGTCTTGTAACAGACAGCACTGTATGTACAGATGGTTAAGCCCATTAATAACTCCCTCCTCCGCTGTGAGCCATCGGCCATGCTGCACTAAATGTGATCAAAAGAGCCCTTCCTATGTGTGTGTTTTACATTCCATATGAGAAATGTGCTGCCTAAGGTTACTCCACTAACCTCCATCTGCTTCTTCTAGACTTTCAGACTTTCACTTTTCTGAGCCAGAAATGAAGGAACTTGTGGGATGTGAAATAAAACCAACTGTAGTACTCCGTTCTGTTTTTCATGTTGGAAATGCATGACTCTTACTAGCACGAGAGCTTTCTGTGCAAGCCACTGTCTGCCTTAAACTTAAAGTTGAAGCTTTCTCACATGGACAAAATCGATTGTAAAGTTCCGTCTGCCGCTCTTTGCTTTACAATGTTCCCTTTACCTTGCCTTTTTACTCTAATATATAACTCTTAGCATTTGTAAAGAAGAAATTGATATCTTTTTTTTTCAGGAACTCAAAATCATTGCACCTGTATTGATCTCTGTACTTACAGTATCAAGTATATTTATTTGAAGAGAAGAATAAATATTTGTGGTTGTCAAGCATAACGCTGTGTTTGGGTTTTCTGAGAAAAATTTTAGATTCACCAAAATGTAAAGGAACTCTGAATAATGTGTTGGCCTCAGAGACCACAGGACCCACATAGCCCCTTTGATCGCTGATTCATCTGAGGATTTTTTGTTGGCTGTGGGTTGTTGGTATAGTTGGTTCCATGTTGTCATGCCAACATTCTGTTGGATTTTGAATTTATATGAAAGGGTTTCACAGCTGCAGGCCACGGTGGCACAGTGATTAGCATTGCTGGGCCCTGGGTTCTGTTCTGGGCCTGGAGCTCTGTCTGTGTGGAGTCTGTATGTTCGCGTGGGTTTCCTCCCACAGTCCGAAAAAACATTGGCTTCTGGGAAAATTGGCCCTGGTGTGAGTGTGCATGCTTGACTCTCTCTGTCCTGTGATGGGCTGGTGTCTTGTCCAGGGTGTATCCTGCCTTGCGCCTGTTTCCTGCCAGGAGAACCGTGACTCTGAATTGGAAGAAGTGGTTAGAAAAATGGATGGAGGGTTTTTAAAGTATCACATCCCTTCCTTCTAGCATGGGGGTGGACAGTCCAGGTCCTGGAGGGCAGGTCTCCCTGCTGGTTTTCTAGATCACTTCAAAGCGCCAGTGTCTGAAGAGCTGGGAGAAGCAATAAGTCCATAATGAGCTGAGTTAATTTAAGAACTAGGTTGGAAAGAAAACCACAGGCCCTCATTGACTCTGATGGTCTCCCCCTGTCCTGGTAGGATCACCTTCTACTGAGGTTGTGATGATGGTGACAGCGATTGACAGCTACTGGTTTCAGCATACAGTACATCGCCATGTGTCCCAAATAGTTGGGCAGAACTGTCCAGTTCTTGCAGGCCTCTGTAATCTCTCAGTAGAGGTTGAGAGGGAAGGAGGTGAGGCCACAGCCGATCACAAGGTCTCTTGTTTTGAGATTACATAACAGTGACACCATGTTGCTGAAATGTTGTTGAGCAGGGGCTCGTAATAACAGCACTCGGGTTCTTTGAGACATAATGTCCATCGGCCGTACTTTGCGCAACATGCAAGTGCTTTTGTTGAAACCATTATACCGTAAAAGAAAACAGATGGAAAACCAGCTGACCGGGATGGTATTTTGTACAACGTGCTCTTTATTTGCGTCTCTAGTTCAGAATGGACCACGAATCATACAGAGATAGGAAAGCTGTAGAGCCGAAATGTGAAATTAAAATAATTATGCATATATATATAAAAAATAAAATCTAAAACCTTTCTACATCGGGAAAATGAAACATGCATAAAATATATCTGTGCCCCATAAATAGCACTGGTCTTGGATAAAATAAATAAAATGTACCTTTCCCATCTATGTTCCTGCAGGTACATGTCTAATTGAGCTACTCTATCCCTCCAATGTTGAGTGAAGCTTTGTACAAAACATCAGGATTAGTGTTGCTCTCTGACAAATAAGTGCAGGCTGTTTTAATAGGCTTTTAAGTACTCAGACTTAGTGATGTCTGCAGTTGGGCCAGCACTGCAGTTCCAGTTTGACCCATGCACTACCTTCAACAGCTCTGCAGTTGTGTAATAACAAAGAATCAAGGCTGAAAATGAGATCTTCAGAATGTTGGCCAGCTGTCTCTGCACTGTCTTTAAAGCCTTGCCTTAGCTCTCACTCAGCCATTGACAGCTAATACTCCGATAAGGTTTCATCTGTCCAAAGAACTGAATCCTCAATAAAAAAGCATGACAAACACAACTGGTGCTATTTGGCCCAAAACCCCTTTTTTGCACTTTTTACTGTCTGTATATACGAAATGCATAAGAGCACACTCTAGTTATTACATCATCATCATCATCATCATGTTTATCTAGTTAGTCACGGTATTACTGATAAGTGGGGTTTCACTGTGGCACATTGTAGGTTAGTTTTTCTAAAATATTATACCGCCCCCAAAATAAAAGCATCTGTTTGCTGTGTAAAATGTGCAGAATTATTCTGGAATTGCGAAACCTGCCTCCCAATGCCAAGCCACAGTAGCCCTGCTTTATTAGCCTTCTGATCTTATTCCAGTTTTACAGAAGGAGGGTGTTTTCTCCATCGTTCCCCTGGAGTTGACAAGCCATTCAAGCCCTGTGCATGCTCAGATACCCCAGTGACAGACATTGGGGGTTGTGTGTTCACAGCAGTTGGCAGGTCTCAGTTTTGTTCACATTTGAAAAGGTTTCCTTCATCTGAAAGTGAAATTGTTCCTTGTGGGTTTTTTTGGATTCCTTGTTTGTGGTCTCGTCAGTCCTGACTGAAAAAGTGGCCCTTGACCAGTGACTCTATTAAATGTGGATTCATGTCAGCTGTATTATTCATTCTATGCAGTGCAGTATATTCTAGTTATCAAAGCAGTCTGGCTGCGTATCATATTGTTGATCACCCCCCAGCGTCTGCTGAATTTGTCATACCCAGCAGTTTGTGAAGAACTGCTGAGACGTAGGGTGTTTTGTGAGAGAGATGGGAGACAAAGAAGATGAATGTCAGTCCCATCAGCACTGATCTCGAGACCGAAGGACAACTAGCCTTAGTTTCAGGGTCGCCTAGTCAAATAAACCAAGTTGAAAACATTTGTGAGCAGCAAAGCTAAATTTTAGAAGGTCCCGAACAACAGAACACATCTTTTTTTTTATATAAAAGTAATAACTATTTACAATGAATGTAAAAGGCCACGTGTCCTACAGTTCGCAGAGCCGGTGAAGCCCCCCGTCTTCCAACATCATCCGTAGGTCCCTGTGCAAATGTGCGGTGCAGGAAGTGTCTGTCAGTAAGGGTTCAGCTCCTCTTGCGTCGGGGGGGAGTCGGGGCTCTCCGTCCCGATGTAGGCCACAAAACCGCTGCTCCGGCTGCCCCAGTCGTAGCACTCCGCCGTCAGGCTGCGGAGGAAACGGCGAGACAGCCCTCACAGGTCAGGCAAAAACCCCGCTCGTCAGTCTTCTTCAAACCCCCCTCAGGTAGAGGAATTCATCTTGCACCCAATGTGTCCAAGTCACTAAGACACTTCCATCATTGCCAGGCAGTAATCAGGCAATTTAATGGCACTGGCAGGTTTCTGCATTGATTCAGTTATGCTTTGCAAAGTTTATGGATTTACTGCTTTGGGCTCTTGTCTGGTGACGTCTGCTACTTTTTATTTTTGGGGGGGGAAATATTTTTTGGTCATTTTTAAAAGAACAAAGCAGCTTACAGCTCCTCAGGCAGCCTCTTTTCTACGGTGTCGTCTTTTCTAGTTTTTTAGGTTGTTTTTTTTTTACCTGGCCTGGACGTTCTGTGGGATGATGTTCCAAGCCAGGTCGTCGTCGCTGTCGTAGCGCCGGGGGTTGTCGAAGAAATAGGCCCTGGAGGAGAATGCGTGGCTGGGGATCCGAGAGCCGCCCTGAGGAACGCAGAGGAAAAGACGCAGTGAAGACAGTCACCCTAAAG
This sequence comes from Atractosteus spatula, assembly GCF_055471065.1. Lineage (NCBI taxonomy): Eukaryota > Metazoa > Chordata > Actinopteri > Semionotiformes > Lepisosteidae > Atractosteus > Atractosteus spatula. The sequence goes on along the minus strand of NC_142720.1, from coordinate 7,556,506 downwards.
TCGGAAAACAGTTGCGAAATTTATCGATTCCCAAGATATCATCTATCACGAATGTGTCAACCTACAGCAAGTTAAACAACAGGGTTCAAATCACAGCCTGGACCTTTTTCTGCCCTGGGAAGTAAAATTCTGTTGAAAGTATTGCTGATATTCACCAACATTTCTTTCAGCGTGTTTGCAACCTCAGCAGCCTTCGATAACATTTAGTTTCTGAAACAGAAATATATCTCAGGGCCAATTTTAAAACAATATGCTCTGGAAAGGACTAGATTTGTCCTGGTTTGCGACATTATATTATACATGTAGCAAAAATGGTCTTTTGTTAAAGCTCAAATCGACAACAGTGGACAAAAACAATATTTCAGCAGTGTGAAATGATGCATTTAAAGGAGAGGATATTTCAAATTACAGCCTTTATGAAATCAAGCACTGTGTAGCCAAAGCAAACAATCATTCCTTTGCCTTTTAAAGATAATTGGTGACTCATCCTGGGAGAAAAAAAAACAACTGGTGCATTCACTGTTATCTATTAGACAATGTAAAGAGGCTGTCCATCAAACAGCTCTAAATGTATACTTTTCTGTGCTGGGTAGGGGAGTATTCCTGTATACCTCTACTGACTCTCTCCTTAGGCAATAGTTGTCTTGACTATTGCTGTGTGCTGAGAATCAATGTCATGAGATGGAATTAATATTCCTGTATAAAGAATGACTGGCAAAATGTCCTGTATCACACCTCACTGTCAGGCTCACAGCAATGCCCTTGTCCTGGTAAGCAGTCTTAGCAAGCATCTGTCTCAATTTAAAGCACAGCTGTACCCCTCACATCAGGAATGATAATGCCAGTTGTCCATCTTACTTCAGAAGCAGTAATGCCAGTCAGGAATAGTAATACCAGCTGTACTCCTTACTTCAGGAATAGTAATACCAGCTGTACTGTACTCCTTACACCAGGAAATGTAAAGCCAGTTATACTTCTTGTGCTTGGAACTGTGTCTGAGTACCAGATATCAGCAGATGGTTTTGGGTCCAAGATCCCCAAAGCTGCCCTGGACACCCCGCCTCCCTCCTGACTCACCCCATCCTGCGCTGGCCTGCGGACTCTGAAGAAGAAGACCACCAGCGATGTGGGGAGCAGCTCCCACACGAAGAGGATGACCCCAAATACAATGTAGCCTGCGTCCCCCAGCATGGTCTTCAGGTCCGCCTGCCCGGAGAGAGGAGAGGAGGTGTCAGTCAGCCCACAGAGCCTGAGGTGATATTCATGGGGCTCAGCTACATGTCTGTCAAAGTTTACCCTTGATTTAAGTCCTCCTTGCAAACATTTGGCCAAATAGCTCATTATTACCAGTAGCAGTAGTCAGATTAGTCTTCAGTTTAACACATATTTATCAGCATCCTGTACCTGAAATGAGCTGGGTCAATAATTTATTGGGCATAATACTTTTTTTCATTCATTTGTTAGTGTTCAGGTTTATTAAGAATGTATCCATGTAAGTGGTGGTTCAGGAGAGTAATTTCAAGGGCATCAAAACATATTTGCAACAATTGTTTTTACTTTGGCTTCAAGATTAGCTCATAATTGCATAGGTAATCCTTGTCATACTGCCCTCCAATTCTATGAGTACTTTGCAAAACTTACACAGGGAATTTATAGTAGTTTTGAAAAAAATAGCTCTGTTGAGTGTGATGCCAGGTAGAGCTCGGAGGTGTTAGAATGGGATTTTCGTGCAAGATGTGGACTCTTGTGAAAACAAACAGCTGAAAATTGGCCTACTGTTTGATGGAAAAAAAGGATGCCTTTAAAGAATTTGCATGTCAGGATCTATGAGCGTGCATACGTTCATTAATGTGACATTAAGGACATTTGAAAATACAGGATCTTGACCACAGTACCTGATCCGATACGTTGTACCAGTCATAGTCGAAGGAATTGATGTTCTTGTAATTGGCGAGAACCAGGACCACCAGGTTGTAACAGGCCCGGGAGGTGTAAAGGAGAATGACGGTCACTCCTATTATTGTCACCTGGCATACTGATGTTCCCTGAAAATAATTACAGGGAGTTAAAAAGCCACTCTGCGTGTGTGCCAGAAGTATAACTGATCCAGCTACCAGAGGCACGTAAGAAATAAGAACAAAGGATCTAACCCGTTTAGTAGTTAGTAGTAAATTAATCCAGAGATCTCATTCTTGAAATTAACCAGGGTATTGGCTTCATCAACATGGGTGGGCAGACAGTTTGATACTCCCACAACACTTAGATCTATAACCACATCAATGCACTGCTAATGCGACACACAACACAGCTGTTTCAGTGCAGTTTTGATGCTCTTTCTGAGGAGCCTCATATGTAGCAGCACAAGTACAGATTCTGGACAGTCTTATTTCTTAATTACAGTCTACTAATATTTTGGATTTATATTAATTTTATGTCATTCAAAATCATTACTGGTTACCTCTTTCCTACACATGTTCTTTATGTAGTACCAACTCAATTAAAATTAAATGCTGTTTAATATCTATATTTGTTTATACTGATGCATACCCACATCAACATCTTACAGTGTCAAAGACTGTCTTTCTATGGTTTGTCAAAATACCATTGATAAGGGAGGACAACAATCACTCATTCTGGAAATTCTGGAAGCTGCCCACCTTATTTAACGCCCTGTGATTTAACTGTTCGATGATACCCGACAGCATTATCTACACTTCGCTGGCTCCTTCCTACACAATGGTTTTGAAAAGCATCTCTACTTGGTCTCAATAATTTTGTGCATTCCCTGTTGAACGTCTGGCCCACTTTGATCTTGTGGTCTTTCAGGCTCAATGTCAAAATGACATTGTTGTTACCTTAAATGGTACTTTCTCAACTTTTGACTCATTTCACAGAAATCCAACTAATACTAGTCCCTGGACGTGCTTACCTAAATACATACTTTAGGTTTGACGTCCTAAGCACAAAAAACATACTTTTGTAATAGAGAAAGTTCTTTAATATCACATAATCTTTGCTGGGAATGTCAGTGCAAAATGATTTTAAAGGCCAAGTTCTCACAACTCGGCCGCCAGGAATGGTATTCCCATTAGACACAACTGAATGGCTCATCCTTATTCATGCTCTAATATCAGAGGGAGATCATTTGTGTGACAGCGTTTGTGTGACCGTGTGCTGCGCTCTGTAACATAGCGTGAAATGGTAAGTTTATTATTTTTTCATTTCTAGCAACAACAAAAATACAACCCAGAGAGCAAACCCCCACTGTGTAGAAGAGTAAACCTTTGGAAATGCAAAATGATCCACTCCTGAGCTCCCCTGTACGTTATTTGGTCCTAGAGACAGATAAACACAGTAGCTCCACCTGAGCAGGTAACCCCATAAATGTCCCACCAGAGGAGACTTACTTTAGACTCCAGGTAGATGTTTGCTAAGGACATCTTGGCTATTTTGTAGAGGCACAGAGAGAGGGACACGGCGCAGAGGACAAACAGCGTGTCATTGATGGCCACTCGAACCAGGACGATTATCTTGACATCAGCGCTGGACATTTTCACCAGCAGCGCGCAGGTCAGGTTCACCACCAGAAACAGCAGGCTGATGGACAGGAAGGTCAGGTACAGAGGCAACCTGGTATGAGCGAATGGAGGAGCTCAGAATCAAATCAGCAAGAATCAAAGTACAGACTTTCTGAAAGTCTGCCATGATAAATCTGCTCAGATTGTTACGTGGGCTTCACCAGGCTCTCACTGTTTTGACTTTGCCGGAATTGAATAATTGCACGGTTTACCATCATAAATCATTTAGAAACATAGAAACAATCAGGCCTGTTAAATATTTACCATGGTAAATCATGATGTTCTCAAGCAAAGTACAGTGAGGGTATGGCAAAATCCTTGACATGCATAATAAACACGGTGTACTCTAAACATTGCAGTTGCAAAAGACAAACACAATAAAGGTGAGTACTATGCAGACTATGACAACCATAGGACATCACAATACTTGGTTTCATTGTAATAATAATTGCTTACACTTATATGGCACTTTTCTGGACACTCTACTTAAAGAGCTTTACAGGTAATGGGGACTCTCCTCCACCACCAGCAATGTGCAGCCCCACCTGGATGATGCCCCAGTACACTCACCACACACCAGCTCTCAGTGGGTGACACCCCTACTCTTTTCGAGAAGCACCCTGGGATTTTTAATGACCACAGCGAGTCAGGACCTCGCTTTTACATCTCATCCAAAGGACAGCGCCTTTTTACAGTATAGTGTCCCCGTCTATACTGGGGGCATTAGGACCCACACAGACCACAGGAGGAGCACTCCCTGCTGGCAACACTAACACCTCTTCCAGCAGCAACCTAAGTTTTCCCAGGAGGTCTCCCATTCAGGTACTGACCAGGCTCACACCTGCTGAGCTTCGGTGGGCTGCCAGTGGTGAGTTGCAGGGTGATACAGCTGCTGGCTAGTAGAGCACATTTGTTCAAGCACTAGGCCAGTGGAAATAAAGTAGCTTCTCTTCTTGTAGGCCCTCTCTGTCGTTGCGTACTGTAGATGATGAAGTTCCCCATTAGCTTAGCGCTGTGTTTAATAATAACCCAGCTAAAAGCTGTGTGTTCTGTGAAGCTGAAAACTCTGGTTGCCCAGGTTACGTTTCACTTCCTTAAAAAAGAGAGTTGTTTTTTTTTATAACCTCTGACATTTTGTAGGCTTTTTTAATTTTGTTGTTTAAATGATATTTTGGAAACGTTTGCCTGAGTTTGTCCAGGTTCAGACGTTCAAACTGCAAGGATGTGTCACATTTTAAAGAAACAGACAGACAGGCAGTTAGCTCACAGAAAACAACAGCCAAAGCTGGACAGTTCTCAGCCTTATGAAGAAACAGAGTATATTAAAGGCTTCTGACCTGTACTTCAGAAGTTCTGGTGCATACTTGGATTTAGCCTTAAAAACAACCTGCATGGGAGAAGAGAAAAGAGAAGTTCTGAAGAAACATACCATGGAGTCATTTGTCTTTCGGCAGCCCAAGTCTGTATCTTAACAATTATGCTGTGACACTGCATCAGGGAAGCCCACTGCCCCTTGATGAGACTGAATTACTAATTAATCTAAATATCTGCTTTAACCCTAACCCCTAGAAACAAGTAGGGATGTGATCAGAAATCCGTAGTTTGCACATAAGCATAAAATTCATTAACCTAATATTCATGCTGTCACCACTTATTTACATGGATGTCTTTCAGGATCCTGCCTGAACAGGTACAATGAAGTATCACACATAAAGGGATATGTACCTTGCATTTATGATGTATTTGGGTCATATACATATGTGTGATGTGAGGCAATGATCTGCATGTCCCAACAGACATTCGCCGGCTCGGTCTGCTGGTCGTTCACGAGTTCTTTCATGCCCCCGAAACAGATGCCTGACCAAACAAATAGTCATTTCACAAAGCAAGCGAAAAGGTTTCCCTTATCGCCAGGAAGCCAGTGCAAAATGGAGAAGTGTCTGACACAGACAATCTATTTTAAAAAATTCTTCATCTTAACTACGGGTAAAAAACAGCAGGAATAAAAAAAAATATGTTAAAAAGAATCTTGTAGTAAACAACTGAACTTCCACAAAATAGTCAAATTCATGTATCACAATTCAAGTGCAAAAGTACAGCCTGTCTAGCAGCATTCTTAAGGAAAATGGTCACTCCCTTTATCACACAATACGTTGCTGTTGCAGATTCAGTAACTTTATAGTATACTCCTTAACATAGCTGAATGCTGGTGTTCTTTAAAGTGTGTGAGTGTAAGGGCTAATTCACAGGAGACCCAAACCTGCCCCCAGTCAGGAAATATCTGTCCTATTTTGAATCTTGTCTACCCAAAATAGCACGTTTTCCTTCAACTTCATGCAAAGTGGTAACATTTGTGCTTTATTTTTTTTCAGATCCACCAATTACACAACGCATTTGCTTTTAAACCACGGCCTATATTGCTGGTTTGACGCAACAGCCCCTTTACTGAATTCTTTTTTCTGCCCAGCGTGAAGTTAAGTATCTAAAAGGAAACAGTGTGTTGAAACAGTGTTTGTGTTCCGGAAGAAACACAGGACATGCAGAGATTTTCGACAGAAAAAGCTCTGGACAGTGCATTCGCCAGACTCCTGACTGTTTCTCTCAGCTTTCACACGTCCGCTGGCAGCTCCTCAGGATGTTCACATTCACCTTACAGCTTTTGAGGCAGGGTTTTAAGAAGCGTACAGAGGTCAGCATACGTGCTGAAGATTTATGATGCACTAAGTCAGATTACATAAAAGGTTGAACTTCTAAATATTAATTTGAGAAAAGTTTTGTTTGGCCGCGTTTTCTACAGAAGCTAGACTGACCACCGAGGAATAATGGAATAGAAAGAAATTCAAAGACTGGAATAGCAGAAAGTTGGAAATGTGGTTTTTATTCTCTCTCGTATATGCAGGAGAAAACTAAATCTGAAGAGTCTTACGCACTGAGGGAGATTTCCCAACTACAATGTGTGGGATTTATTGGGGATTCCAAAAACAGTCCCAGAGGTTATTTAATTGCAACAGGAGAACGGAAACAAAAGCTGCTATTCAGATTAGCTGTGGATAATCTTCAGTATATACAATCACAAGAGATCACATCGGAGATACTGTTGTTTGGAATGCTAACAACAAAATCTGATTGAGATACAGAAAGTGGTTTATAGTACCGCAGCTAGATTTACTATTGAATTGTCTTTTAAGAAAACACTGCTCCTAAAACTCTAAAATAAACCTGAACTACAACCTGTGGCTAATCACCAGGCGGCATGAACCCTAACCCCTAGAAATAGTTAACCTAAACACTAACTCACCAAACTGAGTGAGTACTCAGTTCCCATAAATGTAAACAGTTAACAAACCCTAATGCCAGCTTTATCCCTAAAACCCTCAAACACTAACCCTAACTTTAATTCTTACCTCTAACTTTAAAACATCTAACGCATCTCTAATTAGATGCACAGCCCTAATAAATTAATACATTCGATTCTAATTAGTAATTAAGTAGTAGTATAAGCCTCACCGCTCTATTAACTATAAGTAAGAACCCTCAAGTCAAGCCCTAAACCCTCTCCAAGGTGTGATTTGTCATCAGTCCTTCTGGGGTTCTAGATGTGAACCACAAAGTGAAGTAAAATAATAAACAAAATACAAGCACTATGTCATTTTGCCAATTTAGATTCTGATTTTTCTGCTCCTTGACCATAGACTCGGTAAAGTATTTGGCAAACTACATGCGTTTAGGTAATGTATTGAGTTCATTTAATTTTTCACTTTTTCAAGTCAGATTTTTTTACTGAACAAATATGCTTAGTTAGCATGACCTGGGCTCAATGAATCATTTCTAACTTGGAGAGCTGCCTCTAGCCTTTGCAGTCTGCTCTGCAGTCCAGTGGTTTATAAACTTGTCAAAACGTGCCTGTTGTCAGGACCTCCTGTGAGAACAAGACTCACTGTCAGCTGGCTCTGATGAAGTAAACAGCTAAGTCTCTGCTTCACAATTTGAGCAGCTTGAATTGACACTGACTCCACAAGAGCGCTGAAGAATGTACCGTACATGCAGCATGACTGTAGAAAGATGTGTGCAAGTAACTGCAGTGCATCACTTCAGAAGTTTTGCACACCTCAAAGACAGAGTCTGTGGGTCACAGAAGGATCTATAACCTTCGAGACTCTTGCTGTTTACTAACTGGACGGTGGTGCACCTGCGAGGGTGCTCACTGCCTGGCAGTAGCTGAAGTAGCTAGGTTTTTCCCACAGGAGCAAAAAAATGACAAAAGAAAAACAGCATACCTGTAACCCATCTCCCCATTTCTCACAAGACCCTGCCTGACACACACACACAGACACACAGGAGGAGAACTGACCTGGGCGAAATAGAGGTTCATCAGGCTGAGGGTGAAGAACTGCAGGCACACTGGGAAGCAGTAGAGGAGCCAGAAAGCGAAGGGACCGAGCGAGTTGGCCGTGACGAAGTTCCTGAAGTAGAAGGAGAAGAGCACGGTCCGCAGTGCTGCCCAGAGCAGGCAGAGGAACAGGAAGACAGTCTGGTAGCTGAAACGCTTGTGCCTGTAGTGAAGGACGAGCCAGAGCTGGACGTACACAAAGACGAAAAGCAGGGAATAGAAGACGGTGTAGGCGATGGTCAGGCCCAGCTTCACGTAGGGGGGCACGGCTGGGCTCAGGGTCGGGGGCGGCACAGAATCGTTCCTCTGGAGCTCCCTCACCGGTGCTGCCATCACCTCCCGCCCCCGTCCGCCACCGACCGGCGGTAGGCCTCTCCACTCCGCGTCTGTCTCAGCGCAACCTGTCTCCCTCTCCCCGACGCCGTTCCATGCAGGCTGTGCATGCAAGCGCAGCCTCTGGCATGAACAGAAAAAAAGAAAACAAGCTCACTTCCTGCTTGCACATCGGCGAGGGCCAGAAGCTGCAGCACATGATCTCTATTCAGAATGAATCATTTGTCAGCACTTGGCAGGAAACTGAAATTTGCTCTTTGTGGGCAATCCCCAAACAATCCACACACTGACAGTCCTTTAACTCTTTAGAGAGACCCAGTCTCGGATGTGGACAGAGACGAAAGGTTTTATTTATCTATTAGCAAAAGGTTGACTTGGTTTGAAATTGACAAGTTGTACGCAACGGTTTTCTTTGGAAGGCCTTCAAAAAAGCTGTAGAAGTTCAGCTGTTACAAAGCTGTTTCAAGTTTTTTTGTAAAAAATGACTTGTTCCAGGTCTATGTTCATTCCCAAGTGTGGATATCAAACTCTACACTTCCATATATATATTATAGATATGTAATCTGCTGTGCATATATTTAGGTAGCTTAAATAGCAATCCCTTTCAAATTGCTCTTAAACTATACTTCTCCAGTTACTTTTCCTCGTGCTTAGCTATGGACATATGAAGACATAAATCACCTAGAGATTAGGATTACAGGTAAAAAAAACAAAACCTTCAGAATCTCTGTAACACTTCTTTTTCATGTCAGTTTTATGAATAATAAATTCATTAACCTCTTGAATGGGAAGGTACAAGTCGAAGAACATGGACGTTTAATTTATACAATTTGAAAAATGGAATTGCGAGTCTGTCCTGGCTTTGTTGCTGTCGCCATGAGATGTTTACAACACAGTGTTTCACGTAACTAGCGTTAACGTGTTTGCAAAACCCATCGCTATTTACAGTTTCGTGTATTCAGCTTGTGTAAGAACATCTATTAATAATATCGCCTAATTTGAGCCTCAATGGATCGATGTTTTCCTCTGTTTAAAAGATGTTATGCAAAGGAATGCATTGAACGGTCACTGTGCTATATTTACGTTTACTTTCACTTCTGCTAATGCAGACTGCTGTATTTATAGAAAATATTTCCCTCTAGGAGAATATTACTCTTTTTCGAGAGAGCTTTGTATTTTTAAGAAGTATAACAACCAACTACCAGGATGACCTACACGAAGAATACAAATCAAGGAGTATAAGACTTCCACGCATTTTAGTGCTTCTAAATCTTTTTTTTCCCGTTTGGTGACGCACACTGACTTCCAGATGCTGCGATATCAAACTCGATTTGGTATTAAATGCAGATATTTCCAGATTAAGTGTACTGAATCTTAGCACGTTTTAGCCCCGTCCACACAACGTTACCAGACGTTTTCAGTACAGCAATGCTTCAATCGCTTAGACGCTTTTACTCAAACGTTTCAGGCAAGTTGCTTAGGTCAGTACGCCACATGAGATCTTAATCTTGGGATTCCCATACCAGCAGAAGTACAAGGATCTCTTCTCTAAGAGGATGACATCCCCTGACATCCCCTGACATCTAGAAGCCCCCTGGTCCATATTTCATTCCTTCGAAGATGCTGTGCGCTCAAAGGTCTGTCTCCTTGTGCGCTGCTAGTTGTTTTCTTCCGTCTGACCGCAGGTCATGAGAACTGGGGAAGACCGGTAATGGAGGTCCTCTGCTCGGACCTTTGACCAGCCCCGTCATTTCTCTCGGGATCGATAAACATTTCTGTTGGACTCCACTTCAGTAAACACGACTGGAGTTTGTTTTCCAGCTTCTAAATTTTAAGGGGCAATCTAGGTAAAACAAAAACAACACGGGAAAGGCACAAAGCTGTAAACTTGCGATCACCTTCGTCGGGAAAATATGCCATAAGGGTGGACACAGCTAACGGCCATGTTACTTAATTTAATACAAGCAGAAAGCAAATATGCATTCCACCGTGTGGTCAGATGGACACTGAATACATTGAAAGAACATGTTTCCACAAATCCTACTCAGAACAGCTATTGTAGCAAATGAGCCGTTCATGATCAAACAAGCCCTTTGTGCAGAAATAATGATTAGGTATGGATTAGGTGTTGATTTTTCACTATTTTTAGTTGCTAAATTCTGATTTGACTATTGTTGTGTGTGATCATTCGTTGATTTTTTTCCTTTTTCTTCTCCTCTGCTTCTTTTCTAATCGATTTGTAAAGTTTGTTGTCATGACCGGCTATTAGGAGTTGAGATGCACGACAAACAGTGCGGGAGAGATGTCACCATGATGACCTAAATGAAAAGGCTTCTTTAACAGACCGGGATAAGGAGGCATATGCTATTATTTCACATATCATGCTCGTGTAAGCGTACAGTTTCCACGGGTCAAAACCAAAAGAGTATAAACATGAAATAAGATATATTTTCCTTTTATTACCTTCATTTGTGTTTAATAATTGTAACCATGCGCAACCTGTTAAACAGGTTTAATTTCAGTGGCTGGCTCCTGAGTCTGGATTCTTTTGCTATAGGCGTCAGTCAACATCCTAGAGCCTCTAATGTTCTTCAAAGCAAAGAAAAACAACGCTAAGAGCAACATATCTAAATGCACATTTTCACAACTACTTACAAGTATTTATTCAGTTCTTTACCCTGAAAAAGTAAACTATACGTGTAACAGCAAAAAAAAAACACGATTAACTTGATACAGCAACTATATAAATTAATGGCTTCAGCAACTTACAACTCAATGCTTCCACGCTAACTTGGGTTTTTCAACTGATAAGTATCATTTTCTGAACCTACCAGTTTGGAAATCCTCATCTTCTGTCTGTACCTTGCCTTATTTAAAAAAAAATGATGATATTGTGAAATTTTTCTATGAGATTATATTACTACAAAGAAGGTGAGATTAGACAGCTATCTGAGATATAAGTAAGAGTTTGTTTTTGTTAAAATAAAACATTGAAAGGGAAACTGAAATGATCCGTCCGTGAGATTTGTAAAGCCATTAAATACATATCAGCCACTCTGAGTTTGAGGAAGTGCCTACTAATATAAACCACTGTGGGGGGCGAGGGTGCTGTATGATACAGCGGTGGTTCGTGGGTTTTTTTAACGATCACAGAAAAACTCGCCAGTCAGCGACATGAAATAACTAAGTTCAGAAAGATGTTTAGTTAATGCAAATAAACCCATGATTAACTCAAAGGTTGTCAGGAGCTCAGCTGGAATGAAAGCCTCTGAAAAACACATGGTGCTGGAGGATGGGAGGTGGGCAAACAGACACTGTTATCTCTCAATCAATCAATCAATCAAAGTTTATTTATCAAATGCACAACAATACAGCGTGCAGCAGTAGTTGCTGGCAATGAAATGTCTTTTCTACAAGCTCAACCGGGGGATAAAAAAACAAAATTAAAGTTACAAATAAGGTTACATAATAATAGATTATAGTGCAATAGAAATGGAATAAAATAAACTCAGACAAAACTCAAAATAAACAGAGCTGCTATGTGTCCAGGGTGTATGCAATACATTATGTACTCCGGGACAGAGTGTGAGAATGCTTGAGAAATATCTAAAGCTTACACTGCAGACTGTGTATACTTTGAACATCAAGATAATCTGGTACAGTATTGTGACTTGTCAACATTGCTGAAGTAGGCTGATCTTGCTCTGATGTCCCATAAATGCCCCAGTCTTTCCAGCAGGGCAGTGCCTTTGGTAGAGAATGACCTTGAGATAGAATTTGCATTCTCGAGCCGCTGTCTTAGGTTAAAGAAAGTTTTGGAAGCTGTAAGGTAAGAAGGGAGCCCCTGTCAAACGTCTCCTGTCCTCTTCGTTTCTGATGGGGGGGACTGGAGGGGAATCGAGGGCTTTAAGTTTCCTTCACCCCTTTTGCTGCATTCATGCAGCGAAGACAAAAACAATCGATCTGTCGTTGGGAAAAGCAATCTTTAGTCTTTTGCAATTACTCGGCTGTAACTCACCATCAGGAAAGGATGAAAAGGCGTTGCACTGTATGCTCTCTGCTTTTCAGACTCCAACTGTGAAAGCAGCCCGGATTGAGAGTTTGATTCCCAGTGCCTTCCATGTTCTCAGCCAGGAGACTGTAAAGCTGGAGGACCCTCTCCTGCCCCCCCCCCCTGGCCTCCCCAGGTGCATCTTGCCGTCAGTCACAGATGAGCGCAGATCAGTGCACCTGGATCAGTGCACCTGGATCGGTCCGGCCCACGTTAGCGTTCTCAGCAGGGATTAGATCATTGCTATTCAAGGAAGATGGATGTTTTAAAATTTGGAATTGTCCTTATGTTGATCTGACTTGACAGGACGGCTGTTTGGGATTGGCAGGTTTTCTTCTATGATATTGTTAAAAATAAATACATTGTGTATTGGTTTTCCACGCTGGTTACCAGGAACATTGATTTCGATGCATTGAAAACCGAAATCTCTACGATCTAGCCTGTTATTCAGCACAGATCAACAGATGAGTGATTCAGATATTTTCTATTTTAATTACATTTATTATATCATATTTTGAAAATATTTTAAAACCTAACATGAATTTATATTTGGTGCTTTACATTATATTTTGAAACATCTTGTGATACAAAATAGACTACACAGCACTTGTGAAATAAAGAATCCAGCAGCCCTGTGCCTATTTTTGCGGTGCTTGGGGATGCTTTTTGTGATGCCATAACTGCTGCGTGGAGAGCGAGTAGGGTTTCCTGCTGGCACTGTGAGCTTGAGAAGCTGCCCGTTCACGATTTGCCTAAATATGGTCAGGCTTGCTGGCAGCCGGCTGGTTCCCACACATAGAGAAACACCAGGAGAGCCAGTGCCAGGCTTCACAGGGGCAAAGGCCGGCTGGTGACATCACTGACCTGCATCACAGATTGTCAAAGCCTGCCAGAGTGCTGTCAGTTGTTGTTTTTAAATCAGGGCATTAATACCTAAGGGTTGTGTGCCCAACCCGGTCATTCTGCCTTTGCTCTGTGTTTTTCGTTGCTGTTTTATGTGTTTTTGCCCCCTGCCAGGGTTCATGCTGCCCTTTTCGCTGACGTCAGATCTGTCGCTGAGAAAGTAACCGCAGACTGGGGCTTTGACACTGCTAGTGACCCCAGTGGGCCACATCGATCCGCCCCAGCGTGCCTTGACCACACACCGCCATCACCCCCGTTTGAAATTTTTTTCTTTAGTTGAACAAACTCATGCTATCACAACTAGTTAGATCATAATACAAGCTGCTACAGTGAATCCCACCTATTATTATTATTATTACTCTTTCCTGGATACTACACTCCATCATCACTTTACAGGTAATGGGGACTCCCCTCCACCACCACCAGTGTGCAGGCCCACCTGAATGATGCGACAGCAGCCATAGTGCTCCAATACACTCACCACACACCAGCTCTCAGTGGGGAGGAGAGTAGAGTAATTACGTAAATTCATAGATGGAGATTATTAGGAGGCCATGATTGGTAAGGGCCAATGGGAAATTTGGCACCAGGGTAGCACCTCTACTCTTTTCCAGAAATGCTCTGGGATTTTTAATGACCACAGAGAGTCAGGACCTCGGTTTGACGTCTCATCTGAAGGACGGTGCCTTTTTACAGTATGGTGTCCCCGTCACTGTACTAGGGGCGGACAGAACCCACACAGACCCCAGGGTGAGCGCCCCCTACTGGCCCCACTAACATCACTTCCAGCTTTCCTGAAGAGTGAGGTATAAGTGTAGCCGAGCCTGCATGAGGTATACCAGAATGTTCAGAACTATATTACTGCTGGGCTGATGAGTGCCAGAGACTATAATAAACTGATGCACTGTTGTCATTTGGTCTTCATCCCAACATTGTTCTAAATGTACAAGTAATAGGTTTATTCCATGCTGAAAAAAAAAGAAGAAAGAGAACACAACGTTTCGGCCGTGGACCCTTCTTCAGCCTACGCATGCTGACGCAGCTACCCACCCGAACTGTTGTTCTAAATGTGTTTTCTTAAGTACAAGAACAAATACCCTGTGATGTAAGCAATGCAGAATATAACAGTAGTGTTAAGAGCTAATAATGGGAGCCTTTGACGATATAGACATACATTGGAACTTATATGGTCAGTGTTAAAAGTCGTGATCTCCCATGTTGTTAAGCGGCCATTCAGTAATAGAACTATGTAAAACTATAAATGGTCACTAGATGGCAGTATTGAACTATATAATATTCCCTTTGCTCCTTCAGCCCATAGCAACAAGGTCAAAATCATCATCACATCACTTTCAAATCACTGCGGATTCAATACAGGGTCGCAGGGGAGGGAGAGACTATCACTGGAAGCTCTGGGCTTTGCAGGGCAGATAGACACAAACACACTCGCACCGAGGCCATTTTTAAAGAAGACAATTACCTACCTCTATTTTGGGGCCCACACAAACATGAGGAAAACATGTAAATTCAAGGTCAATAGCATTGTGACTAAACTGCACAAATAATTCTAAAAATGGTTTAACTTGTAATACAATATTAACATAACATCCGTTGAATTACTGTACATTCTACCCTTTTGTCTATGCACAGTATTCTCATACATAACACTTTTTGGCTATTTTAATTGTTTTTCCATATTTTCTAAAAGAATGTACTGTAAATAATGTGTCATCACAAGCACCTGAGCCCTTTTCCTATGATGCCTCTTCTAGCTCACTTTATATTTCTGAGTTTCTATTTATAGTTTTGGCACATGCATGCAAAATCCTGCACTTGTCTACATTAAACCTCATCTGTCAGGTGTCTGCCCAGTCTTATACTTCATCTAAATCTTTTTGAAATTTCACTAACTCCTTTTGCAGTGCTTGCCAGTCTTCCAAGTTTGGTGGCATCTGCAAATTGTAATTACTTTACAAACTATACCACAGATGACATCAATGATATTAAGTAGGTGGAGCAGCTGTTACGTCATGCCCCTGGAGAACCGCCCTTAATGAACTTCTTCACATTACAGTGCAGTTTCCAATTAACTAATCAGACACACCTTCTTCCATCTGCCTACTTAAACCAACCTGACACACCATTCCTTGCTTAGTAGTGTTTTTTTTTTAAATATATATACCTAGCTAGAGCTGCATTGGTTCCTGTTCTGCAAAATTTCTAGGTTTTTGGCTCTGATCCCTGGCTTTGTCTTCTATATCTTGACTTGGTTTTTGTGGATTTACTTGTTTTTGAACCTGGCCTGACCTCCTGAGCCACATTTTTGGATAAACATCTGCTGGTACTTTTGACTTCAGAGAATTCTGCTTAGGGTCCTTTTTCTGCGGTGTAACAGCAGTGGTCCTAGTACTGTTCCTTGTGGTACTCCACCAATTGCATCACCCCAAATTAAGCATTCACTCCTTAACTCTTTTTAGTTTATTAACCAATTTACAATGCACATGTATACAGTACATTTCATGAATGTTTTACACTTGTGACTTAAGAATTAATCTTTTATGAGAAAACTTATGGAAAAAGCCTCCTTAAAATCTAAATGCATATCAAAATATCATATACCTATGTGTCTCCAATACTGTGGCTGGGTGTGAAAGAACTAAAAGGCGGGTAGTCAAGATGTAACTTTTGTAAAGTAATGTTTCCTGTTTCTCAATGACTGATTTTGAATTTTATAGCTGGTAGTTCAGGTTAAATGCACCTAAATTTATTGTATGTGAAATGTACATGTGAAATAATTATTTATAGAAACATCTTGCAGGTTTACGTAGTAGTCCTGTGGGAGGCTGTGCCAAACTTTTTTGGAAAACTTCCAGGATCTGAAAAGAAGTACAGTGATTGTTTAATCCTGTTTTTAATAAGCCTTAGTGGAGCCAGCCAGCTTTGGATCAAAAGCTAGTGCTTCTCTCAGTCAGTGTAGTTAGTTCTCTGGAGCATCTGGATGGATCTACATTGACATATGGAGGCTGGGAACAATGTTATTCTCCCAGGCCGGTCTTGTTATTTCTAGTGTGATGCTGTGTAAGCAAACTTGGCATAGGCCATTGGCACATGTCTTCCAGTAATGGAAGTTTACCCCATGTACATTATTTGTGTAAAATTGTTTTGTCTCTCAGGAGTTATTAGTTACCTTATAGTTTTCTTTGTTTCATTGTTCCTGTTGCTGATTTGCAGCTTTGTTTATTTTTGGTGTTATTCTTTATTTGAACAAATCTCCTTTTTTGTTTTTTTTAAATATCTGTATTGTATATACTTAAGGTAGTTGGCATGTAGCACAGGATCAGTGTTTACTGTTGACGTGAGTCTGTGCTGAGAATACCTCGTTTTGGTAGGAAAGCTGTGCATTATTATTTGTTTCATTTTACACTGTACTACAAACATGGTGTTTCAACACAAATCAGGCTGTTTAGAAAAACAATCTTCTTGTGTATTACAATACATTGCACATTTGTTTTTGTTTGGCTTAACACAGAAGTCTTTGTTTAAGTCTGAGATGAGGGCAGAATTTTGTGTTTGTGAACCTACAGCAGGTCTGCATGTGTCTTTTTGTTTTCATAAACTTCTTCTGACATAAATGAAGTACAGTAATAACAATTTTCCTTTCTCAGTCTGAGGCGGGGAGGAATCACATGGACGCTACCATGCGGTATTGTGTTCAGCCAGCAGGCAGCACTGACAAGCAGAGAGAGGACAGGAGACAGGACCAGTGCACCCAGTTTGCTCTGGGAAGACAAATCTAATATGCAAAACAGGCGCTTCCTCTCATCCCATCTCTGCAATCAAAAAATGTCAACAGAGCTGCAGCAGAGAGGTAGTAGTTATCAATACTGCTTCACAGCGCTGGTTGAATTCCAGACCTAAGGTGTGATGTGTGTGAAGTTTGTATCTTCTCCCCCTGTTTGCATGGGTTTCTTCCAGGTGCTCTGGTTTCCAGTCCAAAGATATTTCTTGTTCTAGCAAAATAAACTTTATTTCATGAAAAACATTTCACAATAACTCTAACAAATGATTAAAGTTACATCAGTTCAAAACTTTCTCAATCGGGTGACTGTCCATTATCGATCAGGGCAAGTGGATTTTGGGGCTGGATTTGCTAGAGTCTACATCCACGTCCAAGTCCTACCACTTGCTTTTGTCCATTTCCCTGTCGTGGCTCTGAAACGGCGGCCGTCCAGTCCTCCGCAGGAGCTCCGGGAGCAGGGATTTCCGCTTCAGTCCCTGCACAGGGCCCACAGTCCCTTCCAGCGGTCCCTCGCCTCCAGTCCAAAGAGTTTTCTTTTCCTTCAAAATAAACTTTCACAAAACACATTTCACAATAGGTACACATTCTAACAAATCATTAAACTCACATCAAATAAGAACTTTCCGAACGAGGTGACTGTCCGTTATCAGTCAGTGCGAGTGGATGATGGGGCCGGATTTGTGCAATGACAGAGTCCCTCCGAGCCCCACCTCTCAGGTTTGTCCGTTTCCCTGTCCTGGCTCTGAACCTGCGGAGGAGCTCAGTGAGCAGGGATGTCCACTTTAGTCCCTGTAGAGGGCCCACGGTCCCTTCCAGCCCTCCCTCGCCGTGGAGAGGACCCATTTGGTGATGTCGGACTTCATCCCTCCTATCCCCCCAGTCCAAAGATTATTTTTCTTTTCGTTTCCTT
The DNA here is from genome assembly GCF_055471065.1 of Atractosteus spatula. NCBI lineage: Eukaryota > Metazoa > Chordata > Actinopteri > Semionotiformes > Lepisosteidae > Atractosteus > Atractosteus spatula. The sequence continues at coordinate 7,538,542 of NC_142720.1, read as the reverse complement.
TTCCAAAGATTTGTTTTATTGTCCAAAGATATACTGGCAGTTTTAGTTGGCTTCTGGGAAAATTGGCCGTGCTGTGAGTGTGTGTTGGTGTCTGTGTGAACCCTGCAACAGACTGGCATCCCATCCAGGGTGTATCCTGCCTTGTACCTGCTGCTGGCGGGGTTAAGCTGGTTGAAGCAGTTATAAAAGAGATGGAAGGATGCAGCAAAATGTCATGAGATTTTCTCATGTAAAAGTTCATGCGGACATAACGGGAGGATAAAAACGGACTTGTGTGGTGGGAGACGAGCTTTGGTTTTGGGGTTTCTTTTCAAGCCTTGACTGCAGTATAAAAAAACAAACTATATTTGTACGATAATTTACTTAAAACGACTGTCCTCAGACAGACACTGTAGCTCATAGGAAGCGCCGATTAAAGATGAGATAAGGCATCAAAGAGCAGCTGTTGGTTGCCTGAGGGCCCTTCAGTTGGCATCTAAAGATGAAGACCACAGCTCACCTCACAAGGGGGCAGCAAAGGCTGTTACGTGCAGTAGGGTCCCTGTTTTACATCTCATCTACAGCACGGCGTGCGGAGGTTCAGTCATTTACACAGGGGGGGCACACCTTGATGACAGCCTGGAATCTGCTGCCCTTAACCTGAACACCACTGGTCCTTGACAAGCACCCAGATCCCGCTGTACGTGACAGGCTTCCAAACACTAACGATTTCCACCTTTTAATAAGATCTGGAGTTTATTTTCCTTTACATTCGCAAGCAAGCAGGTGCAGGCAACACTCTGCTGTCCCCGAGTGTTGCACTCTTGAATCCAGAAATTGGAAGCGCGATTTGGAAGTTTTATTGCAACCAGAGCATTTCGGTCACGAACCGCAGGCGACGCAAGTACCGTGACAGCAGCTGCTTAGCGCCGATGGTCTGCGTTCACCAAGGCTTCCTAATAAACGTGTAAAAAAGAAAACACGAAAACAATAGCCGACAATGTAACCATTAAAGTAATAAAACGGTTTTGACTATTGAGCTGTTGCCACTTTTTAAACAGAATTAGTTTGACGGTGAAAGGAAAGCCGAGACGAATGGAAACTCTGAAAGACGCGCTGTCGTTTGACACCAGCGTGGGAGAGCCCGTAGCGGAAAAAACGCTGCAGGTCTCCGCGAAAGCAGTTAATTCGGATTGAGCAGGGCACGCCATAAAAGCGGAATATTGCTTTTCATATATATATACATACATGTCAGATCCCCCCACTTCATTTTTACATTCCTAAACAATCCAGGAAGCCTTCTGTTGTCTTGAGATTTCTGGTAGATCTTTCAATATGAATATTTGTTTCGTGACTTTCAAATAATCCGTGTGTCTCTGCACGCCACAAAATCCCATTTCTCTCTTCCCCCACACTGAAGAGCGTGGTTTTTAAAAGGGAGGAAAAAAAGCAGAACATTTCAGTATTCCAGTATTGGAGACTTAAACAAGACGTTAACACGCTTGAACACTGCAATTCATTTTACAACTTTAAATTATGTTTCTATCTCAAATATAAAATAAAAAGCGAAGAACTACAGTTCGTTACCATAACATATCAGCAATCCATTTTAATTGGATTGGATTTTTCTTGTAGCGTTCGGTTTATGTAACAAAACTCAAGACCTAATGTTCTGGTTTCGAGCATATCCGCAGGTTCAACCACACGTGCAGGTTTTTGGCTTGTCGGCTTTGGCCTCAGTCAGGGATGGTGGGTCAGCGATAGCCTGTATCGTACACAGTGTGCCACCGGCCAGATCTTCTCCAGACCGCAACAGCTAGAGAAGTGAGGGCTAGAGAAGTTTCAGGGCGATGAGTGCTATCAATCAATTGTCCCAGAGCTCCCCGCCCTGCCCAACTCCGGCCCGCCCCCCCCGCTTCTCTGTCCTGTCTAAACTTTTGGAAAAAGTTTTTTTTCCCCTATTTCTTCGGAGCAGAAGGTGGGGGACAGTTCAGCTTTTAGATTTCCACCCCGTTTCGGAGCGAGAGAGAGAGAAAAAAGAGAAGGAAAATCTGCTCATTACCTCCTTACATTAGTCCATCTCTGTCTACTCCCGGTTCCGAGCTGGATTGAGAATGGGGTGTACAATACGGTGTAAAGGCTGGCTGGTCGGACTCGCCCTTCTCTGGTTATCGGTGTGTACCGGCGGCGTGAGCCGGAGAGAACTTTTCCAGTACGGGGAGGGGGCTGGGGACCAGCTCCTGGAGAGGGGAGACGACACCTCGCTTGAATTCGCTCTGGATAAACCGCTGTTGTTTTACGACGGCAAATTCAGCAGCGTTCATGTAAGTAGGCAGTGACTTAACACGAAGCGTGTTGACCTCTTTTCCAAAGCGTTCGTAAGCACTGTGAAAGCTCTGGGAGACCTATTGAAAAAGTTGTATGCTGGTATAAATGGTTAATGTTTAACGTAAACGTAATCCCTAAACGCCAAAATATGTTCTTATGCAATGTTTAAGGTGCCTTCCGATAAATCTGCAAAAAAGAACCACCGAGCATCAATTCACGACGACTGTTTTCAATATTTCGTCTTCTATTTTCATATTAATATTAAGCGAAATAATATATTATTAACGGCACAAAGCATTATGAAATGCACTGAATAAATGACATGCCGAATCTTAAGACAATGATTCACAAGTCCTTTTCTTTCCACATATGTCAGCCAGCTAAATGTTAGAAATAACTACACTAAGCCTTTTTTGCGATCCTTACTTGGAAAAACGAAAACATTACGGTTCACCCACCAAAGGGATCTCGTGTTGCGCTACTTTTTGCGCCGGAGTAATTATCGATTGTTCAAGAAATCGATACATCGACTGTTTCTTCGTATCTTTGTGGCAACAGAAAACTCTGCCTTGTTTATTTTTTAACCACTGGACTTTTACCTCCCTCCCGTGCCTTGTAATTATCAAGAGAAAAAAGGTAGTCCCAGGCGGTACTGTATGGAGAGCCAGCACGGATCTGCCTGTGATTATCAGTTTTGTAGCCACCATTGTTTTTAATGTTGCATCTCTCTGCATTAAATAAACAGATAAGTAGCAAACCAAAGGAAACACCGCCCCCAAAACCGATTTGTTTAATTTAATTGGATTTCTTCAGATAGCGGTTTTTTAGGCATGATGATTGAAGTTGAATTTTGAAGTCCGAGGTTTCCCAAGCAGATATCATTCGCTAAGGAATGCTGATCCTATCTAAGGACGCGAGCAACCAATTTAAAGTCTTATGTTTGGTCTAGAGATTTCATCCAAGTTTGGAGGGAGGCCTCTGAAAGGAACTAACTTTTCATAACGATATTTCCAGCCGCCTCTAGCAAGAGGAGAGCTTGTCTTGACTTTAACTGTTTTTTAAATCCTTTCATTATTTTAGATCGTAAGTGTTCCGGTGCAGGAGATGTGGACAGCTGTTTGCATTTTGTATTGCTGTAAGATTGTCTTCATTTAAAGTACTGTATTCAAATAAAAGGAATTTCTCAGAGTAAAAATCAACACAATCGACAAAAAAAAAATACAGCATAGTGATTATAAAACATCTCAAAGTTACTCATTTCTGGGGTAATTGATATTTGTAGAGCCCAGCTCTTGGATAGTCTGAAAGAAATCCAGCCCTGCGTTCTCACTGAAGACAATTTCCTGCCTTAGAGCACAAGTGATTTGTGTCTGTGTTCTGTGAGCGCTTAATGGCAGCACCAGATTCTAGGACTAGTTGTAGCCTTTTCTGCTAAAGATGTGGACTGAGATCCTTCTCTGCAACCTCTCGACTCCGATATTCGTCTGGTCTGAGGCAATGTACTGGGTGATAATGCGCTATAGGACTATAGTAACGGCTTGTCTTACTGCATGCCCCAACATTATGGGATTTTTTTTCCCACATGAAAAAAAAAACATGAACTAATTTTAGTATTGTTTCCATTTCTGTAGCCGTGCAATCTTTGGACACCTCCGGAATGTTTCCTCTGGGATATTCTTCTATTGCTAATCCTGTTATACGCACAGGAACCTATTTTTTTCTCTCTTTGTGAGCCATCACTTATGGCTAATTGATTTAACACAATAGCCAGAGAACAGGCCACGCAGTTGGCAGACAGTTTGCCTGTTTTGCTGGATAGATGCTGACCTCCTTTGAAAATTATTCCCAAAATAGCAATGTCGGGACTCCGCCGGAGTTTTGTCCCGAACGTTGGGAAGACCTTTTTTGAAGTGCAGTACATGTTTTTTCTCAGGCGGTACTTTAGCGTCCCCCAAACTGGCAGTGAGTTTTTGATTTTGCCAGTCGTTCAGTGATATCAGGAGCTGGAGTGTACCGACTTTGTCTGATTAATACTCTGTGTGGAGCCTTCCATTTTGGGATGTGCTGTGGAGTTTTTGTCTTCACCAAATCGTTTCAGTGCTTCATTTGCGCTCCTGAACTGTTCCCCCTCTTGGACGCTGCGTTACGCGCTCGTCCCTGTAGCCCAGGAGGGGTGTACCCTCACAGCTGTATCCTCAGCACATCAGCAGATGTGAGCGGCGCCTGGGTCCCTCACTTCCCATTCCACCACTCAGGACGAGGTCCTGTTTCTCCCGCGAGCTGCTTTCATGTGCAACAGCTGGGTTTCATATCATTACCGTACCCTGCAGGACTGAGGGGAGCCTCTGGGAGAGGTGGGGGATGGCCGAGGTTAAATTCTTTCTGCATGCTGTTGGAGCCCATGTGGACTGTGCTCTGTCACAGAAGAAAAAGGATTCATTTAGGATAGGGAGGAAGTAAGAGTGCCCCCCTGGCTGCAAGTTGCAATCCTCCCCCAGTTTAGCAAATGGAACCTGCTGATTCCTGCTGGTGTCTCTGAATGAGCAGGGTCTTTCCAGTGTGAGCCTTTTAACTTGCAGATAGCCCCATGAGGGTGTTCACCTGCTCTTTTGTTTTCAAAGAAAGAAGTCGTAAGTAGATTTCTAGCCCTTTGTCTATTTCAGTGGGTGGGCTCAATGCTTTTGCTCGGGAATGTCATTATTTTTTATGGGCGATACTGGAATCAACGTTTTTTGTACCATTTGCTCTTTTCCGGACCTGTATCTGCCTCCAATTAATTTGTATCTGGGGAGCAATACTGGGATGAAGAGAATAACCATTGCTGGAGAACGCAAGCTATTTGAAAGGTCCTCAAATTCATATATTATCCAAATGAATTAGTAGGCAAAGACTGCATTGAAATAACATGAATGAAAGTGAATATTGTGTGATGGGTTAGAGGCTATGCTGTGGCTTTGGATCTGCTTCAGAGCATGCTCTCATTATTTCCTATTGCGCTGAGGTTTTTATTTGGTCTTTTTATAGCAGTGAATCCTACTTGCTGTGTGTCGACTTTTACTTCCCTTCCAAAAAAGTCAGTCGCAGGTCATCTCAGCCTTGTTGTGCTCAGCTCACTGCTCCAGGTTCATCAGTCCTTCAGGCTTGTTCTGCAGAGATATGGCGTGAATATGATAAGTCTAATCCTTTTGTGTAAGAAACTTTAAACTAGTCTTAAGCAACATATGATTAAATGACCAAAGGGAGTTAGGCACCTCTCTTTTGTTCTAGGTCAGGTCTGTCAGGCTGAATCTTCAGTAAAGGAATATTATTTCGCATTATCTACACACAAAACCTTGCAGCTGGTATATCTGGCTGTACCTGCAGGCTTTCTCCAGAAGGACTTTTTTATTATACATGCTGTCGATGAAGAAAGTGATCCGATGTTTCACTTCTGCTCAAAGTCTTTTCACGTCTCTGCCGCTGTTCTTCAACACACTGGAAGGGACAGAGGAGTAAGGCCCTTTAACCAGTTTGCTAAAAGCGGATATTTTCCAGCCCAATTTGTCACAAACCTAAATACCCCAGTGAAGTAATTAGTCGTTAAGCACGCACACATTCACACACCCATGCATTTTGTGTTCAAGTCTCTTAGCATAAACAAGGCCTCATGCGACATTATCAAATGTAAACTCTCCCTAATGATGGGTTTGTTTAGTCTGAACTGTGGTGTAGCAGTTTTCTCTGTACTGGGGAAAATCTCTTCTGCATCTGGTAGGACTGATTCCATTCAGTATGTACTCACCATTTTCTTTCAGTGTGAGATGTTTTTTACATCCTTCCTCTTTATTAAAACAGAGCTCTTGTCATCCTAACCATATTTTGTTTGTTGGCACAGAAAATCCACCCTGGACCTGCGCCAGCACAATTCCCTGTGGTTTCTTATTTATTCATGGTTCATTTTCCACAATCTTGTAGGTTTGTTTTTGCTGGGGATGTGGGAATGCTAAAGCACTTATTTTACCTCCATGCATTCAAAATATGTTTTCAGGAATTCACCATTTTCTAACATAAAATCTCTCCCACACAATTTGACATCACGCTTATGTTAAAGATAATTTTTTGTGATAAACAGCTGGGACCTAATTGTGCCATTTGGTTCATTCTTTATATAAAAATTCCTTCATGTTTATCACTGCTCTTGTTTTGAAAGAAAAAACCTCTCCTCTTTTACAGAGCATTAAGCTGAAGGCAGGTATGTAAAGTTCTTTTGACAGCTTCATTGTCTTGCCAATGTCAGCCATGTCATTCTGTGCTCATCCTCCTCAAATAAAACCTGCCCTGAGGCCAAGACACACTACAGCCCTGATAACCTGGACACACACTGCAACACAGGCTGTCTGTGTTTAGAAAAGCCTTTGTCTACACTATACTAAGAACGGCTATGAGGTGCATGATAAAGTGTATACTGTGTCTGTGTTTTTTCTCATAAAGAGACAGCGACATTTCTTTTCCTTAGGCATATCCTTATACAGTCTTTACATAGTGGTGTAATATGTGCACATTAACAGTAATTATATAGGTGACGTTAACTTAAATGAAAAGATAGTGTTATTTTCGACATTCTGTCGTTTCAGTGCACAACAAAATCTCTTGAGCTCAAGTCTGTGCAGTGCTAATGTTTCTAGTTGTCATTTGTCTGTGTGAGTCAGTTCATGGAAGTCCAGCCTAGACACCCACTAGGGTGGGTGCACTGAGCTTGAATATCTGTCAAGGCAGTTTGATAGGGCCCTTCAATGCTTTTCAGTGCTATTTGTGGTGAGAAAAAGATGAATTCTTTCCTTTCTGATTCAGGCGGTATAGTAGCAATGGAAGGCTAACCATTGAAAAGTAAATTGAAAGTCTTGGTCTGAAAAAAGTAACCAACAGCTGCAACGTGGGTTATCGCTCACTTGGTCAGTACACCTCTACAATTCCATTTGAACCATGTGCTACAGAACAAGTGACTTTAGTTGGTGAATTGCTCCTAACTAGGTCTCATTAGTGTTTTTTTTTTTTACTTTGCAGATTCTTTCAGATCTTGACATGCCTAATGTGCTCCTGTAATTTCTGTGTCTGAGCCCTGGGGAATGATAGGTGTGCTTAAATGGGTCGAACAACTTTTTCTTTTCTTAATTAAAAGTGGAGCTAAACCACAAGATCCCAGCATTCCTTTGAGATGAAGAGCACAAGGCTTGTGTGTCTGACTGAATTCTGTACAGCCCAAGAAAAGCTCCCTGTCTTATCCTTGCATAGCAACCAGTGTCACAAACCCAGAACTTTTTTTCTACTCGCCTTCAGGCAACATAAAGGAAACATAACAGAAAGTGACTGAGAGTATCTGTCTCGCATGATGGTGAATTTTCTGTGCTGTGGCCCTTCCTGTTCTTGATAGCCGTGTTGTTGGGATGGAGTCAGTGTAGACTGCAGCTTATCTTACTCCTCTTGGCTAGAATTTCACAATCAGAATAGAAATATCCCTTCTCTCTAGGGGAACCATTCATTGTCATCCCTTGTGTCTGCCAGACAGATAGCAGGCTGTGTGGACTCCTCTCCCTTCAGCATTGAGTTAAAGAGTCTGTCCCAGGAGCCTAAGGTTCAAACTAGGGGAATGCATTGCTACACGCACTCTTAATTAGCTTCACAGACTCGCAGGGAGCTCTTTGATGGCTTACACACAGACCACTGGGGCTGGCTTCCTCTTGGTTGTGATGCTGTCAGCCAGACATTTTAACTCTTCGTGGTTTGGATTTAAGCATCTTGGATCCCAGGCTGAAGAGGACCCTTCGACAAGACTTTGCGCGTTTGGCTTTTGTCGTCTAAACTCGGAGAAACAACGAGCTGTGAAAGCTGCACATTTGCAGTACCTGTTCTTAGATACATTTTTCCCCTACGTTTCAGCCACTTAAAATTGATGGTTCATCAACAACCCTGCATGTCAAAGCTGACTCTCCAAACTGCTTTCTCCTTCACAAAAATGTGTCTAGTTTTTATAATCTATATAAAATCTAACCAATTTCCTGAAGCTGTGATTACATACAAAAATAGTCTCTTTTCTATAACCTGTCTTGCCCCTTTCCAGAACTGCAACCTAAACCTTTATGTTTACTGCCAGTTATAAAGGTGCTTTGTGTTTGCTCTTCCTCTTCAACATCTTCAAAAAGTTTTTTTTTTAAATAACAATAACAATGTATCCAGGAAGTCTTTTTAAAAAGGGCTCTTTATTTTAAGACTTTCAAGAGTAGTCATCTGGGGTTTTGGGCATGGGAAGGGAAAGGGTGTTCTGGGATTATTCCAGTGGCGGAGTGCTGAGGAAGGCATGTTGGAAAGGCGGTGCTCAGCTGCTGTCAGGCAGTTTTTGTGATGCTGAATTATGTTTGGTATCATGGAAATGGCCTCGGCAGCCTTATGCTGCCACCAGGGAGGTCCTGCACGCTGGCCACACACGTGGGTTTTGTCTCTTCGTTCTGTATTTATTGATGACAAATGTAGAAATGGCAAAGATGTTGAAAGAGCTTGTGTTATTGCGCAACAGATACTCAAACACTACACCAATGTCCCATCTGGGGGTGGTGGGGTCATCGAAGTAGTGTCTGTCCCTTTTGCAACATAGCCCCCTGGTGCAGTTCTCCTGGCCTTGCAGCTTCGGGACATTCTGAAGTGTGACCTACAGTTTCTCAGTCTCTTTATATTTACCTAGGAAACCCATTGCAAATGGCACCCGACAGCCAAAGAAGGCTCCACGGCCCAAATGTTGGGAATAAGCCTTTACTTGTTCCTTTGCAGCCTATGCATGCTGACGTGGCTTGAACTATATGGTAAAGGGTATTGGTATGTTGCTGAACATGTACAGTAAATAATATGCACGTCAATGAAAGGTTAAAAGTGTTTTGGAATGTTTGGAGTCATACATGGTAAAATATTCTTTTGTTTTGGTTTAATTTGTAGATAAACACCAATGGCTTCATTGCCACCAGTCAGCCGACAAGTGAGAGGGAGTATCTAGACAGATTCCCCCCCAGTTTTGGCATGGTCGCCATGTTCTTGGCTGACCTGGACACCAGCGACGGAGTTGGCAAAGTCTTCGTCCGGCAAGACGCCAGTCCCAACACCCTGCAGCTGGCGGCCGCCCACATCAACCGGGCCTTCCCCTACGATGAAAAGTTCACCCCCACTCACACCCTCATCGTGACCTGGGAGGATGTGGCTGCCTACCAGGAGCACAGCAGGGGCGACGGGCTGGACAGCAAGGTAACCCTGGGCACTGGCTGGCTCCCTGCTGCACTTTCCCAGTCAGCCTCCTTTCATAGCAACCGTAAGAGGGGATAGTAGACCGCAGAGGGAGGATAAGGTGGTCCTGGGTACAAGTCCTCCAGCCTGAATAACCACCATGTTCCTCATCTAGTTCCATTAATGGAAATCAGTTTTTACTGGGGTGTTCATTTACAAGGCTAGTGTCCCATCTGGTGGTGGTGGTGGTGGTAGGGTATTTTACTGTAAGTTCACATCACACTGCAAAAAGGTCAGGCAAGCTCTTTCACTCTGATCCACTTAACCTTGCACAGAAGCCTTGTTATTCTCATTTAATGTGTTGTCTATGTAATTCAGTACCTTGATCGAAACCTCTCAGTTCTGCTTCAAGTGTGCATGTGAGTATTGCAGTTTATCCTTGATCCTGAAGTAAACAGCCTGTTTCGTGATTAATTAAAAGTGGATTGTTCCCATATGTATGTGTTTTGTATTTGTGCGATCCTGTTTTAATACCTTTTTTTTTTGCTATGCGTCTATAATTTGGCCTTTTTTAATTGGATAATTCTTTACAATTCGCTCTGAACAACAATGGCAACGCAATGGGGGTTTTCGGCTAGTGATACAAACAGAATGCCATTGCAAACTCAAGCCAAGAAGAAGAGAAGAATTAAGATTTTGAATGAGATGATCTGTTTGGAGTTTGTGATGGGTTCTTTTAGAGACTCATACTGATGCCGGGTAGTGCCTAAATAGGTTGCATTTTGTTCCACTTGCACAGAGAAACACCTTCCAAGCCGTCCTGGCTTCTGGGGAAAAATCTACGTATGCCATTCTGCTGTACCCAAGGGATGGGCTGCAGTTCTCTTCGACGCGTTCGAAGGGCACGGACACAGACCGTCCAGCCCGAGTTGCCTTTAGCAAAGGACTGCAGCGGTACTTGATATGGAGCTCTCGCCCAGGACCTTACTATGAAATCACCACCAGCAGCGAAGAGTCTGTCAGGGATCTTTATGAGTAAGACACTTCCTCATTCTCACTGGGCCCCTCTCACCAAACACAGTACAGTACAACCCGCGCTACAGTCAAATTACAGTACAACCTCTTGGTGTTTTTGCACAGTGAGGGTTAAAAGCGTGGTCTCACAATAATTTAAATAGCTTTATAAGGTTGCTGTTTTCATTAATGATCGAAGAATAATTCCTGTAAAAGTCTAGAACTATGCAGTATTAGTTCAAATATGTTAACCATAAGCCTGGTGTCTTTCTGACTTATTTGCTCTTTTTATTTCCCGGACTTACAGTGAGCCAGTTCCAATTTAAGGATGCACTTTGTTTATCCCTGGTTTTGGAATTCGGCTGAGTTCCAGAGTCCTTATTGTCAGATGAAATGAGTGTTTGTTAGGTATGAACAGACTGCATAACAGACTTTGGAATCACAGGCTGTCGTGTGTCTGAAACAGGCACATGAATTGGCTTGGGATTTGGATTTTTTGGGAATGACCCCCTCCGCTCCCTCTCCGTTTTAAGTGAAGTCCTTGTTTTTCTGCTGTAAAGCGCTGGCGGAAGATTCTCTTTCTTTCAGGCTCACGAATTCTGGCAAGCGAGGCGTGTGGGTATACGAGATAGGGACCACCCCTTACTTCACCAACGTCGCGCCGGGGGAAGTGGAAGAGATTCCCACCGAGGTCCCCCTGGAGAATCCCCAGGGGGGTTATGATGATGAAGTGCCAGAGACCCGCGTGGTCCCGGGGCTCAGACACAAGGAGGAGCAGCAGGTGCTGGAGTACCCCCCCTACCAGCCGTACCCCCACCAGCCAGCCGTAGAGAACCCCGATTCATCCCCGTATGAGGGGAGACTGGAACGACCTGCACTGAGCACCCCTGAAGATCCTGCTCCTGTAGACACCTACGCAGAGCCCATTCCTGTCCAGCCGGTCCAGTTTCGTCCACAGTACCCCCAAGAGATTGGTCAGGCCCAGCAGCCACTCTACCCCATCGACAACGCCAGGGTCGTGGTTGTGGATGGGGACCTTGAAGTTGATGCCAATGGTACGTTTTCTGTTCTTACAGGATGCAGTACATGTGCTTCAGTCTTTGCTGACCGTCTTTTCCTGTTCCTGTTTCCCTGCAGTTTTTACATATAACTCGGAAACTTGTGCTAACAGCCGACAGAAGTGCTCCAACTTTGCTGATTGTAGGGACTACCCCACTGGCTATTGCTGCCATTGCCGGCCTGGCTACTATGGGAATGGAAAACACTGTGTGGCAGAAGGTAAGATACACCCCACAATCCTCAGCCCAAAGGTCAGCACACTGTGTGGAAGAGGGTAAGACACATCCCACAATCTGCAGCCCACAGGTCAACACACTGTGTCGAAGAGGGTGAGATACACCCCACAATCCTCAGTCCAAAGGTCAGCACACTGTGTCAAAGAGGGTGAGATACACCCCAGAATCCTCGGCCCGGCTGTCAACACACTGTGTCGAAGAGGGTGAGATACACCCCACAATCCTCGGCCCGGCGGTCAACACACTGTACTGAAGGGGGGTCAGACGCATCCCAAAATCCTCAGGCCAACGGTCAACACACTGTGTCGAAGAGGGTGAGATACACTCCACAATCCTCAGGCCAACGGTCAACACACTGTGTTGAAGAGGGTGAACGCATCCCACAATCATCAGTCTAGCAGGAAATACACTTTCCGGTCCTAGTGTTTAGACAGGGCAGGTTCATATGGTTCTTCTGTAAAGTCTTTTTACTTCTTGAGCATGAATCAGGAATAACTGTATCACCAGATTATCCAAGTCCAAGTTTACAGGTGCAAAACCACCTATGTTTGGTATCAAAAGTGGTGTTGTATAAAGTCAGCAAGTGCCACTGACAAGAACCTACGTTGTTTGATGTAAACCTAATTAGAGTGCCCCCACAGCACTGGAATAGTCTTGCAACACTGTGTGTGATATGATTTTGAATAGGATAAAAAAACAACACATCAGATAAAAATACAACAGTTAATGAGATTAGGCTGAAAGAGTAGATTACAGGAATCACATAAATGTAAAAGTTTATGATGTACAGTATAATTAAATGTTGTTGAGATTTAGACACAAGACAAGGTATCAGTGAGATTATTCCTGGTTAAAGAATTTTTAAAAATCTGCTCATTATTTCTTTGTTTGCACACGAGGAATTCCTTGAATTTGGCTCAAAACTGTACATATTTATTTTAAAAAGAAGGGAGTGCAAAGCCTTTTGCCAACAGCTCTCTTTATTGGACTGAAGCCAGTGTAGGAGGAAACAGGCAGAGTGGATAAGTAAATACAGACATCTAAGATTGCCCCTGGCTTTACAGATTTCATTTAGAAAGCTAATGTGAGGTTTCAGAAGAATCATGTCAACCTTCCGTAGTATTTAGTTTGTTGTGTTTTCCTCTGGCTAGTGGGGGGATGCAATTTTCCTACTAAATTCTAAAGTTATATTTCACAAATGAATGCACCAATGGTCCTTTTAAAGCCCAATTAGTACATCCCTAATTAGTGTCACCATTCCAGCACTATTTGTCTTCCTTTTTGTTGTCTTATCACAATTGTGGGATCTTTTCTCATCATGGTTCAACCTTGTAGCAATGAAATCAGTCAGAACCCTGTACAGTGTGTACGAAGATGAAGGAATGTCTTTATCTGCTAAAGCTAGATTTTGTTGCGGATGAACCCATGCTTATTACTGTGAGACAACTGCATGAAATGCATAGGATATGTGAATGTAAAGCCACACAAATACCTTTCTGTTTCATCGCTCTTCTAGAAACACAATCAGAGTAGGTCCTGGACTGTTCCACTGGGAGTGCGAGGTGGAGGTGTGTTGGTTTATTGTTTCTGATTTCTGCAAGCCTCTTGATCTGTGGATCTGTGATCGGCAGGAAAGCCTCAGAGGATGAATGGGAAAGTCAATGGCAGGCTCTTTGTGGGCAGCTCTCCTTCCCAAGTGGTGTTAAGCAACAACGACCTGCACTCCTATGTGGTGGCCAACGATGGCCGGGCCTATGTGGCCATCAGCACCATCCCCCGGAGCCTGGGCCCGTCCCTGCTGCCCCTGTCCTCTTTAGGAGGTGTCATCGGCTGGGCATTCGCCCTGGAGGCTCCAGGTCATGAAAATGGCTTCAGTGTAGTAGGTAAGAGCACCTCCTTCAATACATTTTTCACATTGTCAGCTGCCTTTTTCCTTAACACCTTCTCTTTCCCTGCTATGGTGAAAAGAACTGCTCGGCTTCACACCGCACCATCCTGGCTACACCTTTGTGTTCCTGAAGTTTAGTTTTTTAATCTGAGACCAGATTAAAATGCGACCAGATTCCAAAAGTTTTGCGATTTTGTAGAAGCATTTAATGGCAAAGTGGGTTCTGAGATTTGTCTTCTCAGGTGTTAAACGTTTATAGAATTTGTTTTTAAGAGAATCCTGGGACCTTGAAAAATTGTGCGAGGTGCTTTTTTTCACTCATAGCTTTGTCATATTTTCACGTTTACCAGGGGCCGAACTGAGCGTCACTACAACATGATATGCGGTGCTTGCATGTGTTGTTGAAAATAAAAGGGTGTTAAGAAATGATCTAGAGGAACTTCTATACTTATCTCATGAGGGAAGAGATTAAAATTCGAATGAAGATGTTTCTCTGGGCTTGTGCATTGGTAATCACTGGGTGGTCATCCCAGTGACAGTGCATTTTCTCTGCCCGTTCTGGTTACTACAGGAGGGGAGTTCACTCGTCAGGCTGAGGTGACCTTCCTTCCTGGGAATGAGAAGGTGACTATCCGGCAGGAGTTCAAGGGCATTGATGAGCATGACCACTTGGTGGTCAGCACCGACGTGGAGGGAAGGCTACCGGAAATTCCCGAGGGGGCGTCCGTGCAGATCGAACCCTACTCCGAGATCTACCATTACAGCAGCCAGAGTAAGTCACACTGCGGTGAGAGAGTTTGGCGCATCTTTGCTGCGACGGGAAGCGGTTGCTGGTTGCTGCTGTTGCAGTGTGTTTATTGACACAAGGGATGTCGATTTGCGCGTTTGAATGAAAATGGCGTTTTCTTTTATGACGGGAAATGATACTTGTGTAAATAAGAGAGATCAGGGATGATCATCAAAGTCACCCTTTAAAAGGCAACAGGCAGAGGTAAATGTCTTACTGTGAAAGCCTGTAAAAGTCCAGAAGAAAGAGAAGTTTCTCTTGTCACACTTGGTGTCTTAGTAATTGAAATGTTGTGTCGATGGTAACTTCAAGGGGAGTCCATGTAGTAAAAGCCAAAAATTCCTGACAGTTGATGACCCATTGGATCTACAGTGGAGCAAAGGGCTCTTTCATCACCTCAGCAGCTGTTTCTTACCATATTAGCTAGAGGTAGGCAACTTCCCAGCACGTGGGCACAGTTGTCTGTGTTACACAGGAGGTCTTGTTGATGAGTGGCAGACACACACGCAAACGTTTGGTTTCTAGCTGCCAGTAATCGTAGAGGTTTGTTCCTTCAACGTGTTGCGTTTTACGCCTAAATTAAAACCATATTTTTTATGGTTGGTTTGCTAACTATTCCTGGTTGTTCCAGTGATCACCTCTTCCTCCACACGGGACTACACCGTCACCCTGGGGGACGGCAGCACTTACACCAGATCATACCAGTGGAGGCAGACCATCTTCTTCCAGAGCTGCCCTCACGACGAAGCCTCCAGGGCCACCCCAGCCACACAGCAGCTCAGCGTGGACCAGATCTTCGTGATGTATGACGCAGACACTCAACTAATCCGCTACGCCATGAGCAACAAGATCGGCTCGCTTCACGGTAACCTGCCGCTGTCCAGCTCAAGCGCTTCTCTAGACCACAGGATCGAGAGAGCAGGGCTTGTTTTAAGAGAAAAAATGTCAAGGGGTTAGCAAAGGAGATCCTGAATTACCAAGGGGGAGAGCTAAGAAAGAAGGGTTGTTCTTGTCAGTTTGAGTGCTTACCCAAAATCTGACAATGAGCACAGAACACTTAGTGACGTTATCAGGCTGAACTGTAGCTCAGCTGCTGGTTAAGTAATTTAAGTACGTGTTTTCTTCTCAATGTTTAGAACATTGCTTGTCTGTAGATATGGAGTAGTCTCTCCATGTGGTAACATTTATCCTCAGATCACTTGTTTCAGGTGCAGTGGTGTGGAGGAGTCTGATTAGTTAGGCATCTACAAGTGTAGGTATCTAAACCTGTTTTGGTTCGAGCAGGGCTCTCGAGCATTCGGCAGTGCAGAAGTTCTCTCTGCGTTCAGGGTTTTATACTTCAGTCCATCCCTCCCCTTCTGTAAGGGACCTAAAAGAGGTTTGTGATGTGTTCAGGGGGTGGGGAGGAAGAAAACGCCTGCTTCACCGGGAGACACGGCTGTGATACCAACGCGGCCTGTCGGCCCGGCCAGGGTAACCAGTTCACCTGTGAGTGCGCCACCGGTTTCCGGGGAGATGGACACAGGTGTTACGGTAGGCCACTGAACGTGAAATCGCTGCTTGTGGGTTGTGTTTTGACTGCCGGTTCTATCAGAGGTTCAAGGCTGAACCTTCACAGAAGAATTCAAAGATAACGTTGTACTTTCTATGTAAAAACATCTCCAGTACTGCTTTCCTTCCTGTGACTTCTGCAGGATTTAAAGTGAGTTAATAAAGACTGTTCTCTGGTTGACCACTGCTGGCAGAGTAGCCCCTTTCATTGCAAAGAACCTCCCTTTGGGAACATGTGCTTTAAAGGGAGAGCTTGAAAATAACATTAAGAGGATTGTATATCATTTTTACGAAGAGGGCTGAGGCCTTTGGACTTGTACAAAGTAAAACTGTTCAAAATAACACCAGAAAGCTAAAGCGACTAACTGGAAAATAGTCTTTGATCTATCCATTCACCCATTATCAGGAAGATGGCAATCACAGAAAGGGCTGCATAGCTAGAGCCCATCCAGTAAGCATGGGTTGCACACAAGCTCTCTCCCCCTGTCAGGGGTGCCAGTCCAGCCCCAGGCCACAAGGAAAGGGAACAATCGGACTTGCTTATCACACCCATCCGGCATGTTTTTGGGAAGAGTAAGACAGGTGGAGAAAGCCCATGCAAACGTGTGGAGAGAACACAGACGTCTCCCAGACTCAGAGAGGCTGTAACTCGGAGCCCTGGAGCTGTGTGGCAGCAGAGCTGACAGCAGTGTGCCTACGTCTTTAATCAAAACACTGAACTGAATTCTCTTTTTTTACCTTGTGCTCAGTGTCTTGTAAATAATGTCTGATTCTTCGTGCTGGGAAATGGAAGACAGCTCTGGAGGGGCTGAAAGAGAAAGCTTTGTCCAAACTCGACATTCTTTTTCTATCTTTTATGAATTCTTTTTGGACATCATTCTGATAAATCCAATTTATTATGATTTAAAGCACTATGTAAATGTTTGGAGTTAAGTAAATGTTTTGAATCTAGGCTGCCTTGGTTAAATGCCTGCTTATGTCTTATTATTTAATCATAATTTAACATTTCTTTACCAAAATACGTTAAAATAAAGGGCTGGCAAAATTTATTCAGAAATGAATACAACATGGAAAAAAATATAGCATCTTAACATGAATTTTAAATAAGCTTTATTATGATTATACTTTCTTTTGAAGATTGGTTGTATTTAGAGTTTAGTTTTATGTGCTTCATGATTTAAACCTTCTAACCTGTCTGGGAATTGATGGATCTGACGTTTCTTGAAAGAAACCAGGGCTGGTTTTGGCTGCCTGATCATGCCTGGTTAGCTTGTTCCAGACACCCACAGCCCTAGTCGAACAGCACGCAACAAACACAACAGTGTACAGAAGGGTTGGTGGCAGTTGTTGCTGCACTCTAGTGTAATTTGTGATATGAGGGTTTTATTCTTTTATTCTTTTTTTATTCTTTTTTTTTTTTTTTGCAATTTGGACAGACATTGATGAATGCAGTGACAACCCACTGATCTGTGGCCAAAACGCAGTCTGTAACAACCAGCCTGGCACTTTCCGCTGTGAGTGTGTAGAAGGATATCAGTTCGCCAGCGACGGCAGGACTTGCATTGGTACGTCCTTTTCTGCACATTGTCTGATCTCAGCCTGTTTCATTCTGAATGACATGTCTCTAGCTCCGGAGGAGGTGGCACACATCCATTCACAAATGGTAGCCCCACTGAAGCTCAGCAGGTGTGAGCCTGGTCACACCTGGTCCCTCCTGGGAAAAACTAAGGCTGCTGCTGAAAGAGGTGTCAGTGGTGCCAGCAGGGGGCGCTCACCCTGTGGTCCATGTGGGTCCTAATGCCCCAGTATAGTGATGGGGACACTATACTGTAAACAGGCACCGTCCTTTGGATGAGACATAAAACTGAGGTCCTGACTCTCTGTGGTCATTAAAAATCCCAGGACATTTCTCGAAAAGAGTAGGGGTGTAACCCCGGTGTCCTGGTCAAATTTCCCATTGGCCCTTACTAATCAAGGCCTCCTAATAATCCCCCTCTGTGAACTGGCTTCATCACTCTGTTCTCCTCCCCCCTGAGAGTTGGTGTGTGGGGAGTGTACTGGTGCATCATCAAGGTGGGGCTGCAGACTGGTGGTGGACAGGAGTCCCCATTACTTGTAAAATGCTTTGAGTGGAGTGTCCAGAAGAGCGCTTTATAAGTGTAAGCAGTTATTATTATTATTACTGCAGTCCGTACTTTTTGGGTCCAAATTTATTAGGAGAGGGCGTTTGGCTCACCTGGAAAATGAGTTACTTTTCCTGATTGTCAATGGGCACTGCACCGCTGACCGACTCTCGTTTCAGAGGTGGACATGCCTGTTGACCACTGCCAGCGAGGCACTCACAACTGCGATGCCCCAGAGCGGGCGAGGTGCATCTACACTGGGGGGTCCTCCTTCATCTGCTCCTGCCTGTCGGGCTTCGTGGGCGACGGGCGTTCCTGTCAGGGTGCGTGTTCTCTTCTTATAAAGAACGCATAGCAGTGAGAGAAGGGTGGGGAAGTAGTCATGTGTCTGTTGGGGGGGGGGGGGGCATTCTTTGGGTTAAGACAGACATGATGATGATGAGTCTCTAAAGCTTCTTGCCGTACATTGCCTGTGTTCTGTTATTGCTCTCTTGTCTTGTTCTGTGTCTCTAATAATCTCCACAGTACCTCTGATAGCAGACTGAATATGCTGCCTTCTTTCCCCTCTCTCACAGTGTTGTACTCCATTAAAGTACCTTATAAGGTCACACAGCTTCAGCTCGAAGCAGAACATTATAGATTAAATACTTCCAGGCTCCAAAGTCAAACATTAATGGCATGCCTGAATGGGAGACAGCATCAGAATCTCAGTAGCGAATTGCATGTGTCACGCCATTAGTAGATAAACCCAGGCCTATTTCAAAACAGTTTATCAACTTAATCTGGCATAGTCTTCGAACACAGGTCTAACTCACAAAGTGTTAATTTTGCATTTGGGTAGCATGAAATAAAAAGGCTTTTAGGATGATTACTTTGCGCTTCAGGTACTCTGATAAGTACTGTGATGAATAATCACAGGCACTGACAAAAGAATTAACGCTCCCGTTAAATCAACACCAATCATGTTAAAAAGTCAGTGGGCTTAGAAAACTTGGGTCATATAGTTTTTGTTTTTTTTTTCGTTTTTGAAGACTGGGCCATTTTAGAGTTCAAATATTCTGTAGTTGTCAAACAGTTGCCTCTTTTATCTATAACAATGTCAGCCCTGAAGATGAATGAAACCAGGGTCTCCAGTCCCATTTTGTTTTCAGCTCAGGTGGCAATGTGATTGGCTCCATTTGAGCAGCACATGCGGACTCGTCTGGTGCATCAAACGAACCCCCCGCCTGGGTGGGTTCCCAAGAGACGAGCTGGAAGGAAAGGCAGCTGTCGTCAAGAGGGTCTCCATGCTGGGAGAAGCTGAGCTTCACTGGGCCTCTGAAAAGGGTTAACTGTCCTGACGAAGGAGCGTGGCTGACAGTATGAGGCAGGAAGGAGATAACATGTTAAACATCTGCAGATTTCATTGGCAGTGTCTCCAGCACTTGCCTCAATAATTATTGTACAGGGCCAGCTGCCGTCTGGAGCTCAGGAAACTCAGTTTGTGTTTTTCTTCCACCTCGTCATTCAGTTTGAGACCTGCGTTAGCCAGCTGGTGTAAATGATCTCTGTACTTTTTCTCGAGCTGTGCTTTGTTTTACTGTAAGAACTTTGATTGTGTTTTAAATACATGCAGTAAACATCCGTACTCTTATTCAAAACAACCGTGGATTTTGCCACAGTTGCCTCCATAAGAGACCATTTCAGTTTCCACCAAATAACACAAAAGTCTACTGGAATGCAAGTATGCCTTTGTCCTTCATCTTAATTTCAGTCCCCTCCTGAAACTCGAAAACCAAATACATTAAATGTGTGTTTTAAGATTTAGTTTAAGATTGTATGAAAAGCGATTTGGTTTAGCCTGAAGTGCCATTATTAGAAAATTGCTATTTATGTGTAAGTTTCATGGCCAAGTAATTCTGGTGTTGTACCTTTGTGGACCTGTGTGCTTGACACACAGGAGGAGAGATCATGGACAGTTTCCTTTCCTGTTTGCTCACAGATATTGATGAATGCCAGCCAGGCAGATGCCACCCAAATGCTGATTGTTACAACACTCCAGGCTCGTACAGATGCCAGTGTAGGCTGGGTTTCTATGGAGATGGGAGTCAATGCACCCCTGATATAGCAGGTAAGCATCCCTTCCTGTTTTCCATCTTGCTGTGTACTGTGTAGAATGTGTATGTAATTTTGCGTATGTGGTAACTTTAATATAAATTACAGGTATTGCTAAAGTAGAAGTGTTTACGCATGACATGAGATCCATAATTCATTTTTTTATGTACTGGCTGCTTATAAAGTCAGTTGACCTTCGACAAATGACTAATAAAAAAAGAGCACTATAAAGTATCCACCCATGGGAATACAGTGTACAGGAATGACCATGGGTAATGAACAGCTTCGTGCCACATTTACCATGTGTTTGTATGTGCAAGCCATCATGGACACGAATGTGCATAGTCATTGCCTACGGAAACACACATTCCCCATAATCTCATTCGTATCGGTATGTATACAAGAGGTCAGTGTTCCACTGTGGGTGGTTTTCATAATACAGTAAACAGGTCTGAACCATCAACGTTTTAGGCAACCTGTTTTACAGTTGAACAATATTTACTGTGATGAAGGTCATGGTGCTAAACCATGCATTGCAAATGTTCTAGGACTAATGCAGTTTGAATTTAGAGAATTGTTTTAGTCTTCAATTGTGCAAAAAAATAACCTTGAAAAGAAGATATTACCAGTTGAGCCATATTGAACCAAAAGTGCACTACTTATTTCAAGAGTGCGAGCCTTCAGGGGAATGAAAACCAGATGTGATTCTGTTGCCCCAGAGTCTGACATACTTGTGCTGAACTGATGTGTCTGATGTGAAGCACAAATGTGCACTAAAGCTAAACTAATTAACAGACTCTACTCTAACAAACTTTATTGGTTTTTTTTTTTAAAAAAGCTACTGTGGACCTGCAGGCCAGAGCAGAGCTACACCATTTCTGTTCTTAATTCAAGTGTCTGAGACAGGAAAGCAAGACATTGTTATAGATAAAAATCTCTTTTTTGAGGGCGGATAATCTTCTGTTTTGGTAAATTGTAGTCATTATATATGCATCTGAAAATTCCACGTAAACAGGATTTGTTTTTCCAAGAGTCTGCTGGATAATGTAGCATGGCGATGGAAAAGTCAAGTTTACTGACGCCTTGCTCAGAGAGTTGTTTCATCACAAGTTTCCAAGCTGTGCTTTACCACTAAACAACTTTTATATAAGCTAACTATGATATATGGCAGTGAAAGCAGAAGGAATTAAATAGGGCAAAATAAACCAGTAGTAAAAGCATGGTAAGGTATACGGGTATACCAGGCTGTGGAAAAGCATGATACGAACATGTGAGAAACAGCAGCTCTGTATACTGTAGGAGTGGGAATATACAGTACAATGGTGAACTTTCCTGAGGGACAGCTTGAGCATGCGAAATGCTTTGTGGGGCAAACCGAACAGAGAACACTAGCTGTCTGATCCCACAGTGCAGCACTGCGATTTTGGCTTGTGAAAGGTGGCATTGTCAGTACATTTGCTCCATTCTGCTTGGCGTTTTTATTTGATGTCACCGCGCAACTTTACAGTGTCGGATTGATGAAAATCTTCCCCTAATCTTGAGCACCTAAGCATGAAGACTTCTGGCACACGCGTGTGGTTGTCCGCAAGAGTGTACAGAATACCGACTGATTGCGCTCATCGGTTTTCTCTAGCCTGTAGCTTTCTAGTGCTTCATTTTCCAGCTGGATGAGAAGCAGATGTCTGACCTTGGCACCCCCTCACTAGGCTGTGTGTAGGAGACTCAGAACAAGGGCCTTTATTGCTGGCTGTAGCTTGACTGAATTCTCTGCCTTAAGAGGCAAACCATGGGCTGGTTTCCACACCAAGAATTAGCATTTAGGTCACCAATGTATTATCAGTCACTAATCTGTATCATGAGTTAAGGCTGTAAACATCTGTAAACATCTGTTGTACTTTCTTCATAATCTTAATCTCTCAGCCCTCAAGCAGAAACACTCATCCAAAACTGATGTTTATCTCTTGGCTCCTGGCTGACTTGACAATAGCCACTTAACTTCACTAGATTTTAACAATCTTTAATGAGTTTTTTTTTTGCCTTATAATCTCCCAAGTCTCAGTGAAGCACTAAAATGACCCTAGATATTCAGGTTCAACAAAACTATTCTAAACTTCTTCCTGCTAAAATAAGGCTTTGCTTAGCCAGGCTTTTCTTCATCTTGTATAATCTACATGCTTAACCATGGGTTTACTCACTATGAGATTTTCCCATTGTGCTCCAGTTTTGTTGTGGTGAGCTTGTGTGTTTTTCTGAGGACTGAGACAAAGGAGTACACAATTAAATGTGAAGCAAGCTACCGCTTCCAGTCTGCAGTGTAGGCTCCTCCTTTAAGATGTTGTTCTCTAGGAACGCTTTGTGCCTGCTTGTTTTTAGCATGGTATACCAAAACAAGTGGAAAAATGTGTATTCTTATGTATATAGAAGCTTCATGGATGTGCCTCCCTGTCTTATTTTTCTTGTGAGAGAAGAGCTTATCTTTGTGGTTTCTAGGGTGATGGGAGTGTGGAACAAGCTACCCAGCCATGCTGTTGAAGCCGATACCTGGTTTCTTTCAAGAAACAGCTGGAAGACATACTTAGATAAATTAACTACTAACTACTAATTGGTAGTTACACAGTAACCCAGCCTCCTCTCTTTTTTAACTATTCTCCTGTCCTTACCTCAGAATAGTACTGAGAAGCCCAATGGTGTTGCTCAAAGCATAGTAGGTGTGACTAGGTTCTATGAGTAAACTCAGGAACTCCCACCACTAATCAATGTAATCTACACAAACAAAGCTAATTGATCGATATTATCAGCTTTTTTACAGGATATTTCTGTCAGCCTGTTTGAAAGGGTGGGGTTTTGGTTATTATTCTTTGCCTTTCTTGTTTGTGGGAAGGCAGGCATTTTGTTATGACTCGTATGTGGGCTGCTGGAAATGCAGAAGCCCCCAGCAGAGTTCTGTCTCGAGCGGAAATCTTTGCAGTTGGTCAAATTGTTCCCCAAAACAGACAGGGAAACCACAGTTTTTTTTCCGATGCTCCTCAGTGTTGGGAGCAAGGTCTCTGCTCTGTCTGAGCCACACGTTCGATGCTGGAAAACTGGTTCATGCAAATGAGCTGCCTTTGTAAGGCCATACCTACAAAAGAAAAATAAATACACATTTTTGACTAGCACTCCTACAGTGCACTATTTTAGGGATGGTCTATAGGAACTTAGCAAGGATAAGTGAAGTTTAACATAATAGTTCAAGGAGGTAGCTACTTGAGTCAGCATGCGTAGGCTACAAAGGAAGTAAAGGTTTATTCCCTGCTGAAAAGACAAGAAAAGAAACACAACGTTTCGTCTGTGGAGCCTTCTTCGAAGAAGGCTGCACAGTCGACACGTCGGGTTTAACGTAACTGTGTTAACTGTGATGAGCCCATGGACACAGCAGAATTTCACAGTTTTAGATAAGATTCATTTCTCAGTAATCATGAACGATTCGACCTCTTGTATAAGAATCATTCAAATTTTTACGTATTGCAGAATATTTCATGGGACCGGTGATATTCTAATATATTTTTACATAAATTCATGATGCAACAGGTAAAAGCAGAAACGCCAGAGTTAAAAGTTTTCAAAATGCAGTGCTGTAAACAAGATGTTTGATAACGGGATATACAGTCAATTAAAAACAGGGGGAGGTAAACATTTGGCCAAAAGACGATGAGAAGCTGGTATCTATGATTCACAGGAGGTTAAATGACAGTTTTCCTCCCGTGAAACCACTCTCTTCTCCCCTGATGTGTTTCGAAAGTGGGTCCTGCTCATGTTGCTGCAGGTGCGGAAGGAGACTGCTCTTGTGTCAGTGGGGGTGTCCTCGCGTGGGGCTGTTGAATTGACCCCCCCCCCCCCCCCGTTTTCCTTGCAGTGCCCGAGAAGACGCGGTGCGAGCGCGAGCGGGACCGCCTCCTGGGCTCCTCCTCCTCCGCCTTCGGCCCGCGGGGGCCCCGTCCCGTGCCCGGCCAGTACATCCCCACCTGCGACTCCCTGGGCAACTACACTCCCCTGCAGTGCCACGGCAGCACGGGCCACTGCTGGTGCGTGAACCGGCACGGGGAGGAGATCCCGGGGACGAGAGCCGGGCCCGGGGCCACGCCCACATGTGAGTGACCGGGGGGGGGGGCGGGATTAGACATGAACTCACCGGCGAGCCCAAACCAGTCCAATACCGCTCAGCCGAACCTCTCAGATTGCATCGAGCAAAGCAATTCCTCCATCCATTTGTAAGTGAATGTGATGAGTCTAATTCCTGTGCATAAGAACAAGTAATAGGTTTATTCCATGCTGAAAAAAAGAAGAAAGAAAAGACAACGTTTCGGCCGTGGAGCCTTCTTCAGGTGTGAGAGAGACAAGGCAGTAGGCAAAGGTAATGTAGCGGGAGAACAAAGGCTGGGAGGGAGGAGGAGCGAGAGGCAGGAGCAGGGGACAGAAAGAGAGGCCAATCAAGAGGTGTGAAGTCAGGATAGGTGTAGAGACGTGTGAAGTGAAACTTCCAATGAATGGAGAAATTTTAGAAGAAGAGTAGTCTGTCGTTAAGAGAAGGGGGTAGGTGTGATCCTAGCTGCAGGACAATTTTGGTTTCGGTAGACTTTCTGATGTATGAGTTCGGAAAACTGTCTTTGAGAACACAGACAGAGAGATTAGAGTGGTCATGGCCGTCAGAGGTGAAATGAGAAACAATGGGCTTGGAGAGATCTTTATCTGTACACATATTCCTGTGCATTTTCCCCAAGTACTCTTTTATGCAAATTGTGTCATTTCAAATATGTCCAAAATCAAAATTCAGAGAGTTTGCATTAGATAACCAGGTGCTACACCCACGTTTGTAACTCCCTGCAACTGGGTTGGAAACAATCGGTATTAATGAGGGCATTCCAAACCACAATGAAAGTAAAATGTTCAAGGTGACTTGTAAAATCTCCAAGATTCGAAATGGTTTTGCCAACAAATACTACTTGTTAACTCTGCATGCAGAGCACGTTGGAACATTTATGTAATGAAATGTCTGCTGCACAGCTTATACTTATTCACTCGTACAACCCAGTACATTAGTCATTTCAGTGACTAGCGAGCAGGAAGGGTTGCTTCACGTCGTAATTTGTATAAACTCTCCACGCCTGTTGCCGGACCAGGGGTTTGCGACACCAGGGTCTTACAGTACTTTCACAAAGTGCACGATTTTGTGCTTAATTCGAAATCTGTAAGATTTTTCTATACTATCAATGAATTTTTTGGGGAGAGTTAATAACCAGTCTGAGAAATTAGGACTGTAGTTCCCCTTTAATATATGACCATTTTCTTCTGTCAGCTGGCTCATAGAATGACAAACTAGAAACTGCTGTAAAATAGTTCTTTTCGTAAAGATTATGTGTTTTTTAGCTCTACCGTGTAACTTGTAAATCTGTATTTTAGATATTTAATGAGCACACATCCATGCACAGAGAAAGCAAAACTTTATGTCCAATGATGTGTTAAATAAAATCATGTCTGGGGCCTGTTCTGTCTGTAGACCTAATTGGTTAATTTACTGCAAGGTCATTTCCCTTCAGACTTCCTTATGAGCATTACAGTTGTCCCAGGATTCAAGCTGTCCTCTTGTTGTTGAAAGGAAACATATTTTTAAGGTTATGTTTATCTGGGAATTTGGAGGCTATCCGATTTCGGCTTTAGTTCCAAAAGTGCTGTAAAGATAGCAATCAAGCACCATGAATCATGGAAGCTAATGTGAAGATTGCTCAAGACAAAGCAGATGAACTACAGCCATAAAACTGTGCATAGTTGTGCGTACCTTTTTCAAACAGTTACCAGACTTGACCGTGTCTTTAAGCTTCATTTTTTTAAAAAAGAACACAGACTCACAGCAACTTCTCTGGTGTTTTATTTTTTTAAGTTAAAATAAAAGAGGTTCTAAAATGAGGTTGATCCTCAGCGCATACCTGTCATTTCTTCTTTTGTACCGGCGTAAGACGCCAAGACCTGACTTCACTTGTCCCTGATCTCTTGCTCTGCGTCCCCCCACCTCCCAGGCACCCCATCGCCCCCACTGGGGCCGACGCCCAGGCCCGATGTTCATCCTTTGCCTCCTGGAACCCACCTGCTCTTTGCCCAGAGCAGCAGGATTGAGTTTGTGCCCCTGGAGGGGCACAGCATGAAGAAAGGCGATGCCAAAGCTTTGTTGCACCTCCCTGTGAGTACCCCCGAAACACTGCCCCCCCAGTTTCTCAGTGAGCAACCCTCTGCCCTGTACAAGACACTGTTAGAGTGTTTTACGTGGTACTGTGGTGTTCCACCTTCTTAGTGTTTGCAACAGTGTTGTTGAATGCTCTGGGCAAGGCAAAGGTACGACATCCATAGAGAACACAGTGATTCTTGCCTGTAGATCTGCATGTTTGCAGTTTTGAAATTGCAATTGCCATTTCTGCAGTTTCACCCTGTGCCATCCCCATCAGGCGTAGAGTTGGATTTAAATTCTGAATCTCAGAAATATTGATAAAGTGAAAAAGCAAAAATAACAACAAGATATTTATTCACCAATGTGTACAAAATGTGGTCAACATAAAATACCAGTACACGAATCTTGAGTTTTCAGCTTCTTCGATAACAGAATTATATCTCATCTTTGACTCTTTTTGCCACACTGACTGCTCAAGTGTTGCGTCTTCAGACATGCTGAAGGCAGTGATAGAGAAAAACCACAATCGAGCTGTTTACAACTGTGTTTGCAAACTGTTATTTTTAACCATGACTCATGAGGCCAGTTGATCCCAGAGCCAGCAAGCAGCTGTGTTTTGTCATAGTGATAGAGTCTGTTTCTCAAGGATTCCAGAGGACACATAGTTTAAATAACATCTCATCTTTATGTACAAATTGTTAGAAATGCATGTGGGCTGTGCCAAAGAGGGTTCAGAGAACACATTCCTTATATATTCTCTGTGGGTTTAGTCACAGAGGTGACAAGACCTTAGGCTGTTAAATGACTAGCTGTTACTTACTGTGCATGTTGCAAAAAGGCAAGGATTTATCAGAATCTTCTGACTAATTTTATAAACTTTTAATATGCAGAATAAAGACTACAAATATCCCTTTCACCCTCCACTACTAAAGCCTTTGGTTAATAAATGTCTCTTAGCGAGACAGGACAAAGAAATTGGTTGTTGATCTTGGTATGAGCCCTTCTAGATGTCAGTTGCTTTATAATGCCCCCTGCATAATTTGCAACACTTCCAGTAAGGAGTAGAGAGTAGAGCTTGTTCTCAGCTCTTAAGAACTGAGATCTGGAGAAAGCAGTGCCAGAGAATATCATAATCCTGCTGCCCACTCTGTGTGGCTAGGTAAGAGACACACATTCCTGCTCATGCTAGATCTTAAATTGTTAAACTATGAAATTGAGGTTGTCTGCTGACATTGGGTTAGCAGTGCAGAATCCATTTTAATTGGCTCCAGTCTAATCATATGGATCTCAAGATGTTTGTTTAATACTGTACAGCCATACTATAAGTATCATCATATTAAGATGTGCAAGTAAGGTTAAAGATCAAGTGCAATGAAAGCTAGTAATACTGTACACTAACGAATTGTGTCTGTACTACTGCAATACAAAAACTCCCACTCTGAACAGTCCTGTGATTGTTCTAGTGAAATTTTTTTTAAGACTTTACTTGTCGTGTTTTTGACAAGATTAATGTTAGTAGCTCATGCACTGAAATGAGTGTACTGTATGTGATCAGCGGAGATTTATAATATCTCAAAATTCTGGAGGTAATCACCTCTGAGTGTTCATTCGTAAATAATATAGTTATTAAAGAATTATGTTTTTTTTCTGCAGCTCTCTTGTGTCACATGTGGCTGCAATTATATTTTAAAGCACTGCCATAAACCAGACTTACAGATTAGATCAAGGAACTTTTGGTGTCAACCAGTACTTTGTTTCATCAGACTAGATACTACTGGAAAGTCATCTTTTTACAGTGTCCATCACATGCGAATGCTTTTTCCTTAAACATTGACTGTGCTTTACAATGATTATATTCCTGACAAGTAACCAATGGAATTAGTGAAGAAGCTAGGATAACTTGCCTTGGACTCAGGCGCCTGAATAAACCAGTTCTGTCTCTAGTGTCTTTAATGGTTTAATCTTTTACTATTAAAGTTGCAAGATAGAATACTATTATACTAGCTTGCATATCAATGAGGAAATCCATGCATTTTTAAACGGTAATAAATATGCCATGAGTATGTGAAAATAATGATTAATAATCAGCCTTTAACAGCTTAAAAGATTGGTCAGATTCTAGTTTCCTTTTTCACATGGAACTGTTGCAGGAAAACCCAATCGTGGTTTGGGGTAATTTGATGTCTAGACAGTGGCAAGAAATTGTTGTTGGATAGATGTTCGATTTTTTTTTTTTAGCAGCGCTGAACATGTGGTATTGCACAACGAAAAGTGTTTGCCTTCTAATTCCGGAAGAACAAAAAATATTGAGGCATGTCTCGTGTCGTCTCGGCTCACAGGATAAGGTGGTGATCGGAGTGGCCTTTGACTGTGTGGAAAAGATGGTTTACTGGACTGACATCACTGGGCCCTCCATCAGCAAGGTTAGCTTGCATGGAGGAAAGCCTGTGCCAATCATCTCAACAGGTGGGCTGGATCTTTGGTGGGTTCTTCTTGGGAACGGGAGTTCACTTTGCTACTATCTATTCACCTGTGTACAGTGGCTTAACTGTGTGCCAGTAGCAAGGCCCTTCAAATAAAAAGAGGGGGTAAGAGCTTAATTAATTAGAACCTCATGCGAGTGTAACATGAATTAGCAATTTGCATTCAGTTTTATTAATAGTGTTATTAGTAGTCAAGTAAATACCTTAATATACAACATAACACAAAAGCAAAAAAAAAAATTCCATTCACAAAATAATGTTCCTTTCCTGTACTGTCGGGATAAGTTATTGCTTTGGACTTTTAAGGTCATGATTAAGGTTTGTGTTCCTGTCCTCTTGCTATGTTACGTCACCATCCATGCTCTCCTGTCTGTTGGTGCTGGTGTTGGTCTTTTTGTATGTCTGTCAGAAAAGTCCTTCTGAGATAAGATGACTTTATTAGCCATATACAATTTCTTGTATTAGGAATTAGTCTTTTCACATACCCCAACTTGCTCTCCATGAGACACACAGACAGGGAGAGAAGCTTGGGGTCAGAGCACAGGGTCAGCTGTTTATACGGCGCCCCTGGAGCAGTTGGGGTTAAGGGCCTTGCTCAGGGGCCCAACAGAGTAGGATTCCTCTGCCCACCGTGGGATTTGAACTGGCAACTTCCAGCCACAGGCGCAGATCCTTAGCCACAGAGCCACTGCTCCGCCCTTCTCCAGCTCTCCTGCCGCTAACACACACAGGCTTTCTTCCCCCTAGATCTCGAGAGTCCTGAAGGGGTGGCCATAGACCACCTGGGGCGGAACGTGTACTGGACAGACTCCATGCGGGACAGGATCGAGGTGGCCAAGCTGGACGGCAGCCAGAGGCGCGTGCTGTTTGACACCGACCTGGTCAACCCCCGGGCCATCGTCACGGATTCTGCGAAAGGGTGAGTCCTGCCCCCCTGACCCCACATCTGCACCCTGACAATTCCTTTCCTTCTGAGCTGTCCGGTCAGTATCGTCGTGCCAGCGATAGGCAAGCATGGCTCTTCCAACGCCCTGCAACCCAGCTGGTACTGGGACAACTGAACCTGCTGCTGGAAATCGTGGGATTTATAGAGCAAAGGACTAGGTGTGCCGATGAGACCTGTCTGAGGTTGTGATCCTTTGACACCGTTAATGCTGTTAACTGAGATTTTCAGGACAGCAGTCTCATTGCAAGCCTCCTCCAGTCCCCATTGGGTTTGTCCTTCCCTGCACAAAACCTCATTCTCTTTTCTGGAAACGTTCTGGAAAGATTTATCATATGTGACCACCTGGGCACGTGCTGAGACCATCAGGTTCCCTATGCAGGAGGATTGAAGAGTGGTTCGGTCCTTCTGCGACAACAAGCATGCTGTGTGAATGGATAGGCTATGAGTTCTTTTATCCCTGTGGGACAGACGTTGGACTGGCATCCCCCTCTTGTTTATGACGTTTCTTAACTTTATCCTTCCCTCCCCAATAGGCATCTGTACTGGACTGACTGGAACAGGGAGGCCCCCAAGATTGAAACCTCGTACATGGACGGGACCAACAGGAGGGTTCTGGTGAAGGATGACCTGGGGTTGCCCAACGGCTTGACCTAT
The DNA here is from genome assembly GCF_055471065.1 of Atractosteus spatula. Lineage (NCBI taxonomy): Eukaryota > Metazoa > Chordata > Actinopteri > Semionotiformes > Lepisosteidae > Atractosteus > Atractosteus spatula. The sequence continues at coordinate 7,507,956 of NC_142720.1, read as the reverse complement.
GACCCTTACTCTTCACTGCTATGCTGGGCTGATGCAGGTGTGTTGTTTGTGTTGCAGCTGAACACGGTTATGTACTGTACATTCATTAGGGAGTCTTTGGCAATGTCTTGCATTCATTTACATGTATATACAGGGACAATATTCATAGGGTATAGCAGCCATATCGCCCTGCAGCTGGTCAGTACCTGGATGGGAGACCTCCTGGGAAGCTATGGTTGCTGCTGGAAGTGGTGTTAGTAGGACCAGTGGGGGGTGCTAACCCTGCAGTCTCTGTGGGTCCTAATGCCCCGGTATAGTGGCGGGGACACTATACTGTGGTGGGCGCCTTCTTTCCGATGAGATGTTAAAATGCGGTCCTGACTCTCAGTGGTGACTAAAGATCCCCGGGCATTTCTTGATAAGCATATGGAGTTATCCCGGTGTTTGGGCCAAATTTCCCCCCTCAGCCTTTACCGTGGCCTCCATATTGTCCCCATACATGATTGGCTTGAAGTTGCCCTGCGATGGACTGGCGTCCTGTCCAGGGTGTACCCTGCCTTGCGCTCGTTGCTTGCCAGGTAGGCTCTGGCTTCCCACGGCACCGTAAGTATAAAGCAGTTTTGCAAATGACGTGACATAACATGACAATATTCATAGAAACAGTTTCTGCCACATGACATGTACTGGCAAACTTGGAGTTTTTTTACTAAAAAGAAAAAACAGTATGAAATTATTCAGAATCCTTCATCTCAGAGGGCATCTCAAAGTGTACCATGAGTGAAAGCACAAATGCCTTTGAATATCTTTAATTTTAAAGTAGGTTTGATCACGGGCTGAATTTACTGTACACTTATTTTGACAAATAAGACACTTTTGACTGATTTTTCCTCGTGGCTACAGGTACTCGGAAGGTGGAGTGCATGAACCCCACCCAGACAAACCGCCGAAAGATCCTGGAAGGAATACAGTATCCCTTCGGAATCACATCTTATGGGAAGAATCTGTACTACACAGACTGGAGGAGGTGGGCCTTAATGATACACTAATTTGTCTAAAAGTTTACTGTGGCATGACATGGCAACAGCACAGGAAAGTGTGGTAAAGCTCGATAAAAACCACTGTGAAATCACAGTTTAGAGAGGTTAATAGTTGGAGAAAAGGATAGATGATAAAGACTGATAATTATTATTAAACACAGCCAGCCCTCAAAAAGTAAGTCTCTGTGAAACCATAGGAAAATACCATCACTTCACTGTGGAAGACTCTCAAAATAAAGGTCACCACTAATAGCAGTTTGATTAATCTAACAGACCAGTGGTAATTATCAGGTTGTTTGCATGAATCTAAGTAAATATCCATCCATTTTCTAAACCACATCTTCCAATTCAGAGTCATTTGAGGGCCAGAGCCTATCCCAGCAAGCAACAGGTGCAAGGCAGGGTACACCCTGGATGGGACACCAGTCCATCACAAAGCTGACACAAGAACACCAACACAGACACGCACACACTCACAACAGGGGCACCAAATAACCTACCAGCATGTTTTTGGACTGTGGGAGGAAACAGGAGGCAGCACTTACAAACTCCACACAGATGGTAGCCCAGGTCCGGAATTGAACTCGGAGCTCTAGCGCTGCACAGTTGCAATGCTGACCAATGTGCCACCATCTCAGTAAAAAGTCAAGTATAAAATAAAAATTAAAAAGGGTGTTTTAATTAGATACGTATTTGTATTTCCACAAAGGGTAACCAATGTAACCTTCCTGATTTTTGTAGCAATGCTTTAAGAAGTACTATTTGTGTTCAGCCCCATGGAAAATTAATTAGTCACCTTCTAATAACTAAATAGAAGGGTTGAAAAGATGTTTGAACAGTGGGGGTTTGAAGGACTTGGGTGCTCAAATGCCTTTCTGGTTATGTCACTTGAAAATAAAGATCTCTTAGATGTCCAGAGTGAGCAAATCAACCACTGACTGACAGGATCAGTGCAGGGAAGCTTTGCCTGTATTTCCCACCGAGATCATTGAATAACCAGAGCGCCGAACAGACTACTGGGACCCCACATTACATATGCTCCAGTGCTAGCAGTGTGTTTTCAGTGGAGCTAATTTCAAGTTGTTAGATCTGCATATGTTTGTTATTAAAAGGAGGTCAAAGAGCCTGTGCAAATCCCACAGCTGCTTGCAATTTTTCAGTCCGGTGAGTAAACTGCATATGCAGGCGCATTTCAGAATTGCAAGAACTGCTTCCTTCAGATCTCACCGGCAGGCCAAAGTGGTCATCTGACAGGATCTAGCCAGGAAAAACACAGCAGTAGTCCCTGTCAGGTAAAGCCTGTCTCTTGTTGTCTTATTAATGAGATTACCTTTATTGCCTGAAATTCCCTCTCATTCATCCTGCCATGCATGAGTTGTGCATCAGTCTGCCTTTTGTGGCTACCCATAAAACTGAATAGGTTAAATTTTTAAAATGTCAAATACAATTTCTTCTTAGTTTATTTCTCATATCCCTCTGCCGGTCACATCTGCAATGCCCATGCCATGTATGCAAGCTACTCATCACTTTTCATCCTGCAAGTGGTGATAGCTTTGCAAACCAAACAACAGCGATTCTGTCTTCGATACAGTGAGTACCTCTGCACAGCCTTAAAGAACACTTTTCCATTATCCTGGGCCATAGCCAAAACTGAAATTATGAAAAGGAACTCCCTGGGACCCAGTCTCAACCTTCCACAGCTCTGATGATGACCCTCAAGCAAATACGGGTTCAAATTGTAGGCAGGAAGGAGTCTGAGTGTGGCGATTCCTGTTCTGGGTTCCGATGAGTGATTTGTGCCTGTTTTACTGAGCTGCCAGTGTGCGTTGTGCCTCAGGGACGCTGTGGTCGCCGCAGATCGCACCCTGGGCCGGGAGAGTGAGGAGTTCCAGCCGCAGAAGCGTTCCCGTCTGTATGGAATAGCCACCGCCTACTCCCAGTGCCCTGCAGGTACGGCCTGGTTTCCTCTCTCACCTTCTGCAGCTCTTACAAATGACGGAGACGTTAGACTTGAAAGTTCTCTAGCACAGATTTAGAGATTTTGTCGTTCTAACCCTTAGTTTTACAGGTCTTACCTTTGCCATCACGTTGATAATGGCTAATAACTGGAAGATCCTGGATCCTTTGCCACACTATAATGTGAATGGGTGTAGTATTACTCAGTCTCTAGGCCAAAGCAAGTTTTCAACAGGCAAGAAACACTGCTGAAAGAATTACACCTACTAGGAAATATGAAGCAGTGAAAGCATCGTCCTTACACAGGTCATCAAAGAGCCCACGCAAGGAGCTCACGTTCCTGCTAGTTGATTTTCCAGACTCCGGTCTGGATGCAATTACTCAGGGCAGAAGGAATGCAGGACACATGAATCCTTTTACATCTGGGGCTCACGGCTGCTTGTTTCTGTGATCTGGCGTCTGGTGTGCCTCCTTGTCCTCTCCCGGCTTTGGGAGAGGGCTTCACGCTGCACCCCTCCCCCCCCTGGGTCTCGGACGTCTTGAATGGCCAGCTGTGCAGGGGACCCCCTCCAGTCACACGAGGGGTTCCAGGGGCGATGGTGGGGGAGCGTTTCCTGTTCGGCGCTGCAGTAGCCCTCTCTTCTGCTTCGTCTCCAGGGCAGAACTACTGCTCCGTGAACAACGGCGGCTGCACCCACCTGTGTCTCGCCAACCCCTCGGGCCGCTCCTGCCTGTGCCCTGACAACGTGGTGGGCGTGGGCTGCGTGGAATCAAGCTTTGGGTATTAACATGCGAGGGACAAGCTGCCAGCACAGGGGACTTCCTTTGTCTGACTCTTGGTCTTTTACCACTGGTGTCAACGGCAGCTTTTGCCTGTTACTATACTTACCCAATAAGGCACTGAGTGTGATGGAAACCAGTGTGTTCCAGGTGTTTGTTTTTTTTAACACAGTATTTCTTTCAAAAAAACCCATTTTAGATTCGTTCTGATTCCTGTTTGCCATTTTTAATCCGTTGGAAGTTTTTTTTTATTGTAAATAAATACAAATATAGATGTCTCTCCAGTTTTTTATTTTTTGGTTTTCCCTCTGGTGCTTTCAGTTTTACGGTATCCCGCAGTGGGAGGAGGAGATCTTTAAAGTATCAGGTGTTACTGTGAAGTTTACCCTCTATGGCAGAATGTGAAGTAAAAACTCAAAGACAAAGAACATAAAAATGCAACTAGGTCTGTCTGCGCCTTCTGTCAATACAGCTGTTTGGCATGCCTGTGCGAAGCGTTTCGATGACTTCATCGTGGAGGAAAAGGGTTGAGGCCTTGCATTAAAGTATTGCACACTGACAATCTCTTGTATGTGCAGCTGGTGTAAGAGAGATGTTACGTTCTGTACAGCTACCCAAAAATAAAGAAAGACCTTTTTTACAGGGTGGTTCTGAGCTTTTCCTTTAAGCATTCATTTTCACTGAAGCCCACTTTAACATTGCATTGCACTTTCACGCGAATTTCTTCTTTGACATCTTACTTCTGTACCTGAACGTTGCAGGACATTTGAGGACCACTTACCCACTGGTTAAAAACATGGCACAACATGGCACCATGCATGACTAGTCTTGACCTTCTACAAACCATAGTGCAGCGTTGTTGTTGCTCAATTAAGCAGCTGCGGAAGGACTTTCTGGGAGACTGCTAGTGGTTTCATGGTTTTGTATCACATAGTGTCCTTGCGGCTTGACAGTGGTTCACCAGTCTTTGTGAAAGTAAGAATTACTGGGAAATACTCAAATTCCCCTGAGCAGCTGGGTTCTGCAAAATAAGCTGGTGTTTAAGAAATAATACCACTGTTTGTTTTTCCTGCAAAAACAGTGTGAGAGGGAAGAAAGACTTGCCAGCCCTAAACAGTCAAGTAGCATGTCGTACAGCTCCCCTCGACTCACGCGAACATCTCGTGCACACAAGGAGGTGAAGATGGGCCTGTCAGGGGGCAGTTTTTATTAGGAAAATATGAAATGACAAAAACAAGGGAGGGGTCTTTCTGTAACTTCAATCTCAATGTGCTGCTACATAAGACAAGCATTTTTTGGTGTTTCTGTGGTTCTTTGTAATTTATATTTAAGACATCTATTTATATTTAAGCCATCTACACTTGCCTGCTTCCTCACCATTTCAAATTCCCAAATTATCTTTTCTTATTTAGATTTATTCAAAGTACTAGGTTTACTTTTAGAAATACTGTTAAAAATAACGAATCTTTGATCCCGGTACTCATTCCCAATTTTAACCTCGGGTCTTAACAACACTATTATTAGCGTATTAGAGCACTGTAATGTGCCTGAAATTTAAAAGTAAAAGTAAAAGCTATGACTGTACTTTGAGAAAAAAACACTCTTCCTACCATGGCGAGTTCCATTAACAGTTGACAGTGAAAGGACGTATATCTGCTTGATTTCGAAAAATAAACTCTTATTTCCTATTCCTTTGATTCCATGAAGGTAAAAACATGTTCTGTACCTGGCACATCGTACATGCCTCATCACTGGAGGCAGTGCACAAAAGAATATCAGAAAAGTCTCAGACAAGATGAGGCTGCCCGGCTCCCCCAGCCTATATAGAGTATTAACTCTACTGGCTGGTACACTTGTTCCAAGCTCCTGCAACTCTCTGTGCACAGTAGTGCCTCCTATACTGAGGTATAAGTGCGCTTCCACTTTTAAAGTGGTTTCCACATGCGCTCTCTGGTGAGTTCAGCTTGGAGAATCCATTGGTGACATGACTCAGATTTGTAAGAAAATATTCATATAAAATACACTATTTTCACTATATTATTTAATTGTTCTTGTATGAATCTCTTTCCTGACATCCCTTTTGAAAATGTGTGCATCCCTAGCAGGTAAAGTATAGGGTACTATTGGAGAGCAATTTTTTTCTGCTTCCTATTCTTTTATTTTACAAATATAAACGTCCAAATCGTCTCTGAATGTGAATGTAATGTACATTGTTTCAAGAATATCGAAATCGCCTCCTCCGTTTTGCAGCGCTTTGAAGTTAACTAAAACCTCAAAAACATCTTGTTAATTCAAATTGGGAAAGTTAGCTGATAAATGAAAATTGCTCTTACATAATCTGGGATGTATGTTTGGAGCCACCTTGTGTTTAAACGTTATAAACCTTGCTCACTGAAAGGCGATACTTTTAATTAAATGAAAGGTTTATTAGATTTTCCTGAAATCCAAATTTTAAAAACATTTTGTTTTTAAAACTGTGTCTTATTAAAAAGCCGTTTTTTAGTGACCTTCATACCAGTGGCTCTGAAAAGTGCATAACTACCTCTGGGCTTACACAATGGTGCAGCTGTACAAATGTTAGTAGGCTGTAAATAACGTACATCTCAAACTTTAAATTCAGTTTCTGCAACTATCTGTAACAACAATTCCATGAAATGAAATCAACATAACGATTGTGAAATGGAACTAATTCTTAAAGTACCGTATTTAAATTAGTGATTGCACAAAAAATCTTACATTTCAAAGTGTTTTATATTCTGTCCACTGTAAGGCAGGTATTGTGAATCTATGGAATTAAATCATGAGCTGTATTGATTTTTTAAAGGATGGTTTCTTAATAAGTGGACAAGAAACTAACTTTCACATTTCGTAGCCTGAAATCTATTTATGATTAATACATGTATTGGCAAGAGACGTACAATAAATGTGATATGGAGTATTGCCTCTAAAACAACGTTACTTAAGAAACGGCGGAGAACGTCTCCAGAGAGCTATGAACGAGAAATGCCTAAAATAGCGGAGAGCTCAGATCATAACGGAGATCTGAGGTTTTGCGGTCGGAGTTTCTGAATTGCTAACGGTTTCGAGATCATAAGCTTATTACGTGTTTTACACGATGCAACACTAGATGGCGCTGTTTGCTACTATGTATCCCAAAAGATTAACACAGTTGTGACATAGAATCACAATATGATATCGTGCATATATATATAAACGACTTGAAGTGCTTATCTTTGTCTGCCACCTCAGCTTACTGATCGATCTGTGTTATTAAACAAGGCAGTGTTGAACAAACCTACACTGTAAGACCCCACCGCCAGCGCAGGTTATTGAACTGGACAGCAATAATAATAATAATAATAATTGCTTACGCTTTCTTGGACACTCCACTCAAAGCGCTTTACAGGTAATGGAGACTCCCCTCCACCACCAGCAATGCGTATCCCCACTTGGATGATGAGACAGCAGCCATAGTGCGCCAGAACGCTCCCCACACACCAGCACTCAGTAGGGAGGAGAACAGAGTAATGAAGCCAATTCATAGATTGAAGCAGCTCATCTTCAATTTTCACATTTAAACTGCTTGATCTTGGAGAAGAAAATATGCTATATACACATATTTTAAAAAAACGATGTTGTGCCTGCAAGGTGAAGTCGTGTTTTAAAAATGAAAGTAAGAATAGCTGGAGGAAACGATCACTGGCAGTGTTTGGAAGGGGTGGAATATTACAGAACAATTGAAAGAGCACAATGCACCACAGAGTTTGAATTAAGAACACAAGGAAGGTTCCAAACCAGAGGAGCCATCTGGTCCATCTAGCCTGTTTGGTCGTTAGGTGTTAATTGATTGATCGCAGAATCTCATCCAGCAGTTTTTTTGAAGGAAGTCAAAGTATCAACTTCAACAACTGGGCTGGGTCGCTTGTTCCGCACTCCCACGTGGTCTAGAAGTTGTCGACGATGCGTCAAAACGAGCAGCCTGCTCTAGATCCGTGTTTCCCAATCTGTATCTACTATATATCTGATGTTTCTACTACCTGCGTGCAAAACGCTGCGCTTGTCTGAATGAGACGTCACCTGCCAAGTGTTTGCCCAGCCGTGACGTCGTTTTGAATGTCCACTGACTGCTTTCTAATTGAAGTACTGTATCTGTAAATTCCGGTTTGCCTTTAGGGAATTGACACATAGCGCTATACCCTACGCA